>NC_065880.2:47530893-48780893 GCF_932274485.2 Patella vulgata
ACAAAATCTTTACTCCAAATCAAACCTATATAATACACCTAATCGTGCAATGCTTGGTAACTAAGTTAATATACATGTACATGTATGAAAGAGAAATTTATTTGTTTGTAATAGGAATCAAACAGATGAACTTGCAATGTTTCAAATATCTTCATAAAAAAACAATATTTTTTTACTACAAATGTAATGGTGCTATTTATTTTGTATTTGTTGCAGTATTAGATAAAACTGACTATGAGAATGATTATAGTGTTATATACTCTGCCCAGGCAAAGCTGGGTGAAGTAGCTAGTAAGATTTAATCATGAAGAAAAAAACACCTCCAGTCATCACACGTCAAGATAATAGCTATAGCCTACTGGGAATCAAATGCCAAATGGTTCAAATTGATTTAATTGGTTGAAGACATTTCCTCTCTGGAATAATCTCCTTCACAATACAAAACACAAGTAATCTATCTCAAGGGACATTTTAATTCCCTCACAGAAAAAAATCAATTTGAAATTTAGCCAAGACAAATATTTTATAGTCGACGACTTATTGATCAACATAATGTCTATGGAAGAAAAATGTGAAAAGTCAAGCATAAAAAACAGTCTGCTGACATTCACTTTATACTTAGAATATTATGTCAAAGGTTTGTTTGGAAGATTTTTTTTCCTTAATGTTGTTGTGGACTGTCATTTTTTAAAACATTTCTTTACATTAAGATTGTGTACCTGTATCAGTAATTGTTGTACAAGAACTGTAAGTTGGTGTTCTAGGCTCCCCAGAGGTATCACTCAAATTTCTGATCCGCGCCTCAAAAACATTCAAGTATGGATCCGCTTCCTCCCACTGTGAGACAATTTTATTATCAACTAATGTAGCAAACATCTGAGTTTCTATAAATGGAGACAAGAAAGGCAAGTG
Organism: Patella vulgata; assembly: GCF_932274485.2. Classification (NCBI taxonomy): domain Eukaryota; kingdom Metazoa; phylum Mollusca; class Gastropoda; family Patellidae; genus Patella; species Patella vulgata. Next base: position 47,531,806 of record NC_065880.2, read on the forward strand.
ACCTTCTGGCTGATCACTGAGAAAGGAAGCTTTATCAAAGTTCTGCATGGTGTCACGATTACTGATCCAGGATTCAAGATCCTGGGATGGCTGAATAACAAATGATTCATAGCTGTTAAACATATGCACAAAACGGTTCATAAATATTTCACGGATGGCACTGTTGAATTTGAGATCGTTGACTTCTGAGACAGGCATTCTATCGTCGGAATCCTTACAAGTTTCTTTTGTTTTTTCTTCCAATAAAGACTTTTCTTTTTCGACATTTCTTTCTTCACCCGCAAAATCTTCAATAGATTCCCATACACCTGTCTTCTTGGCTAATGAAGATATCTTCTTCCAAGTTTCACTTTGTTGCAATATTTCCATTCGCTTAGGAGAGTTAGGGTAGCTGCCAGTGCCACTATTGTCTGTGGTTGTGATGTTTTTATTGGCAGGTCCTTTTAGTGGTGAATTAGGAATACTATTACTTTTAATTTTACTTGTAATGTTAATATTAATGTTATGAGAAAACAGCTCTTGATATTGATTTAACATTTGCAAGAGTTCTTCTTTGAGTTCTAACTGATGTGGAAATCCTGGCAAATCTTCAGGATATTCTACAGAATTATTATCTACATCAACAAAACACATATTTGCCTGGAAAAACAAATAAAAACCATAATAAAAGATGTAGAATCAACCGGTTATGAAATCTTATGATTATAATTCTTTTTGCCAGAATATGTTAAATTTTACTTTTACTTTCCTATCTTGCACTAATTAACTTCATAATTTATCATCATATGAACTTATGAAGGCTAAATTCAACTTACCTCACTGGGTAGTTCAGGTCTATCATCATTACACCGATGAAGTCCCATTATAAAAGGTACAGGAGCATCAAGAAAATGTTGTAGAGAGGCTGGCAATATTGGTACATACACATGTTGCCAAGCAAACGGGAATATTAAACAATTTATACCCTCTGCTATCAACATTAATTTCTGGTAATCTGTTCAATAAAAATATATAATTGTATTTAAGATAAATTTCATGTTTTCTTTTGCCAACTAACTTAATAATGTAACTTCAAAAACATGACTCAAGGAGTGTACCTGTATTTAAATTTATTGACATATTTATTGTTTTAATGTACCGCATATCCATACAAAGGGCATTGACCATTAAGATGTATTATAGACTATCTATGATATCTAAATATTTAAAGTACACATATTTCTCATCCAGATTTATTGACAAAGATTGTGGTAAGGGAAAGCAAATAAAAAAAGTGATGTTTTAACTATTAACAAGTCAACTACTGGTCAACCAGTAAATGTTTCAGTCCTTTCAGTGTGTAAAACTAAACTCAAACATTGTTTAGTTAGACATTAGGTCTAATTCTATTCTGTTTAACATATATGTAGACCTACCATTTATGGCCCATTATACATTAGAACCCAACAATTCAGTTTTGATAACTGTTAATATAATAGGACTGCCAAAAATTCAGTATTATGATATGAATGAATTTCTACTACACTGTACAGCAGGGCAATGAAAAAATGTTATGATGTTATTTTTTTTTTAATAATATTGGAAAATTATTGTTGTTGGCAGAGACACGTTGGTCTAAGTTCATCACAGGTGGCGTGGCCCAACACATTTTGGCCGTAACTAATTATCTACTGTTAATTTTGCACACTATATATGTTACTTATTTTTATTTTACCTGAGGAATAAAGCAGTACTTGATGTTCCATAAGTACACTAACAAACAATGACAACAGATTATCAACACCTAATAACTTAAATAACTCCCACAATGAAAAATCAAAGAGAGGTAATTCCCCCATACCTGAAATAATCAAAACATTCAATTTGTTTACAAAATGATACAGTACATATATTTACTATTCTACTTTAGTCTTTATCTGTTAAAGACACAGGTGTGAAAATTCACAAACCAAGTTATTTACTTGCTCAAATTTGAAATGGAAAAACAACAATAAACATACATTCTCCTATCTTAACACAGCTAATCCTCTTTGATTTGGGTCAAAATTAAAAAATAATTGGGATTGATATAATGTGTTATTTCAATCCAATTAAATTTGTGTTTCATAATATTAGTGGAAATTAGTTTGTTTACTATTTTTTTTTAATTGTGACTTTTTGTTGACAATAGATCACTTAAAAATATCTAAAAATTGGCACTATCTGTGGGACATAACAAAATTAAAATTAGACAAGATACCCATTTAAAATCAACACATATTTGTTCAATCAAATCAAAGAGTAGTCATTTATTTTTTCTAAAACATTTAATTACCGGTACATAGGACTTAATTACTAATTTAAACAGGATAACATAATTTTGCTGAACATAACATCATCACACTATCTATCATCAGTCAATATACAGGAAACGCAAGTTTACATATTTATATACTTACTTGGTCGTTGACAAAATATTGGAGAGATAACACCATAAAACTTTAAACTTCTTCCTGGTGGTGGTAATGGTACCTCATATAATACATTATATATATAACTCTCAAATGGTAAACAAGCTTTAGACGGCTTGTTTACAGCCTCATGCAGTTGTTTTAAAAACTGTTTACAAGCTTTCACAAAGGGCATTTGCAGAATTAAACAGATACATTTTGTCACATATAACTTGTCCTTATTCTTATCAAAAACCCTTGATTTTTCATGTGATGTTGGTATTTTCTTCATCAATATGGGACTATCCGGTGTGTAGATCTGAGGAAATCCTGGTTTAAGAGTAGGGCTATGTTCTGCTTGATGCATTGCATGTAAAGTCTGCATGGCAGCACAAATCTGTTTATTGGTAACCTCTTCATAAAATACATAAGCGGCTCCACATATTCGGGAGCCATCTTCTTTTGTAATTATAAAAGAATGAAACTTTGGATTCCGAGAATCTCTTTGCGTCCGAAACTGGAGACCTTTGGGTAAGCACAGCTGAAAAAGAAGAATTATTTCATGCCAAACAAATAATCAGAATAAGGAGAAAAACATACACACATAAATGTATTGGTTACTATATTTGATACATAGTACCATTAATACTAATAGTCTTCAATATTAATATCCTAATCTATCTAAACTATTGTCAAAGTTGGTCACAAATGACCGCTATTGACAATGTGAGATAGAGAAATTGGGTTTATTGTCCACTCGGCACAAAGTAGGTTATTTCATGACTAAAATATGGTACAATCTTATTTCAATAATTTACTTGCACCTAGGGAGGAAACAAGAGGACCCGGAGAAACCAACAAGGGTAGGCATGCGACCCTACTCCTTGTCATATACAATGGTCACAAATGATAAATATCAGCATTCACTCCATAAGAAGATACAGTAATAAGTTTACAGTTCACTTTTTTTATGGTGGATGTATGGTCTCTTATTAGTGTCTACTGAAAAAGTTTGTTGAGGAACGCAAATTTGTTTATGGAACAAGGATTTGAATTCAAATTGCATGTCAGTGGGGAGTGTGTGCTGACCAAGATAAAGTATGACTAATTGTATCTGCTAGTGAGTGTATGTGGCTGTGAGGTTAGGGCATCAATAGATTAAATTCTCTAGTGAAAATGTGAACAATGATCAAATATTCTTTTAATTCCTAAAAAGCAGTTATAATAACAAGGAGCTGTATGATTAAATCAAATTATGGTACAGTAGTACTTTACTACGAAAAACATTAATGGGGTACGACATCACCTGTAGTGATGTGTATAGCCGACCATATTAGTTTCATTCAGTCCAACTTGCTCAGAAAACATGAGATCCTGGAAATAATTGGGAAAATTGTAACTTAAATTTGGATATGGCTTGCATTCTCATCTCATGTTTTTATATCATGGATGTTCCTTAGCTAGGAGAACAAAAACATTAAAGATTTATGTAAAAATTTAATATCAATATTCAATTTGTGTTTTGTTTAATTAATTTTCTGTTTTTCGTCCTTACTAAAAGATCTTAAAAATATATCATATATGTCAAACAGAACATTTTTTTTATAAATTACCGTACTAATAACAGTATGGTTATTTTTAATAGAAAATGAAAATATTTCAAGGACTATAATAAACCTAAGAAATGTCAACCACATGAACATACAACCCAAAATGTAGACATGTTTACATTGTCAAGCAAAAGCTTTCATTTTTTTCCATCTTGTGGAGTAAATATCCTAACTATCATAAGTGTTCATGGTAATTTTTTCAACTCACAGCTTCTTGCGCTTAAAACAAGCGTATAATAGAAGGCAAGACGAATTTATTTGCAATGGGTTTAGTAAAACTGTACAGTACATGTTTTTTAAAGCTCACTGTCACATTCTTATTAGTTTTGTAGATCTCTAGACTTGTGGTTTAACAGTATTGTTTTAAAAGTGCTGAGAATGCTATTATTATTATGCACACTTGTAGTAGTACAGATGTCTTTTGTTTTATTCCTCCTAAATGCATCAAGGAAACATTGTTTGGCAAAATTTTATACAAAGTCTCTTTATATTTTTATATAATAATATTAAAATTAATTAGTTCTTTACAAGCTTATATCTATAACATTGGTCTAGATTCTAGACTCCAGAACCACACAGTTCCTGTAAATTGATAACAAGATTTGATGGCGAATCACAGAATTAGCAAGCAGCTTTTGGGGTTTTATTTTACAAAAGAGTGGACATGTATAGAAGATAGAGTAACCTACACTGAACATTAGCAGTAACTATTAATTACGGGTAATATTATACATGTATATAAAATAGCTAAATAAATAAGCTAAACAAGCCAACAGTGAGGCTGATGTCCCCCGCAGAAATCAAGAAATAAATAGATGACACATATTAATTAATTGCATGTTTATCTTTTTCAAAAGTATCGAGCAATCAAACTGATTATCAACTATACAGTAAGTTTAAGCACTCTCTATCAGATAGAATCAAAGTCAAAGAAATTGCTTAGCTCTGCTTAGCTTTTGCTGGAAATGTTAATCATTGAACTCAGTCAAGACATTCACCTAATGAACATCAATTTTAAACATTCTACCTCAATTAAAAGCAGAGTTGTTATGTTCCAAAGTCTTGACCAATCAAATTGCTTATCGCTCCTTAGCCGAAGCAGAAAATTCTCATCAAATTTAGTCACGGTAATGATATAATGAATCTATACTCAGAGTTTAATAGCTCTCACTTAATTATAACCAAAAGCAAATTATAACCAAAGTTGTCGTGCCCAAAAGCATCAACCAATCAAATTCCTTATCTCTACTTACCGTAAGCAGACAATGTTCATCATTGAACTCCATCACGGGCATTCACCTAATGAACACCTACACCAAGTTTGAACTTTATAGCTCAATTAGAAGGAGAGTTAATTTGTTTCAATGTCTTGACCAATCAAATTGCTTATCACTCTGCTTACCATGAGCATAAAATGTTCATTATCGAACTTAATCAAGGTATTGATGTGATGAAACTATGCAACACAAAGTTTCATCACTCTCACTTAATTAGAACTAAAGTTATTGTGTCCCAAAGCAACAACCAATCAAAATTATTATCTCTGCTTACCCTTAGCAGAAATTTCTCATCTTCAAACTACATCAAGGCATTTACCTAATAAACACCTACACCAAGTGTGAACATTGTTGCTCAATTAGAAGGAGAGTTATTGTGTCCCAAAAAGTGTGACGGACAGACAGACGAACCCATTTTAATAGTCTCCTGCTTTCTTCAAAAGGTGGGGGGAAAATTTAGAAGAAGTTGACTGACACTAGGAATAAGGACAAGATTCTGTTTTTTTATCTAAAGCCATTAGCCTGCTTTCCATGTATGGGTTTCCACTAGTGGAAAAACGCTGCGTTTCCACACACGATTGTTTTTATTTCAATGTGTACATAAAAATAGCTGAAAAGTTTTGGAAACCCCACGTAAATGTGGATTTCTCTTTAAAGCATGAAGACCAAAATTGTTTATTTTCAGTTGTCGCCTTTTTATAATAACACCATGTCCAAAAAATCTGCATTTGCAAGCTGAATTCGAAGTAACAAGAGGGGTTGATAGACTTAGTAGAAGAGTATCTGTGACTGTACTTCAGAACGTAAACATTCGCTTGGGAATGCATGTGCATATGGGACTTTTTTTGCCGGCAGAAACGTGTACATGGAAAGTAGGCCTATGAATTAAAAATGAACAGAATAGCTGTAATATTATGTCACCATTATTTTATAATCATGTAATGTAATACACTATTCCTTTATCTATACAGTTATTTCAAAATATCAGGTTTACGTGAACTGGATTCCTGGGCATAATGCTATGTACATATTTTACATTGTTTTATTGAATATAATTAAATCTTCTCCCCAGTTTATTAGTAAAATGTTACTAGAAATATTTATTTTACCATTCCTACAGCCTCTTGATCGAAGGGATTCCATGATACAGTTTCGGGAAAATGAGCTAATACTTTAGATTTGTAGGGTCTAGAAAGTGGTTCACAATGATGGCTTTCACCTGAAAAAAATAATACAAATTTCTGTAAATAAATCTAAAATGATTTCATTGTATTAAAATGCATCACAATTTTACTGTAGTAAAGAAGAATTGTTTATTCTTCATTGCCTGCCAAGCCTGTACAAAACCATAAAAACATGACTATTGTTTTCCCAGCTTTTCTTTTCTACCAAGAAAATGCCGCAGAGAATTGATCAATGATGGTAAAGAAAAACAACTAAGCTTTTCTTAACTCTTAGCCAAACTTTTAAAGGTTTTTAAACATTTGATTTTTGAAAACGGAATCTAAGACAACACGTTAATCTACAAAGTTAAAACTTTTTAAGCCGGAAACAAAGTAAATCTGCACTCTTAAGTGAAAGGAGAAAATGCTTGGATATAAATATAAACCACATACCATACACTAGAAGTGTTTGACAAGGCTATTTATAAACCAATTGTAAATTTGTATCAACAACTCAAAAATTAAATAATATCTTGATACATACACTGTCAAGTCATGTATTATTCAAAACACATACATAGCCTTATTTAAAATCACTTTCAATATTTCACAAGTCAAAAACCCTACATTCACTGAGAGCAAAAAAAATTGTATGGTCTAGCATTTCCTTGAATATACACTTAATCTAAAGTTATCAAGGTCAGTGTATTTTCTAAGCACATGATACAGGTCATTTCTGCTCTTCATTTTTCTTTAACCAAAGAAGAAATATTGGTAATAAAAGCCATTTGAATAGTTAAAAAGGAATATTTCATTAATAAATAATTATAATATTAAGATTATATTTCTTAGTCCAATATAGAGATTTTTATGAACACCATTCTGACAAGTGGTGTAGATATGTCAATTCGCGTTACAATATCATAAATAAAAACACGAAAAGTTTCTGCGCATAATGATTATCAAAGATAGGTTGTCAGGCAACCACACTTACGCCCACAGCAGGTAAATCGTCCGGGCAGTCAACAAGAGTTGTTGCATATTTTTACTTTTGTTGGTAATGAAACATTTATAATACATTAAAATCTGATTAAGAGTAACAACTCATTAAGTAATTATCACAAAAATCATTAGAATTTGTTTGGCCCATGCCATACGTTTAGTATAAAAAAAACATTTAATATCATGGATTTAGCTGTTCAATCAGATATTAACTTTAGACTCTAGTGCATCCACAAGATTTTTCAAAGTGATCAAGGGCTATAACTCTGGCAGTAATTATCAGAAATTGTTGAAAATCAATAGACCTCTTTGTCTCATTACCTTAAACACTGTGTATAAATTCAAAGTCAATCGGATATTAACTTTAGCCTCTAAAGGGGCTGAGACAATATACGACCACATTTCAATGTGGGCGTATAAAAATTACGAACAGTCAAGATTCTGAATTGGAGAGAAGCGTTTAACGTCTGCTTGACACAAAGTAGGTCATTTCGGAACTGAACTAACATATGCTTCAAATTTATTTTCATTAATTTGCTTGAACGTATTGGTCTTTTAGCAGTGGAAGGAAACCGGAGGACCCAGAAAAAACCCACAAGGTTGGACAGGCGACCCTACTCCTTGTCACATACAAGCGGGGAATCGAAACCTGATCTAAACAAATGTACGTCTTTCAGACATAGAGAGAGAGCCATGTCGGATCCCCTATTTGCCCATCAGCAGCAAAGTCGCCCACTCTAAATCTAAAATAATTTCAATATACATGTTTCCCACAAAATTCCATAATGAACTCTGTCTAAGCTTAAAACACATGAACAGAAAGACACGTGTACCTCTGCAAACACATTCGAAATCTGTGATTCCAAAATTTTGAAATTCTTATGCTCTAATAAACAATCAAGATTACTGGATTTCACTGTTTCATGAATTTAAACCCAAACAAGGGATAACTCTGTGGTTTGCTATCGAAATGGGAACTCTGATCCTTAGGCGTAACTGAACAATCCCACTAAGTCTTTGGACTCTATCGAGTTCAGGTGCTTTTAAAGTTGGAATATGGTCAGAAAGATACTATACTATGACCAGAAGCCATATATTCATGTCCATCAATCAATGCGCAATTGTCCAGAAAACAAGCATGCCAAGTTCAATGCCGATCATACAACGAATCAGCAGAGCCTTAGGCTTCTTTTAGAAGAGCCTAACCCCAAGAACAAGATTACCAAGTGTATGGAACCAGTTACTGGTTCAAAAATTCAACAGTGTTCTTCCTTACATCAATAATAAACAATCCCACAAGTGTTTCACAAGATTTTTAATAAACATAAATGGGCAAATTACTCAGAAATTTGTCCTTATGAACAATTCCTGCAAGATCTAACAAGAACAGTGGTGTTTAGAGCATTCACAAGAAGAGTTGTACAGTTTTGACACATCTCGTAGTTAACTACTCTGTTCTTCGGTTTGTTCCAATTGAAAACAGTTTCTGCAAATTGAAATATACTATTCAAAAAAAGTAGGGGATATTTGATTTTGGGGGCATAATACTAAAATATGCAAATGACTACGAAAAAAGTCACTATAGAACCTAACAGAAGCAACATTTCCAGTTACATGTGACGCCCAAACGCACCAATAGCTACCGCATGGAATGCAGGTGATGCTTGGGATCATCATGGGGGTCCAACCCAAGATTTGCACGACTCTGACTTTGAATGTTATAGTCATTGTGGCATTGAATTCCAGGGTGGAAACATCAGTTTAATTGTTTTAGTGACCAGAAAACAAATTTTGATATGCGTCGGCTTACCCAAAATGAAAGGTTACGTGCCCTTGGCATGCTACAGATTGGCACAACACAGGCGGTTGTGGTGCGAACGATGAATGTTTCTCAGTCTGTCATAAGCAGGCTATGGTCCAGATACCGTGATACACAATCTGTACAGGACAGACCACGCTCAGGTCGACCAAGGGCGACAACTCAAGCCCAGGATCGATTTATCCGTACCTTGACCTCGAGAAATCGTGTCATCATAGCAAATCAGATCAGCGCTCGTCTTCAAACAGACACTGGTGTGAGAGTGAGTGGCCAGACGATTCGGAATCGACTGCATAGGGGTCACCTTCGCGCCCGACGTCCTCGCGTGATCCCTTGTTTGAGAGATCATCACATTCAGGCAAGATGTCGTTGGTGTAGGGATCGTCAACACTGGGATAATCGACGCTGGAGCAATGTGATGTTTTCAGATGAGTCAAGGTTCACTGTTGATTTTTTGGACAGACGTAGGAGGGTCTGGCGTCGTCGAAACGAGCGCTTCCAAGACGTTAACGTCATCAGACATGATCGATTTGGGGGTGGTTCTGTTATGGTGTAGGGAGGCATCACTGTTGCTGGAAGAACGGCTTTACATGTTATTGCAGGGCGTGTTACAGGCCAGTACTACCGGGACAACATCTTGGCAGTCCATGTTGTGCCGTTCGCACGACGTCATGGCCGCCGTTTCATCTTCCAGGATGACAACGCAAGATGTCACAGGGCCAGGATCGTTACATGTTACCTCCAACAACAGAACATCACCACATTACCTTGGCCAGCACTGAGTCCCGACCTCTCCCCCATCGAGCATGTCTGGGACATGCTTGGACAGAGGTTACGTCAACGTCAACAACGTCCTGCCAATGTCCAAGAACTTGCTGCTGCGTTGCAACAGGAATGGGGCAATCTGGACCAAAATGACCTTAGACGTCTCATTAGGAGTATGCCACGTCGGATCAATGCTTGTTTGGCAAACAGAGGAGGATTTACCCGTTACTGACTTGGTTGTGATGCTGTGGTAACTTTGCTGTTTGACCCCGGGTATCATTTTACCCTTATAATGGTCAGTCTGTGCCTTACTTAGTCTAACGATCATTTGGAATAAATCGATGAATGTGAACTTCATTTCATTTTGTCATTTGTTTCTTCGTCAGTTTCATTAGGTGACTTTAATAACACTTAAAAATCAAATATCCCCTACTTTTTTTGAACAGTATATTACTGGTAAGTATACTTTACGCATTTTTAGTAATAGTTTTGATCAAATTGCAATCATATTTTCTTTACTAATGTCAACAACTAGTCTTAATGAAATTCCAACAGTCAAGGGCTCTTTGTCATGCAAGCCATGAATGTGTCCACAAATGCTTACCATAACAGCAGGGAACCCGGTTTGAAACTTTTGAGTTGACAGTCCCAATTCCCTTAATCTTAATGCTCACTTGCAAGGCAATGTCTCTTAAACAAGATTAATTGCTTGCATATTTATTTTTAGAAGTTAACTCAACTGTAAATAAGCCATTTTAATATTTAGAAGATAATATTGGTACAAAACAAAGTCCATATTGATTTAAAAATGTTTATTTGCGGAATTACTTATATTGTGATTATTTATCATAGTATTTGTACACATGTTCAAGTGGCTCTCCTTATATATGACCTGAATAAATCAAATTAATCTCAGTAATAATTAGTAGAGCACTGTGCTCCAGGTTAATAAACATGTACATTGCCCAAGGCTAAATATTATACAGGGTGCGATAATACTTTCATTTTATCACGTTGAACATGTAATTTTTGTAATAGATGATAAAGTGTAATGTAATAAACCCCTGAATGTTACATATATTTTTTTTATGAAATCAATAATTGACTAGATAAAAACATGGTTTGGTTGGTGGTGGGTGAGGGATAAGTAGCCTAATTTAGGGAACAGATCTGGTATAAATGTTTTCCATATGCATCTCTTTATTTCAGTTATCAAATTATTAAAGTTAATGTTTCAAAGGATGTTTTAGTTTATTTTATACCTGAAACTTGAATCACTTGTAATGAAGTCAATCTATAGAATTATATATATAACCTTATACATGTAAACAGAAAAGATTGTCATTTTGTGTTTTTGGTTAAGCCAGTTTCATTTCCTGCATTGAATTATGGTAAAAAATTTTTTTACTAAAAATCTTTGAGGTCTGCAACTGACAATAATGCCCAATGGAATAAAAGAGTGTTAAATACATGTATGTACATATACAATGTGAATTAAGGTATCTAATAACAAATAACAATTAAAATCCTGTACTGTACTCAAGTTCACAATTATACACAGAAATTTATAATCTAAGTAAATATATTAAGTAAATATATACTGAGCTCATCTCATTGTTATCACAAATAATATAGTATATACATGTATAATATCAAAAATGTTTTTCTAAGATCAGCTGGTAGTTTATACACAAGCTATACAACTTTCTAAATGTAGATCTGCATACTTACATAATATAATTACCAAGAGTTTGAAACAGTCAGATACATTTGTAATACAAATTTAGTATCACGTGACAGTAAATCATATATCATAGACTTAATCAAAATTGAAGTGATTTTGACTCCAAGCCACTTGTAGTCTTAAAACTATTTACTTATAATACCAGTACTTAGCTTTGATGTGCTGTCATCAAGACAAAAGACTACATTATTTTATTTGGCTCATCATACTGTAAATGTTGACAAGAGATTTATACACTTTACTGTTGTCGAGTTAGAGAGATGGTGTATGTTCTCTTACAATGAAGTGGACATGATGTCACCACTTTCACACATACTTACAAAATGTATTCTTTTGACTTTTTCACCTTTAAAAAGCATAAAAATAACATAGCCACAAGTTTTACTTCTGTAACATGTATTCTGTACCATAGACTACATGTACACTCCAGCTGTAACTGTGCACTATTACACCTTTTTCTCAAAATAATGATATTTATAAAATTTCCAAAATGCTGTAACCAAATTTCTACAGAAATCTTATTTGACAATTGCTGAATTTTTACAGTTTTTCTGAGCGAGTTCAGATTAATCCAGTGCTAAGTAAGGTAAAATTTAATTTGCATGAATGAGCAAGGTGAATTTGCAAGGGGACAAAAGCTATACAAGTTTACAAAGGTAAATGAACAGCCTTCAATCATAGCTAAAAACAAACACATCTGATAGACCAACACTTTTAGCGAGAGAGAGAGAGAAATGGGGTTTAACGTCCACTCGACACAAACTAGGTCATTTCGGGACTAACATATGGTTTAATTTTATTTACATAATTCGCTTGCGCGTAGGGGTCTTTAGCAGTGGGAGGAAACCGGAGGACCCGGAGAAAACCCACGAGGTGGGACAGGTGATCCTACTCCTTGCCACGTACAACCGGGGATTCGAAACCACGCCAGTCGACTCAATGACAGACTGTATGATACAGTGTGCGCACGCTAACCATTCAGCCATCCAACCCCCCCAACACTTTTAGCTAGAGTTCACATAGCTAACTACAATCAGTCTCAACCAGCAGTCAACTTGAAAAGTACATGTACACCATAGGCGGAATAAGGTAGTGATATGAAGCCACCATAAGGCACTGGCATAAAAAACGCGAATCACAACTGCTGAAACAATGTGATTACTAATTGTATATTTATCCATTACACAATTCTTTATTAAATTTCCTAAACGCTGAGACAAAATGTATACAGTAAACATATCTGAAAATACTCGACCTTGTGTAAATAGTGCTGAATGCTTTTGTGACAAAATGACTGAGCAGTCTTTGATCCTCAAAATTACTAATTTTGATTTAAGTGACATAGTATGAGACAGCACTGTGACTGTGGTCTAATTAATAGTTCATTTAAACAGTGAAATGAAATGAAATGGGGTTTAACGTCCTACTGTTCTGCTCCTATACTGGGCTAATGAAGACGGGCATACACCATACAGTGTGCTATGAGGGACATTTTGCCCGGGCAGCAGCTCTATCGCCTACTCTTATATCGAATTCCAACTGACAGGGGATCTTTTACGTGCATTCCAATATATAGGCCTACACGGGACCTCGGTTTTTCGTCCAATCCAAATGATTAGACAGCTGTCCTTGTCAGGCCCTCCGTCCTGCATCACTGACAAGGGGGAACCACGCCAGAAAATCTGGATTACCTTTACCGGCCAATGCAGGGATCGAACACCCGACCTCCAGGCTAGCAAGCCAGCGTCTTACCCACTTAGCCACGTGATCCCCCTCATTTAAACAAGTTAAATTTGTCATGATATTGTATTATAAAATTAATTTTCAAGAAATCACATGCTAGAATCAGGAATACCCCTGGCCATAGGATAGGTGCCATTGCCTCCAATCGTAGCTAAAAAAAACCCAAACACACCCGATATACTAGTTCCTTTAGGGACAGTCTCTGATTGCACATCTCAATTTATTGAGATACAATTGATAAAAAAAAAATCTTGGAATGATATTGGATCAAATTTTAGTACATTCATCATAAACTCACGAGAAAACCTTGGAAAGGGGGTTATATTAGAACAGTTTTAAACTAAATATATATCTGTATCGTGTATTTTGGTTCTATCGGCTATACAGATAGCATCCGGTATTAACACCAATGCACCAAAGTCAAAATGAAAACAAGTCGCAGGTCTAACTCAAAGACAAAAACATCATCATCAAAACAATAAATGTCAAAACGAACCTGCCAGTCGGTCGGGTTCTAATCCAGACGACACATCCAACCCACAAACCACGAAATAATCGGCAAATCGATTTGCCGTATTACTTAGTGTCATTTTGTCTTAAGAAATATATATCTTAGGTCATTGTCCTTTCACATAACAGAGTTTCATTTTGTTCTTTAAACATCATTACTTTTCCATATTTGTCGCAGTTGTTGTTCAACATTTTCAACCACCAGATGTCGCTTTCGATGACGCATTCGTTGATTTGACGAAGGGAGGTAATTTGTAAACAGGTGGACTCAGACTAGCAATTATTTGCCCATTGACTTCAATGTTAAATGGCTGTAACATCACAGGCTGTAGCTTTTTTCTCAACATTCCGTTGGTTCCAATCTTTATAGGCACAATGGGGACAACATTTGGCAATCTCCTCATCATAATTTTGTAGGGGGTTGACCATTTAGATTTTTTGCTACACGGATTTGAAGTTGACTGGGGTGAAAATCTCACTTCCGACACATTGACTGCTCTGCAGAAAGACACTTTACACCCCCTATCCCTCCGCTGTAATATCATCAGTATTACCCAAAACTGCTATGAAATTGCAAATTTGATCCCTTTTCTCCAATTCTAGACCAAAAAGTCAACCCAAAAATGCAGGAAGAGGGGAGAAAAAAATTAAGGGAAAAATTGTCTATTTATAACTCGCACTACATTCGAAATAAGGGGAAATAATTACTAGTCTTAGTCCAGGTGCTTTTTCCAAAATGTCAGACAACTGAATAGCCCAATAGCCTGGACGAAACATTTGTCTTTCAGATGTTTAGATTATCAGTTATCGGAAGAGCCATTAGGCCTCACTATTTTAATAATGCAGTTAAATATTTTGCAGCTGCTTCCCTGACATCTCATATTATCTTCCCATCACAGGTGAAAACTGAAATAATAATTAGGCCTATCTATATTTAATACTATATTACTATTAGTATATTATTAATATAATATAATAATAATAATATTTTTTAATTATAATTATTAAGTTTATTCATAATTTGGAAAGGTAGATCATACTATAAATGTAAATAATTTTATTTTTTTGTTTCAGTTGTATTGTAGTGCTACACAAGATGAAGTTACAAAAGCTAAATTAGCCCAACCAAATAAGCCCACTATATTTTCAAAGATCTTGGATAAAACAATCCCAGCTGATATATTGTATGAAGATGAAAAGGTGACATATTATTTAAAAGGACATGATCTACCTATTGCAGGCCTTTCTTTGGATCTTAAATATTATGTAAATTATTAAATAGACATTTACAGGACAAGACCATAATCGACTCTCGATGCCATCAGATGGCTCTGATTAGTACAGTTCGGCCATTTACTGATTTAATTTAAAATTGGAGAAGTGAGGGTAAAATTCGAACGACCAGTACGGTAGTTAAGATCAATGCACACATCTTCTCAAAACTACAACCACTAATAACTTCACTCAAAATAAAGTAATTTGAATGAAATTTTCAATATTATTCATTTTGCATTATCTATTTTTGAAATGTTACAGCGAGAACAGCCAGCTCTTTATCTAAATATTACATAATGCCTCTTTTAATTATTGGTATTTGTTTAATGCAATAATCTATTTGAACACTAATAAATAGGCTACTCAAACTTTTTAGTATCAGTAAATATAAAATATTCTTTCGTTTCTAAATCATTAGTGTATTGCCTTCAGCGATATCACACCACAAGCACCAATTCATTTTCTAGTTATTCCCAGAAAACCAATTCCTGGAATAAGTGAGGCTCATCAGGAAGATGAACAGGTAGGTCGACCTAGGTATTAGTTTTCTGATGTTATTTTACTCTAGTTAAATCCATTCTTATAATTAGAATAGACTGCATTCCCATACCCCACAGCTCGATAACAGTAGTGAGTTTGTCTAGGTACAAGAATGCATAGATTGTTACATATTCAAGTTAAAGAAGATTTGAAAATTTGTGTTAGAAAAAACTAGATGTATTTTTAAAATGATAACAAATAAATGTCACATCTTATTTTGTTTTTCAAATACCGTATATCTTTATTTTTTGCAGTTATTAGGTCACTTGTTACTGGTTGCTAAGAAGGTAGCTTCAGAAAAAAAGTTGGATAATGGTTATAGATTAGGTAATTTCTTCATTTCATGCAGAGATAAAATAGCTAAAAATAAACTGTTTCTCAATATTTGTTTTATCTAAAAAGTTATACCGAGACAGGCTGAGACGAATTATCATAATATTGAATAAATAATTTTTAAAATGGATGTGATATTAATGAATGCAATTTAAAACAATTTGTCTGAAGACTAAATTAGTAAAGGGGGAATAACTCATCAAGAACAATTTATCATAATAATAGTGAATAAATAATTTTTTACAATGGATGTGTGATGTAATGAATGCAATGTAAAACAATTTGTCTGAAGACTAAAGGGGGAATAACTCGTCAAGAACAATTTATGTTTTTTGGTGTCTGAAATGTCAGTTTGAAAAATATTGCTAAAAAAAATTACCCTGAACATTTTTTTCTTTTCAGTGATAAATAATGGACCTGATGGGTCTCAGTCAGTTTACCATCTACACATTCATGTTTTGGGTGGAAGGCAGATGGAATGGCCACCCGGTTAAGAAGACCATATTAAAGGAGCTGAAATGCTATTCTTTGGCACCTAGAAATGGACACAAATGGGTCGCAACGTATAATGTAATATGACTGTATATAAACTGAGGTTTACATTCAATCGTTTCTGTTTTTACTGTAATTTCTAATCGGTTATGTTCAGCGAAATATGTGGAGAGTGCAAATTGAATGGTAGTCTTTGGTATCTGGTTATTCCAGTCTACACTGGTAGTATTCTCCTGTGAGATATGCTTAGCCTCATTTATTGAATCGCTTCATTACTACTGGCACTCAAAAGCATTCTGGCACGCGATTCGTGTGCCAATCTCAAAACTTTCATTTTGTCTTAAATATTGGATATCAAAAGCACATCTTTTCACAGTAAGATAACGTCAAAGTCATGTTTGCAATGTGGATAATATTGAGTTAGCGACTTACCTCTAGTAGAGTGTGCAGAGCATTATTGATTAATTTCTTATTTTTTTTATTCTTTTCAAGGATTTCTTTTTTATGTATTATTAATTTCTTTTCTTGACTATTGTTATTTTTTTATGAATCCTATTTTTGTCAAGGTCGCTGAGATGTAAATAAGGTTAGTTGATAGTTGGAGAGATTGTAGGTTAGGGTTAGTCGATATGCATTAGGGCTAGGTCCAGGGTTTCGGTTAGGGTAATTGGGATTAGCGCTAGCCCTGTCCTTGCTTTGGAAGGAAAGCTAAGCATACGGAGTAAAACCACACGATTGAGAAGGCATCTGTATCATCAAGTCACATACGCTCACACCTGGGACTGAACACAGAACTACAATCCCGAGGTAGCTGGCCAGCTACATGTATAGTTTTAAGCGCGACAACCCCTCCCACATCCCAGATTACTCACACCTTAACTTCACATGCCCTCTTCCAATCTCTGTGAAACCTCTATCTTATTAAATACTTCTGTGGAGTAAAACCACATAATTGAGAAGGCATCTTATTAACTTATAAGGGGGTAAATATAATGGGGAAATATTTAGTTGTGGTGATGGGCATGGAATGGAGTCGGGTAGGGGGGGGGGGGGTATACACACACGCACAGTTGGTCACGAAATTTCCCTTTTCATTTTGGGACGTATCACTGTCCACAATTGAACACTGTATATTCATGATGCATGTGTGTGGGCCACAGTTAGATAGTACCATTATGCTGTATGCCATTAACCTTGTAAGGTACCTTAAAGGGACTATCCCAATTTGAAAAGAGTCTCAAAAATAGAAGTCTGAGTACGTATGAAATTTAAGGGTCAAAATATAGAGGAATGGTGTATTTACCCTGTCTCAAAACTTCAGCTCAAAATATTGAGTCGTTTGGACGTGAACGTCAAAATTGCTTATCCGGACACGTAACCCTTTTAAGATTGTAACCCTTTTAAGATTTCGGGTCAATTTTTTCGTTGGGTGACCTGATAATCGATTCCGTTTTCTTTAAAGGTCTATACAGTGAATGACCCATGTGCTGTACTTGATAACGAAAGGTAAATTTGACTTAAAACATTATTTTTATAAAATAAAAATCTGTTTTTATCCAGACACCGCATAATACAGCTTGGGACATCGGTCTCCATTTCCAGATTAAGACTGACAGGTTTAAGTTGTGAAAATATATCCCATGTTGAGTAAGTTGCTCTATCCTAAGTAAGAGGATGTTAAGGGATTTTAACACAAAATTAAGCAGTTTTATTCTTCAAAATATTATCGGGATTGGCCCTTAAAATCTACAGATAAAATGTAATGTCCTATTCCAGATTTCACTCATTTCTAACAGTAGTATAGGGGTGTCAAACTCATTTCGATTCAGAACCCACATGAACTTAAATTTTACTTCAAGTGGCCCTGAGATAGGAATGCTTCATGTAAAACTCTGCTAACTTGGGCCAGAACTTTCATGTTCACGTCCCAAAAAGGCCAGCTCAATTTCTCGTTGTAGGTCATGAGATGTAAACAGGGCTAGCGCTAATCCCAACCCTAACCCTAACCTAGCCCCAATGTTTACCCTAACCTACAATCTCACCAACAATCACATGCCTTTACCTTGACAAAAATAAGCTGGCGTTAACAAATATAGATTTAGCCCCAGGTTTAGAGCAGTTGTTTTGAAAACACATTTCCTTCTAACATGGCAGTAACATTAAGCTGAGTGAGACTAAGTATTATGACAAATTTTCTTATTTCTATCACAGAAATAATAAAATTTAGGCGAGAAATGCAAGTTAATGTTCTTCAACATCAACTCTGTTCAGTCAACAAATTTTTACTTATGTTTACCACCACAAAAATATGTGGTCATAAAATAATTCTATGATTATAGCTAAAATATTTATGCTTTTGGTAATAGGTGCATTTACAAGACACTGATATCAATTTCATACAGATCCAATGTTCAACAAAGGCCATAACTGCAGAAGTTATAATTGCTTAAATTCAATAGACGTCTTCCTTTTAATAATTTCAATAAAGCATTTAAAGTTATCGAAGGATAAATTTGTCATTAGGGTTTTACTAATTTAAATATTGCATATAAATTTAGTACAGATTGGATCATAGCTGTTGTCAATACAGCATTCACAAAGTATTCAAGAAAGCGAAACAAGGTCCATCACTCTAGAAGCATTTAATGTAAAATTGTTCAAATTCAATAGGATTCTTTGATTTAGTGGTCTCAATAATGCATATAAATTTAGTCATTAGAGCATGCACATGGTTCAACAAAGTGAATCAAGGGCCATATCTCTAGAAGTAATTAACAAACATTGTTGAAATTCAATAGGATTCTTTGTTTTACTAATTTAAATAATGCATATAAATTTAATACAGTTTCAATCAAAGTGAAACAAGGGCCATAAGTCTAGAGAAATTATCAGAAATTGTTGAAATTCAAAAGGGTTCTTCATTTTAGTGATCTAAATAATGGATATAAATTTCATACATGCAGCAGATGATAGTTTTTGTCGATTGAGCATTCAAAGTGAATCAAGGGTCATAACTCTTGAAGCAATGAATGAAAATAGTTCAATATGCTTCTTTGAGTAAGTGGTCTAAATAATGCATATAAATTTACAGATCGAATGCTACCTTTTGTCGATAGAGCGTTCACAAGGTTCAAGAAGATATTGACGGAAATTGCTGAAATTTAATAGGATTCTTCATTTTACTAATTTAAATAATACATTTAACACAGATCAGACGATAACTTTTGTCGCTAGAGAATTCACAAGGTTCAACAAAGTGAAACAAGGGCCATAACTCTAGAAGTTATAAAGGGAAATTGCTGAAATTCAATAGGCTTTTTTGTTTTACTAATCTTATAATTCATTTCAGATCGGATCGGATCATAATCTTAGTCGTTAGTGCATTCACAAAGTTCAACAAAGTGAAACAAGGATCATAATAACTAGAAGTAAATAACGGAAATTGTTGAAATTAAATAGGATTCTTTATCTCAGTAATGTAAACAATAAATATTAATTTTTAACTGATCAGATAATAAATGTAGTCTGTAGAGCGTTCACAAGAAACTGTGGATGCCAGATGGGCTGGCGGACGGAGGCGATGGCAATATACGACCAGATTTCTATGTGGGTATATAAAAACCTCTCAAAAGAATTGAAACAAAGGAATAAAAAGATAGTTTAATGAAATATTACACATTAATTAGCTCTCCTATTTTACAAATAAGAATCAAAATTATGAAAAAGAAAAATTTGAAAGCTTCTCCATCACATCGGCACTAAAGCAGTAAGTATTAAAAATTATACTCAAAAAGATTATTGTGTAAAAACAACAATTAAAACTAACTTAAGATAGCTTAAATCAAAATCTGAAGTGACAAATCAGAAGAGAAGACATCAAAGATGCCGTCTGAATATTGGAATAATTCACAAGAAATATACAAAATGATCATTATTACGATTTTATATACAGGTATTTATACATAGAAATGTACATCTTTAATTATCATCTCAAAATTATAACCATGCTTAATAGATCATTTTACTCAAAATCCAACACAACAAATAAGATATAATCCAAAAATACATAAATAATACAAAACAATTATACACATAATCTTCAACTGCAATTTACCAGTAGTCAAGAAAAGAGAAATATATCAAACAAGTGATTTTAAGAAAAACTTTGAGTCTTTATAAAAGAATAAACAGAAATATTAATTTGAATCATGGAATAACAAAGGTATGAATAGATCAGTCCTGAGTTCAGCAGAAGTGAATGTAACTTAACCTTTACAACATGACCATTGTCATCGTGAACCAAAGTTTTTTTTAAAAGTATTCTGTCATAAGCCACATGATATTCAATCCTGGCTTGCAAAGACAAAGGTCGTGAAGCAAACACTTAACTGAACAGGGGACAGATTTGTTTCAGAAAGTGAATAAATATTTCTTTTTGAACAATACAATCCATTAAATGTACGATTATTGATATTCAAATTATGAAATCAAATATTACCAGTACTGCTATAGATTTATCTCTTAATTTGTACAATACATCAAAGGGAGTATAATTATCATCATGGCAAAAATTAACCATAAATGAGTCTTTATCAGTGTTGATGATTAAAGTTGTCAGCACATATATTACTTATTTTCAGTTTTATTTAGTTTTCAATATTACTATTTTAGACACAAAATTTATATTATTATAAAATAGAATGTTTAACAGCATATTATTTTGAAAATAATAATGTACTCAACTAATTTACAAGTTACAAATCAAGTAAAATAATTTCACAGATGCAGAAATATTCTGCAATGGTAGACTTGAAGTCTCAAATTATCTATGTACATAAACATACAATATTTAGCTTTGTTCTTGACATCATAATTAACAATTAGGGTGAAAAAAAGAAAGATTCACAGTAAAACGATGCACATCTTTATGCACAGTTCTTGTCTATCAAAAACGTATGTCCTGACATAAAAGTTTGGACATTTTACAATCTGGTGATATTATGTTCTTTTCATTCTGTAATAATTACTTTATTTTTTAAAGCATATTTCTTATATTTTTATATTATGCTAAGGGAGGCAATCCGGCCTTTTCTCTACATTTCTGAATGAGTGCTCTTAGCATGAACTGTCGTCTTGATAATTGTCTAATTTGCTGTAAATAGAAAATAAATAATATTACAAGATCTGTCAAGCAACAGGGTACATTATTTTGAAGAGTGTCATTAAAAATCAGGTCCGCCATAATAATAGGTGTTTTTATTACGTAATTAAGTACATATATATATCAAAAAAAACAAAAAAACAACCCCAAATTCCAGGAATTTTCATACTATACTTAGATGACAGTGTGAATTCAACAGAAACCAATATAAAATGGATAAAAATCAATCAAATTGAATATTGTTGGACCAAATTTGCACTTTCACTTTATCAAACTACTTTTACATTACCTATTTAAAAATATTGCTTGTAAATTTTACAAATTTAATAACCCATTACCTTAAGAAAAACTTCTAAATCTATTACATTCTTGCGCAAACCTTCTCCTAAATAATATATTGTGTCTTCTATAGCTTGTTCTTCAGCAAAAGAATTTAACAATCTGTTTAAAGCAAAAAAGAGCATTAAATATAAGATCACATCAAACTAAAATTACAACCAGCAGTTGCCAGACAAGATACACCCACATTATGCAAGAGAAAGATAGAGAACAAGCTTAAAGATAGGTAGCCAGGCAACGAAACATACACCCACAGCGGCTAAATCGTCCGAGCGGTCGACAAGGGTTGTCGCATATTTATTCCTTTGTAGTTAATTGGGGGCCTTTACAAGACAGTACCATACAGATCAGATTATAATTTTTGCCGTTTGAGGGTTCACAAGGTTCTACAAATTGAAACAAGGGTCTCAACTCTGGATGTAATCTACAGAAATTGTTGAAATTTGACAGGCTTTTTCGTTTCACAAATTTAAATGATACATATAAATTTCATACATATCGGATGATAACTTTCATCAATCGAGCATTAACAAGGTTGAACAAAGTGAAACAAGGGCAATAACTCTAGAAGTAATAAACTTAAATTGCTGAAATTCAATAGGATTCTTCTCTTTACTAATTTAAATGATGCATGTAAATTTCATACAGATCGGCAGATAACTTTTGATGTCAGAGCATTCACAAAGTTCAATAAAGTGAAACAAGGGCCATAACTCTAAACGTAATAAACAGAAATTGCTGAAATTCAATAAGCTTCTTCGTTTCACTTATTTAATAATGCATATAAATTTCAGAAAGACCGGATGATAACTTTTGGCATTAGAGCGTTCACAAGGTTCAATAAAGTGAAATAAGGGCCATAACTCTAGACGTAAAACACAGAAATTGCTGAAATTCAATAGGCTTCTTCGTTTCACTAATTTAAATAATGCATATAAATTTCAGAAAGATAGGATGATAACTTTTGGGGTTAGAGCGTTCACAAGGTTAAACAAAGTGAAACAAGGGCCATAACTCTAGAAGTAATAAACGGAAATTGCGGAAATTCAATAGGTTTCTTCGTTTCGCTAATTTAAATATTGCATATAACTTTCACAAAGATCGGATGTTAACTTTTGGCATTAGAGCGTTCACAAGGTTCAACAAAGTGAATGGAAATTATTGAAATTAAAAAAGGCTTCTTCATCTCACTATGTAAACAACATATATCAACTGAGATATTTAAGAAATACTATTCAAAAAAAGTAGGGGATATTTGATTTTGGGGGCATAATACTAAAATATGCAAATGACTACGAAAAAAGTCACTATAGAATCTAACAGAAGAAACATTTCCAGTTACATGTGACGCCCAAACGCACCAATAGCTACCGCATGGAATGCAGGTGATGCTTGGGATCATCATGGGGGTCCAACCCAAGATTTGCACGACTCTGACTTTGAATGTTACAGTCATTGTGGCATTGAATTCCAGGGTGGAAACATCAGTTTAATTGTTTTAGTGACCAGAAAACAAATTTTGATATGCGTCGGCTTACCCAAAATGAAAGGTTACGTGCCCTTGGCATGCTACAGATCGGCACAACACAGGCGGTTGTGGCGCGGACGATGAATGTTTCTCAGTCTGTCATAAGCAGGCTATGGTCCAGATACCGTGATACACAATCTGTACAGGACAGACCACGCTCAGGTCGACCAAGGGCGACAACTCAAGCCCAGGATCAATTTATCCGTACCTTGGCCTTGAGAAATCGTGTCATCACAGCAAATCAGATCAGCGCTCGTCTTCAAACAGACACTGGTGTGAGAGTGAGTGGCCAGACGATTCGGAATCGACTGCATAGGGGTCACCTTCGCGCCCGACGTCCTCGCGTGATCCCTTGTTTGAGAGATCATCACATTCAGGCAAGACGTCGTTGGTGTAGGGATCGTCAACACTGGGATAATCGACGCTGGAGCAATGTGATGTTTTCAGATGAGTCAAGGTTCACTGTTGATTTTTTGGACAGACGTAGGAGGGTGTGGCGTCGTCGAAACGAGCGCTTCCAAGACGTTAACGTCATCAGACATGATCGATTTGGGGGTGGTTCTGTTATGGTGTGGGGAGGCATCACTGTTGCTGGAAGAACGGCTTTACATGTTGTTGCAGGGCGTGTTACAGGCCAGTACTACCGGGACAACATCTTGGCAGTCCATGTTGTGCCGTTCGCACGACGTCATGGCCACGCAAGATGTCACAGGGCCAGGATCGTTACAGGTTACCTCCAACAACAGAACATCACCACATTACCTTGGCCAGCACTGAGTCCCGACCTCTCCCCCATCGAGCATGTCTGGGACATGCTTGGACAGAGGTTACGTCAACGTCAACAACGTCCTGCCAATGTCCAAGAACTTGCTGCTGCGTTGCAACAGGAATGGGACAATCTGGACCAAAATGACCTTAGACGTCTCATTAGGAGTATGCCACGTCGGATCAATGCTTGTTTGGCAAACAGAGGAGGATTTACCCGTTACTGACTTGGTTGTGATGCTGTGGTAACTTTGCTGTTTGACCCCGGGTATCATTTTACCCTTATAATGGTCAGTCTGTGCCTTACTTAGTCTAACGATCATTTGGAATAAATCGATGAATGTGAACTTCATTTCATTTTGTCATTTGTTTCTTCGTCAGTTTCATTAGGTGACTTTGATAACACTTAAAAATCAAATATCCCCTACTTTTTTTGAATAGTATATAAAGATATATTTTAAGTTTCATCAAAATCGGATAAAAATTGCGACTTCTAGAGGGTCCACACTCCACAACCTTGGTATTACATACTTTTACACTATTTGCGTACAAGGAGCGGCCATTTTGTCAGGTTGTTTCAGTCATGAAATTTAAACTCTGCCGTCATTAGTGTGTAACGGTGATACATTTAAATGTTCTATTTTTAAAATTTGACAAAAATTGTGACCTCTAGAAGGCCCACAAGCTAAAAACGTGATTTTTCGTACAATCAAGGGCCATATTCCACGAAGTTAAGGTCTGATATGCGCAAATATTGAATGGAACCAAGATCTTTGGAGTATAATCATACATTTTATGTTTCATCAAAATCCGATAACAATTGTAACTTCTAGAGTGTCCACAACCTTGGTACATGTATTACATACTTTAACACTATTTGCATACACGGAGCGGCCATTTTGGCCAGCAGTTTGGGTCAGATTTTTATGAAATTCTAACTCAACCTTCATTGATGTGTAACGGTGATATATTAAAATGTTTTTAAAATTGAATACAAATTGTGACTTTAGCTAAAGATAGGTTGCCAGGCAACGAAACATACGCCCATGGCACACAGCAGCTAAATAGTCTGAGTGGTCGACGATGGTTGTCGCATATTTATTCTTTTGTAAGTAATTGGGGGCATATACATACAGATCAAATTATAAATGGCCGCCCTTCGTTCTCAAATAGCGTAAAAATATGGTATATGAAGGTTGTGGACCCTATAGAGGTCACAATTTTTATCTGATTTTGTTGAAACTTGAAATGTAAGTTTATAACCCAAAGATCTCGGTTCCTTTCGATATTTGTGCATATCGAATTGTAATTTCCTGAATTATGGCCCTTGATTGTAGGAAAAATCACTTTCTTTTTAGCTTGTTCTCTATCCATCTCTCGAAAATGTGGCGTATCCTGCCTGGCAGCCGCTGGTTCGTTTTACTAATTTAAATAATGCATATATATTTCATACAGATCGGATGATAACTTTTGTCATTCGAACGTTCACAAGGTTCACAAAGTAAAACAAGGGCCATAACTCTAGAAATAATTGACTGAAATTGCTAAAATTCAATAGACCTCCATTTCACAATTTAAATGATGCATATTAATTTCATACACAGCGGATAACTTTCATCAATCGACCATTAACAAGGGTGAACAAAGTGAAACAAGGGCCATAACTCTTGAAGTAATTATTGTAAATTGCTGAAATTCAATAGGGTTCATGGTTTCACTAATATAAATGGTGCACATAAAATTCATACAGATCGGATGATACATGTAACTCTTGGCATTAGAGCATTCACAAGGTGCAACTAAGTGAAACAAGGGCCATAACTCTAGAGGTAATAAACGGAATAGGCTTCTTCATCACACTAATCTAAACAACAGATATCAATTTTAAAACAATCGGATGATAATTTTGGGCATTAGAGCGTTCACAAGAAATTGTTGATGACAGACGGCAATATACGTCCACATTTCCATGTGGGCGTATAAAAATTAGATTTTTCGAACAATCGGGGGCCATATTCCAGGAAGTTACGTTCAGATATCCAAGATCTTTGTCATATAAACATAAATTTAAATTAAAATTGGATCAAAATTGTGGCCTCTAGATATACAATATTTTTACACTATTTGTGTACGAGGAGCGGACATTTTGTCTGGCAGTTTTGGTCCGACTTTCAGAAAATTCAAACTCAATTGACATTACGGTGTAATGGTGATTTAGTCGTACTTTTTTTTAAATCGAATAATAATTGTGACATCTATAGGGATTTTTGGTACAATCAGGGGCCATAATTTAGGAAGTTATTATTCGATATGCGCAAATATCGAAAGAAACCAAGATCTTTGGCTTATAAACATGCAATTCAATTTTCACCAAAATCAGATGATAATTGTGACCAATAAATCTGTGATTTTTTAAACAATCAGGACCTATAATCCATCAAAATTATGGTCCGATATATTCCAATATCGAAAGGAACTGGGATTTTTGAGAGATAGACCTATATTTCTAGTTTTGTCAAAATTGGATAAAAATTGTAACCTGTAAAGTGTCCACAAACAAAAAATACGTCCACATCAAAATGTGGGTGTATAAAAATTAATACTGAGAGAATGAACAGCATAGTCGGATTTTCAGTACCCACTCTTGTTATTTTTATATTCTGCTGCTCTTATCCTACTCCTCGTCTAATATACAAAACAGTTTTTGTGGCTCTAACGTCTTAGGATACTGGCCTCACAATCAAAATATCACAGGTTCGACTCCTGACATGGGCCAAGAAGAACCTTCAGGATCTTTCAAGCCCAGTTTTGACTTGAAAGTGTACAAGAGTTAATTCACAGATTAAATGATGTGCTACTTGTTCTCTACTGACCAATCATGGGAATATTCTGAATATAATTTGCTACTAAAAAATTGATCAAGCCAGGTCATTATAAAACGTTTTTAAAAAAATTCTAATGTAGAAAAGCCACAGGGAAGGTAAGTATTAATACATACTGTCTATATAAAGGTGTCGTAGTAACAACAGCTTCATCCATATCCATTGGATCATCATTCTCTAGCTTTTTTAAAGCCTCTTTCACCTCTGATGTTTTATCACTTAACAATTTGGTGTTTTTCTCACACTCATCCTGACAATTACAATTTTATAAATCAATATTTATTCAGGAAATGGCACCAGTTTGTCTTCATTAAATAGCTAATGTTCTAGATAGTGACCGTGGGAATGGGTATGTAATGTTATATCTGTCTTTTGAAGGCACTCAAGTGTTAATTTCACCTGCTTGATAATTAAAGTTTGGCAGAAAATTTACATTGAAAATAGAGTGTGTATGGAGGACTTTACATGTGAAGCATAACGACGACATTGTTTTATGGGACTTACGCTTTCAAAATTGATATAAATTTAAAGGAACTGCTTCAATTTTTATAGCATTTGAAAGTCCTATCAACAAAATAAAAATAACTCGTAATATTAGATAAGAAACACCTTACAGGCTATTATGTACCCTTAAAAATATATTATGAATTATGACTTATTTGTAGTAAAACAGCTTTGATATTTTAAATGTTGGATTCTGGTACCTAAAGGGTTAATTATTTGCTATATCCCATAGCCAATACATTAAATAGAAACTTCTATAAAGATTAAAGTAAGATATTACAAATGTCTACCTTCTCATTTTCTAGATCTTTTATCATCTTTTCTAGTTTCTCTTTACCACGAGATAAGTCTGTCTGGGTTTTCTTTAAAACATCCATTTCAGCCTACAACACAATAATACTTCATAAATTTTCTGGTGACAAATTTATTTCAATATTTGTTCTTATATTGTTATGACAAATCCCACACTATATAAGTGCCTGGGTAATCATGACTATTTTCTAAACAAAGTTACAGTGGTATGTAATTGTTGCAGTTATCAAGTCGCTGATACAACTGAACAAGGAAATTCCTTATATTCCTTTTTCTACCGTTTTACTCCCACTGTTAAAGACCCCTAGGTGTGAGCAAACTGTTGATATAAAATTATCCAATGACTTTTCCTACATAGTTTACGTCAAACCCCATTTCTCTCTTTTATACACACCTCAGCCTGTGCAAAAGTCTCTCTTAGTCTTCGTTTTAATTTATCTTCTACAGCAGACAACAATGATGCCTTTATATGAGCCTCGGTTACAGTACCAGTTCCTGGTCTCATATCATTTGAACTTGTGGCTGAAAATAAATAATTTTACGTACAGATTTAATGTGGACTCTTTTATAATTTAAACTCATGGTTATAATATGGAGATAAATCTTTAGATTTTCTATTAAGAATTAAACAAATTCTCTAATTTCTTTATCTAGCTTTTTTAATATCTTACTGTCCAGAAGATCCTATTATAAATGTTTACTAAAATAGGTTGGCAGGCAACAAAACATACGCCCACAGCAGCTAAATTGTCCGAGCGGTCGACAAGGGTTGTCGCTTAGAAGTAATAAACGGAAATTGCTGGAATTCAATAGGCTTCTTCTTTTCCCTAATTTAAATATTGCATATAAATTTCACAAAGATCAGATGTTAACTTTTGGCATTAGAGCATTCACAAGGTTCAACAAAGTGAAACAAGGGCCATAACTCTAGACGTAATAAACGGAAATTATTGAAATTAAATAGGCTTCTTCATCTCACTAATGCAAACAACATATATCAATTTTAAAACTGGATGATAACTTTTGGCGTTAGAGCGTTCTCAAGAAATTGTGGACGATGAACCGACGGATGGACCGACGGACGGACCAACAGACAGGGGCGATGGCAATCTACGTCCACATTTCTATGTGGGCGTATAAAAATTAGAAACATATGCTTACCTGAGCCCTGATACCCTGATTGTGATGAATAAGGAGGATTATAGGGATATTGAGCTGGGTATTGTGGAGTTGCGCCATAAGTTTGATTTTGACTTGAATAACCTCCACCGCTTTGTGGATAACCGCCATAACTCTGACTAGGATATCCAGATGATGGATATGGGGGATTAGGATAACCAGAACTTGGATAACCAGTCGAACTAGGATAAGGGTATGGGGAATTTCCACCAGAACTACCAGCCATTCCAGGAACCGGCATTCCACCTTGAATAATCAAGTTACAAAGTTATGTTAACATAATACATTAAAGGTGCACTTTACCCACTTAAGGTGGGTTTAAGTATATAAATCAAATAGCAAAATTAAATTACCTTCTCTAAATATTTCAAATCAAGATATTAAGCCATACAGAGTAGTCAAAAGATTTGTTTAACTGTTTTGTTCAATTGTTTTTGTGACTTGATAATCCGGATGATCATTTACAACTACCATTATTCTTCAGGGCATTAGGCACACATTTTTTTACCAAAACTTTTATTTTCTAGAAGGGATGTACCCAATACATAATGTTTAAAAGCAATTCCAGGCTTTTCTGAAGTTCAAGAAATAACTGCCCAAGAATCAACACGTCGACCAAGTGACCCTACGTCAAAAGCTTATGATATATTATCAGTTACCTCTCAAATTAAATACAATACTGTTCCCTGTCGTGTCCATTTATATTTGTCAATAATGTTTTAGATATGTTTAAAATACGACCACTTTTGTCAATAGCGTTTTAGATACGGTTAAAACATGTCAATAATTATCGCCCGTATTTCTGTTATTTTGTGCATAAAAAAGATGTCAACATTTTCTGCTATTCCGTGCACAGTATACTGTTTGTCATAACTGGCAATGCAAACACCATCAGCATTCACTGAATAGTACTGGCAATAAATTTATACAGTTCACATCTATAGGGAAGCAAAAGCCGGAGTGAATAATAACAGGTTCTAGTACACTGTAAAATAGATTTTAGTCACTTTTCTAAATTGTTGTCTTGTGTGAGTATTGTATGATATTGCTAGTTGTATCTTAAAAATAAACTCAACAGTTCAATGGAAAACAATTACAGCAAATCAGGTATTTTTACCGGATTATCAAAATCACCGTTAAATGTGCTAATTGCTCGGATTATGAACCACATATGGCCGATTCTCACTAAGGTATGACTGTTGTTGTAGCCGACAAGCAAGTTGATTGACGTCTTAATTAACAAGTAATAATTAACCTGTTGTAATTTAGCCAAATGTAGATTGATTATTTATGATACTCTAGTGGCCAATTCATTGTTTTACCAATCAGTTAAAGCCGACAAAATACAGTCGATTATGAACACTGACATTCAATAGTCGAACTCGACAATTCTCTGAGATTTTTTTTTAGAAAAATTTTACGCAAATTCTTGTAGATTCGCAACATATGCTCTTGCAAGAATCCTTGCGCAAATTTGATTCAGAGATTTGCGTGAATTTCTAGGGCTGCAAATGCTTTCCACAGAACTTTTGTGTTAAAGTCAATGTGTTCAATTACTAAATTACCTCCACTAGTTGGGTATGGTGGTTGTGCTGCTCCAATACCAGAATTGGATGAGTATGGAGGGGGACCTCCCTTAGGTGTAACTCTTGAAAACACTGGACAATCCTCACCAAAAGTCATTGCAAGAATCTGAACTAAACTTATCAGATCAGCTTGTGGCTGGAGAAGAAGAAACAAATAAATTGGATAGTAAATAACTGTTGGGTGTTGGAGGGGGGGGGGGAATCAAACATCTTCTACATGTACTTTATGCTTGAAAGATAAATGATGTTTAATTAAAGGGGTCATCATCGTCTTTATGTAAATAATTCTAAGATTGGCTTGATCACTTTTGTCAAATGTAAAAAAACATTCTGACCATATTTTGTTAAACATACATTATGCAAGAGCTAAATCTGCCTATTGCATTTTACATAATCTATTTTTAAGCTATTATAGCAAGAATGGTCAGCTCTTTACCTAAATCTTAGATAATGTATCTTTAAAGTAAAACAAATATAATCAATGCAACAATCAATCAAAACAATGAAAAATCCAAGACAGCTTTCAATGAAATGTTACTGGAACAAAAATATCTATGCCAGACTGTCAATTTTATAGCTTACATGTCTCCAATCTCTAATGAATGGTAGATCGACTTTTCCATTATTATCAACATATTTTCCTGGCTTTATCTGCATGGTGTTTGTTGGTTTTACATATGCCATAGGAGGGTTATAAGGATGAGTGTCTAAAACCCATATACACACAGGAATATTATACTGATTACCTAAAACACAAATAGATATCACTGTGACTGATCATTTTAACCCAATATCACATCTATACTGTATGATTATTAACTACTGTGTATTGCTGTGGCAGAATTACATATTGTATAAATGAAATCACAAACAGTCATATATTTCAACAAAATCATCTACTGATGTTCAAATATTACTATATTGAACACCAGACGTTTCTGTACGCTATTCCTCAGATTAAAATTGAGTTTTCACGTGATTTAAGTAATCATTTGATTTATTTTGAAGAATGCATATATGATGACCAATCTGATTAACGAAATAGAGATTTGTATTTTAATCAGATTGGTATGATGACAGGAGTGGAAAACAAGGTAAGATGGAACAATGAATCGATCTCATTATTTGCATGAAATATAAAACCTTGAATATGATTAAATTTAAGTTTCTATTTATTTCTCTGAACTCACTGAATCAAGAGATTTAAAGTGTTTCATTTTAATTATAGTTAGTTAATCACTATCAATTTATCTCTCTGTTCTTAATACATTATTTTAGAAATATGTAACCACCTCTGTAAGACACAGGAATTGTGCCTTCAAGATTAAGTAATTCCTTTTGTTGTCCATTATTAAAAACTGAAAATGAAAACAAATACAATTAAAGTATATTAAAGGTGGTTTCTTTGTTAATAGTTTGTACCCAGCAGGTAAATGGAACATTTACATTACAAGATACTGCAAAGGGATCAAGGGGGAAAATTCAAATAAGTAAAATTTAATTGGCTTCTTCATAGCATTAACCCAAACAAAACATGTACCAGTAATTAGATAATACCTTTAGCGGTTTCAAGATTTTTCAAAATGAGCAATGAAAAACTGACAGTTATTTTATATGCACGGCAATGTGTACACAGGGACTAGACACTGTTTCTTGTCAAGCCCTCCGTTCTGCACCGCAGACAAGGGTAAACCTAAACCATGCCGGAAAATCACAAGTAACTTTCTCGACTAAAACAATCTGAGACCTCCAGGTTAGCAAGCCAGTGTCTTACTCTTATCCATTGAGTCAATGCTCTTCCAGAGTATATTATAACATCTAAGCTTCATATTGGGCTATGAAATTATGGTCTGTCAAACACAGGATATTTAGTCATGAAGTGATTGCATTCATAATGGTAGATTTTTCATGTCTTTTTTTACTTAGATAAAATTTGTTTGTTAAAGAACCTGTACAGTTAAAAAGATACATGTATCAGTATGAGTATGATGTGGGTGCATTAAATATAATTTAGTTACAATGTATAAAATATTACCAAAAGGCTCCAATTTTGGTCGCAAATCTCGATACTGGTTTAAAACATTTGTAATTTCTCTTTTGGTAACTTCTTGGTTCTTGTACTGAAAAAGAAGTACTATTGAAAATAAATTTATCACAATAATCATGTATAAGATACAAAATGAATATTTAGACAAATATTGGGACTGCATGTAGATTTCTCCTCAAGAGAGCATTGGTTTATTGATTGTGACCACAAGAAATGGAGTGGCAGTTGATTCAAATTAATTGGTCTAATTCAAACTTTATATGCTTATTCATTTTTTCAGAAAATTTGTATTTTTGTCCGATCCAAAACATAATTTTTAGATTTACGACTATAGAAGTTAACATATAAATCTTGTTACATGACAGTGGGCCCTATAAATTTAAGCTATTTACTGATTTAATTCAAAAATCAAAAGTTATAAAACATATAAAATTATGCCAATTTGAGAAAAAAAACCAAAAAAACGTTTTTATAATGATTAATTGCCGGATGTAATGGATATTGGCATCATATTGTGAATATTTTATGACAATCAAATAATTGCCTTTTTCATGGACAAAAAATCTTAAAAAAGGACAAAGGGAAAAATGGCTTGGATATTATATATTTGGTAGCTTTTGGAGATAAACAGAGAATTTTAAGTGGAATATTTGAAGTACATTTTCTGTGATTTACATATGTAGCTCATACATGTATTGTTCATTGAAGTGATCTGAGTGAGATCTTTTCTATATAGATCTAGGTGTTTCCCTTTTATTTTTTCTTATTTCTAATTATCATTATAGGAGCTTTTACATGTGACGTATTTCTGGTGTCTATTTTTATCCTGGCCTTTTTCAACACAGGTCTTAACAAACATGGTAAATGCTAGGGAAAATGGGTTTTTTCCTATTTTCTCTTTATACAAAAAGTATTCTTGAATGCCACTCTTGTTGTAAGTTGCGTGTAGCATTCATAATAAATTACCAATTCCAAATGGTGTCTAAATTATTTTTGTTTCGTTTTATTGACGATATACTGCGTTGTAGCAGACGATATATGTCAAGCTCGCACACGGTCCAGTTGCCCGCAGTACACAAAAGCATTACAAAGATGCATTGCTTTATGAAGCCGATTTATATGTTTTGTTTTAATTTTACTGTAAACAATGCCATAAAATAGAGCATAAGAGTAAATAATAGAATGGGTTAGAGATGGTGACCTGCGGTTCCACAAAAGAATTATTCAAGACGATATTAAAATTTAAGCACGACCGTAGCACATCTAAAAGTTACATATTTTCATTCAACAGTAGTTCTCTGAACCAAATACTGAATTAGAAATTGATTAAATGGACACAAATGTATCGTTCTTCTTCTTGATTGCGGCAAGATAAACTGATTGGATTAAAATTTCACCAAAAGATGAGCCAAGATGATTTATGTGGTTACAATTAACAGAAAAAAAAAACGGTTTTAAAAAATATTCACAGATTCAACTTGATCGTCGTTTTATTAATAATTCTTTCTGTTATTCATATTCCATCAACAGGAAATTTATAAAAATGGCTGAAGTTTTTACCCCGTGCACCAAACAATTATTTTATCATTGGTTAGAGCCATCCAAACGCGGGGAAATTTACAAATTTAGCTATTGGCTAACAACAGTACGCATAAACAATCTTATTTGCATATTTATAGTATTATTAGCTGGAATTATTTTCAAGCCGACAGCCTCAAAGACCAACATAGTACCGTGTTTTGTGTCGAATAGCATGCAGTGCTATAGCAGACGATATATCAACCTCACAAAGAACTGTCCAGTCGGCAGTTGAATGTAAAAAGGAAAGACCATTTAAATCTGTTGTGTTAATAGTCCCGTACCGGTAATTAATATATAACATCTGTTTGACCGTAAAATGCGTAATAAACTTCACTTAATTCTAGTTCATTCCATGAGCACGGATCAGTCATCCACTAGTTTTCTCAATTGCAAACGGCCAATTACTGGTCTGGTAAACATGCCGTATCTTTCCTATATCAAAGTTTTTGTAAATATCGCTTTCTGGCATCGGTCGGTAAACCTTACACGTATATAGAAATGGCATTCAGTTCCATTTTATGTAAAAGAAGCTTACTGTACGACGGTATTTTCACAAAAAAAACACACACACTGGCCTATGGGTTTCTGTCTACGAATAAGGCCAGGGTCTGCGCATGACCGAAAATGACGTCAAAAGGGAAACCCATAAAATCTCCTATAAAGCTTAATATTTATTTTTAATAGAAATATTAAACAATGGTACTGTGGTACCGGCCATGGTCTAAATTTTAATTAGTCATATACCCTCTACTCTAGACCCTAGTCATATGATCATAAAAATTTATAAATAGCTCATGTCCATGACTTTCACAGACACTCTCATCTGATGTAGATTGATGTGAAACTGTCAATAAATAACTTCTTCTAATTTAAAAATTGAACTAAAAAGTTAAAAGTACGCCTATGTATCCAATTATTCAAAAAGGAATTTTCATTATTATTATTATATGTCTATTGACCAAAATATATACAAGAGCAATATTGCAGGCTATCAATGCTATCGTATTCGTAATCATACCTAAATATAGACAATAATTTTTATGAATATCCAGACCAGTGTATGACATTTAATGATGACGTTTGTCTTAACTATAGTCTTACCTTTGTTAAAGCTTTTTGGAGCTGACCTTCATTATAATTTGACATGATAATAAAGTCGTCTTAATTTACTGTTAAGTCGAAGAACTTCAGCTAAACTACGTTTTAAGTCATCTGTTGGTAGGTATGTAATAACAGATTAATTCCGAAAAATCCCCATTTAGATTTAATGACTTACTCATTGAAGAGCTTCTATGATAAGGGGGGATAATTAAAAAGTAAAGTGGGTTCAGACCACAGTTAATCCAAACTGTTTCAAAGCGCCATAGCGGTAATGCGAACGCCTTCTTTAACCACTATACAGGATGACTGGCCTAAGTCTCAAACCTAATTAAAATTTTATTATTATTATTAAGGTCACGCACAGTAAATGGCGTCGATATATAATATTAACACATGCGTTGTATACATCGGAGTCCGGGCAGAAATGGCGCCTTGACTCATCATTGTCATATATATATATACTATTCAAAAAAAGTAGGGGATATTTGATTTTTAAGTGTTATTAAAGTCACCTAATGAAACTGACGAAGAAACAAATGACAAAATGAAATGAAGTTCACATTCATCGATTTATTCCAAATGATCGTTAGACTAAGTAAGGCACAGATTGACCATTATAAGGGTAAAATGATACCCGGGGTCAAACAGCAAAGTTACCACAGCATCACAACCAAGTCAGTAACGGGTAAATCCTCCTCTGTTTGCCAAACAAGCATTGATCCGACGTGGCATACTCCTAATGAGACATCTAAGGTCATTTTGGTCCAGATTGTCCCATTCCTGTTGCAACGCAGCAGCAAGTTCTTGGACATTGGCAGGACGTTGTTGACGTTGACGTAACCTCTGTCCAAGCATGTCCCAGACATGCTCGATGGGGGAGAGGTCGGGACTCAGTGCTGGCCAAGGTAATGTGGTGATGTTCTGTTGTTGGAGGTAACCTGTAACGATCCTGGCCCTGTGACATCTTGCGTTGTCATCCTGGAAGATGAAACGGCGGCCATGACGTCGTGCGAACGGCACAACATGGACTGCCAAGATGTTGTCCCGGTAGTACTGGCCTGTAACACGCCCTGCAACAACATGTAAAGCCGTTCTTCCAGCAACAGTGATGCCTCCCCACACCATAACAGAACCACCCCCAAATCGATCATGTCTGATGACGTTAACGTCTTGGAAGCGCTCGTTTCGACGACGCCACACCCTCCTACGTCTGTCCAAAAAATCAACAGTGAACCTTGACTCATCTGAAAACATCACATTGCTCCAGCGTCGATTATCCCAGTGTTGACGATCCCTACACCAACGACGTCTTGCCTGAATGTGATGATCTCTCAAACAAGGGATCACGCGAGGACGTCGGGCATCGATCCTGGGCTTGAGTTGTCGTCCTTGGTCGACCTGAGCGTGGTCTGTCCTGTACAGATTGTGTATCACGGTATCTGGACCATAGCCTGCTTATGACAGACTGAGAAACATTCATCGTCCGCGCCACAACCGCCTGTGTTGTGCCGATCTGTAGCATGCCAAGGGCACGTAACCTTTCATTTTGGGTAAGCCGACGCATATCAAAATTTGTTTTCTGGTCACTAAAACAATTAAACTGATGTTTCCACCCTGGAATTCAATGCCACAATGACTGTAACATTCAAAGTCAGAGTCGTGCAAATCTTGGGTTGGACCCCCATGATGATCCCAAGCATCACCTGCATTCCATGCGGTAGCTATTGGTGCGTTTGGGCGTCACATGTAACTGGAAATGTTTCTTCTGTTAGGTTCTATAGTGATTTTTTTCGTAGTCATTTGCATATTTTAGTATTATGCCCCCAAAATCAAATATCCCCTACTTTTTTTGAATAGTATATATGCCTCATTATCGCCGAAGACCATCGAACACATTATTTTAGCAG
Organism: Patella vulgata; assembly: GCF_932274485.2. Classification (NCBI taxonomy): domain Eukaryota; kingdom Metazoa; phylum Mollusca; class Gastropoda; family Patellidae; genus Patella; species Patella vulgata. The sequence goes on from NC_065880.2 coordinate 47,569,400, forward strand.
TTACAAATACGAGCTGCAACTTCTTCTCAATTTGAACTCAACCCGCACAAAGCCAGCGGCCCAGATGCAATCTCGACACGTTTCCTTAAGAGCATGGCGGAAGCAATTACACCAGCACTTACAACGATTTCCCAGGCATCGATGAACCTGGGCAAGATCCCACCCGACTGGAAGTCGGCCTTCATCACACCACTCTTTAAGAAAGGGGAACAGAAGCAAGGCTGCAAACTACAGGCTTGTGTCGTTGACATCTGCGTCTCGATTTTGACAATTGCCATAAACTTAGTGTTAAATTGTACGATAAACGTGATGATTTTTTGACTTTCCATTTATTAGTAGTAACATTCCGATATCACCAGCTTATGGAGTGTTTGTGTCTCAGCTAATTCGTTACGCGAGAGCTTGTTCATTTTATTCTGATTTTTTAAGTAGATCGAGGCATTTGTCATCTAAGCTTCAACTACAGGGATACTTGCGAACTAAACTTATTAAAACCTTTAAAAAGTATTATGGCCGTCATATTGACTTGATTGGTAAATATAGCATGTCTCTCTCGGCTATTATTCTAGATATATTTAATTGACGCGTATACTATCTCCCTGATAATGTCTGTCTACTACATGTTAACACTGTTTATCACGTGCATTTTGCATACCGATAGTCCATTGGCCAATCACGCTATTTTACCGAGATTTCGCCTAATAGTTTGGATGCAGGTATAGCGGGTGTGGCGCCAGGTAGGGTAAGCTTACTCTTCCGGATATCTGTTACCACTGTTTGTCGTGTATTTGTACACGGTGAACAGTCCATATGCTGATTACACTATTTTGCCTGATTACACTATTTTGCCTAAACCGTTTTTTTAGGACTTCGAATTTTGTCTAATGGTTTGGATTGTTCGTATTTGTTTTATTCTATTTGCTGCAAGCTCATAGAGCACATCTTCCACAGCCACATCATCACATACCTTGAAAAAAGCAACATCCTGTCCGACAACCAGCATGGCTTCAGAAAAAGACGATCCTGTGAAAGTCAACTAATAACCACCATCCACGACCTTGCAAAAGGACTGAATGAAAGGCAACAGATTGATGGTGTTTTGCTCGACTTTAGCAAGGCCTTTGACAAAGTCCCCCATCGGCGACTATCAGCCAAATTAGCCTACTACGGAGTAAGAGGAGTCACACCTCTTGGATTGAGGACTTCCTGCCAGGCAGATCTCAAATGGTCGTGATAGACGGCGACAAGTCATCTCCAGCCCCAGTGTCATCTGGAGTTCCTCAAGGTACGGTCATGGGACCCATTTTGTTTCTAGTCAAAATCAACGATTTACCAGGTGAAGTTAACTCGACAACGAGACTGTTTGCAGATGATTGCCTGATGTATCGTACTATCAGCAAAGATGAAGACGTGAAACAGTCCAGACAGACCTTGACTCCCTGCAGCAGTGGGAAAAAGAATAGGGAATGAGTTTTAACCCAGGGAAATGTGAGGCAATACGAATCATCAACAAGTGTAACATCTTTGAGGATTCATATTCTATCCATGGACATACCTTAAAATGGACAGACAGTGCTAAATACCTTGGAGTCACCATCGATCGGAAACTGTCATGGAACAGTCACATCACCAGAATTGCGAGAAAAGCACCACTGCCTTTCTAAGACGCAACACCACCAAAACCCACATCAACACCCTGGAGGCAGTACAGCGTAGAACCGCCCGTTTTATCATTGGAGACTACAGCCAGGCCAGCAGCGTTACAGCATGCTCAAGGAGCTGTGAGCTCGAGACTCTCCAGACGAAAAGGGCCCAGGTTAGAACTACCATGATGTACCGTAACCGGATAGTTCATTAGCAGATAGACATACCACCAATGTATATTTATTTTCCGGTTGGGTTCTATGAAAACTAGATCTTTAGAGTGTGCTATGGTTTATTTACGGCATAATTTTACAACATTGGATTGAGTAGCGCTAACAACGTGCGCTTGTAGTAACGAACTATGACTAAGAACACATAACCATGACATTGGTTTATCTTATACTAGCAGGATACCCGGCTTCGCTCGGGGGTCATAACTCCGAAACCGGAAGTGGTAGACTAACGCCACCTGGTCTATGTAGACCCAATGAACAACATATATGCATATTAAAGATCAAGTTTGTCAGTATTCTTAATAATTCGACCACTTCTAAGTATTAATACTAATATCTGGAACAGGTTTTAAGAATGATCTATTGCGTCTAAATTTGTTTCCTTTTTCATTGCTCACAATAAAAGATCTTGGCGTACTAGCCTTTCCTTCTATTACACCAGGATTCCAAGATTTACAATTTTGATCATATATGACAACTTTTTGATTTACATCTAGATTACTATTATTAACATTATGCTTCTTGTCATATTGAATCTTTTGCTTATCTTGTCTAGATTGTAAACAAACTAAATAGTCTTCATTGGTCTGAGTTCTTTGGAGTTTACCAAAAGAAGGAATTTGAGATCTATAATTTCTATTATTTAAAAGAACACATGGAGCAGGAAGTGTATTGTCAATCGGGGTGGTTCTATAGCTTAATAGAGCTATATAGGGATCTTGATTTGAAGATTCAGATTTCTTAAGAAGATTCTTAACAGTTTGCACCATTCTTTCTATAAAACCATTGCTCTGCGCATATAAAGGAGAACTTGTTATGTGCTCTATCCCCCACTCAAGACAAAATTTACTAAATTCAGAACTATTATATTGGGGTCCATTGTCAGACATAATGGTTTGGGGAATGCCATATTCACCAAATATAGACTTAAGATGATTAATTACAAATAATGAAGTAGTACGATCTAATTTACGAACAATAGGAAACTGCCAGGGGAAACTAGGAACACTATGAGGCAGTAAAGATTCCTTAGGTTGTTGTTTACTAAACTGTAAACATTTGAAATACCGGGCCAAAATAAACATTCTTTGGCCTTTAACAAACATTCTTTGGCCCTTAACAAACATTTTTCAGTACCTAAATGTCCTTGATGTATAATATCTAACATTTGATTACGCAACTTATGAGGAACTAATATACGATGACCTTTAAAAATTACACCATTCTCAACAGACAAGTCCTCACGGTATGTCCAGAATTATTTAAGTTCAGAAGGACATACCGATATGAATTTTGGCCACCCTTTAAATATAGTTTCTTTGAGTAAACATAGGACAGGGTCTTCACTTATACACTGTCTAATTTCTTCGAGTTTAGCAGGACTTGCTGGTACATCTTTGGTAACTGTATCAATGTTAATAGTTTGAACATCATCACTATCATTAGGTTCCAACATCGCGCTAACGCGAGATAAAGCATCTGCAATGACATTGTCTTTGCCCTTAATGTAACAAACTGTAACTTCGTACTTAGCCATTTTAACAGCATTCGTTGAAATGGATTTTTTCCATATACTTTCTAGAGGCTTATGATCTGTGTCGATTTGAACCTTTTTACCATAAACATAATGATGGAACTTTTTTAATGACCATGAAACAGCAAGAAGTTCTCTCTCTGTGTTACTGTAGCGCGATTCTACGTCAGTTAAATATCGACTTCCATAGTAAACAGGTTGACCATCTTGTAATAAAACGCAACCTAATCCCTTTAGGCTAGCATCCGCTTGAATAGATATATCAGGGTTGTAAAACGTTAAAACAGGAACACTCGTTATGATTTGTTTCAGTTCATCAAACGATTTAGAATGTTCTTGTTGCCACTGAAAGGGAACATTATTTTAAGTAAGTTTCTTAACGGTTCTGAAACTTGGGCTAATACAGGAGAAAACCTGTGTAAATAGTTGATTAAACCTAGAAACGACTGCAACTCAGATAGGTTATTTGGTGGTTTCATATCTAAAATAGAATTAACTTTCTTTTCGTCCACTTTAAGACCATTTGGAGTCCATTTGTGTCCAAAAAATGACGCTTCTTGAACTTTAAATTGAAATTTACTTGGATTTAACTTGATATTGTTTTCACGAGCTGTATCTAAAACATTAATAATATTTCTGTCGTGATTTAGTTCATTTGAACCGTAAACAAAAGTATCATCCGCGATACCAGTTAAACCTGGTAATTTACCAAAAACAAAATCCATTTTCTCTTGAAAAATGTCACCACTCACGCTTAAACCGAAAGGTAGTCTAGTCCAACAGTATTTTCCCCATGGGGTATTAAATGTACAAAGTCTACTACTTGACTCGTCTAATTTAACTTGCCAGAAACCATTACTTGCATCTAAGATGCTAAAATATTTAGCACCAGAAAGTCGAGGTATAACATCTTCTAACGTTCTAACATAATATGGATTATGTAACAAAGCAACATTTAAATCACGAGGGTCTAAACACATTCTTATGTTATGACTATTTGGTTTAGGGGTAATCACTGTTGAGTTAATCCATTCAGTGTATTCATCATTAACCTTACAAACAATACCAAGTTCCTCTAAAAGATTCAATTCTTCTTGATACATTTGTTGCATATGTACAGGAACTTGTCTCGGGGCATGTTGTACAGGAGGTATATTATTATCAATATTTAAATGATAGGGCTCTCAAGGAAAACTACCAATACCAGTAAAAACATCTTGGTATTCTTTCAAAAGATAATCTTTTATAACAGGAAGTGGATGCTTGATACCATTTACATCAAATAATTTAACTGTACATTTTTCAGAACTTGAAGTTTTGTAGGGCAAATTTGATGCTAACTTTCCAATTAAGCTTTATAGGATCTAAATCCTGGGCTAAGACATTACCAATAATGACTGGACTCTTGATATCAACTACTTCAAAACATGCTAACTTCGAACTTCCATTTGGAGATTCAACTAAGACTTCACAAACGCCTTTACTGTTAATTTCTGTTCCACCGAAAGCTAAGAGTTTATGCTTAGAACATTGTAATTTGAAGTCTTCTATGAACAATTTACTAAATATACTATAAGGTAGTATATTAGTTTCGGCACCAGAGTCAACTTTTGATAAATATTTAACATTATATTTATCATTCTGCGAGTTAGTAAACATAACTTCAAGAAGTGCCTTTTCCATACAAGATAGAATAGTAACACTATTTTGTGGCTCTTCGTTAACTGGTAACACTTCGATTGGGCCTAGAAAAACTGAACTGTAATCTTGATTAGATACCCCATTACCACCATCATTAACTTCTGTATAATTGATCTGATTAATCTGCTTATTTTTAGTACTCCAACAATAATCAGCAAAGTGTCCTTGTTTACCACATAGTTTACAACTGCATTTCATTGCAGGACAAAACTGTTTAGAATGGACTTTATTACCACATCTACCACAATTTTCTATGGAGATACATGTGGGAGGTATGGGATGAGTTAAAATGTTATCAATTGATCTGTCCCAGGTTAAAGGTAACAGCCTATCGATGAGCGTTATTAAATAAATTCCAAAGTTGATTCAGTTGTTTCACAATTTGTCAAGGCTGCTGCTCACGTTAGGCGACGTCAACATAATGTGGAACACGGCGACGACTGACGGCATTATAACCACTTGGTTCGAATATACTTTACCGTAAACGTTCTAACAGTTGAACTTTGATAACAGATTTTAAGTTAATCCTTAAAATCATTTATCAAAGACAAACGAGCAAATTGGAGAATAAAGGTTTATTGACATGATTGGTCACAGCTTAATTGGTGAAGTATAACTTGACAGATCAAATTTTACTTACTATTCAATGTTTACTAATAGCTATACATTAGCTATACACTATAGTTCAACTCAATATTTACTAATAGCTATATATTAGCTATACACTATAGTTCAACATACATTCTTTTCACTTCAATATTTACTGATAGTTTAATATTGACTGATAATAACTCATTAACATACGAGTATTTCTTTACTGATAGTTTAATATTTACTGATAATAACTCATTAACATGAATTTTTACTGATGGTTCAATATTTACTGATAATAACTCGTTTAAGGTATTTACTAATAATCCGTTCAAAATATCACGAAATTCACCGAGTGTTCATACTATTTTCTGCAAGTAACCTTTCTCTTCAATACAATACCAATGTATCTTCACCAATAACTGTAACTTGATAACTGTTCATACTATTTTCTGCAAGTAACTTTTCTCTTCAATACAATACCAATGTAACTTCACCAATAACTGTAACTTGACATATATATATATATATAATATACTAATTCAACTAATAATGGCCACCGACAGATTGTCTATGCCTTTCCATGCATTTATTGATATCTTTTATTCCGCTGGAATCTGGGATACAGAAACCAGAGTGAGATATCACAAGGCAGCATGGGTGTGCCAAATTGACAGTGTTAAGAAGAATTCGAGGTACTGTCAACCACCACAAAGTGCGCCCGAAGCTGCAACTGTGACCAATCACACGGGAAGTATTAAGGGTACTATCCGCAATTATATCCGGATAAGTTACATAACGACCGTCATTATTTATTATACATGTATACCTCGAACTGACACTGTTTATTCCTTTCCTCGCAGAGTCCATTGCTCGAGTGTCCAGAGAGTGACGCCAGTTTAGTCTCGGTAATAGTTGTGACCATGTAGCACTCGTGCTGCCCAATTTCGAACCCAATTCACAAAATGTTGTTGCGAAGATAGCCGACTTTGGTCTTGCCGAGATCATTTTAGCATATAGAGAAACTTTGGGAGTTAATGCGCGGAATCACGCCATTCCATTACATACCGGAACGAATTACTGCCATCATACATAAGTATTTATTCGTTTTAGACCTAGATGGATATCCCCCGGTCAAATTCGAGCTGCAATGAAAGCATCTTTAATAATTGAAGAACCGACAATCCAAACTTTATTTGAGTCTAAAATCAAAGTATATTAGCAAAGCAAAGAGTTCAAATTCTAATAGTTGATACATTATTCAACTTAACATCGAAGATACCTCTTGTAGGTTTTCGACTTCCAACGCCCCAAGTCTTTTATTTCTGATGCATTGAGCCAAAGCGGAAAGAATAGGCTGAATATCGAGTCGCATATACCCAGAAAGTTTACCGCTGAAAATTGGTTAGCAGTAACAGTGCTGCTATCAAAGTGGTGGAAGGGAATCCCTGTGCCTGGTAGGCGTTGTTTGATATAGCCTGATAATAGGAAAGTGATGTCGTCATATAATTTATTATGTTTTATTTTAGTCCCTTTTCCGAATTGATCAGTTTTGACTAACCAAGAAACATATCTGATGTATCGGATTACCAAGAGACCCTATTATGTTAATTAATAATTGATAGGTTATTGGCAAACAAGTGTCTGTTGTCGGACCTTGGGATCTAGTAAAATCTTCAAGGATCTTTTTAATCAAAAAATTATTAAACTGGCTATGAAAACTAAAACCGGAAAACTATATAAGAAGTTATATCTGCTATCTGTAGTGGCCAAACCGCCGGAATGCCAAACGATTATCGAAACATGACAAAAGACTTTAGGCCAAAATTGTATGTAATTAGAGCGTTTCGTGCTAAGGAATTCCTTATTAATTCGTTAAGGCCATTCTGGAAATAATTTAACGAAACGACATCGGAATCAGTTCAAGGGATGTCATATCTCGCATTATATCCTGATTGGCCGATTTTTAGGCCATCTGAACTGTAACCAGTGACCACAAAAGTAAGCGCCGCTACCGAGATCACTGTTACCGGAACTTTTTGTAAACAAGTGTAAATATGTATTTGATCTGGGATATAACAAACGCCATTAAATGAGTCCAAAAGTGTAAGCCGGACCATAATATTTCAGATTTCGCGTAACTCGCGATGTCCTTTAAAGATACATTATGGGAGATTAGATAAAGATCTGACAGTTCTCAGTATAATAGTTAAAAACTAGATAATGTAAAGGGAATTTGCTGAAAATTTCAGTCGAATTGATCCACTTTGAACCGAGATTTTAGCGATTGAATTTTGAGCCTAGCCTCGATCATCATTACTAAAGTCGGTACGATAAAATACATTGTCTCGTTTATCCATTTTTTGATTTAATTGTTAATGGACGTTAAGCAGCAGATAGGATTGTAATCCAGTAAATATCACAGGCTGGCGAAGCCATCGAGAGTTGTTTATGGTCTGGAGAAGTAAATTAATGTCGAATTAATATTTTAGATACGATTTCAGGCCTAAAGAAAGACGTGCAATTGGCATAATGTATGCTTAATTCAAGATTCAAGCTGGCAAGTTTATCTATTGGCAGTTTTATTTGCATGTCTTTTGTATCAATACTCAACTCTAAAACGTAGGGCCAACTGTTTTATCGTCTGCTATCAGAACACCCAGAGACTCGCATACATCTGTAAATGCCTGCATGAGACCCTGACAATCTCAGGAATTACCCGCCCCCCGCGAAATTAATGTCATCTAGATAATGATCAATGATGTGCAGTTCAGATTGAGAAATAACTACCCATAATATCTGGAAAGGGTCTTGAATAACGAACACGATACAGCGCATCACATTGGCAGACATTTATCTATGAAATAATAATTATTAAAATAAATACCGAGCAATTCAAAGTAGCCCGGATGAACGGAAAGCAAGCGGAAAGCGGATTTTATATCCATTTCCCTAACACAGCATTTTCTCCTCGGGATGCTATCATTTGGACAACACTGTCAAAAGACGAATATTTAACACTGTAATTATCTTCATCAATAAAATTGTTAATACCGTTGCCGTGCGGATTTGATAAGTGGAGTAATTAGTCTCCACCCACCAGAATTTTTGGGGAACCAAACCTATAGGAGAAATTTGTAAGTTGAAAAAAGGTCTTGAATCATTCTACCCGCCTCTATGGCACCAATTAAATTCTTCCAAGTTTGGAGAAAAGATTTCTGCAGATTTTAGATTTGTTGAAAAACTTGTTGAAAAACTGGCGCAGCCGCGGGTCTGTATATTCTAAGCGAAACCTGTGGTTTCAAAACATCAAGTCGAACTGGCATATATCTGTTAAATTATAACGGAATCTATTAATTCATGAAACAAAAACGGCGGCAGATTAGATCATAAACAATAATACATAGTAAACCTATCAATTTTCAAATTAATGCTTATTACAAGCATTTAAAGGGTTATTACCCCTTATTCTTCGTGGGGTATATCCTGATGAATAGTGGGTGCCGACAGGTAATTGTGGGCGCTGCAAGCAAGGTTCAAAACCTCTTGTGAATTCAAATCCCTTTGAAATAGTTGCAGTTTTCTGGCAGTGTATAATTGGGTAATCCCTATGGCAACGAAGACATTTATTAACATGTACATGAGACCCCATCGGTTCATTAGTTTCAGTTTTGCATGTCTCTACAGAAAGATGACCACACTGCAGTATTAATCTGCTGCTAGTGCTACGCGTGACGGGTGAATTATCTAATAGTACGGCTAAATCGATAAACTCCCCTTATATGATTTTTAACTGAATATTAGAGGCAGTGTTACCTCCAAGGGTTTATGAAACCCCTGGAATAGGTGACGGGTGATTAGAGTATATGTAAACGTTACCGATAGATGGGGTTAGGACACCACCAGACTCAATCAAGCTTTCTAGTGTAGAGATATTATTATTATCATCACTAGCTCTGCTTTGTCCTGGGCCATTTTGAGGTACAGCGCCAACACCTTGCTCGGAACGCTGAACTTTAGTTGTAACGGTCGATCTCTTTCTGGTTGACCTCCACATTATAGCTGCTTATTAATCTGGAACTCAATTTAAAGGAGCTACATTGTAAGTCGCTGATATTGGGGACCTAGAAATTGGCACAAATGGGTCGCAAGGCATATAATAATGTAATATGAATGTATATAATCTGATTTATATTCAATCGTTTTTACTGTAATTTAAATCAGTTATTTTCTGCTAAATACACCAGAAGTTTCAATCGAATGGCAATCTCTACTGGTTATTCCAGTCTACACCGATAGTATTTATTGCGCATGATCTCCAGATAAGAATATGACGTCACCGTTTGACATGACCTGTGGAAAAATTCTAGCCTCGTTCTTCGAGTCCGTGGTTACAAATGGCGCAGAAACGCATTATGGTACACGATTCGTGTACCAATGGTAAAATGTCTATTTTATCTTAAATATTTGATATCGCAGAAGCCCATCTTTTTCTGGTAAGATTACAACATCAATGTTGATTTAAATTGACAAATAATAATTCGTGTTTTCAATGTCGGAGACTTTGTATGATATTGAGTTAGAGATTTAGCTACTTTAATTATTGAATTAACCAAATATATTTGAACAGAGATAAGGAGCGTACTAGTCCCTTTAAAATAATCTAGTTACAGACAAAGCTAGTACTTGAAGCTGCTGTGCGATATAGATACTTATTATAACACGGCATACAAACCAGCTGCGTGGCTTACATTAACTATGACTGTCTTTATGTATGACATATTATATTACGCCAATATATTACTAGTTGACACCGATTTCAGACTAGTATGAACCAACGGTTCAATATTAAGGTTAACCGTTACGTGAGGTCAACTCCACTACCCATTTGGTCAACAAACTAAGAATGACTTTACTTTTAACACAAAATAAAGCGATATCATTTTTTTTCTTTAAAAATGAGCTCCAAAATAATCTGATATGGGATCGAACACAGATCTAACCAGCGGCTGCCAGGCAGGATACGCCCACATTTTCGAGAGATGGATAGAGAACAAGCTAAAAAGAAAGCGATTTTTCGTACAATCAGGGGCCATAATTCAGGAAGTTACGGTCCGATATGCACGAATATCGAAAGGAACCCAGATCTTTGGATTATAAACTTACATTTCAAGTTTCAACAAAATCGGATAAAAATTGTGACCTCTATAGGGTCCACAACCTTGATATACCATATTTTTACGCTATTTGAGAACGAACGGCGGCCATTTTGTCTGTCAATTTTGGGCCGATTTTCACGAAATTCGAACTCAGTCGCCCTTAGGGTGTAACGGTGATATAATAATACGGGTTTTTAAATCGGATAAAAATTATGACCTCTATAGGGTCCACAAGCTAAAAACACGATTTTTCGTACAATCAGGGGCCATAATTCAGGAAGTTACGGTCCGATATGCGCGAATATCTTTGGGTTATAAACCGACATTTCAAGTTTCAACAAAATCGGATAAAAATTGTGACCTCTTATAGGGTCCACAAGCTAAAAACGCGATTTTTCGTACAAACAGGGGCCATAATCCATGAAGTTTCGATCCGATACATACTAATATCGAAAGCAGCCGAGATCTTTTGGTAGTGTTGTGACAATCAGACACATTTTGATTCAGTAAGAATTTGACCGGTGTTTTCTGGGGCGAAAAACATTGTTCTTCGATAATTCGGTCGGGGCTGAAAAGGAAAACGTTTTTTTCGGTCGGGGACCGGGCCATTTCCAAAATGGTGGACAAAATGGCCGCCAAAATACAATTTTTCCAAGTTTTTGGGAGTTATTCGTTAATATTTTAATGTAATATGTCGATTTATAGATTTTCTGGGATGCTGAATCCGAAAATGTGGTTTTCTGTTCTGACATAATTCCGCCGTCTTGATTTTCAAAATGGCGGACAAAATGGACGCTAAAATGCATTTTTTCAATGTTGTTTGGCTTTCTCTAGAATATTATCGCGTAGTATTTCGATCTATAGGATTTGGGGGTCGATGAATCCGAAATTGTGATTTTCTATTTGATTCGACAAAGTTCCGCCATCTTGATTTTCAAAATGGCGGACAAAATGGCCGCCAAACTGACCTTCCTACGTTGTGATTGGTGAGGAATCCGAAAATACAATTATTTATTCCATGCGACATAAATCCAGCACATAGAATTTCCAAAAGACAGACAAAATGGCAACAAAAAAATTTCAAAATTCAATGTTGTTTGGCGTAGAAACAGACTCAGATGATTCAACCAGCGACGAACAGACAACCTCAACCAGATCATTGAAAATAAAGCGCGAGTCGGGTGATCTGACGTTCGTCATGCCGAGTCGGAGGACTATAATGAATTACCTTGAGGACGCTTCCTATCTGAATCTTCAATTGGTTGCCAAAGAATTGCTCAATAAAAATGACAGTGGTTAGTGTAGGACTTGATGGCACAACAAAAGCCGCGGGACATCGTCTACTTGATGTAAAAACTGATTGTGTGACAGTGTGTGGACCAGACAGACTGAGACAATCATTCACAACCGGCTTCATTGAGAACATTTCGCATTCTGGTAAAGATGCTGCAGATGCATACAACTTCAAGTTGAAATGTCTTGCCATTCTGTCACAGAGCTCTTTGGAGGACATAAAAAGCCAAATTGACTTTTGGATGAGCGACAGGGCGTCCGACTGCAAAACTATGTTGGAAAACCTGGATATCAGTTCTGACAAAATCCTGAAATGCTGTGCACATATTATTCTGGGTGTCGACCATGCCGAGGATAAAATGTTCAGAGAAGCCGAACAGAAGGTAGGACTGCATAATTTGATTGACTGTCAGAAGATATTAAAACCAGCATCTTCGAGTGTACACACTGTCGGATTAATTGCAATAACCAAATTACTATCACCATCTCACAATTCACACTCTGTTTCGTTGTACAGCGATTTTATGCAGTGGTGTGAAATGAAAGGTCACGATACAAGTGGACTCAAAGGATTCACTTCAAATCGGTTCGGAAGAATAGCTGAACTAGCCAAAGAATACCTCAAAAGACTAGAGGCTATTTTAGAATTCTTCGATGACTTTGTCGATGTGAACTCGAATAAACTCTGTCTCGCTGTATCCACATTCATAAATAATGAATGGTTTCTCTGCTGCACAGAAGTATATTCACTGATCGGAGATCTGATGATATTCCCATTGATGGATATTCTTGGAATTGATAACGCATCTCAACGCGATGATAGAAACTGGTTCGGTATCAGGAAGTTTTTCAATGAAAAAGTCGACAAACTGAGAAAACTCAGTGCAGACTTCACCTGAACATCAACTGGTAAAGGAAAACTGATAGGTGCTGTGTTAGAGGAAGTGCTAGTTACCATCAACAGGCAATTGAGTGAAATGGACTTCTTCGATTGCGAGCTAGAAACTGAATTCGTCGATTTTGATAAATTGAAATACGCGCCACTCACGAACTTAGGGTGCGAATCGCAGTTTGCCAAACTTGATAACAAAGTCAAAGCATCAGGAGGTATAACCAATGTGAACACTTATTCTCGGAAAAACATTGTGTCAACAAACGGTTTCCTGGTACGAGCAGACTTTGTTGAATGTAGTCTAAATGGAAATGGGCCAGAAACTCAAACGAAGTCAAACTAGTTAAACAACTAGAGAGGGACTTTCTTGAAAATGTAAAACTGATGAAAACTTTGGCAATCAAGCGGAAAGAGGAGTTGAAAAAAAAGAAAGTTCTGAAGACCTTACAGCTCCTAAGTACTTGTAAGAAACACGGTGGACCTGTAACGCCGGAGAATATGAACATCCTCAAACAGCTAACAGACAAAGAACTCCTCTCCGAGATCGCCTACATTCGTGCTACAATTGCTAATGATATCAGACAGAAACACAGAATAAAAATGGACAATGGGAGATTTAAATACGAAACATTCTGTAAGAACGAACTAATTCAGCCAATCAAGAATGTAATGAAGCCAGAAAACTGTGTATGTCGTGACATAGATACGCTCCTGAAGAATGCCTTTGCCATTGATTGAAATTAATGTATCGATGTTTGATCAGTATCCTGATGCAATGTAAATACACATGTGATAACAAATCAACTGAGTGTTATATTATTATTCTTTCGTACTGCCTTGAGATGTGATTTTCTTTGAATGTTCTCGGTTTACACCAATTCAGAGCCACCCAAATTCATCGACAGCCCCGACCGGATTCCCAAAGTACAATGTATTTCGCCTCTGAAAACACCAGTCACTTAAATTCGACATTATTTTCCCAACCCTACTTTTGGGGATAAACCTATATTTCAAGTTTTGTCAAAATCGGACAAGAATTGTGACCTGTAGAGAGTCCACAAACAAATTGTGGACGGACGGACGGGCGTCCGGACGGACAGGGGCGACGACAATATACGTCCACATGAAAATGTGGGCGTATAAAAAGCGGGCAGTGATAAAAAGATAACATTAGAGAAGTAGGCTAGGCCTAATGTGATTAAAAGATAGCATTAGAAGTAGGCCCAAATATACTCAGCCAAATTAAAAACTTGACACTCGGGATTTTTGGGACTAGATTTTTAATATTTGGTTTTTAAGGCAACTATTTTAGTGTTATGTTGTGCACAGACGACCTTGACATCAACAGAGAGCAAGAATACGTCTCGCCAAAAGTCCTTGACATTGATAACGTTCGTGATGTCACAGTACCCCCCAAAATGAAATTCACAGACTTGGAGAACAGTCGGAATAAAGTGTTTAGTAACGGTTGTGGCCTCCTCTAGCGTCTCGTACTGCCACACAACGTCTTCTCATGGATCTCAGAACATTAGTAAACACTATGCCTACCCGAGGAAGACGTCGCCACTGCTCAGCAAGAGCATGTTGACGGTCCTGCAACGTCAGTGGTGGATTCACTTGCTGACGAACACGTCGACCCAGTTCGTCCCAGATGTGTTCAATAGGATTAAGGTCGGGGCTAAGCGACGGCCTATCCAGGATTTAGACACCGGCATTTCTTAAAAAATTCTGGGTAGCAATTGCTGTATGGGGTCGAGCATTGTCTTGTTGAAACGTTAGTCCAGGCCCATGTCTCTGCATGAAGAACAGGATGCAAAATCTGATACCTGTACTGGACAGCATTTAAGTTCCCTTGGACAACAACAAGAGGAGAACGTCCATGTGCACAAAAAGAACCCCAAACCATGACGCTGCCGCCACCAAATCGGTCAACTTCTCTGACGCATACTTGAGCGTAACGTTCACCTCGTCTGCGGTACACTCGGACCCTGCCATCGGCAAGTCTCAAAGTGAATCGAGATTCGTCACTAAAGACAACCGAATTCCACTGTCTTTGAGTAAATCTTATGTGTCTTGTGGCCCACACAAGTCGGTTACGGCGATGAAGAGGTGTCAATATTGGTCCATTATAGGGCCTCCGAGCTCGAAGACCAGCAGCCTGCAAGCGATTTCGAACAGTTTGTGCAGTCACCCTTCCACCAAATATCTCTCTACTTGTGGAGGTTGCAGTGACAAATCTGTTTCTAAGATGACGTAATCGTATTGCTTGATCTTCCTGGAGTGACGTCACACGTAACGCTCCCGACCCTTGGGCGGTCGGCAATAGTTCCAGTTTGAAGCACTCTCATTCTAAGATTAATTATTGTCTGGCGTGAACAATTAAAGTCTCTTGCAACAGTGACCACAGACTTACCAGCATAGAGCCTACCACACTGATCCGCAGTGAATATTTGCTAGGCCGCTACAATACTAGACTCGTAATTCTCTGTGAAACAGATTGAGAGCCTACCTCCTATAGCACGTCTAGACGTTCTACATTTGAAAGGCGCGGCATTTTCTAACAAAGATGAAAATAACAATTTTAATTTGTTTTTCCAGTTTAAGTTACGTGTGCGTGCATCGATTGACCTCACGAGTTTGTGTTTTCACGTGTTTTTCAGGTTTTTCATCTTTATGTGCTCAAAAGTCACGTGACTTTACAATTTTATGAAATTAAAGGCTTCTTACTACTTACTATCGTTAGAAACACTTTAAAATTTATTTGACTTACCAGAAAATTTTTTTTGTTGAAATTCATCAGTGTCAAGTTTTTAATTTGGCTGAGTATACATGAGTAGCCATTATTTTCAAATGACCATGAATAGCCATACAATTCAAAGACCTGCATAACGGGCAGTGGTGCATGAAATAACTTTAAAGTAGATAGAAATATGCTCAAATACTGAGTAGCCTAGGTGCTTTTTAAATTATTATGTGAATAAATAAAATAAATAAAGGTCCACAAACCTTAAAATGTTATGAATTGATCTGTCCCAGGTTAAAGGTAACAGCCTATCGATGAACGTTATTAAATAAATTCCAAAGTTGATTCAATTGTTTCACAATTTTTCAAGGCTGCTACTCACGTTAGGCGACGTCAACAACACGGCGACGACTGACGTCATTATAACCACTCGGTTTGACTCATAGAGTTATATATAGAAACTAGAGTCCGCACTGATCACGTGACAGCGTGCTGACATGGGGCCTTGTCCGCCATGTTAGTTCCGGGGAGTTGACGCTGACGACAGTGACGACCATTAGATCTTTTAAATCGTGTTTTATAATCAATATGCCAGAAAGTTGCTGCTGTTTTGGCTGCTCAAACACCCGAAAAAGGGTAGTGGAATAGCGTTTCACAGGTTAGATTGATTTATCAACTGTAGGCCTACCTATCAAAAATCGGTCCATTCTTCTACTTCTAGCACTGGGTTAGGGTCAAGCTCATTCCAATGTAAACGTCGCCTACTCATCGAATTAATGTCATTAATTTGATGTGAAGACCTAATCTAAAGGTCATTTTAAAATAAAAGAAACCCCTTTTTAACTACTAAATCTTTATAAGATAAAGAAACTTAAGATATATAATACATTTTCATGTCATAATATCTTTCTAAACACAAACAAGTTCAGCTGAACAAGCGAAAACAAACAAATTGGCCTAATGAAGAATGAAATGGGGTTTAACGTCCTAGTCGGATAATGAAGACGGTCATACACCATACAGTGTGCTCTAAGGGGAATTTTGCCCGGACAGCAATTGAATTCCAACTGGCAAGGGTTCTTTACGTGCACGCCAAGGTGTAGGCCTACACGGAACCTCGGTTTTTCGTCCCATCCGAACGAGACGCTGTCTCTGCAATGCTCCCCGAAAACAAACACTCATTACTCAACCACAACCTCACACAACTAGGGCCTGGGCTCCTACACCCCCCTCCCCCGCACACACACACAATTTGACACATTTAACACCTTTTTTTAAAAAAAATATAATATTAAATTATACAGCCACCATATCTTCTAACTCGTAGGGCTATGTGTCATAGAGTCAACTGGCGGGGTTTCGATTCCCCGGTTGTACGTGACAAGGAGTAGGGTCGCCGGTCCAACCTCGTGGGTTTTCTCCAGGTCCTCCGGTTTACTCTCACTGCTAAAGACCCCTACGCGCAAGCGAATTATTGAAATAAAAAAATTAAACCAGGCCAATTCCACGGTAACGGACGTACATTTTGAACTCGCCATATTTTTATTACTTCCAATATTTTCTAACCATGAATAATTAACTGTTTGAGTTTTATATAGCATTAAAGACATATGATTTCAGTATAATTTGCCATATAATTTAATTTGTTCATGAACACTGGAAATAAATATTGGCTCTTCAAAGTATAGGTAACGGACATACAGAAATGAACAGTCACCATGATTTGCCTGCATGGACATAGTTTCAAAACTCTGTGAATTGTCTTGTGGAATTTAAAAGTTTTAATCCTTTTAAGAAAGGGCATTAATACTACATGTGTATCACTTCTCACATTTGGATTCTTGTAACCCAGTAAATTAGAAATTATTGTGGTAACGGACGTACATATTTTCTGGTAACGGATGTAACCCATTACATTAGATATGTAAATAATCGGACGTAGAGATAATTTTGGCAACGGACGTACATTTTTACCCTAAAATTTTGGTAAAGGACGTACATACATCTATGAAACCCTAAGTAATTCAGAGAATTTTGGCAAATGATTTCTTTTTACGGTCATAGTAACAAGAATGAATGATTTTATTAGCTTTAAATATGAGTTTTTGAACAGTTCCATCAATAAATATGAATAAGAGAGATAAAATGGAAATATTTGGTAACATGAAATACTGTGAAAAGTAACGGACGTACATCTATGAAAACCCAAGTTATTCTGAGAATTTTTGCAAATCTTTTCTTTTTACAGTCATTATAGTAAGAATGGGTTATTAAAGCTTTAGATATGAAGTTTTAAATAATTCCATATAAAAATATGAATGAGAGAAAAAAAAATGTAAATATTTGGTAACGGACGTACATTCTCCTAGTGATATTTTTCAATGTTGGTTACCTTCACAAAAATATATTACTTTTATATTTTAATGTTTAAATATTATGTTTATATACATTGTCAGATAATTAACTAATGCCAAATCATTCATTATGAGCCAGAATAATCAAACAAACACAAAGTAAGAAAATACTAGAATTATAAATTCGACATTTACAACGTAAACCTTGACACAAGACCAAATAAAAAAAAATTGGAAGAGTCTCCACCCAAATTGAGATTTTTCTTCAAAATATGGATTATTTCCCACCATAAGACACTATTTTTGTCAACTAATTAAATTTTTCACCTAATTGTAGGCCTATTACTTTAGCGTGGAATTGCCCACCATATGCCATATGTTAGTCCCGAAATGACCTTTCAAATATTTTTTTCATTCTGGAAACATATTTCCTTTATTGTTGTTGTTCTAAAACTATTCATTTCTCTACAGGCCATTAATTTCTCTTCACTTTTTCAGTTCCACAAATTTCTAAAAATAATTAACAAATAAATAAATAGAAATACAACATTTTACGCAGGCTATTAATTTTTCTTCACTTTTCATTCCCTAATTTCCTAAAATAAAATAATTAACAAATAAATAAAAATACCGGTAGGCTACATATAATTCTGCGGGCTATTGATTTCTGTTCACTTTTATTGTTAAAAAAAAACATTCATTTCTCTACACTCTTTATTAATTAGTTCCATAAATTTCTAAAACAATTTAACAAATTTACTGTATAGGAATAATTATTGTGTACATTGCACTAATTTAAAAGATCAATATTTTAATAAAAATTAAAAGATAAAGCGAAGGTAAGTACAAGTAGGTAGACGTAGAGAAACTGCGGTCGAGATCGCTGACATGTCAAATAAAATGTTCTATAACCTTTACTGTGGAAAGTGGAGCCCGGAGATAAGTCGGTCCATGGATCTTTATTATTATTTTTATTAAACAATAAAAATTTGGGTGGGAAAATTTAAAAATTTAATATTTGTGCACATTTTAAAACAGTTTGACACAGATTGATTGATGCGATAACATAGTGAACAACCGGGTATTTACGTTCATACTCCCCGGAATTAACATGGCGGCCGTATTCATTATAAAAAATTGCTGAAAACCAAAAGCAGTTTCAAGGAAATTGTGATGCAGTATTTACAATTTTCCATACAGACACGAAACATTTAATCCAAATGATGTTTATGATGGTACACCATGCAAAAAGTCTGAAAGTAGTCCCTTGAAAAAAAATGGTGGATATTTGAAAAAAAAATATTTAATGATATGGACGTGGTGTGCTAAAACAAAGATAGTTTTCAAAATTTGAAGTCTTGATGGTTGTAGTGTATATATTCAGGTATCTCTGTGAGACTGATTTCCCATGTTGAGTTGTTTACCCTGTAGCTGTGCAGTGCTGAATGGTATATTTGCTTCATAATTTCCAAAATTACAAATTCCAAAGTCATTATTTTTTATTTTCATCCATTTTTTATTGTTCAGTATCATCTCAAGCACGAAGGCACTAAAGGTGTTGTGAATGATTTTTTGAGGACCCCCACCCCCCATTTCAGGTGTTGTGACAATTTTTGTCACTTTACCTTGCCCTTAAACAATGGTGCCAGTCAGCCTTACACATGAAATGTGTGGCAATCCGATGTCTCGGAAACTGCTCACCGGACCGGAAGTGTTCGAAATTTTGGCTACTCTGAGATATTATTAATGTTACCGTGATCTGTAAGTTTCATTGAAATCGGTTGATAATTGCGGCACGGAGACTTGCCATATGTGGCAAATAGTCTCCGAATTATCTTACCACGATTAAGTGAATGGATTCGGGGGCTAGCCGTAGGCTTCCAGTCATTTCTGAATGAAGAAGTGCAAGCGCTATGCAGTGTGCTCTGAGGGAAAGTTTGCCTAGACAGCGGCATTTCCGACTACTCTTTCTTCTAACACTGTTTATTCAACAACTATTCACATATTAAGGTAGGCCTACACCATATAAATTTAAAATTTTGGATTTGAAAACAAGTTTGATCATATATAAATTCATCTCCCGTAAGGCATATAAACACATTGTATAAAATTATATTCATAAAATATATACAGGTTTAAATTAAAGGTATGCTCTCAATGTTGAAATTATTCAAAGAGTTATCTCGGATATAGTAATTTAGACATAGAAATTAGTTAATAAGTTAGAGCACAGGAATCTGACCTTCTATCCGTATATATATGCATACACCAAGTCGTACCAGACAATATATAATAAAAAAGAACAGGAATGCAATGCCTGTTGAAAACTCGATCTTACCTGCTCTCGCTTCGGCTCGTTTTTTTTCAACAATTCGTAATGTCAGGCAACCAAACTTCTGTCAATTCACTCAGATATGTTTTTCTTCAATCTAGTCGTTTTGATTTGCATAAATACTCCCACAAAACGATATCATCGCCACTTGTTTCCAATATTTACATCGTTTTCGTCCATTTTCATTTTGTCACGACCGCCATGCGCTGACGTCACACAAATAGACGCATTTGACAGACCTCGTTTTTTTTGTTGCTGGGGTTGAGGGATTCTACAGATATTCGCCGAATATGTATAGACGTTTCACTGACGCATGAGACGACCCTACTCCTTATTATGTGTTAACCATTCGGCCATTTTAGTAGCTTTTCATGTAAGCAATTTTAAAATGGGAGCTAAAGAATAAAATTTGCCTAATTTTTTTAGTACCGTAGCTTTTCATGTAAGCAATTTTAAAATGGGAGCTATAGGATAAAATTTGCCTAATTTTCTTTTGTGATTTAAACAATGTTTTTTTTGTTGTTTAAATCAACTTCATAGGATTTTTTTTTATATAGGCCTATATATAAAGGTTTTTTTCCTTTTAAAATGCTGTTTGGTAAATCCAACAAACTACAAATGGTTCTGTTGAGGCCCTTCAAAATTGAATGTACGATTTATTTGTTATAATTGTTTTGTTTTTTTCTTAAATAGTAGGCCTACTTAGCCTATGCAGAATTGAAATTTTTACATTAGTTTTAATTGTTTCTAAAATACGAAATGTTAAATCAGATGAACTAAAAATTATATTGATATCACATAATATTGTATTTATAAATATTTTTTCAATAACAAGACCTGTCACAGCTTGTGTTACTCTGCCAAAGCCCTATGAAGTTGATTTAAAAAAAAACAAAAAAACATTGTTTAAATCACAAAAATTAGGCAAATTTTATCCTATAGCTCCCATTTTAAAATTGCTTACATGAAAAGCTACGGTACTAAAAAAAATTAGGCAAATTTTATTCTTTAGCTCCCATTTTAAAATTGCTTACATGAAAAGCTACTAAAATGGCCGAAGGGTTAACACATAATAAGGAGTAGGGTCGTCTCATGCGTCAGTGAAACGTCTATGCATATTCGGCGAATATCGGTAGAATCCCTCAACCCCAGCACCAAATAAAAACGAGGTCTGTCGAATGCGTCTATTTGTGTGACGTCAGCGCATGGCGGTCGTGACAAAATGAAAATGGGCGAAAACGATGTAAATATTGGAAACAAGTGGCGATGATATCGTTTTGTGGGAGTATTTATGCAAATCAAAACGACTAGATTGAAGAAAAAACATATCTGAGTGAATTGACAGAAGTTTGGTTGCCTGACATTACGAATTGTTGAAAAAAAAAAACGAGCCGAAGCGAGAGCAGGTAAGATCGAGTTTTCAACAGGCATTGCATTCCTGTTCTTTTTTATTATATATTGTCTGGTACGACATGGTGTATGCATATATATACGGATAGAAGGTCAGATTCCTGTGGTTAGAGTGGAGTGGTTAGAGACTGACAACATATCAAGGTGTAATATAAAAAAGGAAGAAATGGGTAAAAGCAAAGAGTGCGCATACAAAAAAAAACAAAAAAAAAACAGTTGGGAAAAAGAATCAGGTTGGTTTATGTGGAAAAGCGAAGTTCTCGCGGTAAAAAACACATAGCTGGACCGTGGATTATTTAAATAAAAACTGTCCGTGTGATTATTTTCAGTTCGTTAAAAATTCCAAATTGAAATGAGAGAAAGAGAGAGAGAGAAATGGGGTTTAACGTCCACTCGACATAAACTAGGTCATTTCAGGACTAACATATGGTTCAATTTTATTTCACTCATTCGCTCGCGTGGCTTCCTAAAAATTCCAAGTCTTTTAAAAGCAGTTTACCACTTCAACGTTTAAAATCACAGTCTGTAGTTTATTAAAAGTTTTCCGTGTTGTAGATGACACATACTCACTGAACCACCGCGGTTCAGGACATTGACTATTAGTATGTTTTACTTTGTGAGGGGATGGTGGGGGCTGTCCGATGCATAAAAATGGTGGGAAATGTGATATGAAAGATTAATAAAACAAAAATTTATAGCAATGTATATCTTTAAATAAGTGTATGTAATGCCCTTATGGGGAACTGTGAAGAGAAATGAAAATGAAATGAAATGGGGTTTAACGTCCTAGACTGTGAAGAGATCTTGGTGGTGGGGAAAGGGCCTGTAGAGGGAGAGTGGGAGGCAATGCCTGAAATTGGCGGTAAATTTGATATTATAATCAGTAAAACATTAAAATATGTCTAAATAAGTGTATATGATGCATAGGCGTACGGGGCCGATGACTGTTAGGGGGGTAGAACCCGAAATGCCCGGAAAGTTTCGGGTTACAGAGGCGGCGTCAGTCTTTTGCGAGAAGCGAAGGGGCGGAGCTTACCATGTAGGGATCCCCCAAGATAATTTAGAAAATTTGACGGCCACAAACGCGTTTACCTGCTATTCAAGTCCGTAGATACAGCAACTTCAAAGTGGTCTAAATAGCCTATAATTTAGGGGGCCGACTCGAATTCTAATCAACGAATCAATTGTTTACAGTCACGGGACCATAGGGAGAAAATTTAACTGCCGCAAACGCATCCCAAACAGCCAATCAGACTGTTGCAGCTGCATTCACAAATAATAATCGATGCCCGAAAAATGTCGCACAAAGTAGAGTGGCTCCAGACAAAATGTTTAACCCATAGTCAATTCAGTACAAATTCCTGTATTAAATTAAAAGAAAAGTAAAATTAGTGTTTTATTTTATTTTATTTCGGGCACTTATTTTGCCAACTAATTTTCTTTTTTTACTTTACCCGTCTGCCTGAAATGTCAGATTGTCCGAAAGATAGGGGGGAAGCTGCCTGGCCCCCTGGCTCGTACGTATGCCCCCAGCCAAAGTTTCTTGTCTGGAGTTCCCGCTACAAGGTCCTCCCTGCTAAACAAATTATACATTTCTGTAAAGCTTATAACATTAGGAACACAAATCCGGGGAGTTCAAAGCAAAATGTTTGCAATAACTCGATTTAGGGCTTGATGAAAATCGTCATAATTGTCAAGATTGTCAAGTATATGCTATATTTATACTAACAAATGTTGGTGAAAACACCCGGTCGTAGATTTTATTCAATATTATGTAAATCGGCCGATTATATGACAACCCGAAGTTTACCTGTTTTGTTTTTCATGTCGCCATCTGTATGCTCTATGACTGCGTGGACACATTTGAAATATAGTTGATTTGTATCTGCTACCTCAATTGGGCAATTCAGTACGATTCAAAGCAAGCAGTGCTCTGTGGTCAGAATGTAAAGGAATAAGAAAAAGAATACCGATGCATGTTATGTATGTATATTTTTTTTTTATTAAGACACATACATTTCAAAAGGCACTTTGTACCCGACTCCTATTCACGTGATGTTAAAAAAAGTTTTTAAGATGACATCTTTGTCTTATAGACTCCATGGTAATCATATTTAAATATTGCGTCATAGATGTTTTATTCACGGTAAACTTATTATGATACAGAAAAATGAATAAGTTAACATAAATTATCAGTTATGTACATATAATCATAATTTCAGTAATATATAGACGTAAATGGCAGAAAAGTGAGAGAATATATAATACATTAAATTCATACTGATAATTGGAATTGTGTAGAAAGGAAAACAGAATATGAAAATAGTATGGAAGGACAATAAAGTCAATATTACCAGCCTTCCGTATTTGGCAATCTGTTCCAAATCTTTCAAGTTTCACAATAGATGGTTTAATACAGTTCTAAAGGCGTCTTTTTCGAGTCTTTTAAATGAAAATGTGTGAGATTTTTTATCAAAATCATTATTAACGACATTCGCTCGTGCTCATATGGAAATCAGTATAATTGATGATGATGTGTCTAGTCAATAGGATTCCACTTTTAATCTTTTATGCAGCTTTGTAATTGTTTTCTGCCGACTGTTACTAAGGTATCGTTCGTTAATTGTCTCATAAGACTCCATTGTATTCATATTTAGAATATTGGCTGTAAGGTTCGTTTCTTGTCGAATGTTATGATCCTGTATTATGAAATTATAATTTATGGCAGCGCATTACAATACTGACCAAGTTCAATTATATTACATTTATGGTTACAACATTCACACGTTATTCCTTGTCTACCAAATCCTGAACGTTTCAAGAATGACAACGCGTTAAATTTATCTAATGTTACTGGTTTATTTCTCAAAGACCGTTTGACTAATGTTTCTATTCCTCCTGAAAAATATAAAAAAAAACAGTACATTAATTTAAGAACAACAAACAAGCCAATTAGCATGGGTTTCTTATGAAGGATATAGACTCCAATGATCGCAACATAAATCTACAGTTACGAGTCAGATTGATGAAGGGTGTATTATTAAGTTCTTAATATTATGTGCAGATGGCATTGATGTCGGGGCTCAGCTTGTAACGCCGTTGGAGACATTCCACTTTAAAAGTCCTCTTAGGAATTACTATGTTCCGATCTATATACACTGTATTTTGATTGGTCACAAATTGTGAAGAGGTTTCAGACCATTCGCCTCGAATGTCTTCCTCACCATGAAATAATAGTCCCCTGGACCTCTTGTAGTCCATAATTTGATAATCGACGCTATATAATATGGCGCACGACTCAGTGATCAAAGCACTGGTTCGGTAAACAGGAGGTTCGTTCCCGATGACGGTCAAGACAGTTCCTCGGGATATTTATGTCGTGTGGGTGGTTCAAAAAATAGGTCCCGTGTAGTCGTTGGCGTGTACATCAAAGACCCTTGACAGTTGGAATCTAAATTTCCCACATAGTACTTTACATGTACGTGGCGTATGCCTGTCTTCCGCGGTTAGTGCAGATAAGTAGGGAGAAAAAAACCCAAAACAATTTCATTTCATTAAGGATATGGCGGAACGAGGGAATCGTGATATTGAAAGATTGTGTGATATCCGGAACATGTGTATATTCTTTCAATGCAATGATTGGCTATACGCGTTACAATATTTGTGGACCGAATATTTCACAAATGAGTAAAATAACTATCGTATGATCATGTGTATACCAAGCCTATCTTTATAAATATTGATTTGGCTCAGTACAGCTTATTAATTAAAAACACTTTCAGTAATGTTTTAAAAATTCAGTATTTAGAAACTTCGAATACTTCTAAAATATTTCATATTATAGCTATATCGATATTTCTCTTCCTTCTTCGGTATTTAATAAATCGACTTCTAAAACGAAAAAAAATAAATCATTTGTCATCTGTCTTTTGTGATTAAGTAGCACGGGTCTAACCCGCTACCCTATTATTAGATAAAAAGTGGAACACGCGTGATAAACTGCAGAACGGAAACAAATTGCCTTTGTTAAGACACCACACGACACAGGTGGACCGCGGTATGTCTTTTATTAAAATTAAAAGCATATAAGTAGCAAATATAAATCACTTGGCACGCAAAATATCTGTAATTAATAGAAAAGTTGACGTTAACCTTTAGGACTTCATCTAAATGTAGGTTTACAGATCACCAAGGCAATATTTCGAAGCTAATGAATTATTTTACGCCAACCTTATCGCATTTTTTAACAGGTTCCGTTACGCAGATTATTAGCGTTGGAATAAACATGTATGTACATTATTACTAAATCTCTTTCCTTTTGATCTTTGCAAATAACATAAATTTTGCAGGAACACCGTATGCTGAAGCTGAAGTTCCCTCCCCTCCCCCCTCCTTCTTAACATAAATACACAAACACACATACACTGCCACTCTTTGTCAACTCCACCACCCGGTCTCAGAAATCTGTATCAAAAGCACACGGTTTTAATATACCTACCACTTGGAGACGATCGCTTGAAAGGACTACCACATACCAATCTGAGCACCTGATCAAGGCCGTCACCACAGAAACCATTAGGATGTGGACCTTCGTGCGTTTTTTCTAAATTACAGAATCTTTCAAGATCAGCACTGGCAGGAAATCTGTATATAGTCATTATTATCACCATTATAAGCAAACACATGTTGAGAAACCCCATTACGGGCAACACACTACTGTCTGTAGATCAGACTATAACTGGAAAAAAAATTGAGAGGCGAATCGTTTTTTATTATATTATTTACATTTTTTGCGGGGCTTCTTTGATTTGGTATAAAATAAACTGAACAATTGGGTTGAACTGGGGGCGTGATGTTAGCTCTACGTGATTACATTTTCATTCGCTTAGTAAGCGGAGGGTGTTCATTTGATTGAAACTGTCGAAAGTTGAAATCAGTATTGATTACTGGTTTTATCCACGATCGATGAAGTTTAAATGGGAAGAGATATCCAACGTGCAATATAAATTAACGGCAAACAAATTTGATCAAATCGACATGCTCTTTTTGGTTAATTTCAAACTAAGGTTTGGTACCATATGATTGTATCTGGCATACGCTAACGCGAATCACACATGCATTGTTATTGAGAAAACACTACCACATTTTCATTTAAAGAGACACATCAAAGAAAAATGAATTCAATTTTAATCAGGGTTATTTGAGAAGTGTCAAATCGCTGATATTGCATATAAAGGATTAAGTATACTCCAGGGCTGTCCATAATATCATCAATAATGTATTTGACGAAAATTGTAATAAACAACAATAACATACTAGTTCTGTTAGAAGCCTGACACATTTCAATATCATGATAAATGAACTTTAGTCTATTAACTACATCAGGAAAATTATTGACCTCGCAGACGACAATCTGGCATGCAACGAATAACTATGGTACGTTAGACAAATTATCGAAATTGACTGGGAATTTTGAATTTCTGAAAGTATAACAGCAGATATGCTCTTCTGTAAAGATCATAGGGACGTGTTATCTTTGAAACTGGAATTAAACAATGTTCGAATTGAATTCAGTGCAGACAAAGCTTCTAGATGAAATGAAATGAAATGAAATGGGGTTTAACGTCCTACAGTTTTACTCCCAAAAAAAGCTTCTAGGAGCGACCTTTGATCGCAAATGACTTTTATAGCACATATGGAAAATGTTGTAAAAAGAGGACATAAATTTCTGTGTGTAATGAGATGTCTGACAGGTATATCCTGGAAGCAATGTCAGTATTTTAATTATGGAACGAATGAGTCAAGCAAAATATTGGTCCTAGTGGTCTAATAATATAAAATAAGTTGGTCCGATTGGTCTTCTGTCTTGGTAGAGATTGGTCCTTTTGTTGGTCCGACTGGATTTTGGTGCGACGTGTCGCAATACTCAGGGAATTACATAAACACGATAAAACAAAGTAAATGAAACGACGGGATCAGCCATCGATTATGTTTTTTTTAAAATTTACCATATAAAAAATGGAAATAATTATACAGAAAGAAATTTATTTCATTCAATCCCGGTTATGGAAGTGTTCGAAATTCTTATTGCTGTATTATTGACGACAACATTCAACCGATGTGAACTCTGAACTCACTAACCAAGGGATCCGGGGTTCCATCCTGTGTTGGCCGAGAAAACTTCCCCGGGATCTTTTTAATCGTGATTTCACCTTGTCCTGAAAATAAGAGGCTAAAGCGCTGCTGTCCGGGTAAAATTTCTCTCATAACACACTGTATGGCTTATTTCGGTCGTCATTGGTCCGATTTGTGTAGAAAAGTAGGACGTTAAACTCTATTTTATTTCATTTATGTTGCTGTGGACAAAATCATCTACGTCATTACCAAAATCAAATCGGTTATGAGTTGACTTTTTGCTTCCAGTAAGTATTAATGACGATTGGTGACGATTGCCAAAACCCGGGTTGTGAGCTGGACTGAACCATAGATAATACGGTATTATCTATGACTGAACAGATCTTTTGGCTTAGGCCTGCTTCCGTGATTCTACATTCGTTTCTGTTAATTAAACAGATAAACCAATGATTTTGAAAATTGATATATCAAAAGGATTTGTAATCGCAGATGTTCCCACTAACAATCTGATTATTATATTTTCTGTCAATATCAAATGACAGATAATCTTTACCGGTGATAAGCACACACATATATATATATATATATATATATATATATATATATATATATATATATATATATATATATATTTGATTATGGCGGTGGTGAATAGATTAGACCACAAAAGTGGCGAGTTAAAATGTGTTAAATAAACGTATAAAGCTGAAAACAACCCCAAAAGTGTTTTATTTAAAAAGACTGGATCGCATTAAGTGAACACAATCATGCAAATCTGTACAGTTGTTCACTCATAATATCTTTCAGACAAAAATTATTATCCTTTTTTTCTTTTAAAAAAAAGGAACAAGAACTACCCAATCCACACTGAAATATTCGATTTAAAAAGAGTGGATCCCAGTAGGCGAGAACAAATCACCCAAAACAGTACAAATAATCATTTGTCCACTCATAATATCTTTCAGACAAAAATAATTTTCCTAAAATAAACAACGAAAGCTACATAATCCACACTGTAATGATAATAAAATATCTAATCATAGACAATTTGATGCAGTAAATTGAAGGAACTTACCTGTAAGATGTTGGTCGATATGATAAACAGTATTTATTGTGAGAAGAATTTAAATCGAATTTGATCCAAAGATCCACCGCGCTTCTTTTTATACCACTGTATATCACCTATAAACATTGATAGATTTTTTTTTCAATATATACGTAACAGTGAAACTTTTCAAGTGTTATTAATATCCGGGAACAATATCATGGTTTGTCAGATGTCCGACAAGCTGAAGCGGATACCACCAAACTCAGCACCCAACATAAGCCGTGTTGGGTCTTTTTTGAAAATCGCCTTCGTAAATATGACAAGGAAGTCTAACGGTACTGTCAGTATGTCCAGTAATTAGACAGGCGCCAGGATATATATAACATGAACTGTAAATCAAAGTAATTAGAGGGCTTCCCACGCAGAATCAGTGGTAAAATCTAGAAGACGACAACTTTGTCTGACATTACTTATATAGTGCCAACTGTCGCTTCAGACTTCTGATCAACTACAATAGCTCGTTTTAATTAACAGATGCGAGCATGTAATTAGCAGGAGAGTTTATTGTTGTTACTACAGCTATACTATATTTATTATATGAATTACATGGGTTATGACGATAGACTATCATTTCAAATAACCAGGTATAATATGCTGTAATACCTGTTC
Source organism: Patella vulgata (assembly GCF_932274485.2). Lineage (NCBI taxonomy): Eukaryota > Metazoa > Mollusca > Gastropoda > Patellidae > Patella > Patella vulgata. The sequence goes on from NC_065880.2 coordinate 47,599,138, forward strand.
TTCAAAAATCGAGTTGTCCGTTGATATTATTTTTGTGAATAAAAACTAATGCATGGTGTATGTATACTAACTTTTATCCCTGAAGAAAAAGATAGATATATATATATATATAGATAGGTAGATAGATAGATATAGATAAACAGCTACGAAAATAACATAAAATAACAACACACTTTTCTTTTTTATGTTCCACCTTACGACATAGTGAAGAATGGTTGCAGTTTTGGGACGAGGTCAAAATAAACATTTTTCATTTACTGTTAACTTTTTATGTAAATGGTGGTGAAGGCTGGTGCTATGTTAACACACTGCTATATTTCTGACAATTTTATAAAATAATATAATAATGATAACTGACCTGTAGAGTTTGGAGATCATAATGTCACGAAATATAAATAGGCCTACCGGAAATTGAATTTAAATTGAATTTAAATTAAATTTAGCTGAATTTAAAATAAAAACCCAAAAGTCTGATCGGTTTTATGTTGGTAACTCAACGGCGAATTCCATTTGTTTCTGTGACAGAGTCAGAGAGACAATAGGTATTTAACGGACACTCGACACTCACCAGGCCATTTCTGGACAAAAAAGTGAAAGGAAATGAGGCTTAGCGTCCTACTTGTCTGCACCATCCGTGCTATTGATGACGGGCATACACTATGTAGGGTGTTGTGCTCAGGTAGTGCCGCTACGACTCACAGAACTAGTCTAATTTCGAATTCCAACGTGTACAAGTGTCCTTAGTTTTCCGTTTCATCCGAACTACTTGAACCTGTTATACATGGGAATTGCAGTTCAATGTAGGTGTAACTGTGATAATTATGTTTTAATTCACATGTATATTATATCAGAGCCACCGAGCAACTTTTCGGCGTACTGTGCTTTTAGTTTCGTAAATATTGGTAACAAATAAATTACGTCACAATACTAATGACGTTATGTACCGACAGCACAGATAGTAAAATACTCTGTGCCGACAGTGAGTTATCTCATACTGTTGTCATACATCTTATTATTTTAAAGCAAGTAAGTATTGCTATTTGTTATTGTATGCGTTATTAATCGATTGGGGTTTTGCCTCATTTCTATAAGCTAAGCTCTTTTTCATTGCTTACGAATTACCCTATCGATTGTTAGGCTTTTTGTCTCATTTAGAAATCCTACAAAATTACGCCCTTAATGAGTGAATGATTGAAATCAGGTATAGTGAAGACAGACATACGCAACGCCGACAAGGGTTCTTAATGTACACGCCAAAGTGAGCATGGGACCTCGGTTTCTTGTTCCAGCCGAATGACTAGGCACTGTTCCTTGACAGGCCTTCCGGTCGGCACCACACAGACATGGGGATACCGCACTGGAAAATCCCGGGTAATTTTTTCTGCCAACATTAGGGTCGAACCCCGGACCTGGTTAGTGAGCCAGCGCCTTTCTCACACGCGTTATGTAAGTCAATGGGATTTGGCCTATTAGAATTCAAAAGCTGTTAAACCCGTTTTTCACTAGGCGAATTTTTTTGCCGCGAAAGATTTCGAGCAATCGCGCTTGTATTTTCGACTTCAGGTTGAGTTTCGCCGTCAATAGGCCTATCGGTACTGTTTGGGCCAGCAGGGATTGCAGCAGAATCATCAACCATTCTCAATTCCTGTTCATCATTAAGGATTGCTGTGCTAGCCAGATCAGAAAGATTCGAATTTCCATTCTTCATCATTTGGTTTAGGAGAAAAATGTTCAGTTCAGCCATTTTGTTTGCGGGGAGAAACGAGAATGGGGTGGCCTTGCCTCGTGAGTTGTATTACCACGTGAGAGTTTACGGAATTCTGATTGGCTTGCTCCTTTTTTCGCTCCTGGAAAGTAGAAACTGGTCGAACTCATTTTTTCGCAGAGAAAAGAGCCAGTGAAAAGTGTGGCGCCGCTTGAAATTATACTACGCATGCCTGTACTCGAAAAAATTTGCTTCGCGCGAAAAAATTCGCCTAGTGGAAAACAGGCTTAAAAGAGAGCAGTTTGATTAAAATCACTTAGATTATCAGAAATATGGTCCGGTTTAAATGATATTAGTTAAATCGTGCTACCGCCCTATATAAGTTATATTATAGGCTTCTATACTGACATGAGTATTTTCGGGAAAACTAAATACCAAAGATTGTTTTAGTTTGAATTATTTTTGCATTAGTTTTACGCGCGTGTCATCACTCAAATATACATCTATTTAAAGCTGGGTTGTCAGCCGATTTCTATAATTTTATTGGATGACAGTTAGAAATTATACGCAAATATTTGCTTCTTCTGAACAAATAAAGACAGTTCTAGACAATAAATAATGTTCTATGGTTTTGTTAAACGTCGGTGGCCTGTGACTTAAAGACACCATATAACTGGTTGTTTCTTCGTTCTTAATCTCACGTATATTTAAAGGGTCAGTGCCAGATTTCATATGATAATGATAATACAGGTATGTAACTCAAATACCAAAAAGAAGTTAGCCGATCTGTTATATTATTCATTAAAAATCTCATGCAAATTCACGTGAAATTGAGTCAGTTTTTGAGAAACCCAATTAGGTTTTAAATATATTATGGCCTTATGTCATGCGCCTGAGGTTTACAGTCGAAATTTCTTAATTTAAACATACCTCTTCCTTTTGCCTCAATTAAAAATATTCTATCAAATATAAAAAAAAAATCCAAAGAAAACTTCGTCCAATATAACAAAAATAAAACTGGAGAGCAACTGATATTTACTGTCGAAATATTCTGAAATTTGATAGGATTCCACATTAACGCCCCAGTACAGCAAGTCACCAAACCCGCCCAAAAATGCCAAACCTAGGTGGTATTGTTCATTGGAGCATGTGAGTTGCAGTGGCTCAGGGAGTAGGACGCTCGCTAACTAGATCTCGGGTTCGCTCCTTGTGGTGCAGGGTGGGGGACGTGTGAAAGGACAGTGTCTGGTCGTTCCGATGGTATAATTAAAGATACATTATGGGAGATAAGATAAAGAGATGGCAGTTTTCGCTATAATAGTTAAAAACTAGATAGTGTAAAGGATATTAGCTGAAAATTTCAGTCAAATTGATCCACTATGAGCCGAGAAAGAAGCCGGTGAAATTTTTGCATAATCTCGGTTATCATTACTAAAATCATTAATATAAACAGCATAGTCTCGATTATCCACTTTTTTCTGATTTAATTATCTTTGGCCGTTAGCGGCATATAGGAATCTAATCCAGCCTACATCGAAGGCTAGCCTTGATATCGAGGGTTTATTATGGTCTGGATAAGTTAATTAATGTCTAATTGATAATTTAGATAACATTTCAGGCCTGAAGAAAGACTTGTAATAAGCAGATTTTGCTCTTGCATAATGCATGTTTAACCGATCCTATAAAAACAGATCATTTTGCCCTTTCAGCTCATCTAAAATTATTTTGGGATTGGTCATTTGCTTTTAATTATCAGTTTCCGATCTATATGTCCTTCCATGTACAATTTCAATAAATCTTGTGAACGCAATGATGCCATTTTATAAAACGTGGTGGACATTCCTTCCAAGATTTATAATTGGATTTTATACAAATTTCAGACAAATATACCCATCCATCGCTGGGTTTTAAATTTCAATACATTTCTTGGGGGTGTCAAAGAGCCTAAGATAGATGCTTGGATTTTCGATAATTAGGCGAGTCAAGGGAAATTTTAAATGTAATATTATTGAAAAGCAGACTTGATGTGAATAATTCCTCTTTAAGATCGTGACCCGTAAAGTAAAAAACAATAAAATTAAAGGTCTGTAAATCAATGGGATTGCTATTCTCTTTATCACCTGTAATTCTTTGTCGGCCTTCTTACTTGCAAATTTTCTTGATAACTTCAATCAAATCCAACTATTGACTTAGTTTTTGACCTTTATCTAACCAAGCCAAACAAACGACTGTTTCATCAATGTTCATCTCAAATAGATTTTGAAGAGCTTGCTGAATGATCTGGCTTTTTTTTTTATATAAGTTCAATCCACACAAACTCTGTTATATAGGGACTAACTATATTTCAATAATATGCTAGCGATAAAATCAAGCCAGCAAGAGGAACATATACCTGTTCCAAACAACTCCAAGACAAAAATCCCCCACTAAACTATGTTGGAATCTATGAAGCTCTTTCTTTAAACAAGTTAAAACGCCCACGCTTTTACCGGTACTCTTATTTTTAAAAATATCCTAAAGGAGAAAAAAGCATTCCATGGTAACATTTCTACATGCCATTTTTCGTTTGTTTGAAATCTATGAAACGTTTTAGATGTAGTCCAAATTGGTCCACTTTCAGCCCAGTTTATTTCAACAAACCCGACACCCAAGAAACATATCTACCGTATTTATTAAACATCTTTGAAGTCGTGTATAAATATGCCCCTCTAGGCTAGGTACCGTTTTTTTTTTTTGTCGAAATCTCTAAAAGGGATTTAGGAGATGAAGTCAAAATTAATGCCGTATTATTTGGTAAATATCCATGAAGTGGTTTATAAAAGGGTCCCTTTCCCGACCCGGCTGATATACTTCATTTGAACGAACTGTGATTTACGAATCACTCTTTGGTTGTTAATGATGACTGATCGACAGGTATTCACGGTTGGCTGGATGACATCCACTGTATGGTTAGATATATAATTTGAGTACAGAATCGGCTATAGACATTAAGATCTAACTAGCAGGATACTTAACAGTCAGATTGTATTCATAATAAACTCTAGTATTATTATCTGTCTTGATTTCTTTGACTTTATTTTAAGTATAATTATTACTGATTCCTTTTGCTTTAAAGCTCTATGATTGGCATGTTTTGTAAGGTGGGGTGAAGTATTTCTTAAAGCGACAATATGTATCAAAATTTCATTTTCATACTTATACATTAAACAAATTTTAGATTATTTGAAGGCTTTATTTTTTATTCATGGCATTTGGTATGAGAGACAATTAGGAGAATTCTGCTGGAATCAGAATAATCTGTCCATTCTATAGTAAATTCTATAGTAAGCTATAACTATAATCAAACACAGATGTCCAAATTATGGAATCTGTTGTATAAGATATATTTCCTAAATTTTTCTGCAGTATACTGATATATTTGTTAAATTGGGTTAAGTAAAATCTAAATTCTATACTATAGAATGGTCATCTATATATGTTTCTCCACAAAATCTACAAACCAAATGTTTTTTCTTTGGTTTTCTATAGAAAATCATAGAAAACGATGGGATTACACAATTGACTTCAGGATACAAGTTAGTTCTAAAGAAAACTATAGTTTTTACCACCAATTTTATAGCGGATCAAATAAATCTGTAGGTTCATTTTTTTTCCAAAGCTTCTTACAGTATTTTATAGAATTCTATAGGAAATTACACTTAGAAAAAACTCAAGTTACCGATCCTATACAATACTATAGTAAATTATTTCAGATCTGTAGCATTGTAAACATATCTATAGAATGAATTCTTTTTCCTATAGTATTCTATAAAATCCCACAAAATTCTATATGGACCTACACTTTTTCTATAAGGCTTTTTCATTGTGGAATTGATAAAATAGAAAAGACTTTCCCAGCAAGAACTCATCAGATACCTCATTTTGAGCAAATATACAAAACGTTTCACCTATATATTTCTTTATTTTATCACAGAATAATAATTATGTATAATAATAAATATATAAAAGACCCAAAAATGTCCTACTGAATATACACATCAAATATGAAGAATGAAAACCCTTTATATATACAAATATTTTACAATTTATAACTTATTGTAATGTAAAAAAGGAGATACACTATCACAGTAAAATTTTATACATAAAAACACATTAGTTAGGAATGAATGATGTTCTGTATTTTAATATTTGCCTTCCTCTGGGTTAAGGAATTTTCTTTTCTATGCTGACATTTCTGAAAGATATTAGATGATCACTTGTAAAATTTAAAAGATAATCATTAATTTATGTCTAAGGTTATACTCTATATCCAAGATACACCTTTTGTATATATCTGCAGTATGATGTCTTTGTATAATGTCTTCAGTTAATTTAGTGTCCATTTTCATTGCAAACACATTTCAGAGAAAACATATTTCATCAACTTTTGGCATAGGTTAACTGTTTCAGAAAACGATTAACTCTGTGGAAAATGAGCCCATTTTCTTAATTATTTAGAGAGTTATGACCCTTACCCGTGGTGCATTTTTTAATCTTGTATGGTTAATTGAATTTACTTAATTCTTGTCATATGGATGAACCATGGTGAAAAACTGTATAATTCCATGGTTAATTACAGAGTTTTGAAAACCTTAATAGGAAAGCTAATGAATTTTTTCAAATCTTAAGAAGTAGGATAAATGTTATCAAAAATTGGCTCATTTTCATGCATGAAACTTGCATGCTTTAATCGTATCATCCGGATAAAGAGAGAGAAATGGGGGTTTAACGTCCACTCGACACAAACTAGGTCATTTCGAGACTGACATGGTTTAATTTTATTTCAATAATTCGCTTGCATGTAGGGGTCTTTAGCAGTGGGAGGAAACTGGAGGACCCGGAGAAAACCCACGAGGTTGGACAGGGACCCTACTCCATGTCACGTTACAACCGGGGAATCGAAACCACGCCAGTTGACTCAATGACAGACTTTATGATACAGCGCGCATGTGCTAACCATTCAGCCATCCAACCCCCCGTCATCCGGATAAATGTTTCACTAAAATACAGTAAATATATAAAGTATTGCTATACATACCTATTGGCATATTGTCTTTTCTAGGTCTTATTATACCCGTCGAGCTGGGAGGTTTAGTAGATATCAACTGTGCACCAGCTGTTCTCTGATATCCCATTGGACCTTGTGATATTTTTCTTTCATATTCATGGGCTGTTAAAATTGGTGAGTTTAGTTAAGAATCGTAAATAATCTGTTCAACCAAGAAAGATAAATGGGTACTCTGGACGGGAAAGTAGTATTTGTTTGGGGTATGACTGCAATAGCTGTTTCACAGAGGATTACGAAAGTCTTCTAATATCTCTGTAAAAGATGACTACCTTCAACACGTGACTTTTCATCACGCAGTGTCAATCATTGGCTCAATGGCGCATGGTTCGGGCGGAATGGAACATTTTACTCATTTTAATACCCACTTACACTAAATAGGAAATAATTTTTACCTACAAATAAATTAAACGTTTTTATTTTTCTAATACATAAAAATTAATTTGTCGGAGGAAAAAAGTTAATATTTGTGGCTCATTAAATTAAGTCGCATTGATGTCATCCTTATCAGTGATTGTCGCGGCCTTGTGAATATTCACTGCTGATCAGTGTGGAATGACAGTAGTACAATCACACAACCGTTTCTTTGATCAGTCAATCTAATTGAAATTTGTTTTGGTCTGACTTGGATACATTGTTAGTCTATCGATTATCTTGAACCATCATTGCCAAGGAAAAGGCACATTTTCATTGGCTAAATGAATGATCAAGTCAGGTCAGTTGAACACTAACTTCTTAAAGATGTTGTTGGACCATACTGTATTATAAACAGCATAAACCGGAAACAAATATATGGTCCAATTTCTATTCTAACAATTTGTAGTATGATTATCCAGTTTCTAATGACAGAAAAAAAAAAGAACTGTCTCCGGTATTCAAGGGTCTGGTGGACCCCTAAAGATATTATTTTTATTGTAATCAAATTTTGAAGGTATTATATCTTCGCTAAGTGGAATTAAAACAGTAACAGAATGTTGTAAAGAAGAATATTTCAAAATTATAGGAAAATTGATACAATCCAATATAATAGTGCAGACCAGATCTCACCAAACTTAAACTTTTATACAGATATTTGGCTGTGATACAACTTAAACTGGACAGCAGATGTTTTTATTCTGTATATTTGACTGAGCACTACCTATCTGTTTTAGGCCTGTGATTGTGATGTTAGCATATTTCAGGAGGTCTTTTATCAACTAGTGATTTTCACATAGCAATTTAGTAATAGTGATTTTTTTGCACCAAGGGTTTTGATTGGTAAAATGATCTTAAGCCTACCAATCATATTCCATGTTTTACTGAATGTACCCCACAGAAAAAATGTCTTTACACCAAGATACAACCGAGTAAACTGACAAATGAAGTGTTGGTATAATTTTAACTAGACTGTTTATACAAGTCATGGTCACTTTTTATTTAAAGATATTAACATTTCTATAAAAGGATATTTGCTCTAATTGGTAGCGATAAGGAATCAGTTTCGGTTACTATTTGAAGGTCATGTTGTATTCCTCCGACCCCTGATTCACCCTCAACACCGACAGCTATAGCATACAATTCTAAATGTAACTCTGTTCTCATACCGGCAGCTACCTGTAAATAAACATACACACAAATTATACTTATAGGAATAATATATATTGATTTACAGAGAGACTCATCTATGGTTATCAACTGTACTTCTGTTGACTGACTACCATTAATATGTATTATGTAAAATTTCTTGCTATAATAGTTGAACAATAATGAAAAATGAATAAGTTTGGAAATTTCATTCAAGTTGTTTTATTCTAAGCTACGTAATCACTGTTTGAAGTTTTGACAAGATGTGGCATGAATTGTATATCATTGTAACAACAGTACTTAATATTCAAGACTTAGCCTCGTTTTGCCATTTTTAAATTAAATCATTAAATGGCAACCTTTTTTTTTAAATCTGTTTAAATCTAGGTAATCTGATGGTCTAGAGAGTTGATTATAGGCTTGTCATATGAATAAATATCTTAATTAATGTACCTTTTGAAGACAAAATAAAGACCTGCAATTTTAGCTCTTACATAATGCATCTTTAAAGAAGGCCAATATATGTTTTCCTCAATTAAAGATACATTTAGATAAAGAGTTGACAGTTCTCGCTGTAATAGTTAAGCAGTGGTTGCCAGGCAGGATACGCCCACATTTTGCAAGTATGGGTAGAGAACCCGCTAAAAACAGAAGCGTTTTTCGTACAATCAGGAGCCATAATCCAGAAAGTTATGGTCTGAAATGTGCAAATATTGAAAGGGACGGAGATCTGTCATGCTGAAAATAAATCGATAGGGTTCATCTTCTCACAATCGTAATGCTTCACATCACATTTGAAAAACATCAGTCAAAAACTAACCACTATCGCACTGACGAGAAATTCCAATGTTAGAATGACAGTTGCAGTTACTCCAAAATGAAAATCAGAGAACACTGAAAATCGATAGGGTTACTTTATGATGCTGCCTTCAAAATCATATTGCGTTGACAATAGATTTTGCTGTCAGAGAATAACTCTTAAAACAAAATGTTTTAGAATGCTAAAGAAAACGATAGGGATCATTCTCTAATTAGCTCAAGGTTTACAATCATCCCACCAAACTTTTAAAAAATCAGTCAAGAACCTTATCCTCTATTGTGTTATCGAGCAGTTGTTGACAGACAGACTGGGGTGATGCGTGGGTGTATAGAAATAGTTGTCAAAAAGGTTTTGTTCAAAGATTTTGTTGACTTGGTAATTGCAGAAAGTAAGATGTTAAACCCTATTTTGTTTTTGTCTAGCACTTTTTCAGCATTATCAACCGTTGTACTTGAATCAACCATAATCTACAATTTATTCCACAACAGCATGTTAAAGATACATTATGGGAGATAAGATAAAGAGATGGCAGTTCTCGCTATAATAGTTAAAAACTAGATAGTGTAAAGGTAATTTGCTGAAAAGTTCAGTCAAATTGATCCACTATGAGCCGAGAAAGAAGCCGTTGAAATTTTTGCATAGTCTCGGTGAAATTTTTGCATAGTCTCGGTTATCATTACTAAAATCATTAATATAAACAGCATAGTCTCGATTATCCACTTTTTCTGATTTAATTATCTTTGGCCGTTAGCGGCATATAGGAATCCAATCCAGCCTACATCGAAGGCTAGCCTTGACATCGAGAGTTTATTATGGTCTGGATAAGTTAATTAATGTCTAATTGATAATTTAGATAACATTTCAGGCCTAAAGAAAGACTTGTAATAAGCAGATTTTGCTCTTGCATAATGCATGTTTAATACACAGTTTATTATTGGTAGTTTCAGCCATTCTAAATTAATAGCCAGTGGAAATCAATATCTTATTTCGAAACTAGTCATTTGGCTTATATAAATCATGTGTAATTTACATTTAATTCCCTTTGTTTTATAACCCTATAAATATTATAAGATATTATTAAAACAGACATGTATATTAATACTGAACAACCTGCAAATCAAAAACAGTCCTAAGACCAAACCATCATAAAATGTGAATGACCATATAGGTTCACTGTGTAGAGCTGTATGTATTGTTAGTTGGTCCTACAAAAGTGACATCATGTCCCCTCCCCTCTGCTCTTGGGACTTAATGTGTTTTCCACGTAGCTTCTAAAAGTCTAGCTCAAATTCTGTTAATGAATAATGATTGAAAATCAAAGAGATTACTGCAAACATATTTAATATATATGGGAATTATGTACTTACTGGACCTGGTTTAAATATAACTTTTAAACCAGTAGCAGGAGGTGGTTGTTTAACTTTAAATCTACATGTATCAACACCAGTATTTTTTAAATATACACTGTAACTATATGTATAACCTTCACGTAAAACACCAAAATTCACTTTATCAGGTAATAAACTTAATCCACGCATCTTTTCTAACTGATTTCTTCCTTTTTCATTGGCTCCAGCTATAACTGTATTATTTACTTTTCTTCGTACAGGTTCTTCGATTTCTAAAAACTGTAAGACAATATTTGTGATTAGGATAAATTAAGTTCCTAAATATGGAAGATATTTGAAAGAATAAAAAAAAAAGTGTCACAATGTATAAATGTCAGACATATTTTTTTAACAGGATCCTTTAATAGTATTAAACATGTATTATGTAAGAGCTAAAATCTGCCTATTGCAAGTCTTTCTGGCTTCAAATTTTATATAATTTATTTTTTTAGACATTTATTCACATGACAGACCTATAATCAACTCACTAGAAGAACATCGGATGGCTGGGAGTTAAATGGATTTGAACATCCACGATATTTAAAAATTTAAACATAGAATGGAGAATCAAGACTTAAAGTCTTGGTTGTCAAGTACTGTTGCTACAATAATAAACAATCTACGTTGCATCTTCAAACTGTCTGCCCAGAATAAAGTAATTTGAATGAAATTTTCAATATTTTTAAACTATTATAGCAATCTTACATAATGCATCCTTAATAATTGAGTGTTTCATACAATCACAAAATACTTATCATTGTATTTGGCTTTTATGAATCTTCAAGTGACAATAAGCCAAACGGCCAATATCATTTTCCTTATTCAAATTTTTTTAAAATAAAGGTCAACCAGCAGTGGCCCGGCAAGTTATGCCCACATTTTGCAAGAGATGAATAGAGAACAAGCTAAATTTGGGATATAAAGATATGTTATAAGTTTCATCAAAATCGAATAAAAATTGTGACCTTGGTATTATTACAAACTTTTACACTATTCGCTTACAAGGAGCCTCTATTTTGTCAGGCAGTTTCGGTCCGATTTTCACGAAATTCGAACTCATTAGGGTGTAACGGTGATACATTTAAAATCGGATAAAAAATGTGACCTCTAGAGTGTCCACAAGTTAAAAACGTGATTTTCCGTACAATCAGGGTCCATAATCCATGAAGTTTCGATCCGATACATGCCAATATCGAAAGGAACCGAGATCTTTTGGAGATAAACCTGTATTTCAAGTTATCATCAAAATCGGATAAGAATTGTGACTTGTAGAGTGTCCACAAACAAATTATGGATGGACTGACACGGGCGATGACAGTATATGTCCACATGAAAATGTGGGCATATAAAAAGTGGTTTTCAAATGTTAACTTTTTATGGTTATAAAAGAAATTTAGGTAGGAATGATCGGTTTTAATAAGTTTGGGACCAATATGCTATCTGGTAAAATGAGTACACATACTCTAATATTTTTTTCTGCACCAGGTCGAGCTCCCATTATTGATTCTGGTAAAGAAACAGAATCTGTTCTTGGTTCACCAGTAACATTTAATTTCAAACTTCTGGTAAATACATCACTCTCCCTAGATGCTACATCAGACATCCACATATCTACAATAATAAAAATACAGCAAATTATAAACCTTAGTTATGGGGAACATAACAAGTAATGTGGCATATTCTCTGGGTTTCCCCACAACTGCATTTTAATTCTTATACTCTGTGGTAAATAATAAGTTTATTTAAATAAACTTACTGGTAGCATCTTCTTCTTGTATAGTCATCTGACTTTTACGATTAGTATGATGATCAGAATCAGATGGTGTCAGAGTAACACTACCAGCATTCTTTGGTGTAGGATTACCTGAAGATAATATATTGAAAATGGAAGTTACAAATCCAGATAGCCAATGGAGTAAGATGTGTGTTCTCCAGTAAGTCGTTCAGTGACATAATTTTTTACATTCTTGTGAAGAAAATCGTGGATTTTGGGAATATAAATTAAGTACAATTTTGTGGAATATAAATTAATTACAATATGGGAATCAATATTTATGTTCCGAGTATTGAAATATAATTATGTAGGCTGTTGAAAGATGAACAAGCAGTCTCCTTGCAAGAGATGGACGAAAAACAGAAAATCGATAGGTCTCATCGTCAAATTGCTTCACATCGAATCTGAAAAATATCTTCTAAAACTGTAGCCTCTATCACATTTACAATGTTGTCGCAAAAGGGTGGTAAATCTGGAACAGAAGGTCATTGATTGAGTGCTGAATATCGATATGGAATGTCTCTCAGGGCTAGATAAACTGTTTAAAAATCTATCATTTATAATTTTCAAATAACTTCCCAAAACTACATCACACATCAGATTGAGCTGTCTTTGATATTATCTATACTATATTCTTAATTTTGCCACTGCATACAAATGGCTGTTAATTTAGTAGGTGACAGACAGAAATATTATTGTTATTCCATTTGTTACAATTAAGCTTATTAAACATACATTATGCAAGAGCTAAATCTGCCTACTCCAGGTCTTTCTTTAGGCCTGAAATATTATCTAAATTATTAATTAGACATTAATTAACTTATCCAGACCATAATCAACTCTCGATGTCATCGCTAGCCTGCAATATTTACGGGATTAGGATCCAATTTGTTACTCAACTTTAATTCATGATTTAATCATGAAATGGATAATCGAGACTATGTTTTTTATCGTACCGACTTCAGTAATGATGATCGAGGCTAGGCCAAAAATTCAATCGCTAAATTCTCGGTTCAGAGTGGATCAATTTGACTGAAATTGTCAGCAAATTCCCATTAGTATTTACATTATCTAGTTTTTAACTATTATAGTCAGAACTGCCAGCTCTTTATCTAATCTTTTATAATGTATTTTTAATTAACAGCTTTGGTTTATCATTTTACTTTCCATTTACCAATAGCGTTATATGTTATTATGAAATGAACAAAAACCTGATCATTACATGTATTTAAAAGTTAAATGGCTAAAAATTAGAAAGAAATATATTACCAGGTCTATGTGGAGCTGATTTACCAGTTTTATTTGGTGTAGGATTATTGGGACGGACTGGTGCTGGTGATCCTTGACCTGTAGCATGTGCTGGTGTTGGATTTAACGGTCTAAGACCTGATGGAGTAGCAGTAATATCTGTGGAAAATACTGTATTAAAAGAAACAGTTTTGTTAATACAACTGTGGAAACAATCAGAGCTAGTAGAACATTGGTCTGAAATTCTGTTTGTGGAGGCCTTTAAGCTTTAACCCTTTATAGCACTTTGTACATGTATTGACTACCAGTACCCAAGTTCCTTGAAGAAAATTTGAAAAAAGTGATATCACAGTTAAATCCCTGGACAGACCGGAATAGTCTGTAATGGCTGTTCCATAGACCACCTCAAAGTTTTAGGGTATTTAAGTGCTAAAGGGTTAATTTTCTAGTGCCTAGAAACAAACACATTTGGACTAGTTAATTAGTATCATTATATTAGTATATAGTGCTTCTTGACATCTCAGTTTGTCATAGAAAAAGATTTTGTGATAAAAATAGTTGTCTGATTTTTAAAACAGATCTTTTATGATATAATCAATCCAACAGGATAATCATCACATTAAAAAATATGCTGTGAAAAATGACAGAACTGTGTAAGAAAAACAAACCATTACCTGTATTAGATGAGATGGGTGTTTCTAATTTGACACTGGCCTGACTGGCACCATTTAGAGTAGGTGACATACAGGTTGATGCAACTGACTGATCACTATTCTCTGAATGAATCGCAGGCTGGGCTTAAAAGAAAATATCACTTATTGATAATTCAATAAAATAAATTTTAATATTATTATTCTACATAGATAAATTTTACACATCTGTTATTTATTCTTGCATAATCTCTATCTATAAAAAGCAAACATCAATAGTTCATATTATCTGTGAATTACTAAGTTAAGGTACCAAAGAGGAATGAGTAAAATAAAGAATCTCACAATGTGTCTGTCTGCCACCAGCAGTAGGTGTTTGTGATTGTGGTCCGTAACTTAAACTGCTAGTATCTCCACGTATAGCTTCTGTACCATCACGACGTGGATCTTCAGATAACTCTTGTAGCACGTCATCATCAGTTTTAGCCTAGAAAGAATAAAATCTGATATTTATATCCCTAGAGAGAAGAAGCGATTGAACCAGTGATGGGATTTTGCCCGTATATTCCAAACGTTCTAAATTGTCCGACCAGGAATATGCCAAATCGGACAAGACATGGTGAATAATATTCAAAATTCCAAAATTAATATAGTGTACTGAGTGTGTAACTACCATTCAACTCGATTACCGCTGATAATAGTAATAGGCTGGATTGATAAGGTAATTAAGTGATCGACGTATTTAACGTGTTATACCATTTATACATCTACCTTGATTAACTACTTAATCTGCCTTGATTGGCTGATTTAATCCTTTGTCGGACAATTCATCAATCCAATCCTGAACAGAAGTCATTGCTTCTCCTTTGTCGGACTATATATCAATCCAATAAGAGTGATTATAAACTTAATCTACGTGATTAACCTGTGATTTCTCCATTGTCGGATGTTTCAATCATCTTGATGTATGAATTTGAATATTTTGTTGACATGTGATTCTTAATCATGGTTTGAAAACGCCTGCTTAAATAATGGTAAGAGTTATGCCCCTTTATTTTCGGAAAAAAATGTCTGACAAGAAAAATTTTGAAATCCCATCACTGGATTGAACCCACTAAAATATTAAAAATCAATATATCTAGAGGAAAGTTCAGTGTTTTACATGTATTAGAAATTATGAAAAATAAATTAATATGATACTTCATTGATTTGGGTCAAAATGAAATAGTCAATTCCAGTGGATTTTATATGTCGATTTATTTTGTGGGATGACAATCAGCCTTAGTTGAAAATATTATGTCTTTCATATACCTGTGTAATTAAAAATGCTTTCCCTAATTCACTTTGAAAATATGGGGGTATAGTTTTATTTTTCAATAAAGTTCTTCCTTCTAGCTCTTGAATAATCTCTCTCTGATCTCTTTCCCAATCAGCCTGGGTACGTTTGGGCATGGGTGTAGGAGGAGGACTTGGCACTGGGGGAGCTGTTGTCTTCTCATATAATTCTTTGACTGTACCTGAAATTGAACATGTTGTAGGAATTTTAAAATTCTATTCATTAACATCATCACACAGCAAGGTATTTCTCTACATAAGATTGGATGATACCAAGAAAAAAATTGTTTCATACTGTGCAATCGTCCATTCATTTTCTTATCTAAATTCAAACATTTTAAAAAATTTTAAAGAAAAATCTACCATGCTATGACCAAGGTCACACCGAAACCTCTTGCCCACAACAGAACAGGATCCAACAAATACATTTCTGTATAATACTTACTTGGATCATAAGTCGGCTGGTTTTCTACAGCTACTGTTGAGTTTAAATCTGATGCAAGATTCTGTTCGTCTTCACCACGAGGATCATTCACCTGCATCATTTGAGATACTTTGTTTCTTTCCATTACATATTCAGCATATTCTCTCAGTCCATTATATAATCTGGAATAAAGGAATCAAATTTTGACTATTTGTGTATTAAACATACCATTTAGAACCCTACAGAAAATAACATAATATACAAACAGAATTATTGTGATCTATATGTATGTGATACAGCAACAAGATAGGCAATAACTGATCTTGTTACCAAGTTGATTGGTCTAACTTCCAGTTTTTTTGTAGTTAATCGAAAAGCACAATAAAAAACAATCACTAAATATCCTAACCCTGATAATAATTTCAGAAAAAGTTTTCTCCAAAAGAGAGCTGTCGTCTGCTAGAACATATTAAGGTATTTGGATATACAGTAGAATCTGCATTAAGCAGCCACCCAAGGGAATTTTCACAACTGACCGCTTAACACGAGTGGCCTCTTAATAAAATCTCGGTGCTTTTTGTGCTGACATAAATTAAATATTACGCTTGGATGCATTGGAAGCGGTAAATTTGACCGTTGCTGAATCTTGCGCCGAACGAAAATTCTTTACTCAAATCTCGGACATAGCTTCTGTAAACTTGTCATTTTGTACCAACCTTCGATACTACTGTCTACCATTGTGATGCATTCGATAATATTTATCCATTTTTGAGAAGAAAATCGATGAATTAATTTTATTTTATCAAAAAAGCATGTAAACAAAAAAACATCGTTGATTTTATCACCTATTTACAGGGGGTGTAACTCTGTATAGGAGGCGCTAAAACGTCTGTTTAACAATAAAGTAGCAATGGATAAGAGATACTAGATGATCGTGACAAAACTCAGTACTTTTATTTTATTCAATCAGTATCAAATAATGTGTCGTTATGCGTGAAAACAATGATCAGGTTAGTCGTTTAATAAAACAAAAGATTAATTAATAGATAATCCCGAGTTGATTGTTATTTTTACCTGATCAGTGGGGGTCCAGTTAATTAACTACTACTCACGGGATTAGCAGGGTTGTTACAAAGAACGACAAGATGGTATCATTCAACAATGGCCATTGAATGACAATGTTTTGTTGAATTTATTAGTAAAATAGTGACCGCTGGTCGCGTTAGAGGAGTGACCGTTGAATAAAGAGATGAAACAACAGAATTTTTACGAGTTGTCGCTGAATAGGAGTGGCTGCTCATACAGATTCTACTGTAGCCTTATCAAACAAATTTAACACTTATGAACTACTCTTATTGAATAGCCAAATCAATTTTGTAATATAATGACTGGTAAGTTTGTACATACAGTATTATCTATACTTACTGAATTCGTAATTTTTCAGAAACAGGATTATACTGAACCAACTGTCTTAATTCCAGTACATCAGGACATTTTACTATGGCCACTCGTGTTGGTGATTTAATTGCTGATCCTACTGCTAATCCATGTCCAACATTTGTACCAAACCTTGGTCCGGCCTGTTTAAATTCCTTTGGCGGTAGATTGGTTAAATCACGTGATCTGATACCATTAGGGATTATAGAATCCAAGTCATATTTTTTCAACCAGATTTCTGATGGGCCTCCAATAAATGGCTTTAACACAGTAATTCCCATAACTCCTGGATAATCTGGGATTGGATCTTTACAGACAGCTGTAGCAGGACTGTTTTCTGCCTGGGTTAAATATTCAGCTACATCTTGGGGACGAAGCAGTTCAGTACCACTGCCATCTGCATGTACTATAAAGAATCTTGGAGAATGTTGAGAATAGTTAGTTATCTTTTCTTGAATTTTAACAGATTCCTCTACACTTGCTTCTGATGAAACACAATCATCCCCATCAGCTAACATGACAGAAAAATCTCCTGTGTGTTTAACATTGAATACATTGCCTTCTGAATCCACAGTTTCGCAGACAACATCAGCATTGTGTCTCAGTACGTACTGTAACTCTCTTGTTAAATTATCCTCTCTTATTTGATCAGGTCTAGGATAGTATATTAATGTTCCTTCAGTATCAACCTGTAAACGACCTCCATCTGCGTGCTGCAACATATAAAAGCCATCTGGAAAAACGTTGACACTAGTATTGTTACCAAATATTGTCAGATTTTCACTGGTCAAACAATTAAACTCTACAGTAGCATAAGCAGGACATTCCACTTTAACAAATTTGGTGATTCTTGTTTCAGATGTAGGTGTTTCTCCTATAAAGTATGAAATAAAAGCAGTTTAAATTAGAATTCGCATCCTTTTCAGATTTGAGGCATTACTAAATTTTTATCAAAATAATGCACAAGTCAAGCATAACCAATCAGATTAAGCTATTATCCCATGTCAAAGAAGGATAAAAACCAGTTGGGTGCTGATATGGTCTAGTCCAAGATAGTGTCACGTTGTTGTTAATGTGGACTGTATTGATCATTATTTCATTACAGTGTAAATAGGTAAAACATTTAACCTACCTGTTTCATCTGCATCTTCATCTTCTGCAGCTACTTGACTTTCACAATAATAGGTAGTTATACGTGTACCATCACTATGTTCTACTATAGTTGTACCATCTGGATAACTAACAGTTATAACACGATCATCACGAGTTGCCATTGACTACAATTATACAAATAACATCAAAACTTTATTTATATTTGAAAACAACTCTGTCAAAACACAGGTTCAAACATCTACTTAACACAAGTGGTCATTGTAGGAATCTTCATACCCAATTACTCTTTGCACACAGGATACTACTTGCAATATAAAATTTCTGGCATGGACAAAACGTTAAATTATTTTGATAATCCAAAATACATGTACCACTATAAATGGCACTGTAAAAATCTTTAAATGTAAATACCTGTTTAGTTTCAGGATCTGATGCCAAACAAATCATAACAGGTTTGAGATCTTCTACTGTTCCATCTGATCGTACAGAATATCTTTCACCATTTGGATAGGTGGTCACCCATTTGGCCTTTTCTTCTATTTCTTGGACTTTATTTTCTTCTTGTTTCTTAGGTGATAGATTTTTACTACTTCCCTTAGATCTGATATCTACAAAAAACATGCCCAGGTAGATATTAACAAATTCTTGTGCACATATCTAAGATTCTTAACCATTTTTCTCTGCAGCACTGCTCACTTAATTGGGCAGGTTGATTCAAAACGCCTATTTTCATCAAAAAAAGGTTTACCTTTTCAGGATTTTGTCTCTTCCACTACACTACGCAAGTAAATATTGAAATATGTGAAATTCCTTTTCAAGAAATATGGCTGCATTGTGTACAGTATCAAACTGGCATGCTTCCCGCACCATCAAACAGTTATCAGTCTATGCCTATTATTTCATCATTTTATCAAGCATTTAAGTGATCTAATCAGATTTTGGGTAATTTATTAGATTACTTTTGATTTTGTTTCATAAAATAATACTTACTTTTCTTTGTAGGTGTATCATTACCACTACGTCCACTAGCAGCTCTCTGTGGTGAACTGTTTCTGCTATCAGTAGGCTGCCATTTTCCAGTATGATTACTAACTGTACCATCAGCATATAAAACCTACAAGGCATTCAAATATGTATGAACAGAAAACAAACAATAAATGTTCCAAGTAATCAAATGTAATTTAATATCTCTCCATTGTAAATAAATTAATCAAAAAAAATTACCTCAACCGTTCCATCCACCATGTTTTTAACAATTGTACCATCTGATGTGATGACTCTTGAAGCTTCTGTTAACATGTATTTCTTTCTTTTTGATTCACAAGGCTGAATACCCTTAGTTTTAAATGGATAAGACTGTTTAACAACTAATCTTCTATCCATCTCAGAATTAGGTTTAATACCTGAATGAATTAGTTATTAATGATATAATGTCTATAACAGCAGTCTTAATTCAACAATGGTAAAGTAAATATCCAATAATTATCTTAATATTTTCTAAAAATGCCAAAACTCAAAGCATTGAAATATACATTAATTATCTTAAAACAATACTACATTTGTTCTTTTACTAATAAATACAGTGAACTTGGTTTAAGGGGAGTGTTCAATTGTGTTTAAAAACTCTCCTAATGTATTTCATGTATTTGTATTACTCTTTACCTAGTGAGCTCTCAAGGAAGTATCTAACATTAAGACCATCGGGGCAAGTAAGGTATAATTCCTGAAAACTTTGTTTAATGACTTTATCATCATCTTTTTTATCTTCATCAATATCTGGATCTTCTGTCTGTTAAAAAAAGATATAATCCACTCATAATATAGAATCTTGGTCATTGGCAAATTTAATAATAATTTTTATCTACAATGACCAGGTACAAATTCAGAAAACCTATCCCTCTTAACATTTTCTAATATCAGATAATAGGGATATAAACTTTCATTTTCGTAAAAACATAGTGAGAGATAAATATACTAGAGCTCAGAATATTTTGGTTTATAATGATAAAATTACCTGTATTTGAGGTGGTTCAGGTGTTGGTGCTCCCTTTTCTTTCCCTTTATCACCACTACCTTTCTTTGTTTTACCCGGTGACGCCGGTTGAGATGTGGGTGAAGGACTGGTAACTGGTGGAATGTAAGGCTCAGGTTCATACTTTTTACCTTGTTGATTAGAAACATTACATTATATTTTTAAATTGCCTTTAATTTATAATCACAGGAATAAATGAGTGAATTGTTGATATGAGTACATGACATATCAAATTTATTCTGGTCTCTGGATTTTATAAATAGTTGGATATGGTATGTAAAATAATATGTACATCTATAAAATATCTTTCCCTGTCAGTCACTTATTGCAATAATTTGTGTGTTATAGGATAAAAATGCCCATACATTAAACATACATATGTTAAAGTAGCTAAGTCTCTAACTCAATATAATCTAAAATCTTCAACATTGAAAACACGAAATATTTTTCAATTTAAAACAACATTGATTCTATGATCTTACCGGAAAAAGATGGGCTTCTGATATCCAATATTTAAGACAAAATAAATATTTTACCATTGGTACACGAATCGTGTACCATAATGCGTTTCAGCCCCAGTTCTAGCAAGAGACTCGAGGAACGAGGCTAGACATATTGCACCAAACCAAATGGCGTTTGTAGACTGGAATAACCAGACGCTAGGATTTTGCATTCGATTGAGACTGCTGGCTTATTTCACGGAACATAACTGATTTGAAATTAGAGTAAAAACGGAAACGATTGAATGTAAATCAGTTTATATACATTCATATTACAGTATTATATGAGTTGCGACCCATTTGTGTCAATTTCTATGTCCCAAATGTTAGCTATTTAGCTCCTTTAAACATACATTATGCACAAGTTAAATCCGTCTATTGCAGGTCTTTCTTTAGGCCTGAAATGTTTTCTAAATTATTAATTAGACATTAATTAACTGATCCAGGCCATAATCAACTCTCTATGGCATCGGACTTCTAAGATATTAAATAGATTAGAACAGTTCAGCCATATTTTGATTTAATTTTAAAATGGAGGAGCGAGACTTAGCTTCGAATATCCAGTACAGTGGTTGAAATTATTGCACACATCTTGTCAAACCTTCAAAATGACTTAGAAAATAGAATATAAGTATTTAGTTAATTTAGTATTAATTATTACCTTCAGTAGCTTCTCCTGTAGGACCGAATTGTGATACAGCTAGAGTCATACCATCATTTAAAGTGGCAGTTACTGAACCAAAAGAACTCTTTATAACCTTCTTCTCTTTGACTTCAAGATCTTTCAATTCTGAAGAAATAAACACTAGAACTGCATATACTGTGTCCTACTATTTATAAAGTTAACCATAGATAGAAAATACATATCAGACTCAATAAATATATTGACGACATAACATTGTTATTCTTTGTGATATCAAAAAATTGCAATTTTATGTGACATCATAGCATTGTTATTCTTAGTGACATCAAAAAATTGCAATTTTCTATGTTACATCACAGTATTGTAATATCATAACATTGTTATAATGTGTGATATCTCACTAATATTGTGATTATCACGATTCATTATGACATCATAGTATTGTGACATAGTACTAAAAATCAATGTGATTATCTTTATCCATGTATATAACAGTGGCATTTCGATATTGTGATATCGTAACAGTGTGATTTTATATGACAGCACAGTATTGCGATATTATAACATTGTTTTACTATGTGGTATTATCTAATCAGTACTGTGAAATACCATTGATATTCTTTATGACATAGTATTGTGGCATAGCATCAAAATTCTATGTGATATATTGCTATCTCTGTATGTAACAGAGAAATGGAAATATTGTAACAAAAGAAATCTGATTGTGACATTTAGATAACACAATGATTCTTTGGTGACCACACAGTATTGTGTTTTGTAAACCTATAACGGTAAATCTTTTTGATCTTTGGGGTGTATTCTATGCCCGGAATAACTTGTCGGGGTCGGTTTTGGATATACAGGGGAATTTGGGGTTATTCTTTTGACAGTTTTTCTTTAAACCTGTAACAGGTTATTCTTCCAAGGTAGGTTTTTTTCCATAAGAAAACATGATATAAGCTTTTTCTTACTGGAATTCTGGGATATTTTCATTTTACGTATGTATGTAAACATAGACGGTTTATAAGCAAGATAAAGTCCTTGACTTCAGTTATACTGGGGAAGAAAGACTTCAGAAAAAACCCTTGACAGAAAAACCTTGACCTTCCGACCTCGTTTTTTTCTTTTTCTCAGGTTATTTTCTTCAGTCTTTTTTTCCCCAGCATAACCTCTGTCTAATACTTTATCCTATACATCATAAACATCAGTTGTAAATCTGTTGATAATATATAATAATTCTATGAAATATCTTTGCATCGTCATGAAGTAACATAGTAATTCTACATGCTATCATAGAAATGTGGTATCATAATGTGAAAATTGTAAAATCTTTACCTTCTTTTTCTAATTTTTCAAATTCAGATTTTTCTGGTAAATCTTTCTTTTCTTCTCCCTCCACTTTGTTGCTGCCGTTTTCATCTTCTTCTGTGTCACTTTCACATTCATCTTCTATAGGATTTAAAATATGAACAGCAAACACGTGACCATCTTTTAAAACAGTACTGTTAATACTTGTTGTACCTGAAGTGAAAATATGTTGAAGATATTGATATTGATTTCACTTTAAAGTAATATTTAATCCTATGCTAAATCAGCATTTTTTATATGGAGAAAATCTTAAACAGATTATCCAAGAGCTAAATCTGCCTATTGCAGGTCTTTCTTTAGGCCTGAAATTAATTAACTTATCCAGACCATAATCAACTCTGGATGTCAACGCCAGCCTGCAATATTTACTGGATTACGATCTAATTTGCAGCTCAACTTTAGTAATGATGATCGAGGCTAGGTCAAAAGATCAATAGCAAAAATCTCGGTTCAGAGTGGATCAATTTGACTGAAATTTTCAGTAAATTCCCTTTACATTATCTAGTTTTAACTATTATAGTGAGAACTGCCAGCTCTTTATCTTATCTCTCATAATGTATCTTTAATTATTCTCCAACAATATCCAGAAAATATAAACATATTCATTGGAATTTAACAGAAAAACAGGATCTTTATTTTAAAAAAAAGGTATCTTTTTTAACAAACCTTGAACAAATTCTGTTCTTTCTATTCTAATTTGTCCACCATCACTAGGAAATAATGATGTTACAATACCTGATACATGAACCAAATTATTACCAACATCATATCCTTTAAACTACAAAAATAAAGCCATTTTATTAATAAATGAATCTTGAGATCAGGACATTCTGGATTAATACCATTATGCTTTAATTTCAATTCTTCACTGTTTAATAAATAAACATGTCATTTTACCATAGCAAAGGAAGAATTACTAATATAATTATATACATACTGGCCAGTATTTCTCCTCTTCATGTAATTCTAATGGTAATGATTCAGTTTGCGGTTCTATATCTTTTTGCGAAGTTTTAGATTTAGCACTTCCTCGAGATCCAGGTCTCTTCTTCTCCTTTTCTTCTTTTTCATCCTAATTAAATTATGTTTTAAAATTTCTAATTAAAGATGCAGGAAATCTAAACTCTTGTGCAATTGCTATGGTGTGGGATAAAAATAAAATCATGAATATTCAAACACTGATTTTTAAAATTTAAACCATTAAAAAACTATTATTGTTTCTTTATATTTACCTTTTTCTGAGGACTTTTGGATCTTTTTTGTTGAAGTTGTTTTTGTTTTTCATCTTCTTCAGCTTTAATCCTGTCAGCTTCTTCTTGCTGTGCTTTTAGTGAACCAGCTCTTATAAACTTATTACTACTTTCTGTTGGTGATTTCTCTTGACTATTAGAACGAGGGCTTTTGGGGCTTTTTGAACGACCTGGAAAAAAAATAATGTAAAATCTACATTTTACAGAAACTTTATTGCTCATTTGAAACAAGATTAAATTGGAGACAATGCACAATGCCACATGAAATTTTAAGAAACCAGCAACTGCCAGGCAGGATACGCCCACATTTTACAAGAGATGGATAGAGATCAAGCTAAAAACAAACGTGTTTTTTTGTACAATCAGGGGCAATAATCCAGAAAGTTATGGCCTGAAATGTGCAAATATCAAAAGGGACTGAGATCTTTGGGATATAAAGATATGTTTTAAGTTTCATCAAAATCGGATAAAAATTGTGACCTCTAGAGGGTCCACAACCTTCGTATTACACACTTCTACACAATTTGCGTACAAAGAGCGGCCATTTTGTTGGGCAGTTTCATTTCAATTTTCCGGAATTCGAATTCAACCTTCATTATGGTGGAATTGTGATGTATTTAAACAGTTTTAAAATGTGAAAAAAAAATTGTAACCTCTAGAGAATCCGCTAGCTAAAAATGCAATTTTTTTAACAATCAGGGGCCATAATCCCGGAAGTTAAGTTCAGGTATCCGCAATTATCAAAAGGAACCAAGATCTTAGTGTGTAATGGTTATATATTTACACATTTTTTTTTTAAATTAGATAAGCTAAAAAGGCGATTTTTCGTACAATCAGAAGCCATAATTCAGGAAGTTACATTCCGAAATGCGCAAATATTGAAAGGAACCGAGATCTTTGGGTTATAAACATACACTTCAAGTTTAAACCAAATCGGATAAAAATTGTGACCTCTACAGTGTTCACAAGCTAAAAACGTGATTTTTCGTACAATCAGGGGCCATAATCCATGAAGTTACAGTCCGATACATACCAATATCGAAAGGAACTGGTATCTTAGGGTGATAAACCTATATTTCAAGTTTCATTGAAATCGGATAAAAATTGTGACCTGTAGAGTGTTCACAAACAATTGTGGACGGACGGACGGACAGGGGCGATGACAATATACGTCCACATAAAAATGTGGGCGTATAAAAAGAAAGGTTTTCATGTGAAAGGTTTGGCAAAATGAAGTTACCTCCTCTACTGGTCTTTTTAGGAGACTCTAATAGTTTTTGTCTTTCAGCAGCTTTAGCAGCAGCGTCATCATCAGCTTGTAATTTCTCTACTTCTTGAGATAACATTTTTGCATCATACTCTGCCTGTTTCTCTTTCAACCATTCATCTATAGATTCCTTCACATATTCCATGTAATTCCTTTAACACAAAAAAGAAAATATTATTTATCATATATATTAATGAATCACCAAATCTCTTTTAAATTAGAAGAGGGAACACAACAGTTAGAGAGTATGATTTGTGAGAAAAACCTGAATTTTGCACTCTCATGTCCTTGAATAAAACCTTCTATCCCAATGTTCCAGACAATGGCTATATTGTTGCACTTTTTGGGCATCATAATATTGGACTCTTAAAGAGCTCAGTGGTAAATTGAGATAATCAGACTTTATATTGTATCTTCCAGATCAGTGAAATAATCATGCCACGCTTCCAGCATAACTCTTAGTGGCATGGAGTAAAGCAAGTAATCAATATACAAATTACTATGAGAATCAATGATTTTTAGGTTTTATTCCAAAAAAGGATGATGGTAAGGATAAATAAGAAATTAAGTACAAGTAACATACCTAAAGCCCATATTAGAATGTAATTCTGTATGCCAGTCAACATGATTTTGCAATTCCGCATTATATGGCGAATGTAGTATTAGCATCATAGAATGATCTCGTTTATTATAGTATGTATTAGTAAACGGTAAAATATATGAAGCTTCATTCAAAATCTGAAATGAGACATTAAAGTCAGAATATATAAGCATCCATTTGCAAGAGGACCACCCAGAAGCAATAGCAACCAAATTACAAGATGATCGAGACACCTATAAAATATATAGCAACTTTTCAAAATTCAATAGCAGTCTTCCTTATGATCTATTTAACAAGTCCACCGCGACTTCAAACCCAAATTTACAATTTAAAAATACTTAATTTTAATATATTCTTCCTTTTATCACAATTAACTACCCCACAAAATTTGACAAATTTTTTATAGCCAAGATTGATATTGTATTATCATGTAAATGATGCAGACCTGTAACAGAACTTTAGCATCAAAATGTTCAGCGTAACACCATTCATCAAGAGTTCTTTTCTGGGCATCTACCACTTCCATCATACTATCTTCAATTGTTTTCTCTTCTACTTCTTCTTCAACGTCTTCAAATTCTCCCTCTTCTTCTCTGGATAAAGGTAATGGTTGACCCTCATCTTTTATAAAATGTACTGAAATATATGAATCAGGTACATTTTTTATAACTTAATAAAAAAACAAGATACTACTTTAATAGAGAAAGACTAATTAGGGTTTTATATCAGCCTTTTAAAAGTGCTAGACCAGACCAGAAAATTTACCAATTTGTGTATTTCAATTATTATTAATTAACAGATAATAGGATATACACATTTAATTTAAAAGTGTTAATTCAGAAGTTTGTGTATTCAAGGTGTTAAATTTTGTCACAATAAAACACACTATTAATGCTTTATACACATGAACACACATTTAGGTGGTAACCAATTCACAATATACAATTAATGAGAGCTTACATCAAATACACAAAAGAAAATCAAACATGCATGAAAAACACTATAGTCTTAAAGTATCTAAAATTAATTTAATTGTTTTATTAGCCTCTATTTTATTTATATATATATTCTTCTTTTTAAATACTCATGTCGTTAATATACTAATACTAATTATTGAATAATATATGTTTATTTGTTATGTATGGTGTGAGTTCCTTATTGATATATTATACAAAACGTAATAATGCCACTTAGTAGCACATTGTTTTACGGAGTGAGGCACTCAATAATTTAATATTAGTATATATTACAAAATACAAATGTTAAAATCAAAGTAATATTTAGAATCCATACCTGAGTTACTTCTAGATCTCAGCTCTCTGACTGGAGATTGTGAACGTGATCTGGGTTTCAATATGCCTTTTTTACTCTCAGAAGATGTTGGACGAGATCTATTTGATGTAGTGGTGTCATTCTTATCAGCTGTACCGGAATCTGTAAACCCCACCCTTGATGATCGTGCTTCTGGCCCTGGTGTCTTATCTACTACTAAAATCAAACCAATTTAAAATATTTACATGCAAAAAAAAAAACAACCTTTCATCACATCAAAAATTCCCAGATGATTTCAATCATGACCCATTGGCAAAATTTTAACAAATTAAATATAATGCATCTGTTAGCTAATAAATATACGAGTGTAATATGGACCAGAAATGAAGCATGCTATCATCACATGCAAAGTTTCATGTTGATCGTACATGAATTGGCGAAGCCCCTGGATCTTTTCAAAGAGCTTCTCCCCCCAAGAAGAAGAACAGTAGGCCTTGGGGCCCAGTTCTTGGTCCAAAAATGTATGTTTCCATAGTTATGTTTCAAAGTATTATAGGAAGAGGGGTTTAATATTTAAAGAATTGGGTTTAATATAGGCTATGCCTGTTCCCCAATCACTCACTATTCAGATACAGATCTGAACAAAAATATTGTTTATATATAACCTTTTAGGGCCTACAATTAAAAATGAGAATTTATCTAAATGGAATCGTGCATAAAGACTGTGTAAAATCATTATAACGGATATGTATTCTTGTCAAATGACTATAAATTATGGATTGTATGTCCAAGAGCGACATATCTAGTTCACATCTTACCAGATTCTCCATCAGATGATAATACAGGTATATCTAAATGTTTTTCATGGTGAGGTATCATTCCTTTAAAGAAAGGATAAGGATCATCCCAGGGTATAGCTGTATGCTCTAATCCTTCACCTTCTCGTGTCATTATAAATCCATTAGCATCAGTAGATGTTAAATCCATACATTCAAATAAAAACTGTTTAAATGCTCTATCTATTTCTGTAAAGAAAAAATGAAATTTTGCATACCAATTTAAGAACATAATAGAAAAATAATGATAAATTCACGCCTTAAAATGTGAACTCCAGCTAACTCAAACTGTATGGGTATTTTTGTCCACCGTACACAATTTGCAATAAATTTTTGCCTAAAAAATTTCATATCAAAGACAGATTGTCATCCCACAATACAAATCAAAATAAAATTAACCATTTAATAATCATGTTAAATATTTACCAGAATGTGACATGATGCCAGTAGCACAGAAATGAATTAACTCCTGTAGCCGTGCAGCTCTTTCTTTAGCTATAGCTGTAGTAGGACGTTCCAGCTTTACTACATTACTGAATGGTGAAAACTGTAACATAGCTTCTTCTGTAGCTTGTGGATCAAAACCATATTCAGTTTGAAGTTTATGTGTTCTTACTGTATTCTTATCATGATAGTTCATCAATAATGGTTGTTTAGGTGCATGAGATGGCATCTTGGGTAGATCCATAGTTTCTTCTAACATCTGAAATATCAATTATCAAATTAAGATTTTGATAGTTTGGTTTAATGCATCACCCACAAGTACAATACCATCCACGTCACCTTGACTTTTGACTGCAGTACTTAAAATAAGCAAAGTTGTGTGTAGTACTACTGGACTTCTTTGTTGTGTTTTCTCTGTGATTGAAATTACAACTACAGATTAAGTCGTTTATACAACTTTATTCTTTAAGCAGCTAGGCACAAATGTTCCCCGTTCTTAATAATTAATAAAGTGGCTGCTCTGACAGACTGGGTGAGCTCTAATGAATTTTGCACAACACCCTCTTTTACAACCCCCTAATTTCATTACGTTATGAATGACCTTGGTGTTAATTTCCTTCCCAAATATGGAATAAACATCCCCCATACCCCAAAGTTCGGGAGGAGAACATTACCTTATTTGGTCTACCAAACATATTTAGAATAACCAGTGTTTTTACCCAAGTATCACTGTTTTTATATATAAACCTATCACTCATTCAATTTGAGTGCTTGAGAAATGACTTCTCTACAATCTGTGAATCCAATAATTAGTTAAAATTACAATATGTCACAATTTGTCATTTATGCTACATTTATCAGAATTATCAGATACCCCCACAATGTTTATTTCACATAAAAGCACTATCAGTTTGTTACAGAATAAACAAAACTTGTAAAATTTAATATGCAGTATCTTTGAATTAATGAACCTTCAAAATATATTCCAGTTTTATGATCATCAAAATAAACACAACCTTTTTTTGTATTTGTACATAACAAAAAATAATATACACCATGAATAAGTCGAGTTCTACGAAATCATACCTTATGTTCATCTTCAGAAAGTGCTAATTTAAAGGCCATGGAACTAAGATATGAAGCAAGTTCATTATTTAAGCCATCGGAGCGTGGAGAAGGACGCAGTTCACTAGGGGGATTTTTATTCTCTTCAACAGCAACAACCTATAAACAGATAAAACAACAATCATCTTAAGCAAAACCATCTTACCCAAGCCATGTCTATTGGATTCTTTATGAAAAAGGATTTATGCTATTATTTTCACCAAGCACACACAAATGTGGATTGGGAATTTTATTTTATGGGGAACCAAACTAAAACGCAAATTTTAAGGACGGACTAAAATGGTTCAGATTCTATTAAGAGAAGTATATGCCATTAAAATCTCATTGGAAAGAACTATTGATATATCTCATTGAAAGATTTTCAGTAAATACTTTAACACAATTTTAAGTTGGCTCTTGACAAAGTAACTGTCAAATATATCCATTCCTCTTAAAGACTACTGTCAAATATATCCATTATTCTTGTTTATGAAAGAGAGAGAAAAATGGGGTTTAACGTCCACTTGACAAAAACTAGGTCATTTCGGGACTAACACATGGTTTAATTTTATTTCAATAAATCCCCTGCGTGTAGGGGTCTTTAGTAGTGGGAGGAAACCGGAGAACCCGGAGAAAACCCACAAGGATGTCAGGCTACCCTACTCCTTGTCACGTACAACTGGGGAATCGAAACCATGCCAGATGAGTCAATGGCCGACCTTATGATTCAATGTGCATGCGCTAACCATTTGGCCATCCAACCCCCTTTCTTGGTTATGAGAAGATGTTTTAAAAATACACATACCTGTTCCAACATACTGTGTAATATAAGGGGTACACTGACACTTTCTTGTGGTATACAACTCATCAAATCATTATAATATCTCATATCAACTACAGGTATATCTATCTGACCATCAGGTGGCAGTGTAGTAGCACTAATAGGCGGTGCTGTTTGAGGGGCAGGTGTTGTGGCTGATGCTGTAGATTGACCATCTGAAAAATAAAAAAATTGTTTACATTTTCAATGATTATCTCTTACAGTATCAACATTGATTCTAAAACCCGTGAAAAAGATGTAAAATAAAATTTAGACTGACTAATATCTAGTACACATGCTTCTGAGGAAAAAGGGGGGGGGGGGGGTAGAGGAGAAAAGGAAGTAGCCATTTCTGTGGAAGTGTATTACCTAGCTAGAGGTTATTGTTGCAGTATGAATTACCCTTCTTACACCAAGTTTGATAAGACATTCAATCTACAAGTACTCACCTATTGCAGGTGCCACAGGTTGTCCAATAACAGGAATTGGAACTAATTTCAGATTTTCTAGATAATTGTGATAGAGTCTTTTAGCATCAATCAAATCATAGATTTTACAGGCCACATCTTCAAATATGGTAGTACTGAAAGTCAACTAAAAGATAGAAAACCTTTTATTTATGAATCAAGGAATATCAAATAGTATTAGATAAAGCAGTATATCATTAAAATGAATATTAGCACAATCAATGCCTTCAATAACATATCTATTTGAACCTTGTTAAAATGGTCAACACAATCCTTGGAAAAGGTACGAGAACAGAAAAACCATCAACCTTTTGTTCTGGATCTTCTAAGTTAGCTGGCATTAACAACGTCTTAATCTCATATTCCTCTATAGCTACATCATGTAATTTAGATGCATCCCCATTTTTCTGGAGTACTAGCAGTATGTCTTTCCAGAACTTTTTTAGTTCTTTCTTCAAATCATTTTTTTCCTCTTTAGCTGCAAGCTCAGCTTCTGTAGAAAAAGAGCACATAATATATGATTATTTTATTACAAGAATTATTAAAGTCACTAATCATGGTCAGATAAGTATTTTTTAAACTGAAAGCTAATCCAGATTTAGACATAATCAACTAATCTCCAAAATACAAGCAATATCAGATTCTGAATTATAAATTATACTTACGTATCGTCTTTTCATCTTTTTCAGCATTTTTATCTGCAGCAGGTACATCAAAGATGCTGTAGTCTTGAGTTGATACTCGTAAAATAGAGTCAGCATTAACTCCAATCTCAGCTAGCTGAGTAAAGAGATGAGGTTGATGAAATCCATAAATAATAATATAATGCTGTGCTCCATCATCTGGTTCATCATCTTTAAAAAAAATTACCAACCATTTATAATAAATGTTACTGACAACCTTCAAGTCCACCCTTTTCTGTAGTTTCCTAATTCTATCTGGATTATCACCCTTATTTTATGCTTTTATATAAATATTCTTTTATAGTACGATTTCTTCAACATACCTGGTTTGCATTTCTTATCCTTATGTATTAATTATATTTTGTGCAATTACATAGCTAAATAATTCTGATTAGTTCCTAAATTGATAGTTTATTAACCTTTTGGCGTTGTCTTATTGTTGGTTTTTATTTATCTAACTCTTGACGTCCTTTGGCAAACTACCGCCTTTTTACATCACGTAATTCAATCAGCAGACGACTGTCTTCGAGACAGGTTGCACTTTCTCTGTTTGCTTCTTTGTATTTAATATTGTTGTTTTTATGGTAAATGGGACATGTGACCTAACTTTGTAGTCAATACACCTCAATTCTTTTGAACCCTTAAAATATTTCTCACTATAACAGACCTGGTTTTCTTTTTTTTTTATATACATTTCACCGTATAAAATGGTTACTTGTAGGTAATTTTTTACTTCAATATGCTTACCTTCATATTTCATAATATAGCAGATCATGACTCATACTAGTATTACAATATGTTTTACTATGGGTTAGTTTCCTGATTGTTAGTTTTCATTTTGGAGTGAAGTCTGTATCACTACAGGCCCGGGACTGTACAACGCAGTGGGCGCTTACGACTAGCACCCGAATTCATTCACTTATTCTGATATGTACGTTTGTTTGTGATTTCTGCGTATTGTGTCTTGTGTAATTGTTTTGTGTAATTGTGTGTGTTGCAGTCCCACTTCACTTACTATTAAACATAAATTATGCAAGAGCAAAATCTTATTATTGCAAGTCTTAATTTAGGCTTCAGATGTTATAGAAATTATAAATTAGATCTTTATTTAAACAACAAGCCCAAAATCAACTCTGTAGACCCACGGATGGCTCGGCTACAGCTTGGATTTAAATAGGATTTCACTTATCAATTAATTCAAATATGGCGCATCCTGATGAGAATATACGTCAGTTACATCGAGGCTAAATGATAGAGTGTAATTAGCGAGGCCGCTGTAGAGCGTTTCCGCATGCCATTGAAAACTTTACTTGATAATCGAGATATGTAGGTGGAGTTAACGCCTGTCAATCAAACGATCAGCCACGGTGAAGGCACATTTCACTACCATTCCTAGTCAAATATTACAACAATGATAACTATGTTCAGAATAAAGTAATTTGATGGAATCTTCAAAATATTCTTCTTTCATCATCTACTTTTGAACTGTTATAGCAAGAATGGCCAATTCTCTGTAAAAATCTCCCATAATGTATCTAAGTAAAAAAATCTTTATTATGACATCACAATAGAATAATAGAAAACAAATTATTTTTTTTACCTATAAATTTACTTTCCTGATCTTCTTCACCTCGTTTTCTTAATTTACTACCTTCTTTAGCAGCTGGAGGTTCTGGAGTTTTTTTTCCTCCTCCTTTTTTACCTGGAGATTTTCCTCTTTCTTTCCCCTTATCCTTTTTTCCCTTTGCTTGATCATTGGCTGCCTAAAAACATATTTTAGAAAGTTTGGATTTGATATTTTCAGTATAAATTTTCATTACAACTGTCTAATCCAAATTTCTGTTATTGATTTAATTTTTAAAAGCTTTATATGTTAGTCTACTACATGGGAATTTGCTCAGATTCTTGAAACCTTTTAGTTAATCAATTTATTACCTTTTTTCAAAATTCATTTTATATATATATATATGTACATTGTAGTAGTTTGGTTTATTAGTCAGGCCACAGTACACAAGAATTTCATATTTTGTTATTGAAAACAATCACAAACAAGGCAACAAAACTTTCACTTCTTTTTTAACAGACATCACAGACAATAAAAATTAGCTTGCACTACTACATCAAAATTCAAACAAATTTGCAAGAAATTCACAGAAACAAGAAACAAAACATCGTTAACGCATCTAACATGTCATCTTACCTCTGATGGTTTCAAAGCAGCCTGGATGAAAAATATAAATATACAATTTGAAATGGTAAAGATACATGTATATGAAGAAACGAATTTAGAAAAATCTTAAAAATATAATATATAACCTTAACCAAATTTTTGAAAATTTGAATAAGATTATTTTACAAACATAAATTGTATCCCATACCTTTTTTTCTATTTCTCGTCTCTTTTGATCCTTAGTTTTTATAGTCAGAAGTCTATATTTAATAAGTTTAGCTAACAATGGCAATGGAATTTCATCACCAATATCCAAATGTAATTTGCAGGCTTCACAGACTTCAAAATTAGCTGGAACTTCTTTGGTCTTCTTTGCTTTAGGATTACCCAGCTCGTTTACCTGAAGGAAATTGGTTGCAGTGGTTTAATCATTAATGATCGTAGTGAACAGAGCCTGTTACCTAGCCTAAGCTATAGAAATTTAATCTTCATTAATAGACACAAAAATTGTTGGAATATCGCTGTATCGTTGAAAAACTATGTTCTTCTTTTAAGAAAGAATTTGAAACCTATTAAGTCTATAAGTCCTTAAATTTTTTTGCTTCGAAATCTGTGCCTTTTTTTGTGAACAATTTCTGCTGTGTGTAGAGCTCTCCTCGTCATGTGATTATGAAAACAAACAGGTCTTGAAGTTGGAAGTGCTTAGACTGTCACCTGTACTTTTGATGCCATGGCATCTTACGTTTGGGAAACCAAGCCAGGAGAATTTCGAACCAGCGAAGTTCGAAAATGGCGATTCCTTGTGCAGAACACTATAGATAATACTGATATTGGTAACCTGCTTTTAGGCTTAAGTCATCTAGATGTAAACCGATATAAACGTAGAACCAAATAAATAAATAATATCTATATAGTCTTAGATTTTATAGGCCATAAGTATTTTTGCTCCTTATTCACATAAATGAAATTGGATGTAGGTTGCATAATTGTATAGACTGACTTTAATAATATAAATAATATGGAACATTTAAAACAAGTTTCTTGTTACATTGATAATTTTTTTAGTACATGCATAGTACATGGCAAGAAAACTAAATAATAAATGTTAGTTATTTTGGCTTTCTCTTTGGATTTAATTTGAATATGTAGACGGGGCTTAAAATAGATATGTTAGAAAACAGGGTATAGTTTCAGCCTATTATAGACATAAATCTTGATGTCACTGTATTGTATAGCCGTTGGCCATATAGTTAATACTTAACGTATCAAGAATGAACTTTATCGACACAGCCCTAGTATACATCTGAGTTGAGTTAAAGATAAATTGTCCCGAAAGTATTTATCGGGTGGTTATTTCCAATAAAAGTATGGCAGATTTGGTAATTGGAAAGTATAGACACCCAATCTTACTAGGAAAATACTGGATTACCCGAAAAACACCCATGGGGCAAGCACTGAGAATGTCAGGATTGTCAGGGTATCACTAACTGACAAACCGACTGTTGTCTGCCATCTTATTGTGTGCTAGCTTGACCGAGGGAGCAGTTGTTATTTCTTGATGAAATGGTTAGGAGGTATTGGGAACATTGAGTGGTGTCAACATACAACAGACTCATCAATTAAACGGCGGAAAAAGAATTTGACAGAAAATAATTAAGAATATACTTAGGCCTCAATATGTATGGTAAATGGACAGTAAGTAATGAAATATACATTCTGAAGAAGCGAGTTGACAGACATGACCTCTAACTTCAGTTTATTTAAAGCTTGAGAGAGAGAGAAATGGGGTTTAACGTCCCCTCGACACAAACTAGGTCATTTCGGGACTAATATATGGTTTAATTTTATTTACATAATTCGCTTGCGCGTAGGGGTCTTTAGCAGTGGGAGGAAACCGGAGGACCCGGAGAAAACCTACGAGGTTGGACTTAAAGCTTGAAGAATCTACCCACAAATACAAAGGTTTGATAGGGATTTGGAGTACAGTTTTGATACATAAGTTTGAATTGTGTTTTTGGTCCAAATATATCATCAAATCACAGTTTGTTTGCGA
This sequence comes from Patella vulgata, assembly GCF_932274485.2. Classification (NCBI taxonomy): domain Eukaryota; kingdom Metazoa; phylum Mollusca; class Gastropoda; family Patellidae; genus Patella; species Patella vulgata. The sequence continues at coordinate 47,635,209 of NC_065880.2, forward strand.
GAAAGTATCTTTAATTTGTAGGATTTTGGGGTTGCTTTTTTTTTAACTCACCTCTTGATAAAGATCATTTTTTGAAATTAAACTAAATAATTTTCTAGTTCCACCAGCAACAGCACTTCCAAGTAATTTAATGTGTGAATAATCTTCAGGGGCATTTCCAACAACAAATGTAATATTAGCTTTCCAACGGTCCTAAAAAGGAATTTTCAAATTACAGGAAATAATGGAGAAATGATTGCCAGTTAACTTGTCCACACGAAAAGTCATCGACAAATATCAAACAGACTATGGATAACGATAGATCACTATCATTTCTCAACCAATCAATGCTTGTGAATTATCATCTTCAAAAGAAGGATTGATCTCACTTTAACCCTGTACACCTTATCAAGGCCTTCACGTAATACCCTGGATATTTCGGCAATAAATTCGAATGGTATTCACCCAGCTTGAGAGCCTATCAGATTCCTTGATCATCGCGAATACCAAGTCTTGTGCTTTCCAGCTAAAATGTTTACCTGTGATAATCGAGATGCAAAGTTCAAGTGGTTCTCTCAATGTCAAGGTTCCGTGGAGGTCGCTATATTTAATTTGAGCATGTTTATTGTTTGTGTCACAACCTCTGATAGGACGCTTTTGTAGAGATAAAGTAAAGCAATCTAGCAACATCCAGATTTTGTAAAACTGGCAGAGGTGGCTTCAGGAACATGCTGAATTATATACCATATACAGTCCCATGTGTTCATTATGTCAAAAATAAAGCTAATCAATAAACAATATGAGGCTACTTTATCACAAAAATATCTGTGAATTAATCTCGGCTACGATCAGTCAAGGAGTAGTTGATTGATTATTGCGTAAATAAAACAATTATAAACAACCGATAAGAAAAACTTATTTATTCCATGCAATTAACGTGTGTATGATGAGTCAACTATTACTTGTGGACGACATATCCACTAGTTGTGGACAACATACATGTAACTAACTATTAGTTGTGGACGACAATCAATATCTTGTGGACGACTTAACCAATGGTTGTGGATGACTTAAACATACATTATGCAAGAGCTAAATCTGTCTATTGCAGGTCTTTCTTTAGGCCTGAAATGTTATCTAAATTATTAATTAGACATTAATTAACCTATCCAGGCCATAATCAACTCTAGATGGCATCACTAGCCTACGATCTTTAGTGGATTATGAGCCGATTTACTGCATAACTTTCCTTCACGATTTAATGATTAAATTGATAATCAAGACTATGCTGTTTATCGTAATGACTTTAGTAATGATGATCGAGGCTAGGCAGAAATTTCAATCGCTTAGTTCTCGGTTCATAGTGAATCAATTTGAATGAAATTTTCAGCAAATTGCCTTTACATTATCTAGTTTTTAACTATTATACAGTGAGAACTGCCAACTCGTTATCGAATCTCCCATAATGTATCTTTAACTGTGGACGAATTTGCATGTGGACGAATTATCTGGTACCTGGAGAAATAGCTTATTACGGTCCCTCTGACTGACAGAAATCATTGTCAAACATTTCAGACCAGCTTATAAGTTTTGGTCCTGTACCACTGACTAAGGACTTTTTTGCCAAACATCGAGAGCTAGCGCCTTACGCGGCCACGGGCAATTCATAAAATTTATAAAGTTATTTTATTTGACGCTTGCTGTTATTAATAGTTGGTGAGACCCATAATAGAAGATGTAGGCCTTCAAGGCTTCATTAATAAATGAGCTATTTGTTTCTAAATAATTAATAACATGATGTAATCAAAGTGGCTATTTTTACGGAACCGTAAAACATATCCTGTAGGCTATTTTTACAGCACTTCCCATCGCTCCTACACAGCAGGAAAATAATTGGATGTACTTAGTGTAAAGACAAAAAGTTTGGGCTATTTTTAAGGCAGTGCCATAGACAAAAATCTTTGGGCTATTTTTAGGGTTATGGCTCGGGTTAACCCACTCACGCACAACTGCACTATTTTAGGGTGTATTCGAAAGAGCATTCGTGCAGGTTCGTGGGTGATGGAAAACGCGATAACATGTTCACGAGTCTCGAACATGATAGAACGGTATCCATGGTAGGTACCGGTAACCCATTAGAAATTCTAGAAACATCAACGCTGATTGGTTAATCAAATGTCTAACGTTTATAGGGTCAAAAGTCGCGCAAATGAACTTTGAAGTGACCTCCCGTTACAACTGGTCAGATCTTCATGTAGCAGGCCATCGAAAGTATAAAAAAATGAAACAAGTTATTGATCTGTATTTTAATCAGATTGGTATACACTTGACCATCGCCAAAATCAATATTAACGTCTTTCAAGTAACTAGAAAGAAAAGTGAAAAGGTAGATATTCCAATCAAGACACTAAATATTAGCAGACAAACTTTTAAAACAAGTTGAATTAAATTCATATAAATTAAATATTACTATAACTTTATGAGTACTGTATTATGCATAAATGACTTCCCTATTAAGCACAATTTTGATAAATGACTTTGTTTTACTCCTTTTTAATTCTTTCGGTCCGAATTACATTGCCTTTTATTTTACTTAGATACTTCTATAGGCCACATACTACAAGCAGTTTTCGAACGGTATTAAACTTTTAAATCAATAAATACATTCACGATGCTGTTTTCTTGTCAGATGTTTATTCTCATCTCACACCAGCTAACGAGGTAGTGTGGGATTTCAGAACAGGACATGTTCGTGAATGCATTATATATACTGGCTGAACACCGACCAGCAGAAGTTGCCAGAACCCGTTCTCCATCTGTTCTCTGCACCGGAATAATCCCTTAATTTACGCGAATATTTTTCAGATGTGCAGGGGCGACAGGAAGAGCCGTAAAAATAGCCTACAGGAACTTCTTTCCGTAAAAATAGTCACTTTCATGACTTTAGTAAAGTCTTTTTTTTACTTTGTTATTGTAAAAAAAAACAGCCGGCCAACGGGTGAATGGCAAATAAAACTTCTACCTCTTCTAGGGGGGTTGTTTGTAATGCATTATCCCATTTAGATCCGCCACTCGGTGCAGTGCCACTTTTAACACGTTTTCCTGCTTTTGACATTCTAATACTCGACTATTTTGACATTAAAGATTTGTCTTTCTTCAGGACGACTTCGTAATAACTAAAACTGTTTCTGGTCCGCCATTGTGTTATACCGTTGCTAGGAAATAGAACATGCGTACTAAGTATATTCTTATTGCCTCGGTTAATCCAGCCTGCACGAATGAACTAATGTTTTGTTTAGTATCGTTTGAATTCCAAAAGTGTAAGATATCAGATTTTACGAAATTGTAGCTAATCTGATAATGTGTTATATTCTTAATGTATGTTAGCGTATGATCCACGGAATATAATTATTCATTTTATATTTCAATATAAAAGGGAAGAATAGTAGAGTTGTCTCCCATATCCTAAATTAAACATGGCAGCCCCCATGTGCAAGCAAATGTCAAACCGATTGTTAACTATTTTTGGCTTCAAAACCATAAACAGGCTAACTTATATAAAAGCAAGACACAATGAAAAGTCCAGGAAATTTTCTTCCACGAGGGGTCATAACTATAATGAATCCTACCAAGTTATTATTAATGAATTTGGGAACCCAAACAATGTTTTAGAAGGAGTTTCTGTTCAATTGCCATCTAAAATAGGGCCAAATCAGATGTTAGTGAAAGTTTTAATGTCACCAATTAATCCATCAGATATCAATATGATTGAGGGAACATACCACATACGTCCAGCTTTACCATGTGTAGGTGGTAATGAGGGTGTTGGAGAAATTATTGAAGTTGGGCCCTCAGTTGAGAGATTTCATCCCGGTGATTGGGTAATCTCCTCAATTGCAGCACGAAGTTCAGATTCCTTGGCTGCAGGTCTTTGGAGACAGTTTTTGATACCAGAACCATCTAATGTTATCAAAGTACCTAATGATATGCCAGTCATTGGGGCTGCAACTTTAGCAGTTAATCCTTGCACAGCATATAGAATGATATGTGACTTTGCAAAACTTAAACCTGGAGACATTTTAATTCAAAATGGAGCCAACAGTGCAGTTGGACAGTGTGTAATTCAGCTGGCTAAACACTGGGGAATTAAAACAATAAATATCATAAGAGATAGGCCACAAAAAGATGAACTTGTGAACTTTTTACATGATTTAGGGGGTGATATAGTTTTAACTGAGAATGAGAGGAAACAAGGGGGCCTAAAAGAAATAATTAAAACTATACCAGAAAGACCAAAGCTTGCATTAAACTGCGTGGGAGGTGATAGCTCGGCTCATCTTGTAGCAAGTTTAGGGAAGGATGGTGTTATTGTAACTTACGGTGGGATGTCGAGAAGACCTGTTATGATACCAACAGGACCCACTATCTTTAATAGAATTAAAGCCTATGGCTACTGGAATACAGATTGGATGAAAGAAAATTTGCATAGCCCAATAAAAATAAATATGTTCCAAGAACTATGTGAATTTATTGCCAAAGGCATATTAAAACCCCCAGAGGCCGATTTGTTTCACATCAAAGATTTTAAAACTGCAGTTTCAGAATCAATGGAAGGTTTTAAAGGAAAAAAGAAAATATTAGTTATGGATAATAGTATGCTGTGAAAACAACATTTAGCGATTCTATTTTGAGTGTGATCTGAGATGTGAAATGTTAGACTATTCCTGAGAAATCTATTTTAATTATTAGTTGGGAAATAGTGTTTAAATGAGGTTTCAAAATCATGTCAGTTGTATTTGAATAAAACATAACAAGATTAATGATTTACTTAGGTTTGTCATGTCACTCGTTATGGTTTAGTTGCGGCAAGCTCTCTGGTTTTTATTCCTATATCCAATAATTCCAATTATTAAACATAATTCATGATTTTGATGAAAGTGCTGACAAAGACATTGTTTTGTATAAGTGTAGAGATGACTTTGTATGATTAAAGAAACAAAAATTAGAAATAGACAAACTACATGAACTTACATTTGTTTTGAAAAAAGCTTTGTATAGACATAGACAAGCTTATACTAATTTGTTATGCATGTTATGCAATAAACTTATATTTTGTTTCAATTGAACTACTTTTCTATTGTGTTTGTGACATTCATGATTTGTACAATAAATGTTACTGTGCGCACAGTAGAGTAAAATAAAAGGGTTACTTTTCCAGTTATAAATTAGATTTGAAGGGAATCGTTTATCTCAATTCAGTAAATAAGTTAAAGGGAGACAACTATATTTTTACCTCATTGGTTATCTCATCTTGTTTTCAAGATGTCAGCCGCCATGTCATCTATCTTTCACAACAGTAATAATATAAGTAAATTTATATTGTTTTATGAAGAAAAATAAACAGACATCCATATAGAAATGAATCTCAAAGCTGACTTTGCAATTATTGGAGGGGGTATTGGTGGTGTAACATGTGCTGAAACAGTAATTATTTGTTCTTTTACATTGTACTGATAGATACTTGTGTTTGTGATGCACTATTACACGATTAATAGTATACAGTATATAGTCTTGTTCAAAGTAATATGGCAGTTGCTGGGTTTAAAATAGATAATGGCCATGGAGGGTCAAAAATCTTTTTTATTTTGAATGTAATTTTCAACATACTTTCAATGGCATACATATAAGCTCCAAAATTTATTATTTTTTAATTATGAAAAGGCAGTGTATATTTTGCTGTCCGACGGTTCTTTACTTTAATTACTAGTCACTTCCGTTTGACATGCGCAGTTGTCTGATTTCTGGACTTAGCAGTTTTCGCTTTGGCAATGCTGAAGGCTCGGCTCGCCGCTCGGCTGATATTAACCCATTATCCTACCCCAACCCTACCCTAACCCAAAACCAACATCACCAGTCTGTTCTATTCGTCCTTTGTCTAACATTCCTTCTTTCTCCGTTTCTTATAAGGAAGCAAATAGCCATACTTAATTTCTGATGGTAGAAACTGGAGAATTATTTGTAAAAGAAAATAAGATAATAAATGTAAATTGTAGAAAAGCATTAAGAATATTATTCTATTTTGGTTGAGAGCGCATTTCTGCGGATTTTGGTTTTTAAGTACTTAGACTGTAAGTGGTTTATGTTTTCCCCGTAAATCGTGCTTCTGCTCCGAACTTGAAAGACGAGTTGTTTTTAATATTCCAAAATAGTGGAATATATCAGGAATCGACATCTGTGCATGTCGAACGGAAGTGACAGCTAAATAGTAAATAAATTAAGGAACCGTCGGATGGCAAAATATACACTTCGTTATGAATTTTAACTTGTTTTTCACAATAATTTGAATAATATATACACTTCTGGTTTATTTCGATTTTTAAAAGAATTTTGTTAATTTAGGTAGAAAGGCTACACCTTGGGAGCTTTTCAAAATTATCACATCATTTGACTCACTCGTCTCTTGACTCACTGACTGTGAACATTGTACTACTTAAACCACTGCAGTGTAGCGATTTTGACGTCATACAATAATATTATATCCTGTGGCACAAGTAACGTCATTTGTAAAAATTCACTAGAATAGATTTACCCCATATTGGCCATATGATATGTGGTGACATAAGACTTCTGGGCTAAAGATGTACCAATACACCTGTATCATATACACACCACAGTAAAAAAAAAGATAGGTTGCCAGGCAACAAAACATACGCTCACAGCAGCTAAGTCGTACGAGCAGTCAACAACAGATGTCGCATATTTTTTCTATTGTCGGTAATGAAACATTTATAATACACCAAAATCTGAGTCAGAGAATCATTAGAATTTGTTTGACTTTTAGTTCTGCCCCATGCTAACGTTTAGTGTACGAAACATTTGATATCATGGATTTACCTGTTCAAGTTATCAAAATTCATTGAAAATCAATATACTTATTCATCTCAAGACCCTAAACTCTAAACTCTGTGTATCAATCTAAAGTCAATCAGATGATAACTTTGGTCTCTAAAGCATCCACAAGATTTTTCAAAGTGATCATGGGCCATTACTCTGGTAGTAATTATCGGTAATCATTGAAAAACACTGGGCTTCTTCGTCTCATGACCTTAAACACTGTGTTTAAATTTAAAGTCAATCGGATATTAACTTTAGCCTCTAATTGCTTGTGGACGCCAGATCGACAGACGGACGGACGGGGGCGACGACAATTTACGACCACATTTCAATGTGGGCGTATAAAAAGGGCTAGGTTAAGCCATGGACAGGTTCCTAAACATCTCAGATTTTTAATTTTTCTGAATTCGATATATTTCCTGGGTGGATTTGTTGTTTACACTGTATTTCAAAATTAAAACCTCTGTGGAAAATAATATTTTTTAATCAGTAGGCCTAAAGCTACCATACATGTACTGCAGTCAACCTAATACTAGGATTAAAATAACAAGGTCTCTGATGGTCATTTCAGGATTCTTAATCCCTTGCAAACTACAATAACTATTGTGAAAGTTGAATCACCAAACGGACTATCCATCCAAAAATGGATCAATTCCTTTTGAAATTTACAAAGATATGATGACTTAGTATATAATCAACACAAGCCAAAACTACCTATGATGTTTGCTGAAATCTTTTGATGCATCTCTTTTTAATCTGCTTTTGTTTAAATATTATCCGAAAAATGCAAATGACAATCAGTGATTTTAATAGTAAGTGCAGGGGGACTGCACCACACAAAATTTACACAAAAACAAATACACGGACAAAACATCATACTCAGGAAAACACAAACAGACAGACAATTGATGTAGATTTAATCAAACGGTACATATCATGTGTGTTTAGTGCAATGAAACTGGAGAAAACCATTATATTTTTTTATTTATCTAGTTATCTTATTTGAGTCCAGATACCAATATAGTATTAATCACAGCTAGTTCTCTGATAAAAACTGTAACAAACTTAGTACAGGTAAGAATTAATCGTACTACTTCTGCTATGTTCAAGGAAAATAGATCTGGTAAAAATTCTGCACAAAAGTGCATAAAATTATATGAAAATAATGAATATCAGAATGACCCATATAAAGATAATTTAGAAGTATGTACGTATAGTTTTCATTACGTTTTTGTAATTTGATGCTTTGATCTTTTTATATGCCCACATTAGATATGGAGTATGGACATATACTGTCATTATCTGCATCTATTTGTCTGGCCACAATTTCTTGTGAAAACCAGTCAATCAATACATTGCTCTCCCCATTTGCCTACAACCTTATGAAACCTTGCAGGAAATAATTATTGAAATAATGTTTTAAACCCAGTTGTGTTGTTGTTTAAGATATAGGAAAGAATCCTGTTGAATTTTCAAAATTTCTTTTAAAGCTTGTGAATATGTAACAGGGTGGTATTTTTTAAAGCTTAGTAGTATTGCTAATTTGAGCCTTAGGAAATGAAATGGGGTTTAACGTCCTACTGTTATGCTCCTATACTGGGCTAATGAAGACGGGCATACGTCATACAGTGTGCTATGAGGGAAATTTTGCCCGGGCAGCGGCACTATCGCCTACTCTTATATCGAATTGCAACTGCCAAGGGATCTTTTACGTGCATTCCAATGTATACACAGGACCTCGGTTTTTCGTCTCATCCAAAGGACAAGACAGCTGTCCTTGTCAGGCCCTCCGTTCTGCACCACTGACAAGGGGAAACAACGTCGGAAAATCTTGATGAACTTACTCAGCCAATGCAGGGATCGAACATCCGACCTCCAGGCTAGTGAGCTAGCGTCTTAATCACCTAGCCACCGTGGCTCCCGGAGCCTTAGGAATAACCCTTTGAAATTCCAAATGTTTCATTCGCAAACCGCAGCGTTATTCCCCATTTAATTTCAAATTTATAACATCTTATGAACAGCATACAAGCAAGAGAATATTTAAGAGATCTCAATAGAATTGTTTAAACTATTACTTATTTTTGCCTAAGAAATAACCATATCAAATTTCAACAGTTTTTAATTAATCTTAACGTAGAATTACCTTTTGGTTCACATTTTAACTTTTAAAGCTCGGGACATTGCCGCCGTTGGGAGTATAATGGGGTCTGATAGGCACCTACCTATGTTTAAATTTTAGGTATCAGAAAGAATTGAGAGTTTTGATGTGGAAGAAAAGCCAAAGTCATATTTAGAAAGTACGCTTCCTAATGTCCAAGTTATACATGCAGTTGTGGCTATACTAGATTCTGAAAATCATGTAAGTAAAAGAAAATTATTATGTGGGATAAAATTGTGGATTAAATTAATGGTGGTATTTTGGAATTAGAATGTGAATTTTTCACCAGAAGGAACAGACACACTCATGTTAAAGCTAATTATGACCATTGTATACAAGTATTATTCACACCTCATGCTGTATAGAAGCTCTATAGATCTTTATTTTTCATTCAACAATGAAGTGGGATGTTAAACCCTGTTGCATTTCATTTCTTTCAAAAACTGGATTCATTAATATGTAAAAGTAATTTAAAAGATATAAAGAATTTAATATTACATACAGTGTGGCAAACAAGGAGCTGTTTTATGCAACAATAGTCAGAATTACTAAAGAATTGTTTTCTATTTTAAGATATTAAAAACATCTGATGGAACTAGTGTAGGATATAAGAAAGTGTGCATATGTACTGGTGGTAGACCTAAAGTAAGTGGAAATGTGTTTAGGACCTACCAGACATGTATTCATTGGTTCTTGGTAAAATGTGTTTATTATATTCACATATAGAACTTTTAATTAACTCAAACAAAACAGTAATCAGTTTTTTTCCAGAGACTAAGAAATAGTAAATTGTTAAATTGGCATTAATCATTTTCAACACGATATTAAATGTTATTTGATTGCTAGATGCTTTATAAAAAAATAAATGAGCAGTTAATTAAAGGGGTATTATGGAAGATTAGATAAAGAGCTGGCAGTTGTCACTATAATAGGTAAAAAGTAGGTAATGTAAAGGGAATATGCTAAAAATTTCAGTCAAATTGCTCCACTCTGAACCAAGATATTGGCGTTTGAAAATTAGGCCTAGCCTTGAGCATCATTAATAAAGTTGGTACGATAAAAAAACCTAGTCTTAAATCTTGATTATCCATTTTTGGATTCAATCATCAATTAATGTTGAGCAGCAAATCGGATTCAATTCCAGTGAAAATCCAACACATAAGATGGCAACAAGAGCTGATTAAGGTCTTTTTGTGTTAATAAATGTCTAATTAATAGTTTATATAACATTTCAGGCCCAAAGAAAGACCTGCAATTGGCAGATTTAGCTCTTGCATAATATATATTTAAATAATATATGTCATTATATTTATTTTGGGTTGGATGACATCAGCCTCTTCGGCCCTTGCCTCACTGTTTGCTTGTTTTTTTTACTGACAGTACTGGAAAATGACTCTTTATGCAAAATAGATGTATTTTATTGATGGTATTTTACAGGTAATTGTTGAAGATAATCCCTTTGTTCTAGGTATTAGAGATACAGAGAGTGTACAGGTACAATTATTATTTACATACAAATATTTTTATTATAATTTCATTAATTTGTTAGTGAATGTGTATGAACTAGAAATTCTTTGAATGTTTTTTTTTTCAACACAAAAAATAATGTTAGTCTTCAAGTTTGTATTTGAAAATTGTAATTCAAATATTTGTATGTTTAGGAATTTCAGAAAAAGTTAAAAAATGCTAGAAGAATAATCGTTATAGGAAATGGAGGGATAGCTACTGAATTAGTGTAAGTTTATTACTAGATGTTACTCACAACTGCTGGACTTTTAGTCATCTAATTGGATAAAGATTGATGAATGATTGCTAAAAAACAATCAATTATCACTACCAATACCTATGTAGTTATATAAAAATATGTAAAAGCTACTGCTAAAATTGAAAGTAAAACTAAACTGAGATATAAGTTATGACATGTGTTATGGTCAATACATCACATGCTTACGCTTTCCAGACCATTACATTTAACTGACAATATTTGTTTATTGAATAAATCCCCTCGTATTTAAATTTTTAGGTTTTTCTTTATGATTTCAGATATGAAGTTGAAGGGTGTGAAGTAATATGGGCTATAAAAGATAAATCAATATCTAGTGCATTTGTTGATGCTGGAGCTGCTCAGTTCTTTCTACCATGTGTAAATAAAGAAAAAACAGAAACAAAAAAAACATTAAAACGTCACAAGTATACTGAAGAAGGCAAGAGTAATTTTTTTTAATTTTTTATCAAATTTACAACTAAGAAAATGGTTTCTCATTTTTTGGAAATTATTTCCTCAACAGTCAAGATCTTTCATTTCTTTAGATGATGTCAGCAGACCCAAAAATGTGACTGGAGGAGCTCTTGGTCCTGATTGGTCAGTTAATTGTGATATGGTAGGAAATCAGCAGGTAAGTATCATTATTTCATTGACAGTGATTTGAAAATGTCTTTTTTAACTTAATGAAAGAGGAATTCTAACTTTGAACAAGAAAATAAATGTTATCATCTTCTATTCAAAGTAAGCTTAAACTCAACTGGTTATAGAAAAATCCAAGTACTGGCATAGTACAGTATTTTGATTGCACAAGCATCCATCAATCAAATTAAATTATATCTTTATGCTTTGTCTTTCTTGTTTCCATTTTTTTCTACACTTAACAAAATCTCTCATTGGTTTTGCATGAGACTTCATTGAGTTTATAAATAAATCATTGGACAATGTCTTAACATGATTGTACCTTGTACAGGCTGTGTTTTTATTTTGTTGTTACCAACTGGCAAAGATTTTCAAAGTACTTGTGCCTCTTTAAATGTCATGCAAACTTTATTTTACAGTTTATATCTAGACCTGATATATTTTTCTTCCAGGGATCACATAAAGTTCATATAGAATATAGTGTAGAAATGGTAAATATATTTAAATTAGACGAAATAAAAACTAATGGTAAAAAAATTGAAAATCCATCCATATTTGAACAAATTACAGGTTTGTGTGAATTTTACTTGCCTGTATATGATGAAACTGATTGTCTTCCTTAAAATATTTGAATCTGTAATTTTATTTGCATCATTTAAACTTAGAACTAAAAAAACAATGTCTTATATATGACTTATTTATTATGTACCACTACAATTGTTGTTTTCAGATGATTGGCCAGTATGTGTAGAACTAACCAATGGTAAAATATATGGTGCTGATTTTATTGTCAGTGCTACAGGTGTTGTTCCAAATAGTCATCAATTCTCAGGAAATAATAATGTAGGTGTTATATATAATACATGTATTTTCAAACAACTATACAGCTTAAAGAAACATTATCGCTTTATCCAAGAACCTATTGATTTTCCATGAATTCCACTAATTACTGCTGTTGTTATGGCCCTTGATCGATTTGAGAAATATTGTGGATGCTTTAGAGGCTAAACTTATCATCTAATTTATTGCCCCCCGCCTTAAAATGGGTCTGTCTGTCCGTCCATCTATCCGTCACACTGTTGGGGACATAACTCTCCTTCTAATTGAGCTAGAATGTTCAAACTTGGTATAGGTGTTTATTAGGTCAATGGAGTTCGAAGATGAGCATTTTCTGCTTAGGGTAAGCAGAGATAAGCAATTTGATTGGTTCGATAATGAGCATTTTCGGCTCAGGGGTAAGCAGAGCGATAAGCAATTTGATTGGTCGAGACTTTGGAACACCATAACTCTCATTCTAATTCTAATTGAGCTAGAATGTTCACACTTGGCGTAGGTGTTTATTAGGTGAATGCCTTGATGGAGTTCGAAGATTAGAATTTTCTGCTTAGGGTAAGCAGAGATAACCAATTTGATTGGTTGATGCTTTGGGACACGATAACTTTAGTCAATACCTTGACTTAGTTCAATAATGAGCACTTTCTGCTCAGGTATTCAGAGCGATAAGCAATTTGATTGGCCAAGACTTTGGAACAGAGTAACTCTCCTTCTAATTGATTAGGTGAATGCCTTGATCTAGTTCGATGATAAACATTGTTTGCTTACGGTAAGCAGAGATAAGCAATCTGATTGGTTGATGCTTTGGGGCACAATAACTTTGGTTATAATTAAAAGGGTGATGAAACTCCGAGTATAGATTCATTATATCATTATCTTGACTAAGTTCGATGGTGAGAATTTTCTGCTTAAGCTAAGGAGAGATAAGCTGTTTGATTTGTCAAGAATTTGGTACATAACAACCCTGCTTTTAATTGAGGTAGAATGTTTAAACTTGATGTAGATGTCCATTAGGTGAATGTCTTGACTGAGTTCAATGATTAAGATTTTGAGCTAAAGATAAGCAGAGCTAAGAAATTTCATTGGTCAATGCTTTATCACAAGATAACTTTGATTCTATCTGATAGAGAGTGATGAAACTTAGTGTATAGTTGATAATCAGTTTGATTGCTTGATACTTTTGAAAAAAATTAATGGGCGATAAATTAAAATGTGTCATCTGACAGTTTGACCAAATTCTATCTTGAATAACCATATTTAATCAATAAAATCATTTATTATTATTTATTTATTTCATCTTTAGTTTGAGATAGGTGAAGATGGAGGAATAAAAGTGAATGATAAAATGGAGACTAATGTTAAAGATGTATTTGCTGCTGGTGATATATGTACAGCTAGTTGGATACCAGCACCACATTGGATACAGGTAGGTTGTTATTCCTGGTTATGTGGGTGTATATTGCCGTCGCCCCTGTCCGTCCGTCCGTCGTCCACAATTTCTTGTGAACGTCAAAAGTTATTATCGGATTGTTTTAAAATTCATTATGTTGTTTACATTAGTGAGATGAAGAAGACTATTGAATTTCTGCAATTTCCGTTTATTACGTCTAGAGTTATGGCCCTTGTTTCACTTTGTTGAACCTTGTGAATGCTCTAAGGCGAAAAGTTAACATCCGATCTTTGTGAAATTTATATGCATTATTTAAATTAGTAATACCAAGAAGTTATGGCCCTTGTTCACTTTGTTTAACCTTGTGAACACTCTAACACCAAAAGTTATCATTCGATCTTTGTGAAATTTATATGCATTATTTAAATTAGTGAAACGAAGAAGCCTGTTGAATTTCAGGAATTTCCATTTATTACGTCTAGAGTTATGGCCCTTGTTTCATTTTGTAGAACCTTGTGAACTACAAAAATTATAATCTGATCGGTATGGAATTGTCTTGTAAATGCCCCCAATTACCTACAAAAGAATAAATATGCGACAATCCTTGTCGACCACTCGGATGATTTAGCTGCTGTGGGCGTATGTTTCGTTGCCTTGCAACAATTCTTATAATAACAAGTCCATAACAAAAGGTCCCTGACTTCCATGTCTGTCAAGGACAAAACAGTTATTTGAAAGTGGATAACTGTAAACTAATTTATGTGTCATTCCTCAAAATTTCCATCATCAATCGAGTTCTAGGCTTGAGGGCTCTGTTATGAATGATTGGCTTTAGGTCAGGGATTATTTATAGTCTTATCTACAGTTATTGAAATTGTGTCCAAACTCATTTTTGACAGAAAATAAAATAATAGAAAAAAATAATTTATATAATAAGCTAATCATTCAACCATGAGTACTGGTAGAATAAACTATACATCAGAAATATTATTGGTACTTTAAGATGCCTTCTAGAAACACTAATCTAGTAATGGCTTACAAATAGATTTATTTCTAATGAGGACTTATTGATTACTTTCAGATGAGGTTATGGTCTCAAGCAAGACAGATGGGGTGTTATGCAGCCAAGGCAATGGTGGCATCATTATCCAATGAAGATGTCACATTAGATTTTTGTTTTGAATTGTTTACTCATATGACTAAATTTTTTAACTACAAGGTATATTATATATAAAGAACTAACTATAATTTAATTGTGTAGATTTGATCATTACTAAAAAACTGATGTTGGAAACCAATTTGAAATATTTGATTCTCTTCCTAGCCCTTTGATGAATGACATTTAGGGTAAGTCCGAAAGGTTAGGTTCAGTTTGTAATGGTTTCTGTGTAGAAGATTATCTATCTCTTTGGTTTATAGTCTTTCATAAAATTATAAGAGTGACAAAATTGACTTATACAAGTTTCTCTCTTTGCCATTGGTTATAAAATACAATTTAATATTTCCATCACCTAGTATATTTTAGAATTTATACTCTACTTTTTATTAATGTATTGTTTCAGGTGATATTATTAGGTAAATTTAATGGACAAGGTTTAGGCGAAGGTCAAGAAATATTATTACGTTTTACAGAAGGTA
Source organism: Patella vulgata (assembly GCF_932274485.2). NCBI lineage: Eukaryota > Metazoa > Mollusca > Gastropoda > Patellidae > Patella > Patella vulgata. The sequence goes on from NC_065880.2 coordinate 47,650,506, forward strand.
ATGGTTAAATAAAAACTATATTGCACTACTGATTACTTAATGCAGCTGAAATGTGATTTTTGCATGATTGTAGTCTAGAAATATATTGACAGAAGAAAATCAACAATAATCCATGGAGACCATAACAATATTACTTTACAGTGATATGTTGCCGCATGGAGGAAAAAAGCCTCTGAATTTCTGCTTGTGGGATCCTTCTTGACTCTTGTCACAATGCTGCCTCTAGTGGCTCTGGTATTAACACAATGTGGCGCATTCATGGTGTTCAGGTATCAACCTTGGCATATCAGTGCATCTTATACAGAACTCTTAGGAGTTGAAAAGACACAGACAATTAAACAATTACACTGACTGGTTCAATACATCTTTATAATTTAGATAATTAAACCTTTATTTATTTGTCTTACTTTTATTCAGGTGTAGAATATGTAAAAGCAATTATACAAGATGGACATTTACAAGGTGCTGTTCTTATTGGTGAAACAGATCTAGAAGAGACATTTGAAAATTTAATTTTAAATAAAATAGATCTTACTTCATTCAAAGAACATCTTTTAGATCCAAATATAGACATAGAAGATTTCTTTGACTGAAAAATATCAATAATATCATTTATTTCTTGACATGTAAATAAAAATCATTTTTTTTAAAAACAAAACATCAAATACATCTTGTCTGTAGTTTTTATTTTGTGATAATAAACTGTAATTTAAATGTATATAAAGCCAGGTTGAATGAACTGAAAAGACAGCTTAATTGATTGGCTAGTTAGGACTAGCCATATATAGAGATCACAATTTCATGGGTAGCATGATTTACACAAAATGCACCCAAATCAATCATTATTTCAACTTAAAAAAGACAATAATTTTTTATCGATATTTGATAATATACCGTTCTTTATTCTAAATTGTCATTTTTAATTTACAATCGTAGCGTTTTTGTGTCAAAAAAGCCCCTCAGAATGCGATTCTCAAGCAAGTTTAGAAGTTGTAACCATGGGACATAACTTTTGTATTGCACGAAATCGCTTGCTTAGAAATATCACTTTGGGGGGCATTTGTGAAACAAAGACATTACGAATTTTAAATTAAAATGCCAATTTGGCATAAAGAACAGTATATTATCAAATATAGATATAAATTATTATTATACATGTTGAAATAATGGCATGTTTGGGTAAATCATTCTACTGCAATTTCATATCAGAAACTGCATGGTATTAGAGCATAATGTAGGTCTATATGAAGTAGCACAGATTGAAAATGTCTGAATACAGTTTCAGTCAAATATATACAATTTTCCTTTAGTTCTATGTCCTCATCACTTGGGCTCATTTTAAACGTTTTCTTAAAAATGAATTTATTGTGTTTGTCGTGTTTTCCTTAAGTTCCAATCTTGCCTCCAGTTCAGATACATGATTTTTCAAACACTGGTTTTCTTCCTTCAATAATTGTATCTCTTTATGCTTATTAATACAACCTGGACAATGACAGTCGAAACTACAGTCACAGATATAAGTTTTTAAATAATCATGATCATGAACAACATTTTCTGACTTCTCAGGAACTTGTGGTTTCACATAAAGCTTTTTGCGACTATTTAGTTTTGTGTTTTGGAAATCATGCCCCATTTGTAAAACTGGATTGGGATTTTCAGGTGTCGGTGTCCCATCTATAAAATGTTTCGTGCAGACGCGGCTGTAGGGTTTTGGTTGCCACACCTTGTTATTGTGTTCATCTTGTCTTTTGATGTATTTTAACCAAGTTAGTCGCAACTCAGGGTGTTTCCTTTTGTTTGGGAAAGGCAATAACTGAAACGGCTCCCCACATCCACATACTTCGTGTCTTTTACCAGAATGTTTTTTACAATCGCTTTTTAGCCACCTCTGGAGTGTGTAGTACGAATTTGAACAACCTATTACGACACAATTCGACATTATTTGTTTGTTTACACTCAACCGGAAGTGGCGGGACATTGTTTGCTATTTTTAGAGATCACATGATTCTTTTATTTACATCAAGCACGTGATAGGGAAGATGAACCCCACAAGCCACATGGATTTACTGAAATGCTTTACACGGATTAGTTGCGACAATTTTATCACACGTAAATAATATGTAAATTATAAGTGTAAAGAATCAGTAACCTATTAATACATTTGGAGATCTTTTTAAAAAGCAAATCGTTCTTTCCAGACAGTCATTTATTAAAAAAAAATTAATGATGATGATGCATATATATTGCCCAAGTTTATTCATTCAAGTGTCTCATTTAAAAACGATAATAACTATTTTATACCTTAGTCAACCTCCCTCTACTTATGGAGATGTTTACCCTTTTCAAAATGTGTCCCTATCATTTGATGAAAGGACAACAGATTTAATCAACAGACTTACATTAGATGAAATAGTTTTACAAATGGCTAAAGGTGGAGGAGGTGAATATGGTGGTCCATCTCCAGCCATACCTCGTCTAGGTATTAAGAAATTCCAGTGGGACACAGAATGTTTAAGAGGTGATGGATATGCAGGTAATGCCACATCATTTCCACAAGCTATTGGTTTAGCAGCAACTTTTAGGTAAGTGGAACGATGCATTGCCAACATTTATTTATTTGACTTGAAGGTTCAGAACATTTATTCTGGTTAAAAAAAATTCTGATGTAATTTGACAAAATGTATGATTTCACAGTAGTCAGTTAATGTACTACTGTTTCTTTTTATTTGGGCCCCCTGTGTTAATCGTGGAACTCGTCAGAATCTCAACCATGGCTTTGTCATACTTAAAAACAAATTATTTGCACACAAAATATGAAATAAAATCCAATGGTATCAAAGAAGTTTGCCCATTTTGAGGGATACATATTTTTAAATTTTAAAAAAAGAAGTTAAGTTTGAAAATCAATACATTTATTTTGTGAGATAGCAATCTTTGAAATATATATTGATGTCCAGAACAAACTATATCAAGAAGATACTATTTAAATATACCTTTATAATTTGGATAATCGAATTGAGGGAGTCAGTCACCTAAATATAATCACCAGTATATCTCCACTTTGATATGTCACCTAAATACAACCAATGTAATCATTGACTTGAATTTTGACATTCCAGTATATCTCCTATTTTGAATTTGTTAGTAGTTTCCCCACTTTCAACATGTTGGTATGGTTTGTTTTTTTAAAAGAGAAAGTCAATCTTATATTAAATTGTATTTTCTTTTACATAACTTTACAGCGCTGATGTTATTTATACCATAGCAGAGGTAACAGCCATTGAAGTTCGTGCCAAACATAACGATTATGTTAGTAGAGGAAATTTTTCAGATCATACTGGACTTGGTTGTTTCAGCCCAGTTATAAACATTATGCGGCATCCATTATGGGGTAGAAATCAGGTAGAATGTTATTAATATTATCTTTTCCAACATAATATGATACATGCTGTACTATCCATACTAAATGAAATGAAATAAAGTTTAATGTCTTACTTTCCTGCACCAATGTGGCTAATGAAGATACGCATATGCTATGCAGTGTGCCATGGGGGAAATTTTGCCCTTATTATTTCATGGGATGTTATGCAGCCGGTGATATAGACTGTACCTCGTTTTTTTGGCCCATCCAAATGACTAGACACTTTTCTTTGACTGTACCACTGACAAGTGGGAAATCAGAACGGAAAATCCTGAGGATCGATTCTGGGATTTTTGGGTTAGTGAGCCAGCTCAATTCTGTAGATCTCCTATAATTTACTTAGCAGGAATACACTGTTTGTCGCAACAAATTCGTCCAGCCCATTAAGTTATTCTTATTATAATACCAATAGCTCCCTAAGAAAGAAACATACTCTTCTTATTTTGTGATTAATATACATTGTCAGGTTTTTCCTTTGGGTCAGCTAGCATGTTATAAATCTTAAAATCAAATTTGTGTAATGTAGTCAAAAGGTTTGAAGACATATAAATTTTATTTTCAGGAAACGTATGGAGAAGATCCATATCTAAGTGGTATGTTAGCTAGATATTTTATACAAGGCTTACAGGGAGATCATGAACGGTATATTCGAGCTAGTACAACATGTAAACATTTTGATGCCTATGGTGGTCCTGAAGATTTACCAATTTCAAGACAAATATTTAATGCTAAGGTAAAATATTTGAATAGAAGCCACCCAGCCCTCCCCCAACCCCCTTAATCCGGTCCATTAGGAGGAAAGAAAAGCAAATCCCTCATCAGAAATGGTGATTTTTCTATCTAATACACAGTCAGAATGTAACTTAAGTATACTATTCAAAAAAAGTAGGGGATATTTGATTTTTAAGTGTTATTAAAGTCACCTAATGAAACTGACGAAGAAACAAATGACAAAATGAAATGAAGTTCACATTCATCGATTTATTCCAAATGATCGTTAGACTAAGTAAGGCACAGACTGACCATTATAAGGGTAAAATGATACCCAGGGTCAAACAGCAAAGTTACCACAGCATCACAACCAAGTCAGTAACGGGTAAATCCTCCTCTGTTTGCCAAACAAGCATTGATCCGACGTGGCATACTCCTAATGAGACGTCTAAGGTCATTTTGGTCCAGATTGTCCCATTCCTGTTGCAACGCAGCAGCAAGTTCTTGGACATTGGCAGGACGTTGTTGACGTTGACGTAACCTCTGTCCAAGCATGTCCCAGACATTATCGATGGGGGAGAGGTCGGGACTCAGTGCTGGCCAAGGTAATGTGGTGATGTTCTGTTGTTGGAGGTAACCTGTAACGATCCTGGCCCTGTGACATCTTGCGTTGTCATCCTGGAAGATGAAACGGCGGCCATGACATCGTGCGAACGGCACAACATGGACTGCCAAGATGTTGTCCCGGTAGTACTGGCCGTAACACGCCCTGCAACAACATGTAAAGCCGTTCTTCCAGCAACAGTGATGCCTCCCCACACCATAACAGAACCACCCCCAAATCGATCATGTCTGATGACGTTAACGTCTTGGAAGCGCTCGTTTCGACGACGCCACACCCTCCTACGTCTGTCCAAAAAATCAACAGTGAACCTTGACTCATCTGAAAACATCACATTGCTCCAGCATCGATTATCCCAGTGTTGACGATCCCTGCCTGAATGTGATGATCTCTCAAACAAGGGATCACGCGAGGACGTCGGGCGCGAAGGTGACCCCTATGCAGTCGATTCCGAATCGTCTGGCCACTCACTCTCACACCAGTGTCTGTTTGAAGACGAGCGCTGATCTGATTTGCTGTGATGACACGATTTCTCAAGGCCAAGGTACGGATAAATCGATCCTGGGCTTGAGTTGTCGCCCTTGGTCGACCTGAGCGTGGTCTGTCCTGTACAGATTGTGTATCATGATTTCTGGACCATAGCCTGCTTATGACAGACTGAGAAACATTCATCGTCCGCGCCACAACCGCCTGTGTTGTGCCGATCTGTAGCATGCCAAGGGCACGTAACCTTTCATTTTGGGTAAGCCGACGCATATCAAAATTTGTTTTCTGGTCACTAAAACAATTAAACTGATGTTTCCACCCTGGAATTCAATGCCACAATGACTGTAACATTCAAAGTCAGAGTCGTGCAAATCTTGGGTTGGACCCCCATGATGATCCCAAGCATCACCTGCATTCCATGCGGTAGCTATTGGTGCGTTTGGGCGTCACATGTAACTGGAAATGTTTCTTCTGTTAGGTTCTATAGTGACTTTTTTCGTAGTCATTTGCATATTTTAGTATTATGCCCCCAAAATCAAATATCCCCTACTTTTTTTGAATAGTATATATCTTTGTGCTGATATACTCCCTGTAAGAACTTTCATATCAAGCCTTTGAGGCATATACTAACTGAATGGAGCAATAAACTATAACAACACATACTTTTGGAAGAACAATTACTAATTGTGCAATGGTTCAAAGAGTATTTTATCTCAATGTTTCAAAGTACATGTAAGTATCATAACAAATGTTTAGAGCCAATGTATATATTCTTTTTAGGTATCTGAGAGAGATTTACGTACAACATTTTTACCCCAGTTTAAGCAGTGCGTAGATGGAGGAGCATATGGTTTCATGTGTAGTTATAACAGGTATAGTCTGGTGGCTCAGTGCAGAGGGGTGTCTATCAAATGGGCACAAAATGAGACCCAACTATAGAGTAAAATTTTGCGTAGAATACAATGCCGAGTGGTAATCAGTCCACCGTTGGGCATTTTCGAGATATTTGCGGTCAAAGGTCAAATGAGGTCATTTGCACTGAAAGTGAATGTGCAGCCATTCTTGTATCATGAAAACATGTTGAAAATGATTAAAAGTAACAAGCCTTGCAATTAAAATGTTAACTTGCTAAATTCACCTTTGTTCTTTGTGACCTCGGAGGCCAAAAGGTCAAATTGTCTGTTTTTGCACTAGTAAGATTTAAAGCAATAAAATATCAGCGTAAAATATAAAAACTAAAGCAAAACCTGGATTCCAACCATAAAACTATTTAATTGTTTTTCGGACAACTAGTTTCTTTATGTATAACAATAGTTGTTAAATTAAATCGGAGAGATTTCGATTTGACAGCTTTTACGTATTTTTGAAACAGGTTTCGAAGTGTTTTGTTTCTGATATGCAAGATCGTTTTCGACGTTCCAAAGTAAATGTACGGTACTAAGACCACCTAAAGATAAGTTTTAATTGTTCCTTTTATTAATTAAAACAGGTTTCGCTTTAGTTTTTATATTTTACGCTGACATTTTATTGCTTTAAATCTTCCTAGTGCAAAAACGGAAAAATTGACCTTTTGGCCTCTGGGGTTACAGAGAACAAAGGTAAATTTAGCAAGTTAACATTTTTATTGAAGGGCTGATTACCTTCGATCATTTTCAGCATGTTTTTATGATACAAGAATGGCTGTGCATTCACTTTCAATACAAATGACCTCATTTGACCTTTGACCCTGAATATCTCGAAAATGCCCCAACGGCGGACTGATTACCATTCGGCATCGTATTCTACGCAAAATTTTACTCTAGAAAAGTTGGGTCTGGTTTTGTGCCCATTTATTGTACACCCCCCGCACTGAGCCTCCGGTCTACTAGTGTGTTTGAAATTATAGAAGCTTTAGCATGAATATGATTGATAAAAGATTTTAGCAACGATATTCAGTTATTTACTGTATCTGTCACAGAGAATATTTATGAGAACTCCCAAGAATCCCTTTAAAAGGGATTTTGGTCTACTACCTGATCTCACTATTTTCCAGTTTTCTGTCCAGGATTATGATACTGTAGTGCTTGCCGTAACTTGTATTCATTTATTTTTTCTAGTGTAAATGGCGTACCTGGTTGTGCTAACTCCCACTTATTAACTGATGTGTTACGGAATGATTGGGGTTTCAAAGGTTATGTGATAAGTGATGCTGGGGCTGTAGAATTTAGCATCATCTGGCATTTCTATTTTAAGAGCATCCTTGATGCAGCAGCTGGATGTGTAAAGGCTGGATTAAATCTAGAACTAGGACCAACAGGTTTCAAGCATCAAATTTTTGAATCCATTGGGAAGGCTGTGCAAGCAGGACTTTTAACAGAAGAATTAGTCCGCGAAAGAGTTCGACCCATTCTCTACACTAGAATGAAGCTTGGAGAATTTGATCCTGTTAAAATGAATCCTTATAATTTCATCAATACATCAGTTATACAAAGTAAAAGACATCAGGATGTATCAGTACAAGCTGCTATTATGTCTTTTGTTTTACTCAAACACAATGGACTTCTACCATTGAAAGAGAAATTAAAAAACATAGCTGTAAGTATATCACAGTAGATACATCACCATTTTCGTAAGGTTTTCAAATACCCTGAATATTTTATTTTAAAAGTGACTTCAAATTAAGATTAGATTTCTTTCATTAATTAGATTTCTGACTTAACATGTACAACTTTATTCATTATTTTATTGTCTTATAGATAGTTGGACCTATGTCAAATAATCCAACACAATTACTGGGTGACTATTCAGCTGATGTTGATTTCAACTTCCTGGTAACACCATTGAAGGGATTATCCCCCTTGGCAGATCATACCAATCATGCAGATGGTTGTAAGGATACAGAATGTAAAGAATATGAGAAAGACAGTGTATTATCAGCTATAAAATCTGTTGATGTTACTGTTATTTGTCTTGGAACAGGTAAACTGTAAATAAATAGATTTTTGGAGAAATTCCTATATCCACAATAAAGTTTAATATCACGCTATATCAATTGGTGCTTTAAAAGAATATTGATATGTTTATTCAATTATTAAAACTGCACATGTGTGTTTTTTATAATTCTAGATTTTTGGAAAATGCAATAACATGTTTACTTATGTTAGAAACATATATTATGAGTAAATATATGATTATTATAATATAGGTCAGGTTATTGAAACAGAAAATGTTGATAGAAGAGATATATATTTACCAGGAAAACAAAAACAATTATTACAAGATGTTATTCAGTATTGTAAGTATATTTTCTATTGTATATCTAGCATCTACTTAGATTAAATTTCATTTATAAGATGCCTTTAAAATTTGCAAGTCCAGACAAAGCTTTTAAATTAAACATCTAAATGGAGGCGGAGTTAAATCTGTGAAGTTTTCTATTTAGGAACTGCTTGATTTGATTAAAAACATCTCTCCTTCTTTGGCAAATTATTAAAAATTACTTTTTTAAACAGTGTACACATATATCACAACATTTTTAAAAATATTTTCAGCAAGTGGTCCTGTCATATTATTATTATTTACTGGTGGACCTATAGATATATCAATAGCAGATAAATCATCTAAAGTAGCCGCCATATTTCAATGTTTCTTCCCAGCTCAAGCTACAGGAACTGCCTTATATAAAGTTTTAACACTAGAATCTGTTAAAGCTAATCCTGCTGCTAGATTACCATATACATGGTATTCTAATATGTCACAGGTATAAATTTATTTTGAGTAAAACTATAGGTATGATTTCTGACTAAACATTATGTTTTATGTACATTGCAGAATAAAAGATTTCATTATGTAACTGTGGGAAACATTTTTATACACCCACAATGGTATATCAAGGCTGTGGACCCTCTAGAGACCACAGTTTTTATCCGATTTGGTTGAAACTTTAAATATGTTTTTATCCTGTTGATTATCATACATATCCGAACATAACTTCCTGTATTATGCGTCCTGATTGGTCGAAAAATCGCATTTTTAGCTTGTGCACCGAGGTCACAATTTTTTTTCCGATTTTAAAAACCGTTTAGATATATCACCATTCCACCATAATGAAGGTTGAATTGGAATTTCGGGAAAATGGAATGAAATTGCCTGACAAAATGGCCGCTCTTTGTACGCAAATTGTGTATAAGTATGTTATACAAAGGTTATGGACCAATTTTGATGATACTTAAAAAATATCTTTATATTCCAAAAATCTCAGTCCCTTTTGATATTTGCACATTTAAGACCATAACTTTGTGGATTATGGCCCCTGATTGTACAAAAAATCTCAGTCCCTTTTGATATTTGCGCATTTAAGACCATAACTTTGTGGATTATGGCCCCTGATTGTACAAAAAATCTCAGTCCCTTTTGATATTTGCACATTTAAGACCATAACTTTGTGGATTATGGCCCCTGGTTGTACAAAAAATCTTTTTGTTTTTAGCTTGTTCTCTATCCATCTCTTGCAAAATGTGGGTGTATCCTGCCTGGCACCCGCTGGTTCTTTAGGTGAAATGCTAGATGGCTTCTCCAGGTCAATTTGCAGCTCAAATACTTTCAGAGATGACAGTTAATATCATGTCTGATGTACTGATATGTAAAAAATAATTTGGCATATCGGTAGGCTACTTACTAGACGTGGACGATTAATCATCAGCAAGCTTGTATGTTTACAGAATTATAAAAACTACTATTCAATATATAATTTATTTGGATCGTAAAAAGAACATGGCTTCATTTGCCACATGTCCAATTCTCACATACGGTATGACTGTGAAAGAGTAGCTGCAATGTTGATTGACTTCTTGATCAACAAGTAACAATCAACTCTTTGTAATTGAGCCAAAAGAAGATTAATAAATAGAACTATTATTAAAACTAGACTTGGGGTGTTATATACTATTACCATATAAAATATTTGTTTGCTTGTTTATTTACAGGTACCTGATATGACAGATTATACCATGACAGAGAAAACTTATCGTTATTTTACTGGCAAACCATTATATCCATTTGGCTATGGTCTGTCTTACTCATCCTTTTTATACAGTAATCTAGTCATTGATCCTGCCACTATAGAGGCAGGTCAAAATGTAACAGCATCATTTACCATAGTAGATAATGGAAAATATGACGGTGATGAGGTACATAGATCTTTTAACATTTATTACCATGAATCTATTTTATTAGACATATTTTGATTTCAAAATATTGTGATCTGTATGTTAGGTACTTCCGGCAGACAGAGTTCAGTCCTGTTTAATTCAGGAAATTAAAACCATGTTGAGTACAAAATAAATATATACTGCTTGCTCTGCCAATGAGGGTTGACATTTTATTAAGGATAATTTTAAATAAACTTTGAGTACAGTATGCCCACATTCTGCATGTCAATCTACATGTCAACATATGTTGATCATTAGTGTTCAGTGGCTGTTTGTTGGCAATCTGTGGAATCTATTTGGTTCTGTCTGGGGTCACCCATTTTGGCTGATCATGAGCATGTAGAATGTGGGTATAATGTATGCATCAATGAGTGTATTTTAGGTTGAAAATATAATTTATCTGACAGGTCTGTCAAGTGTATATATCATGGTTAAATGCTACAGTAGAAACACCTAGATATCAATTAGTTGGATTTAAACGTGTTCAATTAACACGTAATGAACCTGTACGTATTGTTCTACCTATAAAATCAGATCAAATGGCTGTGTGGATTGATAATAAAGGTTTTGTAGTAGAACCAGGTTAGTAAAATTAATATTTTCTTATGCTGATGATCTTGAATTTGTATAATATCTAAGCTTATCTTAGTATAACTAATTAATTAAATTGTGTATGCTGAAAACATAAAAATAAATTATATTTTGAGTTATACTTTTATATTATGTTTGTTATAGGTGTGATAAAAGTTTATGTTGGAGGACAATCACCACAACAACAGACTAGAATAACATCTAATCAACTGGTTTCTCAGTTTACAATCAAGTAGAAAGTTCAATACATTCTACAAAGTTTGCATTAATAATATGTGATTTTACACCTTCAAGAACATTTTGAATTTTTAGCAGAAGAGCAAGGGGCCAAATCACCCTATAATGATCATTTCGTATGTTAATTTTATTCAATACAAGATTGTTTTTGTGTATTAAGAAACGTTTATTGATATGTAGAAATACCTGCACCGGTATTTTGTGTGAGGTACAGGTCAATGCTAAAATTCATCTGTTGAAAAGGAATGTACTTTAAAAACTGAAATTCAACCAACTGGTATTAATCTTTTCATTCTTATTTTAAATTCAATTCAGTTATCATATTGCATAGCCAAGGTGTTGAAATTGAATGTTTTTATACACCCACATTTTCATGTGGACGTATTATGTTGTTGCCCTTGTCCAGCCGTGTGTCCGTTCACATTTTGTTTGTGGACACTCTAACGTTTTATTTGATTTTGACGTAACTTGAAATATAGGTTTATAGCCTAAAGATCTTGGTTCCTTTCAATATTGGCATGTATCGGATCGTAACTTCATGTTTTTAGCTTGTGGACACTCTAGAGGTCAAAAATTTTATCCGATTTTGATGAAACTTAAAATATGTGTTTATAACCCAAAGATCTCGGTTCCTTTCAATATTGGACATATCAGACTGTCACTTCCTGGATTATAACCCCTGATAGTACGAAAAATCATGTCTTTAGCTTCACAATTTTAATTTGACTTTAAAAACAGTTCAAATATATCACCATTACACTGTAATGATGGTTGAATTTGAATTTCGTGAAAATCAGACTGAAACTGCCCGACAAAATGGCTGCTCCCTGTAGGCAATAAAAGTATGTAATACCAAGGTTATGGAGCCTCTAGAGATCACGATTTTTATCTGATTTTGATGTATGGTTATAACCCAAAGATCGTGGTTCCCTTCAATATTAGTGCATATCGGACCATAACTCTCAAGTTTATGTTTATGCGTTTTTAGCTTGTGAACACTCTAGAGGTCACAATTTTTATTTGATTTTGATGAGACTTAATATATGTTTATGTCCCAAAGATCTTGGTTCCTTTGGATTTTGTTGCATGTCGAACCGTAACATGGATTATGGCCCCTGATTCTACGAAAAATGACTTTTTTTTTAGCTTGTTCTTTGTCCATCTCTTGCAAAATGTGGCCATATCTTGCATGGTAACCGCTAGTTTATTGTTATATTTAGAAATGGGTTTTACTTACACCTGATTTGTCTTTGTAGAAATATGTGTCATATTGGCTGAAATTAACATCAAAATATCAGACCTTGAGATAGTATAAATTCTAAGTACTTTTATGGAAACGAAATTAATTTAACTATAAATATGTATATATGTGTGTGTGTAAGGGATATAAGCCAACAATTCCTTTGAAGGAAAATATGATTATGAGTTATATCTCTGTGAGAGGTGACAGGTGTCTTAAGATAAAGTATTGATGATATTTAACACCCAGGACACCTTCCAAATCAGGATTATCTGTACAAATAGATTAAACTCAACATGTTAAAACTTGTTAAATGCGGACTTATTTCTGTCTCAATCTTACTGTTACAGGTAAGACCTTTGTTGTACATTTGTATTTAATATTGTTAATTATGTGTACAGAATAAAATTGTTTTTTACAATAATGTTATTTGGTTCATCTATAACCATTATGTATTCCTGTTTTCTGATGTTACAACTTCCAAGATATGCAAAGAAATTAGTTTTTCTGACTTTCCTAACATAACCATAAAGAAAATTAAATATTATGTCTGGGCTAAAGCCAACATGAGACTTCATTTTGTTTCTAGTATGTCTGGATGTCACATGGAGAGTTGAAAACAGTAAATGGAGAACTGACAGATTTTGTTGATAATTGTGATCCGAATCATCATAATTCCTGTGGTAGTGACAAGTGTTGTGTCAAAGAGGTATGCTATTTATTACAAAATAAAACCTTTAGGTTGGGTCATTAAGTGAGAGGAGCAGGCTGGAGATGTGGGACTAATGAGAATGTCTTTTTAAATATCTCAACCATTTTAAAATCTTCAGAGCGATTCTGTGCTGTGTTCATTAGCCAAGCCAGTGCAGAACAGTAGGACGTTAAACCCCATTTCATTTCCAACAGAAGTATTAGCCAAAAACCCCTGTTAATAGAATGAAATGCAAAATAAAATATCAAATCTGTCAACAATTACTTGTAGTACATTCATCGAGATTATCTTAATGTATATGGAGACTGAGCTAATATTGGTATTTATTTGATACTTGAGAACATTTTCATTTTTATATGCCCACATTTTCATGTGGACGTATGTTGTGGTCACCCCTGTGTCCGTCCGTCTGGACATCCGGCTGTCCACAAACAAATTGTGGACACGCCACAGGTCACAATTTCTTATCAGATTTTGACGAAACTTGAAATATAGGTTTATTTCCAAAAGATCTTGGTTCCTTTCGATATTGGCATGTATCGGATTGTAACTTCATGGATTATGGCCCCTGATTGTACGAAAAATAACGTTTTTAGCTTTTGGACACAATTTTTATCCGATTTATAATGAAAACTGAAATGTATTTTTTTAAACCCAAATCTCTCGGTTCCTTTCGATATTCGCGCATATCTGACCGTAACTTCCTGGATTATGGCCCCTGATTGTACGAAAAATTGCATTTATAGCTTGTGGACCCTCTAGACCCATTCGGCAAACGTCGGCAGATCCCAGTACCCTACATCTAGATGTAGAGTAACGGAATCTGCCGAGATTTGCCGAGTGCCTCTAGAACGTGACATGTGAAGTTTTCCATATGTCTGGAAGTTGTTTAGTTGACATCACAATTGTTATCCGATATCAAAAAAAAATGTTCTAATATATCACCATTACACCATAATGATGATTGAGTTCGAATTTCGTGAAAATCGGACCGAAACTGCTGGACAAAATAGCCGATTCTTGTACTCAAATAGTGTTAAAGTATGTAATATCGAGGTTGTGGACCCTCTGTCACAATTTTGATCCGATTTTGATGAAACTTAAAATAAATGTTTATATCCCAAAGATCCTGGTTCTTTTGCTATTCACGCATATCAAACCGTAACTTCTGGATTATGGCCTCTGATTGTACGAAAAATCACGGTTTTAGCTTGTTGAACCTCTCTCTAGAAGTCAAAACTTTTATCCGATTTTAAGAAACGTTTAAATTTGTCACCGTTACACCCTAATGATGGTTGGGTTCGAATTTCTTGAAAATCGTACCAAGTCTTCCTGACAAAATGGCTGCTCCTTGTACACAAATAGTGTAAATAAGTAAGTAATACCAAGGTTGTGGACCCTGTAGAAGACACAAATTTGATCTGATTTTGATGAAACTTAAAATATATGTTTATATCCCAAAGATCTTGGTTCCTTTCTATATTCGCACATATCGGACCGTAACTTCCTGGATTATGGCCCCGGATTGTATGAAAAATCACGTTTTTAGCTTGTGGACCCTCTAGAGGTCACAATTTTTATCTGATTTTAAAAATACGTTTAAATATATCGCCGTTACACCCTAATAGTGGTAGAGTTCGAATTTCGTGAAAATCAGACTGAAACTGCCTGACAAAATGTTCGCTCCTTGTACGCAAATAGTGTAAAAGTAGGTAATACCAAGGTTGTGGCCCCTCTAAAAGTCACAATTTTTATCAGATTTTGATGAAACTTAAAATATATGTTTATGTCCCAAAGATCTCCGTTCCTGTCACTGTTGGTGCATATCAGATCGTAACTTCCTGGATTATGGCCCCAGATTGTACGAAAAATCACGGGTTTCTTAGCTTGTTTAAACAATATTTATTTTATTCATTTGAAAAGGATTGAACAACAGGAAAAGCCTATATAAGTTCTTTCCCAGGGAAACAAAAAATACTAAACCATATAATATAAACATTGTAAAACCGAGCATATACAGTTTCTTGTGGAAATAATATAAATATATTTTCTATCGGAATTTCGGTGCAGACCAGTTATGATTCTTCCTGTTTCTAGTTGGATCTTTAGTACTACAATTATCCCATATACTATCTCCGTACTCCATAACAGGACTCCATAACAGGACGTATATCGTACATAAGGCAGATCTATTTAATTTGAATTTTAATTGGCTAGTATGATGAGTCTATTACAAGCTTTTTTTTGTGAATTTTAGAAATATGTTCTGCCCATGTTCCGTTTAGATGAAAAGTTGGCCCCAGGTGGCAGTGTGAAGTAACTTTATCAATAATTTTATTTTCAAATATAAGATTAGGATGATTATTTTTTTACGTGTGAATATTAAGTTTTTCGTTTTATTTGGGTTAAATTTTATTTGCCATCTATTTGTACAGGTTGATATTAGCTTCAGATCACTATTAATTGAATTAGCAGTTTCCAATAGGTTATCATTTATAATTGCAAATAGAGACGTATCTTCAGCAAATAATCTTCAGCAAATAATCGTACATTATAGATTGTCTGAAATATCATTTATATCAATTAAAAATAGAAAAAGGCCAAGTATTGATCCCTGGGGAACCCCGGATTCAACTGACAAAAAAGGTGATTGAAAGCCTTCAAGGACAACACATTGTATACGATCTGTTAAATAGTTGTATATCCAATCACATACATTTAGACTAATACTATACTTTCGCAGCTTATACATAATTCCCATGTGCCAGAGTATTATATAAGCTTACTCTTCAAAAAAAGTAGGGGATATTGAAATGCAAATACCTATGCAGGTTGCGATATGATAAATAGTCATGGACATTTGACATGCTTTGAGTGTATGTTCACAGATGAAGAACTTGTCGCCCCAACAGAACCACTGAGCTGCACATGCGACACGTTATAGCGCCATACACCTGGGAGGGGTTCATTGTCAAATTTGACACTTCAAGGAAGAGTTGATGAAAACTGCCGCGTGCTGGTTTATCTATCCATGTTTGCTTTCCTATAGGTTTCTTGCATAAGATTAACTGTTTAGCATATCTTTGCTTTAGTGTGTTACGTTTAATTTGATCGGGAGACGTGTTTGTCGATGTCAACGTCAACCGACAACACTACAAGAATTGACCGTGGCACTGCAAGAGAAGTGGGTCAGATTGTCCCAAATCGTGATTGGATGGTTGATTAGGAGCATACCACGACGAACTGCTGAATGTCTGAGGATTGGTGGAGCAATTACTCATTATTAAGACAAAGCATGAAAAACAAAACGTCCATTTTCACATTTGACGGTGTATCTCTTTGCGAGTGAAATGCGGCCGTCGGATAAGCCGCCCATACGAACTGTTTACGTTCATGTGTAGGCAATTGGCCTGTTATTAACATACACTGGTTACCTCTGGCTCTAATAAAAACAGCAGTGCATTTCCGTAGTTTTGTATTGTTTCTAAATATCCCCTACTTTTTTTAAGAGTATATATATATCAAGAAGGTGGTTTATTGTTGAATCACTTTCTTGAAACCCTGACTGATGTTTAGATAATAAATCATATTGTTTAATAAAGTTGTACAGGTGTTTTAGGATATTTTTTTTAAATCTTACAAATTGTTCACGTTAATGAAATGGGGAGGTAATTTTCTGGTAATTGTGGATCACCCTTCCCTTTGAAAGCGACCGTGTCATGTGAAGTTTTCCATATTTCTGGAAGTTGTTTAGTTGAGGGTCACCATTTTTATCCGATTTTAAAAAAATCATTTAAATATATCACCGTTACAGCATAATGATGGTTGAGTTCGAATTTCGTAGAGGTCACAATTTTTATCCGATTTTGATGCAACTTAAAAAAAAATTTTATCCTGAAGATCCCAGTTCCTGTAGATATTCACGCATATCGGACCGTAACTTCCTGGATTATGGCCCAATATCGTAAGAAATATCGCTTCGTTTTTTTTAGCTTCTTCTCGCTCCATCTCTTGCAAAATGTGGGCGTATCTTGCATGGCAATCGCTTGTTTATGACATAAACATAAAGCCTACCCTTAATCGTTTCAGAGTTTGACATATACTCCAGAAACCGCAGTAGGACCAATGCCTAGATATAGAGTCAGCTGTAAACCGCTTGGTATAAAGGGAAAATCGTGTTTTGTAAGCAAACAGAGTGTAGAAGTCTGCCCTTGTGCCAAAAACATGTTTTGTGTACCTGGTGTTCTCCATTTCCTTGGGACGTGTTATCCCAAATAAATAAATTTCTCTATAATGACTAATAATTTAATTGTACAAGAAAGAAAAAAAATCGAGATTATGTTGCTTGTTGAAGATAACATTTTGTAGATTATGTTTATTTTACACGGTATTTTCAGAGACAGATATACCGGATTTTGACAAGTGAGCTAGGTTCAAACCAAAGTCCTCGCAACAGGGCCCATTTTAACGTGCCTACATGTACGAACGTGCCTCTGGGTAAATAATCCGTGCTTTGAAAAAATGCTATTTATATATAGCCCGGTGAATCTGGCAAGATGGTATGGGGAAACTTAGCTAGCATTATGATCATCGATTACTTTCGATACATAGAGAACATTGTCCTATGCAGGTGACAGTGAAGGTTCGTTTCCCTTTGGATCGACTTTGGATGTTTCTTTGGGCTGTTAATAATACTGACCCACGGTTATAAATCTAAATATGTTAATTCTGTTATATTTTGGGTATAAATCTAAATATGTTAATTCTGTTATATTTTGGGTATAAAAGTGTAAGCGTGTTATCAGAAGTCAAATTCTGGAAATTTTCACGGAACCCTAAAACATTGGAAACCGTGCTTCGCCAATAAAACCTTGAAATAGGCCCTGCGTTGCAATATTTTCAAGAAAGAAAATCACGGCATGTTGACTACAAATGGTTACATTAGAACAGTTTATGAACTTTCCATTTCTGTTTCACGTTCTCAACGACACGATAAAGTCAGGTTGATATTAGTTACTATGATTTCTCACCGATGAATGGAAACACCGAATATTTCAGATGAACAGATGAACAAATAAAGACAGCCTAGCAGTGCATGCCAAATAAATGGAAATCAAATGAAATGAGATTAACGGGCATACGCCATGCAGTGTTTCATGAGGAAAATTACCCCTGGACGACGGCGTTTCCAACTGCCATGGGTTCTTTTACGTACACAAAAATTCCCGGAATTTTCCAGGGTAGTGTCCCGTTTGTCACTGATCTCTATTGTGTTCACTGCTTTTCCGGACACGTAATAAATCTCTTGAACAGGAAGTCCCAAAATGCTGAAAATTAACAGGGTTCATCTTCTCCGATCCCAATGCTTCACAGCCCTAATGCTTCACACAAAATTAGAAGAAGAAAAAAACAATCCATAAAAAAAACGTTCCCAAGTTTAGCGGAAATTGGGCTTAACACCGGAACTGAAGTTCGCAGAATGCTGAGACTGATTGAGTTCAACACAGGACCCCAATCATTCACCAAATTCAGGGCCGGCGGAAGCAATTCTTGATTTGGGGGGGGGGGGGCTACCACCCTAGGTCTTTAGGCGAGAGATCAAGGGCCGCTTAGTCCCCGGAAGCTCTCGGGGGTCTAGATCGTCGGAGACGCTTTCTGAGCGATTTCTAGCTAATAAAATTACCCAGAAATGAAGCGAAATTTTATTTCTGTTTTAACTCCAGTAACATAAAGACAGAACCTATGGTGGTTTAATCCTGTGATGCTGAACTTGACCCCCAAAAAAATGCATAATAATACCAAAGTTGTGGACACTGTAGAGGTCACAATTTTTATCCGATTTTGATGAAACGCACAATGTATGTTTATTACCGAAAGATCTCGGTTCCTTTCGATATTGGCGCATACAGGACCGTCACTTCCTGGATTGTGACCCCTGTTTGTACGAACAATCACATTTTAGTTTGTGGACCCTGTAGCAATAACAGTTTTTATTTGATAGTAAAAACCGTTCAATTATATCAGGTCACAATTTTTATCCGATATTGACGAAACTTGAAATATAGGTCTATGTCCCAAAGATCTCAGTTTTGTTACTTTCGAAATTGGCATGTATCGGGTTGTAACTTCATGGATTGTGGCCTCCGATTGTACGAAAAATCTTGTTTTTAGCTTACGGACACTACACTCTAGCGGTCACAATTTTCATCCCATTTTGATGAAACTTGAAATGCATGTTTGGTTCCTTTCCATATTCGCGCATATCGGATTGTAACTTCTTGGATTAGAGGTTACAATTTTTATCCGATTTAAAAGGCGTTCGAATATATCACCGTTATACCATAATTACGGTTGAGTTCACATTTCCTGAAAATCGGACCGAGCTGCCCCACAAAGTGGTCCCTCCCCTAAACGCATGTAATACCCAGGATAGATCTAAATATTAAGGCCACCTACATATTTCTCCAAGGTCGCGAGATGTAAACAGTGATAGCGCCAATCCTAATCCAAGATCTAGCCCTTCCCCGAAGCCACATGCCCGGCAACAATCACGTGCCCCAGCCCTGATAACATCTTGTGACCTTGACGAAATCTGCCGGTGGCTTTAATATTTAGATCTGACCGTAATACCCAGGTTGTAGACCATCCAGCGGTTCAAATTTTTTATCCAATTTTGATAAAACTTAAAATATATATTTACATCCTAAAGATCTGGGTTCCTTTCGATATTGACGCGTATTGGACAGTAACTTTCTGGATTATTACCCCCTAATTGTACGAAATATCTCGTTTTAGCTTATGGACCCTCTAGAGGTCACAATTTGTATCTTATTTTCAAAACTGTTCAAATATATCACCGTTACACCATAATTGTGTCCTCAAAATCGGACCAAAACTTTCCCGTCAAATAGCCACTCCCCTTTACGAAAATAGTATATAATAAAAGCATGTATACCCAGGTTGTGGACCATCTAGAGGTCACAATTATATACTCGATTTAGATGAAACTTGCCTTTTACGTGAATGAAGTTTGCGGACCTTTCATGTTGAAACTTAAACTGTGTGTTAAGGATCAAAAGTTCTGGGATGAGTTCGACTTTTTTAGCATCAGACCTTACATTCTAGAGCTGTAGCCCTGCTTTTCAGGCAAAATTGGAAATATGTACGGATTATATAGGCCCTCCGGGGGGGGGGGGATAACATTGTTGTCCCATTCTGTTGAATCTTAAATATATTAAGGATCAAAAGATCTTGTATGAGAGGATAAGCCCTATTGCTTTTACCTCTTCCCCATCGATTTCTTCCAAAATATGGGCATATCTTGCTTGACAACCGCTTGTTTTAACTGGTCATAACTGATAGAAGTGAATTATTTGATGGATAAGGGACACAAGGAAAGAGTATATAAATAAAACTCTATCCCGACGTCTTTCTAATTACCTAATATGTCATAGATACAACGGACGTAAGATGGACTTGTAACCGTAGGTCTCTTAACCCAGAGATCAGTATATAGCATATAGCAGGGTTTTCTTCCTCTGAAAGTCTCACTTCTACTCACTGCCATGTTAAAATCAAGCCTCTGTGTTTTATTGAATAGTTACTTGCGTGCAATAACCTGGAGAAAAGAGTACTTGCGGCCAAATTATTGGTGCTTTAGCCCCCCCCCCCACTCCGCCGGGCATGAAATTTGAAAAATATCTATATCAAGTTCACAAGTCAATTGTTGACCAACGTACAGGGTGACAACTGAAATGGTACCAATATATTTTTCACGGGAACGAAAAGCTTTTTATCAGAACGGTACTTGAGGGTAAAACTTTTGCTCAATATTGTGTAATATACTATTCAAAAAAAGTAGGGGATATTTGATTTTTAAGTGTTATTAAAGTCACCTAATGAAACTGACGAAGAAACAAATGACAAAATGAAATGAAGTTCACATTCATCGATTTATTCCAAATGATCGTTAGACTAAGTAAGGCACAGACTGACCATTATAAGGGTAAAATGATACCCGGGGTCAAACAGCAAAGTTACCACAGCATCACAACCAAGTCAGTAACGGGTAAATCCTCCTGTGTTTGCCAAACAAGCATTGATCCGACGTGGCATACTCCTATGAGACGTCTAAGGTCATTTTGGTCCAGATTGTCCCATTCCTGTTGCAACGCAGCAGCAAGTTCTTGGACATTGGCAGGACGTTGTTGACGTTGACGTAACCTCTGTCCAAGCATGTCCCAGACATGCTCGATGGGGGAGAGGTCGGGACTCAGTGCTGGCCAAGGTAATGTGGTGATGTTCTGTTGTTGGAGGTAACCTGTAACGATCCTGGCCCTGTGACATCTTGCGTTGTCATCCTGGAAGATGAAACGGCGGCCATGACGTCGTGCGAACGGCACAACATGGACTGCCAAGATGTTGTCCCGGTAGTACTGGCCTGTAACACGCCCTGCAACAACATGTAAAGCCGTTCTTCCAGCAACAGTGATGCCTCCCCACACCATAACAGAACCACCCCCAAATCGATCATGTCTGATGACGTTAACGTCTTGGAAGCGCTCGTTTCGACGACGCCACACCCTCCTACGTCTGTCCAAAAAATCAACAGTGAACCTTGACTCGTCTGAAAACATCACATTGCTCCAGCGTCGATTATCCCAGTGTTGACGATCCCTACACCAACGACGTCTTGCCTGAATGTGATGATCTCTCAAACAAGGGATCACGCGAGGACGTCGGGCGCGAAGGTGACCCCTATGCAGTCGATTCCGAATCGTCTGGCCACTCACTCTCACACCAATGTCTGTTTGAAGACGAGCGCTGATCTGATTTGCTGTGATGACACGATTTCTCAAGGCCAAGGTACGGATAAATCGATCCTGGGCTTGAGTTGTCGCCCTTGGTCGACCTGAGCGTGGTCTGTCCTGTACAGATTGTGTATCACGGTATCTGGACCATAGCCTGCTTATGACAGACTGAGAAACATTCATCGTCCGCGCCACAACCGCCTGTGTTGTGCCGATCTGTAGCATGCCAAGGGCACGTAACCTTTCATTTTGGGTAAGCCGACGCATATCAAAATTTGTTTTCTGGTCACTAAAACAATTAAACTGATGTTTCCACCCTGGAATTCAATGCCACAATGACTGTAACATTCAAAGTCAGAGTCGTGCAAATCTTGGGTTGGACCCCCATGATGATCCCAAGCATCACCTGCATTCCATGCGGTAGCTATTGGTGCGTTTGGACGTCACATGTAACTGGAAATGTTTCTTCTGTTAGGTTCTATAGTGACTTTTTTCGTAGTCATTTGCATATTTTAGTATTATGCCCCCAAAATCAAATATCCCCTACTTTTTTTGAATAGTATATTTAACGTTACAGTACCCCCAGTCAGGACAAAATTACGACGTAACTTTATGTAGAAAATAGAACCAGAAGAGATCGGCTATACCAATACTGTGCTGTGGGTGAGTACGCGGTAATTGCGAGTACAACCTTTTGGCAATATTGGATAACAATATCAGTGTAAGTAATATTTAAAAATGTGTCAGTCTCCCGCAACCTTTTCGTAAATACAGAACATGACACTGTAATGATATATATTTCCCAAACTATCTATCGGAATTCTTTGTTTGGTAAGCAAGGAATCTTGAACAGACAATAAAGATGTCCATGTGTATTTCCTGATCCTGCTGTCACTTTAAAATAACAACAAAACAAAATTCAACTAATAGCCCACTCAACAGAATTTACACGACACGCTGTGAATTCTATTGATTAAGATTGACGAGCTGGATTTAAGAACTTGCATTTCTGTCTTAAACATACCCGTATTCCATTTTCAAAATAACGAGATGTCTGATTGTGCAGGATACACTTTATTCTGAAGAAGATACAACAACTAGGTATTAACCCTTTTCTAGGAATAACGTACACAGACTGGTATTAATATCACAGATTGCTTTAATGTCATATTCACAACTGTCAAGTATGAACACTACTACTAAATTACTGAAATACATTTGTTTGTCTAACAATATACTGGTGCTTTTCATTGGTTGCGACCAAAGATAAGCATACATGCATTAATCTGGTAGACTCGTATTCAGGTAACTCTACTGCAGTTAATAGTGATTGCGCCGAAGTATCTCTCGCATCATACTTATATTCAACACTTTAAATGTAGCAAAACTCATATAATATGGTATACTATATACATTTAAAAGAAAATAATATACAAAATATAAGTAAAAACTCTAAATATTAACAAAGTTAACAACACACACACGGCCTCTTATATATAAAATCTTGAGTTTAATAGTTGTAATTGTAAGCACTGCGAACACGAGCGTCTTATTTTCTATAAAATAGCCGATGGTTTGACGTGATTGATTAATATCCAGTTAACAACCAGTTCAACGAAGACTTCAGAAATTTATATATATATATATATATATATATATACATATACATACACAGCATATTAAAACCTCTTTAAAAATAATTTAGAATACTTATATTTTGATTCAGCATCCATAATGAAATTTCTCTTAATTTCTAGAGGCCCACTAGCTGGCCCGTGGGTTGCAGGCCCTATAGCCTATGTCACAATCCGGCACTGTCTGCCATCGGTTTGTTCGTTCGTTCTTAAGGCTTAACGTCCGCTTCCACCTTGGGTTATATCGCCAACAAGTGTTTTCGGTTTGGACCCCGCGCCATTTATACACAACACAATTATACATTGACATTTGGACCATTTTGCTTTTGATATCATTTTTGACAGAAAGTAAATGTGACTAAACTTATGCTACTATTATCATTAGTATTATTATCTTAAATAATATATGGCCTTTTTTAAGTGTGATCTTTGCTGATAACCATGGAGAAATTTTAATACAACGAATACATCTAAAATATTTCGTTAACTTTAGCTACAAATTCAACAATATAATCACTTTAAATGTATTAAAAAACAATCTTATGTTCTGTTCTCCATTAGGTCTGGACTAAATGACAAACTAATCTAGATGAAAGTAATGAAAGCAGGACCCTCATAAGTCTATGTGGCGCCCCAGGACAAAAGTTTCAGTGAAGCGCCCCACCCTATCATGGCATACTGTAACTGCTTTGTACAGTGCCTGTGCTCAGTTGATTTTTTATGGCTAAAGAAATTTTAAAATACAATTTCTATACTTTTAACACTTTATCTAAATAACTATTTATTAAATCAACTTCTGTGTAAAAGGTTTATGTTTATTTATCCTTCCACTCTCCATTTGATCGAAAAACCCTATAATTTGTCTTGGAAAAATCATAATTCTACCCTCTCTATTTGCTGAAATATGAACTGGTTTACATAGATTACGGGGAAGCCAGTATGCACTTAGATAATTTGTCCACCCCCGCCCCCTCCCAAGAAGTGTCGCCCCGGGCATATGCCCCCCCCCCCTCCTTAAGTTTGTTTTCAGGATATCGAAATTTGCTTAATCCAGCTATATGAATGATTGGTAAGCTACAGCTCCAGGTGCAGAGTGATAGGTCACTGTGGTTGGTGGTCCGGCGAAGGTCGTGTAGTGTGGCGTCGTCTGGTAGGTGACAGCAACTGGGTCTTGTCGGTAGGTGACTGATCTAGGCGTGGTGGCATAGACTACTGCAACTGGTTCTCGCGAGTATTCCACTTCTGCTGGTGAAATCGCATACTGTACACCAGTTGGTCGAGTGTGGTACTCCACAGATGTGCCCACGTTTTGGTATGTGTAATGGGTCGTTGGGGCACTATGGTATGTGACCATATTTGATAAATATGGCGAACTGCTATAATAACCAAGCATGTTTGGTTGTTTTGATTGGAAAAGTGAACTTTAAAAAGAGTTTGTAACAGAGTATAACTAAAATATGTTCCCCGGAATTCACTTGTTTTGTTGACGGGTTACTTACATCAGAAAATCCTGAAATAAGAAAGACATATATTTTTTTTCAGATTACAAATTCCTATATTTCAGAGACGATCTAGCTGAGAAATTAATCTAATAATTTTGAATATAAGATCTAAAATAATAAACACATAGGCACGCATATATAAAATTATGTGTTGTACATATTATATAAAATTATGTGTTGTACATATATTTTAAAATGGCGAACTTCTGCTTGAGTGCTTTGTATTGAAATGTACATGTAGAATAATATTGTATTATGTTCATTGCTAGGTAATCTGTATTCAAGTCGTCGTGATAAGATCATTCTTTCTATAAACACAATTCAAGTATTTATTATACACATTTATACTTATGAATCAATTGACCCGTTTTGCTCCCTTTTAACTATAATTGAATGTTAAGAAAATGTTTTTTTGTTAAGAGTAAAATCAGGCCAGTGGCTCTGTGTTATAGACCTACTGTAATTTTATTGTTCAACGATGAAAAGAAAATAATTCGAATGTTATAAGGTTTTACTTCTGCTTTAAATCCAAATTTATACATTACTAGATTTTAATACTTTAGAAATCTGCAATTTTAACTAGTTTGCGAAATATAAATAACAAAGCTATCTTGTGCACATGGTTACGAAACTTTTATCGGGTGGGGGTGGAGTGCATGGGGCTGTAACTATTTTGCCCGAATTAACCAATAAAAATTTGTCAACAAATTTACCTAACCTGATTACTAAAACAGTGGTACTTTTGGGGACTGTCATGGGCGTGCAAGTGGTTCAATCATTCTTAAGAGTTATCGGCCTATTGGATATTTTCCACACGCGTTGAAAATAAAACTAACTAAACGAAACACCAAAGAAATATTTACTAAAAAATAAGGATAAATTGCCCTTTTCCGGTTGGTTTTTAATAGTCAAGGGCAGGTATGTGTGGTGGGTAAAATCAATACACCGGAATCCAGGCTTTATCTAGCATTACAATATATTAATTTCCAAAGGGGAAGCATTAACACCTCACTCACTCTGCCAACAGTATATAGACTATTTAAAGTAGCTAAGTCTCTAACTCAATATCATCCAAAATCTTCGACATTGAAAACACGAATTTTTTGTCAATTTAAATCAACATTGATGTTGTGATCTTACCGGGAAATGATGGGCTTCTGATATCCAATATTTAAGACAAAATAAACAGTTTACCATTGGTACACGAATCGTGTACCATAATGCGTTTTGCACCATTTGTAACAAGGGACTCGAAGAACGAGGCTAGAGATCTTCCACAAGTCATGTCAAACGGTGACGTCATATTCTTATCTGGAGAGCATGCCCAATAAATAAATAGACTGCAATAACTAGACGCTAGAGACCGCCGTTCGGTTGAGACTTCTGGTGTATTTCGCCGAATATAACTGATTCGGAATTAGAGTAAAAACGGTAACGATTAAATGTAAATCAGTTTATATACATTCATATTACATTATTATATGCGTTGCGACCCATTTGTGTCAATTTTTAGGTCCCAAATATTAGTGATTTAGCTCCTTTAAATATGATTTCGAAATACATGTAGAATAATTCGGATATAAAAATATCATTCAGATATAATAATATTGAATTAAAAGCTAATAGTCATCATCGTTCAGAAATAATGTCTACGGTTTTTTTTATTTTATATAAGGGGTGGCTCGGTCATTAAGGCCTGGCATTGTGAATAATTCGATGAAGAATATGGGGAAACTCCGCCGTCCTGGCAAAATTTCTCTGATAGCACACTGACGTATGCCCATCTTCATTATCCCGTTTGGTGCAGAAAAGTAGGTGATTAAACACCATTTCATTTTGTTTATTTGATATTTTGTCTTATATCAGATCTCCATCATGCAGACGTATGTCATTCATTGCGCATGTCTTTATGATTGGAGTAGTATACATGATTCCCAAAAATTTCGGGTAAAATACCACAAGAAGATAATATATACTTACATCATATTGAATGGGAAATCAGTTTCAGATTGGGTTATTGTCTTTATAGTCAAACTGACAACCACAGTACAGTATTTCCTTCCAATTAAATACAACTCACTTCGCAACGTACCGTCAACAAGGATCCTTTTAACAAATGCCTTTTACGGGGTGTTGTTGCGAGGGGTATCTATTGTGTAAAAAGCAAACGTCACACAGTATTTACACAATAAGGCCTTTTTGTTGAACTGTCAATCAAGTTATTGATTTTGATGTGAATAACGTATGTCATGATACTAATAAAATATATCACAACAATCAAACTTATTTTTTTCTGTTTAAGGAGCGGAGACTCGTTCAGGTGTTTGATATATTTACATAAGTACATGGGTTACACTCATATCTATATCTATTTTCAATTTGTGGTATGGTTAGTCAAAACACTGATTGATAACGGTAATTTGCTAAAGGCTAACGCTCATATACATGTAAATTAATATGAGTCATGCAATTATATTCGAATGTTTACATCGATTTATATTCCGTTTACACATATACATGATTCTCTTTGTCAAAATGAAAGTGTCGATTTGATTAAATTTATGTGTTGATTTGTTTTCTTGAGATGAAAATCTTTATTTCTGAAACACATTTACGTCCGAAGATAAAACCGATTGAGATATAATCGATTATGTGTTCATCAATCTGTCTGGATTCATTATGACCTGCCCTTGCAACCAGACTAAAAGCCCATGTAGGCCTACGTGTAAAAGACCAAGAGTTTATGTGTCACCACAATTAACAACGCCGACATTATTCTTTTCTTGTTGGTTTTATAATCTTGGTTGTACAGTTACCATTACTTATGACATATTTTATTCAAAAGAATTGCGTCTAGGCCCAATAAGAAATGCTGCCCATATGGTTTAGAAATTTAGCATCGACACTGTTAATACAAAGATCTGAATGAAGAAATATATGAACGTCATGAAGCCGCCACCACCCTCGTGGATAATCGGCACATCAAATCAATGATGTGGCGAAAGGCATGCAGCTAGTGGTAGACTACGCCTAGACTACTAGTCTTTTATTTTCCGGAAGCCACGGTGGCTCAATGGGTGTGACGCTGGTTCACTAACCGGAGGTCCCAGGTTCCATACCCGTGTTATTCCACGGAATTTCACTGCTTGATTTCCTCTTATCAGTTGTGCATGACGATAAACGCAGGTCCACCCTGTTCTCGTTGGAATTCGATTTGGAGTAGGCTAAAATACCGCTATCAAGGCATAATTTCCCCGAAATCACACCGGTGATGTTAAAAATCTAACATAATACAAACACAGAGGTCTGCACATGTGTCAAAATGTTGCTGACATTTTCTACTTTTAAGCAGTAGCGGATTCTAGCCAAAGCCCCGTCCCATCCGAAAAAGGTTGAAAATGTCCATATATTGACACCCTGCATGTTTTATGTACAAACGCTTTAACCCGATTTCAAATTACAGTGATTTATAAATTTTGGAATATATATTTTACAATTAATGGCAACTATTGACCATGATGAAATGAGTGTCTATCTCAATATAACTACATATATGGCACATAATCACACAAAGAGCATATATATTTTTAAAAGTAAACTTATATAACCCAATGCATATAAGGTCAGTACTCTTCTTGATCATTGTTAGTTCCTAAAACGAATCAAATCATAGTTTTACTGGATTTTCTTGTTTTCCGGAGTAGATAGGCACTTGTAGTAATACAGTAGAGCGATGAATAAACTTCCTGGAACTACAACCTGGGTGTATTCTTTTAACGATATCATAGTTTGAACAGCTCCCGCCATAATTATAAGTAAGACACCGCAGCTGACCTTCTGAACAGGTTTCGGTCCAAGTAGCAGGCCTATCCCTAAAAGTAGTTCCACCCAACCCAGTGATACTCTGTATGAAACCACAGAAGGTTGATATCCAACTAACACCATGGGACAAACTTCGGCAAATTTCTTAAAAGTTTTATTCTGTAAAAATTAAAACAGAAACAACACCGTTAGTCATCATAAGAAGCACCTTTTTATTAATTAACTTCGCCAGCATTTTTACGCTTCGTCATTCATATATTAAAAAGACAACCAAGCAAAGCGTGGAAATACGCCAGCACAGCAGCCATGTCTCGACAGCAGCTTATCCGAAAGTAAAACGTGGATTACGACCAAATTAGAAAAGGATGCCTTCATGACATCTGCTGATCTCTGTCCTTTAATTCCGTTAAAAAGTGTTGCCTCTATCGACAATGGGCGGCATTACTCGGGACCGGAAGGTCGCGAAATGCTGATTATCGATAATGTTTGTCCTCTCATGACAACAATGTTTCCCACCAAAATTTAAAAAGGCCCGTTTAAAACTATGGCCTATCACGTTCACAAGGTTTTTTGGCAACATGGGATATCTGCGGAATGCTGAATATCGCTAGGTTTCATTATATCATGGCCACAGTGCTTTATAGCAAATTTAAATAACCTATAGCATCTATCACGTTCACAAGGTTTTTTGGGTAAACGGGCATAACGCCGGAATCGGATGTCGCAGAACGCTGATTATCAATAGGGTTCACACTCTCATGACCCCGCTATCGAGTTCAATGGGTTTTCGCGGAAAAGGACATTACATTAGTACGAAGGTTGCGGAACGCTGAATATCGACAGAGTTCTTCCTCTTGGGACCATGCTTCACATCAAATTAGAGAAGAATAGGTTAAAAACTGTAGCCTCTATCGCGTTTACAAGTCAATATTGTTGCCGAATCGACGGATGGACATGGGTGACGGCATAATACGATAACACTGAAATGTAAGTGTATAAGAAAATCGTCAAGATTTTGAGACACGGCGCGTTTTAACCATGGTTTGTGGAGAGAGTGGCGAGAGGCCTTCATTACCAGACTTAGACTGAATTCGTATTTTTAAAATCGAATATTATGGATTATATTGAGTTAAAGATACATCCCCACGAAAGTATTTATTGGGCAGTTATGTCAAATACAAAATATGGCAAATTTTGTATAAATGGAAAGTTGAGACGCCCGATCCTACCAGCAAAATACCGTAGGCAAGCATTAGGCAAAAATGTCAAGGTATCACTAACTGTCAGTCCGACGGCTTATTGTTTGCCAACTTGACTTAGGGAGCGATTGTTATTTCTTGATCATCCTTGATCGAATGGTTTGGCGGTTTTGGGAACATTGAAGGGTTAAAAGGTACATCAGCCTCTGCAATAAAACGACAGAGAAAGAAGTTGGCAGAATAAAATCCAAGAAGTAACGACAAATACATTCTGAAATGAACCCTCCCTCAATCAAGTTACATGACAAACATGGCTTCTAGATTTTTTCATATCTTGGGGTATTTTCTCGCGAATACAATATTTTGAGAGGGATCTGAAGCAAATATTTGATAGATTAATTACTTCGAATACGTTTTTAGTTCATATTAGCCTCGGTCACCCAGAACCTCCTAGTTTTCAACTTACGGGGGATCTGGGAGAGTTGTCAATATTTGACAAAAAGTTCCATTGCCCATGTGTAACCGGGAGTTTGATATTTCTGTGGCTGATTATACAGTATCTTTGGCCAAGTCAAGTAAGAGTTTCGCCCCTTTCTGCAATAAATCCCATATTTCTTGCATTAATGTAAACAACATGAATCGTGGCCACGGATTGGGATTCATTTTAAAAAAATAAACCCATAGATATGGCCCATGAAGAGTGAAATTTTACATAGTAGAATCATAGTATATCGTTACTATATTATTATACTTTATGAACATTAGAGATGAAATGAAATGAAATATGGTTTTATGACACGTCAGCTCCAACCGGGCTATATTGCTCCAAACATATGGTGAATATTACGAGACAAGCTAAATTATATCACAGAAAAAACATTATATGCATAAATAATCAAAATTGTGGACGTCCGGACGGACAGGGACGACGGTATAACATGTCCACATGAAAATGTGGGCCTATAAAAACAATATCACAGTTAATAAAATTAAAAATAAAAAACAACTTTTATGCATATAAATATTAAATACAAAAATGAAATGATATATATATATATATATATATATATATATATATATATATATACAATTAAAATTTATGATAAAATCCAGTCTCTTTTAAAAAGTCTAATGCTTTACCATATAAACCCGGTTGGGCAAACAGGTGAGGTAATGCCTGACAACGGTAAAAATTCGATCTAATATCCTTGAAATGCTTGCACTCAATCAAAATGTGCTTAACTGTCAAAAGAACATGACAATGTTCACATTCTGGTTGAGGCTCTCGCTCTAAAATGAAAATATGAGTTAAAAAAGTATGACAAATGCGAGAGCGACACAAAACAACTTCATCCCTCCTGTTGGTTCTATAGACCGAACACAAATTGGCAACCTATTCGGCTAGCGAGCTATTCGACCGATCCAGCTGGCAACCTGTTCGTTGGCAACCTATTCAGCAGAATTAAGACAACAGTCGCCCAAACTCATCTATTTTTACCAACCAATAAAATCCAACGTTACGTCTATCAAATGAAAGTAGAATAATATATTATTTTTTATCCATTCCTTTAGCTCAGAATAGAGGTGTAATTTCGCATTATCGTACAAAATTCTAGACATCCAACTAAATATATTCCGAAAGGTAATTAAATAGGTTTTCCAAATATTATCAGTAAAAGTTGGCACAGTCATATTAAAGGGGTGCACTCTCTTCCTAAACATGACCAATTTTTTTTAAAATTTTAAAGGGAAAAACTGTTAATAACCCGTGTCAAAATTCGGACCATCTTACAAAATTCTGATGATCAAACTAAATATATTCTAAAAGGTAATTGAATGTCATTAGTAAATGTCATTAGTAAAAGTTGGCACAATCATATTAAAGGGGTGCGCTCTCATCCTAAACATAGCCAATTTTCTATATGTAAAAATAGACCGGTATTTTTTTCGAAGTCCAAATTCGGACCATCGTACAAAATTCTGAGCAACCAGCTATATATATTCTGAAAAGTAATTGAATGAGCTTTCTAAATGTTATTAGTAAAAGTTGGCACAATTTTGTACGATGGTCCGAATTTTGACTTGGAATATTACCTTTCTTTCATTTAAAATATTGAAAAAATGGCTATGTTCAGGTTGAGAGCGCGCCCCTTTAATATGATTGTGCCAACTTTTACTAATAATATTTGGAAAGCTTATTCAATTACCTTTCAGAATATATATAGCTGGTTGCTCAGAATTTTGTACGATGGTCCGAATTTTGACTCGGAATATTACCTTTCTTTCGACTCGGAATATTACCGTTCTTTCACTTTAAAATATTGAAAAATTGGCTATGTTCAGGTTGAGAGCGCGCCCCTTTAATATGATTGTGCCAACTTTTACTAATACTATTTGGAAAGCGTATTCAATTACCTTTCAGAATATATATAGCCGGTTGCTCAGAATTTTGTACGATGGTCCGAATTTTGACTCGTAATATTACCTTTCTTTCACTTTAAAAAATTGAAAAATTGGCTATGTTCAGATTGAGAGCGCGCCCCTTTAATATGACTGTGCCAACTTTTACTAATAATATTTGGAAAGCTTATCCAATTACCGTTCAGAATATATATAGCTGGATGCTCAGAATATTTTACGATGGTCCGAATTTCGACTCGGAATATTACCGTTCTTTCACATTAAAATATTGAAAAATTGGCTATGTTCAGGTTGAGAGCGCGTCCCTTTAATATGATTGTGCCAACTTTTACTAATAATATTTGAAAACTTATCCAATTGCCTTTTAGAATATATATAGCTGGATGCTCAGAATTTTGTACGATGGTTCGAATTTGGACTTCGAAAAAAATACCGGTCTATCTTTACATATAGAATATTGAAAAATTGGCTATGTTCAGGTTGAGAGCGCGCCCCTTTAATATGATTGTGCCAACTTTTACTAATAATATTTGGAAAGCTTATCCAATTACCTTTCAGAATATATATAGCTGGTTGCTCAGAATTTTGTACGATGGTCCGAATTTTGACTCGGAATATTACCGTTCTTTCACTTTAAAATATTGAAAAATTGACTATGTTCAGGTTGAGAGCGCCCCTTTAATATGATTGTGCCAACTTTTACTAATAATAGCTGGAAAGCTTTTTCAATTACCTTTCAGAATATATATAGCTGGTTGCTCAGAATTTTGTACGATGGTCCGAATTTTGACTCGGAATATTACCTTTCTTTCACATTAAAATATTGAAAAATTGGCTATGTTCAGGTTGAGAGCGCGTCCCTTTAATATGATTGTGCCAACTTTTACTAATAATATTTGGAAAGCTTATCCAATTACCTTTCAGAATATATATAGCTGGTTGCTCAGAATTTTGTACGATGGTCCGAATTTTGACTCGGAATATTACCGTTCTTTCACATTAAAATATTGAAAAATTGACTATGTTCAGGTTGAGAGCGCGTCCCTTTAATATGATTGTGCCAACTTTTACTAATAATATTTGGAAAGCTTATCCAATTACCTTTCAGAATATATATAGCTGGATGCTCAGAATTTTGTACGATGGTCCGAATTTGGACTTCGAAAAAAATACCGGTCTATCTTTACATATAGAATATTGAAAAATTGGCTATGTTCAGGTTGAGAGCGCGCCCCTTTAATATGATTGTGCCAACTTTTACTAATAATATCTGGAAAGCTTATCCAATTACCTTTCAGAATATATATAGCTGGATGCTCAGAATTTTGTATGATGGTCCGAATTTCGACTCGGAATATTACCGTTCTTTCACATTAAAATATTGAAAAATTGGCTATGTTCAGGTTGAGAGCGCGTCCCTTTAATATGATTGTGCCAACTTTTACTAATAATATTTGAAAACTTATCCAATTGCCTTTCAGAATATATATAGCTGGATGCTCAAAATTTTGTACAATGGTTAGAGTTTGGACTTCGAAAAAAATACCGGTCTATCTTTACATATAGAATATTGAAAAAATGGCTATGTTCAGGTTGAGAGCGCGCCCCTTTAATATGATTGTGCCAACTTTTACTAATAATATTTGGAAAGCTTATTCAATTACCTTTCAGAATATATATAGCTGGTTGCTCAGAATTTTGTACGATGGTCCGAATTTTGACTCGGAATATTACCGTTCTTTCACTTTAAAATATTAAAAAATTGGTGATGTTCAGGTTGAGAGCGCGCCCCTTTAATATGATTGTGTCAACTTTTACTAATAACATTTAGAAAGCTTATCCAATTACCTTTCAGAATATATATAGCTGGTTGCTCAGAATTTTGTACGATGGTCCGAATTTGGACTTCGAAAAAAATACCGGTCTATTTTTACATATAGAAAATTGGCGAAGTTTAGGATGAGAGCGCACCCCTTTAATATGATTGTGACAACTTTTACTAATGACATTTAGAAAGCTTATCCAATTACCTTTTAGAATATATTTAGTTGGATCATCGGAATTTTGTACGATGGTCCGAATTTTGACACGGGTTATTAACAGTTTTTCCCTTTAAATTTTTTTAAAAAATTCGTCATGTTTAGGAAGACAGTGCACCCCTTTAATATGACTGTGCCAACTTTTACTGATAATATTTGGAAAGCCTATTTAATTACCTTTCGGAATATATTTGGTTGGATGTCTAGAATTTTGTACGATAATGCGAAATTACACCTCTATTCTGAGCTAAAGGAATGGATAAAAAATAATATATTATTCTACTTTCATTTGATCGACGTAACGTTGGATTTTATTGGTTGGTAAAAATAGATGAGTTTGGGCGACTGTTGTCTTAATTCTGAATAGGTTGCCAACGAACAGGTTGCCAGCTAGATCGGTCGAATTGCTCGCTAGCCGAATAGGTTGCCAATTTATGTTCGGTGCCGTTGCCAGCGGTCATATATTAAAAAGTTAATGGACGATCTGAAACCGGTGAAAGGTAAAAGAAATTGTGATATGGGAAGATCTAAAGCAGACTTGGCAGCTAAGTCTGCTTGATCATTCCCTTTAATATCAACATGACTGGGGAGCCAGCAAAGGACGGTGTCCTTGCTGTTAAACTCGTTTGATAGTACAAGGGCGTACAAGCTGCTTATTAGTTATTGCCTGTAAAGAGGACAAAGAATCAGTAAATATAATGTGTTTAAAGATGATGAGGATTTAATGAACTCCAAAGTCTGAAAGATGGCCTGGAGTTCAACAGTAAATATGGAAGCAGCAGGAGGACGAGGAACAGAAATGGTCTCAGATGGCGTGACAGTAGCCGAAGCTACCCGATCGCCATCTTTGGATGGAGCATAATCACCATATTTATTTAGACCATAACTCTCTGAAGAGAGACTGAAACACTGTGGAACTAGTAACTTTCTTTTTGTTTTTTGTATGATCGAGATCGATCTTGGTGTCTCAAAGAAAGGGGTATTCACAATACTGTTTTGACTGATACCAGCCTGAGACAAAAGGGGTTGAATGCGAATACCGAATGATGGAATAACATTAATCTTCGGTAAATATAGATGTTCATGATAGGGTCTAAATATGGTGTTAAAAGAAATATGATGAGGCAGAGATGCAATTTTTGTAGCATACTGCTGTGCAAGTTTATCACGTCTGTCGTGCAATGAGGGCTCGTGCGCCTCGACGTATAAACTCTGCACTGGAGATGTTCAAAATGCTCCTAAACTGATTCTAAGTCCTTGGTTGTGAATGGTGTCAAGCTCTTTGAGATAAGACTCGCGGGCAGACCCATACACAATACACCCATAATCGAGTTTAGATCTTATCAGTGCTCGATATAATCTAAGCAAGACCTTACGGTCTTCTCCCCAGTCAGTGTTTGATAAGACTCTCAATATATTGAGGGCTTTCAGACATTTCAGAGGGTTTTAATATGAGAGATAAATGATAATTTCTTATCAAATATCAAACCCAAGAATTTCGTTTCATCTACAACTGGAATGGGACTACCATCCAGTGTAAGCTCCGTGTCAGTATGTAAACCTCTTCTTTGACAGAAGTGCATGCACACAGTCTTGGATTTCGAAAATCGAAATCCATGGTCAGCTGCCCATTGTTGAATAGAATTCAAGCAAAGCTGCAACTGACGTTCGATTGTCTGCATACTTGTTTATCCGTAACACATCTGAAAGTCATCAACATAAAGAGAGCCGTCGACCCCGCGTTTAAGGCACGTCGGTATCGTTTTTATTATGATGGAAAAAAAGTGTGGGGTCAGAGAATATTGATCCCAAACGTACCGCAAACGACCTATCTTCTAAGAAGTTTTTAATGAAGAATGTAAGCGACCCACAGACCAAGGTTATGCAGGTCGCGCATGATACCATGTTTCCGTGTGCTATCATATGCTTTCTCCAGATCAAAAAATATAGCAACCAAATGTTGTTTCTGGATGAAAGCATCCCTGACAAACGAGATGATCAAGAGTGCTCCTTTGGGACCGAAATCCACATTGGAGGTCTGTAATGAGGTTGTTGGACTCTAGCTACCAAACAAGCCTTCGATTGATCAATCTCACCATGGTTTTGAAAATGCAGCTAGTTAAAGCTATCGGACGATAATTGGTAGAATTACTCGGTTTAGGGATCGGAATTATTATGGCTTCATGCCACGAAGGACGGAAATTCCCATCAACCCAAATCCGGTTATAAAGATCTAATAGTATTAAGAGGGTAGAAAAAGGTAAATGTTTTAAAATCCGGTAGTGAATTTCATCCGGACCAGTTGCAGTATCTCGAGCTCGTTTAAGAGAATCACGGAGTTCAGCAATAGAAAACTTTACATCAGAGATGTATAATGATCTATCAATCAAAATTATCAGAAGCTTAAATCCTACCATGTCTATCTTCATTGTATCAGTTGGTGGATATATTTTCATACCACCTGCCAGAACATACACTGCAGATAAAAATTTCTGTAAAACATTCTGTACTGTTAGTAGCATGGCTAATCGCTGTATAATTGACCAATTTCCAATCTGAAGAATAAACAAGCCACCAGTGAGGCTGATGTTCCCCGCCGAAATCTCGATATAAATAGTTGACACGTATTAATTAATTGCACGTTTATCTTTTTCAAATGTATCGAGCAATCAAACTGATTATCAACTATACACTAAGTTTCATCACTCTGCTTTCCCTCAGCAGAAAATGTCCATTATCGCACTTATTCAAGGTACTGATGTGATGAAACTATACACCAAGTTTCATCACTCTCACTAAGACTTAATTAGAACCAAAGTTATCGTGTCCCAAGGCATCAACCAATCAAATTGCTTATCTCTGCTTACCCTTAGCAGAAAATTCTCATCTTCGAACTCCATCAAGGCATTCACCTAATAAATACCCCACTGATCAGAAGTGAATATTCTCTAGGCCGCTACAGTCACTGATAAGGATGACATCGATGCGACTTAATGAGTCCCCAATATTAACTTTTTTCCTATTTGTAGGTAAAAAATATTTCCTATTTAGTGTAAATGGGTATTAAAATGAGTAAAAGGCACCATTCTGCCCGAAGCAGTTACGTCTTATGTAGGCTAAACAATGATGCACGCGCCATTGAGCCAATGATTGACGCCGCGTGTTGAAGACAGTCATCTTTTACAGAGATATTAGAAGATCTTTCGTAATTCTCTGCGAAACAGATTGAATAAACAGGCGATACGTTTCAAGTCAGTAGCTTGAAGCGTATATATGGTATTAGTGTCAGTGGCCTGTGGCACGAAGTAACAGTATATTGTCGCATACATAATATATTATGTCAACGCTTGGGCGATATAATATATTATGTCAACGCTTGGGACTAGGATGGAGGTGACTAGGCATGAACTTGCAACGATAGATTTAATTGGCGCTTTGATAACCAATGAATGCTTTGGAGACATATTTTGGCGGTATTTTCCATCATGGAATCGGTAAGTTTCGATTGTTTTTTTCTTTTCTGTTTTTTCTCTCTTTTCTGTGTCCTAACCCTAACCCTAACCCTAATCCGAAAGAAAAGTGCCCTTTTTTGAAATTCTGACATCACAGGTGCCCTTTTTCTGATAAGGATGCCCTCTTTTATTTACAGGGACACTTTCTATTGTTAAGGGGGTGGACCGGTCCCCATGGTCCAACCCCTGGATCCGCTCTGATGACGCGTACATTCCACTGAGTCTACAGGTCTAATATGCTAACACGCTTGGAGCGTCAACACAATATATTATGTCGCCCAAGCGTTGACATAATATATTATGTATGCGACAATATACTGTTACTTCGTGCCACAAGCCACTGACACTAATACCATATATACGCTTCAAGCTACTGACTTGAAACGTGCAGGGTGGAATAAATACCT
Source organism: Patella vulgata (assembly GCF_932274485.2). Taxonomy (NCBI): domain Eukaryota; kingdom Metazoa; phylum Mollusca; class Gastropoda; family Patellidae; genus Patella; species Patella vulgata. The sequence goes on from NC_065880.2 coordinate 47,689,061, forward strand.
ACACCAAAAGTGAACATTGGTTGCTCAAGTAGAAGTTCGACCAATCAAATTGCTTATCGCTCTGCATACCCAGAGCAGAAAATGTTCATTATCGAACTTAGTCAAGGTATTGATGTAATGAAACTACACACGAAGTTTGATCACTCTCACTTAATTAGAACCAAAGTTATTGTGTTCCAAAGCATCAACCAATCAAATTGCTTATCTCTGCTTACCCTAAGCAGAAAATGCTCATCTTCATACTCCATCACGGCATCAATCTAATAAACACCTCCAAGTTTGAACATTCTAGCTCAATTTGATGGAGAGTTATTGTGTCCCAAAAAGTGTGACGGACAGATAGACGGACGGGGGACAATCATTACAAATATAATTAATCACCTGTGTTAAATATGAAAATGATTCTCATTGCTAATCCCAAAGTAGTAATTTAATATGACGATATCATTATTAATTAAACGAAGACTATTCTAAACTCTAGTCCATGTTTACATGCTTCAAACTGCCTATGTTATTTTGCAAAAAATTAAAATATTAGAATTTCATGACTTATTTGTCGTTTTAACAATTTAACATGTATTACAAAACTATTATTGGTGTTACATTTTAACAGGATCGGGATACCGTAGAAATAATAACACCACCCTTTCCCCGTTGCAGTTCACATCCGATAAACCAATGTTTAAGCACTTAATAAGGGGAAGTCTTCGTAGCTGGGACATCAAATTTGGTACTAAAATCTCAATTGTGTCAAAAACCTCGCCGCTAGCGTGTGAAAGTAGTTTAAGTTGGAAGCGCGAATAGGCTACCACGTCGTAGCTCAACCTACATTGTTCTGCAATGTTATTTCTCAAATACCCAGATCTTTTATAACATTTCTTCACATTTTTATGCACCCTGATCAGCAGTGAAATTTCGCTGTGAAACAGATTGATTATTATGGTTCATTATTTATTAAACTATTAATATCTAAATATTGGACGTGGAGCTATATACCTGGTAACTTTTAAACGGGTCTAATATCTAAATATTGGACGTGGAGCTATATACCTGGTAACTTAAACAGGTCTAAGCCAGCGTACCCAGTGTTGTGAATTATTATTCAGCAAACTATTTTACTGACAATATATTATAACAAACAAGGACGATATGTTATATTTATTGAAATTCCAGACCGTAATTTTGTCTTCCTTATGGTGAGGCAAAACGTTCGCAACTATTCAGCGAGTGTAGAAATAAGTGCGGGAATGGGTCAGTCTGGCTATGTACCATCTGTTCACCACTACCAGGAAGGTATATTGCTGTGACTTTCTAACTAAACGAAAGGATTTTTGGTGTAAATTTAAACATGCCATATTCTGTAAATTAATAGGATTTCTTGATACCGGTGCACCATTCCATTATTTCTTGGTCGGGTCCAACCTATATTTTGTTCCTGAAGCAACGACCGCCAGTTTTACAGCATGCTCAAGTCTCTTTTGAAGATGATCCTATATATATTTATAAAGAAGTAAAACGTACGTTAGCGGTGAATGCTATCGCCAAAAACGCGAAGCGCACAACGGGGGTAATCAAAGCTGTCATTGTACATTACGATCTGTGACTTGTACATAATTGAGTCGGCCAACGCGGGCGCCGACCAGATGGAGATGGATCCAGATGGAGGGTGGGGTGGGGTGCTCCCCCACTAGATCCACCCTTGGTATTCGATGTCCATATTAGAATTTGCTTCATAGCAAAAATTCAAAAGGTTTGCTGCACATAACCGAAACTGTGTTCTGTTGATGCTTTTCAAAGGTTCATCGTGTATACAAAAATAATACACGAATTGGCGGTTTATATAGTTGCTGGCCGGTCGTAAAATCTTTATTTTTATAAAAAGATTTCGTCGTGTTTGTGGAACAAGGTTGGACAGAACTAACCGAATTAATAATTAAAGATACATTATGTAAGATTTAGATAAAGAACTAGCCATTCTTGCTATAATAGTTCGAAAGTAGATGGTGTAACATGAATAATTTGAAAATTTCATTCAAATTACTCTATTGCAAGCGAAGATATTAGCCTTTGAAGGTTTGACAGACGTGTGCAATAATTTCAACCACCGTACTGGTTGATCGAAGCTAAGTCTCGGTCCTCCATATTTGATTAAATCAAAGTATCGCTGAACCATTCTAATGTATTTAATATCGGAGAAATCTGATGCCATCGAGAGTTGATTAAGACCTGGATCAGTTAATTAATGTCTAATTAATACTTTAGAAAACATTTCAGGCCTAAAGAAATACCTGCAATAGGCAGATTTAGCTCTAGCATAATGCATGTTTAATCAAGATTTTTCAATAATTTATGTTTTTAAATAAGTAACCAAAGTAGCGGCCCGGCAACCTACATTACCACTCAAAGCATACCACTCGAAATGTTAATTAAAAGCAGGGTTTCTTTGTACCGCTTAATAACCTATCTCTCCTGGTTATCTGAGATCAATCACGACACACACAGTATACAACAAAACTCTTAACTATTTATGCTCCAGTCAGACCGGGATGGCGTCCTTACAGCGCTGCTGCGACCGTACGGTGACCAGAAAATGCACAAGGTCGCCGGCAAACGTGAACACAACGCGAGAAAATGTACCCAAAAATTAGAAAGGTGAAAGGGGTGAGCTCTCACAGCTTTCCAGGTCAGATTTCGGGTGAGGATTCGAAAGATTCGCGTGATTGCGCCAAAAGTATCAATAATTTACTGAAATCCAGCTTTGAATAGAAAGACTAATGAATCAATCGCCAATACTGACTACTTCACACTCGAAAAATGTACGTATTATAAAATATCCGCCATAAACTAACCTCTGTTCTGTTCTCTTAACGTCCGCTTCCACATTATTGATATCACAGATTTCCGAGTAAGGTATTGGAAAATAATGCTGGATCGACTATTGTAAATACCTCAATTTTAGTGTTGGGATTTGTCTTGGAAATCACGCAAAGACCTCATTACAGGAAATAGGAAAAAAGGGTTAATATATGGTCAAAAAATAGGGTCGGTTGTGTAACCATCCCGATTTTTTGCCCAATGAGGCGAATGATTATCAAAAGAGTGGATATTTATGCTACGTATAAATCTATAAAAGTGGCCGAGTTCCAACTTTCATTTTGGAAACTTACCCATATCATTCTGTATTTATTTTGGAACATACGTGTAGATTGACGTTTACCGGTGTACCATTTCCAAATTGCTTTATTCTCAGATGCACCTTTAACTTCTTGTATTTACAACAATTCATGAGTTTGAACGTAAATGGAAAGAAAAATCTGAGATTTGCGGTCGAAATTGTTGAATTTTAAATTTCTTCTTATGCCCCAATGAACATTCCCACCAAGCAATAGAAACGTCCAAAAGAAACTCTGCGGCAATGTCTTGTATTTATTTGGGCTTTAAAGCTAAATATATAAAGAAAAAAAAAATTTACGTGCGAAAGTGAAATAAAAAATGTAACGTATTTTGTTCTTCACACATACCAGGAAAGCATGATTCCCCTGCGTCATAAAAAAGCATGTTTGGGAAATCAGCCATTGTTTTTGTATTGCGGAAAGTTTTAATCTTGAAGATTAACGTATCATTCCGTCAATAAGGGAGTGTGTGTGTGTGGGGGGGGGGGGTATATAGGGGATTCAGACTGGCGGAAGCTACACCAGATATTGATTTTCTTGCACTGCGAATCTCTATAGGATGCCCTTGGATAATGCCCTAACGGGTTTGCTTCGTGGGGTGGCATGCGTGTGAGGGGTGGGGGCGTCAATGACCAAAATTGGAGGGGCATGTGATGATGTTGATATCAATGATGATCATCTTATATAGTAAAACATTGATTTCTAGCACTCTACACGTGTAAAGAAGTGTATGGATAGCCCATTGATATCAACATTATCACATTTCCCTGCACCAATTTCCGGCATTGCTCACATTTCGCGACGCCCCTTCCCCCGCCAATCCAGCAAAGCAAAACGGTTGTCCAAGGCCAACCTTACATACTACGTTAGAGATCCACAGTGCCAGAAATCAATATCAACCCCCCTCCCCCTCCTCCAATTCCACGCCAATTTTCGCTACTGCACCTTACCCGCAAAGCGAAAAGGACGCCCACTTGGACATTTTATACGCTTATTTAGTGCAAGAAATTAATGTTTTACGAATGATCATAATTGATATCAACATATCAACTTTATCACCAATTTTAGACATCCAAGAGGGTCCTGTATATCAATTAAGAGATGTAGAGTGCTATAAAATGATCATCAACATTATCACATTTAAAGATACATTATATAAGAGTTAGATGGACAGCTGGATGTTCTTCCTATAATAGTTCAAAAACAGATAATGCAAAATGAATATATTGAAAGTATCACTAAAATTACTTTAAACTGAGCCAAGTTATCGTTGTTTGTAGTTTTGACAATATGTGTGCATTATCGCAACCACGGTACTGGTATATTCGAGACTTAGACTCGCGTCTCAATTTTTAAATTAAATCATTAAATGGCCGAACCGTTCTAATCTAGTTAAAATCTTGGGCATCTGATGGCATCGGAAGGTGATTATGGTCATGTCATGTTTAATGTTAATACATATCCAATTAATAATTTATATAACATTTAAGGTCTAAATTAAAGACCTGCAACGTGCAAATTTAGCTCTTGTATAATGATGTATCCTTAAGACACTGGACACATCCCACCCCAGTACCACGTAAAAGCACCCTCAAACACCTAATTGCCACCCAGAATCAAAATCTACGCAAAAAACTGCTGTAGCAAAACTGCTGTAGCAAAATTCTCCTCTCCCCCCCCCCCCCTTTGAGCCACCGGGCTATTATTAGTACTATATTCAAATTTCTTCTCTGTGTATAGTGATAACTATTTTACTACGATTTTTCTTTGTGTCACAAGGAATAATCCCCATCAAATTTTAACAGTATTTTTTATCCCATTCACAAGGTTTCGTGTGTGTGTGTGAGGGGGGGGGGGTATACAATGATTAAAGAAATATGAAATACAACAAAGATTCTAAGAGTATTATTGAAGCAATTAATGCCCCCTACCGGGCCATACAAATTTTACAATGCGTGCATCTATAAGAGCCCAATGCCATAAATACATAATATGTGCATATATAATCCAATTTCGTATTGATGGAATAAATTCTGTAAAACTGAATTGTCACTAAATTTGTCTGTAACTCTACTATATAAAACAATATACAAATTCCCACAAAATTTAACCAAAAACAGTTTGGGAAACTGAATTTTCAACAATGACCATACTTTCCGAAAAAAATAATCAATGAAATCCCACGAAACGCAAACTTGATTATATACAGAAGTGTGTCAACATTCAATCAGATATCTCAACGAGGTCGAGAGATCAACGATGACATAATTTATACAGTATACGGGCAACTTTTTCTTGAAGTGAGGCGAAAAATGATTCAGCCGCTCGCTGAAGAGAGCCATCCAAATTCAACATAATAACAAGATTGCAGTAATCCTAGCAGGATTTTTGTAAATAACCAATCATAAAAAAGAGACACACTACATAAAGCATTATCTGGGATGTTATTTCCGCAAGCAAATCGTTTTGTTTTGTTTTTTACATTCTATTATTTAATGATGATTATATTCAATGGCAGTCGTTGTGAAGATCTATCATACCGTGGAATATCGCACACAAATTCCTTTTCACATAAAATAAGTTAACACAGCTGTATACCAGAACACGATGATTCCACAACTTAACACGAATACAACCTAAATTACTGCAAGAATGAAATTGCTAAAGATCTTTTGCATTCTGCTCTTTTATTTATAGCCTAGACCAATAAGTCTCCTATTAGATCTTGGTATCAAGTATCTTTTTGTCAAAAATATATACATAAGTAACACAAATACTTGCTGAAATTAATAATCTTGATTTTAGTAGATTATACCCGATATAAATAGCAATGATTTTATGGTCAGTATTTTATAACATAATAATTGTTCATTAAACACGAGGCGCAGTAATCTATATAAATATAATTGTGCTTGGAAGTTATTTGATAATCATCCCTCCTTCAGCTGTAATGTATATATTTCCATTTCCAATTTCTGATTCTGTAGTTTTAGGTTTTCAACTTGTAGTTTTAGCTTCTTTTTTCGTAGAGCAAGCATTTCTCTATCAACATACTGCATTCCCCAATCGAAGCCTATACCTATAGGCCCTAGACCAGAAGGCCCAGAAATACTATCCTGTCGAGTTAATGGACTCGTTGGTGGGGTCTGTGGTGGTAGCTCTTTTGGTGACATTGGATCTTTAGGTGGAGTCGGCGTATCTTTATGTTCCTCCATTCTGAACAGTTACATAAAACTGCGGATTGTTATGAATGGTTTATTTATTTTCTGCCTACCATAAAATATGCTACTCCAATTTCCATACGAGGAGAGAAGCGCTGTTCCAATTACACTTATTCCAGGAATTATTTACACAGGCTGGTTTTCTGCAATACACGAAATTAAGATATTATAATGTGTGAACACATTTATCACCAAAAGAAATAACACCCACTTATCATATATATTCCGTGCGAGCTTTTCGGTAAACATTCAGATATCGGCTTTAAATCATATTAATGTTTTGCATTCATAGATTAACAGTTTTTCATCGGGCAATTTTTTAGATGTAAACAGTAACAGAAATGCTTTATATTCAAAAAGTTCTAAAACATTAATCCATGACATTCCTTTCAATGGTTTAATACGACACCATAATTATAATACCATAATTCGATTGCTATGAGGCATATTTGGATAATAATGTTCATCAGTGATAAAAAAAAAACAACTTCATCTTACCTTAACTTATTCAGCTGTTTGTAGAGATTTTCTCAAGCTGTTTCTCTTCCTTGTCAACAGCAATAACTCTAATAGTGTAGAACTGTAGGCGTAATTAGCGTATCTGTTATTTTCATTTACTGTTTCGCCTATTTATAGATTGGTCTTGGCACCGTTGTAGTAACACAGTCTACATAAAATAACATTATGTTTGCGTGATTCCGTACTTATGAGAAAAGAATGTTACTAAATAACCCTTGTGCTATCGAAGGTTTTTTCCGGAATAATTGATATTAAATCATTTTTAAAAAAAAAAAAAAATATTAAAACATGAACGCACTGTGTTCATTATAATAAATACATTCACCTATAGTCCTGTTATACACACTGACAAATGCGTGCGGATGTACCATCAACTATATATACACGCCATGGACTCATTCTTAGAAATGTAGTTTCTTGTATAAATAAAGTAAGTAATTTGAGTATTTTGTGTAGAACTGGTAAACCTGGACTATGCGCTACACTGTTAGATCAAAGAATACTTCAGATGCTTGAAAATTACAAACATTAATTGGGTTTTTGACTCTAATTAGATTTTGTGGGCTTTATTTTAAGAAAACCTTGAAAAAAAATTTACATACCTCCCTGGGAGCTAAAAAAATAGATAACTTGTATTTTCTCTTCTCTCCAGTAATCCCTACTTTTCTTTTTGTTCGCGTCTTATAATCAGCTAGCATAGGATACGAACACCATGCGTTATACCTAGTGGTGTTCTTTTTTCTGTATCACAACCCCTCCTGGCCGGATGATAGACTAATTTAATACACTAAGTTTAACGTTAACAATTACTTTGATTCCCAATATGACTGAATAAAAATGATGCAGACCCAAGACCGTTCTAGATGAAAACTATACTAAAATATAGATTTTTCTAAAACTTATCCACATCCAACAAATCTAACGAAATTTGAGTTATTTTGGAGTTGACATGTTTCCACACATTAAATTCACATTGCGGATTCCCCAAGAAGCATATTCCTCATATTTAATATTTGCTTTAATGCAATTGTATTCTTCCCCACGTTGAAGACTAATGCGATTGTCATTCTGCACACAGAACTATCTACTTTGAGAAATGAAATGAAATGGGGTTTTAACGTCCTACTGTTCTGCTCAGAACTGGGTTAATGAACACAGGCATACGCCATACAGTGTGCTACGAGGGAAATTTTTCCCGGGCAGCGGCACTACGGCCTACTCTTATATCGAATTCCAACTGATGCCTGACAAGGACAGCTGTCTAGTCGTTCGGATGGGACGTAAAACCGAGGTCCCGTGTTGCACATTGGACGTGATACGAAGCCGCAACGACCAACGTGCCCAAAATAGTATGGGCGCCGTACGTAAGGCTTTGTGGGTGCAATGTTCCTGAAGCAACGGGGGGTTGGATAGCGGAATGGTTATAGCGTGCGCGCGCTGTATCATACTTAGTCTGTCATTGAGTCGACTGGCGTGGTTTCGAATCCCCGGTTGTACGTTACAAGGAGTAGGGTCGCCTGTCCAACCTCGTGGGTTTTCTCCGGGTCCTCCGGTTTCCTCCCACTGCTAAAGACCCCTACGCGCAAGCGAATTATAGAAATAAAATTAAACCATATGTTAGTCCCGAAATGACCTAGTTTGTGTCGAGTGGACGTTAAACCCCATTTCTCCATATCTCTCTCTCTCTCCTTCTCTCCTGAAGCAACGACCGCGATCGAGTTTTAAAACATCTAGCTTGATAAGATGTACGTAAGGCGAGATTAAGCCTTCTATTGAAGATGTGTGGGTGCCCAATCAATGTCACTTGGATTTATGGGTGAGACTCCCCATAATGAATCACACGAGTAACACCACAGCTTGATTGATGGGGCGCCCAAAACGGCGTGATCTGTTGGGTGCCATAATGACAATAAGCTGGAGATCGTAGGAAATTGTCTGCGATATCACCTCGGTGGAAGCGGACGTTAAATAAAACTAACTCACACACACACGATCGTAGGAAATCTTACAGGCCAGACCCAACGGGGATGAGATTGATTCAAGCCCGCGCCAGGCGTGATAATCGCACTATAACCTTGATTCCCAACTTTTCGTTTTTCTCATAAATTATTATAGGTAGGCCTACGCTATAAAGTCGTATTCCTTCCTTCAAATTTTTATAATGTTCATATAAAACTATCATTTTCGAAAATATTCTTTGGGGGGGGGGGGAGAGACTGGGGAAACCACCCTGGACCGGCCTGTTCGCCGTGGACCATCAAGTGTAGTTACATCGCGTGACCCCGTAAGCCCAATAATGCCCTGTGATCTCCGTTCGCAATATGCTATATTTATTAACGTTTTCTGCCATTTGAAAGTAGGGCCTATATGTGGTGTACAGGTCTGGTATCTAGTCAGGCAACCCGAAACTACCCAAGTAATGCCGGTTGAGTTTTGGTGCAGACTTTTCCAAACTGGTCGGTGCAAATCCTAGTTGGTCCGAGTGAAAGTTTTCTGCGGATCAGTTTCGAACTATCGTCGAAGCCATTTGATTTCGTTGATCCATGGTTGATCCTAGTCCACACAATAGAATTTTATGAAGCTACGTCACAGTTTGTTGACTTCCTGTCTTGTTTTCTAGAAAAGAATTCGTCAATTCGTCTGTCATTGTCAAATGTTATTGTTATTGCGCAATTTATATTATCTTCCAAAATGTCTCTGAACACTTCTCATGCACAAAACAGTGGAGTATTAATTTATTCAGGGGAGAGGTACATTATCTAAATCTTTTTTATAACACTTATTGTGACTTATTGAATTCATTTGTTTGATTTTGTAGGACTACGCTATTTTTTTTTTATGGATTTTCCGTATTATTAAAGTCGGTGCAAAACAGCAGGGCCCTTAAATGTTACTATCTGTTCCAAGTGACACTCCGACAAGAAAATTGCTTGCCATTTCTTCAATCCATGTTTAATTAAAATGGCTAAAAAAGTAAAACTGAATGCCAGTTACTGAGTTACTTAACCACACGAAATAAAGTCCAGTTACGTCGTACAAAAAAATAAAAATACATTCGTCGAGTCATCCACACGGCTTTGGTTGAGTCATCCAATTGGCTTTGGTTGACTCGTCCACCCATGGGCATTTTTGTTGAAAATGCAATATGTCGAATAGGTATCCTAGCTAGTAGACAGTAATGTTCCATCTCTAAGCTTATAGAAGATAAACGATATTAGACATCATAATTTAATCTTGGCACAACATTTATCCATCAAATAATTTATATTCAGATTTCATATCAAGTCAATTAAATGTTGTCTTAAACATTAATGGACAATATGGTGCGCCTAATCTTCGATTTGTATTCATTATGTCTAAATTCATAATGCCAATCAACAAACAATATGGGGCTACTTTATTACAAAAACATTGATGAAGTAATCTTAGCAAGATTGGCCAATCAAGTTTGTTGATTATTGGGTAAATAAAACAATTTTAAAACAACCAATGAGTAAAACATATTTGTTCAAAACCACAGTTAACGTGTGTACGAGTCAACTACGGTATAGTTGTGAACAACATAGCCAATACCTTGGGGACGACTTATCTGTGGACGAGTTTGCATGGGGACGAGTTAACTGGCACCCCTAAAACTTAGTCAATAGTGACACACCTGGAATTGACATACCTCCATGGAATTGTCACAACTTTGCTTTCTTCATCAGACCTTATATTAAATTATTAATGCCAAGAAGTTTGATACCATCCATTATTCTCTTGTAAATTTCAAACATTCTATATGATATAGTCAACTTTCTAAAAACATCAACATGACCACTGTGCCTGCGTAAAAATTGGACCCTTACATATCAGGTAGGGGTAGAAGGATGATGCACAAATTGGGTGCATTCCATTAGAAAAACTAGTGACAGAGCTCTTTCTAAATGTTTATTTTAAAATAAATCAGGTATTCTGACAATATCGATTTTACTATTCCTCACCGTTAATAATACTAATAATAATTGATTTATATAGCGCCAACAATTCAACTCAGAGCTGCTCTCGGGCGCTTTACATAAGTACAACTTATATAAAATTACAACAATCACAACACATTAAACCATAAAAAAAGACATAAACGGAAAACATTATTTAGTACACATGGTAAAAATCTGACACAAACACAGCTAGAACCGTATTCAATCAGTTGTGTATTTGATTAAAAAGTTTGGTTTTGAGATAATTCCATAACTTCGGAGCACCGACTGCGAAAGATCTATCACTAGAGTTGCAGAAGTAATTAAAATGGCTGATCCATAAAGGTCGCCTGTCCAACCTCGTGGGTTTTCTCTGGTCCTCCGGTTTCCTCCCACTGCTAAAGACCCCTACCCTGTGCGCAAGCGAATTATTGAAATAAAATTTAACCATATGTTAGTCCCAAAATTACCTAGTTTGTGTCAAGTGGACGTTAAAGCCCATTTCTCTCTCTCTGATCCATAAACGACAATTAGAGATAAAGTGTTGAATTGGGAAGATTTGATTTGTTAATTTAATCAGACCTACCCTAATACCAATATTTAATTTCCATTGCAAAATAATTATATTAAAGATACATTATGGGAGATTTTAATAGAGAGTTGGCCATTCTTGCTATAACAACAGTTCAAAAATAGATGATAAAAGAAGAATATATTGAAAATTTCAGTCAAATTACTTTATTCTGAACAAAGTTATCACCATTGTAATTTTTGACTAGAAATAGGAGTCAAATCCCTCTTCACCGTCTTTGAGAACGCAGGCCGCTTGATTGACAGGCGTTAACTCCACCTACATAATCTCGATTATCAAGTAACGTTTTCAGTTCGTATCACATTTATTTTTACTACAAATTAAAAATAGGACTTTTATTATATAGATAAGAAGCGAAAGTTTTAAAGGAATGGACCAAATCAGTTCGTATCACATTTATTTTTACTACAAATTAAAAATAGGACTTTTATTATATAGATAAGAAGCGAAAGTTTTAAAGGAATGGACCAAATCAATGAGGCATAATTATAGCCGACTTCTTCAATCTTGTTAGCCTGCGTGTACTCCCGAAGCAGACAAATTGAAATAGGAAACATTGATCCAATGGGGCTGCATGAGCTGCAATTCAACTGGGGTGATGTTAGCTGCGATGTTTATCAATTTCCATAATTTTTCTGTAAACGCAAGTGACAAAAGAGCGTATAATACCGACATCCAAACTCTCATTTTAACCACAAATAAACATAATATCAAGCCCGTATATATCAAACTTTCAATCAAATTGACCGACATATGCGGCCTCGCTCACTAGCGGCCTCGCTTCGTACTCTCTATCATTCAGCCTCGATCTAAAATTTCCCGGAGTATGACGTCAATGTAACGGTTAATCTCAGCTTACGACGCGATTTAAAAATTTAATCAATCAATGAAATCCTGTTTAAATCCAAGCGAATCCAAACCATCCGTGGGTCTACAGGGTTGATTTTGTGCTTGTTGTGTAAATGAAGATCTAATTTATAATTTCTATGACATCGGAAGCCTAAATAAAGACTTGCAATAATCAGATTTAGCTCTTGCATAATGTATGTTTAAGTGAATGTCATTTTGTGTACAGATTTTGATATTATTTTGCAGGATACTTATATTTTACAATGCCATTGAAATGACATTTGAAGGACCAAACACACCACATTTTAAGGGAAAGAAGAAGGGCAGAATTTATTTAACAACTCACAGAGTAAGGCAATTTACATAGAAATTTACTAAACATTAAGGATCTTTAAAGACTGGGGTATAATTATATTGTTAAATTGAATAAATTATTGTTAATTATTCTCCAAGCATTACAGTATGAGCTTATATATATTATATGGCACAATATTTTTATGTTATAATTATAGATGATATTTACAAGCACAGATGGGAAAGATGTTCTTCAGTCATTTTCTTTCCCATTTTTGAACCTACGAGAAGTAGAATTAGAGCAACCAATTTTTGGTGCCAATTTTATTAAAGGTAGAATAATTGCTGAACAAGGAGGTGAGTTCAAAATCTTAACCATAGTCACACGCATTTAAAGAAAAATGTCCAGAAGGTGCAAATAATGATCCTGTTTCTGCTATATTTATTGTGTAATTCTCTTTGGGATTGTGAATTTTCGCGATTTAAAAACTATGTTAATGCCGAATAGACCCCTGTTTGATGAGATGCATAACTGTATTTAATAACTTTTTTAATCATTTTTAGATAAGGACTATATGGACATTTTTATTTGTTTAAATGTGCGAGACAAATATGCTGATGTTTTACAAATTGTCTATCCACCTTTTGAACAAACATAATGGTGCCATTGTATCGTAATTACAAGAAGGTGATTATGAGGTCGCGGCTCTCATATCAGTGTTAACATCGTTCATTGTTAACTAATGGCTTCTGCAGAAACTTTTAAAAATGTAACACCGATCAGACAATCTTTATGTTCATATCTGCTATCATTGCTGCAAATTTTTCTTGAATATCATTTAGTCGGCATAGTTTCTAATTGTCCTCCACCTTTTAAGGAAAGCAGGGAACTATTAAAATGGGTATGTCCATCTGTCACACTTTATGGGACACAATAACTCTGCTACTAATTGAGCTACAATTTTCAAACTTGGTGTTGGTATTTATTAGGTGAATGCCTTGACTGAGTTCGATGATGAGTATTTTCTGCTTAGGCTAACCAGAGATGCGCAATTTGATTGGTTGATGCTTTGCGACATGATAATTTCCCTTCTAATTAAGTCTGAGTGGTGAAATTTGGTGTACATACCGGGTAATTACATCAATACCTTGACTAAGTTTGATAATGCATATTTTCTATAGTTTCATTACATCAGTACCTTGACTAAGTTTGATTATGCACATTTTCTGCGTCTTTGTTTTAGGACATGATTTCAGTTAAGTGAGAGTTGTGAAACTTGGTGTATAGTTTCATTACATCAGAGTACAGTTTCAGTACATCAATACCTTGACTAAGTTCAGTGATGAGCAATTTTATTGGTTTAGACTTCGGAGCTCGACAACTTTGATTCTAATTGAGTGAGAAAAGTGAAACTTGGCGTATATCATTACATCAATACCTTGACTAAGTTTGAATACCTTGACCAAGTTTGATGACGAGCAATTTGATTATTGGAGCTCAACAACTTAGATTCTAATTGAGTGAGAATGGCGAAACTTTTCGAAAATGATTGATGCTTTGTAAAAAGACAAATATGCAATTAAAAAATGTGTGTCATCTAATTACCTTATCAATTTGGCAGGGGACAATAGCCTCACTGTTCGCTGGTTTTTGTTAGTGGTTAGTCTAAAATTGAAAGTGACCATAATAGAATAGCAATGGCAAATGTCAGTATCTGTACCCTGTCACATGACTTTGTATTGGGAAAAACCCATTTGACGTCATTCCGGATCATGTTTATTGGAAACATGTTGCTGTTGGTTCTGATATTATGTAAAGAGCAACTAAATATCAGAAGATACCACTTTTATCATCATCTGGACTATTTCACTACTGAATAATTGAACTAAAAAAATGCATACCCCAGTATCACTTTATAAAGTGTAGTAATCATTTTACAAACTTTTGTTTAAACTACAGGTAACTGGAATGGGGAAGCGAAATTTAAGATGCATTTTAATCATGGTGGAGCAATTGAATTTGGACAGTGTATGCTAAAAGCTGCCCAGCTTGGTAGGGCTACAATCTTTATATAATAAACATATCAGTAAACATGTATACATTACCAAAAATTTAAGGATTGGAAAACAAATAAAATTTGTCTTCTTATTAATAATGGTAATACAAAATACAATTACAAATTTGTATGGTTTGCTGGATCAACCTTGCCAGAAATGCGATTTTTATAATCATTTTTTTCCAAGAATTAGCAATTGTTCACTGCACCACTTACAAGCATGAGTGGTTGTATACAGTACTAAATCTGAGACTGAATTAATTGTTTGCTTTTATTAAGTACAGCATCATGTTATCTTTCTGTTTTTACAGCTTCTAGAAATAGACCACCACAACCACCACCATACAGCCCACCAACTGGTCCTATTTATCAGGCTCCTCCACCAGCTTACGAGGCACCCCACACACAGTTCTATGACTGGGTACCATATCAGACATTCCCAACAGCCCCACCACGTAAGAACCTCAGCATTATTTTGTTTTCCTTTTTGCAGTTTTTAAAAATCTTTGTCTACCATTATACATTCATGTAAATAGAATATGTGTAAATCGTAACAAATTTTTTACAAAAATTCCTTAAAGAAAACTGACATCGCAAATATAAATTAATCCATGTTGCATTGATTATATCTCAACATACTCTGTAACTGGATACAAATAAAATGTAAAATTCAGTTATGTTAAAATTTAGTTAGTAATCAATTGATTATTTATCCTTTAATTTCCTTAAAGCGGAATATGTATATATGACAGAAGCTCCCCCACCATATCCAGGTGTTGATCCCAATGCTGCAGTTTATCCACCACCATATGCTGGAGCAAATAATACAGGTACATGTACTTATTAACACTATCAGCATTTGCATCAAAGTTTATGAGAATTTATTTTCTCAAATTTACTTGGAGAAATTCACTTCAAAACTCTACATCTAAGACTTTGGTGGGTTATACACAAGGCAATCCATGCCCTAGTCAGGTCTTGAAGTATATTCTATAGAAGGCTATAAAAAACGTACTATTTTGTTTTTCAGGAAATGCTAAAGAAAGAGAAGCTGCAGCCAGTGCATATTACAATCCAGCAAACCCACAGAATGTCTACATGCCAGCACAAAACATGCAAAATGGATATCAACAGCCACCTCCTAGTTATGATGATGCCACCAAAAAACAGAATTAAGAAAATAAATAGTACATCTTTTCCATTTTTTTTTATATCAAATACAAGGGAATTTAGCTTTCTCAAAAAGTGCTCACCAATTTGATATAACAAAAAAAAAGATGAGTATGAGAAATTGATTTATCACCCAATATCATTCTGAAAGGAAAGAGGGTTGAAATTGGATTAAGTTACCAATTAAAGCAATGTCTTGTTGGATTATAAAAATAATGTTATTATAAAAGAAGTTGGTGAATATTGTAAATATTTGTTCTTGTTAATAACTGGCATAAATGTATGTTATTTTTTTTTTAACAAAAATGTATAATTAAGTTTTATATAAATTTATTAACATTGGAATAGGTGTCTGGAAATGAATTCAGAAGTACATGTATTGTCTTTTCTAGTCTACAACTACCGGTATGTATTTTATATACTGGATAAAATATAAATTTTTGTGATTTTAAACTTATTGATTAAAGAGTGTTGAAGTATGGGAAAAACATTTGTTGTAGAAAACGCCCTACTGTTTAAAAGATATTTATTTATTGTGAGTCTTTAATTTTATTTAACCTGGTTATATCATACTTTCATATAAAAGTAAGAAATATGCTTTTTAAACACACCCACCCATGGTGATATTTCTCATGAATAGAAAAACGTGCATATACTTCCTGTGCGTAAAAAAAAAATGATCATCATAAATGAATAAAAGTTCATTTTAATATATCTAGGTTTGGGGTGTGAGTGATCAACCTCCTATATTATTATTAGGTTATTTCGAATGTTATGTTTTTGTTACATTATTACTCTGCCTTTCCATTATGGGAGATAACACATAAAGTACACGAATGCTGAAATTACATTTGCATGTTTTGTAATATAGTTAAAGGTCTACTAGATGTGTAGTACTGCTTCCACAATTCCCTGATTTAATTCTGAATGAATTGAAAGGATTTGGGTTAAAATCCTCTGCCAAGTTACAAGAAATTTAGAAAATACTAAAAAAATATAAAATAGGTTTCAAATACAAAATGGAGGTAAATCTTTTATTGGTTATTTGGTTATTTTGATTATAATTTTAATGTTGAATTTTATATATCTTGTGTTATTGATTTGCAAAAAAATTAAAATTATTACTGCATTCACTCAGTGCACCCCTTATTAAGAATAAATTAGGAAAATATATAATTATAATATAATTAATGTGGTTGATGTTCTTTACTTTATGAATATCCAAAAAAAATTATTTCTTTAATGGGGTGTTTGGGTGGACGAATGGTCTACTGCATGAACTTTAGATCATTAAGGTCTGTCATTGAGTCAAGTAAGTGGTTTTGATCACAGGCTTGTATGTGAGGAGGAGTAGGGTCGCTTGCCTAACCTCTGGGTATTATGATATAATATACACAGGATAGTGGTTTCTACCGATAACTATAATTACAACAAAATCTAAAGCCATTTTGTGTTACTATATAGTTACGAAAAATTATGATGAGAGATCTACCACATGCTACATAAGTACCTAGCACTGAGCCAATTTAGACTCTGTACACATAAGGTAGAAAGGGATAGACGTAACAATTCTTCATCACCAGGGATGAGAGAACCTGTAAAAATTGTATCAGTCGAGAAGTGGATGATGAAACAAGTGGATGTTGAAACAAGCGTTTTACTTCATAGCTTTACTAAAAAATTTCCAGGAAAAGCTTTTAAGCCACCGCTCTATTATTGTACAATGCAGATCATAACATATAATGAATGATGATAAATGCATATCTCAGCGTTTGTATTTATGATAACTATATTAATATTATTATATACTTTGAATGGTTTTGTCTGTTCTAACATCAGTTTTTATATGCCCACATTGAATGTGGTCGTATATTGTCGTCGCCCCCGTCGGTCGGTCCATCCGTCGGTCCCTAGAGGAAAAAGTTAATATCCGATTGACTTTAAATTTATACACAGTGTTTAAGGTCATGAGACGAAGAAGCCTATTGATTTCCAGCAATTTCCGATAATTACTGCCAGAGTTATGGCCTTTGATCACTTCGAAAAAAATCTTGTGGAGGCTCTAGAGGGTAAAGTTAATATCCGATTGACTTTAAATTTATACACAGTGTTTAAGGTCATGAGACGAAGAAGCATATTGATTTTCAGCGATTTCTGATAATTACTGCCAGAGTTATGGCCTTGATCACTTCAACAAATCTTGTGGAGGCTCTAGAGGCAAAATTTAATATCCGATTGACTTTAAATTTATACAGAGTGTTTAAGGTCATGAGACGGGGAAGCCTATTGATTTTCAGCGATTTCGGATAATTACTGCCAGACTTTAAATTTTTACGTAATGTTTGAGGTCATTTGACGAAAAATCCTATTGATTTTCAAAGATTTCCGATAATTACTGCCAAAGTTATGGGCCTTGATCACTTTGAAAAATCTTGTGACGCTCTAGAGGCTTATGTTATCATCCGATTGACTTCAGATTGATACACAGATTTTAAGATCTTGAAACGAACAAGTAGCCTATATTGATTTTCAATGAATTTTGATAACTTGAACAACTAAATCCATGATATTAAATATTTTGTATACTAAACGTTAGCATGGGGCAGAAATTTATAAAAACCAAACAAATTCTAAAGATTTTTCTGATAATTAGTTAATGAGTTGTTACTGATTTTAGTGTATTATAAATGTTTCATTACTGAAAAAGTAAAAATATGCGACAACTTAGTTGACTGCCCGGACGATTTAGCTGCTGTGGGCGTATGTTTCATTGCCTGGCAACCTATCTTTATGTTATTATGTGGATTGTATTTGTATTGTTTAGTGTTCACTTTACCCTACAAATGTATATCATGCAGTTGTGTAATAAAACAATATTATTATCAATAATGGTTAATGGTTACACCAATCTGGATTTCAATTGTAGCCTGTCTTTTTACAGGCCTATATAGCAATTCTTTCTCCCCCTCTTTTTTTATGTCAGTATTTTTGTTTTTAAGTCAGTATTTTTTACTTTTTGGTCAAGATCAGGTTTTGGTGAATATTCATGATTTTTAGGCAAAAGTAAACAGACATGAATAAGGGAAATCACCTACTAAAATGAAGTCACAACCTATAAATTCCTATGACCAGGCCTTCGAAAATTTTTAATGATTTGCCCCCTTCAATATTTGATCAGAAGATTGTCATGTGTTGGGCAGTTTGTGGTTATAAATATTAGGATCATTGGAGTGTCCAAAGGATGTTACATTTTTGTAGAGTTACCTCCCCTGATTTAAACCCCCTACCTTATCATGAAATTAAACCCATTATTCTTATTCTTAAGAAGTTATTATGTATGAGTGATGTCTGGGGATATTTATTTCAATAATATATCGTGCCTCCAATTAGTTTTATGGATCGTTTGTTATTTCATTGTAATACGAAAACAAGTCTGTGATCTTGTTTTCCATATTTCAAAATGTCAGCCTCCATGAAGTCTCAATTAAAACTTTTGACATTGACGAAAAACAGTATCAACAGGTAACTACTAGTAAATTCAATAATGTCAACTCATTTTTTTGAAAGGCCTCTGTATCGGGGTAACAGACATTAAAAAAACTCCAAGATAATAATGGGATTGAATACCGGTAAATTGACATGTTGTTAATGAACTGATAGGCTAGTAATAGAATAGTTTTTATAATTATAGTGGCCATACACTGCACGCAGCGATCCATCTACTTATACCTAACTGTAGACAGGCAGCCCAAGTTTGAGATGATCAGTGGCCTTTGGCTTCATTTTTCCAAATTTACAAAACGGCCAAATGCCAAAAATGCATCCTTTTGATCGCAGTTGAAGGCTTCGTTAAAAATCTGAAAACTATCCGATCGATGATTAAATCTATAGCCTAGAGGTCCTACAAAATAAATAAGTTCGAAATAAGTAAAATTTTTTTGAATCAACGTCAAAATAGAGCCCCCTCTTTGTACTGGGTTTGACCAACAATTGAAAAGTATATCCATTAATATAGGCGTACTGTAGGCCTAACCTGTAGACAGTAGAGTGAGGGCCGGAGGACAAACAAATTTCACTATTTTCTTGGTGAAAATGTATCAAGAACTTCACCAAAATCCTCTTTGCATTAATACTACAGACCCATATAATTGTGTGCGTTTAGAAAAGAAAGCAATTATTGATATGGGAATCAACGACAACATTCTATGAATCATCCTTTTTATACGCCCACATTTTAATGTGGACGGGTTATGCTGTCACCCCTGTCTGTCCCAATTTTTATCCGAATTTGACAAAACTTGAAATATAGGTCTATCTCTCAAAGATCTTGGTTCCTTTCGATATTGGCATGTATCGGACCATAACTTCATGGATTATGGCCCCTGATTGTGGACACTCTAGGGTCTAGGGGTCACAATTTTCATCTGATTTTGATGAAACTTTAGATGCATGTTTATAACCTAAAGATCTTGGTTGCTTTCGATGTTCACGCATATCAGATCCTAACTTCCTGAATTATGGCCTCTGATTGTACGAAAAATCAGGCTTTTAGATTGTGGTCCCTCTAGAGGTCACAATTATTATCCGATTTAAAAAAAAACGTTCAAATATATCACCGTTACACCATAATGTCGGTTGAGTTTGAATTTTCGTGAAAATTGGACCAAAACTGTGGGACAAAATTGCTGTCCCCTTGCGGCTTGCACACAAATAGTGTAAACATATCGCATATCTAGGTTGTGGACCCTCTAGGTCACAATTTTCATTTGATTTTGATGAAACCTGAAATGCATGTTAATAACCCAAAAATCATGGTTGCTTTCGATATTCGTGCATATCGGATCGTAACTTCCTGAATTATGGCCCTTGATTGTACAAAATATAGTGTTTTTAGCTTGTGGTCCCTTTAGAGGTCACAATTTTTATACGCCCACATTTAAATGTGGTCGTATATTATCGTTGCCCCCGTCCGTTCGGCTTCCACAATTGCTTGTGGACGCTCTAGAGACTAAAGTTAATATCTTGTGGACACTCTAGAGGCCAAAGTTAATATCCGATTGACTTTAAATTTATACACAGTGTTTAAGTGCATGAGACGAAGAAGCCTATTGATTTTCAGCAATTTCCAATAATAACTGCCAAAATTATGGCCCTTGATCACTTCAAAATATCTTGTGGATGCTCTAGAGGCTAAAGTTATCATCCGATTGACTTCAGATTAATACACAGAGTTTAAGGCCTTGAGACATCAAGTAAATTGATTTTCAATGAATTTTGATAACTTGAACAGTTTAATCCATGATATTAAATGTTTCGTATACTAAACATTAGCATAGGGCAGAACTATATAAAAAGCAAACAAATTCTAATGATTTTCTGATAATTACTGAATGAGTTGTTACTCTTAATCAGATTTTAGTGTATTATAAATGTTTCATTACCGAAAAATGTAAAAATATGCGACTCTTAATCAGATTTTAGTGTATGATAAATGTTTCATTACCGAAAAAAGTAAAAATATGTGACAACTCTGTTGACTGCCCCAATGATTTAGCTGCTGTGGGCATAGGTTTCGTTGCCTGGCAACCTATCTTTATCTGATTTAAAAAAACCTGTGAAAATATCACTGCTACACCCTAATGATGGATGAGTTCGAATTTCGTAAGAATCGGCCAAATAGTGTAAAAATCAAGGTTGTGGACTCTATAGAGACCACAAGTTTTATCTGATTTTGATGAAACTTTAAAGTTATGTTTATATCACAAAGATCTTGGTTCCTTTTGATATTCGCGCATATCAGACCATAACTTCTTGCATTATGGCCCCTGATTGTACAAAAAATCACAAACCCACCGGCTTGGCTGCCAATTTTCATGATTTTTGCCCATGTCTTTATAGGTGTAAAACATTTTTAAGACGCAACAGCAATTCTTTAACTCCTCCAAATTTACTTGATCTTCAAGGACGAGGTATCTTTCAACACATCTACCCTGAGAAAAGGTATGTAAGGATTTCATACTATATTTTATAATACCAGTACTTATCTTTTTATGGCCAAATTAAAATGTCGCAGTATATTGTCACATTGGTCGTCCACAATTGCTTGTGAACATTTCAACCCCATATGTGTTAGACAGGTTTGTCAGAATTTTAAAAAAAATGTATATTGACTACTGAGAGGTATAAATTATTAATGTTAATTATCTTTTATAATAGGTAGGAATTTAAAGATACATTATGGGAGATTCGGTAACGAGTTGGCAGTTCTCACTATAATAGTTAAAAACTAGATAAGGTAGAAGGCAATGTGGTGAAAATTTCATTCAAATTGATCCACTATGAACCGAGAACTAAGCGACTGAAATTCCTATAAGCATCGGTCATCATTACTAAAGTCAGTACGATAAACAGCATAGTCTCGATTATCCATTTAATCGTTTAATGAGAAGGAAAGTTATGCAGTAAATCGGCTTACAATCCACTAAAGATCGCCGGCTAGCGCAGCCATCTAGAGTTGATTATGGCCTGGATAGGTTAATTAATGTCTAATTAATAATTTAGATAACATTTCAGGCCTAAAGAAAGACCTGAAATAGGCAGATTTAGCTCTTGCATAATGCATGTTTAAGTAATTAAATGATCAAGCCAATTACAATGTTATTCACCTACCGGGCTCCGTGATTTTATTTTATCTTAATCCTGAAAAAATTTTAGCGGTTTCTTCTTTTAGTCCCCTTGATGTCAGTCTATGGCTTGTAAAATCTAGTCAAAAGGTTGATTATTACTCGTCGACTAAGAAGTCAATCAACTTGTCACTTAATCTTTAACAAAAGTCATATTTTGGCGAGAATGTTCAAAGTAGCAAAATCATGATCCAAGTAATTACTACATTTAACTGTACATGTAATTTTGATAATCCTGTAAATATGCAAGCTTGCTGATTTTCATAAACAAGTCCAGTAATTAAGTAGTCTACAGTATCTGTCGTTAAAAACCAATGTTAAGATATCCCCATAACACGGCGCAATGATCTCTAAGGTATCAGAGTCTACTTTGTTCCTTTAAAGGTGCAGGAAATGCCCATGGAGAATGTCCACTGAAACCAATGATGTACTATTTACTGGATTGGTCATCAGATTAAAAAACATTGTACTAATATGAAAACTGCTTGGCCATTCTTCTGTGAGGGGAAGGATTTTTTGTGAATTCAATTATGGGTACCAGACGGTTGACGTCACTTAACCAGCCAATTTCCTGGACACCTAAATAACCACAAATCTTATTTGCAGTCCAGACTACCCCCCCACCACAATTTTCATGACACTGATGCACTGAACAGAATAGTGTATTCATAAACTTTAAATTAAACAATATAGTATTATACATGAACAGTGGTGACATCATACAAATATTAATACTGGTCTTATATTTCAGTTTAAATGAACTGTCAAAAAGACTTTCCGCACCTCAATGTATATATTGCGGTTTTGATCCCACTGCTGACAGTTTACATATTGGAAATCTATTGGCTATTATAGCTCTCATACATGGTCAACGGTATGGACACAATGTTATTGCCTTGGTGAGTATGCTCTCCAATCTTTCATCCATGATATTAACTTCTGATGTTGAAGAAGAAACAAAATACTGGAACATGAATATACTTTGTCTCGTTAAAGGACATACTATTAAAATGAGTTAGCCTGTCTGTCTGCCTGTCCTTCAAACTCGTTGATGATGAGCATCTCTGCTTAGTCTGAGCCGATTGACAAGCAATTTCATTAGTCGCAACTTTGGACCAAAACTGTGGGACAAAATTGCTGTCCCCTTGCGGCTTGCACACAAATAGTGTAAACATATCGCATATCTAGGTTGTGGACCCTCTAGGTCACAATTTTCATTTGATTTTGATGAAACCTGAAATGCATGTTAATAACCCAAAAATCATGGTTGCTTTCGATATTCGTGCATATCGGATCGTAACTTCCTGAATTATGGCCCTTGATTGTACAAAATATAGTGTTTTTAGCTTGTGGTCCCTTTAGAGGTCACAATTTTTATACGCCCACATTTAAATGTGGTCGTATATTATCGTCGCCCCCGTCCGTCCGGCGTCCACAATTGCTTGTGGACGCTCTAGAGGCTAAAGTTATGGCCCTTGATCACTTTAAAAAAATCTTGTGGACACTCTACAGGCCAAAGTTAATATCCGATTGACTTCAAATTTATACACAGTGTTTAAGGTCATGAGACGAAGAAGTCTATTCATTTTCAGTGATTTTCGATAATTACTGTCACAGTTATGGCCCTTGATCACTTTGAAAAATCTTGTGACGCTCTAGAGGCTAAAGTTATCATCCGATTGACTTCAGATTGATACACAGAGTTTAAGAGCTTGAGACGAACAAGTATATTGATTTTCAATTAATTTTTATGACTTGAACAGCTAAATCCATGATATTAAAAACCAAACAAATTCTAATGGTTTTCTGATAATTACTTCATGAGTGTATTATAAATGTTTCATTACCGAAAGAAGTAAAAATATGCGACAACACTTGTTGACTGCCCGGACGATTTAGCTGCTGTGGGCGTATGTTTTGTTGCCTGGCAACCTATCTTTTGTTTAGGCCTAGTATTAAAAAGCAGTATGATCGATCAAGACTTTTAACACAATAACCCTGGTCTAGTGGTTTAACGCATGCGCATGAAATCACAAAGGTTTGTCATTTAGTCATGTGCTGTGATTGCCATTCATTGTTTCAACATGACAAGGAGTAGGGTCGCCTGTCTAACCTCATGGGTTTTCCCTGGGCCCTCCAGTTTCAACCCACTGCTAAAGACACCTACACACAGGCGAACTATTGAAATAAAATTGAACCATATGTTAGTCCCGAAATGATCTACTTTGTATTGAGTCTCTCTTTCTCTCTCTCTCACTAGTTGAGGTAGAAAGTTATAACTTGGTGTAGAGGTTTATTAGGTTAATATCTTTACCGAGTCCGTTGATTAACATTTTCCGACAAGGCTAAGCAGAAATAAGCAACTTGGTTGGTCAAAGCTTTTGGACACTATGGATTATGGGAAAGTGATAAAACTACATCAAAACCATAACTGAGTTCGATTACTAGCATTAGCTAAGTGTAGTTAAGCATTTTATTTTGTTTGATGCTTTACAAAAAGATGTATCGTCTATTTACTTTGGCATTGAGGCGAGAAATTCCAGTTTCACTGTTGTCTTGTTTTAGGAACAGGTGCATTTTTTAACTCAGTATGTCTTATAATATCAGTAGTAAGAGTTTGTGGTATGTGAAATACATACTGAACCAAGCATAAAACTGATACTACACACCACATAATAATAAAAGCATCAACTTGACTAACTGACAAAAGTAGGAAAAGAGTACCAGTAAGCAATTGGAGATCTATTTAACTACGTGATTGTAATTGGAAGCCATCCATTTTAACATGTCCACATGAAACATGTTTCAACTTATCAAAAGGTGTGTTTTTATTCCTAAAGAAATATGTTTGATATTCATATAAATCCTACACATACTTTTAATGTTTATTTTAGGTTGGTGGAGCGACAGCTCAGGTTGGAGATCCCAGTGGTAAGACAAAAGATAGAATACCTTTGGATATACATGATGTAGAGAGAAATGTAGAAAAAATAGGTGAAAATTTACAAAGAATATTTAACAATCATAAGACCCTTCTTTGGGAGAACACACACAAATCTCTACATAATGTCAGGTAAAATTGTACTAGTTTTTTTCATTGTCGTTTTTTATACGCCCACATTGAAATGTGTTCGTATATTGTTGTCTCCCCGTCCGTCCGGCAGTCCGGCGTCCACAAGTTGTTGACGCTCTAGAGGCTAAAGTTAATTTCCGATTGACTTTAAATTTATATACAGTGTTTAAGGCCATGAGACGAAGAAGTCTATTCATTTTCAGCGATTTTCGATAATTACTGCCAGAGTTATGGCCCTTGATCACTTCAAAAAATCTTGTGGACACACTAGAGGTCAAAGTTAATATCCGATTGACTTTGAATTTATATACACTGTTTAAAAGGTCATGAGACGAAGAAGTCTATTCATAGCAATTTTCCATAATTACCGGTATGTGATACAATTTATTACCCAGTTACTCTTAACAATAAACACATTCAGGTCAGACAGTGATTACTTTTATTCTTTGTCAGTTTTTTACAATTTTTATTTTATTTTCTAGGATAGAAAATAATATACATTGGTACAAAGATAAGAATGTTGTAGATTTCTTGTCAATTGTAGGAAGAAAGTTTAGAATGGGACCAATGTTATCAAAACACAGGTAAAAAGCACTGGTAATTTAGAGCATGTTTTACCTGGATTCCTTTATGAACATTTTAAAATTTAACAGAACACTATTTTTATTGGAAACATTCGCTGGGTTATTGTATAAGCATGATGTTTCGATATCAGTTTTATTTATATTATTACTTACTAATTATTTGTAGTGTTCAAAGTCGTCTGAGCAGTGAAGAAGGAATGAGTTTTACAGAATTTACTTATCAAATATTTCAGTCTTTTGATTGGTTTCAACTCTATCAAAAATATAATTGTAGGATTCAAGTAAGTACAGGTTTTGGTTTTTTTATTTGATGACAAGTTTTGATGAATTTGACCATACTTGTAATTTGTTAAATCAATTTCTCAATGTAGCAGCTATGATATCTAATTGAATATTTATCATACTGAAACTTTTATATATATAAAGTTTTACATAATGTATAACTCTTTTATTGAGTGAATATTGATATTTTTAGATAGGAGGAACAGATCAGTTAGGAAATATACTAGCTGGCCATGATTTTATAGAAAAACAGATAGATGACAGAGTTTTTGGTAATTTACCCTTTCATAAGTAAACATCATTCCTTCATTTGTGTTTTTGATCAGTTTTATGTTTTTCTTTCATATGAATCAAAAGATTTAGCTGGCTGACCACAGACAAGTTATAATCTATTTACTTTAATATTGGCACAGGGAAAAATTGTTATCGGATAGAATCTGAAACACTGTATTATGTTTTATAGGTGCATGCAGATCATAAAATTTTGTCTCCTCTTACCTTTCAAATGAGAACCTGTCCTTTCAAATGACCAGTGATATTGGTATCTGAAATTAAAACTGAGTTTACTTTACAGTTTGGGAGAAAGTTGTTTTAGATTAATCTCAGATTATTCCTATTTATAACAAGACATGTACTTTGCTAACATAAAAATACATATAAAAACAAAAGAAATTAACTATATATTCACCAAAGTATTTTTCGTATTATAAACTAATCCTTTCTTGTGATGTCTTTGCTAACAAAATGATTTACCTGGCACGCAAAATATTGGTACAATGAAATAACAATTATATTCTTTCAATGTAAGACATTAATTAGATGATGTACATTGTAGGACTGACCGTTCCACTAGTAACTACAACAGCTGGTAATAAACTAGGTAAAACAGCTGGTAATGCTGTGTGGTTAGATCCTTTAAAAACATCACAATATGAACTATATCAGGTATTTCTTAATTATATAATCTGTTTATCAAAGGGAATATAAACACTAAATCCTGGATTAACTGAAAAAAAACCCCAACAAATGAAATTGCACGGGAATAAATTGCAAAATTCATTAGATTTTAACTGAAAACCTGTCTTAATTCAGCAATATTTTGTCAGATGTACCATAGTGGTCAGTTAGGTTAGGTTTCATTGTATAATTCATCATTTTCAGACTGATCTAATTTAAATATAATTCCAATTTATCGCTAATTTAATAATATACCAATTTGTCAGTATCTTTTTGCAAATCCCAAGTACAGTGGAGTAAATTTAAAGATCTTTCCGATTTTTTTTTTTTAATGTTTATTATGCAATTCTCTCAGCTTTTATCATATTAATAATCTGTTGTTATGATTATTCGTCCCATTAATTTCTCAGATTTTTTTAATGTGTCTATTTTTCTTCCAGTATTTTTTAAATGTGTCAGATGATGAAGTAGAGAAATATCTCAAACTATTTACTTTTTTATCTGATGATGATATTATGAATATATTGAAAATACAAGAAGTAAATATATTTTTATTTTGCTCTTTATTGAATAATAATTTCAATGTTTATAGTATTAGTATTTTTAAAACAATTCCCCCAGCGCACAGTCCATTTTGTGACTTAAATTTCATTACCACAGTCTAAGGATGCAGAACTTAGCGTGATGTTTATGCCCCCCCCCCCCTTTAGAAGTCTTTCTATGCAACAGTCTCATTTTTGGGCTTTCAAATTTTTTGGCTACATTAAGTTTACCTTGCGTTATCCAATTGGTATTGACAGGCTGAAACACAAGGTTTTGACTCCCTGTCAAGGACAAACCTACAACCCTATTATCACAGATTCAACTTACTAACTGCTATCTGCCCCCATTGATTTTCATGTGGACGTATTATGCCGTCCCCCCTGTCCATCCGGACGTCCACAATTTGTTTGTGGACACTCTACAGGTCACAACTTTATTCCGATTTTGAAGAAACTTGAAATATACATGTAGGTCTATCTCCCAAAGATCTCGGTTCCTTTCGATTTTGGCATGTATCGGATCATAACTTCATGGATTATGGCCCCTGATTGTAGATTCTCTAAAAATATATCACCATTCCACCATAATGAAGGTTGAATTTGAATTTTGGGTAAATCGAAACAAAACCGCCCAACAAAATGACCACTCTTTGTACGCAAATTGTGTAAAAGTATGTAATATAAAGGTTGTGGACCCTCTACATTCCACAATATTTATCCGATTTTGATGAAACTTAAAATATATGTGTATGTCCCAAAGATCTCAGTCCCTTTAGATATTGTGCACTTCAGACCATAACTTTCTGGATTTGTTTTTAGCTTGTTCTCTGTCCATCTCTGGCAAAAGCAAAATGTGGGTGTATCTTGTCTGGCAACCGCTGGTTATTCTTACTGGTATACAGATAAATTGTAACCACTAACATGCAAGACTAGTGGAATTTTTTGTATTTATACTTGTAGAATACACCTGATCAAAGGCCAGCTCAGAAAAAATTAGCAGAACAAGTTACCTTATTAGTTCATGGTGGTAAGCATATAGTAATCTAGAAATTACTTAATTAGGCTTCATATATATGTTCAAAACTTTTGCTAATGTGCTCCCAAATTTATAATTTTAAAACTGAAAATAAAGTTGATATAACATTATCCAAGCCTTAATTTAGTGAACAGTACACACAGACTTGAGAATCATATCCCCATCTTTTTATATGCACATAATTTGTTTGTGGACACTCTACAGGTCACAATTCTTATGTGATAAAAACCTTTAAAACAGTTCCTCCAGTGCACAGCCCATTTTGTGACTTAAATTTCATTACTACAGTCTAAGAATACAGAACATAGCTTGATCTTTTGGAGATAAACCTACATTTCAAGTTTCTTTAAACTTGGATAAAAATTGTGACCTGTAGAGTGTCCACAAACAAATTGTGGATGGACAGGGGTGACGACAATATACATCCACATGAAAATGTGGGCATATAAAAAGGAACTAGCCGGTCGCCATTTTCCTAGTAATGATGACATCATGTCAGCTGTGAATGACTTTTTTAGGGTGCCTGAAGAAATTTTCTTCCTGACCGGAATCTAGGTCTTGCAACATCTTTGGCAAAATTGTGTACACCTCGAGGGAACTATGTAGAAAAATAAATGGAAACTATTGACTTTGTACAGTTCTTTCAAAGATAGGCTTAGAACTTTTCGGCCAGCCATCGTACACCATGGCTAAATTCTGCATTTAAACTTTTTAGATTATTGTCCCCCGCCTTTCGAAGAAAGCAGGGGTCCGTCCGTCCGTCCGTCCAACTTTTTGGGACACAATAACTCTCCTTCTAATTGAGCTAGATTGTTCAAACTTGGCGTAGGTGTTTATTAGGTGATTGCCTTGATGGAATTCGAAGATGAGAATTTTCTGCTTAGGCTAAGCAGAGATAAACAATTTGATTGGTTTGATGCTTTGGGACATGATAACTTAAGGTCTAATTAGTGAGAGTGAGGACACTTGGTGTATAGTTTTAACACATCATAAGTTCCATAATGAGCACTTTTTGCTCAAGGTAAGCAGAGCGATAAGCAATTTGATTGGCCGAGACCTTGGAACACAGTAACTCTCCTTCTAATTGAGGTAGAATGTTCAAACTTGGTGTAGGCATTCATTAGGTGAATGCCTTGATCTAGTTCAATGATAAACAATGTCTGCTTATGGTAAGCAGAGATAAGCAATCTGATAGGTTGATGGTTTGGGGCACAATAACTTTCGTTATAATTAAATGAGAGTGATGAAACTCCAAGTATAGATTCATTATATCATTACCTTGACTAAGTTCGATGATGAGAATTTTCTGCTTAGGAGAGATAAGCAATTTGATTAGTCAAGACTTTGGAACATAACAACTCTGCTTTTAATTGAGGTAGAATGTTTAAACCTGATGTAGATGTTCATTAGGTGAATGTCTTGACTGAGTTCAATGATTAACATTTCGAGCTAAAGCTAAGCAGAGCTAAGCAATTTCATTGGTCAATGCTTTAGGACAAGATAACTTTGATTCTATCTGATAGGGAGTGACGAAACTTAGTGTATAGTTGATAATCAATTTGATTGCTTGATACTTTTAAAAAAAAAAAAATGTGCGATAAATAAAAATGTGTCATCTATTTATTTTGGGATTTCGGCGAGGGACATCAGGGCCCTTATTCACGAAAACTTAAACTAAGATACAATCGAAATTTTAAGAAATACTGCAATTTTAATGACTGAGTAATATGCAAATTGGATATATGCAAATTGATTTTGCTGGTCAGCCAATCGAATTGCAGTATTTCTTAAAATTTTGATTGTATCTTAGTTTAAGTTTTCGTGAATAAGGGCCCAGTCTCACTGTTGGCTTGTTGATACTTGCATTTCATGTTTATCCTTTTGTTTTTTATTCATAGCCACAGGACTGCAAATGGCCAAGATATGGACAGAGGCCTTATTTCAGAATTCTGTGGAAAAATTATCTCAGCTAAGTGAGGATGAATTGAAGTATGCACCTGTATCTTTAGTTACTGAACTACCATTACAAGACGATATGACAGTTAAAGATATGTGTATGAAAATAAAATGTTTCCGTGTGGAAGGTACAGTCTTGTATTCAATAAAAAGTTTTGGAAAATGTGAGGTTGGACAAGGTTGTTAAAGGAGGAACGTTTTACTCCAGTATCACTTTCCAAAACTATCTCGTTTGACATTCATCTGAGGGAGTAAACATTACACAGGTCAGGGAATTAAACAAGTTTTATTAACATAATTTTTAAAAAATTAACCATAATATAGATTTTTAAATTTATTTACTTTACAGCTGATGCAGTCAGAATTATAAAGAATGGTGGTGTTTATATTAATCACAGAAGAGTAACAGAATCCAGTCTGTTAAAACATGGAACTGATATTTTACCTAACAAACTAACACTCATAAGAATAGGTTAGTTGTAATTCTCAGGCTATTCTGAAAGAGTTTTTGTTTCATGTTTTGTGACTTCCCTATTTTTTTTTATTATTTTGCGCTTATTTCTGAAAGTACAAACTGCAGAATATTTTCGTGCCTCATTCAAATGACAAAAGTTATCATCCTATCTGTATGAAAGTTATATGCATTATTTAAATTAGTAAAAAGAAAAAGCCTGTCAAATTTCAAAATTTTCTGTAAATTACTTCCAGAGTTAAGGCCCTTGTTTCAGTTTGTAGAACCTTGTGAACCCTCAATGACAAAAATTATGATCTGATCTGTATGAAATTGTCTTGTGAATGCTCCCAATTACCTACAGAAGAATAATTATGTGACAAACCTTGTCGACCCGACCGCTAGGACGAATTAGCTGCTTTGGGTGAATGTTTCATTGCCTGGTAACTTATCATTAAATTAAATTATTAAATGGCCATCGTGTTTCAATCCATTTAAATCTTGGCTATCTGAGAGTTGATTATAGGCTTGTCGTTTGAATAAATGTCTAAATAAAGACCTGCAATAGGCAGATTTGGCTCTTACATGAATTAAATTTGAGAAATTGATAGGGAATGAAAATGACCATCAAAAGTCCATTTCCAAAGAAAATGAAACTACAATAAAATTATTGATACGCCAAACTTTATATCAGTAGCTGATCTAGAAACTTTGAATGGGGGGGGGGAGTTCCAAATCTAGGGCGCCATTCACAATCCCACCCCACAATGAATGTCAACAAAATGCTGGCTATAACACTGTCTGAACACCCTAGTAGGACATAGATCGTATTGCCTATATAGTTGTTCGCCGATTGTTGTCTCGTCGAAAATCAGTTTGTTTCAAGTTGACATAAAGTCCATGTCATATTATGATTGTTATTGATTTTTGTCAACTGTAGAGAAGTGACTATATAACACTGAGCAACCTGAAGGTGGGGCCGGTAGAGGTTTGAAGGATGATATAATGGAATCGAGCGCCATAGGCGCGAAAAAATTTCAGACAGCTACATACAATATTTATGTAACTGATATGTAATTTGTACTGGGTCTGAGGGGACCTTGTCTCATGGGGGCACTTAGTTGGTCTCATGAGGGCCCCCACCTCTAAATCTGCGCCTGCTTTGTATTATGATACATATTGTGGTTGATCTGTATTGCAATATATACTAATGTCCAAAAGAAAGTATACACTGTGCATTTTGTGCTGCATCAACCAAAGTCGTTTTTCCATGGTATACGGTATTTGGGTAGAATGTCAATTTGTTTTACATTTTTATTTTGGTTAGAAATGTTAAGTTTGGAGGCAAGAGACAAACTCAGTAATGTTTTATCAGATGTTTTTAATCTAAACAAAACTTAGTCATACTTTTAGAGTGTATACTTTCTTTTGGACATCAGTATAGTTGTTGGCGTGGGTTATCTTCAGTTTTTTATTAAACAATTGATTATATTTCATTTTATGTTTTTACACAATTTTATTGATTTTCATCCAGTTTCATCTTTTATATTCTATTTCAGGGAAGAAAAATTTTTACATAGTAAAATGGATATAATCTACAATGGTTGTTGAATTTTCTAG
Source organism: Patella vulgata (assembly GCF_932274485.2). Classification (NCBI taxonomy): domain Eukaryota; kingdom Metazoa; phylum Mollusca; class Gastropoda; family Patellidae; genus Patella; species Patella vulgata. The sequence goes on from NC_065880.2 coordinate 47,722,079, forward strand.
AATAAATAGTGATGAAATATCTCATTTGTTTTTTATATGTTTTGATGAATGTTCAGGGTAGTTTTTGGACACAGATCTTATTTCATTTAATTTTTTATTGTTCAAAATTTTGTTTTACTTGTCTGTACTACAATAGGATCTGAGAGAGTTGTTATATAACTTGTGTTCTGGATGATGTGAGGGATTAGTCAATGATACAGTCTGTTACAGTGAACTGTGGGCAACCCACTAGAAACATCAACGCTGATTGGTTACACGTAATTAAATATCTGACATCATAGGGTAAAAAGCCGCTCGTATGACCTCTGAAGCGACCTTCCACTATCAGATTATTTTGACATGTTGGGCACTTTGCAGTTATAAGATTTAAAGGAGGCAAGTCTTTAACTCAATCATCCACAGTCTTCGACATTGGAAACACAACTTTTTGGTCAATTTAAATCAACATTGATGTTGTTATCTTACTGTGAAAAGTTGGGCTTCTGATATCCAATATTTACGACAAAATGAAAATTATCGCGTATCAGAATGTTTCGAGCGCCATTTGTAATGAAGCGACTTCATGAACGAGGCTAAAAATATCCTACAGGATATTACAACCGGTGTAGACTGGAATAACCAAACGCCAAATTACGCCAATTACAGTAAAAACAAATAATTGAATGTAAATCAGTTCGTATACATTGCAACCAATCTGTATCCTGAGAACCAAGTGAGTTCGCGGGTTTGCTCCCAGTGTTAACCAAGTGAGGTCGCAGGTTTGCTCCCAGTGATGGCCGAGAAAGTTCATTGGGATTTTCCAGCGTGGTTTTCCCTTATCAGTGGTGCAGGATAGATGGCCTGACAAAGACAGCTGTTTAGTTGTTCGGATTGGACAGAAAAACCAGGTCCCGTTTACACATTGGCGTGCACGTAAAAAAATCCCATGACAGATGAAATTTGATACAAGAGTAGGCCGTAGTGCCACTGTCCAGGAAAAATTTCCCCCATAGCACACTGTATGTCGTATGCCCGGCTTCAATAGTCCAGTTGGGGCAGAATAGTAGGAAGTTAAACCCCATATCATTTCCATTTATGTCCATTTCTAGGTGTCAAAGAATAGAGATTTATTACCTCCTTTAACATTGAATAAAATTGGCTGAGCATAACCGGTGTAGATTTAAAATATTAGTTGTCTCCCTTGGATCACAATAGATAAAAACTTGTTATGGAAGTCAACGTTAACCACTTGACAATAATATTAATTATGAACGGACAATATCTGAAATTTATGGCAAATGCCAGAACAATAAATAGGGTTTTAGTAATTAATTATATTTATTTTGAGCTCAATATATAGCCATAAAGGGGCCCTAACACTGCATGATAGCAGTGAATATTCGCGCTGTATAAGGCGCCCTGAAACACCATTTCATTATGTAATTGTAAGATTTAGGATTTAGAAAATCTTCTTGAGTGGCTGTTTGTTCTCACACTGATCAGCAGCACTGTGTACCCAGTAATATATTCGCTAGCTACTGAGACTGAGAGGAATTACAATTACATCGGTGCGGGTTAATGAGCTTGCAATAATTTATTCCTCGTACAAATCTAGAACATTCTTTCGAAGTAATAGAAAAATAAATAACTTGAAGTGAACTATATCTGGATAGAAGATATTTCATATTTTTTTTAGTGTAAATGAGTATAAAATATTTACCATTCCGAATGCGGTTACAAACCTGTGAAACAGATTGGTTCGTTTTTATATAAAAATAGATAATGCAAAATGAATGTTGAAAATTTCATTCAAATTAGCCTCCTTTATTCTGAGCCAAGTTATAACTGTTTGTAGTTTTGACAATATGTATGTATGTGCATTGATTGTTTATCGTAACCACGGTACTGGTCATTCGAGTCTTGGCTTCACTTCTCCATTTTTAATTACGGTAAACCATTAAATGGCCGAACCGTTCTAATCTAGTTAAAATCTCGAACATCTAATGGCTTCAAGACTTGTTTATGGTCTGGTCTTGTGTTAATAAATGTCTAATTAATAATTTATATATGCATCGAAGACCTTTAAAAAGACGGTCTTAATAACCAGGCCTACAGTGTAGCACAGTTGTCAGTTATCTTTCCTTTTTATATTGAACCAATCAAACTACTGTTAACTCTATTGCACAAAAAGTGGAAGTAGTCGGAAGGTTCATTTTCCATTTCGAGCAGAGTGCGGTGTTAATGACACCGTTATATTCTACCGGTAATTTGATCAAATAACATGGTTTTGGTAATTTATTACTTTTAAATAAGCGTACAAATATTTCACTTCAGTGTTCCCAAATGCTTACGGCTTATCGTCAGTATGAATTTGATTTATTTTGTCGTATGAGAAGCCTACGGCCTACTATTTTTATGACAAAATATGGGTACATAACCGGTACATCAAACAATAAAAGTATGGATCTGGCATTATTTACTAGTACAGTATTAGTCATTCTAATGCAGGAGAGCCATTACCTACAAATGTCGTAGCGTTAAACTACAATTTATACAGTCTAAAGACTCCTTACTCAAGTACAAATAGGTTCAAACGCACAATTGTCAACACATATCATTACAGTTTGTATTGAAATAAGTAATTCTATCACAAATAGTGAAGACTGAATCACTAAAATAGTTATTGAACAGTTTTTCTTTGTGGTAATTATGCGTTCTACATTTTCAAAGCGACATTTCTTTTAATGTAAGCCGCCATGACACCAGCCTGATGAAATCTCGCCAAATTCGCGTAACAGTTGGGTTTCATCATATAATTATGCGGTAAGACTTCACCTTTATTTCAATGGGAATTGGTTTATCATATGTTAAGCTATGTGCAGTACAGTTTGGGGTCAGTTTATGTGTAAATTAAGGGGGCTTTAGGCTAGTAAACTTTTTGTAGTCATTTGACTAAAAAACCTGCGCAAAGGAACTCCGTAGGATGAGCCACTACTGTGGCTGGAGTAAGGCGGAAGACATCAGTAATGGAACCATTTCTAGAGGGCCATCACTGCACCTATTTAACAACTACACAAGACAAATCCACGGACAAAACCCTCAGTCAGTAAGCCTACATAACATGCATTATAAACAACAAATGCATTATGGAAGATTAGGTAAAGAGCAGACAGTTCTCGCTATAATAAGTTAAAACAAAATAGATAATGTAAAGGGAATATGCTGAAAATATCAAATTACTTCACTCTAAGCCGAGAAAACCTCGTTTCAATCGGTAGCCTTGATTGTCCTTGTATGATAGTTATTGTTGTTACGATAATAAACAAAGTCTCTATTATCCATTTTTATACGCCCACATTTTCATGTGGATGTATGATGCCGTCGCCCCTGTCCGTCCATCTACAATTTGTTTGTGGACATTCTACAAGTCACAATTTTTATCCGATTTTGACAAAACTTAAAATATAGGTCTATCTCCCAAAGATCTTGTTTCATTTCGATATTGGCATGTATCAGACCAGAACTTCATGGATTATGGCCCCTGATTGTACGAAAAATCATGTTTTTAGCTTGTGGACACTCTAGAGAGCACAATTTTAACCTGATTTTGATGAAACTTGAAATGGATGTTTATAACCTAAAGACCTTGGTTCCTTTCGATATTCGTGCATATCGGATCATAATTTCCTGAATTATGGTCCCTGATTGTACGCAAAATCACATTTTTAGCTTGTGGTCCCTACTAGAGGTCACAATTTTGATGAAACTTGAAGTGCATGTTTATATCCCAAAGGTCTTGGTTCCTTTTGATATTCGCGCAGATCAGATCAGAACTTCCTTAATTTTGGCCCCTGATTGTATGAAAAATCGCATTTTTAGCTTGTGGTCTCATTAGAGGTCAAATATTATCTGATTTTAAAAAAGGTGTGAATATTTCACTGTTACACTCTAATATCTTGGTTCCTTTTGATAATCGCGCATATCCGAACGTAACCTCCTGGATTATGACCCCTGATTGTTCGAAAAATCACATTTTTAGCTTGCAGATTCTCTAGAGGTCACAATTTTTTTCCCGATTTTAAAAAACGTTTAAATATATCACCATTCCACCATAATGAAGGTTGAATTCGAATTTCGGGAAAATTGAAATGAAACTGCCCAGCAAAATGGCCGCTCTTTGTACGCAAATTGTGTAAAAGTATGTAATACGAAGGTTGTGGACCCCTTAGAGGTCATAATTTTTATCCGATTTTAATGAAACTTAAACCATATCTCTATATCCCAAAGATCTCAGTCCCTTTTGATATTTGTGCATTTCAGACCATAACTTTCTGGATTATTGCCCCTGATTGTACAAAAAATCCTGTTTGTTTTTAGCTTGTTCTCTATCTCTATGCATGTGTTAGATTTTGTGTTCTTACTGAAGTTGGTTTTAGCTTGTTCTCTATCCATCTCTTGCAAAATGTGGGCATATCCTGCCTGGCAGCCGTTGGTTACAGTTAATCATTAACAGCCGTTGAGCCGCAGATCGGATTCAAATTTGTTTAAAATCGGACCCATCAGATGACATCGAGAGTTGATTATGGTCTTGTCATGTTAAAGATACATTATGTAAGATTTAGATAAAGAACTAGCCATTCTTGCTATAATAGTTCGAAAGTAGATGATGTAAAATGAATAATTTGAAAATTTCATTCAAATTACTCAGTTAATTAATGTCTAATTAATACTTTAGAAAACATTTCAGGCCTAAAGAAAGACCTGCAATAGGCAGATTTAGCTCTTGCATAATGCATGTTTAAGAAATGTCTAATTAATAGAACTTTATGTAACATTTCAGGCCTAAAGAAAGACTTGCAATAGGCAGATTTAGCTCTTTCATAATGCATGTTTAATCGAGTAAATCATAAACGTCCACTGTGCTTCTAGTAGGCTAATTTACTCAAAATGGAAAGAAACTAACCATATAAATTGGTTTTATGTATGAACAAACTACTTAGTATCTAGCTGTATCAGAACTGTTCAGGATGAAAGTGACAAAAGATCCAAGTTTAAATTAATGTTTAGGTACGATACTGTTGGTACTATTGATTTCTGATCAGAACAGATCGACTAAGCCAGAGCCATCACACAGATAAGTTGATTATGATTGAGCGCGTAATATAATTACTGAACAAATACTGGTAGATTTTTCTACCTAGTAACAGTACCCTATTTAAATGTAATGTACTGCATAACATCAGAAAACAAAACATCTTCTGTGGAGACACTTTTATATACTATTACACCAATTTGTTTTCTTCATGAACTTTGATGAGGGACTAGGCCTATACTGTTTTTAATGTAAAAAGTATTTCCATAATACAAGATTACATCTTTATTTCATTTCAGATGAAATATCTACATAAAAGATAGATGCAAGAGAGAACCGATATGATACCATATATGGCATATTGTACCTGAATCCTGAATTGATAATAAAATTATGGCAGACAATAATAAACCAGATCTTCCTAAAGGTTTAATTGGTAGAAAGGGTGCAACACCTGGAAAAGCTGCTAGGTAATGTTTCTATTCTTCAAGACCCGCTTACCCCAATGGTAATTTTGCTGATTGCTTTCCATAGACTATCTTCATTCAAAATAATAAAATAATACAAATTAGCTACCATAATTAATTCTGCTATTCTGATTAACTTGATATGAGACCAGTAAAATTCAAGCTGGCCATCGATTGGCTAGCTACAATGTACCTAATCTTATATTGATTTTCAGAAAATTAAAATCTGCCCTACATATAGACCATTATAGGTTACCTGTGTGCACATCACTGCTCTTGAAAGATGCATCAGTATTTTTCTTATACTCATGTAGCTCAACAGAAAAATTGAAAAAAATGCAGACAATCCATCAATATATTATGAAACTTTACAATATGCTAAAAGTTATACACAAATCCTTTGGAATTGGTATCTTCTATGCCCATGGTTACAATTTAAAGATATTTCAATTGTCACATTATTTCTCTCTTTAGGTTACCATCTCTGAAAGGACCAAGGGATTTAACACTTGGTGGTGTTCCAAAGAAAGTGTTTACACCAAATATTCCGGCTAGAAGGGATAAACCAAAGGAAGAGTAAGTGACAGTCCAAAAAATCATTTTACAAAATTTACAATAACCATCCTAAGAAAACATAAAAATAGATATTCAAATTCACAGGGATTGGTCATTCTTTCAATTGTATGGTGCAAAGCTATCACACAATTACATTACTATATTGATTTTCAAAATTTGAGAGTGTGTGTAAATTTCTAAAGAATTTATCTTTCTCTTCAATTCTTGACTGTTCAGGATTTGGACAGAGTTCAAAAGTCTGTTTCTTTTTAAACTAACCCTGTGGGATTTGTTGACAAATATTTCAAAGACTTGGTTGTGAATGTATTACTTGGCCAGACAAGCTTCCATCATGTTTCAATGATTCTTCTAAGTACAAATTACATACTGTAGTTCAAAATTCTCTCTATTTAAGAGCAACAACTAATAAACAAGTGAAACAGCAAGCAGGACATTCCAGAAATCGCAGTAATGAAAGAGGACGAGGGAGAGGCAGAGGCCGCACTAGAGAAAATACACTAGTTCAGTCTCATTCAATTTTTGAACAAGGCCCAGCGCAAAAGCTTCCTGGACACAGAGGTAATTATTATATGTGAAATGTCTACAATCCAATATATCAACATGTTTTATATATGTAATTATTTTCTTGAAATATTTCAAACTTGTACAGAATTCTTTAAGATTATTAAATGAGTGTAATAAAGATATGTTTGAAAATGTGATCTCATCTTGGGAGTTGTAACTGCATATGGCTTTGCAAATTCTAGTGGACACTTTATATGAAATATTCATTGTTTCCCATACTGAAGTCCAGAAAACTTTCAAATTTGCATGGTTTTCAAGAAATATTTTCTAAGATTTCTAACAATTTTTCATTATGAACTAGACATCAATTCTTCTATTAGGTGTATGTTTTAATAAATGAATGACCCATTTCAGCATCTTCAAGTAGAAATGATGGTGATCGAGCATCTTCATCTAAGATGAGTGTTAAGAGAGAAAAGAAAGAGCCAGGAGCTGTAAAGAAAATTTTAGATGATTTATTACGTGATGATGTAAGTTTTTATATGCCCACATTTTCATGTGGACGTATATTGTCATCGACCCTGTCCGTTCGTCACAATTCTTATCCGATTTCAACGAAACGTCAAATATAGGTTTATCTCCCAAAGATCTCAGTTCCTTTCGATATTGGCATGTATTGGACCAACACTTCATGGATTATGGCCCCTGATTGTACGAAAAATCACGTTTTTAGCTTGTGGAAACTAGAGGTCACAATTTTAACCCGATTTTGATGAAACTTGAAATGCATGTTTATAACCCAAAGACCTTGGTTCCTTTCAATATTCGCGCATATCGGATCGTAATTTCCTGAATTATGGCCCCTGATTGTACGAAAAATCACGTTTTTAGCTTGTGGTCCCACTAGAGGTCAAATATTATCTGATTTTAAAAAAGGTGTGAATATATCATCATATGGTATATGAATGTTATCGACACTCTAGAGGTCACCATTTTCTTCTGATTTTGATGAAACTTGAAATGTAAGTTTATAACCCAAGGAATTTGGTTTCCTTTTGATATTTGCACATTTCGGACCGTAACTTCATGGATTATGGCCCCTGATTGTACAAAAATTGCGTTTTTAGCTTGTTGACCCTATAGAGGTCATAATTTTTATCCAATTTAAAAAAACGTTTGAATATATCACCCTAAGGATGGTTGAGTTTGAATTTCGTAAAAATCGGACCTAAACTAACAGACAAAATGACCGCTCCTCGTACTCAAATAGCGTAAAAATATAATATATCAAGGTTGTGAACTCTCTAGAGGTCACAATTTTCTTCTGATCTTGATGAAACTTGAAATGTAAGTGTAAAATCCAAAGATCCCGGTTTCTTTCGATATTCGCACACATCGGACCGTAACTTTCTGAATTATGTCCCCTGATTGTACTGAAAACCGCGTTTTTAGCTTGTTGACCCTACAGAGGTTATAATTTTTATCCGATTTCAAAAACCGTTTGAATATATCACTGTTACACCCTAAGGATGGTTGAATTCGAATTTCATAAAAATAGGACCAAAACTGACAGACAAAATGGCTGCCCCTCATACTCAAATAGCTTAACAATATGGTATATGAATGTTGTCGACCCTCTAGAGGTCACAATTTTCTTCTGATTTTGATAAAACTTGAATGTAAGTTTATAACCCAAAGAATTTGGTTTCCTTTTGATATTTGCACATTTTGGATCGTAACTTCCTGAATTATGGCCCCTGATTGTTCTCTATCTCTATGCATGTGTTAGATTTTCTGTTCTTACTGAAGTTGAATTAAATTGCTGGGCACAGTATTGAACTATGTTAAATGTTATATAATGTCTGAAATGGTTAATCTGATACAATATTTTTCAGTTTATTGATGATGGGACAAAGGAAGATGAAGATATGGCCCCGGTTGTTTTACCATTGGCATCTAAAATCAAAAGTGAGATTAAGACAGAAATTCAAACAGATATTAAAACAGAACCTATAGATCAAGGTAAGTCTTGTATATATGAAATGACATGGAAATGGAAAGGGGGTTTAACATCCTACTGCTCTGCTCCCACTGGGCATACGCCATACAGTGTGCCTTGTTATCTTTTATGTGCACGCCAATGTGACAAGGGATCTTGGTTTTCCATCCCATCCAAATGATCATCATACTTTGTTGCATACCAGGATATCTATCCTGCACCACTGACAAGGAAGAACTGTCTTGTATATAGATCAGCAATCTAATATAAGATTCTGTTTGGTATGAAATATCACCCTATAGTTTCGAAGTTTATATGATCTGCACTATTTATCATATTGCTCTATAAATTTATTATGTATGTGTAGCGGCTTGGTTTTCCTTCAGATGTGCTCAGCGTAATGTCATAGACCCTGTAATCTGCATCTGACTTTCTATAGATCACTATTTATTTTATCTTTGAAAACCAATCAAATCTCAAGGCCAGTTGTAATGTTACCTTTGTGACATGTTGTAAAATCCTTCTACATGTCTGTACTTAAAGAATATACCAGTCGCTAGGCTTAAACAAAATGGAGGAATTTAATATTAACTGCTATTTTGTTACACAGTGATGTTTCTATGAAAATCAACTCTCAAAAGATGTGAATTTAAACTAATTGAACAACATTTCTGAAAATGAAACCCATAAAGTATAACAGCTGAAGGAAATATAGTGTCTTGACAATCAGAAAACAAAAATACTTCATTTTAATCCTCAAAGTATATTTTTTAAATTTATTTATTTAAAGAAGCTTTTAATTGATTACTGTCCTTCCCCTTATCTTATATAGTACCCTGTATGTCTACTTTTGGTATACAAAAGATCTGCTTCTACTTGGTGTAGATGTTCATTAGGTGAATGTCTTGACTCCGTTTTGATGATTGCACACATATTTTTATCAAGTAATCAAATAACTTATCACTCAGCATAACATGAGCAGAAAATACTCTCTATCAAACTCAGTAAAGATATTGAGGTAATGAAACTATACGCTCAACCAAGTTCCATCACACTCAATCTATTAGAATCAGAGTTATCATGTTCTAAGCAGAAGATGTTCTTCAGCATACTCACCCAAGGTACTAATGTAATGATATTAAACATTCGTCTGATAATCATCTACACCTAGTCTGAACATCTCCCATCAATTACTAGAAGCAGAGTTGTTGCATTTGTTTCAAATCCTTGTTGAAAACCATTTTCAGATGAAGACTCGAAAGATATTGAAATGGTTGATGTGGAAAAAAACAAAGGTTCTGCCATTAATTCAAACAAAGTTAAGAAAGTACAGGAGACTGTCACTGATGATATATCTTGTGAAGATTTCTTTACAAAATGCGGAAAAACTGGTAAGCAGTGAAGAAAAATTGAACATTTTTATCCACCCACATTGAAATGTGGTCGTATATTGTTCGTCCACCTGGTGTCCACAATGGCTTGTGGATGCTCTAGAGGATAAAGTTATAACTCGATTGATTAAGGTGATGAGACAAAGAGGTCGATTCAATTGATTTTCAATGATTTCAAATAATTACTGCCAGAGCTATGGCCCTTGATCACTTTGAAAAATCTTGTGAACACTCTAGAGATCAAAATACATGCACAATGTTTAAGGTCATAAGACAAAGAAGCCTATTGATGTTCAACGATTTCTGATAATTACTTGATCACTTTGAAATATCTTGTGGACGCTCTAGATAAACTAAAGTTATGACTCGATTGATTTATACGCAGAGACCTGGAAGCTGTTTGATTTTCAGCGATTTTTGTTAACTTGAACAGCTAAATTCATGATATTACATGTTTTGTATAATAATTGCTGCGGGCATATGTTTCATTGACAGGCAACCTATCTTTTGAGTTGTGAAATAAGGAAGAAAATTTTCAAAAGCTGTTAAATTCTGTGATCACAGGAAATCTTTGACAGAAATGTTAAATATATCACTAAATACATATGGTTTAGTTTTAAAACCTTTTTTTATATAAGATTTAGTCTGCACAACAAATATTTTACATTAAGTTCACATTTACAACAAGTAAAAATTATTATTCAAGTACATGATTATATTTTCAGAGAATGGTGAATTAATTTTCCTTCAGTTGCCTGATACACTTCCAGGGTTACCTCCAGCAAGAGAAGAAGAGAGTAGTAAACCATCCAAAGTTAAGGCAGAAGATGCAAAAGATCCTGGTAAAAAAGAAGAGGTAGTTATATGTATTTTTTTAATAAGAAAAATTTACATGTAATGTGTAATAGACTTCTATGGCAAAAATTCAGTTGAGAAGTAATCTTTACTTTAAAAAGTTACCTGTGTGTTATGAGAAGTAATAGTATAACATGTCATCTGTGTTGTTTGTTGTAAAAATAATCTGTACAGTCTAATTTGGTAAAGTTAAACTTGTTTTCCACTTTCAGGATGGTCTACTAAATAAACTATCCACATGCTGCCTTTCTGATTTTTCGGAAGGCTATATTGGCAAAATTCAGATAAGAAAATCTGGAAAAGCTGAGTTACTTCTGGGAAACGTCAAATTGGATGTTGCTATTGGTACCCCAAGTGGTTTTTTACAGGTAAAGGAAATAAAAAATAAAGTATGAATGTGACATGCTGCACACAAATATCCTAAAATTACCAATGGACTTTTTACAGTTTATAAGATTTATATCAGTCATTATTCACTTCCAACTAATTTTTATGCGCCCACATTTTCATGCGGACGTATACTGTCGTCTATCTCCCAAAGATCTCGGTTCCTTTTGATATTGGCATGTATCATTGATTATGGCCCCTGAAGTTACGAAAAATCATGTTTTTAACTTATGGACACTCTAGCGGTCACAATTTTGCTCCGATTTTGATGAAACTTGAAATACTTGTTTATAACCCAAAGATATTGGTTCCTTTCGTTATTCACACATATTGGATCGTAACTTCCTGAATTATGGCCCTTGATTGTACGAAAAACCACGTTTTTAGCTTGTGGTTCCTCTAGAGGTCACAATTTTTATCCAATTTAAAAAAACATGTGAATATATCACCGTTGCATCCTAATGACTGTTGAGTTCCAATTTCGTGAAAATCGCACCAAAACTGCCTGACAAAATGGTGGCCACTTGTATGCAAATAGTGTATAAGTATGTCATACCAAGGTTGTGGACCCTCTCAATGTCACAATTGTTATCAGATTTTGATGAAACTTTCGGTATTTGCACATATCAGACCGTAACTGGATTATGGCCCCTTATTGTACGAAAAATTGTCTTTTTTAGCTTGTGGATTCTCTAGAGGTCACAATTTTTTATCCGATTATAAAAACTGGTTAAATATTATTATTATATTTATAGTGCTCCCTTTAATATAACATGTTCAGGGTCACTTTACAAAGTGACAATATAATCATAAATAAACAACAAGATTATGGACATGTTAACGATCGTATACAGAGTCGTTAAAAGCCAGATTAAATAAATGTGTTTTAAGTTGATTTTTAAAAGAATATAGAGATGTACAACATTTTAAACTAAATGGTAGATTATTCCATAAAACAGGTGCTTGATAACTAAAAGAGCGCTGACCATAAGAGACTAGTTGAACAGTTTTGGGCTTTAAAAGTAGTTTATCTGATGTACATAATGTTCGGCCAGGTGTATAAAGTTCTAAAAGATCTGAGAGGTAAACAGGAGCTAAATTATTTAAACATTTAAAAATAAGTAATAAAATCTTAAAATCAATTCGATATTTAACAGGTAACCAGTGTAAATTATATAAAACAGGAGTTATGTGGTCGCATTTCTTAGTTAAAGTAACAAGTCTAGCTGCAGTATTCTGTACTTTTTGTAATTTATCTATAAGCTTTAAAGGTAAACCAACTAAAAGTGAATTAAAGTTATCTAATCAAGAAGTGACCAGAGAATTAACGAGTGACTTAGTGGCCTCTACAGTTACAAATTTGCGTATTTTACTTATATTTCTGATATTAAAATAGCACAATTTACAAGTATCAAAGATTGTGCCAATATTATGAACAGAATAAGATGGAAATATATCACAATTACCAATTACAACGGGGGGATTATCATGTGCAAATTTACTTAATTGATGCCTTGAGCCTAATAACAAATATTCGGTTTTATCATCATTCAATTTTAGAAAGTTCTTTGACATCAATTTTCTAATTTCACTAATACAGTTCTCAAGTTGCAATTTTGATAAATTGAAAGAAGATGGACAATTAGGTGTAAATGAAATATATAATTGAGTATCTTCGGCATACAAATGAAAGCTGAGACCATATTTTCTGGTGACCTATAAAGGGTTAATAAAATCGAACCAAGAACGGAACCTTGAGGAACCCCAGATGACAAAACAGACTCGGACAACAATTTACAATTAACTAAAATACACTGTTTTCTACCCACAAGATAGCTTTCTACAAGATTTTATGCAGAGCCACAAATGCCATATTTAAAATGAAGTCTACCTAAAAGAATAGAATGATCCACCATGTCGAAAGCAGCAGATAAATCTAATAAAATTAAAAATGTACATTTTCTATTATCAATTTCCATTAAAATATATCACCATTCCACCATAATAAAGGTTGAATTTGAACTGTGGGAAAATCGAAACGAAACAAAATGGCTGCTCTTTGTCCGCAAATTGTGTAAAAATATGTAATACGAAGGTTGTGGACCCTTTAGAGATCACAATTTTTGACCAATTTTGATAAAACTTAAAATGTATGTTTATGTCCCAAAGATCTCAGTTCCTTTCCATATTTGCGCACTTCAGACCATCACTTTCTTGATTATGGCCCCTGATTGTATGAAAAATCGCTTTTGTTTTTAGCTTGTTCTCTATCCATCTCTTGCAAAATGTGGGCGTATCTTGCCTGGCAACTGCTGGTTCAGATAAATTATTTTCACAGGCATAATAAATACATTATCTTTATGATGTTTATGGAGTTAATATCCCATATAATTGATGATGTAGTACTGTTTGTTGTACGAGAATTTAAAAAAAACCTTTTTTTTTTAATTTTTTTATTATATAGGATGTGGTCTCTGTGAAAGTAGCAGATGAGACTGGTCATATGGCAGTATTGGGACAAGTAAAACAGCGACTTATATGCACTCCTAATTTTGAATCCTTATTGGACTGCACATGATTTTGAAATGAATAAATGTTTCGTTTTCTCTTGTATTGTGTAAATATACACTGCATTGGTTTATTCCTGCAACGGGGGGGTTGGATGGCTGAATGGTTAGCGTGCGCGCGCTGTATCATAAAGTCTGTCATTGAGTCGACTGGCGTGGTTTCGAATCCCCGGTTGTACGTGGCAAAGAGTAGGGTCGCCTGTCCAACCTCGTGGGTTATGTCAGGGTCCTCCGGTTTCCTCCCACTGCTAAAGACCCCTACTCGCAAGCGAATTATGTAAATAAAATTAAACCATATGTTAGTCCCGAAATGACCTAGTTTGTGTCGAGTGGACGTTAAACCCCATTTCTCTCTCTCTTATTCCTGCAAAGTGCAAACACTGGTTCACATCTCACTACTTGTTTTTCCCCCCCGCCTTTTGAAGAAAAGCAGGAGAGGAGAATATTGAAATGGGTTTGTCCCTCTGTCCGCCTGTCCATCACACTTTTTGGAACACAAAGATGAACAGAAGTGTTTTTATACGCCAACATTTTCATGTGGACATATTATGTCGTCCGTCCGTCCGTCCACAATTTGTTTGTGGACACTCTCCAGGTCACAATTTTTATCCGATTTTGATGAAACTTGATATAGGTCTATATTCGAAAGATCTCGGTTCCTTTTGATATTGGCATGTATCTGACCATAACTTCGTGGATTATGGCCCCTGATTGTACGAAAATCACGTTTTTAATTTGTGGACTCTCTAGAGGTCACAATTTTCACCCGATTTTGATGAAACTTGAAATGCATGTTTATAACCTAAAGATCTTGGAGCATATCGGATCGTAATGTCCTGAATTATGGCCCCTGATTGTACGACAAATCGTGTTTTTAGCTTGTGATCCCTCTAGAGGTCACAGTTATTATCGGATTTAAAAAAACGTTCGAATATATCACCGTTACACCGTAATGTTGGCTAATTTCAAATTTGTGAAAATCGGACCAAAATCGGGGAAAATCGAAATGAAACTGCCTGACAAAATTTCCACTCTTTGTATGCAAATGGTGTAAAAGTATGTAATACGGAGGTTGTGGACCCTCTAGCGCTCACAATTTTTATCCAATTTTGATGAAACTTAAAATCTATCTTTATATCTCAAAGATCTCAAAGATCTCAGTCCCATTTGATATTTGTGCATTTTAGACAATAACTTTCTGGATTATGGCCCCTGATTGTACGAAAAATCACTTTTTTTTTTAGCTTGTTCTCTATCCATCTCTTGCAAAATGTGGGCGTATCTCGACTAGCAACCACTGGTAATTTCACAATTTGCACTTTCCATTGCTGTACAATACCAATATGTGTCACAGTGTTAAAATACAGAATACATTTTTCAATAATACAAAATACTGTATAAAAGTCATGTATTAGTTAATTTGCAGATTACATTTCTTCAGTTTGCATTATAGTTAAATCTATTTGGGACTGTTGCAATAGAACAGAAAGGACTTTAGCATAATAGAATAGAAGGGATCAGTACTATATGTTCTCTGGTTGTTGATGTAAACCTCTATTGTTACTGCCATACACTATAAAAACTACAATTTATTTAAAAGGATTTATGGCATTGGATATATTCAACCCAAATAAGCACTGTTCCTATCTGATTTTATTCTTTAATTCTAATAAATATTATAAATAAAGTGTTGAAATATCAACTATTTTAAGGCCATCATAAATGATTGGTCAGGTTTCACTTCCCTCCAAGCTCTAGTTTTCACTTGGTTTATAAACCAGAATCCCATTTGTGCCAAGGGAGCTGCAGAGGCTCAGTGAGTAAGACATTGGCTACCTAACCTACGGAGCTTCTGCATTCGATGCCAGTGTTGACTGAGAAAGTTCATGTTTTTCTTGCGTGGTGTTACCTTGTCAGTGGTGAAGGATGGAGGGGCCTAGCAAGGGACAGCGTATTGTTGTTTAGATTGGACGAAACACTGAGGTCCTGTGTGCACATAAAAGAAACCTTGACAGTTGGAAAATCGAAATAAGAGTAGGCCATAGCACAGCTGTCTGGGCAAAATTTCCCAAATACCACACTGCATGGTGTATGACTGTTATCATTTGCCCAGTTCGAGCAGAAAAGTAGTCTGCTAGAACCCATTTTATTTCATTTGTGTCAGTCTCTCAGTGTTGGAATCGCCCATCCCAAACTAAAGCCCGGCTCAGATCGACCTTGCGACGCGACTCAACTGTCGGCGACTATCGTAGATTGCACTCAGATCTGATTCAGCAATGATCGCCGACCAGTTGCTATCGGTCGTACGATTGAACGCGAGCGCGCTCACATCGACACACCGACTTGTGGCGTCCTCATGAATAGATCATGTGACTCGTTCAAAATGGCGCCACACAGAATGCAGGTACGCGCACACAAATTTTCCCCATAAAAATACAAAATATGCCCAATTATTCCATAATCTCTCCATCTAATTAGCGAAATTATAGTGAGAAAGCAATTTAAATTACCTCGAGGGATTCAAATTTTTGTTTATGATTCTATTTGATATGATTTATATTCGGTCGTCATATGTTGATTTTTCATTCGCCGCTCTGATTGGCTAAAATTTATAGCACAGTCGACAACCGATCGTAGAAACGCACACATCGATGATGACGAGTCGGCGACTGGTCGCGTCGTAGAAGTAGAACATGTTCAACTCCTGCGACTCAGTCGCCGATCGTGAAAAACTGTCGCACGACGGTCGTAGCTAGACTCAGATCGACTAGATTCGGCGACGGAAATCGTGCGACGATCGGCGACAGTCGCCGGAAAACCAGTCGGCGACCAGTTGAGTCGCGTGGTAAGGTCGATCTGTCTACAGTTGGCTCGAGGTATGAAGTAGATGCATTGCTGTGTGCAGTATGGAATCGCCAAGATAACCATTATGAAAATATTGACTAAACTTGAAGGTCTATGCCTATAAATGGGAAACATCCATCATAATCTTGGCATTACTGGTATTTTACTTTAAAAGTGCACATAAGATGGCCGACATTCTTTTTCGGTACGTATAGCCATGGGATTTTTACGGCAAGTTCACACCAATCTGATTAAAATTAATTCGGCTATCTTCACTCAGAAAGAGACCTCCCGTAAAAACGACTTTGCCAATTATTGCAAACACAATTAATTCCCTCAGACGCCAGTGACCGAATGCATATTCCTTAATTTTACCTATACAGCCGACATGTGTATTCATTAACGCCTGACTGATTCCTTAATCCCCTAATTAAATAAAACAATTGACTACCGAATATTGTTTTCTTCTTTGAGCGGAATTTAGCAATTAATTGACATACGTAATAACACAAAACCATAATATCGAACACAATTACTATTTTAATTAAAATTGAGGGTTCTCTCAACGTTTTCAAGCAAATGATGAAAATAATATACAGAAGGTTCTCTTCCGACAGAAGAGTATTGGAGTATTTCTCCGAGTAAGAGTACAGGAGTAAAAAGATGTGGTCATGCAAAATCTATAAAAGCCAAACCTGATTGAAACGCAATTTGTAAATGACAAGCCGTAATCAGAGTAGCCAACTGTATCTCAATATACGTTAGAATTAACTACACATAAATTTTGTTGGTAACCATCTAAATCGAATAACAGATTGAGAAGGGTCGTCTAACTATCTTTGTGTATGGCAAATGTAGTGTCGTTAATATCTGTCATCGCACTGATCAGCAGTGAATTTTTCGCTAGGCTAGACTGGTAATTCTCTGTGAAACAGATTGATCTGTCATTAATCAATCCAACAGACATGGGGTCATAAATTAATTTACACCTCGATGTGGGATTAAGAATGCTGATATGGTAATTATCATTTTTACGCCGGCCAGATCAAAGACATCACTCTAGGTGGAACGTGTGTGCGTAATGCCCCACGAACGAACGAAAACATTTACGGAGGAACTTTTCTACAAACATTTATCTACACCATAACTAATCGTCCATCGTACACACGTTAATTTTACAGAATAATTAAGTTTTACTCATCAGTTAAATGTAGAACTATTATTTACCCAATAATCAATTAGCTTTGTTCATCGATGTTTTTTGTAATAAAGTAGCCCCGTATTATTTATTGATTGGCGTATAGACAACATTTAATTGATTTTACATGAAATCTTAATATAAATTCTTCGATGGATAATTTTAAGGTCAATTTTGGTATACACGGTGGTTTTTATTTTATGTTTTTACCCATTAAGTGTAAATAATTTAATTAAATCAACCTGTCCATAATATCAGATTTCATTACATGTATTGGACGTTAAATCTTTAATAAACAACAACAACAACGTTTGTGATAAGATTAGGTTATAATGTCTAACATTGTTTAACTTCTTTATAAAAAAATGTATTTTACAATTACATTGACAGTTTAATCTCTCGCCAAACGGCATCAGAACTCCACGTATGATCACTTGTATTTGATATTCATGCCCAGAAATTGTGTTTTAAGTAAAGATAATGTCATTTAATACGAAAGTTCTTTACTATTTCTAGCGTTACCGTCAGTAGAGGGAACTACATTTATCAGAATGAGAATTAGTATAGAATATGTTGGAAGTTATCCACATTTTAAATATGTTAATAAATGTCTAATGAATAGTGTTTAAGGCCTAAAGAAAGACCTGCAATAGGCAGATTTAGCTCTTGCATAATACCTGTTTAAGCATATACATGTCATAAAACAATAATAATAATAATAATAATGTAGATTTCTAGAGCGCCAAATCCATCCATAAGCATGCTCAAAGCGCTTTCAAAAAGGAGTAAAAACATATCAATTATATTAGTCTGGATAAGATAGTTTAAACATGTAAGTTTTTAAATGTGATTTAAAACTGAACAGAGTTTTACAGTCACGGATATTGATTGGCAAACTATTCCAGAGTTTGGGTGCAGCAACACTGAAACTTCTATCTCCAAATTGTTTCAATTTTGATGACGGAATGCATAAAAGGTTTTGATGTTGGGATCTCAAAGTACGGGTAGGCTGGTATATAGTTAATACTTCTGAAAGATACAAGGGTGCAGTACCCCACTGACACTGGTAAGTCAAACACAAGATCTTAAATTCAATACGTGCATGAATTGGAAGCCAATGCAGGGATTTCAAGACAGGAGTGATGTGTGATGATTTGTTTGTTCTAGTTATGACTTCTCTACAATGTTGTGGCTAACTCAGGCTAACATTAAACAAATTGGATAATTTCCAAGGTATTCTATACTAATTCCCCTTTTCACAAGTGTAGCTCCTTCTACTGACGCTAACGCTAGAAATAGTAAAGAACTTACGCGTATTAAATCATATTATCTTTACTTGAAACAAAATTTCTGCATGTCCCTTCCATGCTTCTGTACAATCGAAATCTTAATTCGTTCACACGAGATAATTCGTTCAAACGAGATAATTAATTCGTTCAAACGAGATAATTAATTCGTTCAAACGAGATACCAATTCGTTCAAACGAGATACCAATTCGTTCAAACGAGACACTATTCGTTCAAACGAGATACTAACTCGTTCAAACGGATTAATATTTTTGTTTGTTTGACACTGGGCCTTCATACAAATGGAGTTACGATAAAAGTTGTTTTTTTGTGTATAGAAATGGTTATTATTATATATAGCTAATAATGAATATATCGACAAATGACTGGACCATTTGTATTTCTGTACTTATAGAGAATAGTTTTGGATATGAAGTATTATTACGGGTTATTTAAATTACAGTAGACTCCGCATATAAGGGACGCGCATACAACGGACAATCGCATATAACGGTTTGGTCCCGATTTTTGTAATAGAAATTTCTTATTTTCAAAGTCTTTTATAGCGGACACTGTATAACGGACAATAGTTTATAACGGACGATTTTCATCGGGCCCTAATCGACATTCAAATTGATCCACTATGAACCGAGAACTAAGCGATTGAAATTTCCGCCTAGCTTCGATCATCTTAACTAAAGTCAGTACGATAACCAGCATAGTCTCGATTATCCATTTAATCGTTAAATCGTGAAGGAAAGTTATGCAGTAAATCGGCTCATAATCCACTAAAGATCGCAGGCTAGCGATGCCATCTAGAGTTGATTATGGTCTAGATAGGTTAATTAATGTCTAATTAATAATTTAGATAACATTTCAAGGGGCCTGTTTCACGAAATTTTAACTAAGATAAAATCCAAATTTTAGTAATTTGATTGGATAATATTAGATTGATCTTGGTGCTTAGCCAATCAAAATTGAAGTATCTACTAAAATTGGGATTTTATCTTTAGTTAAGATTTCGAGAAACAGGGCCCAGGCCTAAAGAAAGACCTGCAATAGACTGATTTAGCTCTTGCATAATGTGGGTTTAATTGGTCCTTCAATAAACACTTGTCAACTGGTGGTGTGTATAGACAGTGATATATTGTGCAGACAGTGATATATTGTACAGATAATGAATCCAATACATTTCCTAATAATTAAAGTTCTACAAATTTATCACATTTACAAAATTCAATGGGCCATTGCCCTTTTAATCTAAATTCATCATTAGAATAAAACAACCCAAACCTACACAACAGAAAATAGTGAAATATTTACTTAAAAATGGTCACTAAGATGACCCCTAAAGTGCAAATATATACAAATTTTAAAGAATTTAGAGGGTGTGGCACATTTCTTATGGGATCAAATTCTATAGTAGTTTACAGAATTTGCAAGCTTGTAGGAAATAACGGCCACAAATATTTTATAGAACAAATAGTACGGTATAATCTTGGCATTATTTCCATTTAAAAGATACGTTTTCCAATAAAAGTATGGCAACTTTGGTATGAAAGCAGAGACTCCAAATCTTACTACAAAAATAGTGGATTCCTCGATAAACATCCATGGAGTGTGCACAGGACAAAAATATAAGGGTGACGTTTAGGGCTGTCTGCTCAAGTGACGTCAGAGGTTGCATGCGTAGATTGTTTTACCCCCTTTCATTGGGGAAATTTAATGTGTATTTGATAAATATGATTGGGAGCGGATGTGGAAAAATGAGAGAATTAAAAACGTACAACAGATTCTGAGGGCAGGGGATAATCTCAGAATTTACTTAGGCTTGATATTTATTGTAAATCGACAGCGATAAAGACAACCTCATCTTTTATGTGCAGTGCGAGACATGGCTTCTTTAAATAGATAATATTTTATAGCTTGGGGTATTTCCTCGAGAATACATATACACAGATATATTCATACATATATTAAGTATTTGGGATTTTTCCCTTCTATTTTGAGTGCAAATCCACTAGTTGATACTTATTTGGATGAACTACTAACCTATTTTTTACTGGTGTGTATTTGTATGTGTATTAAATTACAGCTGGCCTCAATTGTATATTTCATGGTGTGTATTCGTATTCACCCAGTGACCCATATTTATTGCCTGAACAGTATCCCAATGACGTCAGTATTCATTACACCAGAGTGTCTTGACAATCAAGACTCTTCAGGAGAACTTTACTCTAATGTAATAGAGGGCGTTGAGTTAAATCCCTCCCACAACTAAAACAGGCAATCAAAACAGGTGCGATGTCATCGTCTTATCTCTCGGATAGACTGTAAACATTCAGAATCTGGTCTCCTCTTTGGATTTTTTTTCAGAGAAATGACATACTCGTTGCACAGGTTAGAGTTTATTATGTTGAAACCTTTTATCGATGTGAATCATACAGTTCTGTACTAGCCGAAAGCAATGCATTCTCCTATTGGGTATTTTTATTGCTGATTAATTTGTTCATCAAATGTTCTTTTGACTTCGACTTCGAGTTTGGATTTTACCAAAAAATCATTTACTTTTATAATTCAGACATGTCGCATGTCATTATCATTATCCAGATATGCGCAGTGAGATGGTCATTTCGTGACATGACTTATAAGTAGACATTGTAAACATCAAAGAAACGTATACATAGTGTAGTGTACTCCATGGGGCCAAGAGGTTTCGTTCACATGTGTAACCTCTGGCTAAAGCGGACCCAATACTTACATGCTGAAAGGCTTCAGTCAGTAAATTCCACATGCATGTCCTAACTTATTCAATGAGCCTTTATTGAACAGCAATGAAACTCACTGTCAAACAATTGTAATAGCTGTCAGTAAAACTAGATTACAAATACCAGAACCTCCTAGATCCAAACTCAACAATTAACCTATAGATTAACCTATACATGACATCTCAAACTTTTACTCGTAACGAAATATAATTTTAAATTTAAATAATGTTGCAGTGCTTTCGACACTATGTCCGTCTGGCACATAGAACAAAATTTAAATGTTTTATGACAATACAATAACAAAGTAAATGAATTTTATTGAAAGTAAATGAAAAATAGATATTTATTTTGTGTGGAATCTTGTTTGGAATTTAAATTTGCCGGAGTTCAACAGGGTCATCTCCTGTTTAATGATTTTTAGTTGCTTGTCTGTGATGGATTTTTGGAAATCTCATAAATGCACATAGAAAAAAACTATTTTATATGAAATAAATCGACTGGATATATAAGTTTGTTGTGTTAGCAGTGTAGATAACTTAGAATTGGGAATTTTGCCATCTGCTGAAAGAAGTAAACTAAAGCCTGGTGCACATTATGCGACAACTTAAGCGACGAGTTCGGCGACAAATATCGTTTCATCACGTGACACCTCTAAGTGCATTTTAGTCGTCATCCCGATTTATTAAGTGTGGGAATTGCAACCTTAGTTTCAATTAGTTAGGCCTAAATTAGATTATCCTAGCCACTTCTACATGCAACAGAAAAAAAATCTGAGAAACCTCGTGTGTGGTTATGTCACATGAGAAGAATAACCAAAAATGATTGGTTTAATAAGTGAAGTTATTTCCTTGGTTGTCGCTTAAGTCGCCGAGGTGAGCACAGTACATGATTTGTTGCCAACGAAGTGACATCTTGGGCAATCATATCAAACATGTCTGATATTGGCAACCATCACCACGACGGTCGCTGGTGACAAAAAATCGCTACCGACTGAGTGCGCACACTAGGCGAATTTTTGATTTTTTATCATTGGCGATTGAAATTGCTAATGTTGTGTAGTGTGCACCAGGCTTAATTATCAACTTTTGCGCCAAGCTTTTGGCTGTTCAGATGTTACATCTAACTTAATTGTTGGATTACGTGTAGTGCAGCTACTGTTTTATTGTTTGGTATAGCCTTTTAATAACCATATACCGGTATTGCATGTTAATATTATCAAATATACAAAAATATTACAGATACAAATATAAAACACATATATGCCGACATTATTTTTTTATAAACAATCAACTTTGCATATATAATAGGTCTATACAGCAGTGTGTGATCCACATGCTACATGACTTCATGATGAACAGTAAATTTTACCTGTGTTATCTCCAGATATATTGATAATTATACCACAATAATGTGGAAGACCAACCAACATACATGTATTTTGATATTTATGGATGACTTAATTAGACTTTTTCATGTGGACGAGTTAACATGCATTCATCCTAGTAATGTGTGACTGTATTGTGCTCTGGTCATTTTTTAAAGAAATATAGCTGCAGTGTTGCAAGTAAGGCTTGATTCATCATGTTTCGTTTTGTGCTTGAAAACGGTAAGAGAATACTTATCGGAAACGACGTTATGTGCTATATCATAGATGAATGACCAAGAAATAACACACGAGTAAGAAATTGGAATGTAGAAATTAAAAGTTAAAAATAAGAATTTAGCATTTACATGAATAAAAATAAGAAGTTACGTGTATAAAAGTTTCTTTTTGTGCTTGAAAATGATAAGAGAATACTTATGGAAACGTGCTATATCATAGATAAATGACCAAGAAATAACACACGAGTAAGAAATTGGAATGTAAAAATTAGAAATTAAAAGTTAGAAATAAGAATTTAGCATTTACATGAATAAAAAAAAGAAGGTATAAAGTTACATGTATAAATTGTTAGTTAAAAATTAGAAATTAAAACTAGAAATAAGAATTGAGCATTTACATGAATAAAAGTTGAGAGTTAGTTAGAAGTTGGAATTACGGCAGGGTTTCCCCTCCATATTAGAAAACATTGAGCTAAAACAATAAGATACCTAGAACTGCTAAATTGATTGAAAAGTACTAAATTAGTAAATATTCACAAACAATAACATGGATTTGATTATTTGTAAACTACTATCATATACATGCAATTTTCTCAAAAGTGTTGTGTACTCAAACCCCAGTATGGTAATCAAACAGTATTTGTTTACATTTGTTTTAAAACCCATTTAAACAAACTTGTTGCTTTAGCAAACATATTGCTTCTTTTTCACCTCCATTCATCAGCATTGTTGTCACATGTTCTCTCTTTTATTTACAAAAACTAAAAAGTTTTTTTGATTAGTGCAGACTTGGATGGTAAGCATAGCTTCTGGAGCTTAGATCAGGTTCAGAATGCCAACCCCTTTTTTGTTATTATAGCTTAAAGGAGGAGAAATTTGTCTTCTGTTGTCTCACAATCTCTTTTGAGCTTTACCAGTTGGCTACTTCCTCAAAATTGAGTGATCGGTGTAATTTTACTGTAAGGTTATTCCAGATTTTTAATAAATGTGATACACAAAATTTTATTACCAGAAATCTTCAGGAAATATGATTATTTATTCCAAACTGTCAACCATTGATGATAATGAGAAAACATAACTATGAAAGAGTCATTTGTTTGTCCTACTACAGAAAGAAAATGTAAGGTTTTTTTTTTACATATGAATTATTTGATCACTTAAATTAGCCAGGGGGTGGTTGGATGGCTGACTGGTTAGCTCGGGAGTGTTGCATAATAAGGTCTGTCATTGAGTCAACTGGCGTGGTTTCGATTCCCCGGTTGTACGTGATAAGGAGTAGGGTCGCCTGTCCAACCATGTGGGTTTTCTCCAGGTCCTCCGGTTTCTTCCCACTTCTGAAGACCCCGACGCGCAAGAGAATTATTGAAATAAAATTGAACCATATGTTAGTCCTGAAGTGACCTAGTGTATGTCGAGTGGACGTTAAACCCCATTTTTCTCTCTCTCAATTAGCCGGTAGGTACATGTAGTGTTCAGAAAGAATTAGTGCATCAGGGTAATCTGCATCCTAAACACAAGTGTACATGAGCTTATTCACTTGGAGTAGTCAACTGTTGACATACAGTAGATGTGTTACATGTATTTAAGTACACTTGATATCATCATTGAAACCAAGAGAACACTATTAAGTAACACATGTCTAGAACCTGATCTGTATTCAAGATAAAAGATAATATAAGAGCTTACCCCGAATAGGAATAAACAGTGAATAAAACACAGTGTACTGTAAAAATTGTAATTAAAATCCTAACCTCTCCATTTTTGAATTAAAATAATAAACTTTTTAGTAAGGTTATCAAACATAATTTAGTGTCTTCTATGTGCTGGTTATTATCAATGCGATTAAATACAAAGTTTGTGCCTGTGGTGATTGTATATGCTAGTGATGTCGTAGTGGTTATTGTTAGATTTTGCATTACATGTTTTCTGATACATGTAGGTATATGTATATACACATGTTACACTTGTTAGGGGGTTATGAAAAGAGAATAGTGTTTAACATCCTACTTTTCTGGCACCAATGGGCTAATCAATACGGGCATACACCTGGCAGTTTGCTTTGGGGTAAATTTGCAGCGAAAGCGCACTATAGCCTACTTTTATTTTAATTCCAGCTGTAATGGGTTCTTTTACACGCATGCCAACGTAAAGTACATCAGTTTTTTGTCCCATCTAAATGACCAGACACTGTTCAGTGCACTTCTGAAGACGGGGATCCACACTGGAAAATCTTGGGAAGCTTACTCATTAAGCCACGTTATGGAAAGAAGGAAATAATTGTTAGCATGTAAACTTCCCAAACAACTGGAAAGTTGTTCAAAGAGTTAACAGACCCAGTCTAACAAGTACATGTACACCAGTTTGATTACTGCGTATGGGGCTGATTGAGTCTTGTTTTAAGTCGTTCAGTGTTTAAAAGTTTATAAAATTAAAAAAAGTATATTACACCTCAACCCCTATTTGAGAGATTTTGTATCCCTTGCAAGCTGGGGGGTTGGATGGCCGAATGGTTAGCACGCGCGTGTTGTATCATAACGCCTGTCATTGAGTCAACTGGCGTGGTTTCGAATCCCCGGTTATACGTGACAAGGAGTAGAGTCGCCTGTCCAACATCGTGGGTTTTCTCTGGGTCCTCTGGTTTCCTCCCACTGCTAAAGACCCCTACGCGCAAGCGAATTATTGAAATAAAATTAAAACCATATGTTAGTCCCGAAATGACCTAGTTTGTGTCGAGTGGACGTTAAACCCCATTTCTCTCTCTCTCTCTCCCTTGCAAGCTTGACTATTGTTGAAGAAGAATATCTAAAATCTTAAAAGAATATTTTATTATATTCATTATTTACACTGTTATGATGAATTGATGACGATATAGACAAGAAATGCAACTCAGTCCAGCTACATGTAAGTGTTGGGAAAAATCATTTGATGAGCTCATTTTATCAGATTGAATCCAAACCAGAAGATATTTAGCAGTGATGTATTGGTTTTGTTTTCTTAAACATACATGCAAGAGCTAATTCGGCCTATTGCAGGTCTTTCTTTAGTCCTGAAATGTTATCTATATTATTAATTAAACATTAATTAACTTATCCAGACCATAATCAACTCTCGATGTCATTGCTAGCCTGCAATATTTACTGGATTTGCTGCTAAACACTCATTGATTATTTAATCAAAAAATGTTTTTTATCGTATCAACATTAGTAATGATGATCGAGGCTAGGTAAAAATTCAAAAGCTAACATCTTGGTTCAGAATGGATCAATTTCAGCAAATTCCCTTTACATTATCAAGTTTTGTCTATTATAGTGAGAACTGTCCGCTCTTTATCTAATCTCCCATAATGTATCTTTAATCAAAGAAAAATTAGATATTATCAAAAGAACGCAATATGTTGATTTGTAGCTTTAAAACTAGCTCAGTCTGTGTTTTAATATATTATGTGAGAAATTAATACAGGAGCAGATGTCCTGATGATAATGGTATTATATTTGTGATAGAAGTATAGTTGAGCTAATTATGTCCCTAATATATCACCATGATATATGACTTGTCTCGTCTTACTCTTGTTAACTTGATCTATGTATATTTGAATACAGTGAAGGAAAATTGATTATTACTATTAGTTTAAATATGACATAAGCTTATCCTGAGTAGTGTAGTAATCTTCCTAAGGGTCATAATTTATATTTTATTTAACTACCGGTATAAATCTTTTTCACAAGGCTAAAGCAGTAGTGTTTGAGCTAAAATAAGAATAACATTCATAATATGGAGAAGACCTTTTACTTCTATTTTGCACAGAATTAAATTCATTTAGCTTGCTATGCACATACATCAGTAAATTTGAATGTTAAACATTTACTTGCAATTGTTAGATTACACACAGGGAAGGAAAAGTAAGCAAGGTTTTCTTCATATGAATCATTTGCTGTATGTTTCTATTTTAGTGCTTGATTAAATGTTCTATTTTAGAAGACAGGTGAATGTAGTTTAAGTCCATGTACATGTAGCTGCTTTATTAATTACTGAAAACTTTATATAACCCCTTTCAATTTAAGACATGTGTAAGATTATTAGTGATAGAAGATCAGGAAAGTAAACTGATCTACATTATTGCTTCTGTGTATGATTTAATGTTGTAAAATGTTGTTTGCTGACCTGGTAAATGTTTGTCTGTGAAAAAAATATTTGGACAAAGTATTGGTCAAATTAGTAAGTCATGGCTAATGTGTGATAAGAAAGGAGTTGACATCTTTTCAACACAATACTTCTGTCATTTTGAGATAAACATACAGTTATTTATTTCTGTGGTTATGTTTGCAATGCTAAGGAGGGAAATTATGGCCAGACAGAAGCATTGCTGCCTACTCGTCATCAAATTCCAACTGTCAAAGGTTCATTTAGTTTCACCCGTATTTTTGTCCATCCAAAGAACTAGCCTTGCTGCTGCTTGCAAAATCCAAGTTCCTTCTCGATCTCCACCTTGAAAAATATTTGAATTTTGCAAAATAAGAACATGGTAAGTCAGACAGAATACAACCGTAGACAGAAACTAGTCAAAGACATATAGAATGACTCACAGCTATGAACTTATCAGTAGAACCCAGTGAATTCTCAATTGGGATCACATGTTTTTTTTTTACATTTTCTTAGTGTGCCATTCAAAATTTCGTGGCAGACTTAGGAAGGTCTCGTGGCACACTGGTTGAGAATCACTGGTTTAAATTAATTGTGTCTTTCGTCGGGGCCCATCCTACATTTTCAAAATTCAATCTGGGTTGACCAAGAAATTTTTTGGATTTTGTTTTTGGATTATGTTCATTCAGATCTCGATATGACATTTATAACTCAATTTGTGTCATACCTTAGGAGATACATATGTAGGTGTAAATATGGAAGACAGTGTTTGTTCATTGTTCAGTTTAATTGCCACATGTCAGTAAAAATGCAGTGTGTTGCATTTAATTAGAATTCATAAATGCCCCAAATTTGTCATATTGTGATTTATTATTTACAAGTGAGAATATAAAGGGTACAGTGACGGCATTCACGCGAATGATATATTCAAGAAGAAATTAAGCGCAAGCTAAATCTGTTTATTGTCAGATGTTTTTCTGGCTTCAAATGTTACATAAATTATAATTTAGAGATTTATTCAATCACGACTGCAAATGGTCTAACAGTCAAGACTTTGACTATATTGTAGTGGCATTGATACTTGACAATTGAGAATATGGCTATTTCTTGTCAAGGCTTCAAAAATTCATAATTCTGCTCTGACTTAGAATAAAGTAATTCGATTGAAATTTTCAGTATAATCAGTTCTCATTATCTATTTTTGAACTATTATAGCAGGATAGCAAGAATCGCCAGGTTTTTCTCAAAAGAGCATGATAAAACTCAATTATCTTGGTGTTTTCACTGTTTACCCATTGATAGATATATACTAAAATGCCCTGCAAACATAGTGATAAGTAGTGTAATTGACAAATAAATATGAACAGCCATACATTAACTAGATAAGAAAACTGTATTTATTAACTAGAAGGTTTATGAAACAAAATTGGTGAATGTGTTGTTTCAGTTTTATTTGGTTACTGAACTTAGTTTAAACAATATTTTATTCATTTGAACTTATTTGTATCAGTTCATTTAAATGGTAAATTTCATTAGAATTTGAGTATAAACCTGACTAAAACAATAAATGCAAAGCTGCATTGCCATTTGATTTACTTGCATGTGCATATAACCGTACAGCTGTTCAAATTTGTTCCTATTATTTGTAGACTGCCTCTAATAGGATACATCACCATTAGAAGATCTTAAAATGATGCCCCCCCCCCCTTGCCAATACAGGTGAACTACATGTATGTATTATTTAGGTTGTATAATAAAGGAAGATAAGCCACAGCTCTTGTCAGAGATCATGATGTCAGCTACTTCAATGAATGCATACTTGTAGTACTTTACCAGGTTCATGATGTATGATCTCTTAACAAGTTAAACCAGATGGGAGAGACAAGGGTCATCCATTATTGAGATTCCAGATAGTCAAATTGTGAGCTACTTTTAACATCTGATTTGCGCAAGAGTTATATTAAGATGTTTAACCCATTCAGCTTGCATTAAAGTATTTGTACAAAGCCCTGTAAGCCAACTTATTGTAGGCTATCTATGAAGATGTGTAAAACAAAAAATAAAAGCTGTTTTGGTAAGTTTGTGAAATAAAACAGCTGCTTTGTCTAAAATGTGTTTTATTCTCATTGGTGTGCATGGCTGAATATAATTTTTTTTGTAAAAACTCCTTCATTTGATACTTCAATAATTTATCTCAATTCATCTTTGACTTTCTGAGATTATTATATGGATTTATTCTGATATAAGGCAGTTGAGTGGAAAATTGTGTCAAGACAAGTGATGATTTATGAATAGTCTTATCCTACAAGTTTATAAAAAGCTGTTCAATTATAGAATAATGAATCATTTGTATTTTGTATCAATAAAGGAATCTACTACATATATAAGAGGTGTAACAATCAGGAGTAGAATGTGCATAACAATGTAACATTTGCCAGTTAAAAAAAAACCTCTGAAACCTGAGAGCTATGTGATTCTAGATAGAACTTCATGAAGCTACTATATGCGGTAATAAATGAGGCAATTTGGGTCATATATCAGTTCTAAAGCAAAACTTTACCTATCGGTACATGTATATTATAGTATATATAGCAAGTAAAGCAAATGAATTGATATTGAAACCACAGGTGCTTTTACATGTAAAATGGAAATCTTTCAAAAATGACATTAAGTTTGAGACTACATGTACATGTAGGTGCCTGAGATCTAAACAAGATTCAAACTAATCAGGTCACAGAACAAGAGAATATCTTGAATTATAGTGATTGAATGAAATCGGGTTTTACATCCTTCTTTTCTGCCCCAACAGGACTAATGATGAAGACAATGAATTATTTTTTATGTACCAAGTATTTTATACCATTTGATAAATATTTTTTTTTTTTCAGATTATAAAGTAACCAAATGTTAAGATGGGAGGATGTTATTCTACTGCCAGTAATGAAGCAGTACAAAGTCCAAAACACAAACTTCCCAGAGATAGGCCTGTAGATAGATCAAATGGTAAATTAGAAAAAGAAATTCAAGCCTATGGAGTGAATTTTACCTCAGAAGAAGAAGAAATATTACTTCAAACTAAAAGTGTTGGAACAAATTGTGAAGAAGATGATAATGTAGAGAAACGAGTTGTACCATCTGACAGTGGAATAGAGAGCTTGGCTCCAAATTCTATCAAAGATGAAAATGAGTCACCAAGTCGTACAGAATCTTATCTCAATGATGTAAATGAAAGAGAGTCGTGGTATAATCAGACTACAGATTGTGATATTTGTAAAGACACTAGTAAAACTGATCATACTAACTGTGGTAAAGAATCAACTGGTGATGTTCAAATACAAACATATTGTTCTTGTGGACCAAGACATGCAGGTAAATCTACCTGGCAAAGCAATTCAACTTCCATCTGTAAAACCCATATGAACAGTCCCAAATCCAAAAGAAATTCAGATATTGCTGGATTGAAATCAAGTTTTAGAGACTTTATGAGAAAAACTGATAAAAAAGTCCGGTTGTCTTGGAAATCTAGTGACAGTTTAGATATTAATAAACAAATGACAACTCATTTAGATCGTACCAAAAGTGAGGCGTCCGAAATTTTTAAAGATGATATTAGTTTTTGTGCTCCTTTGGCTAAATTTGATTCTGTAGATTATAGCTTAGATCGACAAAATTCCAAAAATCGAATAAGTACTTTAAGTACAACCAGTGAAATAGAAGCTCTCGCAAGAGATATCTGCAATTGTGAATTTTATGCTAATAATTTGTCAAGTGAGTTTGATTCTTTGGTGCCTGAAAAAAGACATGAGGGTTTTCCTACAGAAGCTAAGGAAACTTTAGATAAAGAGAAGATCTCAGAAATACCCATTAATGATAGTGTTCTTCCTAACAGTTCTAATAACATTATACCAGATCAAAATAATACTAGTTTGAAATCCAAACCAAACGGACATTCAATTGATTTTAGTGAAGTGAATGTGAAACCAAAGTTAATAGAGAGACGTGTCGTTAAACAAGTATCTCTTGCATCGTTATCAAGCAGTGTCAGGTTGGTAAAAACAATATCTTTATTTATATATTGTCTGATGTGCGTATACATGTACTAAATTTAAGATCTACATGTAAATGTACTTCCAAGAACACACAAAATTGTTATTGTCAAATACTGCATGATCTGTTTAAAGACTGATTTTAATGTTGCATATTAAATCGGTTAACTGTAAAAGCAAGACTTTATACAGGTATACACAAGACATTCGTTATAATGTTATTGTAAATGTAAGTAGTTTTGAAAAACCATGTACAAGTATCAAAGTTTAAAATGCACACTAATGTGATGTCTTGGCAGCCGGAACCAGCTTCCATTTGGCTACAGTGAACCTATTTGCCTAGAGAGATATAAATTTAATGATTCACAATTGAGCTAAACCTGGAGAAAAAAAAAATAGAGATGGAAATTTGTCCCCAATGGCAATAGGAATGCTCAAAATGAAAATAGTCAGCATTGATTTATTGATTGTGGTTTTTATTTTTCTATTGGTTGGGAAAAACTTCAAAAGACTTGGTTATTCATGACTTTGTCAACACAATAACATACAATAACAACAATGAGTGATTTAATTAGATATGTGAGATAAATATATGTACATATACGTAAAATATAACATTGATATATTCTTTTTCTGAGTGTTAAATGACTATCAGTTAATGCTCTTGCATTTGTAATTGGAGTAATATTCATTCATTTTAAAGCCATGTGACAAAGATTGGACATTAAATTTCTTAATTTTTCTACATGTATTTGTCCTAAGTTTAGGAAAGTATTTTTGTGATAATAAGTCCAATTCAAAAGCATTGAACATTTCTAACTGCTCCTGGTCTGAAACATGATGTGCAGTCGTAAAAGTTGAAGTGCTATCCATTATTTCATTGATTAATTAAGGGACAGTTGACATTATTATTCCTTGTTTTCTAGGCCCTCATTGTCTTCCTTAGCAGATGTCACTATGACAACACATGAAGGCAGGGATATGGTGATGATAGATGTTGATACCTACACTCAGATATTAGAAGAATTATCCTTATTAAAATCTAAACTCAGTCAATTAACCACAGTTATACAGGTACACATTATTATCTTAATTGTCCTATAATGTATGCATCAGCATGACAAAATGAAGTGTAGCCCATTAATATAAAAAAGAGTATTACTGTGTGAACCAAGGTAAATTATAAACGGATTTCTTCGATTGTGAACAAACTACTGAATAATTGTTATTAAAAACTTGCCTATGTGTTTGAAATCACCTCTGGTTGAATAAAATCCATTGCACAATTAAATATCCAAACCAAAACAAAAGTTCCCTCTTGAAAAATCAATGTTTTTACTTGTATTTTCGACAGTGTCCATCACAACATTACACATGTCACGTCATGAGCTAAACCATCATAATATGTTGAAGGGGGGTAAAGGTTGAATCACGTGTGTTGTAATAACAACAGCGCACGACCGTTTCGAGTTTTTGAGTTTGGGCAACACAATAGCAACTGAGACAAAGACATTGATTTGGAAACAATTGATTGTCAGTCTACTAAATTTTATTCACAATGAATATATCACCAATTATACGAATACTCGTAAATATAATATTGTTTTTCACCCCTGTACATATAATTGTATATTGGATACATTGTCTTGTGAATTTCAAAACAAAACCGTGAATTTACAAAATAATAGTGTTACCGATCACATACGATTATAAATTTTTCTAAACAGTTTTTTGCACACCGGAAATAATATTCAGAGCGAAGTAGAAAGAAACTGAACTATCTGCTGATAATTAATCCGGTGTGCGGTATGATTAATTGTTGGTAATAATTTTTGGTATTATTTATATATAAAAAAAAAATAACGTTATAGGCCTATACCTATTCAATGATTCAATGGCCTCGGCTATTAATGTTGTCTAGGCAAATGTAAAATACATCGGCATTTACCTCGGCTACAGCAGATTGCTGAGGTTAATTGACAGGACTGCTTAAGTTCATCAGGAAATATTAACAAGCGGCTGCCAGGCAGGATACACTCTTATTTTCGAGAGATGGATAGAGAACAAGCTAAAAAGAAAGTGATTTTTCCTACAATCAAGGGAAATAATTCAGGAAATTACAATTCGATATGCGCAAATATCAAAAGGAACCGAGATCTTTGTGTTATAAACTTACATTTCAAGTTTCAACAAAATCGGATTAAAATTGTGACCTCTATAGGGTCCACAGCCTTGATATACCATATTTTTACGCTATTTGAGAACGAAGGGCGGCCATTTTATCTGTCAGTTTTGGGCTGATTTTCACGAAATTCGAACTCAGCCTTCCTTAGGGTGTAACGGTGATATAATAATACGTTTTTTTAAATCGGATAAAAATTATGACCTCTATAGGGTCCACAAGCTAAAAACGCGATTTTTCGTACAATCAGGGGCCATAATTCAGGAAGTTACGGTCCGATATGCGCGAATATCGAAAGGAACCGAGATTATTGGGTTATAAACTTACATTTCAAGTTTCAACAAAATCGGATAAAAATTGTGACCTCTATAGGGTCCACAAGCTAAAAACGTGATTTTTCGTAAAATCAGGGGCCATATACCATGAAGTTTCGATCCGATACATGCCAATATATCGAAAGCAGCCGAGATCTTTTGGGGATAAACCTATATTTCAAGTTTCGTCAAAATCGGATAAGAATTGTGACCTATAGAGAGTCCACGGATGTCCGGACAGACAGGGGCGACGGCATAATACGTCCACATGAAAATGTTGGCGTATAAAGATATTCAAGGGTGAAATTCATTCAAGGTCAGTAAAACAAATATAATTTAAAAGAAATAATCCCACCAAACTCTCTAACCAAATAATTATAATACAAGAGGGAAACAAAATACCGGACTACGGGCGTATTTATGTTTTTAAACGCCAAAACTCATTACTGGGTTCCGAGAGGAATAGCTTATTCATACACATTCGTTACGACAGACAAGCCTTGCTTTGACCCCCCTATATGAAATGATATATCCCGATAAGTGACGTAATTAGCTTCCATTTTGGTTATTTCTCGGTATCAAAGTTTGTGATGAGTTCAATTTTACAAGAGAGAACTTTTTTAATTGCAAGGACATATAGTTGTACAATGGATTATATATAACCGGAGGTAATTTCAAACACACAGGTAAGTTTATAATAACCAAAGTATAGTAGTTTGTTCATAATCGAAGAAATCCGTTTATTATTTACCACGGTTCACACAGTAGTATATTATCATGTGTTTTATTGTAATGTATCTATCTAAATGTGACTTTATGAAATTTTCAAGGTAATGAAAGCTGTAAATGAACCCACAATATTAATATTTAGCAATAGACCTGTGGTCTACAGGCAAAGGACTTACAAAATTTAATGTTTGGCTGGTCGGAGGGAATATATAATAATCAAATATTGTGGTTTTGTCTTCCAATACATACAGCAGTATTTTAAATTTTCTTACTTATTTGGCAAGAAAAAAAGAAGCATATCAAAATTTGGAATCAATCTACAATTTGTAGTATACCACAGGATAAGAAAAAAAGTCTATCCACATTTGTGTTTGTTCTAAGTTATTATGAAGTTATTACATGTACCTCTGAAATCTAAACCTTTTGCAGGCTCTGTAGTATACTATATACAACTAAACACAAGTGTAAAAAGGGTATTAAAATGTGTAAGTCATAATTATATAGCCAGAAGTTGCTTTTATAATCTTTTCAAGGCTAAATAGAACTAGAAATATAGTTTTCTTTATCTGCAGTTCAAATGGTAGAAATATATTCTATAACTCTTAGTTACAAAAACACTCAATTTTTCCAACTGATACTAATCAATTTATGCTATAATCCACAATCTGATTAAAGTACAGAGTTACATTTCGTTTCGTTTTTATCCTGTGCCGAACGAAGTTATGGAGGGATATTGAAATGGGGTCCGTCCTTCTGTCCGTCCATCCTGATTTTGTTTCCTGAGCATATCTTATAAACCATTCAAGATATCTTTTTGAAACTTTGTACACACATCAACCCATTACAGTAGTTGTACCTGTTGCTATTTAGGAATTTCTGGGATTTATATTTTTTGTGTTTCCATGAAAACAGATTTGA
This sequence comes from Patella vulgata, assembly GCF_932274485.2. Classification (NCBI taxonomy): domain Eukaryota; kingdom Metazoa; phylum Mollusca; class Gastropoda; family Patellidae; genus Patella; species Patella vulgata. The sequence continues at coordinate 47,757,924 of NC_065880.2, forward strand.
CTTTGTTTTTGGTGTACAATTTTGTTTCCGGAGCATATCTCATAAACCATTCAAGATTTCATCATGAAACTTTGTACAAACATTAACCTGTTATAGTAGTTGTGGCTTTTGCTAATTTAGAAATTCTGGGATTTAATAATTTTTGTGTTTCAACAGAAACAAATTTAACTTAGTTTTTTGTGTTCAATTTTGTTTCCGGAGTATATCTCATAAACCATTCAAGATATCTTCATGAAACTCTGTACAAACATCAACCTATTAGTAGTTGTGCCTTTTGCTCATTTAGAATTTATCTGATGGAAACAAATTTGTCTTAATTTTTATGTATAATTTTGTTTTCGGAGCATTTCTCATAAACCGTTCAAAATATCTTTTGAAACTTTGCACACACATCATCCCATTACAGTTATTGTGCCTTTTGCTAATTAGAAATTTGTCAGATTTAATAATTTTTATGGTTCATGGAAACAAAATTCTCTGTTGAATGATTTTTGAATTTTTACTACACATTTGACTTATTTTTTGGTGTATAATTATTATTCTAGAGCATATCTCAGAAACTATTCAAGATACTGTTATAATACTTTTATTTTCTGATGAACGTCCTTCCATCCCGATTTCATTTCCGGAGCATATTTCATTATTTGTTCAAGTCAAGAAATCTTTTTGAAACTTTGTACAAACATCAAACTATTATAGTATTTTACTTTCTGATGTATAAGCTTAATGTTTAACATACAGCAACTGATTGAGGTAAGCAAAGGTTGTTGTTCAACCGCATGCCAAGAACCCACTGCAACAGACCTTTTCATTGGCTAATCCATAACATCAACTAGAATGTAGGTTAAAGATACATTCCCGGGTCCAAACTGGGTGATTTGATGATATATTTGGACTAAAAACATATTCAAACTAATTAATTTATCATAATTTTGCTTCAAATCCTTCTCAAAACATTGCAATTGTCGGGGAATACCCTGGCTATAAAAAAATCGATCAAAAGAGGTCATGTTTGTGTCACGTGACTTACCTCTCGGTACCTAGCAACGCAAGTGAAGTTGGAGGACAATTCATTGCATACACAAGACGATGTTGTCTTTAATCGCTGACTATTTATTACAAATATCGAAGCCTAATTAAATTTTTGGATTATCCACTGTCCGCGTCTTTTTCCGTGATTTTTATCTCAGAAAGTGTTGTACGTCTAATTCTTCATAAAGTTTATCAAAATGTACATCAAGCGCTCAATCTCCGCGTGCAAACTTCGACGTCACGTATGCAGACACTCCTAATCGTCGGGCTGTCGATTAGGGAAACCCTTACATTTTTGTCCTGTATGCGCTCCATGAGTGTTTTTCAGTGAATCTGATATTTTTCTAGTAAGATTGGATATTTCTACTTTCCATATCAAAATTGCCATACTTTTATTGGAAACAACCACCCGATAAATACTTTTCTGGGAACGTAGCTTTAAATAACAATTCTTCCTGATCATAGTGTACTGAAGGCAAGTAAAACGACATTTGGAACTATAAAAAACGAAACGAAATAGTATCTGTATTTTAATCAGATTGTACTAATCCATAATCATTTATAAATTCCCATTCCCAATGTTTTTGAAGGAAGTTGCTTTTTCCTGTTGCTTACTTTCGCAAAACACCTTGGAAATGGTGTCTGAGTGAATATTGGATATTTTAAAACAAAATATGAAACTTAGTACATGTATGAGCCTTCATTCAGATACGCATATATTGATGAAGTGATTGGCCAATATTTTATTGTCCCCCGCCTTTCGAAGAAAGCAGAGGACTATTAAAATGGGTTCATCCGTCTGTCTGTCTGTGTCCGTCTGTCTGTTGGGACACAATAAATCTGCTTCTAATTAAGCTAGAATGTTCAAAACTTGGTGTAGGTATTTATTAGGTCAATGCCTTGGTGGAGCTCGAAGATGAGCATTTTTTGCTGAGGGTAAGAAGAGATAAGCAATTTGATTGGGTGATGCTTTGGGACACGATAACTTAAGTGAGAGTGATGAAATTTGGTGTATAGTTTTATTACATCAATACCTTGACTAAGTTCGATAATGAGCATTTTCTGCTCAGGGTAAGCAGAGTGATAAGCAATTTGATTGGTCGAGATTTTGGAACACAATAACTCTCCCTCTAATTGAGCTAGAATGTTCACACTTGGCGTAGGTGTTTATTAGGTGAATGCCTTGATGGAGTTCGAAGATGAGAATTTTCTGCTTAGGGTAAGCAGAGATAAGCAATTTGATTGGTTGATGCTTTGGGACATGATAACTTTAGTTTTAATTAAGTGAGAGTGAGGACACTTGGTGTATAGTTTAATCACATCAATAACTTGACTAAGTTCGATAATGAGCATTTTCTGTTTAAGCTAAGGAGTTAAAAGCAATTTGATTGGTCGAGACTTTGGAACACAATAACTCTCTTTCTAATTGAGGTAGAATGTTTAAACTTGATGTAGATTCATTAGGTGAATGTCTTGACTGAGTACAATTATAAACATTTCGAGCTAAAGCTAAACAGAGCTAAGCAATTTCATTGATCAATGCTTTGGGACAAGATAACTTTGATTCTATCTGATAGAGAGTGATGAAACTTAGTGTATAGTTGATAATCAGTTTGATTTCTTGATACTTTTGAAAAAAATAAATGTGTGATTAAATAATATGTGTCATTTATTTATTTTGGGATTTCGGTGGGGAACATTAGTCTCACTGTTGGCTAGTTATCCTAAATCTCAGTTTTGATGCTAGGTTTTCATCGTTTTAAATTTAGTATTTAATCTAGGCCTAAACTTAATGGTTCCTGATGTTTTTTTGGGCTAATTGATACGCATGTAGTTATCAGCTATGATCAGTGACAGTTTTTGTGAGTTAGAGAATCCATTTATCCCTTCACGATGGGTATTGTTCAGTGTCAATACTGCATTATTGTGCATAATAAAACAATGTAGACCAGACATCAGTTAGTTTCAACTTCTACAATTTCTTTAGAATCAGCTGTTGATCATAATTAGGGGACGAATAGTCCTTGGGAAAGAGTTGTCAGGGGAATAGTCGTCCGGGGATGAATTTTATCCCATACCGGACTTTAGTAATGATGATCGAAGCTAGGCCTAAAATTCAAAAGCTAATATCTCGGTTCAGAGTGGATCAATTTGACTCAAATTTTCAGCCAATTCCCTTTACATATATGGTTGTATATTGTTGTCGCCCCGGCGTCCACAAGCTAGAGGCTACAGTTAATATCCGATTGACTTTAAATTTATACACAGTGTTTAAGGTCATGAGACGAAGAAGCCTATTGATTTTCAACGATTTCCGATAATTACTGCCAACAAAGTTATGGCCCTTGATCACTTTGAAAAATCTTGTGACGCTCTAGAGGCTAAAGTTATCATCCGATTGACTTCAGGTTGATACACAGAGTCTTAAGGTCTTGAGATGAACAAGTATATTGATTTTCAATGAATTTTGATAACTTGAACAGCTAAATCCATGATAGTAAATGTTTCGCATACTAAATGTTAGCATGGGGCAGAACTTTTTAAAAACCAAACAAATTCTAATGATTTTCTGATAATTACTTAATGAGTTGTTACTCTTAATCAGATTTTAGTGTATTATAAATGTTTTATTACCGAAAAAAGTAAAAATATGCGACAACTCTTGTTGACTGCCCGACGATTTAGCTGCTGTTGGTGTATGTTTCGTTGCCTGGTAACCTATCTTTAACTATTATAGTGAGATATGCTAGCTCTTTATCTATTCTCTCATAATGCCCCTTTAATTGTGTATTCTAAATTTAAAATGGTATAGTGTAACATTTTCAAGTTGTTCTCTGGCCTATATTATTGTTAATTAAATTCATAGCAAACTAGATGATTTCAATGAAAAATGAACTTTTGTGTGTTTTGATTCGGGGTGCGGTAGAGTATTGGGTGTGGGTGAAGGGTTGTGGAGAGGGGAGAGTCTTACCTTCTCAGTCGGCTTACTATCTAGCCAAAATGGTGTCAATGTCTGTCTGTTTTATTTTAGGAGTTTGGGCTTTTTTATTTATTTTTTTAAAATTTGTATTTAGGGAGAATTGAAAAGAATGTGCTGACCTAAATACTTCTTTTTTTTCCAAATAACTACATGTACATATTATACATAATTGACTTTATGGATCAGGAAATGTTTTGCCTTTTGTGTTTGGCAATATTTAAATCATATTAAAAATTGCGACAGTAAAAAAACCAACACCAACCTTTGCGTAGCTTTCATTGCAATTACATTCTATTTGCTCAGCCCATAAATTGAAGGCTAACAGACGTCCATTCCAATGAATTGTATTAGGGAGATAACTCTTTGATGTTTGATTTACAAGATGGACTAGTAATTCTCTCCCACTGTCTTAAATCCAAGTAATTTCTTGGACAATGACATTTTTATACGTCCTGTCTCTCTATATGTCTGTTCACAGTTTGTTTCTGGACACTCTACAATTCACAATTTGTATCCGATTTTGACAAAACTTAAAATGTAGAGTTATATCCCAAAGAACTTGGTTCCTACCAATATTGGCTAATTGGGTAAGACATATAGACGTTGGCTCGCTAGCTTTGAAGTCGCAGGTTTGCTCCTGGCTTTGGCTGAGAAAGTTTATCTGGAATTTCCGATGTGGTTTCCCCTTGTCAGTGGTGCAGGACAGAGAGCCTGACAAGGACAGCTGTCTAGTCATTCGGATGGGATGAAAAACCGAGGTCTTGTGTACACATTGGCGTGAACATAAAAGATCCCATGGCAGTTGGAATTTGATATAAGAGTAGGCCTTAGTGCCACTGTTCAGGCAGAATTTCCCTCATAGCACACCTCACTAGTCCAGTTGGAGCAGACCAGTAGGACGTTAAACCCCATTTTATTTCATTTCCTATCGCTATTGGCATGTATCGGACCATAAATTTGTGGTTATGGCCCCTCATTGTAAGAAAAACCATGTATTTAGCTTGTGGACGGTTGAGTTTGAATTTCGTGATAACTGGACCAAAACTATCTGACAAAATGGCCGCTCCTTGTACGCAAATAGTATAAAAGTCTGTAATACCAAGATTGTGGACGTTGTTGAACCTTGTGAACGCTCAAACGCCAAAATTTTTATGCATTATTTAAATTAGTGAAAAGAAGAAGCCTATTGAATTTCAGCAATTTCCGTTTATTACTTCTAGAGTTATGGCCCTTGTTTCACTTTGTTGCACCTTGTGAACTCTCTATCCTCTACAGTTATCTGCCGATCTGTATGAAATTTATATGCATCATTTAAATTAGTAAAAAGAAGAATCCTTTTGAATTTCAGCAATTGCCATTTTTTACGTCTAGAGTTATGGCCCTTGTTTCCCTTTGTTGAACCATGTGAACGCTCTGACACCAAAAGTTATCATCCAATCTTTGTGAAATTTATATGCATTGTTTAAATTAGTGAAATGAAGAAGCCTATTGAATTTTAGCAATTTCCGTTTATTACGTCTAGAGTTAGGGCCCTTCTTTCACTTTGTTGAACCTTGTGAATGCTTTAATGCCAAAAGTTATCACTCGATCTTTGTGAAATTTGTATGCATTATTTAAATTAGTGAAACGAAGAAGCCTATTGAATTTCAGCAATTTCCGTTTATTATATCTAGTGTTATGGCCCTTGTTTCAATTTGTTGAACCTTGTGAAAGGTTGTCATCAGATCTGTATGAAATTTAAATGCATCATTTAGATTAGTGAAACCATGAAGCCTAGAGTTATGGCCTGTGTTTCACTTTGTTAAACCTTGTTAATGCTCGATTGAAGAAAGTTATTAAGATATGTATGAAATTTATATGCATCATTTAAATTTGTGAAACAGATGTCTATTGAATTTCAGCAATTTCTGTCAATTATTTCTAGAGTTATGGCCCTTGTTTTACTTTGTGAAGCTAATGAACGTTCGAATGACAAAAGTTACCATCCGATCTGTATGAAATTTATATGCATTATTAAAATTAGTAAAACAATAAAGCCTGTCAAATTTCAAAATTTTCTGTAAATTACTTCCAGAGTAAAGGCCCTTGTTTCAGTTTGTAGAACCTTGTGAAACCTCAAACGACAAAAATTATAATCTGATGTGTATGAAACTGTCTTGTAAGTGCCCCCAATTACCTACAAAAGAATAAATATGCAACAACGCTTGTTGACGGCACAGATGATTTAGCTGCTGTGGACGTATGCTTCGTTGCTTGGCAACCTATCTTTTCCTAGTGTGCCACTAAAATGCTTTGTATTAATTTTCCTTGAACATCAATTGTAGTCCGCTGGGACCCAAAAAGTATAAATTCATTTAAAGATTTGTTGTTCTTCATCTGTCTATTGTTTGGGGAGATTTTGACTGTTTTCAACAACGGAGTGGACGGTTACGGCCAGCCTCCAGACCAATCTTCTTGATCTAATATGTGCGTTTGTTGTTTACGGTTTCTGTGTATATTGTGTCATGTTCATAGGTTTGTCTTGTATAATTGTTTGTGTGTGATTATATCCCCCTGCACATACTATTAATAAATAAATGTGCAAGCATTCTTAGGCACTGTTTGATGTTTTTTTTATTAATATAGTGGATCAAGCTCTATATGTTAAATATTTATTTCAAAAGATTAAGTTGAATATTTGGCTTACTCGGTATGGTCTTGCCAATGGAACGCAAAACTGGCTTTATCTATAGAAATAAAATATTTTTAATGAAGACATTTTTTCATCAATCAAAGAATTGTCAGCTTTATTTTTGTTGTGTCATTTTGAAATATTTAAGATATTTGTTAATTATTTTGAGCTGTGACACTGAATAATTTTCGAAGCGACCTACATGAAAGTGGCCTATGTTTTAAATGTTTGTGGGCCCACATAGGTATATCTTATTTTGTGACAGCCTGTATATAAATTTCAGAGCTATATAAAATATTTATTAGTAGTTTGAAAAAGAGTGAATTAAATTTATTATTTCTTTTAGGAGGATCCACAATTAGATCAAGCATTTCAACTAATGGAGACATTAAATTTTGATGATAGTTTAACTTTACAACAAGATACAGTTGGATCTGAGGTAAAATTTAGTATTGTGCATTAAGTATCAAATACGATAGTATTTTGACCCTAAGAGGTTTAAGTCATTTAAAATAGTGTTTTATAATACATAATTAGACAGTTTATAATAGCAAAAATATTAATGCTCCCACAAATGCACTACAAAAAATTAATTTTTAGGTTGAATCTCTTTGTATTTTATTTTTTCAGACTGAATTAAATTGCTAATTTCCAGAAAGAAGTGTCTGCAGAATTGGATCCCCCCCCCACCCACACACACACACTCAAAAAACAAAAAGAAAAGCCATGAGAGAAATATATTGTTTTACAGAAGCTGACCAGAGGAAATGAATATTTTATTATTCGCACACATGGAAATGAGGTATATTGTCGTCGCCCCCGTCCGTCCATCCATCGTCCTCAATTTCTTCTTAACACAGAGTACATTTATCATCTGATTGTTTTGAAATTGATATATGTTGAGATGAAGATGTCTATTTAATTTCAATAATTTCTGTTAATTACTTCTAAAGTTATATACCTTGTTTTACTTTGTTGAACCTTGTGAACGCTCTTAACAACAAATGTCATCATCCGATCATTATGGAGTTTACATGTATTATCTGAATTAGTAAGACGAAGCCTGTCAAATTTCAACAAATTCTGTAAATTATTTCCAGGGTTAAGGCCCTTGTTTCAGTTTGGAGAACCTTTTGAATCCTCAAAGATTGAAAATTATAATCTGATCTTTTTGAAATGGTCTTGTAAATGCCCCCCATTACCTACAAAAGAATAAATATGCAACAACCCTTGTTGACCACTCGGATGATTTAGCTGTTTTGGGCGTATGTTTTGTTGCCTGGCAACCTATCTTTAACATTTTAAATAAACATAAACATTCCTAAAGAAGTATGAATATCAAACCACAATCATTTAATTTTGCTCATTTGTAAAGTTCTCATTTGACAATGCACAAAAGACATACAAATAATACGCTATTATTGTATTTTAGATAATATTATACCCCTAAATTGTACTTTAATAAATGTATTACAATATCTTTTTCACTATGAAATCGGTGACTTTTATTATTTAAATGTATACATTATATTATCTGTGGCTTTCATAAGTTGATTACCATTCCTTAAAGTTATATGTCCATCATGTACATCTAATGTCCTCTTGTTTAAGAAGAGTGTCTCCCTTTGCTATATAGTCATAGTACAATTTTTTTGTGTGCAATGTCTAGCTGTTTTCAACCAGATTAATGATTATCAAAATGTAATGAGGGTATAAATAAAATGGTTTCATCCTTTTGTCTGTCCATCACATGTTTTCGGACACATTAAAATAACTCTGCTTCTAATTAAAGATGCATTATGTAGAATTTAGATAAAGCTAGTCGTTCTTGCTATAAAAGTTCACATTTAAATTATGAAAGATGAATTAGCTCTTACATAATGTATCTTTAAACTAGAATGTTCAAACTTGCTGTAGGTGTTTATTAGGTTAATGCAGGGTTCTTAATCCATTTCGAAATGAACCGGCCGGAATTGGGTCAAATGAGGTCCCTGTAGGAAATTATAATATTCCATTCCCTTTAATATAACCGGACTTCAACAAAAATAATTCTTGGTAATTTGTTATGAGGAATATGGTATTCTAATGTATGTAATTTTCACAAAGCTAATGTCTTGACTGCATTAGATGACAAACATTTTCTGCTTAGGCTATGTATAGATAAGCAGTTTGATTGCTCGATGCTCTACAAAAAGATAAATGTGCAATTAATTAAACCTACATTATGCAAGAGCTAAATCTGCCCATTGCAGGCCTTTCTTTAGGCCTGAAATGCTATATAAACTATTAATTAGATATTAATTAACTTATCCAAACCATAATCAACTCTTGATGTCATCTTATGTGTCGGATTTTCACTGGTTTGGATTCCAATCTGCTGCTCAACACTCATTGATTAAATCCAAAATTTTGTTTTATTGTACCATAATGTATCTTTAATATGTGTCATCTATTTACTTTGGGATTGAGGCTGGGGGCATCAGCCTCACTGTTGGCTTGTTATAGCTGCTCTTAACAATTCAGCAGGAAGATTTTAAAAGTGGATGTATATTAATGTCAACTGTCCGTCCATCTGTTTAGGGTTTTTGTGGACAAGTAAACATTAAGAAGTGTTAAATCAGATTTGCTTATTTTTATGTCAGAACAGTGTGCCATATTTAATATTTATGGAATTACAGTGGTTGCTTGGAATATTCTGTTCTATATAAACAGTAAGAAAAATTTGTCCAAATTGGATGAAACCTTCAGAGGTTTATTCTCACATCATATAGATATGCTGTGCCCTTTTTATTATTGGAGAATTTTAATTGATGTTAACAGAGTTATTTCTCTTGTTTTAAAAAATCTGTTCACAATCTGATTAAAACACAGATCCTATTTCGTTTCGTTTTTTTATAGTTCAAAATTTTGTTTTACCTGTCTTTGCTACACTAGGATCTGGAAGATCCACGTTCTGGATGTAGTGAGCGATTAGCCAATAAAATGGTCTGTTATGGCGAGTTTTTGGCGTGAGCGGCACGGAACTGTGGGTAACTCACTAGAAAACATCAACGTTGAATGGTTAATCAAATGTCTGACATCATAGGTTCAAAAGCCACTCGTATGACTTCTGATGCAACCTTCCACTACAACTGGTTAGATCTTCATGTAGTAGATGCCATCGAAAGTATAAAAAATGAAATGAAATATAGATCTGTATTTTAATCAGATTGATCTGTTCATAATTATTAATTGCTTAGCAATGTGCAATTTGTGTAGCAAACTATTATCATGTGACATCACTTTTTAACCCAATCAACAATTAGTTAGGTTGCCATTGAGTTTATATTGTTTTAGGGCCTACCATTTACAAGGCTAGTGCATATTTACTGGCACATTATATTTAATGGAAACTTCTGTTAATTGTAATTTTAATTTTAAAAATGTTATGAAGCATTGTATAAAACACATATTATTTATATTATTCATTAAATCATTCTATATATATATATCATCAATACAGGTATTTAACCATGTCATCTTGATAATCAGTTTATTATCAATCTAATTATATTATTCATAGCGAAACATGAAACCAAAAGACCATAGTCCTTTACATTGTAATATATACCACACCAGTTGATTTGTATAATGATACTAATTATGTTGTGATTACCGTGTTGATCTCATTCTCATGTTTATTGTTTTATACTAGTTTTCATGTCAGCATGGCACATTTTATTAAAATTTATCTTAATATATGTACAGTATTTAAAATTATTTGAATTTTCTTTAAAAATTGTGAACATCTTTTGTATATGTAAGTTTTATTTGTATGTCCATTGATTTCAATTTGTTAACAGTATAAACCAATTCTTACTGGCACACTATTTTATAGGCCCACATTTTCATATGGAGGTATTATGCCGTTGCCCCTGTCCGTCCGGACTTCTGTCCGTCTACAATTTGTTTGTGGACACTCTTTAGGTCACAATTTTTATCTGATATTGACAAAACTTGAAATATAGGTCTATCTCCCCAAAATCTTGGTTCCTTTCGATATTGGCATGTATTGGACCATAACTTCATGGATTATGGTCCCTGATTGTACAAAAAAATCACGTTTTTAGCTTGTGGACAATAGAGGTAACGATTTTCATCTGATTTTGATGAAACTTGAAATGCATGTTTATAACCCAAAGATCTTGGTTCCTTTCGATATTCGCACATATTGGATTGTAACTTCCTGATTTATGGCCCCTGATCGTACGAAAAATTGTGTTTTTTGCTTGTGGACCCTCTAGAGGTCAAAATTATTATCCGATTTAAAAAAAACGTAGGAATATATCACTGTTACACCCTGATGATGGTTGACAAAACGGCTGCTCCTTGTACGCAAATAGTGTAATAGTATGTAATACCAAGGTTGTGGACGCTCTAGAGGTCAGAATTTTTATCCGATTTTGATGAAACTTAAAATATATCTTTATATCCCAAAGATCTGTCCCTTTCGATATTGCGTATTTCAGACCTAACTTTGATTATGTCCTTTTTTTTTATGGATTAATGTGTTGTGATTGATGTAATTTTATATAAGTTGTACTTATGTAAAGTGCCCGAGAGCAGCTCGCTGAGTTGAATTGTTGGCGGTATATATAAATCAATTATTATTATTATTATTATGGCCCTTTATTGTATGAAAAATTGCTTCTGTTTTTAGCTTGTTCTCTATCCATCTCTTGCAAAATGTGGGCATATCTTGCCTGGCAACTGCTGGTTTCTAAAAGTATAACTCAAATTCCATCCAAACTATCCATCTATTTTCATTGTGTATATTATCACTATCTGTGTTGCTACACTTAGTACATGTATTGTATTTTTTTATTTCTAATCATTCATCTTCAATAGGTAAATATTTTAATATTATATTTGGATATCTTTATGAAATTAAATATAATCATGGTGAATTAGAATTTTTATTTTAAGGAAAGGGAACAATTTTGTTTGTATTTTACAGTATCCAAACTCTTATCAAAGTTGTATTTTATATTTTTGTCCAGTATTTTATTATCTTTTTCATAAAGATTACTTCAATTTTCTTTTCTTTTCTTCTCATTTAGACTTATGCACTTTCATAATGCAAAGGTTTTGTTAGATGCACAATCTTTTCAACTGTTATTTTTTTTATTCTTTCCAATTTCATATATATTACTAGGGTTTATGATTGATAATGCAAAGAATTTATTAATAGATTATAGATATAAACTTGTTAGATAATTAGATAGTTTATGTTACATAGGTATTCAGCTAGTCAAGCTTGCAAGTCTTTTGCAATGAAATAATTTATAGAGAGACTTTTTGTTGAGCATTGAGGTTTACATAGTTTATTGCATGTTATTTGGGGTAATAATTCTTTTCTTTTGTTCTTTCAATGTATTCAAATCAATTTTATGTATCTTTCAATATGAAATAAATTGAAGAATTGACTTTTAAACCTTTATAGAATATTTTTAACTTCAATATTTTGCATACATTGACAAAAGTGTATATATAAAGCAAATGAAATCATTATAAAAACAACATTGCTTTTACAATGAATTCGCTATATAAAGAAAAATAAAATAAACTTTATTTCTTTCACATACATGTGTATTTTTTTTTTACTTCAAAATAAACCTTACTTAATACACTTTAAAAAATACCCTTCATTGTATTCAATTTGAGGGCACAAATTTGTTTAAGAATAGGTTAACTGAGACCATCGCATATTAGTGCCATTCTCCAGTGTTATATTATAACATTGGCAGTAACTGGCACTGTTTATATAATCTCCAGTGTTTTATAAAGTCCCAAATTGCTGGTACCGTATGTTATAATGCATCTCAAAAGATTATTAACATATTATGGGAGATAACGGTATTCAAAATGCAGCATTTAGTGTCCTGCGATTTTATTATATTTTATATCTTGGAAACTGGCTAGTTGCCAATCAGCACTATTTTGTTCCACTGATAGTGGTATTTACAGATATTGCAAACGGCAAAGTTTAACAAATGGCATAAATTTATGTTATGTATTTGTGAAAATTTTGGGAAATATTCAGAATAATGAGCTTTCAAAAATGAACAAATTAAATTGTAGTAGGCTAAGCTATTTGAAATGGATTCATCGAACGTTGTGGAATTAAAGAACTTGATCTACAAATTGATACAGAGTTTGTAAAATATGGCCACCTAAATAATTTATAACCAGCATGTAGTAATAAAAATATATTTTTGGACATCGGGTCAATGAATCAAAGATCTTACTTCTTTCCATGCCTCCAATTTACATTCTCAATTGAATTAGACAGATACATGTAGGCCTAGTTAGTTAGTAGAACAAGGGGGACTTAAAATTAACCAATTTTCAAAAGTATTTTCATGACCCCTGAATGAAATCATGGTTATTCAGACTTGTTCATACGAAAGGATTGGAATCCCTGGAGCTGTGGGGCATTTAAGGAGTATTATGAAAATACACTTAACATTCACATTATGAGTCTTCTATGTATGGGTAATTTCTAAAAGGCCATAATTTACGGAGAAGAGAACGGTTGGATGGGTTATGTTAAGCAGTATGGATTGCTAAATTAATTTTATTACCAGGTATTTCAAGTAATGACCATAAACCAACTTTTGAGATATGTATATAAGGCTCTTGGGATAATTTTTTGGTGTGCCTGTTTAACCCCTTATTCAGCCATTACACAGCCATTAAAAAATGATCTCTAAGACATAACACAGAAACTATCAAGTAGGCCTATAGACTAATCATTGCAATTAATTATGAATTAATCCATCAATCTAAATGCTGCATGTTATGGATAGTAACTGTGATCGCAAGAGTGTGCACAAGATTCTATGAAGTGGTCAAGGGTCAAGAATTATGCAGTAATATTAAGGAATTATATTTGAATGGAATATGATTGTAGCCTACCTTAAGTAAGATATGGTGTTGGACAATGAAAGCCATTGAAGGGAACATGGACTGACAGCAATAGCCTATTGGGCTACGATCCATGTATAAAAATTATCTTTATAGATTTCAAGTATAATTAACACGACTCTATTATTACTATTCTTGGGATACTCCCGACGATTTCCACTGATCTCACTAAAGCAGAGTTATCTTCCCGTTGTATGTCACCATCATAGATTTAACTAATACCATACCGGTACTTTAGGCCTAACACCGTAAAGATGATTGGTTTCTGATATTGATATTTGTCTCTAACCATCAAAATCAAATAATCAAAGGTGATTAATATAGTTCATTTGTAGTGATGACGTATTTTCAATGTCCACCTGCCATGGTTTAATTCTCAAGAACATATTTTGCACTTTTCACTGGAAAACTAAAAAAACGAAAGTAGAAACTGTTTACCTGAAAATCTCGTCTTAAGAATTTGTGACAGGCCGACTTTAATTCATTCATACTAACGAAATAGCCGTGGTTGAGCTGTTACCCTGACTCATATATAGAACTCGTGTAAAATTGACCTTCTCATAATGTATAATTTATGTATAGGCCTAGCCTAATAATCACAGGAATCTGACCTTCTATTAATTATCCGTAGGCTATATTATATGCATAGGCCTACATCATAAGCCTACTCAACTAGACAATGACAATATAGGCTATAATAAAAAATATACAAAGATGCCTATGGTATAATTTACATGCTGCCCGAAAAGGTTGCTTTATGCATGTTCAGTTGATCTCATTGGGACTGGAACTAGTGCCACTAGTGGGACAGTGGAAGTGTAGGCCTAACTAAGATTGCAAACAACAGTTATAGGGCCTATTATAGGACCTGGGAGAGGGCCTAAAAAAAATGAATAAAAAGCAGTATGACAAATATAATAACAAATCAAAGTCGGCAGACATTTGTGACAAAAGACACACACTGATGTTTTTATCACAATCAGCAGATTTCTCTAACAATGTAGGTTAACATAGGCCTACATGTAGGCCTACACCGTCGTAGAAAGGTATGCGATACCTTTTTGGAAAGGTACATAATTAAGATTTCAATAATTTGTATAAGGGAATCTGTGTGGAAATTTACGAAGGTTTTGAAAACTGATAAAAAAAAAAAAGTGTCTTATCATCTCAGTGATTGTTCCATGGCCGTCAGCCCACCAATTAAGAAGACTGGTGATTGGAAGGATCATGAATAGATTGACTGAAAACTTATACAACTTCACCAACTCTTTAGGGCCGGCATGCTATTTCAAAACATATTTTTATCTGTCAAAAAAGCAACACAATCAACCAAAATAATGCTTTGACTCCAAAAAATTACCCACATCTGCTTTTGGAAATCCTACATATAGATATGTAGCTACTGGTCAAATTTGATTTCAGAGGTGCTTTTGATTTTTTACAAGCAGAGTTTGAATCCATGTGCAGTTTTCTGGTTGTATTTCTTTAT
Source organism: Patella vulgata (assembly GCF_932274485.2). Taxonomy (NCBI): domain Eukaryota; kingdom Metazoa; phylum Mollusca; class Gastropoda; family Patellidae; genus Patella; species Patella vulgata. Next base: position 47,773,062 of record NC_065880.2, read on the forward strand.
TAGGTATTACAAAATGCTAATAATCATGAAACAATTACGGTAGTCTAGGTGACAATTTTCTATATGGTAGGCTATTGATATCTTATGTTATAATGATACAAAATTTTTTAGAAGTACAGAGTGCCTGGAGAAAATGGATGAAACATTGATTAAATTGTTCGCCAGTGAAAGAATACTGATAGATGGTGTGGATGTCACATGCACTAATGCAGGTATTGTTTTAAATAAGTTTTTATCAGATTTACATAGACAAAAAATATATATACCAATGTCCAAAAGAAAGTATACACTGTGCATTTCGTCCTGCTTCAAACAAAGTCGTTTTTCCATTGTATGCGGTATTTGGGTACGATGTCAATTTGTTTTGCTATTTATTTGCGTAGAAATATTGAGTTTGGACGCACGAGACATGTTCAGTGTAGTTTTATCACATTTTGTTGATTCAAACAAAACTTAGTCATATTTTTAGTGCATATACTTTCTTTTGGACATTATTATATAATATAGGTAGATAGATTCATGTAGCCTACAGTTACAGATCCTTTCTTATCCTATGATAACTCCTTTTATTGCTAACCTTTGTTAACACTATCATTTCTGTTGCCCTTGTATTAAAGGCATATTTTGGAGAGCAATGTTTTGGCAGATTCTTTTCACGAGATTTATTACTTTTCAGGAAAAGCCTGTAAACATGATAGAGACCAGATTTCTTGAAAGCTATCATTACCAAATTTGTTCAACATCCAAGTTTTGCTTTACACCTTTTATGTCTGTTCATGTATTTCTTTAAGTAAACACCACACTGGGACAGTAACCCAATAGTTACAGTACTTTTAGTTCTTGTATTGTAACTCTAGTTAATATCATTTCTTAGCGGAGTTTATACCTAGGACAAAAAGAAATATGGGATATATTGTTGGTGGACTTGTATTTAACGATAAAGATGAGATATTGATGATGCAAGAAGCTAAAAGATCGTGTCATGGCAAATGGTATTTACCAATGGGTAGATTAGAACCAGGTGAGAATTTACAGGTAATGTATTTTCTTTGTTTACCCTTTAAATCATATAAATTTGTACATAATTCAAAAACAGCCCGAGTCACAGCTCATTCAAGCTTGCTTTTTATTGTTTTTAAAGTTGTGTGAATCAATAAATTATATTCATTTATTAATAATTGTCATGTGAAGTTTACAGTGGATAATAATAGTGTTTTTAATGCTAGTGTATTATGTTATATTATGATTTTGTGTATAAATACAATACATCAAAACTAGAAAATGCTAGCTGGTAATTTTAGGATTTTATCACTTAGTGAAATTTATATGAAAATCATTATAGATGCATTAGGTATGAGCTAGGTCATTTTGGCTACAAGTGTTATATAAAGTATTATTTAAACATTTATTATTAACATTACAAGCCAATAATCAACTCTCTGGGCCATCGGATGACTCTGATATTAGTGATATTAAGTAGTTTATAAAGCTATGGCCATTTAATGATTTAAATCTAAAAATAGACAAGCGAGGCTAAGTTGAATAACCAATACCGTTGTTACGATAATAAACAATCCATGCAGTATCTCGTCAAAACCTCAAACTGTGACATCATCCCTTAAAATAAAGTAATTTGAATGAAATTGATTTTGCATTACCTATTTTTATACGCCCACATTTTCATGTGGACGTATTATGCCGTCGCCCCTGTCCGTCCGGACGTCTGTCCGTCCGTCCACAATTGTTTGTGGACTCTCTACAGGGCACAATTCTTATCCGATTTCAACGAAACTTGAAATATAGGTTTATCCCCAAAAGATCTCGGCTGCTTTCGATATTGGCATGTATCGGATCGAAACTTCATGGATTATGGCCCCTGTTTGTACGAAAAATCACGTTTTTAGCTTGTGGACCCTATAGAGGTCACAATTTTTATCCGATTTTGTTGAAACTTGAAATGTAAGTTTATAACCCAAAGATCTCAGTTCCTTTCGATATTTGCGCATATTGGACAGTAACTTCCAGAATTATGGCCCCTGATTGTACGAAAAATCACGTTTTTAGCTTGTGGACCCTATAGAAGTCAAAATTTTTATCCGATTTAAAAAACCGTTCTATTATATCACCATTACACCCAAAGGATGACTGAGTTCGAATTTCGTGAAAATTGGCCCAAAATTGACAGACAAAATGGCCGCCGTTCGTTCCCAAATAGCGTAAGAATATGGTATATCAAGGTTGTGGACCCTATAGGGGTCACAATTTTTATCCGATTTTGTTGAAACTTGAAATGTAAGTTTATAACCCAAAGATCTCGGTTCCTTTCGATATTCGTGCATATCACCGTTACACCCTAGGGACGACTGAATTCGAATTTCGTGAAAATCGGCCCAAAATTGACAGACAAAATGGCCGTCGTTCGTTTTCAAATAGCGTAAGAAAATGGTATATCAAGGTTGTGGACCCTATAGAGGTCACAATTTTTATCCGATTTTGTTGAAACTTGAAATGTAAGTCTATAACCCAAAGATCTCGATTCCTTTCGATATTCGCGCATATCGGACCGTAATTTCCTGAATTATGGCCCCTGATTGTACGAAAATCGCGTTTTTAGCTTGTGGACCCTATAGAGGTCATAATTTTTATCCGATTTAAAAAACCGTATTATTATATCACCGTTACACCCTAAGGACGACTGAGTTTGAATTTCGTGAAAATCGGCCCAAAATTGACAGACAAAATGGCCGCTGTTCGTTCTGGAATAGCATAAGAATATGTTACATCAAGGTTGTGGACCCTATAGAGGTCACAATTTTTATCCGATTTTGTTGAAACTTGAAATGTAAGTTTATAACCCAAAGATCTTGGTTCCTTTCGATATTCGCACATATCGGACCGTAATTTCCTGAATTATGGCCCCTGATTGTACGAAAAATTGCGTTTTTAGCTTGTGGATCCTATAGAGGTCATAATTTTTATCCAATTTAAAAAAACGTATTATTATATCACCGTTACACCCTGAGGACGACTGAGTTCGAATTTTGTGAAAATCGGCTCAAAATTGACAGACAAAATGGCTGCCGTTCATTCAGTTCCTTTCGATATATGCGCATATCAAATTGTAATTTCCTGAATTATGGCCCTTGATTGTAGGAAAAATCACTTTCTTGTTAGCTTGTTCTCTATCCATCTCTCGAAATTTTGGGCGTATCCTGCCTGGCAGCCGCTGGTTGAACTATAGAGCAAGAACAGCGAGCTCTTTATCTAAATCTTACATAATGCATCTTTAAGTTTTTGTTATGCCATCAATGTGGGTAGGCCAGCTACATAGCCAGAAACTTTCTATTTATTGTCTATATTGTAATATTTCTTGGTACAAACATAGGAAGGTGCAGTAAGAGAGGTATTAGAAGAAACAGGTTTAACAGCAGAACCAGTAACAGCATTAGAAATAGAATCTGGTGGAGTAACTTGGTTTAGAATACTATTTATCATGAAACAAACAGGTAGATTTTTCTCGTCAGTGAAACAATATCTTTCCAGGTATATTTTTAAACCTATCCGGTAAATACTAAAGGGCTTATATGTTATCCCCCTGTTTATGTGTCCTTTTCCGTCCAGTGAGTTCTGATAATTACTTAAAGATACATTATGGAAGATTAGATAAAGATATAGGAAAGTTTCCACTATATTAGTTAAAAACTAGGTAACGTAAAGGAAATATGCTGAGAATTTAAGTCAAATTGCTTCTCTCTTAGCCAAAAGAATCTTAGTTTAAAACCACTGTAGCCTTGATTGTTATTGTTATTGTTACCGCTGTCACGATAAACATTTTTGCAGTTAATCATCAATGGGCTTTGAACAGCAGATCGGATTCAAATCCAATGAAAATCGTCGCATAAGATGGCATCAAAAGTTGATTATGGTCTTCTCATCTTAATAAATATCTAATTAATAGTAATAGTTCATATAACATTTCAGGCCTAAAGAAAGACCTGCAATAGGCAGATTTACCTCTTGCATAATGTATGTTTAATGGGTTGTTACTCTTAATAAATTTTGTAGTGCCTTATAAATGCTTTCATTACCAACAAGAAAAAAACAATGTGACAGCCATTGTGTACTGCTTGGAAAACTTAGCTGTTGTGGGTGTATGTTTCTTTGTTTGGCAACCTATATTTACATTTTCTATTCTTTCTTCTGAACCACAAGAGAGATTACTTATGTTTCTTTGATGGTGCTTACTTTGATTTTGTCAATTGATGTTAATTGGCACTATATATTGGTTAGGAGGGGTACAAAATTTTCGACCTCTTTTCCTAAACTGTTAGGTGGTGTTTATTCAGATTTGTTAAATCAAGTTGATTCACCCCATAGTGCAAATTTGGATATTTATGAAGACTAATTCACCTATTCGGATTTGTTGACATTTTCCAGCATGTAGATATGTATAAAATTAAGTTGCTAGGAGAAATTGTTAGCCTAATGCAACCCTCTTTTTGTAAATACGAACATACTAAAAATCAACATTGTCTCCTGAATCTGCTTATTCAAATCTGATCAGATTGACAGATCTATTGTTAATTTGTTAGATATCTGTTAAGCATTACACTTTGGCTTGGGGGGTTGGATGGCCGAATGGTCAGCGCGTGCAAGCTGTATCATAGGTCTGTCATTGAGTCAACTGACGTGGTTTCGATTCCCCGGCTGTATGTAACAAGGAGTAGTCACCTGTACTCCAGATCAGAGGTTTTTCTCTGGTTTCCTCCCACTTCTAAAGACCTCTACGCGCAAGTGAATTATTGAAATAAAATTAAACCATATGTTAGTCATTATTGTCCCTCGCCATTCGAAAAAAGCAGGGGACTTTTAAAATGGGTTCATTCATTTGTCTGTCTGTCCGTCCGTCTGTCTGTCTGTCTGTTCGAAGAAAGCAGGGGGCTATTAAAATGGGTTCGTCCGTCTGTCTGTCCGTCCGTCTGTAGGTGTTTATTAGGTCAATGCCTTGATGGAGTTCGAAGATGAGCATTTTCTGCTTAGGGTAAGCAGAGATAGCAATTTGATTGGTTGATGCTTTGGAATATGATAACTTTAGTTCTAATTATGTGAGAGTGATGAAACTTGGTGTATAGTTTCATTACATCTATCCCTTGACTAAGTTCGATAATGAGCATTTTCTGCTCAGGGTAAGCAGAGCGATAAGCAATTTGATTGGTCAAGACTTTGGAACATAACAACTCTGCTTTTAATTGAGGTAGAATGTTTAAACTTGATGTAGAGCTAAGCGATTTCATTGGTTGATGCTTTGGTGCAAGATAAATTTGATTCTATCTGATAGAGAGTGATGAAACTTACTGTATAGGTTATAATCTGTTTGATTGCTTGATAATTTTGAAACAAATAAATGTGCGATTAATGAATATGTGTCAGCTATTTATTTTGGGATTCTGGTGGGGGACATCAGCCTCACTGTTGGCTTGTTTCTTCTTCAGGTGGTGTATTGAAGACAAAGCCAGATGAAGAATCTTTAAAAGCAGATTGGTTTAACCCTGGAAAAGTTTTAAATAAAGAAATAACATTACGGTAATTATCTCCCCATTTACATTCAGATCTTAAATAAGTCTTATTAAAACTAGATGCCCTCTTCATTCTATGAATTCAATATTGGTCATCATTCACAAACATCTAAAGGCACATGTTCTGAGCCGGTCACCACAGCTTAAATTGACCTTTGACCTTGATCATGTGTCCTACAAAGAAATGTTTTAAGATGAAGTGGAATAAACAGAAATGAAATGAAATGAAATATGGTTTAACGCCCTTCTGTTCTGATCCAACTGGGCTAATGGAGACGGGTGGAATAAACAACAGGAAAATAAATCAAAACATTTTTATTCATTGAAAGGATGGTATATCTTACGAATAATACAGAAAGGAATAGAATATCAAAAATTACCTCAATTTTATTTTTTAGAAAGGATGATATACTACGAATTATACAGAAAGGAATAGAATATCAAAAATTACCCAAATTAGAACAGCCTAATATATTACCAGTTGTACATCCACACATACAGATTTTACATCGTGTTATATTACATACGTTAACACCAGAAGGGTTAGTATTTATCGTATCTTAATACTTTAATTTCACAATGCACCAAAGCTCATATAAACATTTCTTTATTTAAATTTAACAAAGACAAAAATTTAATTTAAAAATTTCAATTTGGAATGTGTTTTGAGGACTTATCTTTTCAGTCCACATTTGTCCTATTAAAATTTGTAAGCATGATATACAAGAAGATATATTTGAAGGCATAAGGGGAGGGACCCAGTAAAAATTGGAAATATTTCAATTGTAAATTTAACAGCTAGTGTATCTTTTGTTGGGAAGACATAGCACATTTTAAAGCAATTCTTTAAATTTTAAACTATCTATTTTCAGTGACCATGCTATTTTGGTTAATACAAATAAAAATGTGCATTTACCGTGTTGTGTGATGGGGCCTGAAGATATTTCTTTAATGGTTTCTATTTTTCTATTATTTAAGGTAGTATATACATATTATATCATATAAAAATATATCAATATATTATATCAAATAAAAATGTGCATTTACCGTGTTGCGTGATGGGGCCTGAAGATATTTCTTTAATGGTTTCTATTTTTCTATTATTTAAGGTAGTATATACATATTATATCATATAAAAATATATCAATATATTATATCAAATAAAAATGTGCATTTACCGTGTTGCGTGATGGGGCCTGAAGATATTTCTTTAATGGTTTCTATTGTTCTATTATTTAAGGTAGTATATACATTAAATCCTTCATTTATTTCACACTATGTTTCAACAAGTTCCTCTTGTCGTTTATGGTTCAATTCTTGAAGGGTGGTTATCAAGTGTTTTAGAATGGATTTCTCTTGTTTAAATGAAGAAATAACCCAATTAATTTCTTTTAAATCAAAATGTTATTTCTTTCGGGTATATGATTTGATAATTTGGCAAGTATATAGACAGTGTTATCCAGCCACCACTACTAAGTATATGGTGGAAGATATGGAAACAAGTTTTTAACAGTATCCCACCAAGCTTCAGTTAGTTGCACAGGACAAGGATAAAGGTTTCTGATTTCTCTCTTAATTGAATTTATGATTTTTATTGTAGGATGTGTTTGGTAGATTGAAACATCCACCAGAAATATGTGGTATTGTATCTGTTGAGCATTGTGGTCAACCTGAAGCTAAAAATGATGGGATGTGCTTAACATCTCTAGTTCATACTAAAAATGTTCTAAAATTTGACGGTGTTAATAAAAAGAATTATGATTGGCATGTGGTTACTGATACAGATCTTATTTCAAAATTAAATCTCATGTTGGCTGGAAAAAAAATTCTTCCTTTCTTTGATGTTAATAGTAAGACCAGATGAAATGATTTGATTCCTTTGATAGCTGTTTTATCTTGGATATATATTCTGAATAATTAAATATTATTGTATATGATGGATTATAGTATTATGTTCTGTTGAGTATCAATCTGATTAAAACACAGATCCTATTTCGTTTCGTTTTTTATAGTTAAAAATTTCGTTTTACTTGTCTTTACTACACTAGGATTTGGAAGAGTTGTTACATAACCCGCGTTCTGGATAATGTCAGGGATTAGCCAATGAAACAGTCTGTTACAGCGAGTTTTTGGCGTGAGGTGCACAGAACTGTGGGTAACCCACTAGAAACATCAACGTTGATTGGTTAATCAAATGTCTGACATCATAGGGTCAAAAGCGGCTTGTATGACCTCTGACGCAACCTTCCACTACAACCGGTCAGATCTTCATGTAGTAGATGCCATCGAAAGTATAAAAAATGGAATGAAATATAGATCTGTATTTTAATCAGATTGATCTGTTCATAATTATTAATTGCTTAGCAATGTGCAATTTGTGTAGCAAACTATTATCATGTGACATCACTTTTTAACCCAATTAACAATTAGTAATTTAATCAGATTGGTTGTATATAATGATATCTCTAACATTTTTAATATTGTAATATATTTCTTTATTAAGAACTTGTCAGACTGATGTAATTGCATTTAATGTAATAAATGAGGTGCAGCTTAACACTTTCATGACTATTACACCTATAGTTTAAAAATTAAATTTGGAAAATATTTTTTGGATTGGTAATATTTCACCAGACAAGTATAAATTTGTAGGGATATTTGAAGGAGCTAAATCGCTAATATTTGGGATATGGAAATTGACACAAGTGGGTCGCAACTCATATAATACCGTAATATGAATGTATATAAACTGATTTACATTCAATCGTTTCCGTTTTTACTCTAATTTCAAATCAGTTATGTTCCGTGAAATAAGCCAGCAGTCTCAATCGAGTGCAAATTCCTAGAGTCTGGTTATTCCAGTCTACATAAGCCGTTTGGTTTGGTGCAATATGTCTAGCCTCGTTCCTCTAGCCTCTTGCTAGAACTGGGGCTGAAACGCATTATCGTGTACCAATGGTAAAATATTTATTTTGTGTTAAATATTGGATATCAGAAGCCTACCCTTTTCCGGTAAGATCACAGCATCAATGTTGTTTTAAATTGACAAATAATTCGTGTTTTAAATGTTGAAGATTTTGGATGATATTGAGTTAGAGACTTAGCTCCTTTAACCATGCTATCTTACTAAAATATTAGAAACTGGTACTTCACAAATGCTATATAATATTTGACTGGTCAGTTGATTAAAATGGGGTCACGGTAGCTTGGTGAGTGTATAGCTACATGCATCTCACTAACCAGAAAGTCAACAATTTCCCTCAGGATTTTTGTCAGGGGACTATTAAAATAGCTCTCTGTTTGTCAAACTTTCTGGGACACAATAATTCTCCTTCTAATTGAGCTAGAATGTTTAAATCTGGTGTAGGTGCTTATTAGGTGAATTTGATTTGTTGATGCTTTGGGACACAATAACTTTTGAAAGTGATGAAACTTGGTGTATAGTTTCATTATATCAATACCTTGACTAACTTTGATAATGAGCAGAGCAATAACCAATCTGTTTCTAATTGAGTGAGAGCAGTGACATTTTGTGTGTACCAGTAGTTATAAGCAGAGCTAAGCAATTTCATTGGTCGATGCTTTGGGACAAAATAAATTTGATTCTAACTGTTAGAGGGAAATGAAACTTTGTGTATAGTTTCACTACCTGGTACTTCAAAACCTTGACTGAGTTCCATCATGAACATTTTTTGCTTAGACTAAGAATAGATAATTAATTTGATTGCTCAATACTTTTCAAAAAGATAAGTGTGCAATAAATTAGTATGTGTCGTCTATTTATTTTGGAATTGCGGTGGTTGACATCAGCCTCACTGTTGGCTTGTTAAAACTCTGATAATCTCAATCTTTATATCCTTAAAGATCCTAATGTTTCACAATCCTCTGATAAAATAAGAGTAGGCCATAGTGCCACTATCGAAAATAAATTTCCTTCATATCACATTGCATTAGCCTGGTTGGTGCAGAAAAGTAAGATATTTAATCCCATTGATTAAGACAGTTTGCTAGACAATGAAACCTGGGAGGGTTGGGAGTGTCGAATGGTTTAGTGTGTGTACCTTAGATCATACTGTCCATGGGCGTCACACATGGGGGGGGGGGGTCTGACCACCCCAATTTTTTTTCTGGGGGGGGGGGGTCTGAATATACTTGGACCACCCAAAAAATTTACATAGTAGACCCTAACTCCTATTTATTTACAACATTTATTAGGGTTAGTTAAGATTATATCTGTATAAAACCTGTACATATCCTAATATGGTTTACATTGCTAAAATAAAACACAGAGACAATCATCCTTGAAACATGTGTGAAGTGAAAAGTAACTGTGTTCCATAAATTTGTGTCTAGTTAATTTTTTTCTGCCACTTATCAGAGTGAATCGCATGTAGGTACCCAAAAACATTATTGCCTAAACCAAATATTTATCGCCCGCTCAGCCAGCCACGTAACCATCATACTTTGCATGCGGTGGGCCAATCAGCAAACGAGTTGTGTAGACAGCATGGCCACATGGTGTTTGTTTATATTTTTTAGGAGTTTTAAAATAGGGTTAGAGCTTAGGGTTGCGGACCCCCCTCCCCCCAATATATATTTCACGGCTACGCCTCTGATACTGTCTGTCATTGAGTCAAGTGGTGTTGTTTCGATTACCCCGCTTGTACGTGACAAGGAGTATTGTCGCCTGTCCAACCTTGTGGGTTTTCTACAAGTCCTCCAGTTTTGGTTTCCTCCCATACGCACAAGCGTTTCGATTCCCCGGCTGTATGTAACAAGGAGTAGTCACCTGTACTCCAGATCAGAGGTTTTTCTCTGGTTTCCTCCCACTTCTAAAGACCTCTACGCGCAAGTGAATTATTGAAATAAAATTAAACCATATGTTAGTCATTATTGTCCCTCGCCATTCGAAAAAAGCAGGGGACTTTTAAAATGGGTTCATTCATTTGTCTGTCTGTCCGTCCGTCTGTCTGTCTGTCTGTTCGAAGAAAGCAGGGGGCTATTAAAATGGGTTCGTCCGTCTGTCTGTCCGTGTTTATTAGGTCAATGCCTTGATGGAGTTCGAAGATGAGCATTTTCTGCTTAGGGTAAGCAGAGATAGCAATTTGATTGGTTGATGCTTTGGAATATGATAACTTTAGTTCTAATTATGTGAGAGTGATGAAACTTGGTGTATAGTTTCATTACATCTATCCCTTGACTAAGTTCGATAATGAGCATTTTCTGCTCAGGGTAAGCAGAGCGATAAGCAATTTGATTGGTCAAGACTTTGGAACATAACAACTCTGCTTTTAATTGAGGTAGAATGTTTAAACTTGATGTAGAGCTAAGCGATTTCATTGGTTGATGCTTTGGTGCAAGATAAATTTGATTCTATCTGATAGAGAGTGATGAAACTTACTGTATAGGTTATAATCTGTTTGATTGCTTGATAATTTTGAAACAAATAAATGTGCGATTAATGAATATGTGTCAGCTATTTATTTTGGGATTCTGGTGGGGGACATCAGCCTCACTGTTGGCTTGTTTCTTCTTCAGGTGGTGTATTGAAGACAAAGCCAGATGAAGAATCTTTAAAAGCAGATTGGTTTAACCCTGGAAAAGTTTTAAATAAAGAAATAACATTACGGTAATTATCTCCCCATTTACATTCAGATCTTAAATAAGTCTTATTAAAACTAGATGCCCTCTTCATTCTATGAATTCAATATTGGTCATCATTCACAAACATCTAAAGGCACATGTTCTGAGCCGGTCACCACAGCTTAAATTGACCTTTGACCTTGATCATGTGTCCTACAAAGAAATGTTTTAAGATGAAGTGGAATAAACAGAAATGAAATGAAATGAAATATGGTTTAACGCCCTTCTGTTCTGATCCAACTGGGCTAATGGAGACGGGTGGAATAAACAACAGGAAAATAAATCAAAACATTTTTATTCATTGAAAGGATGGTATATCTTACGAATAATACAGAAAGGAATAGAATATCAAAAATTACCTCAATTTTATTTTTTAGAAAGGATGATATACTACGAATTATACAGAAAGGAATAGAATATCAAAAATTACCCAAATTAGAACAGCCTAATATATTACCAGTTGTACATCCACACATACAGATTTTACATCGTGTTATATTACATACGTTAACACCAGAAGGGTTAGTATTTATCGTATCTTAATACTTTAATTTCACAATGCACCAAAGCTCATATAAACATTTCTTTATTTAAATTTAACAAAGACAAAAATTTAATTTAAAAATTTCAATTTGGAATGTGTTTTGAGGACTTATCTTTTCAGTCCACATTTGTCCTATTAAAATTTGTAAGCATGATATACAAGAAGATATATTTGAAGGCATAAGGGGAGGGACCCAGTAAAAATTGGAAATATTTCAATTGTAAATTTAACAGCTAGTGTATCTTTTGTTGGGAAGACATAGCACATTTTAAAGCAATTCTTTAAATTTTAAACTATCTATTTTCAGTGACCATGCTATTTTGGTTAATACAAATAAAAATGTGCATTTACCGTGTTGTGTGATGGGGCCTGAAGATATTTCTTTAATGGTTTCTATTTTTCTATTATTTAAGGTAGTATATACATATTATATCATATAAAAATATATCAATATATTATATCAAATAAAAATGTGCATTTACCGTGTTGCGTGATGGGGCCTGAAGATATTTCTTTAATGGTTTCTATTGTTCTATTATTTAAGGTAGTATATACATTAAATCCTTCATTTATTTCACACTATGTTTCAACAAGTTCCTCTTGTCGTTTATGGTTCAATTCTTGAAGGGTGGTTATCAAGTGTTTTAGAATGGATTTCTCTTGTTTAAATGAAGAAATAACCCAATTAATTTCTTTTAAATCAAAATGTTATTTCTTTCGGGTATATGATTTGATAATTTGGCAAGTATATAGACAGTGTTATCCAGCCACCACTACTAAGTATATGGTGGAAGATATGGAAACAAGTTTTTAACAGTATCCCACCAAGCTTCAGTTAGTTGCACAGGACAAGGATAAAGGTTTCTGATTTCTCTCTTAATTGAATTTATGATTTTTATTGTAGGATGTGTTTGGTAGATTGAAACATCCACCAGAAATATGTGGTATTGTATCTGTTGAGCATTGTGGTCAACCTGAAGCTAAAAATGATGGGATGTGCTTAACATCTCTAGTTCATACTAAAAATGTTCTAAAATTTGACGGTGTTAATAAAAAGAATTATGATTGGCATGTGGTTACTGATACAGATCTTATTTCAAAATTAAATCTCATGTTGGCTGGAAAAAAAATTCTTCCTTTCTTTGATGTTAATAGTAAGACCAGATGAAATGATTTGATTCCTTTGATAGCTGTTTTATCTTGGATATATATTCTGAATAATTAAATATTATTGTATATGATGGATTATAGTATTATGTTCTGTTGAGTATCAATCTGATTAAAACACAGATCCTATTTCGTTTCGTTTTTTATAGTTAAAAATTTCGTTTTACTTGTCTTTACTACACTAGGATTTGGAAGAGTTGTTACATAACCCGCGTTCTGGATAATGTCAGGGATTAGCCAATGAAACAGTCTGTTACAGCGAGTTTTTGGCGTGAGGTGCACAGATCTGTGGGTAACCCACTAGAAACATCAACGTTGATTGGTTAATCAAATGTCTGACATCATAGGGTCAAAAGCGGCTTGTATGACCTCTGACGCAACCTTCCACTACAACCGGTCAGATCTTCATGTAGTAGATGCCATCGAAAGTATAAAAAATGGAATGAAATATAGATCTGTATTTTAATCAGATTGATCTGTTCATAATTATTAATTGCTTAGCAATGTGCAATTTGTGTAGCAAACTATTATCATGTGACATCACTTTTTAACCCAATTAACAATTAGTAATTTAATCAGATTGGTTGTATATAATGATATCTCTAACATTTTTAATATTGTAATATATTTCTTTATTAAGAACTTGTCAGACTGATGTAATTGCATTTAATGTAATAAATGAGGTGCAGCTTAACACTTTCATGACTATTACACCTATAGTTTAAAAATTAAATTTGGAAAATATTTTTTGGATTGGTAATATTTCACCAGACAAGTATAAATTTGTAGGGATATTTGAAGGAGCTAAATCGCTAATATTTGGGATATGGAAATTGACACAAGTGGGTCGCAACTCATATAATACCGTAATATGAATGTATATAAACTGATTTACATTCAATCGTTTCCGTTTTTACTCTAATTTCAAATCAGTTATGTTCCGTGAAATAAGCCAGCAGTCTCAATCGAGTGCAAATTCCTAGAGTCTGGTTATTCCAGTCTACATAAGCCGTTTGGTTTGGTGCAATATGTCTAGCCTCGTTCCTCTAGCCTCTTGCTAGAACTGGGGCTGAAACGCATTATCGTGTACCAATGGTAAAATATTTATTTTGTGTTAAATATTGGATATCAGAAGCCTACCCTTTTCCGGTAAGATCACAGCATCAATGTTGTTTTAAATTGACAAATAATTCGTGTTTTAAATGTTGAAGATTTTGGATGATATTGAGTTAGAGACTTAGCTCCTTTAACCATGCTATCTTACTAAAATATTAGAAACTGGTACTTCACAAATGCTATATAATATTTGACTGGTCAGTTGATTAAAATGGGGTCACGGTAGCTTGGTGAGTGTATAGCTACATGCATCTCACTAACCAGAAAGTCAACAATTTCCCTCAGGATTTTTGTCAGGGGACTATTAAAATAGCTCTCTGTTTGTCAAACTTTCTGGGACACAATAATTCTCCTTCTAATTGAGCTAGAATGTTTAAATCTGGTGTAGGTGCTTATTAGGTGAATTTGATTTGTTGATGCTTTGGGACACAATAACTTTTGAAAGTGATGAAACTTGGTGTATAGTTTCATTATATCAATACCTTGACTAACTTTGATAATGAGCAGAGCAATAACCAATCTGTTTCTAATTGAGTGAGAGCAGTGACATTTTGTGTGTACCAGTAGTTATAAGCAGAGCTAAGCAATTTCATTGGTCGATGCTTTGGGACAAAATAAATTTGATTCTAACTGTTAGAGGGAAATGAAACTTTGTGTATAGTTTCACTACCTGGTACTTCAAAACCTTGACTGAGTTCCATCATGAACATTTTTTGCTTAGACTAAGAATAGATAATTAATTTGATTGCTCAATACTTTTCAAAAAGATAAGTGTGCAATAAATTAGTATGTGTCGTCTATTTATTTTGGAATTGCGGTGGTTGACATCAGCCTCACTGTTGGCTTGTTAAAACTCTGATAATCTCAATCTTTATATCCTTAAAGATCCTAATGTTTCACAATCCTCTGATAAAATAAGAGTAGGCCATAGTGCCACTATCGAAAATAAATTTCCTTCATATCACATTGCATTAGCCTGGTTGGTGCAGAAAAGTAAGATATTTAATCCCATTGATTAAGACAGTTTGCTAGACAATGAAACCTGGGAGGGTTGGGAGTGTCGAATGGTTTAGTGTGTGTACCTTAGATCATACTGTCCATGGGCGTCACACATGGGGGGGGGGGGTCTGACCACCCCAATTTTTTTTCTGGGGGGGGGGGGTCTGAATATACTTGGACCACCCAAAAAATTTACATAGTAGACCCTAACTCCTATTTATTTACAACATTTATTAGGGTTAGTTAAGATTATATCTGTATAAAACCTGTACATATCCTAATATGGTTTACATTGCTAAAATAAAACACAGAGACAATCATCCTTGAAACATGTGTGAAGTGAAAAGTAACTGTGTTCCATAAATTTGTGTCTAGTTAATTTTTTTCTGCCACTTATCAGAGTGAATCGCATGTAGGTACCCAAAAACATTATTGCCTAAACCAAATATTTATCGCCCGCTCAGCCAGCCACGTAACCATCATACTTTGCATGCGGTGGGCCAATCAGCAAACGAGTTGTGTAGACAGCATGGCCACATGGTGTTTGTTTATATTTTTTAGGAGTTTTAAAATAGGGTTAGAGCTTAGGGTTGCGGACCCCCCTCCCCCCAATATATATTTCACGGCTACGCCTCTGATACTGTCTGTCATTGAGTCAAGTGGTGTTGTTTCGATTACCCCGCTTGTACGTGACAAGGAGTATTGTCGCCTGTCCAACCTTGTGGGTTTTCTACAAGTCCTCCAGTTTTGGTTTCCTCCCATACGCACAAGCAGATTATTGAAATAAAATTGAACCATATGACCTAGTTTGTGTCGAGCATTTAAACCTTTCATTCTAATTCATTGACCTCTAATTTACAAAAATAAAATGTTTTAATTTTACAAATAAATACAGGAATTATCAGGAAGTGCTTTAAAGCTGGGCAGTAAGTTTGGTACAAATCTGAACCATGCATTATGGTTAAATGACAATTTCTACATGCATTGACATAGAAAGAAACATACACATTCCATACTTTATCATCTTATTGTTATTTTATTATACAGTAATATAAAATGTTCTTTCTGTTCATGCACAAATCATTAAAATCAAATCATCTTTTCTACATTTAAACAGGGTACTAGTTTACAAAAATAAAGGACCAATAAATAGGTTATGAGGAGTGAACATCAATAGGCACGGGAGGTAATTTATAACCATTATACCAGTACATGAATATATGTAAAAAATAAACTATGTTACCAGTTGTAATTTATATTTTAAGAGATGTTAAATCAAACATAACAAATATGTACAGGGTCTTTGTGAACATTGAGATATAATTAAAGAGAAAGCACCATGAATAACACAAGAACTATTGTAGATATACTTATTTTATCAAATTGCATCTATTTACACATCAAGATCATCACATATTTTTTTACAGAATACGTTTTAAACCCAACATTTTGTTGCTAATAAAAATAGAAGTCGGCTTACGTTTAATTATATTCTCCGATTCATGTCCAGCCAAGATATAAATAACATTGTTTTAGAAGTAACCATAATTTATTCTTCAATTTTACACAGATTCACAATCTTTTTTATTATTCATATTACTAAAACTTTACAGAAATAAATGTATCTCCTTCTATACAGTTAATCACATTCAATCTTTATAATGTATATAAGTCATAAAAAACATTGCAATATACTACATAAATAATAGGTTAATCCTTTATTTTACCTCCATTAAACAGGCATTATGTAAGAGCTTACTTTGCCTATGCCAGGTTTTTCTTTAGGCCTTAAATTATTGATTAGACATTTATCAACATAACAAGACCATAATCAATTCTTGACATGCCATCGGATACTCAAGATTTTAACTAGATTAGAACGGTTCGGCCATTAAATGATTTAATTTTAAAAAGGGAAAGCAAGGCTAAGACTCAAGTATACCAGTACCGTGGTTATGATAATAAACAATCAATGCACACATCTTGTCAAAACTACCAACCGTGATAACTTGAATAAAATTTGAACAAAATTTTTAATATATCCATTTTGCATTACCTATTTTTGAACTATTCTAGCAAGGAACAGCCAGCTCTTTATTTAAATCTTACATAATGTATCTTTAATCTTAATATAAATACACTCCTTTAATATAGATTTCCAATCTGTTTCACAGAGAATTACGAGTCTCGTATAATATCTCTGTCATAGATGACTGCCTTAACACGTGCTGTCACAGCCCGCAGTGTGAATCATTGGCTGAATGGCGCGTGCATTGTTTACATAAGACATAACTGCTTCGGAGAGAATGCTGCATTTTAGTCAATTTAATACCCATTTACACTAAATCGGAAATAATTTTTACCTACAAAAACGTCAAACGCCTTTATTTATTTTTCCAATATATACAAAAAATGTTTTAGAATTTAATTTGTCGCAGGAAAAAAGTTAATATTTCTAGCTCATTAAGCCGCATAAATGTCATCCTTATCAGTGATTGTCGCGGCCAAGCAAATATTCACTGCGGATCAGTGTGATAGATTTCATGTAAAATTGTGTGCCCATATCCCCCCGCTCCCCTTCCGAAATCCTGCATCCACTCTGCATATAATGTACCAAAAACAATTTAATACACTTAATGAGGTGACTATAAATTATTCTTTTAGGAAATCCTGCATACATTTCTACATACAATAAAGGATTGATACATTTAATAAATTGACGAATCAAAATTTATTGCCTGATGAAATGTACTGTGCAGACAATAAAACATAAGAGAGGTTTAATTAAATAAATGAACACATAAGATTTAAACATAAATAGCTATAGTACATGGAACAGCAGCAAATTTGATTTAAATTGGGACAATTAAAGATTAATTTAAAGGCTTGTTTGTACTAATCTCCCAGCCATACAGTAGTTCATACTTGTCATTTTCCGAGGATAACATATTTAACACAAAATACAGTCAATGGCAAGAATAAACAAGGGTGTAATAACTTTACATCAAATTCTTTACACCCCATATGTATTCAAAGGGATCATTAATTGATTTACTTTGGTAGATTGTGAAAGTAACATTACTAAAAGCCAGTAACATTATTAAAAGCGAAACGCTATGTATTCAAACGCATCATTAATTGATTTACTTTGGTACATTGTGAAAGTAACATTATTAAAAGCCAGTAACATTATTAAAAGTCAAACATTCTTTGTAAGATCACACACAAAGAATGTTCGAATCAAATAGTCATAAAATCATTTGTTCCCAGCGGATTACTGACAGAAATACAAATGTTTTAGCATGGGGGTCAGGCAAAATGAATAAATTTGAATAGGCCTATTTTAACCTATTCTCCATATAATAAATAATAAAGGTAATTTAATAACAAAATATAATATTAAATATCAAATATAATCTGTTATTACCAGGTAATGGCATAATGTTCCAAATTCCTGTGAATAATTTCAGGTAACCGTATATTTACAATTTTTTAATAATTGTTTAGACTAGGTATTCAAAATAATATAATTTCCATGCAAGAATAAATGAATTTTATAGAATGATACATAAATATCTGGCAAACTTAACTCAATAAAACTATGTGTTAGACAAAACAGGGACTACATAAAGCTGTACCCTATACAACAAAATGTGACAAGGGGAAATAAATAAATCCTAAATGATGTTTTGTAATACTATCAATAGTTATTTCTATAATATAACTTCTACTTTCAAGGATAAAGCAAGCAGATAAAAGCCACTCAAAATGGAAACCATACATACAAAATAACTTGACACCGGTTATTGATTTCGCATAGATTTTTTTCTACAGTTCATGTATTTGATTATTTAATAAAATGTTGTTATGTATTCAATAATACATATTATTTATTCAATAATACAGATTATTTATATACTTTATATACATGTATATTATTTATACCAATTCAATAACATGTTAATTCTATCATAAATCCTGTGATTTTTTTTATTCATTTTAAGCAAGGATATTAATGGGCTGATTATAGCTGGCTGCAGCCATTAGACAATTGAAAACCTGACTGATAAAGCAATGAACCAGCCACTATATGCCATTATAAAATCAATCTAGTTTTGGCTCATTTACAATGAATTAATTGTTACTTATAAGCATAATCCATAACATTTATACCTAGATAATCTTTAGTACATTTTACGATCAACATACTTTGTACATTTAACCGTCACAATAATAATTCTGTAAATATACAAACTTGCTAATTATTCATATCTTCAGTTATTAGCCAAATGGTTTTCCAAATCAGTTTCCGATATCATCGAAATGCAAATGACGCCAATAGCTATCGCCAACACCCATTATATAATAACAATTCCTAGTCATGAAATAAACATACACAGCATAAAAAATATATGTGCATCTATACTCCATTATTAGCAATAATAGCAGTCAGCAGGTAACTCAATATATTTAACAATGATATCTTAGGAAAAAAAAAACACATTTCCTGAAAACTACGACCAATTTGGCATCTGGTGTGACCAAGGATATGCCATGCTTTAACCAATCAACTTTTAACAAACAAGATTTATATTGTCATATAACTTAAGGCATTATTAATACAGAATTGTGATTTTTGGCAAAGAAAACTGAAGGAACGGCAGGTACTCAATTTCTGTGTCTGAATAACAAATAACAAGGTCAAATACTGTAACCGGTATTTATGGACTATTTCCATCATGGACATTAAGTTTAAGCTTTAAAGCTCAATGAATTCTAATTACAGAGACAGTGTTAAGTGGTTTGTAAAAGTAATGTTAAATATACCATGTCTTTATAATCTGCTATCTCTTTTTTAATTTCGAGTGACGTTTTGACATAATTAATCTCCATAATCTACATAACACACCCCCTCTGAAAAATAGACAATTATTTCTTAATCAAAATTTCAGTTTAAAGTGAATTTAGTGAATATATAATAACACATTCTACCAATCCCAGAGGATTAATTTGCCAGTCATTGAATTAAATCTTAAAGCGTCATTCTGTATGTATCTTTAGTAGTTTAGATACACAACACAAGGTAATTCATTTTTGGTTGGTTTACGTTTCCAAACAGAACTTCCATGACCCTTTAGTAATTTCCCTGCAGATGAGTATGAGGCACATACTAATTAAGATGTAATTTAATAATATTAAATTTATGAAGATAAACAAAATATTATATAACTACTTGTATAAGAAATTTACTAAAAACTTAACCAAAATATGTTAAACTAACCTTAGTTGTAAACGCTGTAAATCTACCAATGTAACTAACTCTAATATATCAGATAGAGTATATTCTTCTTCACATATTCTACAGATAGTTTCTGAATTAAAGTTATTCTGTTTCAACCAATTAACTAACTCAGTATCAGCATTGATCTGAATATTTGGCACATCTCTCTTCACAGCTGAAATAATACATTTTCTATAAATAAAAACTTCTATACGTCTGACAAACTTCTTTAATTTACAATCAGTTATGAACCGGATTGAGGCCTAGATTATGTTAGTATCGCAAATATCACAAGAGTTCAGAATATAGCTACCATACTCACGAGTCACATAATTAGCTATGGCTCCATTCAAGAAGTATTACACAGAGCTATTCACATACATGTAACTCAGGCAGTTTGTTCTTTGTGACCCCGGAGGCCAAAAGGTCAACTGTCTGGAGTCCTACCATGAAACTATTCAATTGTTTTTCGGACAACTAGTTTCATTATGTATAACAATCGTTGTTAAACTAAATCGGGGAGACTTCGATTTGACAGTTTTTACATATTTTTGAAACAGGTTTCAAAGTGTTTTGGTTCTGTTATGCACGATCTTTTTTGACGTTCAAAAATAAATGTACGGTGCTATATAAGACCACCTAAAGATAAGTTTTAAATGTTCCTTTTATTAATTAGAACAGACTTCGCTTTAGTTTTTATATTTTACGCTGACATTTTATTGCTTTAAATCTTCCTAGTGCAAAAACGGAAAATTTGACCTTTTGGCATCCAGGGTCAAAAAGAACAAAGGTGAATTTAGCAAGTTAACATTTTTATTGAAAGGTTGATTACTTTTGATCATTTTCAGCATGTTTTCGTGATTCAAGAATGGCTGCGCATTCACTTTCAGTGCAAATGACTTCATTTGACCTTTGACCCTAAATATCTCGAAAACGCCCCAGCGGCGGACTGATTACCACTAGGCATCATATTCTAAGCAAAATTTTACTCTAGAAAAGTTGGGTCTGGTTTTGTGCCAATTTGATGTACACCCCTCCACACTGATCTCCAGACTAGATATTTCTTCCTGCATACCATACATTTAATATGCCATACCATCAAAATAAAGAGCACTTTATTTGATGTATATAAACTCTTACCTGATCTGGACATAGTAGCATTACTAGATGCTGCTATCTCACCACCTTGTAAACTACGTATTTGTCTGAAAATATTACATTAAATCATATGATAAAAATAATAATGTGCAAATTTATTCAAATTTCATTTCAACAAAAAAACAAACAAGTGGTTGCCATGCAAGATACACCCACATTTTGCAAGAGATGGACAGAGAACAAGCTAAAAAAGCAATTTTCTTAAAATCATATACCATTATCAAGGATGTAATGTTCTGACACGCTTCGACAGTAAACGGAACCAAGATCTTTAGGATATAAACATATATTTTAAGTTTCATCAAATTGTGACCTCTAGAAGGCCGACAACCTTGGTATTACATGCTTATTATATTATTTGTGTAAAGGGGAGCGGTCATTTTGTCATGACGGTCTTGGTTCAATTTCTACGAAATTCGAACTTTTGGGATATAAACAAATATTTTTTTAAGTTTCATCCAAATCGGATGAAAACTGTGACCATAAGAGTGTCCATAAGCCACAAAAACATAACTTTTCATACAATCAGGGGCCATAATCCATGAAATTATGGTCTGATACATGCCAGTATCGAAAGGAGAGAGCAGGAGAGAGAGAAATGGGGTTTAACGTCCACTTGAAACAAACTAGGTCATTTCGGGACTAACACATGTTACAATTTTATTTCAATAATTCGCTTGCACGTAGGGGTCTTTAGCAGTGGGAGGAAACTCACGAGGTTGGACAGGCGACCCTACTCCTTGTCACGTACAACCGGGGAATCGAAACCATGCCAGTTGACTCAATGACAGATTTTATGATACAGTGCGCATGTACTAACCATTCAGCCATCCAACCCCCCTGTATTGAAAGGAAATGAGATCTTTGGGATATAAACCTATGTTTAAAGTTTCGTCAAAATCAGATAAAAAATGTGACCTGTAGAGTGTCCACAAACATGATAAGAACGTACAGATGGACAGGGGCAACAACAATATACGTTCACATGCAAACGTGGGTGTATAATCTTATACCCATCAATTAATACTTCTTTAAATAACATACATTAATCTACAGAAAAGTAATATTCAATTTATGTGTGCTATGATAGTAAAAAAGGAACGCAAACAAGGTTTTAAGCGGTGGACACACTAGCCAAATGGTTCGCCAAGTGTGTCCACTGCTTTACTTATGCCATGACCTTTAATGATTCATGACTACATACTATTATATAACAACATCAGATATATAAACAGCTTACTGTAATTGATCAATATGAAACTTTTTATCTGTTAGAGACTGTTGTAATAAACTCTGATATACTTTCTGTGCTTCTAAAAACTCTTGCATTAATCTGTAATGAAATATGAATATATAGATGTAATACTAGCCAGCATTGCTTTCACAAAAAAGCCAGAGAGAGAGAGAGAAATGGGGTTTAACGTCCACTCGACACAAACTAGGTCATTTCGGGACTAACATATGGTTTAATTTTATTTCAATAATTCGCTTGCGCATAGGGGTCTTTAGCAGTGGGAGGAAACCGGAGGACCCGGAGAAAACCCACGAGGTTGGACAGACGACCCTACTCCTTGTCACATACAACCGGGGATTCTAAACCACACAACGCTAACCATTCAGCCATCCAACCCCCCTCAAAAAAGCCAATTTTCATTCTTATGTTCAATACCTTGGTAATAATTGCCATTATCTGCAGCTGTTCCAGTACCGACTGTCAGGTTAAAATTAAAGTTCTTTGTGTCAACCAGGTATTAAAAGCCTTTTGTGTTATGGGCTAATTTTCATGGCGCTCGTTATAAACTATTTGAAATCATATATTCTAGAGTTTAAATTACAGACTGATTGACAACTTTCAACCCTTCCGATAAAACTTGTCATATTTACCTGATGTTTTCACTTTGAATAGTTTCCAACTGCGTCTGTAATTCTTTTATAGCATTAGATTTAAATGCAGCCGTTTTATTTGAGTTAGCAGATGAGACACCAGAAGTTGATATTTCTTCATCTGGTTGTCCACCAGCTAGATTAGCACCTAATTCTTTGAATTGGAAAGATTATGTATATTAAACCATTGAATACTGAAGAAAATATAATTAATGCCAGGGAATTTATAAAGTAGAATTGGTAAACCATTTTTAAACAAATAATAAAACCTAAAATATTAAAGTGATAGACTTCATCTCAAACAATATAACCTTTTTTTATGTAGTAAGCTTGAATACAAATAAGGCAAATAACTGGAATTAAGTAGCTAGAGAAATATACAACGATAAAAATAAACATCTGATTGTGTTAATTTATTTTAAAAGTATAAAGTTCATCAAGTTATAAACTATGATACAGGATCTTTAATGAATAAACTACAATAGGGTGTTCCCACTTTGCCGGCAGGCTTTGATGTCATATTTGGCACTAATCCAGAGTTAATCCTATAGTCCATATCTTTTTTAAGAATAAAACTGTATTGACTTTAACAAATTTAACTTTTATTAAATAACGTTAAATAATTTACACATATAAAAATGTACTGATTTTAACAAATTTAACATTTATTAAATAACATTAAATAATTTACACATACAAAAATGCATTACAATTTACATATATAACCTTTATTAAATAGCTTTATATAATTTATAAATAAATGCCTTACAACATAACAATCATTTTACAGCCCCACTAAATAGGAATTTTGTTCCATTCTGATTTACACTTAAAGTGCCATTTAATAACTGTGTTTTCAAATGGTCAATTCATGTATCAAGTTGTCGATATTTCTTAACTGGAGGCCTTTTGGTACCACCAAATAATATCTGCGAAATTTCAGCCACCTTGATTATTGGAGATAAAGTGAATATTAACCTGAACGTTTGCCATTTTAAAATAAATATAATTTCAACACAGATCGACCATCTATTTATATTAATATAGTGAATTGAATTCATATTTGAAGGCATAATGCCGAAATGAACTGTGTTCAAAATGTCATTAATTAGTTGGTTAATAAATTTTATTAAGAGGGATTAAGAGCTCATTAACGCTGAACACTAGTGAACAGCGCTTGAGTGACTACTTTAAAACAGACTATAGTTATAAAATCGATTAAAGGATTAACAGTCTGCCGGCAAAGTGGGAACACACCACTACAACATTTCTCATAATCCAGTTGACTGGATGATGATTGTTGTCAGCAGTAAAAGGAATTTCAATATATATATTAAAATTTAAACTTTTAATAATTTCACTGTAGTGGAAACAGTTGAACACACCGTCGATTCCACTCACAATACATAAAAAAATTACAGCAGCTCACTTGACCAAATATCCCATTTGGCAATATGTTCAAATCTCAGATTCCTGTATCACTAATGTATAAGATAATAAAGTAAATAAGTACCTGGAGATATAATAATTATAGCAGCTTGTACAGCATTACGTATTAGATTATCTACAGCAAACATCCAATGAGGCTGAATACTGTGAGTCTTTAAACTACTTCCAACCTATTAAACATCCATAATACATCAAAATAACCAATTGCTCAAAATTTTCAAGTGGTAATGATCAATTGGATACCAGTACTCAATTGGGCATTCCAAAGTTAATTTCTCTCGATCCTGCGAAAGGTGGCTATTAAATATTAGCCCAGTCGGTGCAGAAACATTTCAAATAATTTGGTTCTACTATTTATGTGGATATGTCATTTAAAGACAGCAAATATATCATTGTTATAATTTACAATGTTATTATAATTAGTGATTTAAGTATTGTATACTTACAGCTTCTTGAAAAACATACAAGGCCAGTTGTATCTCCATTAAAGCCGTAACATCAAACTGCACACCATCTCGCAATTTATCTGCATAATATTAACAAAAAACATTTATTTAATTAAATAATAACAGGCTGGTACCATGTTCTAATGCATATTATTCAAGCCTGCTTATCCAATATGGAAGATAGGTTCTTTCTTTCTTAGCTTCCAAGTAAATTTATTACACTGTATTTATTACTGCTTTTTAAAGCATAAACTGAAAAATTATATGAACCAGTTGGTTGTGGTCCCCCAACTGGTCGCGAAAATTAAAACTTACTACCATACGGTACATCTGGTATTTACCTATGCATGTTTCAAAATGTAGTTATCTTCTTCTACTAGGAGTTCACAATGTATTGAACATTAGTTACATGCCAGTGCAATATATTCATTAAATTATACATAAAGCAGTGTAATAGTTGGTGTCTAGTCACCAAAATATCTGATAGAAGTTAGCATGTTGTAAAGTAACACCATGCTGATTGAATATTAGGGTTTGCCAAGCAGAAACACAACAAATAAACTTACCTATAGCCTCCGATATACTTTTACAGGATGGATCTTTAACATGGCCCATTAACCCCAGTAATAAAATTCTCATATGATTCTAAACAGAAAATATTCAAAAACATATTTATAAATATATTCAATAGTAACCATTTCCACTTACATACTGTAATGTAATATAAATGATTAATACCTTTATTTAATGTCTTTTTTGTTAAATTTTGCCTAAAAAGTACTGTTACAGCATGCATGTCAACCTTCAAGCGACCAGGCATATTTATTCAAGTAAACTATGCTATCAAAGTTTAGCCACAATCCAAAACTAATAGTTACTTACCGTTGTTAATTTTGGACTTGAAATTGAAGCATCACGATGCAGCAACCCCAGCCATGTATCACATATCTGGAAATAACAATAAACACTTTCTACAGCTTTTCATGATGATATATTGAGTTTTAAAACTAGCAGGGTAATCATACAGATATTATCTGTTTTCATTTAATGGAATGGAACTCTCAAGAGACTAGAGACATAATAACAAACGTTTAAGTCTTAAAGGACTTTGTTTAATTGAGGGATTATCTGCAGATATGGAATAATTTATTTGTAATTAGATTATGGAATCTGAATGTTCGTTAGGATCAGTGATTACAAATACCTTATTACCAATCGTCACGTAATTTGGAACATTCCAATAATCAACTAAGCATCATTAATGCAGTTTTATTATATTTTTTATGTATGTATCTAAACTAATATTTGTGACTGTCGTTTGTTTGTTTGTCTGTTCAGGGTTGGCGGCTACACTAGGGCTGTCCCGAGGCTGAAATTTGGTGTATAGGGGTAGCTCGGACTGGGGAGAGACATAGGCCTGGTGTCGATTGAGTACCACTTGAGTACCACTTCCGTTTACAGAGTTATGCTACTTCCAGTTCATGGCTATACCCGTGCTAGTATGTATATAAATGCATGCTTACTTACTTTTTCTTTATCTTGATTCATAATCTGTACTAGTGTCATTCTTCTTTCTGAATCTTTACGTAGTAAATAAAAACCATCTTTAGATCCGCCAGTATCAGGTGTCATTTCTATATCAGGTGATAACAAATTTGTACAGCCACTAGCATTTGATAACGCAGAATCGGTACTAGAAAACACAACAAATTTAACATTTAAATTCTCAATATATTCATGTAATAAAATAGTTAAATGTTTTCGCAAATAAAACTCATAACTTATTTCTTTTTTTTCTTTTTTTACAAAATCTATTCTTTAATATATATGCAAATTCAAAATATAAGCATGCTTTAACAAGAATGAGAAGAAGGAAGTTTTAATCAAAGTTCGTAATGTTCTAAAATGTTTTAAAGTAAAAAATAAATATTTGATATATTGTTATACACTATAAAATAAGTGTGGAAACAAAACAATGTGCAAATTGGCATTATGGGTAAATTAAAGCTGAAAGTGACTTTTTTAATGCTAATAAAACCTATGTTACGGGATTGTAAATCAATCTATTTTTTGCTATATATTACCTACCTGCATGGTTGACTGGGCCAATGCAAAACTAACAATATCTTGTTATTTTCTATTTGCATGGTCCTGATCAACCACACAATTTGTTGTATTATACCCATAAATTATATGCAAGGTATCTATAATTTCCGTTTACCAAATCCAATCTCTCATGTTCAGATATTTTGTAAGCCACATGCAGCTTTTTAAAATTAATATCAAGAATAATGGTTTATATTTATATTTCATTTATACTCATAATTTAGAGTCTACTACATATACTTCAATCCCAATGCTGAAGTCTTCAATTTTTAACAATATATTATTAAGTAGAGATGAATTAAACTTAATGGAAAAATAGTGCTATAGTACCATTCTACTGTATTACTATTAGTAATGAATAATTAGCATTAGAAATTTATGTGCAGTAACAGAAACTAGTATGCAAAGGAATGTTCAATAATGTTAAGGAAATGAAGAAATAAAACATGGGACAGGAGCTTGTCCGGCCAGCTTGTAAGTCCACCAGGAGCAAAGTTACACATTCTGGATATAAAACCAAATTTTAAAAAAATAAAACAACTACTGTATACATATCTCGCTTTTCAGCAGTTGAAAATAATTTTTAAAATTTTAGTCTGTGCAGTCTGCATGAAATTTTAGAGTCAAGCATAACAAAATGGAAAGTACCAGTAATAATTGTTTTACAACACCAAATTTCTGTGAGAATTATTCTTACAAGTTTCACCATCTCAGGAAGTTTCAATAACAATTTTTCAGAATTCCCTAATAGATTGTTTATACAGATGGAAGGACTGTCATTCTGACGAAAATATGTGACCACAATATATTAATGCAGGTGTGAATAATGATTAAAAGCCATTAAGTTTATTGTTATGTATGTATGCCATGAATGACATATGAACTTGGGATTTTTCAAATTTTCCTTTTGCCTTTCAAAGATATTTTATTATAACCTGAAGAATGATCCAAAACTGAAATACATGTATTTGAACATTCAGAAATCTAAATAGTAAGTAAATCATGCTAATCAAATTATATCAACTTTATAATCTAAGTGCAAGACAATAACCAAATTAACTAGAAAATATTATTTTTGACAGAAATCGTATAGAAATACTTCTATTAACTAATTAATAAACATGATGTTAGGTAATATTTAGAAATACATATCCAAGAACCCAATTAGATATAAATTATAATGCATCTACAAGAATTAATATGTACCTTGGTGTTCTACTGTAATGAGGATTTTCTGTATGATATAATCTGTAAACAAACAACATCAGGTGTACAAAACATATAATACGTAGGTCACTGTAGGTATACGTAACAATAAACATTTAATATCTCTAGTTTCAGATATCAACATGCATAGTAGCTTTTGGTAAAGAATTTAGGATACCAGAAACACTTGTGTAGCCTATTATCATGTACCGGTATACAGAAATGTTAGTTTTAAATTGTTCTCTTGACATATTACATCTTGGGCTTCCTAATTTGCATGCAAATATGACCGATCAAAGACTAATATATGTAATGAAATTCAACATGAACAATTCCAAAGCAATTCAAGCAAATATGCATGCACATACACAAGTCACCCACATCACTTTTTTCTTTGCTAACAATAATCATTAATTATACAGTTCCTAATATAATTATAATATTGGTGCAGAAAAGTAGGTGGTTAAACTCCATTTCTTTTTCTAATGTAATAAGTATCATATCTTTATGTTGTGATCATAATTAAATGTTGTATTTTTCTCAACAATCAGCTCAGAAAAAGTATCGAAGTTCAAAGACAATATTTTAAGCTCAAACTTTCAAGGTGAGCTATCCTCATTTAAAAACCATGGAGAACAATAATTAATATAGACGGTATAGGTTTTCAGAAAATTGTATGGAACTAACATAAATATTTCTTAAATTTTGTAACTGGTTTCTTCCATTTTCATGCATATGGATGCCACCATTACTGATCGCCACATGACATTATGATGCAATTAGTTTCGTAATTCAATGGCCTAATGTATGTCAAATTTTGTCATATTAACAAAACACTATATTTTCAGAGGGTTGGTTGTAACTTATTCACAATAAAAAAAAGGTTCTTTTTGAAGACAATAGCTAAAAGAAACAAGAGTTTAAGTGGTTATGGAAACAACCAAAGTCTGTCACTCACTCATTTAAATGTGTGGAATAACACAAATTGTTTTGAAGCAAATAAAGTGTACAATAAAATAAAGATCTGAATAATTAAGGATTAAATGTACTACCGTAATTCAAAATTTAAAATTTTAAACACGTTTGGAGATGGTTTTAATACAACAAATTAATTGTTCACTGATTCATATTTCTGTCCATAACAGTAATTTTATCATACAACAAATAAGCCTGAAATTTTTGACTGGCCATCGCCATCTAATCCATCAAGACGACAGAATCAGTTTTTCACAAATTATTTGTCTCAACAGTTGGTTAAATTATATTAAATATTAAAGTTTCATCTCAATCATGCTTTTTTGTTTGCAGAAATTCCAGTATTAGTTTATAATTGGCTGACCCATTATGAGTTTATCATTTAATATCAATGTTCTAGCAATGTTGTATGCTGGAAGTTAGAGCACCAATGACATCATTATGACAGGTTTATGTCACATGACAAACCAAAATGTCTACAAATGGTTTAAACTTATATTATTAACCAAAAGTTATATAAATAATCATATTATCAATAGTTATCAATAGTTATAATAAATTAATGGTACTTTTCTGATTTTAATGAATAAGGATTGTTCCACTTTAAAAGCAAATGTTATCCCATACATCGCTACTTTCTTATACTACAGGTACTTGCGAAAGTAATTATCATACTTTATTCTACTTTATATATCCAATAAGAATGAATGAATATTGTATTCTATTAACATGCAATTCTTCTACAGTCTACATTTAAATTTTCAGTCACAGTGCACTTTTTATTAGGTGGTTTTACATCTAAGAAAGATGACTAGGTATGTTTGTACATGTATGATGCATTTTATTTATAATTACGATCAGCATTGTATGAATAAAATACACAGCAATGCAATGGCTAATGTCTGTAGCCGAATATATCACTATCAGAATATATAATAGTTTTAATTCATACTTTCATAATATGATGAAATAACAAAACATAAGCATATTATTTGAGCATACAAATAAGTATAAGAAATATTCTTTTTTTTTAGGAACTGTAAGCTTACAGTTACACTAAAATCAAACATTGATCATTATATACCGGTACCAGCTCTTACATAACACAAAGCATTGCCAGACAACGAACTTACACCCCTACCAGCATCATTTTAAATGGTGGCAAACTGGCAAGTGCACCATAGTGATTTAAATTTGTTCTGAAAAATGTCAACAAGGTTTTTGTAACAGTGGCAACAGCATGGAATTGATAGGTGTCGGCCTTACGTGTAATGGTAGCCAAAAGGTTGAAATATAAATCTAAAAAAAATAATTACATTTCTTATTACATGCCAAACAATCCCAGCAGGTTTGACAAAGAAACTAGTGTTGTGTCCTATAAAGGGTTTACAGATCTTCAGTCAGGGGAAGTGACTACATGTAAAATAAATGCTTCACCTTGAATTTCAAAAGGGTTTCTTTGTGTGACTAGCTGGACAAGAGTAACAAGTTTGTAAAATCAATGTTATGTTTTCTCCTTATGAGCAGCCAATAAATCCAAGCAAGTTTGAAGAAAATATTCAAAAGAATTTACAAGGTTTTAGTGCGTGACTCTGACTTTCAATAAGCTTCCTCATGACTAGCTCAGTAATCCAAACAAGTTTGAATTTTTTCTACATGCTTACATGGATACGGCCACAGGGAATTAACTCTGACTCTGCATGAAATCAATTTGCTACATTGATAAGGATTGGTATATAAAACTAAGATCTAAATAATTGGACTAGCAGAGTGTTTACAAATAATATGAACAGAAAAGACTGACAGGAGTCTTGACAATATGTGATGTATGGGTCTAATAGAACTGTCTCATTAACACCAGACAGACAACATCTTTTACATGTACAAATACCCAAGATCATTATGTAAGAAGTAAGGAGTAGCATGCCCTTTAAACAAACAGATAAGTACATTGATCACAGCTAAAATCCGTATTCAGAGAAATAGTGCTTCTAATCTAAATAATAAATATGGTCTACGAAGCCGACAACTAGATAGAGATATTAATAAAGATGCACGAAATTAGAAATACAACTTCAGCGCAAATATCATATAATATATATAATATATGTGTGTATATATACCCATCAAATAAAAACCGAGAGAAGCTTGCGTAATGTTTAGGACTAGGAAGAGGTGAGAAATCGGAACTGAAAAATGGGAAATGAAAACTTACTTGATTAGGTTGATACGTTTACTTTTAGATCGAAGCCTTGAACTTAAATTCATTGATTTTTCATATTGATTAAGATGAAGCTTTGTTTCAAGACTATCATTATACATGTGAAAAGGTTTAAAATCTTTTATTATATTAATTAATTTTTGACACTGAATTAATTTTATTTCAATTCATTTTGAATATCATATGTGACTTCTCAAAGTTATCATAGAAAAAGTAGAAAAGAATTGATCTAACTACAAGCTTTATTTCTCTGTATATGGAAAAAGTAAACCCACCTTATAGCAGACGGGACGCTGTCAGAATAACAGCGTGGACGAAATGAACGTCTGTAATTAGTTTAAATGACCATTTGCAAGTTGTATATTCGTTAAAAGATGAAATTTTAAAAATAAAAAAAGAAGATCTAAAAGGATAGGACCTCTTTTCTAAATGTCAGTTTCATATAAAACATTATGTTCATTCATTGAGTGGTAGATTTGTCAATCTACATCTAACATTTTCCATCTTCATTCAGGTTTCAGTTGTCTATAGTTGAAAATTAACTATTTAAATACACTGACTTCTGCTATATTTGCAGTTATGATTTTCAGAGGTCCTTCCCCTAAAATACAACAGTATTCTCTTGAAATATTACATTTTATAGTATCAGTTTATCCAGTACCAAATTGATACACTATTTCATCAGATTTGTTAGTTTTATTTTATAATTTTATGCAAAACAGATCAAAATATATTTTCTCAATTGCACTGAAAATCTGTAGACTTATTTTTTTTCTCTGTACAGAAAAAGAAATGAATATATGATATAAATGACAGGATGGTTGTCAGATGTCAATTCTGGGTATTGTCTATTTGTCAAAAATTGTTGTTGATATGTACAATGTAATAAATGTTACAAATGAAAACTGCTGTATGGTAAAAAAAAACCAAGGTACAGAAAACAAAATGTTAACATAAATAGTAATAAATTTATTAAAACTGCATTTTCAGACACAACAAAAAAAATCGGAATAAAAACAGAATATGTAAGTATAAATAATAGGTGAGTAAAAGCAGAAGTTTGAGTGTTAGTTTAAGAGTTAGTTTTAAATCGGGGCATGCTACAATAAAAACGCTCTATAGACGGCCACAATATGGAGGAAATAGGTTTTTAGAAAATTTGACAAAGACTTTCACCAGAAAAGTTTGTTATGCAGAGATCAATGGAAAAATCTTCATACATCAAATAATTACTTCACATTTTACAATTAAATTCAACTTAAATCGATCGAACTTCAACAGTTTCACTTTGACTTACAACATTCTGTTCTTGTTAGTGAAATTCAATGTCTGTTGAATGGTAATTTTGGTGCTGAGCAGTGAGCACATGTAGTTAAGGATCTCAGAATCTAAGATTTTCTATGAAAAACACTTTGGTCAATGCACATGTCACTGCAAATATTATTAAACCCTTTGGCTGTACATATTAAAATATTGTTTATTGATGGAAGATGCTAAGCTAGCCTACTGTTTATGAACATACCTTAGTCCTCCATCTATAGCACTTAAATCAAGATAACTTGAGGTAGGAGACGGATATAATCTGAAAACAAGTGAGGGACATTCATAGCCTACAAAACACTAATTTAAATTTTTAAAAAAACTTTACTACTACTTCTATCCCTGTAAATTAATATGACATGTGCAGAAACAACATGCAAGGTTTGTACTGTCTTATTAAAAAAATCTGACATTACTGAAAATCTAGAAATTTATAAATTAGAAGATAGTTATTTTTAATACTGGATACAAAGTTTAGTCTAACAAACATAAAAGTTTTTATTTATTTTCCAATTTTCAAACAATTTTTAGCCTTATTTTTTCACGCTGAAATGTACTCAAAGTGATTTTTTAAAGCATGTAATCAAGAAATCAAAATATCAATCGTAGTTAATCTCCTAGCTTGGATGCAGTGTTTTACTGCACTTACTGGGCTAATGAAAACAAAATACTGAATGGAAATAAACCATTTTTGGACTGATATTTATTTTACTTTTGGTGATCCAATTTTCGCAATAATTTAGTTTGCATATGATTAAGCATCTCTCAAATGACAATCAGATATACATCCTTGACAGTCAAGATCCTATATACATAGTACTGGATATCTGTATTCAAATCGCCGAAACATCACTTTTTATTGCAAGACAATGAGTTCTACACAAGCACCATTTCTAGGGGTTGAGATATTTCATAATAATTGACATTTTAACTTTATGCAATTGTTGTCTATAATAATTTTTTGATGGTCATTAGACATATCCCGCTTTCAGATTAAAATATGTTTTGTATGTCAAACAGATGACTTCATTATGCTTGATGGAAATATCTTAAATACAAGGCTTTGATGTTTGTTTACTTCTGATTGACATAGAGCACTCTTCAGAATACAGGTTTTCCAGTTTTTCAGTAAATCAACAAGTACAATCTTACTATGGACCAGGAACTGACCATGTTGTTGGATGAAATTCAAAAATCTAATTCACCAAATAGATTCAGAGTTGTTCAAAGAACAAGCATGCCAATTTTCATGACAATCGGATTTGAATTGACGGAGCCTTAGGCTTTTTAATAAAAGAGCGTCTCCCCAAGAAGAAAAACAAGATGAGTAGCAGTCAGTGACCAGTTCCTGGTCCAAAAATTCTAATAACATTGATGCTTTTTAACTATTCATGCAAAATACGTGCAAACCAGTCCAGAATGTAAATTTCTAAAATTATTCTTTATCATATCTAATGTGACATTACAAAAAATTCCTGGATTCTGGCATGTATTCAATTCTCTTCAATATTTGCAGAAGTGCAAATCAAAAGTATTTATAGTGTTAAATAAAGAAGCAACAAATTGTAATGTGCATATAAAAGTTATGTAGAATTACACACCCTTCTTCTTCAACTGGTTCCAGTGGATCTAGAAGATTCTCTACACTATTTGACAACCCCTCTTTTTTTAACCT
The DNA here is from genome assembly GCF_932274485.2 of Patella vulgata. Taxonomy (NCBI): domain Eukaryota; kingdom Metazoa; phylum Mollusca; class Gastropoda; family Patellidae; genus Patella; species Patella vulgata. Next base: position 47,807,828 of record NC_065880.2, read on the forward strand.
AGCAAAATATTCAAAAGCAACACAAATAATGAAATGTTTAAAAATCTTTCTACCGATTTTATATAATTACAAGAAAGGTGTCAACATTAGTTAGTTAGAAGGTGAAGTATTTATAGGAATTCTCACAATAACAAAAATAGTGACAATCGAATGAAGACCCTCGTCTGCCACGGCATAATTCATTTTTTTTTTGCCGTGGTAGATCTTATGATCCTTATAATGACTAATGTACCGGTTATAGAATAGTACCAGGAGGATGCCGTCTGACCATGTAATAAGGTCAATACATATTTTGTTTATCATTTTGTATACGAAAGTCAGACAAATTTATTGCAATTATCGAATACATTTTTAACCCATGTGCTGTAGGCCTATCCATGCTTTACCATGTACAGTGGTGTTATTTTCAACAATTATAAACTAAACTAGACATAGGGTGCACAGACTGTTGCCTGGTTACTCTGGCTAATGCATGAACAATATTACCATTCTCATCATTTGTATTTTTTAACTGTATCGTTTGTCACGTATCAAAGACCTGGACCGATTCACACCCTTTGTTTGTAATTACTACACCCGAAGTTGACAAAGGGAAGTAACTCTCATCAGACAAGGTAAGGAGTTAGCCTAAACGAGAGAAGTCCAAATTATTCTAAATTATATAATATTGTATTAATGAAGACCGCGCATTTATATATATATATATAGGTTCAAGCGTTTTTTTGAGAAACGTTTGTTCGTTCCTTCCCGGAATTTTACATCCACGTTCAATTTGAAACAAGAGTTATTGTGTAAAAAATTTGTATAACAGGCTGACAGAGACGTTAGCAAACCCATTTCAATAGCCCCCAAATAAAAAAAAAAATCTTACCGAGAAACTCTGGGTACATTTATATTCAACTTCAATGCTGCTGTCTTTTTATCAAATGGTTCTGGAAATAAAACAAGCCAATATTGAAACTGATGTCCCCTGTCAAATTGAACCAGCGGCTGCCAGGCAGGATACGCCCACATTTTCGAGAGATGGATAGAAAACAAGCTAAAACGAAAGTGATTTTTCCTACAATCAAGGGCCATAATTCAGGAAATTACAATTCGATATGCGCAAATATCGAAAGGAACCAAGATCTTTGGGTTATAAACTTACATTTCAAGTTTCAACAAAATCGGATATACCATATTTTTACGCAATTTGAGAACGAGGGGCGGCCATTTTGTCTGTCAGTTTTGGACTGATATTTCACGAAATTCGAACTTAGTCGTCCCTAGGGTGTAACAGTGATATATTAACACGGTTTTTTTAAATCGGATAAAAATTATGACCTCTATAGGGTCCACAAGCCAAAAAACGCATTTTTGCGTACTATCTGGGGCCATAATTCAGGAAGTTACGGTCCGATATGCGCGGATATCGAAAGGAACCGAGATCTTTGGGTTATAAACTTAAATTTCAAGTTTCAACAAAATCGGATAAAAATTGTGACCTCTATAGGGTCCACAACCTTGACATACCATATTTTTACGCTATTTGAGAACGAAGGGCGACCATTTTGTCTGTCAGTTTTGGGCCGATTTTCACGAAATTTGAACTCAGTCGTCCTTAGAGTGTAACGGTGATATAATAATACGTTTTTTTAAATCGGATAAAAATTATGACCTCTATAGGGTCGACAAGTTAAAAAGGCGATTTTTCGTACAATCAGGGGCCATAATTCAGGAAGTTACGTTCCGATATGTGCGAATATCGAAAGGAACCGAGATCTTTGGGTTTTAAGCATACATTTCAAGTTTAAACCAAATCGGATAAAAATTGTGACCTCTACAGTGTTCACAAGCCAAAAACGTGAATTTTCGTACAATCAGGGGCCATAATCCATGAAGTTACGGTCCGATACATGCCAATATTGAAAGGAACCGAGATCTTAGGGTGATAAACCTATATTTCAAGTTTCATTAAAATCGGATAAAAATTGTGACCTGTAGACGGACCGACAGGGACGACGACAATATACGTCCACATGAAAATGTGGGCGTATAAAAAGTAATTAGATGACACACATTTTTTAATTGCATATTTATCTTTTTATAATTCTCACTCAATTAAAATCAAAGTTGTCAAGCTCCAACAATCAAATTGCTCATCATTGAACTTAGTCAAGGTATTCATGTAATTATATATACGCCAAGTTCCACCATTCTCACTTAATTAGAATCAAAATTGTCGAGCTCCAAAGTCTGAATCTCAGCCAAAAATGCTCATTATTGAAATTAATCAAGGTATTCATGTAATCAACCTATACATCAAGTTTCATCACTCTAAAGCAAAGTTGTTATCATGTTCCAAAGCATCAACTAATCATATTGCGTATCTTTGCTTAGCCTAAGCAGAACATGCTCATCATTGAACTTAGTCAAGGCATTCATCAAATAAACATCTACACCAAGTTTGAAATTTCTAGCTCAATTAGATTAAAGCAGAGTCACTGTGTCCCAAAAAGTGTGACAGACCTATTTTAATAGTCCCCTGCTTTCTTCGAAAGGAGGGGAACAATTAGATAAGATAAGGCAGCGGTGTTACTTGGTCATTGAAAACCCAACAGTAACCGTTATCCGCGATCTATTCACATTAAATAAAATTTTTATAGATTAAAATGTCTGTTGCACAATAGCCGGGCATCGGCAGACTTGATCATAATAATAGGTCTAAATTATTAGTGATATGCTTCTAAGTTAAAGTTGGTTAATTCATTCATTCTTGGCATTTCATTTCTTCATCTTTCCCTACTCTGACAGGTTTCGAAATGACCTGTTCCAATGAGGTTGATGATTTGTTCTGACATAAATATTTAAAAGCATAAGCTTATCTTTGGATTTTTATATACAAAATAAGTTAAACAAGCCAACAGTGAGGCTGATGTCCCCCGCCGAAATAGGAAAATAATTAGAGGACACATATAAAAATCAAATTGCGTATCGCTCTGCTTACCCTGAGCAGAAAATGCTCATTATCAAACTTAGTCAAGGTATTACTGTAATGAAACTATACACCAAGTTTCATCAATCTCACTTAATTAGAACTAAAGTTATCGTGTCCCAAAGCATCAACCAATCAAATTGCTTATCTCTGCTTACCCTAAGCGGAAAATGCTCATCTTCGAACTCCATCAAGGCATTGACCTAATCAACACATACACCAAGTTTGAACATTCTAGCTCAATTAGGAAGAGAGTTATCGTGCCCCAAAGTTTTAACCAATCAAATTGCTTATCTCTGCTTACCCTAAGCGGAAAATGCTCATCTTCGAACTCCATCAAGGCATTGACCTAATAAACACATACACCAAGTTTGAACATTCTAGCTCAATTAAAAGTTATCGTGTCCCAAAGCATCAACCAATCAAATTGCTTATCTCTGCTTACCCTAAGCGGAAAATGCTCATCTTCGAACTCCATCAAGGCATTGACCTAATCAACACATACACCAAGTTTGAACATTCTAGCCCAATTAGGAAGAGAGTTATCGTGTCCCAAAGCATCAACCAATCAAATTGCTTATCTCTGCTTACCCTAAGCGGAAAATGCTCATCTTCGAACTCCATCAAGGCATTGACCTAATAAACACATACACCAAGTTTGAACATTCTAGCTCAATTAGGAAGAGAGTTATTGTGTCCCAAAAAGTGTGACGGACAGACAGACGGACAGACAGACGGACGGACGGACGGACAGACAGACGGACAGACAGACGGACGAACCCATTTTAATAGTCCCCTGCTTTCTTCGAAAGGCGGGGGACAATTATCTAACATGTCAGTCCAAAGAATTTATTACACATGTATTCGTTTCTCTAACCGTGAAGGAAGATAGTACCAATAACCTGTATGTTAATTGTCTTCAACTTCGACCCCAGCGGCACATGGCATCATGATAATATAAATACTTAAAAACGCAATGCCAAATTCAAAGGTTATTACATAACAATTGACAAAATCAAGATAACAAGCATCTGTGGATAATTTCATGAAAGAATTCACTACAAATGCACAACACCGAAACGTCAGAGAACCATGAAACAAAGCAGGGGTCAGCTGAAGTCAATATCGGGTATGTCCACCCTGAGCTCTTGCACATGCCGGAAGTCGCCTTGGCATGGACTGGCACAGATGTCTCACTACACGCTGTGGGATTGTTTGCCAATGATTTTGGAGTGCCTGTGCCAAATCTGCAACAGTTCGTGGTGGCACGGCTTGAGTTCGAACCCGTCATCCAAATTCATCCCAAAGGAGTTTGATCTGTTTCATGTCGGGAGACATAGCGGGTCAATCCATAACACGGACATGATGATTGTTTAGAAAGTCTCTTGTCAACTTGGCAGTGTGGGGTCGGGCGTTGTCATGCTGGAAAACCATCTGTTGACGGACGCCAAGTTGAGCCAGCAATGGAAGCAACACCGGACGAAGGATGGCGTCAACATAATGTTGAGCATTGAGATTGCCTTGGACCACCACCAACTGGGGCCGGAAGTTGACGTTGATAGCCGCCCTAACAATGACACCACCGCTCTCCAAAACGATCCCTTTCCAGCACGCAGTTACAAGCAAAGCGTTCATGTTGACGTCAGTAGATACGGTGATGTCCATCAGGAAAACTGAGGTTGAATCAGGATTTATCTGAGAAGATGACATTTTGCAGATACCCCTGATTTGCAGTCCATTGCTGTCTGGCAAGCTGATGACGATGCAAAAGGATCTGACCTTGGTAAGGTTGACGGCAGCGTAACCCAAGAGCAGCCAGACGCCTTCGGACTGTTTGAGGGCTGATCTGATGTTGCCGTGTTCCAACAGTTCCCCTGGCAGTAGCTGACTGGAACCTGTTGCGTAGATGCTGTAGTCGGATCTTGAGCAGCGGTTGTTACAGGTGGCGCTCCAGGTCGGGGTCAATCGGCAACTCTTCCAGTGGCGTGGAAGCCTTATCTGAGGTGAGCAATGGTCGATGGGTGGACATTAAAGTGTCTGCCGACTGCTACCTGTGAAGCCCCCCTGATACAGCATGGCAATAGCTCTGTTTCTGTTTTCTTGTGTAAGGCATGGTATTTTTTGAAGTGATGACTGTTGAAATAATTTAAAGGGCCAGAGTACAGGGAATGCACGTGCAAAACGTGAGACATGGGACTGCTTAAAATCGTGATAAAAGACAAGTGTTGCGTTTGCACGAACAAAGTTCATTACCGAGAACTGATATTGGATTCAAACCCAGAACTCTACAAAAAGAGACCCATCACAAGTTTCACCTATGTGCCATAAGATAGGAAAGCCCAAGAAAACGTTTACCAGAAATATTTCACGAATTAAGCATTGCGTTTTTAATAACTTTGAGTGTATGTTGTATTTGGTGAAAGAAAATGCTGTAAATACCATTCCTTGGTTTGAATGGCAGATATATAGCTTTTTTTTACTTCCTGTTTCACAGATGGACTTCGTATATATTTTCATTCTAGCCTACTAGACTTTATTTATCACCCACAGTGTCATGTTTATCAATAGATAGTGTATTTTAATGCATCAATTAGGAGATAAACACCGACTGTTTAGAATTTAGAGGACTGTTATTGTCCATTTAAGCGGTATCAAATGGACAATAACAGTCCGATAAATTCTAAACAGGAGGTGTTTATCGAAATGGTAGCCCAAAATATTTAACATTTTTCTAGGAATTCTTTCTTTCGCGATAGTTGATGGTCGTTTTTTGGTTTTAATGACGTAAATACCAAGGAAAACAATTTTGACGTAATGAAAATATCCGTGACGTAATAAGATAAACACTCATTTCCATTCTATTTGGTTCACACAGCGACTGGTTAATTGTGTCTATTTGGAAAGGGAGGTCACTCTGCGATAATTTCAAAGATCGAAACAGAAATCGTAAGTGTATTTTATGTACTTTTTAAATGATTTTAAACTCCAGCGGTGACTAGGTTCGAAATAAATTGCATATCATGTTTGATAAATGTCCATACACTTGTGTGACCGTGTAGATATATGCTGTGTACTGTACGCATGTGGTTGCTATGCTTGTTTACATTGTCATTTCGACGCTGTGAATGAATGTTATGTTTTTTCTTCGCAAAAAACCCTAGCCTGTGCATCTGTATGAAAATTAGTCTCTGTCCTATTCATATCAGTATCAGCCTGACTTGTATATCATTAACAAGCCAACAGTGAGGCTGATGTCCCCCGCCGAAATAGGAAAATAATTAGAGGACACATATAAATTTATCACAAATTATCTTTTACAAAGTATTGAACAATCAAACAGTATATCTTTACTTATAGTCTAAGCATACAATGTTTTTGATGGAATAATTATAGCATATTAAGGGGAAAACATGCTCTATGCCTACAGATCTAGAGTTTGGTTGTATCAACGGGTCTATTTTCCATCTTGCTGCAAGTTGTGCAAAGTTCACTGTTTTCTTTCTGTCATTAAATGTCAATTCATTATTGCATACTACATATTTAATTAATTTATAATAGTTTCTTTTTCAATTTGTTTTTTCCATTTATTTGTTTATTTACCTTGCCTATATTCATTGTATTGGATTGTATTGGAATTGCTCAATTGATGCTTTTATGAACCCATTTTAATAGTTCCCTGCTTTCTTCGAAAGGCGGGGGACAATCAAAGTAGGAGAGTTATTGTTTTCCAAAGTCTCGACCAATCAAATTGCGTATCGCTCTGCTTACCCTGAGCAGAAAATGCTCATTATCAAACTTAGTCAAGGTATTACTGTAATGAAACTATACACCAAGTTTCATCAATCTCACTTAATTAGAACTAAAGTTATCGTGTCCCAAAGCATCAACCAATCAAATTGCTTATCTCTGCTTACCCTAAGCGGAAAATGCTCATCTTCGAACTCCATCAAGGCATTGACCTAATCAACACATACACCAAGTTTGAACATTCTAGCTCAATTAGGAAGAGAGTTATCGTGCCCCAAAGTATCAACCAATCAAATTGCTTATCTCTGCTTACCCTAAGCGGAAAATGCTCATCTTCGAACTCCATCAAGGCATTGACCTAATAAACACATACACCAAGTTTGAACATTCTAGCTCAATTAAAAGTTATCGTGTCCCAAAGCATCAACCAATCAAATTGCTTATCTCTGCTTACCCTAAGCGGAAAATGCTCATCTTCGAACTCCATCAAGGCATTGACCTAATCAACACATACACCAAGTTTGAACATTCTAGCCCAATTAGGAAGAGAGTTATCGTGTCCCAAAGCATCAACCAATCAAATTGCTTATCTCTGCTTACCCTAAGCGGAAAATGCTCATCTTCGAACTCCATCAAGGCATTGACCTAATAAACACATACACCAAGTTTGAACATTCTAGCTCAATTAGGAAGAGAGTTATTGTGTCCCAAAAAGTGTGACGGACAGACAGACAGACGGACAGACAGACAGACAGACAGACAGACAGACAGACAGACAGACGGACGAACCCATTTTAATAGTCCCCTGCTTTCTTCGAAAGGCGGGGACAAAAATATATTACGGTCCATACGGAGTTCAATAAATTGTAGTATTTTTATTCACTTGTTGAAAATCTTCGATTTTGACCAGTCTAATTATGATAGACTGATAGAGTGACCATAGCAACCATTATTGTCAGACCAGCCTTGAAATTAAATTTACTTATTATCTTTCAAATACACTCCCTAACTATGTTTTGTGTGTTTCAGGTGTGTGTTTCAATAAGCCAATGGTTGAATTTCATTGTTGATGATATACAAGAACAAATTCATGAAGATTTCCTAGAATAAAGTTTTGAGGTGTAGAATTTTTGGCCACTGCAAACAAAGTCTAGCACCCAGAAAATATTCATTCGCAGTGAGTCGCCCAGGAAATTTAGAGGACTGTTATACTCATTCGACGCCACTTTTCGACCAATCAGAATCCAAGAAATTTCCATTTTGGGCTACAATTCATTGTTCATATTTGAAGGCAAACAAATATAGTTTTACAAATTTTACATGACAAATCTGTGACCTCACTAAATCTGACCAAATAATTATGGAAGTGCGTAATTATTACGGATGAAAACGGACATGTGGGTGGGTCATGTGAAGCAAACAACTAATTAACCGCAGCCTAATATTTATATATTATTCATTCTCTAATCTTATACAGAAGAAAATACATTAATCCTTTGACATTTCAAAGTCTTCATAATTCCCTCCTTCTATACTAAACACCAGAAGCCCTTTTCTAACCAATATTATAATTTGTTTATTTACCTGAAGTACTTCTATGTAAATCAGTCTCTTGAACTTTTTTCTTTTTCTTTTTATAGTTCCTAAATAAATCAGTAATACAAATAAGAACATTTTATCAACTCCAAGTACTGTAGTAACATCACTGCAGAATTTTAAAAAGACAGTACTCAAACACTTTTTATTAACTCAGTATGTTTTGGAAAGTAAATCACAGCTAATGACCATTAACTTATCCACAGCTGCAAAGATCTATGAATAAAAATTTTAGAAAACTAATGAAAATGTCTGCTTATGTTACAAAGTAACTTACTCTGTTATAAATCTGTCCTCTAATAAATCAGCTGCAGTTGCTCTTTTATCTGGACTTGGTTCAAAACATCTATAATATTAATCACAATTAAAACTGATTATTCTCAACAATACCTAAAGTAATAACTACATCATGAGTTTACAATAGATGACGTGTCTATACATATCAGATATACTAAACTTTAGCAATTTTGTGGAATGTCATACCCTGTTTAGAAATTACAAGGATATGATGAACTGAAAACTTGTCTAAATTCGGCATCCACTGCAGACAATATATTATAGGACATAGTCAACACGAGCCAGCATCACCTATGTTTTTGCTGTTATCTTTTGATGGACCTTTTTTTAATGCAAATGATCCAGAATCAACAATTATTCCGGCATGGCATTAAAAAATCTACCTGACAATTTAACCTAATAGATACTTACCTGAGAAGGAAAGAATGTGCAGCTTTTGACATACTGTCTGGAATTTCTGGATGCATCTTATAGAATCCAATTTTAAACATGGCTGCTTCAGCAGAACCAAGCTGTAATCAATTATATTGTCATAAAATGGTAAGAAATATGTTACTATCAGCATCTGTACTACACTAAGCAGCAAAAGAAACGTCAGGTTGGTATGTTACTCTGAATAGACGCATTGCAAAAAACTTGCCAAATGTTTTTATTATATATTTGTGACCACATCTCCCAACTTTACCTCAGCAATAAGGCTCCCTCACAAACACAGAATTCAAGCCAGGAAATGTTCTCAAAAGTGCAACCTGACTTTTGAGATGGTAATGTGTTTTTCATGATTTTCATGTAACTCATGCTGCACGTGCTGTTCACCGGGACCAGCCCTATAAAATGCACCCCTATACCTGGTTGAATCATTCACACTACAACTCAGCAGCATGCCACGACTCACGACAGTTCAGAGGAACCAGATGCTTGGAAGACTCAACGCTGGCCACACTGCCCAAGCCGTTGCCAATCACTTCCATGTCAACCAACTGCAGATGGCAGGACCAGAATATGGCGTCGACATGGCCAGCGTTATTCTGACCAATGTGTCATGGAACGAGACTCATGTGGAGGTCCACGCATAATGGTTTGGGGTGAAATCGGCCTGAACCAGAGTGTGTGTCCTGTGGTGTTCCAAAATCTTGGTCCAGGGAGAGGAGGCAGTATCACAGCAGTGCGCTACATCGATCAAGCTCTCAGAACCCACGTCAGACCACATTTCGAACGTCATCGAAACAACGTTTTCCAGCATGACAATGCCCGCACCCACACCGCCAGAGTTACTTGTGACTTTCTACAGCAGAACGGTGTGAACGTTATGCAGTCGCCAGCCCTTAGTGCTTATACTCTCAATCCACAGGAGGTATTATTACTATTATCGATATCTCTTTTTAGCATGAACTTATAGAATTTCCAAGAAAACTCATAATTTTTTTAGCATTTCCAAGGATACCAGCCTATAGCCAAAAAGTGACCTGTAGGTTTCTTGGACTTGCATTTAGCATTGTTCATGAAAGATTTGAAAAATCCATGCAGGCATAACTGAGAAAATTTGACTTTTGTTGTCATCATCACGCTTTATTATCAAGCTTTTTGGCCAAGTTTGGAACAAAGTTGGTGAATAAAATTAGCATTTTTTGGTTATTAATGATAAAGATATGAATATGGTTTAAATCAAAAAGAAATTATCGATAATATAAATACTAAATGCCACTTACTTCTATAAATGGTGGTTTTCCTGTAGCCATTTCTATAACTGTACAACCTAGTGACCATATGTCAGCCTATAGTATACGAATATAGATGTATGATTACAGTAATCATACCATTCTTCACATACACCACCACATCAATCTATCTCTTGTCAAATTTAATTTACTCTTCTGATTTTTTTGCACTACAGGCTATCTAATGTTTTGCCAATTTCAATTTATAAATACCTATCAAAATTTTGCTTCCTGTTCTTGGAAAAAATAAAAATTTAAAAATAAAAAAGTACTTTGTTGGTCTTGTCAAAATCTCTTTGTTTTATTATACAGTAAACAATAATAAATATAGTTACCGCGGGTCCATATCCTCTCGCACCTTTGTCTATAACTTCTGGTGCCATATACTGTATTGTACCTAAAAAAACATAACAAAGACTACTGTAGTTAAAATATCAAATATAGCTAACATCTTTATTGTATAAACTATAAATGATTAACTTTCACTCCTTTATTCAGTACTGTGTCTTCAGCCCTGTTTTGAACAGATAGCTGTATATTGTTTAAATTGCCTACACAGGGCATTTTTTAAAAGAAATATTCTAGAAAATCTTTAGAAGTACAATATTTTGAGTGCAACAATCTGGAAACGGCCCAATTTATGATAGCATTATTCTTAGTAGTTTTTTCTTTTTGTTGGTTCTCCAAACAATTTAGAGTACAACCCCTTTGAATTTCAGCATAAATCTTAGGAAAAATAAATTTGGGAATCTATATAGATTCTAGTAGCTGTCCCTGATTTCTCTCACAAAACCACTTATTCAATTTTTTGCAAACTCTTCACACTTGGGTGAGAATGGGCAACAGTTCCCTTTATATAGTAGTTGGGGATTTAAGTACAGGTGAAGTGATTCTGTTTCATCAGTGGTCCCCATCCTATTTATATACTCAGGAAAGACAGTTTATGGCGGATTTAACATTGGGCAAAATTGTAATACAAACCAGCAAATGTGTCAGCGCAGGGGTTAATACCAGCCAACCTTTTAGATGTACCAAAATCTGATATCTTTAAAACACCACTATATGTATTTACCAACACATTATCTCCTTTAATATCACGATGTACTATCTTATTATCATGCTAAAATATACAAACAACATTGTTACAAAAAGATACTCTCATCACAATATTTTGAATGGTTTTTAATTTTAACTTGGAAAATTTTCTGATTAAAGCCACAACATTTCAAACTAAAAGGCAAATAGATTACCAAAAATTATTTAAATGGATCCATTCTAATAGAAGTCATGGCCATCTAAACTGGTACATTCTATTGTTATCAATGATGCCATCTTTTTTTACTATCTTAGTTTGCTAGCCAATGCCTTAAAGATGCATTATATAAGAGCTAAATCTGCCTATTGTAAGTCCTCATTTTGGCTTAAAATGTTACATAAACTATTCTTTAAACATTTATTAACATGACAAGCCCATAATCAACTCTCTGGGCCATGGGATGACTATGATTTTAAGAAGAATAGAAAGCTGTGGCCATTTAACAGATTAGCTATTCTATCCCTAGAGCTCATTAACTCCCTAAGATAATTATTAATAGAAATCATATTAAGAAGTCTGTTCCAATAAAACTATGACTTTTCTCTGTCATAAAAGTAAAATAACGTGAATAAATCCCAAAAGAATTGTTTATTTTTAAAAATAAAAAAAATAAAACAAAAAGTCTCTCATGTCTGCAGCAGTGTTCAAAGTAAACATAAATATGACTTTTAATAAGAAATATTGCGCCAAGAGTCCAAACTTTGACTTATCAAAAAAATTTTATTACCAGATATTTGAGTCCTTCTAAAATCTGTTTAGTATAGTGAACTATGGTAGTTTCGTTATCTTTCAAAGGACCCCACTTAGATTGTAGAAGTTGTGATAAACTACCTGTAATTAAAGAAGATAAAACATCAATAATCCCTAATTAAAACTTTACACAATTTTAAAACATTAGTAACATCAAGAAAATAAATATACAATAAGTTATAACAGAATTGTATTAAAAAAAGTAGTTTGGTATGAAAATACATCATTTCTAATGTGATTTTTCCATACAAAACAGCTATGGCTTAAATAGCCCATATTACTACCTACAAAGTGGAAAACAGTTGAAATCACTTCAGCAGTTCAGGAGAAACATATGAAGATATTATTTGTTACCTCCAGGAACTTGTTCCATAAATATTTTGAAATATCCATCTTCACTCATAGAACCACGATACTCAACAATATTCTTATGTTTTAAACGACTGTGTAAATGGATCTCTTCATGAAGAGGTTGTACTTCTCTGAAATAATAGCATTTTAGCAAATTAAATTCTAAATTCAAACTTAGTACATGAACTTTTATAATCTACATATTCTTCAAAATTCAATGAAAAAATCTGAAAATTCTATTTGTTTGGAATTTATACTAAAACTGACAATGTGATTGTAGACGATGTTCATAGAATATTACGTACTGTTTACACTTCTCTGGTACTTCTTTTACTGCTATTTTAATTTGTCGTTTATCTCTGGCAGCATATACACAACCATAGGTACCTCTTCCTAGCAGCATTCTATTACCTTTCTCATCAAGATCATACACATACTGTAAAACATATAACATTTTAACACATCACAAAGCTTAATTATTATGAAATATTCAATCAAACATATACAACTAAGGAACTATGAGAATATGAATGCTAAAATATTAACATATTTAAAATGTACAATAATTGACTAATGATTTGCAAATTTTCATATTGTTGTATGCCATCAAATTATACCAAAATCCTAGTTAATACTTTAGATATTCAAACATCTGCCTTAATGCAGAAAACAATCTCTCTCCTACCTAAGTCACAGATGTTAAACCATGTAAGATCACTCATCAGTGTAATTTGATACTGTAAACTGGTCACTTCAGATTTTATGTATTGTACATGTATAAAGATACCAGGACAATATTCAGTAACCTCCATCCCCAACCAAGATCCCTCATAACTTAAAGGGGCATTATGGGAGATTAGATAAAGAGCTGGCAGTTCTCACTAAATAGTTAAAGATAGGTTGCCAGGCAACGTAAACATACGCCCACAGCAGCTATATCGTCCGGGCAGTCAACAAGAGTTGTCGCATATTTTTACTTTTTTTGGTAATAAAACATTTATAATACATTAAAATCTGATTAAGAGTAACAACTTATTAAGTAATTATCAGAAAACCATTAGAATTTGTTTGGTTTTTATAAAGTTCTGCCCCATGCTAACGTTAAGTATACGAAACTTTTAACATCATGGATTTAGCTGTTCAAGTCATAAAGATTCATTGAAAATCAATATACTTCTTCGTCTCACGACCTTAAACACTGTGTATAAATTTAAAGTCAATCGGATATTAACTTTAGCCTCTAGAGCTTCCACAAGATTTTTCAAAGTGATCAAGGGCTATAACTCTGGCAGTATTTATTGGAAATCGCTGAAAATCAATAAGACCACATTTCAATGTGGGCGTATAAAAACTAGATAATGTAAAGGGAATTTGCTGAAAATTTCAGTCAAATTGATCCACTCTAAACCGAGATCTTAGCTTTTGAATTTTATGCCTAGCCTCGAACATCATTACGAAAGTAGGTACGATAAAAAAAATATAGTCTCAATTATCCATTTTTGGATTTAATCATCAATGAGTGTTGAGCTGCAGATCAGATTCAAATCCATGACATCGAGAGTTGATTATGGTCTGGATAAGTTAATTAATATCTAATTAATAATTTAGATAATATTTCAGGCCTAAAGAATGACCTGCAATAGGCATATTTAGCTCTTGCACGATGTATGTTTAATAGAGTACTCTAAAATATATATTCATCCAAGACCTACCTCAACAACATCTTCTACAGCATCATCTATATAACAAAATGATGTCATTTCACATACCAAGCTGTTAAACCTAGAATTTAAAAATATATTATAAAACAACATTTTCATTACATACCATTATCACTGAAGGAAAAGGTAAGAACAAGCCAGCCAGTAATGCTGATCCCCTAACCCCCTCCCCTTGTCAACCCCGATATAAATAGATGAAAATTAATTAATCACTTGCTCAAATTGCATACCACAGTCAGGCAAAAAAAGGCTCATCATTGAACTCAGTCAGCTTGAACATTCTACCTCAATTAGAAGCAGAGTTATTGTGTCCCAAAGATTGTCCCCTGCTTTCTTTGAAAGGTGGGGCGCAAAAATACTTCAAAATACTCCTACACTCAATAAAAGCAATAGATTTCAAATAATTTGAATTACAGAAAAAAAAATATACTTGCTTCATTTTTTGGAAGTTGGATGGAAAAAAAATATGAAAATCATCAGAGTTTTCCTGAACATACAGAAACACTGCCCTGACATCTCTCTTATACATACTGAAAATAATATACAAACAATACAAACTTTATTCATATTCCACATCATTTTTCTATATAAATCATCAAGTTATGTTTAAATACCTGGTACATGAAATATGATCAATAGAATAAAAGATCAATATAAGTTTCTAATATAAACATTTTCAGCTTGTTACCTGACTCTCTTGATAGCATCAGATTCAAATGTCCATTCTCCTATTTCGTTACTAGAAGGATCTTGAACAACATGCCACAATTTTACACACTATAAAATAACACAATAAAGAAGAAATGATATATTTTATCTATATATAGCTTTACTGGATGGATGAACAGACAAAGTGCGATGGAACTGGATATGAAATTAATCTCGTAATCTCCGCCCCTCAATAATTTGATCTGACAAGTTACCATACTGTTGTATAAGGACTGTTAGTTGTCTTGGGGAAATTAATACCTCATATTTACGTTGGTTTTTTTTCTCTCTCTGAATTATAAATAATTGCATATATCTAACCTTATCTTCAGTATCCATGTTTATCTGTATATAACTAGGGCTATATTGCTTATTAGGTTCTAATATCAAAACCTACAATAGAAAATAAATCAATTCAATTTACAAAAAAACCATAGTATATCAAATACGAGCGACACCAAATTGCTACATTACTTGTATGCAAACTAGTTCAGTAAGTAGAAAGTGACTTGGCATTTATTCACTAAACACAGCGGGTGTACAACAAGTGTACTGTTCAATAGATCAATGGAGATGAACCCTGTGTGTAACATAGGCAAGATGTTTAATAAACAGTGTTATGCAAACATTAAAAAAAAGCAAAAACTGGGAAAAAAGGTAACTCTTTGTGATGGTCTTAATTACAGTGTGTCTTTACCTACCGGAAATCTAATACCAACAACTTCAGCTTCAGGTTTTATTGCTTCCACAAAAAAATCCATCCAGAAATCAAATAACTAAAAAACATAACACATATAAACTATAAAATAAAACAAAAAGTAAATAATGAAAGATAACACAACAATAAAAATGTTGTCTATCTATATAGCCTAGTTTTCTATCATTCAGAATTTACCAAGCTATGACTCTTGATGTTGAGAAAATGAGGATGTAAATTATACAATTATATTCACTGGTAGCCACCCGGCTTCTCTAGCTAGATTATCTGTCTAGGTCTAATGTTGTGTCCAGTAAATTTAACATTGCACACAGTCAGGTAACAATAGGACTAGCAAATGCAATTTAGAACTATACCTCAGAGTTGCTAGGAGTTGTATGCCCGCAGAAAGAAAGACTGGTTCATTCTGAGAAGTGATTGATAGTATGCTGATCAAAGTGGTATAGTTCTTAAAAGATCAGTACATAATGTGCACATACTTTTAGTAGATTATAGCTTTGTCACAAATTATATTGATATGAATATTTGACCTGTAAAAATGAAACCAGAAAAGCAAAATCAACTCATTAACACCCTTGCAAGATGATATTCTTAACCTGCACAAAAGTCCTGGGTGGATCCATTTCCATATTGTATTAATACTTACTGGATCCATGGCAGTATTTCTTATCTGTCTACGGAATCGATTAATCAGAACAATATTTCCTACTGTTGATTTCAGGTACCTAAATAAATGAGAGTGCATTTAAGAACAAGATTGTTTTTTATTTCATACATTTTTTTCATTGTCTTTTCAATGCATGGTGTTCATCTGCCCTAAATAGGATTCAAATGGTCACTCTACAAATTTTATAAAGATAGGTTGCCATGCAACAAAACATACGCCTACAGCAGCCAAGTCGTCCAAGCAGTCAACAAGAATTGTCGCATATTTTTTCTATTGTTGGTAATGAAACATTTATAATACACTAAAATCTGATTAAGAGTAACAACTCATTAAGAAATTATCCGAAAATCATTAGAAATAGTTTGGCTTTTAGTTCTACCCCATGCTAACTTTTAGTATACGACGCATTTAATATCATGGATTTAGCTGTTCAAGTTATCAAAATTCATTGAAAATCAATATACTTGTTCGTCTTGAAGACCTTAAACTCTGTTCATCAATCTATAGTCAATCGGATGATAACTTTGGTCTCTAGAGCATCCACAAGATTTTTCAAAGTGATCAAGGGCCATAACTCTTGTAGTAAATATAGGAAATCATTGAAAATCAATGGATTTCTTCGTCTCAAGACCTTAAGCAATGTGTATAAATTTAAAGTCAATTGGATATTCACTTTAGCCTCTAGAGCGTCCACAAGATATTTCAAAGTGATCAAGGGCAATAACTGCTGAAATTCAATAGACCTCTGTTTCACACATTTAAATGATGCATATAAATTTCATACATATCAGATGATTACTTTCATCAATCGAGCATTAACAAGATTGAACAAGGTGAAATAAGGGCAATAACTCTAGAATTAATTATTGTAAATTGCTGAAATTCAATAGGCTTCCTGGTTTCACTAATTTAAATAAGGCATATAAATTTTACAAAGATCGGATGATAACTTTCAGCGTTAGAGCATTCACAAGGTTCAATAAAGTGAAACGAGCAATAATACTAGATGTAATAAATTTCATACAGATCGGCAGATAACTTCAGAGGTTTGAGCATTCACAAAGTGAAACAAGGACCATAACTCTAGAAGTAATAAACAGAAATTGCTGAAATTCAATAGGCTTTTTCATCTCAATAATGCAAACCACATATATCAATTTTAAAACAATCGAATAATAACTTTTGGAGTTAGAGCGTTCACAAGAAATTGTGGACATCAGACAGACGGTCCAACGGACAGGGGCGACGACACATTTTCATGTGGGCGTATAAAAACAGTCCATGCAGTTCCTTTCTGTTGCTTTTTAAAATTGTCTTTAGTAAAAGAATTCAAAATATGATATGAATTTCTTCATCAAAAAGATCTGATAACAATCCCAATAATTTTTATAAATCTTAATATCTGTTTAAAACAGAATTGGAATTTCCTCTACACTAACTGAAAAAAAGGAGCATACAATATAAGTGATATTCTTTATGCAAGCTGACTTGAGGTAAGCTCTGAATTCTGGTTTCACAAAGCAGGCATATACAAGAACTTGCAATATTACCCCAAGGTGGATGTGGATGTAAAATATGGTGAACTAGAATAACAGCAACCAATATCATCTTGAAAGCAAGTAAATTCATGAAGACATTTTCTAATTAGAACTTACCAATTAGGAGGTTCTAGTTTAAACATACAATATGCGGCTTGTGATGCTTTACTATAATCCTCTGCTAAAACACTAATCTCAAAAAATGTAGCTACATCCCAATAATCTGTTAACGACTGTAAGCTACCTTTCTTTCCAATTAAATTATTTAATATAATACCTGAAATTATAATTTAAATTATTTAATATAAGTTATAACACCTGAAATTATAGTGTAAATCCTTTAATATACCATAATAGAATACCTCAAATTATAGTTTAAATTATTCAAAATTAATCCTTATCACTAATAATGGCAACTCAAATGTGCGAACAAAATGTCCCGAATTCACAGATTGCAATCTTACATCGAAAATTTTCCCTACTGACAGTTTAACTCAACACGGTGAATGTGCACGCTTCGGTGGCTTGTCTGGAAGTGATTTCTGGCTAGTTTCGCAGTACGATAACACTTGGCACAAGAGTCTATAAGTCTATAAATAGCCATCGCACATGAAATTCTCTACACATCTATCAACTATTAGTCGTAAAAAATCTATTATAGACGATTCTGAATAGCAGTGATATTTAACTTTTTTGTCACTACAGCAGCTTTAGAAATTATGTTTGTTTTATTTTTTAAATTGCTTTATCATTAACCATACCGTTAGGAGCAGCATCTTTTGGTTTAGTATAAATAATATCTCTGAAACACTCGGGTTAGACAAGAACATGATACTAGAAGCAGTTTAATTTTACTTTTACAAAGTTCTTAAAACAATTGTTGAGTTGCCTAATGTGCGTGTTTCTAAACTGAATGTCTTGTTTCAGCTTTCTGTTATGTTTCGTAAAAAAGTAGTCTTGATTATCCCGGCCTGTTAATCAGACGGAAAATGGTCGGTAAACTGGTTAAGTGAGACTAATTTCAACACAGGGGACATAACCTATTTTTTACTAAAAAGTGCCCAGATGTTATGGCCGACACTCGTAACCATTTTTCAGTCTATTATTTATGGATGGTTAAATAGTCTTAGTTTATTAGGTACAACATGACCGTTTATTTAGTGACTATAAATGTGCAAAACTTATTTAAGGCTTGGTATATATATATAGATATATACTATTCAAAAAAAGTAGGGGATATTTGATTTTGGGGGCATACTACTAAAATATGCAAATGACTACGAAAAAAGTCACTATAGAACCTAACAGAAGAAACATTTCCAGTTACATGTGACGCCCAAACGCACCAATAGCTACCGCATGAAATGCAGGTGATGCTTGGGATCATCATGGGGGTCCAACCCAAGATTTGCACGACTCTGACTTTGAATGTTACAGTCATTTTGGCATTGAATTCCAGGGTGGAAACATCAGTTTAATTGTTTTAGTGACCAGAAAACCAATTTTGATATGCGTCGGCTTACCCAAAATGAAAGGTTACGTGCCCTTGGCATGCTACAGATCGGCACAACACAGGCGGTTGTGGCGCGGACGATGAATGTTTCTCAGTCTGTCATAAGCAGGCTATGGTCCAGATACCGTGATACACAATCTGTACAGGACAGACCACGCTCAGGTCATCACAGCAAATTAGATCAGCGCTCGTCTTCAAACAGACACTGGTGTGAGAGTGAGTTGCCAGACGATTCGGAATCGACTGCATAGGGGTCACCTTCGCGCCCGACGTCCTCGCGTGATCCCTTGTTTGAGAGATCATCACATTCAGGCAAGACGTCGTTGGTGTAGGGATCGTCAACACTGGGATAATCGACGCTGGAGCAATGTGATGTTTTCAGATGAGTCAAGGTTCACTGTTGATTTTTTGGACAGACGTAGGAGGGTGTGGCGTCGTCGAAACGAGCGCTTCCAAGACGTTAACGTCATCAGACATGATCGATTTGGGGGTGGTTCTGTTATGGTGTGGGGAGGCATCACTGTTGCTGGAAGAACGGCTTTACACGTTGTTGCAGGGCGTGTTACAGGCCAGTACTACCGGGACAACATCTTGGCAGTCCATGTTGTGCCGTTCGCACGACGTCATGGCCGCCGTTTCATCTTCCAGGATGACAACGCGAGATGTCACAGGGCCAGGATCGTTACAGGTTACCTCCAACAACAGAACATCACCACATTACCTTGGCCAGCACTGAGTCCCGACCTCTCCCCCATCGAGCATGTCTGGGACATGCTTGGACAGAGGTTACGTCAACGTCAACAACGTCCTGCCAATGTCCAAGAACTTGCTGCTGCGTTGCAACAGGAATGGGACAATCTGGACCAAAATGACCTTAGACGTCTCATTAGGAGTATGCCACGTCGGATCAATGCTTGTTTGGCGAACAGAGGAGGATTTACCCGTTACTGACTTGGTTGTGATGCTGTGGTAACTTTGCTGTTTGACCCCGGGTATCATTTTACCCTTATAATGGTCAGTCTGTGTCTTACTTAGTCTAACGATCATTTGGAATAAATCGATGAATGTGAACTTCATTTCATTTTGTCATTTGTTTCTTCGTCAGTTTCATTAGGTGACTTTAATAACACTTAAAAATCAAATATCCCCTACTTTTTTTGAATAGTATATATATAAATATTATGGTGTAATTGTCAAGATATTTGGAAATATTTATTTATGGTGGGGCACCTTAATTCTAGCTGGTTCGTTTCAAAATGGATTTTAAACCCTGGGCTGTACATGCTCCGGTAACATAATTTCATAATTTTCATTGAGTATGGGATATGGAAAATTACTATATAATTATTTACCTTAGAGTTTACTACAAATATATTACATTAGATAAATATTATAATCCACGGATATAATGAGCGACAATAATAACTGTTAACTTAATATTTCTTCTTTGAGCAGCACTTAGCAATTGGCACAATAAGACAATATGGAACACAATTACTATCTTAACTAAAGCGACACTTCATTGAGGGTTCTCAAGCAAACTCGAATGTAAAGTAGCTAGATTCATGAATGTAGGTTTTAAATTACATCTTCTAGATGATTGTATTTTCAATTCTACATTCTCATTATTTCTATTTTCATTGCTTCATTATTAATGTTCTCAACTGGAAGAAACATACTGTTATTTTAAAAATATTTTCACACGTAATATTATTAACATTCTCTATTAAAGTAAGTAGTCATCACTATCTAATTACCTGCCTTGGAGTTTACAAAAATGGTATATTCAGATAAATATATATTACAAAGTATATAATTAGCTCTATAGTTTTCACTGTTAACTTACTATTTCTAATTCTAAAATGGCTACTTTCATGAATCTGAGTTTAAAATTACATCTCCTAATTGATTGTATTTTCAATTTTACTTTCTCATTATTTTTAGTTTTCATTGCTGCTTTATTAATAAATGTTTCCGAACTAAAATGACAATTCTTGCCATTTCCTCAAATTTGCAGAATGGAGCTTAGAATACTTTAGATATTAGTCACCCCTAATGTAAAATTGTGTCAAATGTTTTGTTTTAAGACAAGTGAAATAATGTAATATAAAAAATGTGTTGGACACATGTTAACCATTCTACTGATGACAAACTTATTGTTTAAGTTCTTTAGTTTTAAGTCATTTTATTTTCTACTGTATAGCTAATATAGTAGGAAGAGACGACCTAGAATTATATCCTGTTGCATGAAAACAATAGCTTTATAATACATGTTATACATTTACCAATACGTTGTAGTTCCTGACAGTTTGAGAAATCTTTTCCTGATATAACAAGTAGTGTAGCAAGATTTATACCAGCATATTCGTTTGGTTGGACATCAAAACCCTTTCTATACCTGTAACATAATTTGTAATAAAATCGTGCAGAATTTACACCATCAACAAATTTATAAATGAAATGAAATGGGGTTTAACGTCCTACTGTTCTGCTCCTATATACTGGGCTAATGAAGACGGGCATACGCCATACAGTGTGCTATGAGGGAAATTTTGCCCGGGCAGCGGCACTATCGCCTACTCTTATATCGAATTTCAACTGCCAAGGGATCTCTTACGTGCGTTCCAATGTATACACGGGACCTCGGTTTTCCGTATCATCCGAAGGACTAGACAGCTGTCCTAGCCAGGCCCTCCGTTCTGCACCACTGACAAGGGGAAACCACGTCGGAACCTAGCCACCGTGGCTCCCAACAAATTTATAATGACTTGACCTCTTTGATTTGTGTCACAAAACTGAAATTGTAGATTTATTTAAGTTTGTTTTTCGAGGTGGATTTCTGTCTACACAAAAATGTGTAGATCAATGGATAGAGTCAATATTGAGATATAACTGATTATGCATTCAACAATTTACCAACACAAAACTAAAATTAGTTAATATTTTGAAACAAAAATTGAACTGTATAGATCTTGTCCGATAACACATCAAATCACTTCAATTTTAATAGCTTTATTTTATCCTAATCAAAGCGGTTTAGCTCCTTTGTATTAGTATTATATGGTTTGTTTGTGTTTGGTGAAGTTCATCTGCAATTACTATTTAAATTTGTCTAGATGTGATGGTGTCAAGTACATGCATGGTATGATATGCTTACTCTTGACTGAACACCTGATGTCACTGTCTTGTCGTGTACAGCCTTTCTGTATAGTTGATATCAATATAGAAAGTAGCAATAAAAGACAACACAAGCAGTTGCAATGCAAAATAAACCCACATTTTGCAAGAGATGGACAGAAAACACGCTAAAAAGATAGGTTGCCAGGCAACGAAACATACGCCCACAACAGCTAAATCGTCCGAGCAGTCAACAAGAGTTGTCGCATATTTTTACTTTTTTCCGTAATGAAACATTATAATACACTAAAATTATAATTATCAGAAAACCATTAGAGTTTGTTTGTTTTTATAAAGTTCTGCCACATGCTAACGTTTTGTATACAAAACTTTTAATATCATGGATTTAGCTGTTCAAGACATAAAAATTCATTGAAAATCAATATACTTGTTCGTCTCAAGATCTTAAACTATCAATCTGAAGTCAATCGGATGATAACTTTAGCCTTTAGAGCGTCAGAAAGTGATCAAGGGCCATAACTTTGGCAGTAATTATTGGAAATTGTTGAAAATCAATAGGATTCTTTGTCTCATGACCTTAAACACTGTGTATAAATTTAAAGTCAATCAGATATTATCTTTGTCCTCTAGAGCATCCACAAGATTTTTCAAGTTATCAAGGGCCATAACTCTAGCAGTAATTATCGTAAATCGCTGAAAATCAATAGGCTTCTTCGTCTCATGACCTTAAACACTGTGTATAAATTTGAAGTCAATCAGATATTAACTTTGACCTCTAGAGCGTCCACAAGATTTTTCAAAGTGATCAAGGGCCATAACTCTGGCAGTAATTATCAGAAATCGCTGAAAATCAATAGGCTTCTTCGTCTCATGACCTTAAACACTGTGTATAAATTTAAAGTCAATCGGATATTAACCTAGGCTTCTAGAGCATCCACAAGATTTTTCAAAGTGATCAAGGGCCGTAACTCTGGCAGTAATTATTGGAAATCGCTGAAAATCAATAGGCTTCTTCGACTCGTGACCTTAAACACTGTGTATAAATTTAAAGTCAATCGGATATTAACTTTCGCCCTTAGAGCGTCCACAAGATTTTTTGAAGTGATCAAGGGCCATAACTCTGGAAGTTATTATTGGAAATCGCTGAAAATCCATAGTCTTCCTCGTCTCATGACCTTAAACACTGTGTATAAATTTAAAGTCAATCGGATATTAACTTTGGCCCTTAGAGCGTCCACAAGATTTTTTGAAGTGATCAAGGGCCATAACTCTGGAAGTAATTATTGGAATCGCTGAAAATCAATGGGCTTCCTCATCTCATGACCTTAAACACTGTGTATAAATTTAAAGTCAATCAGATATTAACTTTGACCTCTAGAGGGTCCACAAGCAATTGTGGAATCTGGACCGCCGGACGGACGGACGGGGGTGACAACAATATACGACCACATTTCAATGTGGGCGTATAAAAAGGCAATTTTTCGTACAGTCAGAAGCCATAATCCAGGAAGTTAGGTCCTATATGTGGGAATATTAAAAGGAACCAAGATCTTTGTGATATAAACACATATTTCATGTTTCACCAAAATTTGATAAAAATTGTGACCTCTAAAGGGTTAACAACCATGGTATTACATACTTTTGACACAGTATTTGCATACAAGGAGAGGCCATTTTGTCGGGCAGTTTTGGTGTAATGGTGATATATTTACACGGTTTTTAAAATAGGATAAAAATTGAGACCTTAAGAGGGACCACAAGCTAAAAATATGATTTTTCGTATAATCAGGGGCCATAATCTGGAAAGTGACAGACCAATATGTTTGAATATCGAAAGGAACCGAAATCTTTGGAATATAAACATATATTCCACAACCTTGATATTACATACCAAAACATTAACATTATTTGCGTACAAGGAGCAGCCATTTTGTTGGGCAGTTTCGGTCTGATTTTCACAAAATTCAAACTCAACCGTCACTATGGTGTAACGGTGATATATTGGAATGATTTCTTAAATCGGATCAAAATTGTGACCGCTAGAGGAACTACAACAAGCTAAAAACAAGATTTTCGTAGAATCAGGGGCCATAATCCAGGAAGTTACAGTCTGATATGCCCAAATACCGAAAGGAACCAAGATCTTTGGGTTATAAACAAACATTTCAAGTTTCATACAAATCGGATAAAAACTCGGACCTCTATAGTGTCTACAAGCTAAAAACGTAATTTTTCGAATAATCACGTGCCATAATCCATGAAGTTACGATATTGAAAGGAACTGAGATGTTTTGGATATAGACCTATATTTCAAGTTTCGTCAAAATCAGAAGATAGGTTGCCAGGCGACGAAACATACGCCCACAGCAGCTTAATCGTCCGGGCAGTCAACAAGAGTGGTCGCATATTTTTAATTTTCGGTAATGAAACATTTATAATACACTAAAATCTGATTATAAATCTAAAGTCAATCGGATATTAACTTTGGCCTCTTGAGCGTCCACAAGATTTTTCAAAGTGATTAAGGCCCATAACTCTAGCAGTAATTATTGGAAATCGCTGAAAATCAATAGGCTTCTTCGTCTCATGACGTTAAACACCTCTACAGCGTCCACAAGATTTTTAAAGTGATTAAGGGCAATAACTCTGGCAGTAATTATCGGAAATCGCTGAAAATCAATAGGCTTCTTCGTCTCATGACCTTAAACACTGTGTATAAATTTAAAGTCAATCGGATATTAACTTTTGCCTTTAGAGCGTCCACAAGATTTTTCAAAGTGATCAAGCAGCATAACTATGGCAGTAATTATCGGAAATTGCTAAAAATCAATAGGCTTCTTCGTCTCATGAACTTAAACACTGTGTATAAATTTTTCAAAGTGATTATCGGAAATAGGCTTCTTCGTCTCATGAACTTAAACACTGTGTATAAATTTTTCAAAGTGATTAAGGGCCATAACTCTGGCAGTAATTATCAGAAATTGCTAAAAATCAATAGGCCTCTTCGTTTTACTAATTTAAATGATGCATATAAATTTCATACAGATCAGTTGATAACTTTTGTCGTTAGAGCGTTCACAAGGTGCAACAAAGTGAAACAAGGCCCATAACTCAAGAAGAAATTAACGGAAGTTATTGAAATTAAATAGGCTTCTTCATCTCACTAATGCAAACAACATATATCAATTTCAAAACAATCAGATGATAAATGTAGCCTGTAGAGTGTTCACAAGAAATTGTGGACGAAGGACGGACCGACAGACGGACGGACCGACCGGGGGGGGGGGGGGGGACGGCACTATACGACCACATTTCCATGTGGGCGTATAATAAAAATTGTGACCTGTATAGTGTCCACAAACAGTTGTGGACAGATGGACTGGGGCTACAACATTATACATCCACATGAAAGTGTGGTCGTTTAGGAAAATCCAAGCCAAAATTATTTATATTTTGGGTTGTATAGTTTTGACACTTGATAAAATATAAACAAATGTCAATGGCTGGAGTGGAGTTCTTCTTTTTAAGGCATCAAGAAAGTACAGTTTTTTACCATGTTATTGCATTTTCAAGTGCAGCTTTATCTTCATAATCTGATTCAACAAATTTATCTTTATAGATTCTACCACATAAACATATCATATCTGGTACAGCATTATCTGATAGATCAATAGCCTGTAATATAACATATATTATTTTCTCATTTAAATAAACACAAAATCTATTTTCAAATCTAAGCTTATTTTGTCTGTTGATTGTAAAAGAGTTTAAATCACTATGGTGTGAAAATAAAAAGAAACACATACAGGGTTTTAGACTTGAACTGCCTCGAAGAAAACAGATCGCATATACAAATCAAATTACTCTTATTACTTACACTACCATATTATGGATTGTTTTCAATAACGCTACATTGCAACTAGGAGTTAATTTCTACATCAAGTTTTAACACTTTTAATGCTTTTTGAATAGATATGTTTAAGCTCCATGATTCACTTTGACATACGGCTGTACAGAAACTGTTCAGAATGAATTTTCCATGTAAATTTGACAGTTTCTATAAGTTAAACACTTTCAATGCTGTTCATTTCTATGCTATGGAATTGAAAATGCTACATAAACAAAAACAAATCATGATCTTTTATGCATTTTACTAATATTTAATCATTCTGCATCTGTATGAATGTTAATTTACATAAAGGCAACATAAAACTTACTTTTGATATTACTTCTAAAGCCTTATCTCTGTCACCATTTTGATTTCTCCTATAAAATAATAAATTTAAAAAGTCTGCACATTCAGCTTACTTGCGACTTCATTAACATATAATATGTCACTTTCCAATACATTCAGCAAAAACAGCTACTTTAAAAAATAAATGTAGTATTAGTAGCTTACCGATTCAAAGCAAAGGCATACAATTGTAATATAGCTATTGTTGAAGATATTTTACTGTTAGGAATTTGTTCAAGATCTTTAATTAGCTTAACCATATTATCATAATCCTGTAAAAAGAAAAGGAAGAACATTAGTACTGGGGACTTAACTGAAATTGGTACCAGTAACCAAATTCAATTAACAAATAACAGTAACAAATAAATCCAATTTAGAATAATTAGCAAATAAACTGCATTACTGTGACTATTAGATAATTTACAAGATATCAGGCTGACCTTAAAAATATCTTTGTTTCGCCTAACGCGACCGACTAACTAAAACCACCCCCGACTTAAATTATTTTATTGCACTTTTCCGCGATCTTTTTATTTTATTTTGTGTGTCAACCTGAAATATATCACGAGAGTTATTTCCCTTTACTATGGCTATGGTTTGATTCATTATTGAAACTGGTTGATCAAGACGAAATCATCATAGGTGTCGCTTCTCAACAAAATGGTTGCAGACGAAAGCACGTCCATTCCCACGAAATGATTCTGCCTCTATTTTTCTCAAAAACGGATATTTTCAATATCCGTTTTCGAGAAAAATGAAGGCACAACCCGCACGATCGTTATAAAACGTGTTGAGGGAGTTTCAAACGTCAGTTTGTGGCAATTCGTGTGCGAGTCGTGCATCACGAAAAATCCCGATGTCATTGATTTGTTTGCCAATAAAAGAAGACGAATGTTTGCACCCGGAAAATTATCAAGCTGTCAAATTAGCTCTTAAAAAA
Source organism: Patella vulgata (assembly GCF_932274485.2). Classification (NCBI taxonomy): domain Eukaryota; kingdom Metazoa; phylum Mollusca; class Gastropoda; family Patellidae; genus Patella; species Patella vulgata. The sequence goes on from NC_065880.2 coordinate 47,835,534, forward strand.
AAATCTGAAAAAAAAACCGACCTACCGACCCCTCTCCTCGATTGTGGGTCGGGTTTGGTGAAACAAAGATATTTTTAAGGTCAGCCTCAAGGATAGACCTTCCTGTAGCTCATTTACAATGCTTAATTACAAATAATTGAAACATGACTCTCAAAACTCTTAGTTTGTTTAGGTATTAATGTGAGCATATCACAATTCTATAAGTAAAACAGCCCAAACCTGTACTTCTCTATAAGATATCATCATATTAACTATAATATCTACTGATAAAAGCTGTGGATCATCCAATCTTCTTCTCATTCCTGCTAAAGCCTGTTAAAGTACAAGAAGCCAACATTCACCTAATAAACAACTCCACCAAGTTTGAATATTACAGCTCAATTAAAATTCAGTTATTGTGTCCGAACAAACGGACAAACAAATTTTAATAGTCCACTGCTTACCTCAAAAGGTGGGAGACAGGTATAGAAAACAGATTGAATGCACATTAATATGTACAAAAAACCCATTCTAAAAATCTGTATTCTTTTAATTTCTCATTTAATATTCAGTATATTCAAAAACATTGTTATTACATGAAGTATATTTTTACTATTACTAAGCTGTATGTATTTACCTCTTTCAGTTCATCTCCTTGTAAATTTGTAATGGCTTTCCTTAGGTCTTTTAAAAATCTTTCTTTAGAATGTACTCTGTTGATATAAAACATTTTAATCTAATCATAACAAAAATTAAAAGGAGATAATCTACCTGTTTCTGTTTTCTAACAAAAGATAGATAATGACAGCTACTTGAATCAAGTTTTAGGGGCCCCACGTTCTAGAGCCACTCTTAAAAGGACAATGTTGGTGTCAGCCAATATTAAATACGTGATAGAGCTGGTTAAACATGTTCCAAATATAATTTTAACAAAGAGGTCTTTGCAACAGTAGATGCGTAAAGAAGATTTGAAGAAACAGGAAATGACGCAAAAAAAAAGAGGAAAACACAAGTTATCCTTATACATAACTGACTGAATTAGTGAGAAAAAACAGATATACAGTTGTTATATTAGACGATGAGGATATCTGTTCAAAACTAACAATTCATAAAAAGAATTTTAAGTGATAATTACAGTTTATTCCAGTAGCCCTTTAAATATAGACATACTATTATTATTTTTTTTCTTTAAAAATACGACTCGCTCCGCCACATGGATTACAAATCGCAACACAGCGAACTAGTCCAGAGAGAATACAGTTTAGGCCTACTGCTTGTTTAGTAATGCTTGGCCTATTTACTGATAAATATTGTGCTATTATAGAAACATGTAAATATATTTATTAAAAACCCAAGACAAGCATACTCATAATGGTATATTATTACCAAGTCATGTGAATTATAATTCCACAGGCTACACCACGTAGATTACATATAGCAATTCTGCGTGCGACTATATGAACGTGATCTTTATTCCTTTGCCACCAACAACAAAAATAATTGCAAACTTGTAGCCTATCCAGATTGAATTTCAGGCCTGATTTGCACATTTTAAGCCCCTTTGTAATTTTCTTTTTCGTGGGTGTTGTATTTCAGAGCACTTTTAGTATGCCGGATGGGTAGTAGCTCCGGCTTCTGAAATAACGTCTGATTATAAGTAGTGGTCTGAGTTGCATACTAGGTAGGATACGCTTACACTTTCCAAAACACCTCATACCACTTCCCATGTTAGGAGTTCTCATACCTAGCCAGTATTTGTTTTACTTTTGTATATACTAGTCATTTATCGCGATATGGTATTTTCAGACCCAACTACGATATCATGTGGCCAAAAATCGTCGGTATAGCGGTTTATCGAATATCGCCAAAAACTTCAAATACCGAAAAAAATTATCATAAAAATAGATAATAAATACACTATACAGCAGTGGAAATTAGCCGACGGCAATAAACTATAATAAAACTAATGTTTTGAGAATCGTTAAATGTTGAAAACACTTGCGCAGTGTCCGCAGCCATTTTTCACTGCATCGTGTATACGTTACTTTTACTTTGTTTTTAGTCGACAATAAATTGTCAGTTGCTACTACATGTAACTACCAGGCTATAAATAGGTTGTCATATTTCTAAAAAACAAATATTTTTAGAAAACTCTATGAAACTTATAAATAGATTACTGTCACTGTTAGACCAGGAATACCGCAGCCAATCAAATGTTTGAATGGAAGATAGTCCAGATCTTTTAGTATTTGTTAAACTGTTTGAACTTATAATAAAAGACTTAAAGACCGCATCTACTTACATTGTGTACTTCCGCTGCACGTGATATTTGAGAGTTTTCTTACACAAGGTCACAAGCAGATGCCTGCGGGCGCTTTTTAAACATCAGCGGTTGTATTTAATTTAATTATGTGTACAGGCATAAGTAATGTCTCCTGTTATTGTGTTAAAAAGCATTGAAATGTTTTTATCCAAAAATAATGTTGTTTTGTTCATTTTAATAAATCTATATTATAAAGACCACATCTACTTACATTGTGTACTTCCGCTGCACGTGATATTTGAGAATTTTCTTACACAAGGTCACAAGCAGATGTTTGCAGGCGCTTTTTAAACATCAGCGGTTGTATTTAATTTAATTATGTGTACAGGCATAAGTAATGTCTCCTGTTATTGTGTTAAAAAGCATTGAAATGTTTTTATCCAAAAATAATGTTGTTTTGTTCATTTTAATAAATCTATATTATAAAAAGCAATGTTTAAAGTGTATGAATAAAGCAATTTTTATTCACAATTTTTACTCACACTGTAGTCCGCTTTAATGCATTTATATTTAATTTATTTAATAGCAAAGTGACATTATTATCAAATATCGCGATATTTAACTATATTGTTGAAAAAAATGCCAATATCGACATCGTCCCTTTTTGCAATATCGTACAGCCCTAACTGGTAAGTATATTTGTCTGGTTTGCAGATACGAAATACAGGCAAATTTGAATTGTCAGATTCGAACCGATATCCTCACACAATCTAATATAACAATTATCAGAAATAATTAAAACTTGACAAGAATTCTAATTCTTCCTGATGTTAACATTTATTATATAAAGCATGTACTGGTAATCCATAGGCTTCTTTATCCCATGAACAAAAGGTCTATGTATAAATGTCAAGTCAATTGAATGATAAGCTTAGCAAAACTAAGTCACATAAAAATCAATCTGATTAAAATGCAGATCCTATGTCGTTTTGTTTTTTATAGTTCAAAATTTTGTTTAACTTGTCTTGACTACACTGGGATCTGGAAGAGTTTTTATATAACCCACATTCAGGATGATGTGGGGGATTAACCAATGAAACAGTCTGTTATGGCGAGTTTTTGGCATGAGATGCACTGAACTATGGGTAACCCACTAGAAACATCAACGCTGATTGGTTAATCAAATGTCTGACATCATAGGGTCAAAAGTCACTTGTATGACCCCTGAAATAATTGCTAGTTCTTGTCATGAACACAATCTTGAAATGTAGTGTTGAATCGGACATCTAGAAAGTTTTGAAAAAGTTGATGATGGTAACTGTTATGCTATCTATATATTGTTAGAATACAGAAACTTTAAGAAACAAGATCCATACATTTGAATACAATTTGAAGATAAGTTTCAAAATTCCATATATAGACCACACAGAATTAGGAACTTGAATTAAGTATCATTATTTACACAAAATATTTCTACATTAATTTACCTATTAAAATCTTCCACATCATTGAGGGTTGATTTTAATTTTTTCAGCAATGTTGGTACATCATGATTTGCACAACTATCACCAGTAATTCTTGGTAATGATGGATCACTAACTATACATGCGTTACAACCATCTATTGTGTAAGCAAAAAATGTTGTACCAGTTCCACAAGAAAGCTGAAAATCAATATGTCCATAAAATATTTTACAAAATAAACTTAATTAGAATTTTTGGCACAATGACAGACTGTAGATGTATTTGACATAATTAGATATAAATAATCAAAACATTTAGATAACATGCCCAAATGCTAAAATGTTTAAACCAACAATGGTAAACTCTCAACTGTGACATTTTTTAACCAAAACACTCCATTTTGTTCTGTTTTTAACTTTCGTTTGTTTACCGCACTGTATATAGTCATTTCTTTATAATGTGTGTTTGGGTCCACTCATACAATTGCATAGAAACTTTTGATTGGTTGTCTAATCAAGGTCATAGACCCAGAACATGCTGTTATCAAACATATATACCGTAGTAGAAGTTAATAATAAGGCACCATAAACCCCATTAAACTTGATTGTACAGGGGAGAAATTTGACTTACCCGTAATGAAAGAGTTAATTCTGGATCAAAATCATAACATAACACTATATTATGCTTCATACCCATACTCTCTCTTATACCCAGATGATAAAACAAGGAAGCCTGCTGTATTGGTGTTGACATATCAACAATTGCTACATCAGCATTATAAAATGTATCAAGTACTGCCAGTTCTCCAAAATCTAACTTCTGGAACACAACTGTGTCCAACTTAGCTTTCACACTGAAAAATAATTTCAAAATACACTTTCAGTAAATTCCTAAAATTTGTATAACTCAGTTACTCAATTCACATTGTATTACCAAAGAATTCTTTGTCAAATATTGCACTTTGAGTGTTTTGCAAGTATGCATCTCTACATAAACCATACTGCACGCAGCGATCCATCTACATCATACTTCAAGAATCAATAACATCACTGTTCTAAATGCCACCCATTTAAAACGCTCACATGATCATTTTGGGGCGGGACTTATCGACTGGCCTACACCCAAAGCATATGGTTTATGTAAACAAATGTCAAGTTAGCGAAAATGTTGACTTTTGCCACTCGGGTAAAAGCGATATATAATATGTGCTAGTGAGTAATATTGCAATACAGTCTTTACCATTGTAAACTGTCTTTACAGTTTCAATCTGTTTATCTTTTAAAACAAGGTTAGATACTCCTAAATTTGTCTTCGCAAACAAAACCGCTTCTATGAAATTATCTTTCATGGGCGCCGCCATATTGAATAATTTTTAGTAGACTATTTCGTGATTCCGCTCTGATCAGTTTGACATCTTTCATACACACAACGGCTAAATAATCATATTTAATTTCATTCAATATGAAAATAGAAGAGAAATAAATACTTCTAAAAATTTCTAAAAGCATACTCAGTGTTTTCGACTAAAATCGTCGATGTAGGAATTAAAATGTTGGTTAATTAGCTTAGGGCCTGTTCTCAGACGGAGCTAGCTGTAGACAGGCAGCCTAAGTTTGGGATGTACATAAACTTATTGTTACTACTTACCATTCACATGCTCGCTGAATTTCAAGAAAGGCCCTTTCTTTTCCTTTAGTTCTTTCAATAGTTTCAATCACTTTTTCATTGGGTTTATTTATTTTATTTACATTTTTACCAGAATCACCACCAGCTCCATTTCCATCAAAAATACAAACCACAAGCATTTTGCTTCTTTTAGCTACTAACTAATTCTAAAAATGTATCATCAACCTGAAAAAGAAAATACATGTAACCTTGTGCAAAATATGTTAAAAATCTGAACTTTTAAGTTCAATTTACGCATCTTGAAATTTGACCTTGAGGCTCTCCCAAGGAAGCAATGTCAATAATGAAATGATATCAATTACTGGGCCATAGCTAAATTGTTATTATTTTATTTACCCAGGAAGACATAAAGATTGTGGTGTGAAATCAATAAACTTTCAAGCAAACTTCAGTTAGAGAATGGATGGATTTGAACTCATTTCTGGACCAAAATGATTTTTTATAAAATATGACTCGAGTCGTGACTGCATTTCTGCAATGGATTGGTAAATGGATTCAACATTTATCAATTCCAACATTAACTGGATATTGTCAAGTCAAATCTTGTCAAATTTAATTGTCTGACCAAGGAAGATCTTCAAAGTGTTAGCAGTGTCTCTTTGACTAGAGTACAACTTTAAACTACTAATATTGACTAGATATGGGCAGTATACAAATCAATAAAGTACACTGACAACTACATGTATTTGTAATTGTACTGTTTATTGTTGAGAATGAAAATAAATGCCAATACCTGTAAATAAATTTTACACTGTTGCAATATTATCAATTTGTGCATATTTATTAATACATGTACATACAAATAAATACCGAGTATGTACCGGGTATGTACATGTAATCGAATAACATGAGTTCTATAAAAAAAAAAATAAATGGTACAAATCAAAATGCATACCCTATAATATTAGTTCAAAATATCTAATTACTCCCGTTGCCTTTTATTTGGCCATGTAAAGAGCTTACAGTTTGGGGGGGGGGGGGGATAATTTTAAGTATCTCTTTTTGTAATTATTCCCAACCCTCAAAGAAATCACATGCAGCATAAACATAAACTCTTACAGCAACATTATGGTGAAATTAGCATTTACAACAACTATCTTTCTACAGTACCAATAGATACAAAATAGTGTTAATTATCTTTAAATGCATGACTACTTTGGCCCCACCCTACATGTATATTGGTAAACTTCTTGCAATTGAACACTGTACCATAAACCTTCACAAAATCTGTGATCCTCTACCGACACAGTACACATACTGTACTCTTATAACTTTATTCATAATACAATGTAGGGACCAGTCATTCTATGTACACTGTACCAGTTCCCTTGTTAGAGAGAGAGAGAGATGGGGATTAAGTTCACTGACCCAAACTAGGTCATTTCGGGACTAACATATGGTTCAAATTTATTTCAACAATTCACTTGCGCGTAGGGGTCTTTAACAGTGGGAGGAAACCAGAGGACCAGGAGAAAACCCAAGAGGTTGGACAGGCGACCCTACTCCTTGTCACGTACAACCAGGAGTCGAAAACATGCAGTTGAATCAATGACAGACCTAATGATACAACACGCTAACCATTCGGCCACTCAACGCCCCCGTTGTTATGGAACAAATAACCAATTCAAACCCGTAGGGTCACTGCCGCTGTCAATTACAAACTTATTTATTTAAAAATGCTTTTACCCAGTGATCCTTTTAATAGGTAGATTATTCACAGCTATTTTAATTACATAGTGCATACATGTAATTTCTCTGAATAACAATTTTTGCTAAAATTTTATTTATATTATTTTTTATCAAGTACCAGTATGCTCTTTGTTATCCTGTTTTATTATGTAAATGAAATAGTGTCTTGCTCTATGTTATCCCATTGCACATGAGCACACTGATATTGGAGATGTGTGTTATAACAATATGTAATAATATATATTAATAAGATAGAAAAAGATTGCGATGGTGGAATATCTATTGTTGCTGATAGGTGTGTAGTAAACTATGATGCAAATACCTATAAAAGGCGAGAGGATGTAGAAGTGCCTGTTCTGCATAGGGCTGAATGTGGATAAAATATTTCATAAATCAACATTGTAAAGCAAATCAGCAGTCCACCAACCCTTGTCACATCATGATTTTCATAAAATAAATTTACAGGTGTCCATCTAACATAATTGCAGACACTGGTTCTATTGTCATAAATGTACATATTTTACAGGCTTTTGTTAATGGTCCCGAACAACAAATTCCTTAATTTTAAGTCGCCTTACATTTTATATTTATTAATTCCAATAAGATAATAGATACATACATGGATACACAAAGTTATTAATTAAGGTTAGATTTATCTGATACAAGTAAGTTTGCAACAATACTAAAAAAAATATCAATATTGGTAAAATAAATTATCGCGATATCATAGATTATCATTGGGAGTAAATCATACCGATAATTAGAATTATTGTGCTTTAAAAATTCATTATCCTGATGATTACTGATCATGTAAAATCAACATACATGTAACTTGTGGTGTATAAATGGATTAATTCATCTAGTGTATTCGTTTGGTATATGCTGGGGTAAGAATATTCATTCTCTTCCAATCAGCCGGTGCCAAAGGCTTGACATGTTTCCACCAGGTGTTTTAGTTTTAGACACTTTATATGTTACCGCGCCCTTGTTGGATGTTCTTTTTAAACCAAAATGTTCCCACACGACAGAAGAAGTGTTCTTTTTAGGTGTCAGCATTGGTGTACATGTATTTTCGGGGTCTGCCGAACATCATCAGAAATATTCCTATTGACAAAGACATTGGCAGTTTCAAGCTCGAAAGCCATATTATTCAAAAAATAAAAGCAATATTATCCAGACTATTTTACTATGTACAATATCAATGTAATTTTGAACGGGCCACTGCTTTGTTACTATGGCGACATGTACCGTTATAATGTCAGTCATATTATAAATATTGTGGATGCTTTCTTAAGCACAGCCTACACATGTAAGATAAGATTTAAGATTAATATCATTCAGTGAAATGTACTTGAAACACAAGACTAGCTTCTTTCGGGAATTATGATCTAAAATTTAAATATCGCGATATTTTTTAGAATATTTGCGATTATCACGATATTTGAGATTCCATTGATTGCTCCATACAACATACAAGGCATTGACTGATAAAGATAGGAATGGCAGGAATGTATTTTTGGAAAGGTAAAGAAACAATTATCAATCTGTGTATACCAGTATAAGGTGTGTACTGTGTACAAAGTCTTAAAATCCACTTAAAATTTGAAGATTCGGAGGGACACAAAAACCTGGGCTTATCTTCCTGACTCTTCTTTCTCTGGCTGTCAACCTTCAGAATATAATCTTACAACCACGAAAAGGGCTATTGAAGGAGTCAGACACATTTTGGATCACAATTTATACTTTTGATGGCCTACACTACATGAAGATCTGACCAGTTGTAGTGATAAGTCATGTCAGGGGTTGTACATGCAGGTTTTGACCCTATGACGTCAGACATTGATTAATCAATCAGCGTCGACGTTTCCAGTGGTTTACTCGCAGTTCTGTGTATCGCATGCCAAGAAGTCACCGTAACAGATCCAGAATGCAGGTTACATAAGAACTACAGACCAATAAAAACGGAATTTTCAACTATAAAAAATGAAACGAAATAAGATCTGTGTTTTAATCAGATTGCAATATATAACTATGTAAAAATTTGTTAAAAATACCCAAGCAAAAATCACAGTTTACAAGCTATTTGCCATACATGCCCTGATGGAGAAAGAGTCGGATTATACATATAAGGTTACTCACTTTGAACTACGGAAATTTATATAAACTTTTTTTTTTTTTGATCAGCCAGAGTGCATGAAACAAACTGTTCAAAGAGCTTTCTGGAATTTTTAACAAAGCTGGAGTGACTCCAAAGAAGGTTAAAGTAGCTAAGTCTCTAACTCAATATCATTCAAAGACAAAATAAACATTTTACCCTTGGTAGCCTACACGAATCATGTACCACCATAATGCGTTTCAGGCCCATTTTTAACAAGGGACTCGAAGAACGAAGCTAGACATATTCCACAAGTCATGTTAAACGTTGCGAGCATTCATATCTGGAGAGTATGCGCAATAAATAACATGTAGACTAGAATAACCAGACGCCTGAGATTGTCATTCGATTGAGACTTCTGGCGTATTTTGCCGAACAGAACTGATTTGAAATTAGAGTAAAAACAGAATCGATTGAATGTAAATCAGTTTATATACATTCATATTACATTATTATATGCGTTGCAACCAATTTGTGTCAATTTCTAGGTCCCAAATATTAACGTTTAGCTCCTTTAACAATTGTCTATTCAAATCAGAAAAAGCTAAATCTATTTAGCCTGAAAACAATTAAATTTACTGTTTCATGTACCTATAGTTTTGTTTCTATAGTGCCAACTACTTAAATCTACGAGCAAAATAAACACTAAAACAGACTGTACTTTAATTAGGCCTAAAAAGTAAAAGTTAGGCCTACTTCAATTTATGAGAATCATTCATGGAGATACGAGTGTGTCACCAAAATCAGGCATAATTGCGAGAACTTGGCCATATTAATAAACCTACCGAAGAACTCAATGAAGTAATGTCTTCTAAAATCTATAGTATTATTATTAATCTAGTTTTACAGAAAGAGAAAGACCACAAGACAGTTAGCACCTACTCTCTGTGTCCTGCTGAGTCCTCGACAAACTCACTGAACACCGTATGAATCGTGCGTTTCACACAAGAACATAATTACCTGCAACATGTGCGTTAACATAATCCCTTCTGCAAAAAAATACAAATACTCTAGTGAAAACTCTGGTTTGTTGACAACTATGTATTTTGGTTACAATTATTGATCTCAAACAATTTCCAGGACGCCATTTGCTAATGCTGGTGACTTCCCTTCCTCTGCTATAGGTCAAGGTCAACTATATCCGGTAAGAGTTCGCAATGTTTACGGAACATGAATAGGAATGGAATAACAAATTTAAGTTATTTCAACCAATGAAAATGGCAAATATATAGATATACCTTAGAGTTATTAATCTATGAGATATACCTGTTAGATATATTTTTTTAACCAGTGCGAAATGAAATTTGGTTTGACATTCTACTTTTCTGCACCAGCGTTATATTTATTTTATTGGTGCTGCATGTCAGGGGTGGATATAGGAATTTTGAAAAGGGGGGGGGGGGGTGCAATTCTCCGTATAGCCAACCGGGGGCAAGCCCCCCCCCCCCCGAAAAAATGATTTGCCCCCCGAAAAAAACGTTGTCGACCATAGTTGTAAAAATACCTACTGTTTGTAATGGCAGCAGTAGAGATCATGTGGAATCTTGTTTTGGGGACGTACGTGGTACCTTGCACCCAGTCTCATTAGCCTATTGATCTGACATCTATCTGCCACATATTTTGTACTGGCTTGCCTAATGGCCCACAGTCGTGGAGTCCCTGTCTTGTCACTATGTTCATTCTTCAGAGTGTGCGAGAGAACCATTTTCTGTGCTGGAAAACGCGTTTGTCGTCGGCCATAATTTTCAAAATTGTTCCGGGGGTGGAGCAGTGACGGATCATGGCGATGTCAACAGAGGCAGATGCTCGCGATTTGGTGACAAAAAATAAATAAATTTATATTTGTTAGAAAAAAAATAATGAAGACCCATTTCCCAAAAATCGTAAAATATAGTGGCCCTTTTTCGATGAGTTTTGAAATTATTAGGTAGTTGATATCAGAAATGTTTCCACAACCTGAAACTCGAAATATTATTTATGGTTGACATGTAGCCGTCTTGTTAATTGTCCAATATTCTACTTTTCTGCACTACCGTGATATTTATTTTATTGGTGCAGCATATCAGGAGCGGATACAGGAATTTTGAAAAGAGGGCGGGGGGAGTGCAATTCCCCGTAGCCAAATGGTGGCAAGCCCCCCCCCCCCCCCCCAAAAAAAATGATTTGCCCCCCGAAAAAAAACGTTGTCGACCATAGTTGTAAAAATAACTACTGTTTGTAATGGCAGCAGTAGAGATCATGTGGAATCTTGATTTGGGGACGTCGTGTACATTGCACCTTGCACCCAGTCTCATATTAGCCTATTGATCTGGGGCCTGTTTCACGAAATTTTAACTAAGATAAAATCCAAATTTTAGTAATTTGATTGGATAATATTAGATTGATTTTAGTGCTTAGCCAATCAAAATTCAAGTATTTACTAAAATTTGGATTTTATCTTAAGCTAAGATTTCGAGAAACAGGGCCCTGACATCTATCTGCCATATATTTTGTACTGGCTTGCCCAATGGCCCACTATCGTGGAGTCCCTGTCTTGTCACTATGCTCATTCTTCAGAGTGTGCGAGAGAACATTTTCTGTGCTGGAGAACGCGTTTGCGGTCGTCCAATTTTCAAAATTTTCCGGGGGTGGAACAGTGACGGATCATGGCGAGGGCAACTGAGGCAAATGCCCGGCGATTTGGTGACAAAAAATAAATAAATTTATATTACACAGTTAACAAGAGCATCGCTAACGCAGCAATATACGTCCACATTCCTGTTTTGTTTGATATGGTCCAGTTTGCATTGAGGGTCTGTGAAATAAAACTGGGTTGTAGGACTGCTATCAGTTTAACACTTCGTTCACATTAACAGAACACAATTTTTATTTTAAAACAATCGATGTCTTTATTCTAAAAGCATGACGTTTCGAATAGGTATGCAAAGTTTCAAAAGGATCTGTTAAGAATTGCGGTCTGTAGGCAAAACACAGGACACACAAACGTTAGGCGTGGCTCTGTCCCAAGGGGTCGAGCATGCACCAAAAATAATAATAGAGGTCGGCCTTAGGATTAAGGAATAAGTATAAAAAGTAGCCTTAGGCTATAAGGAATAAGTATAAAAAAGTTTTCAAGATGATCGATTAAGAAATGCGGTCTGCAAGTGACACACAGACATAAAAAAAGAAAATGGGCGTAGCTCTGCCCCTGGGTGTTGGGTATTCACCACTAATAATAGGGATGTTCCTTAGGATAGAAGGAATATGTATGCTAGGTTTCAAGGTGATACGATAAGAAATGCGATCTGTAGATGACAAACAAATAAATAAATATAAGGGATGGGCGTGGCTCTGCCCCTGGCGGTCGGGCATGCACCAAAAACAATAGGGATCATCGTTAGGGTATAAGCAATTCATATGAAATTTTTTCAAGACGATTGATTAAGAATTGTGGCCTGTAGGTGACACACAGACATAAAAAGAAAAGAAAATGGGCGTGGCTCTGCCCCTGGGGGTAAAAAAACAATAGGGATGATCGTTAGGGTATAAGCAATTCATATGAAAAAATTTCAAGACGATTGATTAAGAATTGTGGCCTGTAGGCGACACACAGACATAAAAAAGAAAATGGGCGTGGCTTTGCCCCTGGGGGTTGGGCATGCACCCAAAACGATAGGGATGTTCCTTAGGGTACAAAGAATAAGTATGCAAAGTTTCAAGATGATACGTTAAGAAATGTGGCCTGTAGACGACAAACAAACAAATACAAAAAATGGGCGTGGCTCTGCCCCGGGGAGGCTTGCATGCACCAAAAACAATAGGGATCATCCTTAGGGTATAAGGAATAAGTATGTAAAGTTGATACGTTAAGAAATGCGGTCTGTAGATGACAAACAAATAAATAAATATAAGGAATGGGCGTGGTTCTGCCCCTGGGGGTCGGGCATGCACCAAAAACAATAGGGATCATACTTAGGGTATAAGCAATTCATATGAAAATTTTTCAAGACGATTGATTAAGAATTGTGGCCTATAGGCGACACACAGACATAAAAAGAAAAGAAAATGGACGTGGGTCTGCCCCTGGGGTCGGGCATGCACCCCAAACGATAGGGATGTTCCTTGGGGTACAAAGAATAAGTATACATAGTTTCAAGATGATACGTTAAGAAATGCGGTCTGTAGATGACAAACAAATAAATAAATATAAGGAATTGGCGTGGCTCTGCCCCTGGGGGTCGGGCATGCACCAAAAACAATAGGGATCATACTTAGGGTATAAGCAATTCATATGAAAAATTTTCAAGACGATTGATTAAGAATTGTGGCCTATAGGCGACACACAGACATACAAAGAAAAGAAAGTGGGCGTGGCTCTGCCCCTTGGGGTCGGGCATGCACCCCAAACGATAGGGATGTTCCTTAGGGTACAAAGAATAAGTATGCATAGTTTCAAGATGATACGTTAAGAAATGTGGCCTGTAGACGACAAACAAACAAATACAAAAAATAGGCGTGGCTCTGCCCCTGGGGGTCGGGCATGCACCAAAAACAATAGGGATCATCCTTAGGGTATAAGGAATAAGTATGTAAAGTTTGAAGATGATCACTTAAGAATTGTGGCCTGTAGGCGACACACAGACACACACACACACACACACACACACCCACACACACCCAGGGGCGACGGCAATATACGTCCACATTATGAATGTGGACGTATAAAAATAATAAGGAAGTTTACACCGTGGTTGTAGATTAAGCATTATCCCCTCAAGGATGGTTTGTAAATTACACTTCTATATTAATTATTACACCAACACGGGTGTAATTTGTTTTGTTGGATATTTATTTCACGCCAACGACTTCTAAGTTCAGAAAACTTGAAATTGGCTATCGGTCTCCATGATAATTAGTATAGGGCGTTTAGCCCGACCCAGATTACATATAGACCGTCGGCTACTGAATAATGTGGTTTATTTATTTATGCACCTCACCTGAATCAAGAATTATTAATTAAGATTTTGTACTTGGTAATATTTTGGAACATTTACACGTCTTTAAGTGTATACAAGCTAAAATAATCTATACTTTACTGGTTATGTGTAAACACTCAAATATGAGTTATAGTTGTGTTACTAGTGAAAATTAAAGCCATATTTTACAAAAAAAACCACTTAAATTGGAGTACACAAATATTTTTGTAACGTATCTTATTCGTAGAAATGTTTCCCTAAAATAATTACACCTGTTGGTGTAAATGCAATGTGACGCTTGTATAGGAATAGCTCAAACCAAACACCCATTAGCGGCTACAATTACACCTCTCCTGGTGTTCAGTACTCATGAATATCGATTACACTTTTGCAACCCAATAAACGCTGTTCTATGATTTATTCCCCAATAATAGTTAAACCCTTTGGTGTAAATGGAGTATAACACATGTAGTGGTGTAGCTTATCCAAAACACGCCACAATTACACCTATTCAGGTGTTCAATAGTCATGAATATCGGTTACACTTGTTAGGTGTAGTTCTTTTAGTCGGTTACTCTTGGAAAGGTATTACATTTAAACCAAGCTAGCTGTGGTGTAAAGTTTACACTTAATTAACACTGCTTGTAGTTTTTAATTACACCCATTTTTAACAGTGTAGTTAGAAAAAAATAATGAAGACCCATTTCCCAAAAATCGTAAAACATAGTGGCCCTTTTTTGATGAGTTTTAAAATTATTAGGTAGTTGAAATCAGAAATGTTTCCACAACCTGAAACCCGAAATATTATTTCTGGTTGACACGTAGCCGTCTTGTTAATTGTCCAATATTTCCGCCGGGGCCCAGTTTCTCACTCAACCAGCTCGCTTGACAAGAATCGCGAACCGATATATACTCCACAGACCACCAATCGCTTGGGTATTTATAAGTTTCGGTTACAGGCGCAATAACTGCAAAAAATCTCTATACAGTTTACAATTGTTTGTGACAGCAGCACTTATGTATATATAGTTAATTCGTGACTAAATGTCATAGAATTATCGTAGCAGACTTTATCACCTGTAATTTCACACAAGGTCATATAAAAAGGTCGTATGTAAATTAAAATATGACTTATATCTCAGATCCACCTGGACATCAAGATGTATTTGACAATTGTTATTTTTTCTTCATTGGTGATTTCACTGGCAGCTGAAGGTAAGTATCTTGTCAATTTCGCACGTTTATTATTTACCCCCGTAGACTTCATGCATTTAAAGACCGTGGCCTGTGGGAGGCGCTCAATGCCAGGGGGTCCGCCGAATGCTGTACATGGATAGCAGGACCATCATGGTAGAATGGCTACTCCCGTGCTCAAACTACCCATACCCCCAGGAGTGTAGAAACCTTCACCGGACAAACAGACTGACAGTCACAAATATAAATATATGAAATGAAATGCGTTTAATGTCAACCGGGTGTAATGAAGACGGACATACAAGTGCAGTGTTCTATGATGAAAGCTTTGTCTGGACAGCTGCGTTTTCGCTTACTCTTCGTCAAATTCCTACTTCAAGCCCCCCCCCCCTCCTGATCTGGATCATAGGCGTGTAGGGGGTGGGGGGTGGATGGCTGAATGGTTAGCGTGCGCGCGCTGTATCATAAAGTCTGTCATTGAGTCGACTGGCGTGGTTTCGAATCCCCGGTTGTACGTGACAAGGAGTAGGATCGCCTGTCCAACCTCGTGGGTTTTCTCCAGGTCCTCCGGTTTCCTCCCACTGTCAAAGACCCTTACGCGCAAGCGAATTATTGAAATAAAATTAAACCATATTTTAGTCCCGAAATTACCTAGTTTGTGTCGTTTGGACGTTAAACCCCATTTGTCTCTCTCTCTCTCTCTTTACCGTGTAGGCCACCCTTCTGACGGCCGCATACGCATTTTCCTGCTATTCCAGCAACTTCAGAGTGGTGTAATATAGCCCAGTTTAGGTGGCTGATTCGAATTCCAATCAACCTATCAATCGTGTTATTCCAGTCTGTTAATACAGCAACTTCAATGTGGCTGACCTGAAATGGCATTTCCAGGCATCTAGTTTTCGAAATTGTCCGGGGGAGACCATGCACCCGGGCCCGCCGTTGTGCATTTCGCGCCTTCGGCGCTCGCAGCGTGCGGCAAATCTTGCCTCGTGTACGACACCCACCGATACTTATAGATTTCAGAAGATTTCACATTTGTTTTATTGCAGGGTGCTGAAAACGATTCGCAGCTGTCATTGACCTTAACTCATATTCATCCGTTTGGCATCACTAGTATGATCGAGGCCTAGATGATTAAAATAGTCCCATTATTGCCTTTAACTATGAACACACTCTAAAATTCTCTACAGTTTTCTTTCAAGGAAACTAGGATTATTACAATTTACCGCCCGCCCAATAGCAAATTATGACAATTTATGGAAGAATTTGGATTATTTCTGGACCAGTTAATGACGACTAAGTGTTGCACTATTATTTGGGGGGATTATAATTTTCATGTTGATGATTCCAACGACTCTACCGCGGTTGATTTTTGTGATATGCTGAATAATAGATCTCTCACACAACATGTTTCTTCTTCGACTCGTAACGGTGGACATATTCTCGATCTGGTGATAACTAATCCATGTGATATTAAACTGGATCTCTCTGTCTCGGACAAATTAACATCTGATCATTTCTCGTCAACTTTTAATCTTATGATCCAGAAACCACAACCAACAAGAAAGACTGTAACATATCGAAGGTTTAAATCACTTGACACTTATAAATTTAAAGCCGTTATAGTGAACTCGAATTTCAATGGTATTCAAGATATACAAGAGACGGCAACCTGCAATATCACTCAAAGCTTGCTGAAATTTTGGACTCGCTTATTTCTCTTCAAACGAAAACATTTACTATTCGTCCCAATACGCAGTGGTTTAATGATTCTATTTTAGAAGCCAAAAGGGACCGTAATAAGGCTGAACATCTGTGGCGGAAAACAAATCTACATGTCCATGAACAGAGTTATAAATCTTTAAAAAAAACAATGTGAATAAATTAATTGAAGACGCTAGAATTAAATTTTACTCTGATAAAATAGAAAATGGCGAAAACTGAGCGTACTATTCTCCCGGACAATGATAATGACACTGAACTTGCAAATTTATTCTCTGATTTCTTTCAAATAAAAATACAGAAAATACGAACTGAACTTGATGATTTAAATAAAACTATTGACTTTAACGCTCATTATTTTGATGAGTTAGAAAATTCTGTTTATTTAGAAAACTTTAACTTGGTTAGTGAATCTTTTGTTTCAAAGCTAATTAAATCGTCTGCTCCTAAATCTTGTTCATTAGATCCTGTTCCGACTTCTGTTCTTAAGGACTGTCTAGACGAAGTTATTCCAGTTTTTACCAATATTATTAATTCTTGTATATCATCCTCTACTATTCCCGGCGTTTTCAAACAAGCTTGTGTTACCCCTTTAATTAAAATGTCTACACTGAATCCTAATGTTTTTAAAAATTGCAGGCCTGTCTCTAACTTAAGTTTTATTTCTAAAATATTGGAGAAATGTATTGCTTCTCAGATAAAGGCCCATCTAGATGATAACTGTTTGTATGAACCATTTCGAAGTGCTTATAAACAATTTCACAGTACCGAAACAGCTTTAACCCGGGTTTCAAATGATATTTTAATGGAAATTGATAATAGAAAATGTACATTTTTAATTTTATTAGATTTATCTGCTGCTCTCGATATGGTGGACCCTTCCATTATTCTACGCAGACTTCAATTTAAATTCGGTATTTGTGGCTCTGCATTAAATCGTTTAGAAAGCTATCTTGTCGGTAGAAAACAGTGTATTTTAGTTAATTGCAAATCGTCGTCCGAATCTGTTTTGTCATCTGGGGTTCCCCAAGGTTCTGTTCTTGGTCCGATTTTATTTACCCTCTATACGTCACCATTTGGTGATATTGTCAGAAAATATGGTCTCAGCTTTCATTTGTATGCCGATGATACTCAATTATATATTTCATTTACACCTAGTTGTCCATCTTCTTTCAATTTATCAAAATTGCAACTTGAGAACTGTATTAGTGAAATTAGAAAATCGATGTCAAAGAACTTTCTAAAATTGAATGATGATAAAAACCGAATATTTGTTATTAGGCTCAAGGCATCAATTAAGTAAATTTGCACATGATAACCCCCTTGTTGTAATTGGTAATTGATATATTTCATCTTATTCTGCTCGTATTACTGGCGCAATCTTAGATAGTTTTATGTATTTGGAAGCTCAAGTAAATAATATTTGTAAATTGTGCTATTTTAATATCAGAAATATAGGTAAAATACGTAAATGTGTAACTGTAGAGGCCACTAAGTCACTTGTTAATTCTCTGGTTACTTCTCGATTAGATAACTTTAATTCACTTTTAGTTGGTTTACCTTTAAAGCTTATAGATAAATTACAAAAAGTACAGAATTCTGCGGCTCGACTTGTTACTTTAACTAAGAAATGTGACCACATAACTCCTGTTTTATACAATTTACACTGGTTACCTGTTAAATATCGAATTGATTTTAAGATTTTATTATTTACTTTTAAATGTTTAAATAATTTAGCTCCTGTTTACCTCTCAGATCTTTTAGAACTTTATACACCTGGCCGAACATTACGTACATCAGATAAGCTACTTTTAAAGCCCAAAACTGTTCAACTAGTCTCTTATGGTCAGCGCTCTTTTATTTATCAAGCACCTGTTTTATGGAATAATCTACCATTTAGTTTAAGATGTTGTACATCTCTATATTCTTTTAAAAAACAACTTAAAACACATTTATTTAATCGGGCTTTTAACTGACTCTGTATACAATCGTTAACATGTCCATAATCTTGTTGTTTACGTATGATTTACATTGTCACTTTGTAAAGTGCCTCTGAACATGTTATATGAAAGGGCGCACTATAAATATGCTGTAATAATAATAATGGGACTTTTAGTGCGTGTTCATAGTTGAAGACAATGCCATTTAATCATTTAGGCCTCGATCCCATTAGTGTTGCCAAACGGATGAATATGCGATAAGGTCAATAACAGCTGCGAATCGTTTTCCACACCTCATAAAAAAACCTCTCCTGCAACTATTGGGGTAGCGTACTATACCAATGCGGTGATTTAAAGATTTTGACCCAATTTGAGGCTTTCTAAAATTCCCTTCCCACTCTGTAATAAAACAAATGTGAAATCTTCTGAAATCCCTTCTAAACTATTGCCCCGGTCATCTATAAGTATTGGTGGGTGTCGTACACGGGGCAAGGTATGCTTACTGGTTCGATACCCCCCGACACCACTTCTCATTCTAGGAATTAACATAGCTAACTCACTTTGGTCATGATAATGTAATTCTAGATTTTTTGAATATAGCCTAATACCAAATATAATTCACTTTTGGACGCAAAATGTTTCATTATATTGAGAAAACAAATAATTAATCAACGTTTTCCTATTACCTCTTTTGCACGAGTCTTATTTATATTTATCTTATCTATGTAATGAGTAATCTCCCAAACAGAATTGTCTTCCTTTGCAGTCCCTTGCTGGATAGCGAGACATGTGCGGAGAATGCTAGTACAGCTGTATTTTTGTGACTTGTAAAAAGCATCCTCGGTATCCCCAGAGTAAGTATTCATTCCGTTCTACTCCACTATACCCTGGGTTAATCCATAGGGTTTCCGCAATTTCAAATCATCTGCCCTGGCCTTGATTGTAGCTATACTCTACGAACCAATCAAAAAACAGTTTAAATAAACCTGTCGTTTCGCCTTCGTTTTTATAAGGGTAGATAACCATATTCATGTCCAATTACTGAATGAATTATGTAAGTAATGTATATATTTTTAATTCATTTATATTTAATTGTATTAACAAAATCTGTAGTATGTTTCGCTGATTTCAAATATGTATAACATCTATATGTTTGACTATTCGTTCGTTCTTTGCCTGAAATGTTTCATTTTGTTATGTTTATTATTATTGAATTTATACTTGGCAATTTGATTCTCATTAACTTGTTTACGATATCAGGTGGACGTAAAATGCGATGAATAACGAACGAACGATTCTCAATAAAATCTTGAAATGAAATGAAATGAAATGGGGTTTAACGTCCTACTGTGCCTACATAAACCCACGGTCTTCATTAATATAATATTATATAATTTGTTAATAAATACGCATTTAGAATAATTTGGACTTCTCTCATTTAGGCTCCTAGCCTTGTTCGTTGAGAGTTATTTCCCTTTGCCAAGTTCCTTTTCAATTAACGATTTATGAGATTGGTCGATAAAAATAGCACAACCATCAAGGGCGGATAACTTGAAAATTTGTCTCCCCCATAGATTAACCCAGGGGTTAGTGGAGTAGAACGGAATGAAACCACTGGGGATACCGAGGATGGTAAAAAGAGACAAAGTCAACATCTCGACGTTACGACAAAATTAAAGTGTCGTGTGATTGCGTCAATACTGTCGTGTTGTCGCGTTATAAAAAAGGGCGAGATTTAACATGGCCACTATCAGCCCCATAATTAAATTTACATTAGACCGACTTTTTCGCCAGCGAAAACTCGCACATGGAAAACGGACCTAAATCCAGGTCGAGACCTTATACTTCCACCTTCTATGTAATTGTTTTAAAAAAAAGTCCAAGATAATCTCATTTACATGTATATATGAATGTGAATATAGACTTTAGGTATAATACCAAGCCTCAGATTTGTGTTATTTTTTAAAGAGGTCTTCCATGTTAAAAGCGCCTGTGGTGTATTGTGGTGCATCCTTCCGATGAAGTGTCTAAAGCACCTGCTTACTTTGCAAAAGCATACTGCTTACTTTGCAAATTTGACTGCAAAAAATATTAACACCGGCTAACATTTGATCGCACCCCTTCGCACAGTCCTGATTTGTCCATCACTGAAGATATCCATTAATTAATTAGTGAAAAACATTGAAGGTCTCTGTTAATGGTGACCGATCTTTGAACTGTATAAAATAAATTATTGGGTCCTGATACACTTTTGTCTTTAGCCGATTGTCCAAAAGTAATACCAGGTATATGGGGTTGTGCATATATGCCAAAATGCTTTGCCGATTCAATGTGTTCCAATGCAGAAAAGTGTTGTCGTCACCCATGTGGAGATCAATGTATGCGAGTAGGTATGTATATTTTCGACAGTTTCTTTTAATAATATTCATTGCAGTGTTATTCTTGTAACATGGACGGGAAATCTTCCTTTGTTCTTTTCGCTGAATAAGCAGATTGTTTTCCCTAGTAGATTGGGTGGAGCGTAACTGTGCAATAACTATAGACATATTCAATGCCATTGCACACTTTTGCTGGTTTTAGTAGATATCATGTAGAGAGGTGGGTGGGTTTTCTGTGAAATAATTTGAGCAGATGATAATGTTATAAGTCATTTATAGCTAAGCACGCTTCATTCGTTAACAGGTTTAACACCTCGGCCTACGGCCTCTGGTTAAACCTGTTAACTCAAGAAAGCCGTGCTATAAATATAACTTGGATGCTAGTTAAAGGACAATATTGGTGCCAGTCATTATCACATATGTGATAGAACTGGTTAAACACGTTCCAAATATTATTTTTTCATAGAGATCATTGCTACGATAGATGAGTAATCAATGTTTCAACAATAGGAAGTGACGAACGCAAAAGGAAAACACGAGTTATCCCTCTATAAAACTGGCTGAAGTGACGCGTGATAACAGATACATGGGCGAATTTCTGCTAACTAAAAATTCGTTCGAAGATCAAAAGTTGTTATATGAGACTGTAAGAGTATATCTGACAGTTCAAAAAAGTAATTGAATGTCATTAGATAATAGAACACGAGAAAAATAGAAACAGTCCGTACATTCACGGGTGTTTATTCATTCTATACTTATAAAAACATGGTAATGCACGGAAATTCGCCCATGTATCTGTTATCACCCGTCACTTCAGCCAGTTTTATAGAGGGATAACTCGTGTTTTCCTTTTGCGTTCGTCACTTCCTATTGTTGAAACATTGATTACTCATCTATCGTAGCAATGATCTCTGTGAAAAAATAATATTTGGAACGTGTTTAACCAGTTCTATCACATATGTAATGTACTATTGGATTGCTATGATAATATTAAACAAAGTCTCGGATACCGTACGTCCAATTAAATGGCATGGGTGCTAAATATTTAAGAAAAGATTTTTATTGACTCATCTTAAACAGGTAAACACAATATCAATATGCATTGCACATCGTCATAACATCACAACAATATTCATAAAATTTAGGTTACCGGTACAATAATTTACATACCTGTAATTAATTAAGAAATAGATAGATATGGTATATCAAGGTTGTGGACCCTCTAGAGACCACAGTTTTTATCCAATTTGGATGAAACTTTAAATATATGTTTTTATCATTAAGATCTTGGTTCCTTTTGATAATTATTAACATTAGTGTTACTTTGCTCTTATTTTTTGAAAAAATTTTCACAAGTTGATTTCCTTTATTTTGTTAATGTAGAATGGTAACGAACTGCTCTTTTCATTTTCTTTGTTTTATTTGTTTCGTTTGAATTTGATTTATCTGTTTAGTTTTTGATTGTTTAATTTTTGTTTATGAAGTTGATTCTTTTAAACTTCGTTTTTATTTTTGAACTCTACTTGGTGTAGGTGTTCATCAGGTAATACCTCGACTGAGTTCAATATTGAGATTAGCCGGTTGATTTGTTGGATATAAACCTTTGAATAATAGCGCCTAACAGGCAGCTGTGTTTAATTATGTTCTCCTGATTTCGATTGTTTCTGTGTGTTTGAAGTATATGTTTGGGATATGCGCTGAGAAACACTTCACGTGTAATGAAGCGCTATATAAATCGAACAATAATAATAATAATAATAATAATGACTGGCACCAATATTGTCCTTTAATTGTCCATGAAGTGACGTGCAGTTGTGCACTTTGGCGGGAAAACAGTCCTGTAAATAATAATTGAATTTGGCGCCCTACGGCAGTTAGAATCTGCTCCTGCACGCCAAAAAGACCAGTTTTCATCTGGAAATATAACCAATTGTTATTGAATCAGTATGTACACGTTGTCATGTTTCAGGCCTCAAAATTCATGGGAGGGGGTATTAAGTAGTGAGCTTGAATATGGTTGCGAGAAATTAGGTACAAGCATGCATGCGCATTTGCATGTGCTTTTACATATATTTTTATAATATAATTTTAGCTCACTGTACACCAGTTGATTGCGGGAATTTAAAATGTGAATTTGGTTTTGATTCTGATTCAAATGGTTGTGATGTTTGTAAATGTAGAACAAGTAAGCACCCCATCCTGCTAGGCTATGATAGCATGAATAAAGAAGATTTTTTAAAAACGATTTTGGTATTATAATGTACTAGCATTACGTAGTATTACATTGTAATAATCATCCAATATCTGTTCCGAAAACATATCAAAGTCATTTTTTTTATTAAAATGCTATTCTTAAATTAAAATCTACATGTACATTGAAAACTGATATGAAATGAAATGAAATAGGGTTTAACGTCCTACTGTTCTGCTCCTATACTGGGCTAATGAAGACGGGCATATGAGGGAAATTTTGCCCGGGCAGCGGCACTATCGCCTACTCTTATATCGAATTACAACTCAATAATCACAAGATATATAATATACTTAGTAGTAATAAATGTATTACATCTTTTACAGCTAAAAAATGTGGACCAACAGATGTAAGTATCGATTTGTAGAACATTGCATAAGATAGGTTGCCAGGCAATGAAACATACGCCCACAGTAGCTAAATCGTATGAGCGGTCGGCAAGGGTTATTGCATATTTATTCTTTGGTGGGTAATTGGGGGCATTTGCAATACAATTTCATACAGATCAGATTATAATTTTTCTCGTTTGAGGGTTCACAAGGTTCTACAAATTGAAACAAGGGCCTTAACTCTGGAAGTAATTTATAGAAAATTTTGAAATTTGATATAAATTTCATACACACCGGATGTTAACTTTTGTTATTCGAACGTTCACAAGGTTCACAAAGTAAAACAAGGGCCATAACTCTAGAAATAATTGACGGAAATTGCTGAAATTCAATGATGCATATTAATTTCATACATATCTGATGATAAATTTCAGCAATCGAGCATTAACAAGGTTGAACAAAGCGAAACAAGGGCCATAACTCGAGAAGTAATTATTGTAAATTGCTGAAATTCAATAGGCTTCGTGGTTTCACTAATCTAAATGATGCATATACATTTCATACAGATCGGCTTATAACTTTAGGCGTTCACAAGGTTCAACAAAGTGAAACAAGGGCCATAACTCTAGAGGTAATTAACAGAAATTGCTGAGATACGATAGGCTTCTTCGTTTCACTAATTCAAATAATGCATATAAATTTCACAAAGATCGGATGGTGTTGCGTTCACATGGTTCAACAAGTGAAACAAAGTCCATAACTCTAGACGTAATAAACGGAAATTGCTGAAATTCAATAGAATTCTTCTTTTTACTAATTTAAATGACACATAAATTTCATACAGATCGGCAGATAACTTTAGATGTTAGAGCGTTCACATGGTGCAACAGAGTGAAACAACGGCCATAAGTCATAAACGGAAATTGCGGAAATTCAATAGGATTCTTCTTTTTACTAATTTAAATGACGCATATCAATTTCATACAGATCGGCAGATCATTTTTGATCTTAGAGCGTTCACAAGGTACAACAAAGTGAAACAATGGCCATAACTCTAGAAGTAATAAACGGAAATTGCTAAAATTCAATAGGATTCTGTGGTTCCCGAATTTAAATGTTGCATATAAATTTCACAAAGATAGTATGTTAACTTTTGGCATTAGAATGTTTACAAGGTTCAACAAAGTGAACTGAAATTAAATAGGTTTCTCCATCTCACTAATATAAACAACATAAACAATTAGATGATAACTTTGGGTGTTAGAGCGTTCACAAGAAATTGTGGACGACCGACCGGGAGAGGGGGGGGGAGGGGGATTCGACGGCAATATACGTCCACATTTCCACGAATGTAGTGCGAGTTATAAATAGACAATTTTTCCCTTAATTTTTTTTCCCCTCCTCCTGCATTTTTGGGTTGACTTTTTGGTCTAGAATTGGAGAAAGGGGATTAAATTTGCAATTTCATAGCAGTTTTGGGTAATACTGATGATATTACAGCGGAGGGATAGGAAGTGTAAAGTGTCTTTCTACAGAGCAATCATTGTGTTGGAAGTGAGATTTTCACCCCAGTCAACTTAAAATCCCTGTAGTAAAAAATCTAAACGGTCAACCCCCTACAAAATTATGATGAGGAGATTGCCAAATGTGGCCCCCATTGGAACCAACGGAATCTTGAGCAAAGAGCTACAGCCTGTGATGTTACAGCCATTTAACATTGATGTCAATGGGCAAATAATTGCTAGTCTGAGACCATATCGGATCGTAACTTCCTGAATTATGGCCCTTGATTGTACAAAAAAATCACTTTTTGTTTAGCTTGTTCTCAATCCATCTCTTGCAAAATGTGGGTGTATCTTGCTTGTCAACTGCTAGTTCTATATATACAACTGGCGGTAGTTTTTACTTTGATGTCCATAGCAGTTATATCTCATAACAACCTGTCATGACATCATCATAGGTTGATATATTCGTTCATATCAACCGCTGATGACGTCATGACAGGTTGCTATTTCATATCAACCGCTAAAGACGTCATCTCAGGTCAATATATTTGGCTCATATCAACCGCTGATGACGTAGATGATCGAAATAATACAAAAAAAACACAGAAATAAATTTTTATTCTTTTGACAATTAAAATTTGTTATGGTACAGTTTCTAACATTCAGGACCGAATAGACGGCGTACTTATCGACATATGTATTTAGATGTTTATCCATGTCTAAGACATCTTTCAGAATTTTCTTTTCGTCCACATTGCGATTATTTCTCCACACACTAAAAGACTTGAAAGTATTTATCGCCCAAGAGTTCCTTTGTAAAGTATTTTTGGGTATAGTCCACTTAAAACAGTCGGTCAAATCCTTCTCTGAACATACCGAAAACCTTCAATCATGGTTCACTCACTGTCAGAATTCTTGGAAAAGAATGCCTTTTGGTCCAAATTTTCTGCAGGCTTTGGATAGATCCTCGTCGATATTTGCATTCACATCTATTCTATCGTCAATATGTTGGCTAAAAAGGATTGATTATTCGTCTGACTTCGTATTACTATCCATTTTGTTTTATGCACGCTACTGGATCTTGACCGATCTGTAGAATATCTGCCAGTGTTTATACCCACAATTCTAACCCTAACCCTTCAGAATAGTTTTAGCCACAATCCACCGTTGTTACAGCTTCAATTTGTACGTTTGACATGTAATTTATAAACCTAACCCTCAGAGAAGATATTCTCCAGATGACACAATGATCTAGAATTATTCTTGTTTTTGCTTTCAATTCAATAGTCGAAAATGGCGACGTATAAACAAAAACATGCACGTAATTGCACGTGATTACTTCGGTAACTTTCGCTATTTGGCGGAAACTATCGAGCAATTATCCAATCGTTGTTGCCTTTTAATGGAAGAGCCCATTAAATTTAAGGGTGAAATGGCGTTATATATGTCGGATATAAACCTACTCTCCCTCGGATTGATATGGTAGAGAACGCTTGGGCTTCGCCCGCGCGTTCTCTACCATATCAACCTCGGGTAGGTTAATATCCTATACTTATGTATAGGTTTTTCTTAGAATGGTGCTAATACATGTAATTGTTGATTTCTGATTTTAGCTTGCCTGCATGATTGAAAAGTTGAATAACCAGCTGGGTCAATAAAGTCACTCAATTATGTTATTTAATACTCAATTGTTTTCTTTTTTAAAAATGAAATATAGTTTAACATCTAACTGTTCTGCACCACCTGGGCTATGAAGATGGGGAATATGCCATACAGTGTGCTATGAGGGGAAATTTTGCTTGGAGAGTACTACGGCCTACTCTTATTTCAAATTCAAACTCTCAAGGATTCTTTTCCATGCAGACCAATGTGTACATGGGACCTCAGTTCAGGATGACTATACACTGTCCATTGCCAGGCCATCTGTCCTGCACCACTGACAAGGGGGGAACCACTCTGGAAAATCCTGATTAACTTTCTTGGTCGTCACTAGGTCTTACTCAATGAACCTTTGTCTTTTTCTACAATATAATTTTGAGGTGTACTTCTAGACTGATATCTTATAAATCTTTAATCCAAGAAATGATTTAAAAAATGCTAAATAGGATAACCCAATAAATCATCTTTATTATTTGAGATTAAAATATATATAGCTATATAAGTATATTATTGCTGTCTTATCAGTATAGAATATATAATTAAAGCTGAAGTAACAGGAAAATAAAACCCAGCAGTTTATATCAATAAATATACAAAAATCAATTATTGCATAAAGTCATCACCAAATATTAAAATAATCACATCCATATTCATGTTAAAGTGTGGTACTATAGGAAATATATTTTCAGTTGAAAAAAAAATTAGAATGGTTTGCATAAATATATTTCTTGATTTACAAAATGGTAGATAGACATTGTTATAAGACTTTTATTGTCTATGGAAATTAAACCACTGAATGACTTAAATCAACAATTTATATTTTAATAACAATGCAGACACACTATCATCAAATACTTAAGTTTTCAGTATATATAAATTAAGAAAATTCTGGTGAACAAAAAAAAACAAAAATCATACCGACTAATTTTATGTAAGGTTTCATCATTTACCTACCATTCATAGATTCACACTCCCCATTAACAATAAAATATTAAATAATTAATTGCTATCTGCTGCGTTAAGAAAAAAAAAAATCATCACTATGTTGGAACAAATAAAACACCCTCAAATCATATACCAGTAATTTTATAATATCTTTCACCATTAAAGATGCAGTATGTAAGAGCTAAATCTGCCTATTTCAAGTTTGTTTAATGGCATTAAATGTTATATGAATTATTATTTGGACATTTATTTACATGTCTAGGCCAATGGGTTGCTTAGATATTGAATGGATTAGAACAACTTCACCCTTTTATGATTGTGGCAGTTGTACTTAACAATTGAGACTATCTAGTCAAAACTTCCAACACTCATAATTTTGTGTAGAATAAAGTAATTGACTGAAATTTTAAATATATTCATTTCTCATTATCTGTTTTTGAACTATTATAGCAAGTAAGGCCAGCTCTCTATCTGAATCTTACATAATGCATCATTAACTATAAATGCATATATACAATACAGGCACAATTTTTAAAAATATTTTTCTTTCAAATTATCACCCATAGATTCATACACTCCATTAATAATATACTAAATAATTAATACTGTAACAATATATAGATTATCATCCTTTAGCTGCCAAGCAAATGTTAATGCACTGTCAAAATGGTCAATGACATACCGGAATGTTACCATTTTTCTTATC
The DNA here is from genome assembly GCF_932274485.2 of Patella vulgata. Lineage (NCBI taxonomy): Eukaryota > Metazoa > Mollusca > Gastropoda > Patellidae > Patella > Patella vulgata. The sequence goes on from NC_065880.2 coordinate 47,864,353, forward strand.
TTTTGACTAGATTAAAATGTATAGGACTTCTCTTCCTTCCCTGCAATAAATTATAATTGATAAAATAACACTTCCCAATTTTCGCTAATAGCCTAATTTCTAGTCTTTGACAATCTAGCAATTCATACCGTTTTCTCTTCCAAGATGTTTAGTTGAGATAGTATGTCGTCAAAGGGGATATCCACACAAATGGATACAATATTGCCATATTCATTAAAACTATAATAAAATGTAAATACTACCTTTCACATCATACCTGCAGGTTTCCAGTTTGGATTGAAGTGTTTTTGTAATGGCTGCCAACACAGATAATAATCTTTATCAACTTTATTCTCATTGGCCCATTTTGTAACAGCCATACTGAATGATGATTCAAACATGAAAGCCTATAATAAAGAATAAATAAAACAAAGAAATGCACAATTATTGCAATATCTCTATCAAAACCAATATTGTACGCCATACAATAATAACACAACTCTAAATCATTAGCACAATGCTGTTTGTTTATAAATGAATGTTATGTCCTTGGTCATAATTTGCCCTGCCAGACAGATATGCAGAGGTGACAGCAATAAAAAGCAAAAGATAGATTATATATAGAAGTAAAATGATTATTTTATACAATAGGAATGCTAGTATACCATAGTTCCACCAGCAATATATTGAGGATTAAGATCAGCATTAGATGCTTTTTCGAAGCAATCTTCATCCGGACCATGTGGTGTCATTATACTATGTAAACTGCCACCACCGGGTTTGAAACCTCCTTCCTACAATAATATTATACATTCCACATATTAGATTACAGACAAACTGTAAGTAGTAAGCATTATCAGACTTCGAAGTTGGTATGAGAATTTACCTAAGTGCAAAGTCGGTATGAGAATTTTCCCAAGTGCAAAGGTTATTATCAGATGTCAATCAACATTTAGAATATTGACCAGATAATTTAGGTTGCCCATGCATGGCAAAATGTAGCAATCATTTATGGAGATCACATATCAAATATATGCTCTTCACAAACACTTTGACAGCGCTCAAATATAAGTCCAAAACACTCCAAATTGACGGAGAACTGTGTCACAGTTTTGCCAGTCCCAAAAACAGATGTAGTGTGAGCAGAATCGTGATGTAATTGAATGTCTCAGCTATGGTGATTGATCAAGATGTTACCATATTCCGTTGTCAACACCTTTCAAACAATTGGGAGAATTCAATTCTGGAATGTTCATTTGAGTATTCCCTAAATATGTGCATAGAAAAGATAATTTTTTACGCTACCTTTGCTTCATATTTGCCTTCAATCAAGCCCATAAACTCACTCATGCAATTTCCTAAGAATAAAAATTAAATGGGTATTCTACGGTGAAATTGTTACCATTTAAAGGTAATTATATATTGGATTGCTGTTTCAATTGAAAATTGGCAAAAAAGAAAGATCTGGTATTGTTTTGCCATGGCTTCATATCAATGAGTTGCATTTGCACAAAAATCTCATGTTCATGACCAATAATATTTTCAACAAGCCAATAGTAAGGCTGATGTCCCCCGCCGAAATCCAAAAATAAATAGATGACACATATTAATTAATAGCACATTTATTTTTTTCAAAAGTATCAAGCAATCAACTATACACTAAGTCTCATCACTCTCTTAGCTCTGCTTAGCTATAGCTCGAAATGTTAATCATTGAACTCCGTCAAGACATTCACCTAATGAACATCTACATAAGTTTAAACATTCTACCTCAATTAAAAGCAGAGTTGTTATGTTCCAAATTCTTGACCAATTAAATTGCTTATCGCTCCTTAGTCTAAGCAGAAAATTCTCATCATTGAACTTAGTCATGGTAATGATATAATGAATCTATACTCCACGTTTCATCAATCTCACTTAATTAAAACTAAATATATCGTGCCCCAAAACACCAACCAATCAGATTGCTTATCTCTGCTTACCATAAGCAGACAATGTTCATCATCATTCGCCTAATGAACGCCTACACCAAGTTTGAACATTCTATTTCTAGCTCAATTAGTAGGAGAGTTATTGTGTTCCAAAGTATCGACCAATCAAATTGCTTATCACTCTGCTTACCCTCAGCAGAAAATGTACGTACATCATTGTACTTAGTCAAGGTATTGATGTAATAAAGCTATACACCAAGTGTTCTCACTCTCACTTAATTGAAACTAAAGTTATCATGTCCCAAAGCATCAACCAATCCAATTGCTTATCTCTGCTTACCCTAAGCAAAAAATTCTCATCTTCGAACTCCATCAAGGCATTCACCTAATAGACACCTACGCCAAGTGTGAACATTCTAGCTCAATTAGAAGGAGAGTAAGTGTGTTACAAAGTCTTGACCAATCAAATTGATTATCGCTCTGCTTACCCTGAGCAGAAAATGCTCATCCTCAAACTCTATCTAGGTATTCACCTAATAAACACCTACACCAAGTTTGAACATTCTAGCTCAACTAGAAAGTCTCGGCCAATCAAATTGCTTATCGCTCTGCTTACCCTGAGCAGAAAATGCTTATTATCGAACTTAGTCAAGGTATTGATGTAATGAAACTATACACCAAATTTTATCACTCTCACTTAAATTGAATTAAAGTTATTGTGTCCCAAAGCATCAACCAATCAAATTGCTTATCTCTGCTTACCCTAAGCAGAAAATGCTCATCTTCAAACTCCATCAAGGCATTGACCTAATAAACACCTATACCAAGTTTGAACATTCTAGCTCAATTAGAAAGAGAGTTATTGTGTCCCAAAAATTGTGACAGACAGACAATCCCATTTTAATAGTCCCCTGCTTTCATCGAAAGGTGGGGACAATAAACAAGACATCCACATGTGAAAATTATCCATGGTAGAGTAACCAAACTAAATAGGAAATGAGCAATGTGGTAAGCCTAAATAAAATTAAAAATTGTTTGGTCAGACATGAATATGATTCATCCTTCAGCAAAGAAACTGATTTTCTTTCTCATCTTTGCCAATTAAAAGCTTTTTACAGACATAGAGCAAGCTTACATATGTTTTTAAATTCTGCTTACTATGATAATATGGAGGTCTGAATGTATGTTCCTGTACTGACCAGCGTGGTGGAAATACAACAAAATCAGCCACGGCCACACCAGGTTTCAACGAAGGACAGGTTAGCACAGTAAATATTGATGGATCCTATAATAAATATACAATCCTTTATACTTCATCACCAGGAACTAATACCGTTTTGTGTATTGTCTCCCTTGATATAAGTTTTTTTACAAAAAAATGTGTATGCAATTATATAACTCAAATCATACAAATGAAATGAAATGAAATGGAGTTTAACGTCCTACTATTCTGCTCCTAACCTGGGCTAATGAAGACGGGCATACGCCATACAGTGTGCTATGAGGGAAATTTTGCACGGACAGCGGCACTACGGCCTACTCTTATATCGAATTCCAACTGCCAAGGGATCTTTTACGTGCTCGCCAATGTGTACACGGGACCTCGGTTTTTCGTCCCATCCGAACGACTAGACAGCTTTCCTTGTCAGCCCCTCCGTCCTGCATCACTGACAAGGGAGAACCACGCCGGAAAATCTGGATGAACTTTCTCGGCCAATGAAGGGATCGAACACCCGACCTCCAGGCTAGCGAGTTAGCGTCTTACCCACTTAGCCACGTGATCCCCTCAAATCATACAGCCAAAAAAGTTTCTTAGATACTGTTTCTGAAACTCTGCATTGTAGATGTATTGCCTTTCTTTTGTTTTATTGTTTGTTTTATTATTTGTCCTATACATTTCTTTTGTTTCCTTATTGGTCAAATAATAAACATCCCATTGACTAGTTTCTATCACTTCAGAAAATCCATTTGCATTGCCAGTTCAATATTCAACACTCTTAATTCTTTATTGTAAAATTTATTGTAATATTTACCATTCCATATAGTCAATAAACTTTGCGTGGATGAAAAGAGAGCCAATGTGATTTTGGCGTCTTTCGTGCCCCCTGCCAAAATCAGAAGAAATGTGAATATTTCTTGCAAACTCCTCAACAGACATTGATCATTTTTCTTTATAATTAAAGCTTAAAGTTCCTCCTCTTATTTTAGCTTTTAATAATGAATATTTTCACAACCTTCAAACTGAGGTCATTATAAGAATGTTCATAAAAAAAATTAGAAACAAAGACTTACTGCATGATCAAATGCCACCGCATTGATAACCATGAATTTCTTCAAATCATATTTGTATGGAGCATAATTTCCATGCCAAGCCACAACATCAAAAGGTGAATGATTCTGAAACAAAGAATTATATGAATACTGGTCATGTATGAAAATTAATTTGTACTTGGTAATGACTGGGGAACACTTGTCAAAATGTTGCTCTTTATCTGAACAAACCAGTGATTGTTTTCCATATACATTATGTGGTGTTTTATTGTTCTCAATCGCTAAATGCCACTCAAGGATTATGGATTATATTGTTTGGTGAGTTTAATTTACTATAATTACCTGTCTGGCTTTGAATAAATGGCCATGATACTTGTTGATGACCTCATATTCTTTCATCTCTCTATCTTCAAACCAAGCTACAGGTGTAAGGAAATCTCTAGGATTAGCTAATCCATTAGCACCTATAAATGGCATATTTATATGAAATAATATAAGTACCACAAAATAATACTAAATTCCTTAATGTAAAAAATATTATACTATTGGTAAAGAACATGACTAACGTAAGAAAATTCCATTGCCCGCCCCTCAAAATATAAGAATGAAAATGGTCATTTAATAAAACAGATGCATGTATTAATTTTTCTTATAACTTTGTCTTGATAGATTAAGTCTTACACGTACACCAGTTATTAATTCAAGTATTTTTGATTTATCGTAGGCTACATGGAATAGTAAAGCCTATGATGAATATAGGATGAAAAATTAGCTGGAATATTACCTATAGGTCCCAGATTAGGTAGTTGAAAATGATCACTAAACACTTCAAGTATATAACCTCGAGTTTCACCTTCAACCATTACATTAAATCGCATACCTCTCTATAATATCAATATAAAATTACATAAAATACTTGAAAAAAGTTACATTACTGAAATTTGAAAAATAAAATAGAGAAAAAAAAGAGATCTGTTTACCTGAATAACACAGATTTCGTTTGGAGCAACCAACATTTTACCAAATTCTGTAGTAATTGATAACATACCTTGTTGAGGTACTGAAATAAAAAATATATCATAGAATAATAATTAATGATGTTTGAAGAATGTAAGATGAAAATAGATATCCATCTACACATTAAGTTGGTTTTCAAAAGTATTTTTCTAAAACAGTTCCTTAAAAGCTGGGGAATTTCATTCCTTGAATGTCACAAAGCATATGAAAAAGAACATTGTTCAAAAAATAAATCAAATTTATTTCTGTAGAAACACAAAAATTACTGAAAGAAGCACTTCTATAATAGATTGAAGGGTTCACAAAGTTTTGTACAGATATATTAAGTGGTTCCTGTGATATTCTCTGGAAGAAGATTTGGCACAGAAGGTCTGGCAGAGCCCATTTCAATATCCCTTCCATACAGCATGGAATAATAATTATGATATATAGGTGGAATGGGCTTAATGTCTCATCAACACCTTATTTAGGTCATTTTGTGGTTGTATAGCATCAATCTGCTTAAAATACAGATCTATATTTCGATGGGTTTTTTTTAATTCTTTCGATGGCCTCAACTACAAGAAGATCTGATCGGTTGTAGGGGAGTGGCTTTTGACCCTGGTGTAGTGAAGACAAGCAAAAACAAAATTTTGAACTATAAAAAACAAAACGAAATAGTATATGTGGTATAGATTGTCATCAGATTGGTATAGAATTTGCCTGGTCAAGAGATTTTTTCACTTTTCTTCCAGTTTCTTTAACATTCACTACCAATTTGTAGTCCTATTTGCCAGTCTTGACTGACTGATAGTGAAATGAATCAGTTGCATAATTAGGTGTCAGTGAATTTTATATGCCATGAAATTAGAATTTCAAAGAATCTAACCTTAAATTTTAAATATATATTCAGTTAAATTTATAGTTTTTTATGTGTGAAAACAGTTGAAAATATAAATATATATATATATATATATATATATATATATAGTGCTACAATTTCTCATATCTGAAGTAAACAGAATATTGCAATATCTAACCAGCTAGCAAAATTTTGAACTGTAAGCCCTGGTATTAACCTGAAAGGATTCATTAACTTAACCTACCTATTAATAAATCTCCATCAGAACTGTAGAAACATCTGTAAATTAGGAATATATATGAATTTGCTGAATACCAATGAAAACTGATTGTTAATAGATATATTTAAATTCATCGAAAGCACCAAAATAAAAGAGAAATATGAAATGTTTAGTATTTCCAGTACAACCACACAAGCTACATTTGTATTTATTATAAATAATAATAATAATAATGGCAAAACTAAGCATGCCACTGGATTAATGTTTGAAAATTGTTGAATATCAATAAGTTTCTTTCTTTCAATAGGTTAGACAAACAGGGAGCCATGATGGTTCAGTTAGTAAGGCAGCACTGGCTCACTAACCATGAGGTGCAAGGTTTGATCTGGGTGTTGGTAGAGAAAGTTCCTTAGGATTTTGCAGCCTGGATTCCCCTTATCAGTTGTGTAGGATGTAGAACTTGGCAACAAACAGCTAAAGCCTAAAATTACTAGCATCCAAAATGATTGTTATAGTTTAATCCACTTACTTATCTCCCATAGAAGTATTACAGGTATATATATAGATTGCTATACCATGTCGTGATTTGGGATCACCTGCTCCACATATAGTTGATAAACCCTGAAAACACACAGACAATCCCATTCTAACCATCATTTTGTTAAAAAGATTAATCAAGTGCATTTTATTGCAATAAAGACTAAAATCTGACTGTACAAAATGTAAATGGGAAAGCAGGCTCACACTTTTGAAGTTTTTCAATCATAGATTTTTTTTAATGAGTTACGGTTATGACATTAAAATCTGAAAAATCACATTCCAAATAAGAAAACACATGTTACATGTATATATAACCACATCTTGGCATAAAAACCATAGTATTCCAATAAGATATTAATACCCATAACCCAAAACAGATAAACAGGTGAGGTAGTATAATGCAATGTATTTACCTGAACAAAATCTACAGATTTTTCAATTGTCTTTGGTATATCAAATGGCTGCCAGCGTAACTGTCAAATAATTTAAATTCATTTACATTAGTGGGTCCTTGATAAAAATATACTCATCAAAAAAGGTAAGGGATATTCAGAAACAATACAAAACTGCGGAAATGCACTGCTTTTTTTATTAGAGGTAACCAGTGTATGTTAATAACAGGCCAATTGCCTACACATGAACATAAACAGTTCATATGGGCGGCTTATCTGATGGCCCCATTTCACTCGCAAAGAGATACACTGTCAAAAGTGAAAATGGACGTTTTTGATTTTTGTCTTAATAATGAGTAATCAGCAATTTGTCGTGGCATGCTCCTAATCAACAGTCCAATCACGATTTGGGGCAATCTGACCCACTCCTCTTGCAGTGCCACGGCCAATTCTTGCAGTGTTGTCGGTTGACGTCGACGAAAACATCTCCTGATCAAATTAAACGTAACACACTAAAGCAAAGATACGCTAAACAGTAAATCTTATGCAACAACCGATAGGAAAGCAAACATGGATAGATAAACCAGCACGCGGCAGTTTTCATCAACTCTTCCTTGAAGTGTCAAATTTGACAATGAACCCCTCCCACGCTTATGGCGCTATTGCGTGTCGCATGTGCAGCTCAGTGGTTCTGTTGGGGCTATAAGTTCTTCATTTGTGAACATATTCTCAAAGCATGTTAAATGTCCATGACTATTTATCATATTGCAACCTGCATAGGTATTTGCATTTCAATATCCCCTAGAGTATAATTATTTCCTAAAATTACAGTATTGAGTATGTGGTATTCAGTCAGTACAGTTCCGCACTCACTAAAGAGTAGGGTGTAAAATACTATATGCTTGTTCTCTAATTACAAAATTGACTTCAATTAGATCACCTAAATTCAAGTCTGATTTCTTGTTTATTTTTAAGAGTAGTGTCTGATATGAAATTGTACTATAAAAGAAACCTGCACAAATTGATTTTATGGCTAAAAGCCCAAATTATATATTTAGACCTTATATTAATCAGAACCTATTCAATTATAACATGATGCACATATATGTAACATTCTACCTACTTGATTAGGATTGGGTTCCACAGCATCCCAATTATGAGTAACATTACCAGAATTAATCTTTGTAAAAGGTTCATGAAGAACTGCTGGTCGAATTCTATATAACCAACTGAAAACCATAAATAACCACTAACACATTTGGCAAATTACCACACATGATACAGAAATCAACAAACAAAAATTAGGCAAACTATAAAATATTTGTAACTGTCACAACCTTAAAAAAAAACAAAAACGACCTGATACCAAGAATAAATAGAAGTATAAGAGGTTTATTCACGTGGCTGAAATGCCAGCATAAACTACATCCTAATACTTCTTTTATGCATGTGCAACACAGATAAAGTCTCTGGTATTTAGCTTAAAAAATACAATAATATTTAAATTGATTTTTCACAAATATGACAAGTTTTAAATAATTTACAGTCTTCACGCACCTACCGAACAACGAACAAATAGTCTGGAGGCTCAGAGCAGGTGAGTGTCCATCAAATGGGCACAAAATCACTTCCAACTTTTCCATAGTAAACTTTCGCGTAGAATATGATGCCAAGTGGTAATCAGTCCGCCGTCGGAGCGTTTTTTGAGATATTTGGGATCAACGGTCAAATGAGTAAATATCAGCGTACAAGATAAAAACTAAAGCGAAACCTGTTCTAATTAATAATTGGAACATTTAAAATTTATCTTTAAGTGGTCTTAACATCGAACTTTTAGTTTGGAATGTCGAAACAGAACGAAACCACTTCGAAAATACTTAAAAACTGTCAAATTAAAATCTCTCTGATTTAGTTTTTATATTGTATGCTGACATTTTATTTCTTTAAATCTTCCTAGTGCAAAAGCAGAAAATTTGACCTTTTGACCTCTCTGGGGGTCACTAAGAACAAAGGTGAATTTAGCAAGTTTACATTTTTATTGAAAGAGTGATTACTTTCGATCATTTTCAGCATATTTTCATGACACAAGAATGGCTGCGCATGCACATTCACTTTCAGTGCAAATGACCTCATTTGACCTTTGACCCAAAATATCTCGAAAATGCCCAAATGGGGAACTGATTACCACTAAGCATCGTATTCTACACAAAATTTTACTATAGAAAAGTTGGGTCTGGTTTTGTACCCGTTTGATCGACAACCCCGCACTTAGCCTCCGGTCTAAAAATATTTCATCGAAAGTGTGTTAACAATTTATATTACATTACAAACCTTCTTTGGTTATCTGTTCGTGGAGCTGTGAATGCTGCACCTGACAACTGTTCTGCATATAAACCATAAGCACATTTTTGGGGATTATTCTATTAAAAATAGAGATTACAGCTAATTTTGAAGTAATAACCCACTTTCAACATCAATTTAAAGATACATTAACGCGTACAAACTTTGTGATTTGATGATATATTTGGACTAAAAACATATTCAAAGTAACCAATCTATCAAAAATTTGCTTCAATTCCCTCTCAAAACTTTGTATTCTTTGGGGATATCTATAGCTATAAGTAAGCTGTTGTTAGATGCAATGTCTGTCAACTTGGCTTCATAGTGGGAGGGTCCATTTTTCAGAATGTATTTATCATTACTTACTGTACATTTACCACACACATTGAGGCCTAAGTAAATTCTTAATTATTTCTGTCAACTTTTTTTTCCGCTGTTTAATTGCAGAGTCTTTTGTACGGTGATACCCTGACAATTTTGCCCAGTGCTTGCCCCATGGGCCTTTTTCGGATAATCCAGTATTTTTCTAGTAAGATTGGGTGTCTATATACCAAATTAGGCATACTTTTATTGGAAATCTCCACCCGATAAATATTCTTCTGGAAAAGTATCTTTAATGAGCACCCCTATCCATTTTGGCCTATAATATAAGCCTGAACAATACTTCCAAGATCAAGTGTTGCATTTATCGACTGGAGAATGTAGTTTCAGCTTTATTCATACACTAATGCTACCTTTGATTGGTGTAATAATGTGGTTCCTGTTTTTCAGCACCTGAGTTGGTTTTATACTGATTGTGGACAAAGCTGCCAAACTTTGCATATTAATCATTTCAAAATCTTTTAATACACTTTTAATTTACCTGCCCCTCTGGTAAAGCTCCAGGACAACGAGGATCTTCACTTGAAAACTCATTCCCAAAACCAGACTGATACTAAAAAACAGACATTGTAATACATATTAAATTCTTAGTAAATATATATTTTGCACATGTAAATAGACATAGTTCAGTCAGATTTTAACACCCAATATTACAAAACAATAACTTCACCAGTTTCTGTAAATTATTGTATATGCAGAACCAGTAGTGTATTTATCTATGGGACTTCCCTTTTCTAATGATTGCATTTTTAATAAAATAAATGAAATGATATGTTTTTGTCACACTTTTCTGCACGATTATTTCAACTCATATCTCCATAAATTATATCGATTTTCGATCAATTACTGTTCTTTAAGCAAAACAGTCATTATCAATTTAAAATCGTAACATAAATATTGTGTCCAAATGTGAGTTAAAAAAATAGAAGATTATACACAAGTTATGTCCCTTCCATACAACGACCAAACAAGCATGAATTATCTGATTTTGATACAAGAAGACTGTTATTTTAAAGTACATATGTTGTATCTAGCTAAAGGAATGGGTGTATATTAAAAAAAACGACTGTATAAATGATTGATTTTGAAATAGGCAGTGGCTATTGTTACGACGAGTCGTAAAAATAGTCCTCAGGCTATTGTTACAACGATGCTTTCAGAGCCCTCCATCGACAAAGTTTAGGAATGGGTTAGGATTTTGTCGATGGGGGGCATACATTGGAGCAAAGGGTAATCATCAGTGCCACATGCATTAGTGGTTTGCATTAGTGATGTGGGCCGAGGGGGGCACGGCCAACTGGATCCGGGCCTGTAGTGAAGTTGAAATCCATTGATTCAGAGGAGTAATAGAAATTGATGGTCGTAACAATAACCAGAGGACTATTTTTATGACTATTCAGTTTTTAACTTCGCCGATGGAGGGCTCTGAAAGCATCGTGGTTTGGGTAGATTTGTGTATTAATATGACTTCAAAACTTGCTTCATAGATAATAATTGAAATCACAACTGTCATAAAGAACGGTATATTATCAAATAACAATATAATTCATTGTGATATGAGTTGGATTTCGGTAGATTATGATTTATGTTGTGCTACTCCATCTGTAAGTTACTCTGTAAGTCTGTAGCTCAGCTGGCTTATTCAATTAGGATAAATAAATGCACACCTTTCATGTCAAGGTCACATTATATAGATGTAAAATCATTGTGTTGGATCAGTAGTTTTAGTTCCCTATGTTTATTAACAATCAAACTTGTCTTGACCAACTGTGTGCTGTAGATGTCAAAGAGACAACATTTTTGTCAGAATTGCTCAGTAAAAAAACTAAAATATTTTTCCTCAAAATCTCACTGCCCTACTTCTTCATTCATGCATGGTCAAGGGCAAAATATAGTTAACCATAAATTGAATAAGGAGTTAGGCTAGTTACTAAAACCATTAATAACATATCCTTCAAACATCAACAAACGATAAAGCTACCTTCAGTTCTGATGACATTATGATGATGTTTGTGCAGTGCAACTTTTTGATGACTGCGTGATCACACGGCACCGTCAGCAGAAGGCCGTACTTTGAATAGTCTCGGTTAACCAGACATTTCGTCTGCTTTGACGTTAGAGTTACAGGCCTTAGAGCACTTTCTGTTAAGGTCACCACATGATGGCCCTTTTTATTGTCAAAGATCTGTGGCTTTTAATTCTTTCGATCTATTTATTTCCTTAAATTTTATTATTTGGGTTATTAATTACATAAACTTGAATTCTGCAGTGGAAAATAATAAAGACGGTTAAAAATTAACAGGTATGTATGTATTGGTAGATATGTACACATATGATGATGAATGAAAGTCCTTACTCCTTGTCAGCTTGTCGTTGATTGTCGTTTCATGTATAAGAATGATCATGGACCTTATAATGTATTATATTTATAAGGTCCATGGAATGATGTTCTCATGTAGGTCCAAATTAAATTCAATTGAAGGAAACCACAACAGTGACAAGAGTCTGTCTTCAGTCTATGTACAGAAATTTAATGCAGCAAAAGGGTGGATCTTGAGGCCCATATCTCCTTACACTGAGTCTATGCCCGTCTTCATTAGCCCAGCATAGGAGCAGAACAGTAGGACGTTAAACCCCATTTCATTTCATTTCATTTCATTTCTGTACTAGCCTCAAGGAAGTGTATATTCTTATTCTATTGGGTACCCGGACCATTCGGCCAAAACACCACTCGGACCATGACCAGTCGGACCAAAAAAAAAGACCAATCAGACCAAAACAGAGACCACTCGGACCAACCATAAAGACTATTCTCGGAGCAACCTAAAAGACTACTCGGACCATTGAACCCTGAAGACCACTCAGTTTACATGTATATTGGAAGACCACTCGGAGCAACCTAAAAGACTACTCGTACCATTGAACCCTCAAGACCACTCGGACCAATCAGTTTACATGTATATTGGAAGACCACTCGGACCAATATTTGTATTTGCCACTCGGACCAACCCAAAGGGCCGCTTCTCAACCATTATGTAGCTTCACTTATTCCTTTAAAAAATAAAATACAGTTTTTAAATAAATATAAATCACAATACAAAAAGGCGAATAATTTATAGGTGAATCTATACATAATTTAAAAATGTGTTCGTTACTAGATGTGAGCTACGGGTAAGTACATAACAGCAAATATTCATATTTATTACATCAACAATTTCTTCAATATTTTTTATTAAAAGTTTTTAATATGCCCGTGATATATGCCCGTTTTTATTAGCCCAGTCTGATGAGTCTAACCTAGTATCGAACCACATTTATTCAAATATATATTTTTTTTTTTAAAGTTTTTAATATGCCCGTGATATATGCCCATTTTTATTGGCCCATCTTTATTCATAACTACTCAGTTATCATTGTTTTGTTAATTGATCATCTTTGATGTGCTTCATTATGATCAAATACCACAGGTAAGTACATAACACTTAAAATTTTCATATTAAAACAAACACAATTTATTAAAACAACAATTTATTATTGGCCCGACTAGTCATTAAAACAAACACAATTTATCAAAACAACAATTTATTATTGGTCCAAGTAGTCATATTAAAACAAACACAATTTACTAAAACAAACACAACTATTTATCTATTAAAACACTTGATCCGAGTAGTCTTTCTGTTTGGTCCGAGTAGTCTTTTTGTTTGGTCCGACGTCCGAGTAGTCCTTTTGTTTGCTTCGAGTGGTCTTTTTGTTTGGTCCAAGTGGTCTTTTTTTGGTCCGAGTGGTCCTTTTGTTTGGTCCGATTGGTCTATCAGTTGGTCCGAGTGGTCGATCAATTGGTCCGAGTGTTCTTTGGTCTGAGTGGTCATGGATTCTTCTATTTACTGTTTGTCGAAAGTTTAAATCTTCTCCGGTAGTTTTACTAGGAACTTCTTTCCTGCTCAACGGTCGCTTGTCAGTCACTGTAAACATAAATGTGTATAGAGCCAGTGTCAGTATCATGAGTATGTGGGGATGCTCGGTTGTCAGTCCAGAACGTTCCGAGTGATGCAGAATTCAGTCCTGTCACAGTTCTGTCAGTCCTGACAAAGGAGGTGGTGTGAGTAGAATCGTGACGTAATTACACCTAAAATGAATATGTTTCAGCTGTCATGGTTGTTTGAGATATTTTCTCATGCAGTCAGCGCATGCATTCTAGTCCAACATCCCATCTTCACTCGATTGTCACTATTTTGGGGTTTGACAGATCTCAATTCTGGAATGTTCAATCGAGCATCCCCTCTGTGACATTGACAATACATATGTCGATAAAAAACGGTAAACTTCTGTCATATAGCTTGGGCTGTGCCATTGCAGTAGACAATGCACAAATTTAAGAATCTTGGCGATAAATGGAACAAAATTTATCGTAGGTAACCAGGGAAATTGCTACCTTTTATAACAGACTAATTTTTTCAAAGATTTTAAAGTTTAACCAGAATAAAGTTCCCAGTAAAATTTACAGGGAATTCAAAGCTTTTGACAAAGAACCAATGGATGGACCGATGGAGTATAAGAAAACCTACATTCAGAGCTGAACTACCCCATATGCAGCTTAATTTGGTCCTAATTTACAATAAAATCTTAAACATACTAAATGCAGGCATATTCTAGTTTGACTGAAAAATAACCAGGAAATTATGATAATTATGATGATTTTAACTTTCAGATGATGTAGAAAATATAACTTTTGAAAGGCTCAGTTTCTAGTCTTCACCTTTTAACAGGATGGAACCTAAATTAGGAACCTTAATTACTAAAAACACCACATATGATATCATGGTGTATGGGTGTTTAGGAACCTATGAAACAGTTGCTTGTATAAGGTACGTCATAAAAACCTAATTAATATTTCAGAATCTTGATAAATATTTATGGGGTTATTAATCTTGCTACACAAATTTTAATCACATTTTTATACACCCACATTGAAATGTGGTCGTATATTGTTGTTGCCCCTGTCCGTCCATCCGGTGTCCACTGTGGATGCTCTAGAGGCTAAAGTTAATATCCGATTGACTTTAAATTTATACACAGTGTTTAACGTCATGAGACAAAGAAGCCTATTGATTTTCAGCGATTTCCGATAATTACTGCCAGAGTTATGGCCCTTGATCACTTCAAAATATCTTGTGGACGTTCTAGAAGCGAAAGTTAATATCCAATTGACTTTAAATTTATACACAGTGTTTAAGGTCATGAGATGAAGAAGCCTACTGATTTTCAGCAATTTCCGATAACTACTATCCGAGTTATGGCCCTTGCTCATTTCAAAATATCTTGTGGATGCTCTAGAGGCTAAATTATGATTCGATTGACTTTAGATTGATAAACAGAGTTTAAGGTCTTGAGACGAACAAGTATATTGATTTTCAATGAATTTTGATAACTTGAACAGCTAAATCCATGATATTAAATGTTTTGTATACTAAACGTTAGCATGGGGCAGAACTTTATAAAAACCAATTAAATTCTAATGATTTTCTGATAATTACTTAAAGTGCACATAAGATGGGCTTGGAAACTTTTGGATATGTGTAGCCAATGGTTACAATATCAACTTTACGGCAAGTTCACACCAATCTGATTGAAATTAATTCAGTTATCTTCACTCAAAGTCGTAAAAATGGACCTCCCGTAAAAACGACTTTGCCAATTATCGAAAACACTCTTAATCCCCTCAGACGCCAGTGACGTCACAGTGACCGAATGCATATTCGGAATGTTTATTCCTTAATTACCTATATACAGCCGGCGTGTGTACTCATTAACGCCTGACTGGTTCCTTAATCCCCCTTAGTTCCTTAATTAAATAAAACAATTGACTACGGAATAATTTGTTTTGTAATTCATTTTAATTTAAGATTCAATTTAGAATTTGTTTCTCATGAAAGCAATTTTAATACCCTCTAACATCGTGTGCAGTCCAATTGATTAGAGATACATTTTCGTCAAAAGAGTATTGTGGTTCTAATTTCCCCGAGTAAAAAAGTACAGGGGTAACAAGATGTGGTCACGCAAATTGTATCATAAAAGTCAAACATGAATGAAAAGCGATTTGTAAATGACGACCCGTTATTTCGTACGGCGGATTTGACTTCATTACTCTGAAATAGACCGTAAAAATGAAATGCGAAAAAATATCTCAACATACAGTACAAATAAATTTTGTTGGTAACCATCTAAATGGAATAACAGACAGATTGAGAAGTGTCATCTAACTATCTTTGTGTATTGATAATAATAGTCGTGTCGTTAACATCAGTCATTAATTAATCAATCCGACTAAACTTATACAGACTTGGGGGTCATTAATTAATTTACATCTCGGTGTTAGCAGTGATTGTTAGTGGGATTAAGAATGCTGATTAGGTAATTATCTTTTTTACGCCGGCCAGATCAAAGGCATCACTCTAGGTGGAATGTGTGCGTAGTACCTACAAATGAACTAATAGTAGAATCGTACACACACATATTTATTGTATAAAATAATTAAGTTTTACTCATCAGTTGTTTATAATTATTATTTAATTTTTCTGTTTTTATAATCAAGTAGCATCACATTATTTGTTGACTGGCGTTCAAACAACATTTAATTGACTTGATATGAAATATTCTTTATAATAAAAGTATTTTACAATTGCATTGACAGTTTAATCACTCACCAAACGGCATCAGGAACTCCGCGTATTTCATATTCATGTCCATATTTCGCGCCAAAGTTTAACCTCAGTAACTACGCCCGTAGTGCATGGAACCGTACATGGCAATAACGTTGATTGGCTGAGAAATGAGGGCGATCTATGCATGCTCATCGGAAAATTCCATATTCGCTGTGAATTTCAAATTGAGTTACGATACAAGTTGTTCTTTGTGTATAGAAATGGTTATTATTATTATTATGTATAGCTAATAATGAATATATCGACAATTGACTAGCATCATTTGTATTTCTGTACTTAAGTTTGGGATATCAAGTATTACTGGGTTATCCAAATTACCTGTAAATGCGCTAATTGCTTGAGTCATCTTCATTTGACACGTGGCCTATTTAAACAAAGGCAGCTTAAATTGATGTACGGCATGATACAGCATTTTAAATTCACTCTAAAATATTCCAATCACAAATGTCTAATCTATACCAATGAAAGACGATAATTCGGTGATTATGATTAGGCCAGTCACGTTGTAATTGGACCGTCTATAGACGCTTGTCCAGTTGCCTTGTGTATTGATAGTGCTATATTGTACAGACAGTGAGATATTGTATAGATAATGTATATCCTATGTGTAGTGCCTGTGACGTCACCAGCCAATCAACCGGATTAAGGTCGTAATTGAAAAATCGAAAAGCATTTTGGCGTGTCGGATACTTAAACGTTAACAGCGGACTTAATTTTAATCAGATTGGTGTGAACTTGCCGTAAAGTTGATATAGTAACCATGGGCAATACGTACATTAAATTTAGATTTTTGATCTTACGTGGTCTTTAATAAGTTGTTACTCTTAATTAGATTTTAGTGTATTATAAATGTTTCATTACCGAAAGAAAGTAAAAATATGTGACAACTCTATTGACTGCCGGGATGATTTAGGTGCTGTGGGCGTATGTTTCGTTGCCCGGCAACCTATCTTTTGACTACATTTTATGAAATTCACCAGAGTTTGTTGTTAAATGATAAAGATGTGCCCTAACTCCTAATTAAAATTTCAGAATTTTGATCTGTTTATGCATGTGTTGTAGATTAGATTATGTATGAACACAAAATATCATCATTTGACTACCCTGGTGGACACGTAATATGACTGTGAGTGTATATTGTGTAGTGTCTAAAAAGTCATTAATTTTGATCGCTTCAAAGAAATGAAAGATATAACTGTAACTATTTTATTTTATTACATTACAGGAATGGTATTTTGTCATCGTTAGCTTTACTTACAGCTCTCTTCTGTATCATTAAAATTATCCGTCTGCACATGGCATGTAACAAGTCTGTTCATCAGTATTTCATCTTCTACTGTGCTTCGCTGGAATGTGTTTTAGGGTAATTTAAATAGGTTTTGATAATTCTTCTGATACAGTAAATCCATATTAGTCATTACTACTACCTGAATGCATTTTCCTAGAATTTATTTCTGATAGTTTAGAAATACCCCACAATCACATGTTAACTATTTTCTTAAATTGTTTTGGCACCAATTTGTAAATGGTATTAATAAACTTCAATCTCGATCCCAGAGATAAGTTTACCCATTTTATACGCCCCCGTCCGTCCGGCGTCCACAATTGCTTGTGGATGCTCTAGAGGCAAAAGTTAATATCCAATTGACTTTAAATTTATATACAGTGTTTAAGGTCATGAGGCGAAGAAGCCTATTGATTTTCAGGGATTTCCAATAATTACTGCCAGAGTTACTGCCAGCTTAGGAACTAGTTTCACGTTGATTAATGGCCGGCAAGTTTTACCAGAGATAAACGAAGGGTAATGTTATCTCTGGGATCAAGATTGAATAAAATTTGCATTATATATTTGTTTATTAATATCATTTGTAAATTTTATTGCAGGAGTATACACTGGCTCATTGGTACAGTAAGCCAGTTAGATTTTGTTCTTCAGTATCTGAAACTAGTGCAGTTTTTAGTTATGTGCCATTATTATTGGACTCTGGCAACTAGAGCTTTAAGAAGAGAGCAACTATCAAAAAGGTATTCAAGATTATTCAAGTATCTGCATTATTTATACCTCTAATTATGGAGAAAAATGTATAATTTAGTAAACAAATAACAACACCTGTTTAAAACCTTTTATTTATATCTATAGATTTATTACGATGACTAGCCTGAAAAAAAACCCAACCCAACAGGATCTGCATAATCCACACTTCATGCCATTGTTATTTTTATAGGTTTCTTTTGCCATTTCTGATTTTGGCATGTACTTATTTTACTGTGATAAGCACGCTTGGAATAATTAACGTACAGTCAACATGGACAGAATGTTTACGTAAGTTATCCAGTTTATTTATTATAAACAATATGATCAAATTATTCAGCTTGAATTTCAGTATAGTTTTCTAAAATTTCCTACTTTTCTGCTCAATCCGGGCAAATGAAGACAGGCATATGCCAAGCAGTGTGCTATGAGGGAAATTTGCCTGGACAGGGCCCTACTGCCTGCACCTCTGACAAGGGGAAACCGTGACGTAATATCGTAAGAAAATTTATCGACTGAGATTGATCCTGGGACCTCGAGGTTAATGGGCTAGCACTTTACACACTGAGCTACCACTTTAAAATAAAAACAAGAATAAAAATATTTTTTATGAAATTTAAGATTTATATGAGCTATTTGTAATTACAGAACCATATTGGTTAGAATTATCAGCAGCTGAGTTTGCTATTGTTCAACTGTTTGCTGTAGCTGGATTTTATATTACAAGACGTCTTAATGAAATAAGTACATTAGATTCTGTACGCTGGTCACAAAAGAGAGATCTATGGTGGTAGGTATTATATATAGATAGAACTCAATGACCATTGAATACCCACTGTACCGCTCAGGTTATTCAATGGTTCAAGAGAGTGTATCCCTGTGCAAGTATACACTCGAGTGAACCATTGAATAACCCGAGCGGTATTCAATGGTCATTTAGTTCTGTTTTTATTCTATAACTACATGTAAATATCAAAATACACTGTACTATCCAGATTATCAAAAACAAAATCACCAATAACGTTAAAATTCATCATAGGTTCCACCTTTTTTCTTTCTTTTTTACAATAATTGAGGTTTTTAGTGTTGACGTCATTACACTTTGACGTAATTCTGAAAGTGATGTCATTCTGGACAAAAGTAGTATGTGTACAAGCCATTGAATACAACCATAGGTTATTCAATGGCTGTATTCAATGATATTTGCTTGTATTTGTAGTTATAGAATAAAATGTATTAAACAACTTGTTGAAGCATGATAAATTCTTTGGAAAACATATTCTGTGTGCTAGAATATCTTCACAACTGTTCAGATTAAACAGTTCTGCAATGTATTCACTGTGAGGACTTTTTCTGCCAACAGCAAGAGCAAACCTGAGACCACCTGTTTAGCAGTATATCTCCCGTAACCATCAGTATGAGAGCAAATGCATGATTTTGAAAACTATTCTTATTCTATACAACTTGTAGTTAAACTGGTATATTAGCATCAAGGTGGAATTTCGGATTGTAAAATCACCATAGCAATTGATGAAGTGATTGCACAGACAGGAGTGGAAAGTCTATATACCTGTTACCTGTTATTGTTGCTTGATGTGACCATGTTACTATAAAACAGTTTTATAGATACAATGAAATTTTTCTGGGATATTCAATGTAAATGACAAATTACTGATTACTAAAATGCTAATTAAAGATGCCTTATGTAAGAGCTAAATCGGCATTTCTTTATTTTGGCTTCAAATGTTATATGAACTATTGTTTAGGCATTTATTAACATAACAAGCTTAATCAACTCTTTAGACTATCGGATGACAGAGATTTAATCGGATTGAAATATGATTGCCATTTAATGATTTAACTAAAAAATGGAGAAGAGTGGCTGTGTCTCAAATGTCCAGTACCATTGCTACAGTAATAAACAATCTGCGCTACATCTTTCAACACCCATAACTTTGCTGAGAATAAAGTAATTTGAATGAAATTTTCAATATTCATCTTACATAATGCATCTTTAATATATTGTAAATTTTTCTTTCAGTATTGTAATTGTGTTTGAGATATCTGCAATGGTTGGTTTCTTGTATGACATTACTCTACAAATTGGTATGATTATTATGTATTTATTGTCCAAGTCAAAAGAAAAACTGGAAAACTGGGTTAAAAGTTACTTAACGTATACTACATAAAACACTTTTTAAGTTGAAAGACACTAAAATTCAAGTAACCCAATAAAATATTTCTCTTTTTTGAATTATACAAATATACTGAGCGCCATGAAAAACGTATCACTTTTTTTTCCCAAATTTTTATTACTAGGTGGTTTTGTATGTATAATATTATGCAATACTATGAACTATTGTTTCACACAATGCTCCCAAACGCAAAAATATCGGCCCGTGTGCCAAAAAAAAATTGCACGAGATGCACATGAAAAACCCAATATTCACGTGCAGCATTGTTTGTGAGCCCTTTAAAAGCATGTTTTCAACTTAATGTGCAGTACATGAACTGTGAAACGTCAATCTGTCGTAATTTGTTGTTGGGCGTGTGAAGGAATCGAGCTAGAGATGCCGAGACTTACTGAAAATCAACGGAATGAAGCCATGGGAATGTCCAGGGCTGGCATGTCTACACGTGCTATTGCCAGACACTTCAATTGTCATCAGTCCACTATTGTAAGGTTGGTGGAACGTGTTCGAGTTACTGGATCAACACGTGACCGTCAACGTCCTGGTCCACAACGCGTTACAACCCAGGCTCAAGACCGCTACATCCGGGTCACTCATCTGCGTGACAGATTCCGCCCAGCGACTCGAACAGGTGCAGCAGTTGTCAGAAGACAAGAACCAGTAAGTGCCAACACCGTAAGACGTCGTCTAAGAAAAGTTGGACTCCGTGCACGACGACCTTATGTTGGAGCTATCCTCAGGGATCATCACCGTCAGCGGCGTTTGATATGGGCTCAAGGACACCAGACATGGAGAAGAGTAGACTGGCAAAGTATGCTCTTCAGTGATGAGAGTCGCTTTCACCTTTATCACGCTGATGGCCGTCAACGTATGTGGAGACGTCTTGGGGAACGTCTTGTAGACTGCTGCGTTTTCAAAACGAATCGATGGGGTGGGGGAAGTGTAATGGTGTAGGGAGGCTTCACATTTCATCACCGGACCGCCCTACACATTTGCAGGGGTCGCATTAATGCTGTAGCCTACCGTGATGATGGCCCCCGGAGGACACACGCGCTACTGACATCTGTGTCGTACTTTTGGTTTTGACCCCTCTGACTTTGTACCCTTGATTACAGATTAAACATCCATAAGTGTACAAATGTGTTGTCATTGATGTGTTCCCATTTGAATATTGTTCACAATAAGAAGCAAAATAAATAACATATGTTTACAGGATCATTTTGTTATACGAAAAACCTAAGTGATGCGTTTTCCATGGCGCTCAGTATAGATCAGGAAAAAACAATGATTGGTCAGTAGAAATTTAAACTAACAAACCAACCAACAGTGAGGCTGATGTCTCCCACCGAAATCCCAAAATAAATAGATGACTCATATTAATTAATCGCACATTTATTTTTTTCAAAAGTATCAAGCAATCAAACTGATTATCACCTAGACACTAAATTACATCACTCTCTATCAGGTAGAATCAAAATTATCTTGTCCCAAAGGATCGACCAATGGAATTGTTTAGCTTTAGCTCAAAATGTTAATCATTTAACTCAATCAAGACATTCACCTAATGAACATCAACATCAAGTTTGAACATTCTACCTCAATTAAAAGCAGAGTTGTTATGTTCCAAAGTCTTGACCAATCGAATTGCTTATCGATCCTTAGCCTAAGCAGAAAATTCTCATCAAACTTAGTCAAGGTAATAACTTTGGTTTTAATTAAGTGAGAGTGATGAAACTCCGAGCATAGATTCATTATATCATTACCTTGACTAAGTTTGATGAGAATTTTCTGCTTAGGCTAAGGATCGATAAGCAATTTGATTGGTCAAGACTTTGGAACACAATAACTCTTCTTCTAATTGAGGTAGAATGTTCAAACTTGGTGTAGGCATTCACTAGGTGAATGCCTTGATCTAGCTTGATGATAAACATTGTCTGCTTACGGTACGCAGAGATAAGTAATCCGATTGGTTGATGCTTTGGGGCACGTTAATTTTAGTTATAATTAAGTGAGAGAGATGAAACTCCGAGTATAGATTCATTACATCATTACCTTGACTAAGTTTGATGATGAGAATTTTCTGCTTAGGCTTTGGAACATAACAACTCTGCTTTTAATTGAGGTAGAATGTTTAAACATGATGTAGATGTTCATTAGGTGAATATCTTGACTGAATTCAATGATTTAACATTTTGATCTAAAGCTATGTAATACCATTTCATGTCACTATGCAAATAAGTCTTACATGAATATCATAATAATTAAGGTGTTTTTTCAACATTCACTTTATGCTCTTTGATGTCCAGAGACATATCTTATGGCTTCACCCATCATCTATGTTTTATGTTTTCATTAATTCCTCTTTAACCCTTTATCCGCTGTTTTTACTATACTATATATGTGCTATCATAATTAATCTTAGCATACTTACTTTGATAACCCAATTAAGCTAGAGTTTCATGATTGCTAACTTGTGGTTTCTCTTATCATTGTTCAATGTACGTATATATAACACTGTCACAATTTTTTCCTCATTTGTAATTTGTATGCTTGATAACAACCAGTGAATTCTTGTCGAAACGTCATGTGTATATAATATAGTGATTGTTATCCATAGAACTGTGTTGTGTTATATTATGTTCAATCGCTAAATGCAATTCAAAGATTATGACCTGGTTTGATCGAATTTTTATAGCAGGGCATTCCTTCGCAATTACAATGTTTGAGGAGGATTTGAAGCAAAACTATGACAAATTAATTAGTTTGAATATGTTTTTAGTCCATATATACCATTAAATCGCCCAGTTTGTATGCGGGAATGTATCTTTAACCAAGTAGAGATCATTTGACAAAATAAAAAAAAGGATTCTCTGAGAACCAGAATATTTATTTTGTATGGCCTAAAAGAGAAAGACAACATTATTTCAAACTAACTACATTTACATAATGTATCTAATTATGACCATATGTGATTAATGCCAAATAGCTTACTATTAAATCTTATTTAAAAATTGATTATTTATGTTATAGTTGGTGATGAAGAAGAAGGCTGTAGTGGTATATTTGTAAGTTGTACTCTATTGAAATTTATGATTTAAATTTGAAGGACACATGCCTGAGAAAAGTAGACAAAATAACTTAATCAAATGATTATGGTTTGATATTCGTGCCATAACAGACACCTGATTGAGTTGTGAAATAATTCCCCCTCTCCCCTAGGTGAAATTTCTGCACTAATTCCCAAAAGCTGTTCATTTCATAATTTCTTAAGACCAGAAGACATCGGACTTGTGGTCAGATCCTCAATAACTGTTCTTTTACAAAATAGTTATTGTTCTGTAATTGCCTGCCTGATATACATTAGAGTTCACTAATTTACTTGATAACCTGGCACTGACAAATCTGGCATTGTTAATTGTTGCCATATTTAAAGATACATGCCCACGATAGTATTTATAGGGTAGTTATTTCCAATAAA
Source organism: Patella vulgata (assembly GCF_932274485.2). Lineage (NCBI taxonomy): Eukaryota > Metazoa > Mollusca > Gastropoda > Patellidae > Patella > Patella vulgata. The sequence goes on from NC_065880.2 coordinate 47,888,692, forward strand.
AGTATGACAATTTTGGTACACATGGAAAGTAGACACCCAATAAACTAGAAAAATACTGCCCTGAAAACACCCAAGACAAAAATGTAAGGGTGTCCTTCACTGACAGCCTGTCAGCTCGAGTATGTAATGAGTCCTTATGTGCTGATCTAATGACCAACAGTTGTGAGAACATTCAGGGAATTAAAAAGTCCAGTTAACTCTGTGATTAAATGGCAGAAAAAGAAGTTGGCAGAGGATAATCCAAGAATTTACTTTGGTTTAGATATTTACGGTATATGGACAGCGACTAATGACTAATACATGGTAAAAATGGATTCTTCAGCAGTCATGTCACATGAAAAACAAGATTATTTAAAATAGATTGGGCTACTTTCCTTCCAATTATGATGTTTTGAGAGGGATCTGAAGCAAAATTTTGATGGATAGATTAGTTTGAATCTGATTTTAGTCCAAATATCTTTTGCACCTGAGAAGGCATCCTTAATAACCATGTCAACAATCTGGTTAATAAATCAGCAGCTGAGTTGAAGGACATTAAATTTAGATGGCTTTTGGCATAAACTAAATCAAATAATTTAGTCTCCTTTAACACAGTATAATATTCTTTTTACTTACAGTTATATGCCCAGGAATTATACACACCTATATTTGTATCATTTACAGTAAGTTATCCAAACATTTTGTTTCATTGAGAAACAGATAGCAAAATTGAAAATGGTTCAGTAATCTATACTTTTATACAGGGGTCTTCCTTTTGACCTAGTGAACAATACCTGCGAATTTGGGAATAAAACTGTTAAATTAATTATTGCACACAATCTAATCTGTGTTCCCATAAAAAAAATGTAAAACTTTTATCACCATTATCTTGTGTTGTTTTTTTTAACGCCGGGGTTTAAATGACTTAAACAGGATTCATCTTTTCATTATTTTAACACAACATTTTTATATCCTATTGATAACGATAGGAACAGGAATCCTATTATCTCATAAACCCTTAATACTATGTCTATAAAATGGGTCCTTACATGAGATTATTTTGCATGTGTCCATTGTGTGTTTTTTTTAAATAATACATTTATGTTCTTTTTAACAGATATTAAAACTATTATTACCTATATGGGTGATGTTGTATGTATTTCAACCATCTCCAGCTGTTTTAGAATGTGAGGATCTAAGACCTGTAATAAGTGACGATGCTGTAAGTCAAAAAATAAACTTTTTTTTTTGATAAACTTGAACACTTTTTCCCTTTTCTCTTGTGGAATGTTTAGATGTTTAGGTAAATGTAATGTATTCTTGCATAATACCTTCATGTTTTAAAAGTTTATCCCTAATCCATGATTTATTTGATAACCAAAATATACTTTAATCTAGATTTAACCCAAATATTTAATACATTGCACATGTTATAATATTAACCCAAATTGTAATTGTTCATAATAGCACAACTTTATGGATTTACTACTTCTTAGTTTATTACATGCAACGTTTCAATACTCTTACAGGTATCTTTATCAAGCAATGATCAATAATGAATAACAACCTACATTTATAGTACATCCATGAGTAAGACAATAAAAACATAACATTAATTAAGAGTTATAACAAAAGCATTTCCCTTTGAAAATGACTTCACGATCTCTCTTATTAACAGATAAAATATAAAATATTATACCTCTACTTCTAAATGTCATTTAAGGATATTATTACACATGTGTTCTGTTTATTTTAGACCTACACATCCATTTTCAACGAAGATCAAAATTATCGTCAATTATATCATCCAAGTGAAGATTATCATAGTATAGATGATAGAACACCATCTCCTCTACAAGGTGTTTTAAACCCAACAGTAACGACTCGACAACCATCTAATTTACTACCAATAACAGAAGAAACATCTAGTGCTGCATCATCACAAAAAACACCCCAAGATAACTCGGCTCCTAAAGCCCAATTCTTTCTTTAATACAGATTAGCATTTATAGCAAGCTCTATGCAATTAAATTCATTTAATCTTTTTCATTTCATTATTAATTTTTATACCATATTGTTATCCTATTTTTACTATAAGATTTATTTACTTGTGGATTATATTAAGTTTCTGTTATCATTTAGAAGTATATTTATTGTTTAAAATATTGTTGAATCAAATAATCAGATAAGGGGTTTTATACCTAGATGTGAATTTATGATGTCCATCATTTTTATTTTTAAAGCACAAGTCCACTTTTTCCATTTGATTTTAATAAAAGTTACTGTGTGTTTCTATCCAAGAGTTTACAGACCAGTTCTAATTATTATTCAAATTGTTGAGAGTTGATATTATTTTATTGAAAGTTGGTATGAGATCTTTGTTAAGTATGAATTTGAATGTTGATCATCAATTATTCCTTCAGTACTTATTGCCATTGACTAAAAACTTACTTTTTGGATCATTTCGAATTTAAAAGCTATTCTTAAAATTTGAGAAGAATGTTCAGATATTGTACTCAAGTTCAGTTTTTATTCAATTTTAGTGAAACTTTTTATATATAATAAAAGAGTTTCAATGAGTTTAGAATTTTAATTTTCTTGGTGCTATTTGCTCTTGATTTCATTTGTAAGAAAGCTTGTTTTCAAAAATTGCATTTAGCAATTTCTTGTATTTAAATAGTTGTTTTCCCAGTAAACACACTAGCCCTAAATAAACTTACAAATCAGTGCATCTTCTATTGTTCATTTGATTTGTACACATATTTACATTTGACTAAACTAATAATGGTGAAGCTTTAATCTTGTTAACCCGGTATTGATTTTACATTTTTATTTTTTAATGCATTTACCTTTCATAATGATAGAAACATATAAGCATTTATGGAATTTGAAATTACTTAATTTCAATTAAGGAACCATATGTTTCTTATGTGGTTGTATATTAATTGTACTCAGTCAATTTTCATAAAATTTCCTGAAAGTTGATATTGGAGTTAACATGGTCGATATAGAGTTTTAGCATTTTTACAAAATTAGTTCCAGGGTTATGGTCCATAACTTATATGATTATTGATAAACATGCATTACATACTTACTTATTCCACAAAGTTTAATTCTTTACCAATTTTTAGAAATAGTGTTCATTGATTTTGAGCATTTAAGTTATAGCCCCTGACTGATACGCTTGATGATAAAGTATTAGTACATTATTCTGTTCACAGAATTACATACTTTCAGGAATAGTTAGTATAGAACATTTTTGCAAAAGTTATGGCCTCTCATTCTATTGTTGATAAACCTATCAATTACTTTACTCGAACTCATTTAGTCAGTTTGTGCAGCCAAAACTGTACATGGTGCAAACATTCTGCCAACATAGATGTGGTTGGCCTCCGTGGATCTATTTATTAAATATAAATTGGGTCATTTTTGACGAACAGGGAGTATTTTACAGATGGGACAAAAAATAATCTCAGATTGCCCATATCACGGTTATTTCTCAACGGATTTCTCCAGGTTTTCATTTTTGGATTCTTTGGAAGAATCCCATATGGGCTCTGATTTTTTTCAACATTCAAGATGGTGTATCTCCGTCACTATTTGATGTATCAAGTTGAAATTTAGTAGGAATAAGGAACACATCGATGCCTTCAAAATAGCATATTAAGAAATTTTGTGACAGCTTCCAAACAATTCTGGAAATTACTGAGGCCTTCCGATTTTTCTCGAACATGAATAGTTCTCTCCATTTTAAAAAGATGGCCTCTATCAAATTTGAATGTATTTTGAAAATGTAGTTTCAGACCTCTTGCCCATGTGATAGTTTATATATATATATATAAATATATATACTTATATTTAAATTACCGTACCTGTACTCACTCTACAGAGTTATGTTCTCACCCAATTTTCGGTACCAGGTATTGGTCTAAAGATTATTTCTGCATAGTTATTTATTGCCACTGACTTATACTGATTGTTGATTAAATGACATTAACTTATTGCACTCAATGTGGATCATGATCATTATTTATAATACAAGCCTCTTGTAACTTTAAAAGTCTTATTGAAGCTGCTGGTGGGCTAGAAACAAGTCCATGATTCTTCCATTCATACCATGTATAGGTGTCTTAAATGTCTTTAATACAGAATGGAATTTACTGTTTAAAATCAAAATTATGATAGAAAGCAGACCGTTTCAAATTCTTAGCTGATGTGGGATGAGTGTTTTTTTCACCAGAAACTCTTTAATCACAATACATGTAAATGTTATGGAAAAACTATTACATGATGAGTAAAAAAATCAAACCTAAAGCATTGTAAAGTCTGCATTGAATTATACTAATTTCTATTTGAAATGTTATTTATTCATATTTTCTTAACACACTTATCTGGACATTTTAATTTATAATTGTTTGTTATATATATGATATTTTAAACATTTCTTTCAATCAAATTTGTTGACTTCATTCCATATGTGATTAGAATAGTTTGTGATATATGTACATATATGTAGTACAAACATGAAGATGTAAATATTGACAGTACATAAGTTCAAACTATCGTCTACCCCTTTTATGATCTCTCTAATAACTTGCATTAATTAAAGGCATGCTCTGCCTGCAAATCTTACATATTATACTGCCAAACACATGGTGTATCTATATATACATAGATTTATACAATTTATTTTAATACACTGTGATTTCATAATGTAGACTTTTCATTGTATATACACTTCAACCTAACATACCTTGAAGCTGGATCTATTTTGTTCACTCCCTGGTACCGATAAAAATGCTAGGTAACTCCAGAAAAAATTTCACAATTGTTGCAAGTTACAGAGAACCAGTTACGCATTGCCAGTTTGTATGTGCCAACCTATTTTAGCAAGCAGTGATTAATGGAGTAATTTTGGTTTTCTTTTAAATATCATACAATGTAAACCACAGTTCAAATTGTATACATGGTATTTTGTAACTTTGTAAACAAAACTCTAGATATCCCAATATATTTTGTGGTGTTCCGCTCTTAAAGGCAAGAAATGCATACATTCAGCATGACTTAAGGCTATTTGCGTTATTGACCTGGGGTTCACTGGGACAATTATTCTTAATTTATCTTTAGAATTTCTTGAATTATATTTTTACTGAAGTTTTGAAACCTTGTATGACTATGATGGCTATCTAGTCCTTTTTTGTCTTACACTATCTGACATGTATTCTTGGAGCCACACACATATCTATAATATTTTGCTGTGTTAAGGGCAGTTTTTTCAAGTGGTTTATTGCTGAGATTTTTGTTATTTAGGCAAGTCTTCGTTTATTGGTATTTTAAATATGATTCACTACCAAATTATATTCATTTTGAAATTATAATCATGTATTTTTAATGCCAGATTAGTATTTTTTTGTAAAAACAACCTAGAGATCTGAACTATGTGTATATATATTCAGCATTTATAAATGAAATAAATACAGACAGATATATATATGATATAGAGCTTGCTGACTTCACAGCTCAATTTTGTATGTAATCTTATATTATTCCTTAAAATGATTCAGATGTAGGATGTACAACTTCATATATACAGCAATTATTGATCATATCTTACGAAATTACTGTTATAATTTTTTTTTCTATAATTACAGCTTTGTTATAATAAAAGATAAATTAAACAATTGCATTTATAACCTTTTTATATTACAATAGGTACAATAGAAGCATGTCTTAGTTCTATTTCTTAGATGACATTGACAGTCGGTCAAAGTGTACAGTACAAAATAATCCAGTTTCTTGGGAAACAATGTCTGGTGATTTAAATGCTGCCCTTCTTTAATCTGTAAAATTTGATCAAATTTTTAGAAAGCAAAAAAAGTACCCTTATAAATGTTTCAGTTATATTATAGACTAGTATTGATATAGTAGGGTACCATTATGAATGACAATATTAAGAATAGAAATTCAAAACCGTAAAACTCCCAGTTGGCCTTAAATATGAATGAATATAGGCCCAGCTAAAGTTATTCATATCCTGCAATGTATTCATATCCTGTGACTTCGGGCCTCTCAAATCGAGCCCCGCATTTTCTAAAACCGGCTCTGGTTACTAAAATTGTGAGAAGTTCTCCACCATTACCTCGAAAGTATTTATAAGGTAGTTATTTTCAAAAAACAAGCAAACAGTGAGGCTGATGTCCCCCGCCGAAATCCCAAAATAAATAGATGACACATATTAATTCACCTAATGAACATCTACATTAAAATAATAAAGTGTTATGTACTTACCCGTGGTATTTTTTTTATCATGAAGCACATCAAAGAAAATCAGTTAAACACAATCTGATTATAATCTCTGTCAAATAATATATCTCATAAATCGATTAATTTAGGCCAAAACCCTGACCATCAACCTGTGAAATTATCATATCGTCATATTATTAATTAACGAATTATCTATCATTGTATCGTCAAGGGGCGCGTCGAATTACCCAATAACTGCCCAATAACACCAAAATAACAACCAATAACTACAAAATGTTGACTTTGGAAACACAAAATAACAATTTAGTTGAATTTAAGAAGCATCGCTGCTTTAAGTGTCCAAATCGGAGTTTCACGCTCACTACTGTGGGGGATAGTCTTTGTCTGGCAACTGTGTAACGCATGGCTATGGTGAAAGCCTTCAGTCTTGCAAGAAAGTCTAGGTATTATTATTTCCATTCCGCCTATTTCTCAGCAACTATAAGAAATAGAGGTCTGAAGTTTGGTTTTCTCTCGTGAAAATGGGTGGTGGTTAGTGCTTAAATGTAAAACGAAATTTGAACAGATGTTGTTTTCATAGTCTTGTTCTGAAATGTTAACTTTGATTTTTCACTTTTTTCCGCATTTCAGTCAAATCGTAGAGTTCTTATTTTGTTAAAACGACTACTACGATTTTTCTGAAACTTCAGGAATATGAAGTAGAAGGACTAAACTAGTCCTTAAACTACAAAATGACAATCCTCTTATTACCGGAAGTGGTCAAGAAAAGTATCCAAACTTTGACAAAATTCAGAAAAACGAGTGTCTGTGCACAAAATGTGATGTATAAATTGGTTGTTTACCGAGTAGTTTAAAGTACTATATCGTTTGATAGCCAAGTGTATTGTCTACTAGATGGTACTAAAGCGATAAGTTTCTATTACAAATTAAAAAAGTTTTTTACGAATTCGAGCAAGTTTAGACGCCTTTTTCTCGAAAAGTCCACCTAAATTTATTTTTTTTAACTTCTTCTATAGAGAGTCCATACGGTATTCTTTTGTATGTCCCAGGTTTTTTGTCTACATGACATCATCACTTTATACCAGTGAATAAAAAGCACTCCACTGCAACTATTTATAACCAAAATGCCTTTCTTACTTAATAACGAAAAATTGATGTTGTTTATTAGACAATTGTAAATTGATAAATTATCTGCGAAGTTTTAAATACTGTCTAAAACGAAAAACGCTAGAAACTATATATAAGTCATTCATTCTTCGAATTTTCGATTATGCAGATTGTGTATGGAATAATTGTTCTAAAGATAAATCTACACAACTTGAAAAACTTCAACTCGACGCATTGGGTACCTCTCATAATATACTCTATACGGAAACTGGAATCTGCCAGCTTCAATTAAGACCCTATCAACATAAAATGATACTTTTCTACAAAATTTTAAATGGACTAGTTCCTAAATATCTAACCAATATAGTTCCACCTCTTGTATCCGCTGACCATCCCTACCGTCTTCGAAACTCAAACCAAATTAAGCAAATAAACTGTAGAACATTACTGTACCAGAATTCTTTCTTTCCATCTTCTATTAAGCAGTGGAATGATCTAAGTCTTCCAACAAAAAATTCCAAAACTATTTCTGAATTCAAAACTAAATTAAAATCAAGCTTGCACTTATTCAAAACTAATGCCCACTACTATATAGGCGAAAGGCATCTACAGAAAATACACTGTAAACTTCGAAATTCAAAGAGCGATTTAAACCTTCAGAAATGTCTGATGCATATATCGGAAAATCCCTCTTGTTTATGTGGCCAAGGTGTCGAAGACTGCTAACATTATTTCTTACACTGTCCACAATAAAACTCTCAGCGAAAAATAACAATAAATAAATTAGATATAGAACATAAAAATATACAAACAATACTTTCTGGAAACACAGCTATTTCTTTGGAGGACAATTCCTTCATCGTTGAAATTGTACATGACTTTATCAAACTAAATAAACTCTTTAAAACTGCCTAGATCATTCCCCCCCCCCCCCTCCGAAAGCAGGGGTGACCTCATAAAACTTGGCGAATAAATTTTTGGCCTTGGCATCGACATCGTCTTATTGAATATCTACCGTTATAATCTACTTGTAAGTGTATTGTATGTTCTTTCCAAGGGATCTTTACCTTCACCTTCTGCACCCTGTAAAATTTGTAAATCAAACATATCCAGTCATCTATCTTCTCAATGATCATTGTTTATGGAAGCGATTTTACATAAGCAGCAATGCTTGTTATTGTATCCATATATAATATGTTAGATATATCTGTGACTCACTAATGAAATAAAATATTGTTTAAACCAATTGTAAATTAATACTGCCTTTTGACCCTTGCGTAATACTATTCTTTTTTTTCTTTTGCCATTTCGCGTAGTTCTCAGAAACTGTAAGAAGCGATAGATTTTTCCTCATGAAAGTTGTCAACATTTAGCACTTATGAGTTGCAAAAGGTGTGAGCAGCCAGGAAATGATGTAAATCTTTAACGTTCTTGAAAATTGAAAATCTGCTATAATTCTGGTAATTTTCATTCAATTTCTTAGATAGTTACATTTTTGGATAGCCAGAGACATTGCTGAATAGGATAGCAGTTTTAAACTGTCGAATTAAGAAACTTTTGTCGTTATCATTTTTTGGGTGAAAATTGAAAACAGCATATTTTGTTGTCAAAGATGTATTATTTCACGGACTTCAACCGAAGTGAAGTAACTTACCGAAACGAAATTAAGTTAAGTTAAGTTACTGAACTTAACCTTGATTACAAATTATTATTTGAACAATAAACAGGTACCATGAAGTCAACAGTCATTAACATTATCCTGTTTACTTGTTTTCACCAACAGTTTTTCTTTTTATTTATGCTATAAATAATACAAATACACCATGTTAGCACTTAACAAGTACAAACCCTAAACACAAGATATTTAATGTCACTTGATCCATTTACTTCATTTGGAAGTTTTTATGTCACTCAATATTTGCAATTGTGCTAAATTTAAGTTGTCTGATTTCTTCAAATTTTTGTGTGCACAGTTGTCTTGCACTACCTATTAAAACAGTTAATCTCAGCTGTAAGATTTGATCAGACTTTATGTTCAGCATCTTCAGCAGTATATCAATTATTATATCACAGACACAGTAAGTTTTGCTTGGGAGATACCATGGTATTTACTTTCTGAAAATAGAAGATAAACTTCTGTCATAACAACTGAATCTCAAGTTTACATATCAGCTTACTGAGTAGTCATGTCAAATATGTAATTAAAAGGCAAAATATTCTGTTGAACACAAAAAAGCGGTTACTTATGCTGAAGCCATCCTGAATTTAGAATGATACTCATGAGATTCAGTAATTGTTTATAATAAGGCTTTACTAAATGGGGGCTTATGTTGCACTTGTGATCCGATGTGACTGTGCCATTTAGTTTGCAAGAAAAACCGACATAAGTGGTCTTGAAAAAAGCCAGTTGAAACTAGTTGCATGTTCTACTTTCCTAGGATAGATTACAACTAGTTTTGAAGGAATGCTTGAGGGAATTAGCCAATCAGGTTTATTTTGTAGTTTTCCTCAGGTCTCATCACATCATCTGTGTATATAATAGTGGCTGATGACGCTAATGGATATCAAAAGCATATTTGTATTCAAAGAAAGGATAATACCATGAAATAGCAGAAATCTTTGTCAATACCACAAGATATGACACAGTTGGACCTTATCAGACCATTCAGACCACCCCCCATAGTTAGACAATAAAACCTACAGTTGTTGAAGCAAATGGGCCTATACTCTGTCCATATCTTCTGAGAGCTTCTTGAATATCTGAAGGGTGAATAACTTTGTCTCCTTGAGACTCTATATTACTGGTCTGTCCACTCTGTAAAAAACATTATCAGTTTAGGTTAATATTAATAATTACAGTTAAATCTTGGGATCATTTTCTGAATAAACCGAGAAGTTCACTGTGCTGTAATCATTGTGCTTTTACTATAAACATTGCCAGCCAATTTCACATATCTTGCCTTCTCGAGACTGGCCATAACTATTTTAACAGAAAATGTACAAACACTTTATTGTTATGGTTTTGTAAGATGTAATTTGTAATCCATAATTTTTATAGCATGTCAGTTGCTCGACAGGTCAATTTCTCAAATCTCAAAATGGTTACGTCACTGTCGGTCAGTTGAATCGAGACATGCAATTAAAGCACATTTGTTTCATTTTTAAATTTTTTGTTACATCATTAATGCAGGCACTGAATTCGTACATCTGTTTACCTTCCTGCGTTTCTTTGATTTAGATTTGTTAGATGATACAGAAGTTTGATTTGTAAGTAATGGTGGTGCTGCAGTACTGGCTTGTATCGATGGTGTAGATGGTGTTGATGGAGGACTTTGTTGCTATAATAAAAACATCAAACATATCATATTAATTATAACAGAGAAAGTTATCTTAGAATTAGGATGTCACTGACTGTACCGTAAAATAGTCCACTAAACAGATAAAAGACCAAATATAGAACTTACACCTGACGGAGATCCAAGTCCACCCACTGCAGATTTAACAAGATTTTCAGCATCATGATAATTATGACATAGTTGAGGTAAAGTTTTCTGCATTGGATCACTGACAGTTGCTCTCATATCTTGTTTAACTATCAGAGCCAGATCAACTATCTACAAAAATATGTTTTCAGTAATTAAAATGAATATCCTGGGACAATAAAGTTTAATATTAACTGAGCTCACCAATAGTAAACAATCAGTCATCAGATTGACAAACGTTTTATCCTATTTCTCACTGTGGGGTTGGCACTGCAGTGTCACAAATGCAAATCCCAGAGCTTACCTTTTTTAAAGAGTTCCATAAATAAATGAAATAAACAATAATCAACTCAATGTTTTTAAATTAAACAAATAGATTCTCCTGTTCTAAAAACCTACCTCTGCCACAGTTTCATAAGCTAGATAACTTATAACTTCTAATGCATGTGGATTAGGTTTAATATCAACATTGACTCCGGCCATCAACCATTCTTTAAATCTTTGGAATTTGTATTTTCGACCTTAAAAATACAAAGATAAATCATCTACTTTGGATAAGGGGTCTGCAAGAAATGTCATTTTTACTTCTCTATTGTGATGTTTGTAAATGAAAATAGATATGGTAGCTTAATTTCCCGCACTAGACTCTTTTATTCACATCAAAATCTTGGTATTTTAAATCTTTGAGTTAAGTGCAATACATTATATTCATAAAGTGCCAGAACTGGTTTTGAAATTTTATCATAGAAAAAATTCACAGGTTTATTACTGGCAAAAGTCTGTTTCATCTGTATATGCCTGACATTTCAATGTGGGCTTATAAAAAGTAAAATTTCAAATTTAATGTGTAATTTATTATGAATCAAATGATATGTATTTACGGTAAATAAATCTGAACAAATCTTGACTGGTTTGGCCAAAGTGAATTTTGTTTTTTTTGGCCAAATATTGCACAATTTTCTATTTATCATACCTGTGTAAATTGAACTATTTTTGGAAGAAGATTCATTTTAGAGATTCAACTATCACAATATTACAATGTGACGATAAGCAGCTTTAATACCAATGGGCATTAGAAATATTTTCTCTCTTTAAAATTTAAACCACAGCTAAACAAAACTTTCATTTCTGGTAATTAAATACTAATGAGATTTTTCTTTTGTGACCTCTACAGGGTCCACAACCTTCGTATCACATACTTTTACACAATTTGCGTACAAAGAGCAGCCATTTTGTTAGACACTTTCGTTTTGATTTTCCCGAAATTCGAATTCGACCTTTATTATGCTGGAATGGTGATATATTTAAACGGTTTTTAAAATCGGATAAAAAATTGTGACCTCTCAAGAATCCACAAACTAAAAAACACGATTTTTCATACAATCAGGGGCCGTAATCCAGGAAGTTACAGTCTGATATTCACAAACAGCGAAAGGAACCGAGATCTTTGGGACATAAACATATATTTTAAGTTTCATCAAAATCTGATAACAATAGTGACTTCTAAAGGGTCCACAACCTTGGTATGACATACTTTTACACTATTTGCGTAAGGAGCTGCCATTTTGTCAGGCAATTTTGGTCCGATTTTCAAGAAATTGAACTCAACCGTCATTTTGTCAGGCAGTTTTGGTCGAATTTTCACAACATTGGAACATAACTGTCATTAGGGTTATAAATTTCAACGTTTTTTAAAATTGGATAAAAATTGTTACCTCTAGAGGGTCCACAAGCTAAAAACGTGATTTTTTGTACAATCAGGGCCATAATCCAGGAAGTTACACAGTCTGATATGTGCAAATATCAAAAGAAACCATGATCTTTGGATTATAAACATACATTTCAAATTTCATTAAAATTGAATACAAATTTTAACAAACTAAAAATGCGATTTTTTGAACAATCAGGGCCATAATCAAGGAAGTTACTTTCGGATATGCGCTATCATGGAAAGGAACCAAGATCTTTGTGAGATAAACATAATATTCAAATTTCATCAAAACTGAATACAAATTTTAACAAACTAAAAGTGGGATTTTTCGAACAATCAGGGTTACTTTCGGATATGCACGATTATCGAAAGGAACCAAGATCTTTGTGAGATAAACATAAATTTAAAGTTTCATCGAAATCGGATAAAAATTGTGACCTGTAGAGTGTCCACAAACAAATTGTGGACGGATATCCAGACGTACAGGGGCGACGGCATAATGCGGCCACATAAACATTTGGGCGTATAAAAAAGTAAATTCAGCAGCCAAAAGTTTAACGCATGAGTGTAAATTTGCTATAATATAAAAACTGCTGGTAATAAAACTTACTAAATCCAGATTGTCGAGCTTCACAAAACTCTGCATATTGCTTAGTATCTAAATTTCTACTCTGTAGTTCAGCTCTCTAAAACACAATGTAAAATTTGATAAATATTCAAGGTTTAATTCTTTCCAGTGATACTTTAATCTTTATTGAAGTCTCCCATCAATAATAAAAGACATCTGGTATTCAGTAGAAACTTTAGTAAATCAACAATGGCTAACTTTTTAAAACCATTTAAATTGAATTAAACATTCAATCATTATTAATAACATTAGGACAATAAAAGTTATTTTCTTAACATCTGAGACTTTTTTCAACAGATTTTAATTGTAAACATGCCAACAGACAGTAGTCCCCGCCCCAATCCCAAAATAAATGAGAGAGAGGGTTTAAGTCCACTAGACAAAAACTAGGTCATTTCGGGACTAACACATGGTTCAACTTTATTTCTATAATTCGCTTGAGTGTAGGGTCTTTAGCAGTGGGAGGACCCAGAGAAAACCCATGAGGTTGGACAGGCGACCCTACTCCTTGTCACGTACAACCGGGGATTCGAAACCACGCCAGTTGACTCAATGACAGACCTTATGATACAGCACGCACGTGCTAACCATTCCGCCATCCAACACCCCTATATATATATATATATATATATATATATATATATATATATATATATATATATATATATAAACTACTTGCACATTTATAAAGCATCTGGCAATCAAATTGTTTATCATTCTGCAAAACCTGAGCAGGAAATGCTAATTATTGAATTTAGCCAAGGTATTGATATAATCAAACTATACATTAAATCTCATCACTCCTCGCTCAATTAGAAGCAGTCTCCGCCAATCAAATTGCTTATCTCTGCTTAGCTTAAGCAGAAAATTCTCATAACCAAACTCAGCCAAGGCAGTCAGACATCAATTCTATCTCAATTTGAGTTATTGTGTTCCAAAAGGCATGGATAGACAATCAGCTGCTTATTAGCCAAAAAACAAAGTATTCATTCATTCAACTCAGTTAATATATTCACCTCACGAATATCTACAACTAGTTTGAACATTCTACACCAATTAGAACTTACTGTGTCCTAAAGTCTGATAAATGAGATTGCTTATCTCTGCTAAGTCTAAGCATGGACCTTATAAAATGTATTCTAAGGTCCATGGTCTAAGCCAAAATGTCCTTAGACCAGTTGGTGCAGATATGCAGAGCATTAAACTAACTCCATTTTATTTCATTTCATATCCTATCTACATACATAAATAGTACATACTTGTGTTAAAATTAACCATTAAAATAAAATTGATTCTCACCACCATACGTTCATGCTTGATTTCATCAAAACCCTCATCATCAAACAGAGCTATTAGTTCCCCTATAACATAAACATTAACTTTTAACACAAACTAACAACATAATATCATCTCTTTATCAGTCATCTACCAACATGAACCATATACTATTAATTTAGGTAATTAATGTAAGTACAAATACTACTATTGGTTTATAATGAATACCTCTCACAACACTTTACAGATATATATCATTAACTAAACCTTCCTACAATACAAACCCTACCCACAGAATATAATTATTCTTCATCTATAATTTGTTCTTGTGGTAAATGGTGTACAGCTGTAGGCACATCTATTAAGTGCTATAACTGCTATTGTAAAATTGTTAGTTTATGGTTGTTTTATGAATGCTGGAATGTACCTGTTTGATCTATTGATGAAAGAAAATCATAACAAACTTTTCTTCTTTTATACATAGGTACACTACCGGCTGGTGGGGGCTTCTCACCTACAGTATAAATAATTAAATCATTATATTTGAACATGGAGGGGTTTGGGTTGGCCTAATGGTCTAGAGTGTTACGCTTCAAGCTCTAGCTGGCCAGTCATCTCTGGCTTGAGGTTGTGGTTTCGATCCCTGGTGTGAATCTATGTGGCTTGGAGATAGAGGTGCCTTCTCAACCTTGTGGGTTTACTCCAGGTACTCCGGTTTCCTTCAACAATGTAATGTAATGAACATAAAAAAACAAGCCAACAGTGAGGCTGATGTCCCCCGCCGAAATCCCAAAATAAATAGATGGCACATATTAATTAATCGCACATTTATTTTTTTCAAAAGTATCAAGCAATCAAACTGATTATCAACTTTACATTAAATTTCATCACTCTCTATCAGATAGAATCAAAGTTATCTTGTCCCAAAGCATCGACCAATGAAATTGCTTAGCTCAGCTTAGCTTTAGCTCGAAATGTTAATCATTGAACTCAGTCAAGACATTCACCTAATGAACATCTACATCAAGTTTAAACATTCTACCTTAATTAAAAGCAGAGTTGTTACGTTCCAAAGTCTTGACCAATCAAATAGCTTATCGCTTGTTAGCCCTAAGCAGAAAATTCTCATCATCGAACTTATTCAAGGTAATGACATAATGAATCTATACTCAGAGTTTCATCACTCTCACTTAATTATAACCAAAGTTATCGTGCCCCAAAGCATCAACCAATAGATTGCTTAGGCCTGCTTACAGTAAAGAGACAATGTTTATCATCAAACTCCATCAAGGCATTCACCTAATGAATGCCTACACCAAGTTTGAACATCCTACCTCAATTAGAAAGAGAGTTATTGTGTTCCAATGTCTTGACCAATAAAATTGCTCATCGCTCTGCTTACCCTGAGCAGAAAATGCTTATTATCGAACTTAGTCAAGGTATTGATGTAATGAAACTATACACCAAATTTTATCACTCTCACTTAAATTGAATTAAAGTTATCGTGTCCCAAAGCATCAACCAATCAAATTGCTCATCTCTGCTTACCCTAAGCAGAAAATGCTCATCTTCGAACTCCATCAAGGCATTGACCTAATGAACACATACACCAAGTTTGAACATTCTAGCTCAATTAGAAGCTAATTATTGTTACTGGTGAACACTTCCCACTATCAGTAGATTGAGCAAATTAGTGAAATCAGTTTACTAATAAAATTACATTGTGAGCTATAATTTGATGTAATAATTAATCTGAAATAAAAACAAATAAACTACCGATATTTAATCACAGTTTATCAGTTGATATGAATTTTGTTGGACTGTAAATTGTCATGTTAATCAAACTGTTTATAAATATTTATACTATAAAAATGAATTTATTTATTTAATTAGTTAAAGATACATTATGGGAGACAAGATAAAGAGATGGCAGTTCTCGCTATAATAGTTAAAAACTAGATAGTGTAAAGGTAATTTGCTGAAAATTTTATCACTCTCACTTAAATTGAATTAAAGTTATCGTGTCCCAAAGCATCAACCAATCAAATTGCTCATCTCTGCTTACCCTAAGCAGAAAATGCTCATCTTCGAACTCCATCAAGGCATTGACCTAATGAACACATACACCAAGTTTGAACATTCTAGCTCAATTAGAAGGAGAGTTATTGTTTCCCAAAAAGTGTGACGGACGGATGGACGGACGGACAGACAGACGGACGAACCCATTTTTATAGTTCCCTGCTTTCTTCGAAAGGGGAAGGGGGGGGGGGGGGGGGAAGAGGACAAGAAGTCAACTTGTCTGCAATATCACCATTGGTGGAAGCGAACATTAAACACCAATAGAAGAAGAATAGTTAAATATATTTGGTTAGGTAATGCACAAACTCAGAGAGAGAGAGAGAGAGATGAAGTTTAACATCCACTTGACAAAAACTTGGTCATTAGCAGTGGGAGGAAACTGGAGGACCTGGAGAAACTCACGAGGTTGGACAGCCGACCCTACTCCTTTTCACATACAATCGGGGAATCGAAACCACGCCAGTTGACTCAATGACAGACCTTATGATACAGCGCGCACATGCTAACCATTCGGCCATCTAACCCCCCTCCACAAACTCAACTAACATCTATTGCATATTATAAGTAAAGGTTTCAGGGTTGTGGTTTAATTTAACACTTGTGAAATTTTAGTGGATAGATATTGATTTTTTTTTTTGTTCAGAAGTACATACTTCAAGAGTAGTTAGCTACGGTATATCAAACAAGAAAGAGTTGTTCTACTTACTTGCCTCTTGATTTTCTTCCTCCTCAAGTCCAGCTGATCTTAATGCTAAAGCTTTTGTATCTTTAACCTTCATATATCTTAATAACCTTCTTAATTTAATCTATAATTAAGTTCAGATAATTTAATAATCTCAATGACAGATATGTAGCCACACATCCAAGGAATTTACATAATTTGGGTATGTTGATCCAAAGAATGTATCTTATAATCTGCTCTAGCCAGGAGTATATCTTAGTCTGAGGCAGAACAGCGCTTTGGGAAATGTCATACAGAATGCATGACAATAGAGCAGCTTCTGTAATTAGGATTGAACACAAGCTATTGTGCATGCATATATGTCAGCAAAAAATGGTGCGTTCCAAGCTTAAATTCTTATGTGTGGCAGTGGCAGTGTGGAAGAGCTTGATTTTTAATCAGCAGTTTTCACAATTCACACTAAATCTGTGTCTGGATAAATAGATCGAACTCAATGACCATAGAATACCGCTCAGGTTATTCAATGGTTCACAAGAGGGTATCTCTGTGCAAGCATTCCAGCAAATAAGAACAAATTCAATGGTCATTGAGTTCTGTTTTATTCTAATATTTCTATAACTATATGCTAATTAATGAAAACTATTGATGTCTAAGTCCGTATCACACCGTCCTGAAAAGTGATCCGATTATACAACACCCACCAATAAAAAAAAGTTCCCAAAAGATTTTAGTAATTTCCACAAAAAATGTAAATTAATGAAAACTGTTATTTGTAAGACCGTATCACACCGTCCTGAAAAATCATCCAATAAAACATCCACCAATAAAAAAAAAGTTCCCAACTGGGCATTTGTCAGGTTTCTCCTTGTTACTGTACAGGTTTAACCTCACTATCCCCACATTTGATTGTTTTGATAAAGGATTTGGAGGTTATTAGTAATGTAGACCATGGGTGTAGGACTATAGTCTGTTTTAATTAATTAGTATCACTGGTGTAAACTTCTCACTCTAATTATTGTTACTGGTGAACACTTCCCACTATCAGTAGATTGAGCAAATTAGTGAAATCAGTTTACTAATAAATTTACATTGTGAGCTATAATTTGATGTAATAATTAATCTGAAATAAAAACAAATAAACTACTGATATTTAATCACAGCTTATCAGTTGATATGAATTTTGTTGGACTGTAAATTGTCATGTTAATCAAACTGTTTATAAATATTTATACTATAAAAATGAATTTATTTATTTAATTAGTTAAAGATACATTATGGGAGACAAGATAAAGAGATGGCAGTTCTCGCTATAATAGTTAAAAACTAGATAGTGTAAAGGTAATTTGCTGAAAATTTCAGTCAAATTGATCCACTATGAGCCGAGAAAGAAGCGGGTGACATTTATACTATAAAAATGAATTTATTTATTTATTTATTTAATTAGTTAAAGATACATTATGGGAGATAAGATAAAGAGATGGCAGTTCTCGCTATAATAGTTAAAAACTAGATAGTGTAAAGGTAATTTGCTGAAAATTTCAGTCAAATTGATCCACTATGAGCCAAGAAAGACGCGGGTGAAATTTTTGCATACTCTCGGTCATCATTACTAAAATCATTAATATAAACAGCATAGTCTCGATTATCCACTTTTTCTGATTTAATTATTAACGGCCGTTAGCGGCATATAGGAATCTAATCCAGCCAACATCGAAGGCTAGCCTTGACATCAAGAGTTTATTATGGTCTGAATAAGTTAATTAATGCCTAATTGATAATTTAGATAACATTTCAGGCCTAAAGAAAGACTTGTAATAGGCAGATTTTGCTCTTGCATAATGCATGTTTGATATATGTATTTATCTATTTATTTAGTTAATATATGCATATATAATTATTTATTATATATTTGTACTTATTATATATCAAACTGTTTATAAATATTTATACTATAAAAATGTATTTATTTATTTATTTACTATGTTAAAGTGTCACAAACTTGTTACAGACGATACTTTAAATCCCCTTAAACCCCCTTTGTTGGTTAATTAGTCATGGCCGGGTGGACCTAAACAATAGATGTGGGGAAAGTGAGGTGTCCCCACTGTACATACGAGAAATAAAATCTTTCCCCGTTGTCATTCTCACCACTCTGTCTTGTCTTTGTACTCTTTTCTCAGAACTGCACATATTCACCTAGAACAGGATCAGAAAGAAGTTCCAGATCGCTCAACGTTAACTGTGAATGTTGTGATTTCCATGAAAGCAGAATAGCAAATCGTTAAAGTACCAAATTGTATTTAGTAGTGACGGGTGAGTGCAAGCCAAGTTCTCTGATTGCCAAAGTAACTCCTTGTTGTCATCGTTAGCTTCATACCAAACTTAGGCTGTCTGTCTACAGTTAGCTCCGCTTGAGAACAGACACTAAGCTAGCTGACCAACATTTTATGTCCTAAATCAACGATTTTAGTCGGAAGCAAAAAGAATTTTGTTAAGTATTTATTATGCTTCCATTTAATAAAATTGAAAAAGTTTATTTAGTCTTTGTGTGTATGACAGATGTGAAACGGAGTAGAACCGCATTACAAAATTGTATACTAATTTTGGGATATGGTGGCCATTTAGGGCAGAGATCTATTCTTGAAGTACATGTATGAAGTAGATGGATCTATGTGTGCAGAATGCAGTTAGCTTCTGCGCTTTTCTGTTCAGGTTTCCTTTCCCTTTCTTTTTGAGTTTACCTCGCATTGTTGCGAGTACTCCCTTGGACACTTCAAACTCTTTCGATGAGATCAAACTTTTGCTGTAGCCTTTATCACAGAGATAGCGGTCCAATCCCCTGTGGAAGCTGGTCAGTGAGTTCGGCTCATAATCTTTCCCCATCGTCTTTCTTGATGGCCTTGAGGAAATCTCCAATATTATAAATCCAATTCATCGGCAGTAATTTGTTATGTTTTCCTGGATTCACTTCTTGATTCTAAGTATCTATGGAACCTTTTTTCGCAGGTTTCTGTTTTCTGCTTGTATTTACAGACCTGTTCTCTTTTATAAAATTCCGCAGATCAGGTTTAGAGTTTTCATGATTTTGTTCATTGTTTTCTTGCTCCACATGTTCAAATGCCATCAGCATTTCGTCTCCTTTGGAAATATCCATAGTTTCCAATTCTTGGATGTCATTTTCTTCAACTGTAGACAGACTATCCAAAAAATCATCCACAATAACTTCAAAATTAATTTTAGGCTCTGCCATTTTTTTTTACAAAATCGTAGGTTGCCAAGTAGTGACGTCATTCTGGGATAAAGTAGTCCCTGTCGAAGCCATTGAATACAACCATGGCTGTATTCAATGATTTTGCTTGTATTTGAATGTAGTTATAAAATAAAAGAATATATTACATACAAACCTTGTCTTTTCTCATCAAAAACACAATATCTTCTATACCTATAAATCGACTGGTTCTTGTTGAGGCTACTTCTGCTGCTTGTTGAAGCTGCAATAAATACTGGATTTTTGATTTCCATATGTTATGTAAATTTGTTTACTAATCACATGTTTTTCTTTCATTTACATAACTACTGCTACTTAAAGATACATTATCAGAGATTAGATAAAGAACTGGCAGTTCTCACTATAAAAGTTAACCAGCGGCTGCCAGGCAGGATACGTCCACATTTTGCAAGAGATGGATAGAGAACAAGCTAAACAAAAAGTGATTTTTCATAACATCAAGGGTCATAATTCAGGAAGGTACGATCAGATATGGGCAAATATCGACAGGAGTTTCAAGTTTCATTAAAATCGGATCAAAATTGTGACCTCAGTCAAGCGCCATAATTCGGGAAGTTACGATCCGATATGTGCAAATATTGACAGGAACCAAGATCTTTGCGTTATAAATATATATTTCAAGTCTCATCAAAATCGGATCAAAATTGTGAGCTCTAGAGGGTCCACAACCTTGATATACCATATTTTTACACTGATCGCGTACGATGGGCAGCCATTTTGTCCGGCAGTTTTGGTCTGATTTTCACGAAATTCAAACTCTATATTTAAGGTTTTGTCAAAATCGAATAAGTAATTATCAGAAAATCATTAGAATTTGTTTAGTTTTTATAAAGTTCTGCCCCATGCTAACGTTTAGCATATGAAACATTTAAAATCATGGATGTAGCCGATTCATTGAAAATCAATATACTTTCGTCTCAAGAGCTTAAACTCTGTGTATCAATCTGAAGTCAATCAGATGATAACATAAGCCTCTAGAGCGTCACAAGAAATTTCAAAGTGATCAAGGGCCATAACTCTGGCCCTAAATATCGGATATCATTGAAAATCACTAGGCTTCTTCGTCTTATAACCTTAAACACTGTGTATAAATTTAAAGTCAATTGGATATTAACTTAATCCTCTAGAGCATCCACAAGATTTTTTGAGGTGATCAAGGGCCACAACTCTGGCAGTAATTATCGGAAATCGCCGAATATTAATAGGCTTCTTCGTCTCATGACTTTAAACACTGTGTATAAATTTAAAGTCAATCGGATATTAACTTTGGCCTCTGGAGCATCAACAAGCAATTGTGGACGCCGGACCGATGGACATACGGATGGACGGGGGCAATGACAATATAACTTTGGCCTCTGGAGCATCCACAAGCAATTGTGGACGCCGGACCGATGGACGGGGGCAACGACAATATACGACCACATTTCAATGTGGGCGTATAAAAATTGTGACCTGTAGAGCGTCCACAAAGAAAATGTGAACGGACACACAGACGGACGGACGGACGGACAGGGGCGACGACAATATACGTCCACATGAAGATGTGGGCGTATAAAAATTGTGACCTCTATTGGGACCACAAGATTTTTCGATACATGCCAATATCGAAAGGAACCGAGATCTTAGGGAGATAAACCTATATTTTAAGTTTCTTTGAAATCGGATAAAAATTGTGACCTGCAGAGTGTCCACAAACAATCCGGATTTTCGGATGGACAGGGGCGATGACAATATGGGCGTATAAAAACTAGATAATGTAAAGGGAATTTGCTGAAAATTTCAGTCACATTGATCCACTCTGAACCAAGAATTTAGGATTAAATTTTGGGCCTAGCCTCGACCATCATTACTAAAGTAATGAGTGTTGAGCAGGCTAGCGATGACATCGAGAGTTGATTGTTAAGTTAATTAATGTCTAATTAATAATTTAGATAACATTTCGGGCCTAAAGAAAGACCTGCAATTGGCAAATTTAGCTCTTGCATAATGTATGTTTAACTGATATTATGAAGTTGATATTTCAGTAGAAGCCAACATATAACAATTATAACTACTAGCCAGGCAATGAAAAATATGCCACAGCTAAATCGTCAGAGCACTCCACATTTACAAGACAATCAAAACTGACCAAGAGTAACGACCAATGGGGCAATTATCAGATATAAATAAAATTTGATTGGCCTATGTTTAGTTATATGCAGTGCTAATATTTATTATACAAAACATATACCAGTTATATATGTTGTTGGAAATCGCTGAAAATCAATAGGATTTTCATTTCATGAACACTGTGTAAATTTAAGGTCAATTTATTATACAAAACATGTACCAGTAATCAGATGATAACTTTACCTGTTCAATTTATTATACAAAACATGTACCAGTTTACCTGTTCAAGTTATCAGAAATTGTTGAAAATCAATAGATGTTTTCATATTATGCATATAAAAAATTGTGTATAAATTTCAAACGATTTACCACTATTCTTATCAGCGACATTTCCCTTTCAGTTTCTATTGAATAAACCAAGACATGAACTTGAAACCGGAATGTGAATTAAATTTTGAAAAAAATCAAGCACATGTACCTATTTTTCTCTGGTATAGTTTAAATATTCATGCCCTTTCTGTACCTTATTACTCTTTTTTCATTTATGCCCGCCCTTTCCCCGTCAAACCCCATTTCATTTCATTTCATTTTTTGCCCGCCCTTTGATCATTACTCCCTTCTTCTCATATCGCCCAGTTAGGGAAGCTGCTCTAGATCGACCACAAGCGATGGATGTGGGTGATAATAACAGATGACAATATTTCAATGTGGGTGTAGAAAAATGACATACATGTACATACAATATCAGTATTCATTGGATTATGAATGCTGTAGATCGGTTTGATTAATTAAGTCAAAGTGAAATGTAAATATTTCGAAATCTTTCTGTTTTATTAATCTGTTGAACATACCAAACTTAATATTGTTCAATATAATTCACATAAATAAATTGGCACAAAAACCTAGATATATATATATATATATATATATATATATATATATATATATATATATATATATATATATATAAGGGTTGGGAGTAAAGAAAAGTAATCTGAATACTTACAAGATTTGCCATCTGTTTATGAACTAGATCTTGCACCAAAAATGCTGAATCATGAAGTGGCTTTTTACAATCACCAAATCCATGCCTGAAACATATAAATTTACATATTTATCAATCATAGACAAATGGATTCCTGCACTACTTTCAGTTATAGTCACCTATCAGTCAAATAAGAATGAGCTTACATCACTTAATAACAAGCGGCTGCCTGGCAGGATACGCCCACATTTTACAAGAGATGGATAGAGAACAAACTAAAAACAAACAGGATTTTTTGTACAATCAGGGGCAATAATCCAGAAAGTTACGGTCTGAAATGCGCAAATATCAAAAGGGACTGAGATCTTTGGGATATAAAGATATGTTTTAAGTGTTACCAGAATCGGATAAAAATTGTGACCACTAGAGGGTCGACAACCTTCGTATTTTTACACAATTTGCGTACAAAGAGCGGCCATTTTGTTGGGCAGTTTCATTTCGATTTTCCCGAAATTCGAATTCAACCTTCATTATGGTGGAATGGTGAAATATTTAAACGTTTTTTAAAATCGGAAAAACAAATTGTGACCTCTAGAGATTCTGCAAGCTGAAAATGCCATTTTTCGAACAATCAGGGGACATAATCCAGGAAGTTAAGTTCAGGTATCCGTGATTATCAAAAGGATCCAAGATCTTAGTGTGTAATGGTGATATATTCACACAATCATTGTGACCTCTACAGGGACCACAAGCTAAAAACGTGATTTTTTGTTCAATCAAGGGCCATAATTCAGGAAGTTACGATCCGATGTGCGCGAATTTCAAAAGAAACCAAGAACTTTGGGTTATAAACTTACATTTCAAGTTTCATCAAAATCAGAAGAAAATTGTGACCTATAGAGGGTCCACAACATTGATATACCATATTTTTACGCTAATTGTGTATGTGGGGCGGCCATTTGGGCTGATTTTCACGAAATTCAAACTCAACCAAAATTACGGTGCAACAGTGATATGTTTCAACGGTTTTTTGAATCGGATATTATGACCTCTATAGGGTCCACAAGCTAAAAACGAGATTTTTTGTACAATCAGGGGCCATAATACAGGAAGTTACGGTCCGATATGCGCGAATATCGAAAGGAACCAAGATCTTTGGGTTATAAACATGCATTTCAAGTTTTATCAAAATCAAAAGAAAATTGTGACCTCTAGAGGGTCCACAACATTGGTATACCATATTTTTTTACGCTATATGAGTACAAGGAGCGGCCAAGTTTCTTGGAAATCGGATAAAAATTGTGACCTGTAGAGTGTCCACAAACAATTGTGGGTGGACAGGGGCGACGACAATATTCATGTGGACGTATAAAAATATTCAATAACAACAGGATTATTATTTTTTTTTTTAATGAGTTTTTAGTCAGTCAATATCACTTATCAACATACATGATTTTATTCTGGTTTGTTGTAGGTGGACCTCAGGTGGCAGAAATAAAGTTCGAGAAAATACATCTTACTTTTGTTTTTACATTAATTTTCAAGACTTAAAATTATTATGTAAAAGTTATTCATTCAACTATTTTTTTAGTAAATTGCAAGTATATCAGTAAGAGAAAGATGGTTCATCTTATGTTATTTAAGACGATTTATTTCAGATTTGTTTTATTTATTCGGGCATTGTTTTTAATAATGAAGGGAGTAGAAGCTTCATCATTACCATTCAGAATGTAAAGATAGGTTGCCAGGCAATGAAACATACGCCCACAGCAGCTAAATCAACCGGGCAGTCAACAAGAGTTGTCGCCAGTGATGTGATTTTGCCCGTATATTCCGGACTTGTCCGAATCTTTTTTCCAAACGCCCAAAATTGTCCGACCGGGAATATGCCCAATCGGACATCAAGACATGGTGAATAATATTTGCATATTTTTAGTTTTTTTGGTAATGAAACATTTATAATACATGAAAATCTGATTAAGAGTAACAACTCATGAGGTTATTATCAGAAAACCATTAGAATTTGTTTGGTTTTAATAGTTTACGAAACTTTTAATATTATGGATTTAGCTGTTCAAGTCATAAAAATTCATTGAAAATCAATATACTCATTCATCTCAAGATCTTACACTCTGTGTATCAATCTGAAGTCAATCAGATGATAACTTTAGCCTCTAGAGCATCACAAGATTTTTCAAAGTGATCAAGGGCCATAACTCTGGCAGTAATTATCATAAATCGCTGAAAATGAATAGACTTCTTTGTCTTATGACCGTAAACACTGCGTATAAATTTAAAGTCAATCGGATATCAACTTTGGCCTCTGGAGCGTCCACAAGATTTTTGAAGTGATCAAGGGCCATAACTCTGGAAGTAATTATTGAAAATCGCTGAAAATGAATAGACGTCTTTGTCTCATGACCTTAAACACTGTGTATAAATTTAAAGTCAACCGGATATTAACTTTGACCTCTAGAGCGTCCACAAGATTTTTTCAAAGTGATCAAGGGCCATAACTCTGGCAGTAATTATCGGAAATCGCTGAAAATCAATAGGTTTCTTCGTCTCATGACCTTAAACACTGTCTATAAATTTAAAGTCAATTGGATATTAACTTTAGCCTCTAGAGCGTCCACAAGATTTTTTGAGGTGATCAAGGGCCATAACTATGGCAGTAATTATTGGAAACCGCTGAAAATCAATATGCTTCCTCGTCTCATGACCTTAAACACTGTGTATAAATTGTAAGTCAATCGGATATTAACTTTAGCCTCTAGAGCGCGCACAAGATTTTTCAAAGTGATCAAGGACCATAACTCTGGCAGTAATTATCGGAAATTCGCTGAAAATCAATAGGCTTCTTCGTCTCAAGGCCTTAAACATTGTATATAAATTTAAAGTCAATCGGATATTACCTTTAGCCTCTAGATCGTCCAGAAGCAATTGTTGACGCCGGACGGACGGACAGGGGCGACGACAATATACGACCACTTTTCAATGTGGGCGTATAAAAATGAAATAAAATGGAGTTTAACGTCCTACTGTTCTGCTCCGAACTGGGCTAATGAAGATGGGAATACGCCATACAGTGTGCTAT
The DNA here is from genome assembly GCF_932274485.2 of Patella vulgata. NCBI lineage: Eukaryota > Metazoa > Mollusca > Gastropoda > Patellidae > Patella > Patella vulgata. The sequence continues at coordinate 47,915,379 of NC_065880.2, forward strand.
GAGGGAAATTTTGCCCGGACAGCGGCACTAAGACCTACTCTTATATTGAATTCCAACTGTCAAGTGATCTTTTACGTGCACAAAAATGTGTACACGGGACCTCAGTTTTTTGTATCATCCGAAGGACTAGACCGCTGTCCTTGTCAGACCCTCCGTCCTGCATCACTGACAAGGGGGGAACCACGCCGGAAAATCTAGATGAACTTTCTCGGCCAATGCAGGGATCCAACACCCGACCTCCAGGCTAGCGAGCCAGCGTCTTACCCACTTAGCCACTGTGACCCCCATTCAGCATGTCTTGGTCACCTTTAAAATTGATTTGTCTATTACCCAAAATAACTGGGAAAAAACATCACGCATGCTAACAGAGTGTCGACAAAACTTAATAATGTGTTTACTTTTAGCATGGGGTCCAAGCTCTGATCAATTCTGAGGTGAAGGTCCGAGTCTTTTTATTCAACTGACGTGTATCCACAGCATGCCAACCGAGTGTGGCCACAACTTGATAAACAAGTGAAATGTGTTTACTTTTAGCATTGCGTCCAAGCTTTGAACTGTTCGAGACAAAGGTCTTGAGTTTTTTTATTCAACTGACAACTGTAAATTCAGACAAATCACGACAACTATCCGTGTGTGAGAGTAATAGCAGAAAACGAAAAAACAAAATGCCTGTTGAAGACCATTTCAAACCCAGGCGTTGAGAAGTCTAAGATACGCACAAACTTTTCAACACGAATCTGATTAAGACTTTGCACACTTGTTCCTTGTGTAAAATAACCCAGAGGACAAATAACAGTCCCACCATTTGTTGAGTAATAATGGAGGTACAAACGGAAAGAAAGATAGGTTGCCAGGCAACAAAACATATGCCCACAGCAGCTAAATCGTCCAGGCAGTCAACAAGAGTTGTCGCATATTTTTACTTTTTTCGTTAATGAAACATTTATAATACATTAAAATCAAATTAAGAGTAACAACTCATTAAGTAATTATCAGAAAATCATTAGAATTTGTTTGGTTTTTATAAAGTTCTGTCCCATGCTAACGTTTAGTATACGAAACTTTTAATATCATGGATTTAGCTGTTCACGTCATAAAAACTCATTGAAAATCAATATACTTGTTTGTCTCAAGACCTTAAACTCTGTGTATCAATCTGAAGTCAATCGGATGATAACTTTAGCCTCTAGAGCATCACAAGATTTTTCAAAGTGATCAAGAGCCATAACTTTGACAGTAATTATTGGAAATCGTTGAAAATCAATATGATTCTTCGTCTCATGACCTCAAACTGTGTATAAATTTAAAGTTAATCGTATATTAACTTTAGCCTCTAGAGCATTTACAAGATTTTTCAAAGTGATCAAGGCAATAACTCTGGCAGTAATTATCGGACATCACTGAAAATCAATAGGCTTCTTCGTCTCATGACCTTAAACACTGTGTGTAAATTTAAAGTCAATCGGATATTAACTTTAGCCTCTAGAGCGTCCACATGATTTTTCAAAGTGATCAAGGGCCATAATTATGGCAGTAATTATCAGAAACCGCTGAAAATCAATAGGCTTCCTTGTCTCATGACCTTAAACACTATGTATAAATTTAAAGTCAATCGGATATTAACTTTAGCCTCTAGAGCGTCCACAAGATTTTTCAAAGTGATCAAGGGTCATAACTCTGTCAGTAATTATCGGAAATCGCTGAAAATCAATAGGCTTCTTTATCTCATGACCTTAAACACTGTGTATAAAATTAAAGTCAATCGGATATTAACTTTGACCTTTAGAGCGTCCACAAGATTTTTTGAAGTGATCAAGGGCCATAACTCTGGCAGTAATTATCAGAAATCTTTTTCTGATGACCTTAAACACTGTGTATAAATTTAAGTCATTTCAATGTGGGCGTATAAAAATGATCAAGGTTAATAATAACTAGCGAATTTATCATTCGAAATCATTTGAATTCTATAGCTTTCTTAGATTCACTATTGAAATCATGCATAAATTTGAAAAAGATCTGATAATTAACGTAGTGTTCATAAGAACTGATAGACAGGGCCACATTATCATATAAAATTGCTACTACACATATATACTGATGTCCAAAAGAAAGTATACACACTAAAAGTATGACTAAGTTTTGTTTAGATTAAAAACATTTGATAAAGCATTACTGAGTGTGTCTCTTGCGTCCAAACTCAACATTTCTAAGCAAAATAAAAATGTGAAACAAATTGACATTCTACCCAAATACCATATACCATGGAAAAACGACTTTGGTTGATGCAGTACAAAATGCACAGTGTATACTTTCTTTTGGACATTAGTATATAATAATAACACAATTGATGTAAGCATACCATGCCATAATATAGATTTACCAATTTGATTGCCGATCAATTTAATGGATTAGACTGACCTAATTCAAAATTTCATTTTGACCAAAATCAACGAAATTCTGCTCTCTTAATTAAGATCACATACATAAATACATCACATAAAAGTGGTATGTGCATGCAGCCAATTTGGTTATGTTTGTACGAAAAATCATGTTTTTAGCTTGTGGACACTCAAGGTCACAATTTTTATCCGATTTTGATGAATCTTAAAATGTATGTTTATAACCTAACGATCTCGGTTTCTTTCGATATTCGTGCATATCGGAAACTAAGTTCCTGGATTATAGCCCCTGATTGTACGAAAAAATCACATTTTGAGCTTGTGGTCCCAATAGAGGTCACAATTTTTATCCGATTACAAAAACAGTTCAAATATATCACTGTTACACCCTACTGACGGTTGAGTTCAAATTTCGTGAAAATCAAAGCGAAACTGACCAATAAAAAGGTGGCTCCTCATTCGCAAATATTCTCAAAGTATGTAATACCAAGGTTGTGGACCTTCTAGGTCACAATTTTTCTCCGATTTTGATGAAACTCAAAATGAACGTTTATATCCCAAAGATTTCGGTTCCTTACGATAATCGCGCATATCAGATCGTAACCTCCTGGATAATGGCCCCTGATTGTACAAAAAAACACGTTTTTAGGTTCTGGACTCTCTAGAAGCCACAATTTTAATCCAATTTTATTAACCTATCACTGTTACACCCTAATTTTCATGAAAATCGGAGCAAAACTGCCCGGCAAAATGGTTACTCCGCGTATGCAAATAGTTTTAAAGTATGTAATACCAAGATTGTGGACTCGCTACAGGTTACAATCTTTATCTGATTTTGATGAAACTTAAAATATGTTTATATCCCAAAGACCTTGGTTACTTTTGATATTCGTGCATATCGGACAGTAGTTTCCTGGATTATGGGCCCTGATTGTATGAAAAATCTTGTTTTTAGCTAGTGGACCCTCTAGAGGTCACAATTTTTATTTGATTTAAAAAAAACGTTTATATTGATCACCCTTACACCATATTGACGTAAGTTTCAATTTTGTGCAAATTGGACCGAAACTGCCTGACAAAATGGCCACTCAATGTACGCAAATAGTGTAAATGTATGTAATACCAAGGTTGTGGAACCCTCTAGAGATCACAATTTTTATTGTTTATATCCCAATATCTGGGTTCCTTTCGATACTTGCACGTATCGGACTGTAACTTCCTGTATTATGGCCCCTGATTGTACGAAAAATAGCTTCTTTTCTTTAGCATGTTCTCTGTCCATCGCGTGGACATATCTAGCTTGGCAACCACTTGTTGATTACAGTATATCTTAGTGCAGATGAAGCTGTTCTATTCACAAAAATATATCTAGAACCCCTTTAAACGACAATTCATCAATTAATTATTGATCAAGTGAAAGAAATTCTATCTTGGGACAAATCTTACAGGAGTCAATAATAACAGAGTTTACAAAGATCATACATAGCAGAGAATATTGTCTGTGTCACAGTGTCATGTCAGTAATTTGTAACAGAAGAGAATGACAAGATTGTGGCGGCAGTACCAGAGATTACCAGCTCAACTGCCACCCACATACAACCAGCTGCCAGTAAAACCACCACAACAAAACTAGCTATAATTATATCTACAACAACACTATAATCCTACTTGTTATTTCACAACTAACAACTCTCATAAACCTACACTATTTAATTTTAACTACTACATCTCTGACACCCAACCTCAGCTTCCTAAGCTGCTTACATAAAAATAAACGACAGAATCAGCATTTTACCAAAGCAATTCCTGGAAATCTAACAACATATACAAGGTAAGTTTTTCTTTAAATGTAGTGATATTAATTCCTATATGTGCATTCATCTCAACCCATCAGCAATAATTGACTTTCAATCAATATCAAAATAACAGCTCTGTAAATATGTGATAACAGTTAAACGGGTATTAATACAAAACATAGAATTTTAAAGACATCAATTAGTGTTTAAAATTTCTGTTGATTCTATATATAGACAGCATTTTTCATCTTAAGCATTTTTCTTTTTCAAATGATTTGTGTTTCACACATATTTTTTATCAATTTTTTTTATATTCTTGTTTTCTATTCTTCAAATCAAAAAAGTATTGAAAGCATTAATGAGTGGTGTTCATATGATAACAATCATATATTCTAACATCATTTGAACTATATAATGACCATTTGTTTTGTTTTTATGGTCTGAGCACTGGACTAGAATCTTGTAGGTTCAAATCCAGGCTTGGGTTCAGAAGAACCTTTAAGATTTTTCAAGCCCTTTCTCACTTATCAGGGCTGACTTTTGTGTGGTTAGTTTGGACACAAAACATACACCGCATAGTATGCTATAAGGGTAATTTTGCACGGATAGCAGCACTATGGCCTACTCTTATTTTGAATTCCAACTGTCACAGGTTCTTTTACGTAAATGCCAAAGTGTTATCATCCAGGGTTTCTGTACCTGCTTATCAGTCCAACCTTGACGATGGCGGTTGCATGTTCAATCTAGTTGGGGGTGAAAGATTGAACATACATTAATTGAACAACTCATTTCTTCTTGGTATAGTTCTCTATTCTTGTTTCAATACTTAAACAATAATAATATATTACAATAATGACCCACATGCTGTAGGTAACTTAATAAGGCACAGTGTCTAAGAAATAACTTATCAGAGACCTGTCCTTCAGTATGCCCTGCTGCCTGCCTGTGGTCAACTACTTACCATCTATAATCTTTCCTTTAATATACTAGAGGTTACTTGGTAACAATAAACAATAAATAATAATTAAATATATTTAAACTTAAATATTTTATAATTGTTAAGGGGGTAGTATTTAAGAGACATCCATTCATTCATTTACTAAAGTGACTAATTAGGCCTTGATTATGTAATGTTTATAGATGGACTATTTCATTACTAGTATTGTCTATTCTGTCATAGCTGTCCATTGTTAATTTACTTTAGATAATCCATCTTGGGTGCCCAGTTATGTGTAAGTCTACTACCTTAATATTGGGTGAATGGCTATGTTAAATACTACCTGGTCATAGTGTACATATGGGACCTCTCTTTTTCATCCCAACGACTAAACACTGTTGTCAGACCCTTTGTCCTGCACCAATAACAAGGGGGAAACCAAGCCAGACCATCTTGTGGAATGACGACAGATTTAATGGTTTATGATATTCCTATGTTTACATTATATGATAGTCAAACGAGTGGAAATAATCTAATAAGAGAGAGAAATGGGGTTTAACGTCCACATTGTTGTAGAATTTATACGATGTCCAATTCAGAGATTTGATATTTTCTCAATAAATCCAATGTTGACACCATGAAGGTGTATATATTGACTAGAGTGTATTGTGGTCACGTGAGCCCCATTGACATAACGTTAACGATGTGGGCCGTCTCTGGAGACCGGCCGCCATGTTTCATCTAGGAGAGAATGACGGAAGTGCCCGGATGTAAACAAAGGGAAATAGACTGATGCAGGGTGGAAAATTTAAGGTTCTAATTCAACAATGTCAACCAAAAAATAGGTGATTGAAATGTCTTACTAAAAATGAAATTGTTTTGGTCAACTGGTATCTTTTGGGGGCTTTATTATTTAGAATATCATAATGACTGATTAAAGTAGAAACTAGAACTTACGAAATCCTGTTGTTTATTTTATTGAGCAAAGTGATCGTCCTCGAAAATGTCCAGATCCATAAAGTGTTCGGCTAAATTTTAAAAAATGGCTCCCCTAAGTTCACAAACAACTTTATTTTGGATAGATCTAGGGCCTAATCAATTTGTTGGACGATTTTAAAGGACTACCTGATTGATAACTAGGCCTATATAACGTCATTCTGATGATAAATAAATCAAATAAATTTTAAAAATAAATAAATAAATAATCTACTTCTATCATCTACCAAAAGACAACTATTGGATGGGAAAAAAGGAAAATGTAAACATGGCAAGCAAGGCCTTAGGCCTATATCATATGCCATGGTTTTCAATTTCATGGTGTCTTTGTTTTATCTTTGATTGAAAAAACAGAGGTATATTAAATTTTACAAAAAAAAATAAGGCTAACTTAATGAGATTTTCGCAGTAGCATCAATTAAAAAAAATATCGGGCCTTTTTTTTTCACAAAAGAATGAAGTTTTTACGACTCTAGACTTATCCTTATTTTTAAATTAACTACTAAACTAGTTCGGAGTTTTGAAGCGGGAATCTGAAGAAAAAAATTGAAGCATAAGCTTATATTGCAAGAAACTTTCACTTTAATACATCTATTTGATACACTCTGTTTTCAATAATTATTTTTGGCATATTTGGTATTTACTGTTACAGTGCCGGTCTATTTAATTAAATCAGGGGAGTAAAACTAACCGATAACAAAGCTATGACTGGCCAGTTAGTGCATGTCTGTAGCTTACAAACACCACTCCAATAAGCAGACTTACTCCCCCTATATGTTTCGTACAATACCAGATGTGTATGCAGATATAATATGCAATTTCCATAATAATTAAGTATACATTGATTTGGAAGTTTGCAGAACACATGGACAATGTAATTATTACCGGGAATCCTCTATTTAAGCCCTGCCGTTATTAAGACCATGGGCTAAATAACGAGTTTAAATTTCAAATTTAAGCCCATAGCTACAAACACCACTCCAATAAGCAGACTTACTCCCCCGATATGTTTCGTACAATACCAGATGTGTATGCAGATATAATACGCAATTTCCATAATAATTAAGTATACATTGATTTGGAAATTTGCAGAACACATGGACATTGTAATTATTACTGGGAATCCTCGTATTTAAGCCCTGCCGTTATTAAGACCATGGGCTAAATAACGAGTTTCAATTTCGAATTTAAGCCCATGGGCTTAAATTTAAAATTTATTTTAGAGCGGTCTCCCTTTTAAATTTTCAAACCACATGTGAACTACAGGCTATGAGATGTTCTCCACATTCCGGATCTGGTATTGTACTGCCAGGTGAGGACCAACTCAGTGTCGACCCGTTTGAGGATTCCAGTTCAGACGAGGACATTGATGGGTAACGGATGCTCACCATACTAGTAAAAGCTAGCCTTGAGATCTGATTCAAAGAACTTTGAAATTTAAAGTTTATGGACAATTTCTTTTTGTATTCCAGAACATTTATGTGACGGTGTATCATAATTGTGTTTTAAAAGTCATTTTTGTTGATGAATTTGCTTCGTTCCATTTGAAATTATAAAAAGAACCCAAATGTTTGTTGTTTTTTCCTCTTTTTGAATCGAAGCCCTGGGCTTAATTTCAGAAGAAATGTTTCATCACTGACATGGTCAAATTCGAAATTAAGCCCAGGGCTTAAATACGAGAATTCCCGGTACATAATAAAAGTATCGGTTCATAAACAAATTAAGCGAATGGATCCACCCGGTTTCTGGCCTTAAGCTTCGTGTGTTCGATGTCTTCACGCCGTGTTTATTAAATTATGTTACACTATTATTGTGATTATACTATATCTTTTAGATTACTATTTCACTTATAACATATCTTATATGCTCATGAACTGATAATACACTCCCTTTTTGCCTGACAATGAAATAACCTAAACAACAACATCTCTATGAGACTATGGCATATTGGTATATAGCGACGCAGGTTAAACCTTCCCGGTTGTAAAATGGCTGCTCAGCTCCACAGTCGGCACGGGATCACGTGACCACCATACACTCTAGTCAGTTATTTACACCTCTATGTTTGATATGCATTACGCAGTCAATCAGCTGTTCATGGGGGAATGGTGTAATTCAGTTGTATGTATTTCAACATAGAACCTGTTATTACAATTTTTGATGAAACAATGGACCTTATTATAAGGTCCATGATGAAATGTATTCCTGCATATTTACATCAATGGCCGCCAAGCAGGATATGCCCACAGTTTGCAAGAGATGGTTAAAGAACAAGCTAAAGACAAACGAGATTTTTTGGTACAATCAGGGGCAATAATCCAGAAACTTATGGTCTGAAATGTGTAAATATCAAAAGGCACTGAGATCTTTGGGACATAAAGATATGTTTCATCAAAATCAGATAAAAATTGTGACCTCTAGAGGGCCCACATCCTTCGTATTACATACTTGTACACAATTTGCATACAAAGAGTGGCCATTTTGTTGGTCAGTTTCATTTCAATTCGAATTCGACCTTCATTATGGTGGAATGGCGATATATATAAACGATTTTTAAAATCAGAAAAAAAATTGTGACCTCTAGAGAATCCGCAAGCTAAAAATGCGATTTTTCAAACAATCAGGCGCCATAATCCAGGAAATTACGTTCGGATATGCTTGATTATCAAAAGGAACCAAGATCTTAGTGTCTAAAGGGACCCACAAGCTAAAAATGTGATTTTTTGTACAAACAAGGGTTATAATTCAGGAAGTTACGATCTGATATGCACAAATATCGCAAGGAACCAAGATCTTTGGGTTATTAACATGTATTTCAAGTTTCATCAAAATCTGATCAACATTGTCACCTCTAGAGGGTCCACAATCTTGATATACCAGATGTTTACACTATTTGCGTACGAGGGGCGGCCATTTTTTCTAGCAGTTTTTGTCTGATTTTCACGAAATTCAAACTCAACCAACATTATGGTGTAACGGAGATATAATCGAACGCTTTTTTAATTCGGATAATAATTGTGACCTCTAGAGGAACCACAAGCTAAAAACGTGATTTTTCATACCATCAGGGGCCATAATTAAAGAAGTTAAGATCTGATACTTGAATATCGAAAGGCCCCAATAGTTTGGTTTATAAACATGCATTTCAAGTTTCATCAAAATCGGATCAAAATTGTGACCTCTAAAGGGTCCACAACCTTGATATACCAGATGTTTACACTATTTGCATACGAGGGGCGGCCATTTTGTCTGGCACTTGTGGTCCGATTTTCACAAAATTCGAACTCAACCAAAATTACGGTGTAACGGTGATATATTCAAACATTTTGAATCCATGAAGTTATGGTCAGATACATGCCAATATCGAAAGGAACCGAGATCTTTGGGAGATAGACCTATATTTTAAGTTTCGTCAAAATCGGATAAAAATTGTGACCTGTAGAGTGTCCACAAACGAATTGTGGACGGTCGGACGTTCGAAGGCGACATCATAATACGTCCACCTGAAAATGTGGGCGTATAAAAATAGGCTTCCTGTTAATGTCTTACATGTTCATAAACTACAGTAAAATAATTATTCATACCCCAGAAGTTCCTTATCTTATTATATTATTATTCCGGCGTAGTAATCTCTGTTTTCACAGTAACTGTACATAGTTTGCATAGCCGCTACAGTTTATAGAGGGATTTGTGAGGTCAAAATAAAATGGGAGATTGGTCAAGATTTTTATCGTTTTCAACATTTAACTGATAATTTAAATAGTACTTTATCAATTAATAATACAACAAACTAATAAGCTTCCAAAAGAAGATCGTATTTTCAACCCTTTATAGAAAAGGCAGGAAATTGTCGCGTGATTAGGCCAACATTGTCAAAGACGGAAAGCTATATTATCGGATGATAGGTGCCGATGAAATTAGGGATTTGTATTGTAATGAATAGTTAATAACTCATAATGTTGATCATACTTTATTTAATCTTACAACATATAGTTAAGTCCTCAATGGCCGGTGGTCAGCATGACCCAATTATTGATTCCTTAAAGATACATTATGGGAGAATCGATAATGAGTTGGCAGTTCTCTCTATTATATACTATTCAAAAAAAGTAGGGGATATTTGATTTTTAAGTGTTATTAAAGTCACCTAATGAAACTGACGAAGAAACAAATGACAAAATGAAATGAAGTTCACATTCATCGATTTATTCCAAATGATCGTTAGACTAAGTAAGGCACAGACTGACCATTATAAGGGTAAAATGATACCCGGGGTCAAACAGCAAAGTTACCACAGCATCACAACCAAGTCAGTAACGGGTAAATCCTCCTCTGTTTGCCAAACAAGCATTGATCCGACGTGGCATACTCCTAATGAGACGTCTAAGGTCATTTTGGTCCAGATTGTCCCATTCCTGTTGCAACGCAGCAGCAAGTTCTTGGACATTGGCAGGACGTTGTTGACGTTGACGTAACCTCTGTCCAAGCATGTCCCAGACATGCTCGATGGGGGAGAGGTCGGGACTCAGTGCTGGCCAAGGTAATGTGGTGATGTTCTGTTGTTGGAGATAACCTGTAACGATCCTGGCCCTGTGACATCTTGCGTTGTCATACTGGAAGATGAAATGGCGGCCATGACGTCGTGCGAACGGCACAACATGGACTGCCAAGATGTTGTCCCGGTAGTACTGGCCTGTAACACGCCCTGCAACAACATGTAAAGCCGTTCTTCCAGCAACAGTGATGCCTCCCCACACCATAACAGAACCACCCCCAAATCGATCATGTCTGATGACGTTAACGTCTTGGAAGTGCTCGTTTCGACGACGCCACACACTCCTACGTCTGTCCAAAAAATCAACAGTGAACCTTGATTCATCTGAAAACATCACATTGCTCCAGCGTCGATTATCCCAGTGTTGACGATCCCTACACCAACGACGTCTTGCCTGAATGTGATGATCTCTCAAACAAGGGATCACGCGAGGACATCGGGCGCGAAGGTGACCCCTATGCAGTCGATTCCGAATCGTCTGGCCACTCACTCTCACACCAGTGTCTGTTTGAAGACGAGCGCTGATCTGATTTGCTGTGATGACACAATTTCTCAAGGCCAAGGTACGGATAAATCGATCCTGGGCTTGAGTTGTCGCCCTTGGTCGACCTGAGCGTGGTCTGTCCTGTACAGATTGTGTATCACGGTATCTGGACCATAGCCTGCTTATGACAGACTGAGAAACATTCATCGTCCGCGCCACAACCGCCTGTGTTGTGCTGATCTGTAGCATGCCAAGGGCACGTAACCTTTCATTTTGGGTAAGCCGACGCATATCAAAATTTGTTTTCTGGTCACTAAAACAATTAAACTGATGTTTCCACCCTGGAATTCAATGCCACAATGACTGTAACATTCAAAGTCAGAGTCGTGCAAATCTTGGGTTGGACCCCCATGATGATCCCAAGCATCACCTGCATTCCATGCGGTAGCTATTGGTGCGTTTGGGCGTCACATGTAACTGGAAATGTTTCTTCTGTTAGGTTCTATAGTGACTTTTTTCGTAGTCATTTGCATATTTTAGTATTATGCCCCCAAAATCAAATATCCCCTACTTTTTTTGAATAGTATAGTTGAAAACTTGATAATGTAAAGGCAATTTGCTGAAAGTTTCATTCAAATTGATCCACTATCAACCGAGAAATAAGCGGTTGAAATTTCCGGCTAGCCTTGATCAACATAAATAAAGTACGATAAACAGCATAGTCTTGATTATCCATTTAATCGTTAAATTGTGAAGGAAAGTTATGCAGTAAATCGGCTCATAATCCACTAAAGATCACAGGCTAGCGATGCCATCTAGAGTTGAGTATGGTCTGGATAGGTTAATTAATGTCTAATTAATAATTTAGATAACATTTCAGGCCTAAAGAAAGACCTTCAATAGACAGATTTAGCTCTTGCCAGATTTATGTTTAAACATCGTGTTCGTGTTTGATTCCTGGGATAAAATAGCACCCTGCATTTCCAGACCAATATGTATCTATCCAAATTATCAAGACATTTTTAATATTAGGAAATATGTCTTTATCTGCCGACTCAAAACACTCCACTACACTGCCAGGACATGTGTTTTTTTCTGCCAGATATAAACAGTCATCTTTTGGGTATAAGGAATATATGAAAAGTTTTCAAGACAATTAATTAAGAATTACGGCCTGTAGGCAAAACACACAGGCACACAAAGAAAAAATGAGTGTGGCTCTGACACCAAGGGTTGGCCACGCACCAAAAACAATAGGAAATATCCTTAGTGTATAAGGAATGAGTATGCAAAGTTTCAAGACCATGCGTTAAAATTTGAGGCCTGTAGTTTTCAGGTGTCCAGTGATAGTGTAACAACAATACTGTACTTCAACTTTCTGGGCAGACAAAACAATTTTTCCCTGTTTTTGAAAGCAAACTTAAATTGAAACGATACTCCCTGTAGCCAAAATGAGTCCATTTTCTTATTCTACAATATAAATTGCTCTATATGACAAATATGAGGGGTCCCAAGTCTTTCAGAAGTAATTTTAATCTGATTGTCAAAGCCGAATAACCATTTTTTTCTCATTTGGGAGGCATAATAAAATTAGAACAATACAATGTACACAATGCATATTCGTAATCTACACAAACATTTACTCTAAACAGAGACGTTTGAGGGATAGAGGTCATTTTGACGTAATCTTAAAATCAATGTGAAAAGTCAACAATTTTGATAATAGCCATTAAAACTTCATCACCGCACTGATTTCAAGTGTCAATTAAAAATATAAGCCATCAAATAGACAAGACGGACTTTAAGGTATGTTATAGTGGGGTGAATGAATTTCATTATCAACCTTTTTTAGAATTTTAACCACTGTCCCACATGGCCAAAATTCAAGGGGAATATGGGTATATTTTGTACTTTTTCAGTGTGCATTGAATTTCGGGACTGAATATTCGGAAAAGTATATATCCCATCTACTCATAATCTTTTGTAAATTGATAAAAGACAAACTGACATTAACTATGTCAATTTTGGAGGTTGTGTATACAATAGTGACTTTGCCAGAGGCTGTGGAAATCCTGAAAATAAGTGAATAGTTCATTTGTTCCACATTTGGTCACCTGGTGGCACGAACTGTGTGAATCGCACATTGCGTGTGATGGTAAATTCGTAATCTACAGGAAAAGTTGTCTTTGATTACAAAGTTAGAGAGTTTAAAGCAGGCCAAAACCTGAAAAAAAATTACTGAATTTATGATCTGCTTCATTACCCCAATTTCAAACGGCCATATCTCAGTGAGTTTTCGACCTAGAGAGGTATAATTTTGGATTTGCTAATTTAAGGCTATATACTATTACATATATTTTTTATAATTTTTTTGGAGGGGGTCATAATCCCAACTTTCCGAAATGTTGTCCACTTGACATGAAATGATGCCAAAACAAACATTACTCCCATGCATACCAGTTAAATCTATACAATGATTTTCACTGCAAGATTTTCTGCACTTAAAAAGCATTTTCTTCACTATAATAAATAATAAATTACAAATCTTATTGATTCCTTGATGGTGACTGGAGAAGATAAACTGTCCATTAAAATAAATTAGCTCAATCTTCTTACATGAACAAAGGAATATTTAATGAAGACGGTAAAAAATATTTTTAAAACATAAAAGGTTACAACCATGTTCAATATGGAGATTAAATTCTGTTCAAATTTTATTGATTAGTCAGCGGATTCTACAGTGTCAATATAAGCTTATTATATTGTCTAACAAAAATAACTTACAGCTAGATACATCAAACAGTAAAAAAAAAAAGATGTACATTATTTAAGAAAAAAAATTAGGGCACATTTATCCAGCAGAGTTGAAAATGGGAGATAAATACATCAGAAAAATATAATACCATGTAAACAATTGAACATCAGACGAAACGACAGGTGGGCAATTTGTTGTCTGAGATTAATTCCATTCTAAAAATGGATCAATATTGTGTAATATCGTGATGCATTTTATCTACTGATTCTCACAAAATAAGAATAATAATAATGGTGTGGGTTATCTGTATTAAACTATCAAATTTTAGTTACAAATAAAACTGTAGAATAGTCATGAGAGTTTAGCCTTGTTTTAATCATTACATAATACTAAATAAAACGTGATAAAAAAAATTGGTTCTTTTAATTCCACACCCAAGTCTACAAAAATTTGACATAATTAATTGCCCAAAATGTTTTCAAGTAATATAACTAGTACTTTTGCAATAACTTTCGAAATTATAGTTAACTCTACTGCCCACATCGAACTGTAGATGACTAATCTTGTAGAAATAAGACATTTAAATAATGTTTTTCTATCGCCAACAAATCTATATTTCATGCGGCGTCACTGAGTTTTTTACCGCTTTGAATAACAAATCAACAAAACAATTCAACAATTTAAATGAACCATGTACAGTACACAAAATGTGTAAATTTATAATCTATTTTCGTCAAAGATAATAGGAATATCAATTAGAAAATAAAATACACCAACAAAAACAAATATTATTGAATTACGTTAAAATCAGGGACAGTAAACATATTCATTCAAATATTAAAAAGATAGTTTGCCAGCCAAGGGAATAATGGCAATATCATAGTTTTTCTTCATGACAGCAGATTTTAAATGTTCAATTGGGATGGATAACCAGCGGCTGCCAGGCAAGATACACCCACATTTTCGAGAGATGGATAGAGAACAAGCTAAAAAGAAAGTGATTTTTCCTACAATCAAGGGCCATAATTCAGGAAATTACAATTTGATATGCGCAAATATCAAAAGGAATCGAGATCTTTGTGTTATAAACTTACATTTCAAGTTTCAACAAAATCGGATAAAAATTGTGACCTCCATAGGATCCACAACCTTGATATATCATATTTTTAGGCTATTTGAGAACGAAGGGTGGCCATTTTGTCTGTCAGTTTTGGGCCAATTTTCACGAAATTAGAACTCAGCCGTCCTCATGGTGTAACGGTGATATAATAATACGTTTTTTTAAATCGAATAAAAATTATGACCTCTATAGGGGCCACAAAAACATGATTTTTCGTACAATCAGGGGCCATAATTCAGGAAGTTACGGTCCGATATGTGCGAATATCGAAAGGAACCGAGATCTTTGGGTTATAAACTTACATTTCAAGTTTCAACAAAATCGGATAAAAATTGTGACCTCTATAGTGTCCACAAGCTAAAAACGTGATTTTTCGTACAAACAGGGGCCATAATCCATGTAGTTTCGATCCGATACATGTCAATATTAAGAGCAGCCAAGATCTTTTGGAGATAAACCTATATTTCAAGTTTCGTCAAAATCGGATAAGAATTGCGACCTGTAGAGTGTCCACAAATAATTGTGGACGGACGGACAGGGGCGACAACAATATACGTCCACATGAAAATGTGGGCGTATAAAAAATCTTATCTTTCCCACAATTAACTCTTTATGGGGCTGAGTTGCTGCGCATTAATCAGTCTATTATCATACTAACTGTTCAATGGGCATGAAAAAAGAATCTTGACATTTCCCCCAAATAACTCTTTATATGGCTGATTTATTGCCGTGTATCAGGCTTTTATCATACTGATTGTTGAATATGCATACTAATTTAAAAAATCTAACAGTTTAAGCAACAATACTATCTCTCAATGAGGTTGAATTTTGTGAACAAACGTTAACTAAGTATACAAGTTTTCAAATAGTGTATTTGAGAAATGTAGAGGTTTGTAAAGGGGGGCTTATGTCGATCTTACAACTGAGAGCTATTGGCATTTTGGAAACTGGGAGTAACTGGCTTCAACTGAATGCAACTGAAAAAGGTTGACCTCAACTGAATGCAACTGAAAAAGGTTGACCTAAGTCCCTCTTACAACTCAAAGCAACTAGTTCTGGTTAGTTGAAGCCAGTTGCCCATGTTTAATTTTCTGCAACTTGCTTCAACTAGCGGCAACTACTTGCCCTCGACATGAGCATTTTTACAACTGGTATCAACCTCTTACCATGGAAATAACAACTTGCAAAGAGACATGTGTCATGTGACTTTATAATAAAGCAAAATGGAAGCGAACAAAGTCACCCACTTTTCAAATGTTGATGATATAGACAATAATGTATTAATAAAATTGTAGCAAGACCGACCATGCCTTTGGGGTACTTCTTCTAAGGTATTCGTCATTTTGTTGGTCATGTGATGAATAAATTAACCTGTTAAGTGCAATCGCTATTAGTTCTGAGTTGACATGAGAGCTCTGAATTCAGTTGCTTTCAGTTGCTGATATGATCAACATAAGCACACTTTCAACTGACTGGAACTAGTTGCTTTGAGTTGCAAAGTTGACATAAGCCCTACTTAAGATTCAATAAGTTGGTAGATAGTCGAAATATAGTATGTTTTAACTACATACAAAGTCAACTTGATGTGGTTTGTTTTTATCAATTAAACAGGAATTTTTATTTGGTCAAATAAAAAAAAACACACAAGTTTCATAAACCAGGGGTTGCCATGCAAGATACGCCCACATTTTGCAATAGATGGATAGAGAACAAGCTAAAAAAAAAAAAAAATGTGATTTTTCTTACAATCAGGGTCCATAATCCAGGAAGTTACGATCTGATTTGCAAGAATATCAAATGGAACCAACATCTTTGGGTTATAAACATACATTTCAAGTTTCATCAAAATCGGATAAAAATTGTGACCTCTAGAGGGTCCACAACCTTCATATTACATACTTTTACACTATTTGCGTTCGAGAGGACATTTTGTTGGGCAGTTTCGGTCCGATTTTCACGAAATTTGAACTCGACCATCATCAGGGTGTTACGATGATACATTTAAACAATTTTTAAAGGCTTTTAACACAAAATTAACCAGTTTTATTCTCCAAAATATAATCAAGATTGGCCCTTCAACAAAACATGGTAAACTACATATGAAGTACATTTATAATCTATTATTATATTTTTATGTCAAAAGAAATAATCTATGATATTACCATAGGCTACACAACAACATATGGAATATTAAAAATAAACCTCTCAACGATAATTATAACTAAACTGCCAATATGAATGTGATCATAAATAATTTAAATATCCATCTCTGAAAAAATAATTACGGTTTTTACATGAATATAGTAGACAATATGCATACTTAATTTACAAAAAACAACAACACTGTCAAAAATTACAATTTTAATCATTAAATTTGCAAATTTAAAGGTGAGATAAGAAGTATAAATTTAAATAATAATGGATTATGATAATGCGGGTGAAAACCTTAGTATCATGTGTCACATCACATGTATATGTTTAATGTTAAATGAACCCAAAAAAATAAATTTATATTTTAATTGATAAAACAAGCATTAATGACTGGAAGTACGATATGTAAAATAATTATGAAACTATTGATAATGGTTCAAGGTTAAAGGGAGATAAATCTTCAATGCCTGTTTAACATTTCCTTTTATCATGATTAGTCGGTCAATCCCACAACATTCTATCAATAATTCTGTGGTGATGTCTATTATTATTATTCCATATTGAAGTACTAAAACACATTGCATATACCAGTAAACAATATATGGCACAACTGAATGTTTACTGTCAAAACCCTGCACCCATCATTAACATAAAACACAGTTCACAATATAATAGTAAAGGCAAAAACAACCAATTACTGATTTGAGTAAACAAATGAATTAAAAGTTTTCATAGTTATCAATTTTCAAAACCAGTAGCTTACAGTTAAATATTCAATCTTAATATAAACTGATAAAGTCAGAATGAAAAACACAGCACATGGTTGGAGATCATTTTCCGTTCCTAAAACACGCAATATCAACCAACCTCAGGGGTTGTCTATACATGTATTTATATTATAAGTATCATTACTAGGCGTAAGACTTAAACCAAATTTGGATTCTTAACAAAAAAAAAGCTATTGCTTCATTCATTTCAAAACAGGTAGTATAAAATGGCATGGTTTGTGGGCTTGTGTATATGGTTTAGAATTAGAGAATAGCTTATCTTGTAAACTACATGTTACCCGTAATTGAGTGAAATAATAGAAACTTTTAATTACACTACAGTTACTTTTTATTTTAAAATACTAGTCAGTTAATATTCAGATTTTTCCGTTTCAATGGATCTCATAAGTGACCGCTTACCAAGAATGTTTGGTTTTTGGAAGCCACGATCCTAGATGCAACGAACAAGATTTTTTATTCAAATTAATCGTAACACCGTCCATGGCATTCTTTAGCTTCTTATCAAAAATATGTGGTTGAGCAGCCAATCAGACAAGGCCTAACAACTAAGTTCCCACCACTCCTTGCTTTTTCTGGTCTACCAAATTACATACCTACAAGCAGAATTATGAATACATTTTCATAGTTACATCTGGACATTCGAGACAGTTTTCCTTTGTTTGTTGCTTAATAGCAGTTTGGTCTAAATTTGGTTTAAAGGTTTATAATGCTCTAAAATAGTTGTACAAGGCTGTTGTATCAAGCTAGAAAGACGGGGAAATGTAAAAACAGGAAAACCACAAGAATTTGCTGATGATCTGGATGAGTAAGAGAGGTTATAGCTACAGTTAGACTGTGGGAGTATGTTACATTGAATGAAAGCTCTCTGAAAGATCTATACTATAGAGAAACGCAGTAGAAAAAACATCTATTATTTATTGTGATGTTTGCATATATACCACTCTTAATCATTTGATGTCAGAAGTTACATGGGTGGCCTTCACAAACAAAGTGCATGCTTTTATATTAGCCAACTTATTAGAATTTCAACAACAGTTTTGTTTCTGTTTTCAAACAGTTAGTTGTGTGGATGGTATGTTTTGAAATCCAACTACCAATGGCAGAAAAGTATTCAACATCATCGAGCCCTGATGAAGACCAATCAGCAGGCGAGGAATTTGATCCGAAACAGATATTGACATGGCAGGGTAAGAACAAATTTCTTTTTTAATTAACCCTTTTAAAAGCTTAAAATCTTATTTGAAATTAATCATTACGATCATGTGGGAAATACAGAGTTATATCCCACACAAACATAAACTGCAGAGACAGCAAATGCTTCTTCCCCCGGCGAAGTTGCCTGTGCATTCTTTAAAGGTTTAAAACTTATGAAACAAATCAGGCCTGGTAAAACTAACCTTTTGGGATAGGGGGTGGGGTAATGCTGGGGTTAAAATTTTCCAAGTCACCAAAAGCCCATTTTGGCTTACTACACATATTTCAAGAGCAATGGCAAAGGGCATAATCCACTTAATAGGGCAATTATTATCGATTGTTTTCACAGTGTGTTGATTAATCAAAATAGCCCAAGCATCTACTAGTAGTGTTTTACTTTGTACCTCTATTAAACCTATTACTGCCTTAAGTCACTCAAACAGGCATCAATTAATCTTTGCAGAAACACCATTCCGCAATTTCTTGCAAGAAGAAATCGGTAAATAAAATCTCATGGTGACATTTTCATTTTCAAGTCATAATAATATACAGAGCAGAGGTAACCTTGAGCCAAATCCCTATAAATATGTGCTTACTGGTAGACAAGACAACTAATCAGAAACATCTCTTTACAAAAGTAAGTGTAGGATTGGCTAATGAGCTGATAAACTTGTAATCATTACTTCAGAAAGATTAATTTAACGAAACTTGTAACCATTGCTTCCGAAATATTAATTTAACAAATCATACATTTCACCCACAGCTTACATCCTCTGAAATCAATATTCTTAGCACATGTGTACATTCATGTAATAAAAGTCAATAATTACAAAATTTAACTGAAAAAAAGTCATAGCTTTTCCTACACACTTCAAACTGTCATGTGAAATATTTTATCAGTTCGTATTCAACAAATGAAAAGTAATATTTTCAAACATATTCTTCACAAACTTGAATTATGAAAGAGGGCACCATGTGGCAATATTCTATCTGCACGCGAAAAAACTAAATTAAAGTTTGCATCTTAATCCTGCTGGCCGTTATCATTGCTAGGAGATTAGTCATTACTGACAGTTCTGTTTGATATTACAAAAATACGGTCATGATCTCATAAACAATATCAAAATTAAAATCAAAAATTTAAATATTTCAAGAATAGGCAAAGAAATTAATCAATGCTTAAGAAAATTAATCAAGTCAAGGAAATGGAAATTGTTGGGTGGCTGAAATGCAGTTATTACATCATAACCATCTGGAGGTTCACAACACCCAATTTGTTCATTTACATAACATTTCATCTTGATTGTATCAAATGTATTCAGATTTACTAATATTGTATAATAATATAAATTACTACAGAAATCATTGGTAATTAAAATACATCACACTGTTCCAAACTGTAGATTTAAAAAAAAAAATAACCAAATAAGAAATTTTTAATATCAATTTGAATGATAAATATATGGTTTCCCTGTAACCATATGACAATGTCTTTTGTATTTATTATTCAAGATCAAACAATTTGAATTAAAACTTTTGCATGGCAGATTTTCTAGAACGTGGTGTTTATACTTTGCAGTTCATAAGATAAACCACATTAATATTCAGTATGATACATACATGCAAGTTAGAAATAAGCAGGTGGAAACTGTACAGGTACATCAAAGCCATGCACAGAATATCACATTTTACAACATCAATCATTTTTAACATGCATATTGTTTACTCCTTCAATACTCCTTGTTAAACCTGCTATATAATATACTTCTATTGAATATGGACAAAACACAAGCCTTTTCTCTCCCTCTCTCTGAAAGGGACAAGTCAGAAAGTTAGAGAGGGTGCACAAACTTGATCCTCAAAATGTACTAGTTCATCATCTTTGACAAGTTTGGGCAAGTCAAGAAACCAAGATCTCGAAGCAATCTGAAAGTGACACCAAATTTAATCCTGGTTGCCGCTCTCTGATTTATGAAATTAGAAAGAAGTCTGATGAACATTCAATGTGTAAAGATTGTAAATAGTTATCTTAGACATCCAATCAGCACCATTCCATCAAGACCCTAGATGATTCACCCAAAGATGACAGTTTTACAAGTAATCAAAATCTAACATCTAGACTGCCAGCCAAAATTTATTCAATAGTAATCTTTCCTCATTTGAAAACTTCAGTCATTTTTTAGAGTTTATGAGCCAAGAAAGGCCATCTGCTAGTGTAAAGGTGGTGACACTTTTCATCTTCAATAGCAGGGGGATTACATCTATACTGAACTTTCAATGAAATTAACACTTAATGAATAACAAAATGTGTTTAATTAATTAAATTAGTTTTCTTAATTGTTTAATAAGACCAACAGATCATACACTACTTAAAACAGCAACAAGAGAAAATTAAAAGACAAATTCTCATTTATGACCTTTAATTCCCAGGTTCAATAATACAATTTTTAAAAAATAAAATGATTTATACTGATTATTTTAACATTTCAAATAAACTCTCATTTTATTGTCCAATTTCCTTTTTTAAACTAATGGAAATTATTAAAAAATTCAGTTTTTCTCATTAAACCAACACATTAAAACTACACATAATTTATCCAATAGGCCCTTAACCATCATTTCTCTTGGCAATAATTCAATCATTATTTTTGGCCTTTAGTCTTATTATTTATTAAATCATGCTTCATGATTACATGCAAATAAAATCCCGCAAAACATTCTAGAACGAATCATCATCTTCTTGCACTAAACTTTATTTGTGGATCTGTGGTATAAAATTAGCAAGAGTCCTGAAGGTATTTCTGTAGGTGAAAGAGTAGCTATGTTTCGGGTCAGTAAGTTTTATGAGTGGTCAGTATGTGTGTGGGTGTGGGAGAATTCATCTGGCTAACATTACAGTATTGTCTAGTATGTTTTTAATTCAGAACACAGTAGCCTTTGATGTGTCATCAACTGTCATGTACACTTTTTTTTTCAAAAAATATTCATATTTTTATATATAATAAACTTATTACCAAATTTTCATTACACCTAAAAACTGTTAAAACTAAATTTTTAATCTTAGTGTGTGTTGTCTCAGAGATAAACGAGATCAAAGGACAAAACAAAAACACACAACAAAAAACACAATGTGCCCTTGCACTATTGCAAAAATCCTATAACTTTTATTCTAAAAAAATTAATATGAACTTATTACTAAAATTTCATGTTTTCATGCATAAGGACTGGTGGAAATAATTTGATTTTTATGACATTTTGTACTAATCTCATTCATCAATCAAATAACAGTTCATAAACAACCCTTATTCTTCTCTTATTTTTGCAATTAACAGTTAAATATTACAAAATGTTATAGGCCATAATGGTGGATTCTATACAATTTATCATATCATAGCGATCCGTTTATTAGGGTTAATATTTCTTGCTTCAATTGACACAAAATCAATCCCATATCCAAATCTGTAAAGTTTTTAATTAAAAGAAAGCAAACTATTGAAAATGAGTAGAAAGTGTAACTTTTGTTATCCCCAACATTAAGGGTTCAAGCATCATGAATAAAACATACACAAATTTAGACGAGTTGCACAATCAATTGGAATATGTGTTGCAGTGACACAAAAAGCTGAAAACAAGCAACTTTAGATTTTATTGATGATGATCATGATAATTGGCCACATGTAACAGTCGCAAACAAGCCCGACAGTCAGCTTTAGCAGATGTCATTGGTACAGTTGACAACTAAACAGTCAACTTTCCATAACCAATCTATATTGGGCAAACAAACAGCCTATAGTGAGCGTTCAAGCATGGCAACCTCAACAATAGTTCACACTTTAAAGTTGTTACATCACAGAAACGCTTCGACTACCTGGCACTCAACAAATTCCTTTTTTTTATTTCCGAAACTCAGCATATGCTTTCATGTCATCTTTGTTATTTTTTTTCTAAAATTTGTTTTCTATTTAGAACTACATGGAACTTTATATTATGATAATTATTATAACAAAAAGTAGAAGGTAAAAGTGCACTTTATTTTGCCACCTGCTTTGCTGCAATATCTCCCGTCTCAATCACATACATGCTTATAATTTAATATAATAATTAATGGATTCAATTTTTAATGGATTTATTCATTACCCTCTTGGTGCATAAAAGCCTATCTCAACTTAGGAAAGTAGGACAATTTTCTTTCAAAAAGGGCAGGAACACTTTGGTTTGTATTATAAGTGTTGATTGAACGTTCATTTATTAAGAGGGAAGGTTCGCTAAATATCACCTAGTTTTATTGGCAAATTTAGCCAAGGTTCAGACTTAATATATATTCTTAATTTAGTTTTAACAGCAAAAGTGAATTTTAAAATAATTTTAGGTGTAATAAAATTTGGTAATGACTTTATCATTTAAAAGCATGTCTGCGAAAGCTCCATGCAGGAGGTGATAACCCTTGGGTCAGGCATTTGGACCAAATTTTTTTCTGTGAGATGGGTTAGTACCCAGATACATCAAAATATTAGATTGATTTAGTTGATATCAACCTGGAAAATTGGAATAATATTTTTTAATAGAAAAATAAGCAAACAATTAGCAATTTTGGCACCAAATTTGGATGATCTGTTATTCCATTCAGACAATAAGTGATTTGGGTCATCAGTAGGACCATTATTTACAATGTACAAGACAATTTCTTACAGATCAGATTATAATTTTCATCGTTTGAGAGTTCACAAGGTTCCTTTAAGTTTGGAAATAATTAACAAAAATTGTTGAAATTCGACAGGTGTTTACGTTTTACTAATTCAAATAGTGGCTTGAATAGTCACAAAAATATCATGATTTTTAACCAAAATGACCTATTTGGGATGAGGCACGTTCAAATAACGAAACATATAGTAGTAATGGTGATGATCAGTGGTCATTTGAAGATACTCGTTGGTCATCGGTGAAAAGGCACTGCTTTGGTTAGATTTTGCTGATTTGAAAGCTTGCTATACCAGTCCATACAATGACCTCTTAAGGATTCCACAACATTGATATACCATATTTTTACGCTTTCTGAGAACGACGGGCGGCCATTTTGTCTGTCAGTTTTGGGCCGATTTTCACGAAATTCAAACTTAGCCGTCCTTAGGGTGTAACGGTGATATAATAATACATTTTTTTTAAATCGGATAAACATTATGACCTCTATAGGGTCCACAAGCTAAAAATGCGATTTTTTATACAATCAGGGGCCATAATTCAGGAAGTTACGGTCCGATATGCGCGAATATCCAACGGAGCCGAGATCTTTGGGTTATAAACTTACATTTCAAGTTTCAACAAAATCGGATAAAAATTGTGACCTCTATAGTGTCCACAACCTTGATATACCATATTTTTACGCTACTTGAGTACAAGGGGCGCCCATTTTGTCTGTCAGTTTTGGGCCGATTTTCACAAAATTCGAACTCAGTCGTCCTTAGGGTGTAACGGTGATATAATAATACATCTTTTTAAATCGGATAAAAATTATGACCTCTATAGGGTCCACAAGCTAAAAACGTGATTTTACGTACAATCAGGGGCCATAATTCAGGAAGTTACATTCCGATATGCGCAAATATCGAGAGGAACCAAGATCTTTGGGTCATGAACTTACATTTCAAGTTTCATCAAAATAGGATTAAGATTGTGACCTCTA
Source organism: Patella vulgata (assembly GCF_932274485.2). Taxonomy (NCBI): domain Eukaryota; kingdom Metazoa; phylum Mollusca; class Gastropoda; family Patellidae; genus Patella; species Patella vulgata. The sequence continues at coordinate 47,940,234 of NC_065880.2, forward strand.
TAGGGTCCACAACCTTGATATACCATATTTTTACGCTATTTGAGAACGAAGGGCGGCCATTTTGTCTGTCAGTTTTGGGCTGATTTTCAGGAAATTCGAGCTTAGTCGTCCTTAGGGTGTAACGGTGATATAATAATACGTTTTTTTAAATTGGATTAAATTTATGACCTCTATAGGGTCCACAAGCTAAAAACGCGATTTTTCATACAATCAGGGGCCATAATTCAGGAAGTTACGGTCCGATATGCGCGAATATCGAAAGGAAACAAGATCTTTGGGTTTTAAATTTACATTTCAAGTTTCAACAAAATCGGATAATAATTGTGACCTCTATAGGGTCCACAACCTTGATATACCATATTTTTACGCTATTTGAAAATGAGGGGCGGCCATTTTATCTGTCAGTTTTGGGCCGATTTTCACGAAATTCAAACTCAGCCGTCCTTAGGGTGTAACGGTGATGTATGTTCCAATATGCGCGAATATCGAAAGGAACCGAGATCTTTGGGTTATAAGCATACATTTCAAGTTTAAACCAAATCGGATAAAAATTGTGACCTCTACATTGTTCACTAGCTAAAAACGTGAATTTTCGTACAATCAGGGGCCATAATCCATGAAGTTACAGTCCGATACATGCCAATATCGAAAGGAACAGAGATCTTAGGGTGATAAACCTATATTTCAAGTTTCGTTGAAATCGGATAAAAATTGTGACCTGTAGACTGTTCACAAACAATTGTGGACGGACGGACAGGGGCGACGACAATATACGTCCACATGAAAATGTGGGCATATAAAAATGGAGCGAAATGTCAAATTTTGGCCCAAACCAACAATTTCCAGTTATACCAGAAGATGTCATTTCAAAATTTGTTCACTACATCTTGTGACTTTGTCGTTTATGGGTCCCCATAGACCAAGTATGATTGAAAATTGCTGACCCCCAGGGTTATTGTTTTTTTCAATTTTTGCATGGTCCTCTAACGGACACGTTCTTAAGTTAATTACATTAAGTTAAGAATGTGAATATGTTTGAAAAATATATGTATGACCAAGACAGTTGATGACACATTAAGGCTTCTGTGAAGTGTGAAGTCGATTATACAACAGAACTCCAAGAAACATCCATTAACTGGGTTGAGGGGTTATAAAATTGAATGGGAAAGCTTAAATCTGTTGGACACTAGACTATTTTCAGACCAATACATGATCATAAAATTGATTGCAATATGGTACATGTTGATGAAATGCTAAAATATGAAGAAATAGCACTGATAGCTTGTCTGAAATATTCAGCTCAAAATATTGAGAAGTTTGGTACTGATCTAGTTATGAGTGATTTCATAGTTCATAATCACTATCCAGGCATTTTGGAATGAGAGAGAGAGAGAGAGACATAGGGTTTAACTTCCACTCGACACATACTACGTCATTTCGGGACTAACATCTGGTTCAATTTTATTTCAATAATTCACTTGCGCGTACGGGTCTTTAGCAGTGGGAGGAAATCGGAGGACCCGGAGAAAACACACAAGATTGGACAGGCGACCCTACTCTTTGTCACATACAAGAATTACTCAAAATTTTGGCATCAACAATGTGTATATCACCATAAAAATATCTATGAGAATTAACAAAATGTAAGTTTTGTTTCTTCATTTAAAATCTGAAGTCAAACATTAATATTGAACAGGTGTAGAATGGCAATTTATCATCATTGAGATGCAGCCACAGCTTCTCAATTCCACTCATCACCCTCATAAAACACAATGAACATCCTTTAATTGATGGCATTATCATAAATTTCATTTCTTTTTTACCCACTTAACGAAGCATGTATGACATGTTGTCATTAGAATTCTATCCAATATTCATTTTGGTGTGCATCTTATTGGGGTAAGTATTCATACACTGTCAACCTACAAGAGGCTTGAAGGACCAACAAGAGCCATCATCGTCTCACTGTTTTCAATTCTTTATTTTTTTGAGATTTCTAATGAAACGCCTATTCTACTAGCCATCTGCCTACTAGTTTATCAGAAAAACTTAACATCTTTCCTGCCTTTTCACAAGTCTAATCTCTGATTTTATGGTTGTATTTCTTAAAGAAAGACTGGGATGGACTGGTCATGTATACATGTGCCCTGGACTACATTATTATTACCACTTGTACTATGTACACACTATACAAAGCCTTGATACTCTACCGTGATAAAGGCTAAAGGTTGATTCATTGATGAAACTAAAGATCAAGTTGTGAAGCAGTTCCAGTAGAGATTTTATTGATATAGATGTGTAAGGCTTTTGATTCATATCAAACCCTTGTACTTGACTAGCCCATCTAATCATCTCATTTATATGAAGGAAGAAATAATAAAATATGCATGTTGTTAATAAAGTTCTGAATACAAATTGCCAAGTGACAGAAGCTTTGTAACACAATAATATAGTAAAAGGTAATTCCATGCATTGGCTAATAATACAAGGAGCAATGCTCGATACACAACAGATGCTAATTTCAACATTTAACAGTAGAACTCTGATCAAACATGATAAAATATACAATAAACTTCCCAAAATAGGTTAAAAAATTATTAAATTAATTAATACAGATGATCAAATAAAATCAACACGTGTAGATTTCCAAAAAAATTTTGAAAAGACAAAACAGAAATCAATGTCTATATTTAGAATCTACGAACAGTAACAACAGGTATAAAATGATGTTTATTCAGGAATATGTAAATCCAAAAATATACATGTACACCTTAATAAAAGATAAAATTATCCATTGTATTTTATGTAAGTTTGCTGGTAACTATTATTATCAGCTGAAATCTATCTGATAAATGTCAACAAATGATTTAAGGCGACTTGTGTCACCATCCAATATTGACATAAGAAAATATGCATGTGTCTGCCGACTTCTCTTTAGCCAGGTGAGCAAATTTCCTCCACATCACCACTGTTTTCATGCTACACATCCCTTTTGATAAGTCCATTATCTCAAGAAGGCACACAATTCTCTCGATCGATCTACTACCACAACTGCAGATATGGTGTAGACCAGCATGTTGATCTGTTTTTGTCAGAAAAGTTGATTTACACCCCAAATTAATGCAAATGTTGGTGGTGCCGCAGCAATACGTAACAAGTCAAATATGAAGCATTCATTCACCTGATGAACTATCTGATTTACCTTGTACAAAAACAGGCCACCTATTGATCTTATTTAATTGTTAGCACTCCAAAACCACTACCACAAGAGAAGAACAAACAATAAATATTGGAATGAAGGTGCCAAGATTTATCAATATTATCTATCCAAACACAAAAACCAGATAATTTTCTGAATTTAAAAAACAGAAATCAAGTTTCTTAAAAGCTTTTTATTAAATAAATGGAACATCTAAGAGTGCCTTATATTAAATTGCTTTTTCATAGTTTACACGACATCATGATTTTAAATTCTATTCCCATTGTACAACATATAGTTTAAAACAATCATTAGACACCATCCTTTCTACTGTCTTTTTTTTTAAAAAGTTCAAAATTGATAAGAAATCTGTCAATAACATCAATTATCTTTTCATTTCTATATTTCCTTTAATTTAATCAATGTTTATTCTGGATGAATGTAATTGATCTGTGCACTATGAAGAAAATAATGCCATAGTTTATCAATAATTAAGCATTTAAAAGAGATAAAAGATCATATAATCATTAAACATTTTTGTTTCTAACCTTTGTCAGACATTCATTAGTGCTTAGAAATTGCAAAAAAAGTAAATTTCGAGTAAACATCTTTTGACTATACAGTTATATTAGACATCAGAGTGTGACTAGAGTGTACACAAAATTTGAGACATATACTCTTCAAAAAAAGTAGGGGATATTCAGAAACAATACAAAACTGCGGAAATGCACTGCTGTTTTTATTAGAGGTAACCAGTGTATGTTAATAACAGGCCAATTGCCTACACATGAACATAAACAGTTCATATGGGCGGCTTATCTGACGGCTGCATTTCACTCGCAAAGAGATACACTGTCAAAAGTGAAAATGGACGTTTTTGATTTTTGTCTTAATAATGAGTAATTGCTCCACCAATCCTCAGACATTCAGCAATTCATCGTGGCACGCTCCTTATCGACCGTCCAATCACGATTTGGGGCAATCTGACCCACTCCTCTTGCAGTGCCACGGCCAATTCTTGCAGTGTTGTCGGTTGACTTCGACAACACGTCTCCCGATCATGTCCCAGACATTCTCTATAGGGGAAAGGTCAGGACTCATGGCTGGCCATAGCATATGGACAATATGGTGACGCTGGAGGTAGTCATTCACAACACGAGCGCGGTGGGCACGAGCATTATCATCTTGAAAGATGAAACGTCGACCTGCACGTTGAGCAAAGGGCAGGACTATCGGTGCCAGGATGTGGTCATGATAGTACACACCAGTGACCCTTCCTTGAACAATATAACACAACACAGTTCTATGGATAACAATATGCAAGTCTGTTCTGATTCCTCCCCACACCATAACAGACCCACGCCCAAATCTGTCATGCTGTCTGACGTTAACGTTAGCATGACGCTCATTTACACGCCTCCAAACGTGAGCACACCTATCGGTGAAACCCAGAGTAAATCTGGACTCATCTGAGAACATTAAAAGCGCCCATCGACAATTACCCAAATTTCTACACTGCCTACACCATTGACGTCTGTTTGCCATGTGCTGGAGAGTTATCGCGCATGCAAATGGGCTGCATGTAGCCGATTTCTAATCGTTTGGGGTGTAACTCGAATTCCTGTAACTTGGTACAAGTTTACAGAAAGCTGATTGGCCGTTTGTCCTCGATTTCGCAAGACCTGTGTACGAATGTATCGATCCTGAGCTTGTGTAGTGGCTCTAGTACGACCTGAACAAGGTCTATCATCAACAGACTGTGATACATTAAGCATGTTGGCTACAGCTCACTGTGTAGAACCCATTTGTAGCATGAAAATAGCACAGAGACATTCATCATAGAAAAGCAAACAGGGATAGGATAAACCAGCACGCTGCAGTTTTCACCAGCCACGTGTATGGCACTATTGCGTGTCGCATGTGCAGCTCAGTGGTTCTTGTGGTGATAAGTTCTTCATCTGTGAACATACTCTCAAAGCATGTCAGGTGTCCATGACTATTTATCATATCACAACCTGCATAGGTATTTGCATTTCAATATCCCCTACTTTTTTTGGAAGAGTATATTATGGAAGTGTTGGATTTTCAATTACTAGGTGATTAATCAAAATTAAATTTATTTTTTGGGTTGAGAGTGACAATGCTTCTTAAAAAGAAAGTGAAGTCAGTTTACAAATTAAAATGATTAAATCAGTTTTGCAGTTGCAGAGAAAAATGCATTTTTATACAAAGATATCCCACTATTATGCAATACTATTTGCAAGTAGTGTGATGAGTTTAACACCTCATTGTTTAGCCTTTCAAATACATGTGCAATAAAAGTTGTCGGCTAGATATTTGGTTGGTGTCTTTTACAAAGATAGGTTGCCAGGCAACGAAACATACGCCCACTGCAGCTATATCGTCCGAGCAGTCGACAAAAGGGTTGATGCATATTTATTCTTTTGTAGGTAATTGGGCATTTACAAGACAATTTCATACAGACCAGGTTATAATTTTTGTCGTTTGAGGGTTCACAAGGTTCTACAAACTGAAACAAGGGCAATAATTTAAATAATGCATATAAATTTCATACAGATAGGATGATAACTTTTGTCATTTGAACGTTCACAAGGTCCAGTAAAATGAAACAATGGCAACAACTCTAGAAATAATTGACGGAAATTGCTGAAATTCAACAGACCTGTTTCACAAAAATGATGCATATAAATTTCATACATATCGGATGATACATGTAACTTTCATCCATCGAGCATTATCAAGGTTGAACAAAGTGAAACAAGGGCCATAACTCTAGAAGTAATTATTTAAATTGCTGAAATTCAATAGGCTTTGTGGTTTCACTAATCTAAACAATGCATATAAATTTCATACAGATCCAAAGATAACTTTTGGCGCTAGAGCGTTCACAAGGTTCAACAAAGTGAAACAAGGACCATAAATCTAGACATGATAAACGGAAATTGCTGAAATTTAATGGGATTCTTCTTTTTACTAATTTAAATGACACATATAAATTTCATACAGATTGGCAGATAACTTTTGATGTTAGAGCCTTCACAAGGTGCAACAAAGTGAAACAAGGGCCATAACTCTAGAAGTAATAAACGGAAATTGCTGAAATTTAACAGGATTCTTCTCTTTACTAATTAAAATGACACATATAAATTTCATACAGAGAGAGAGAGAGAGAGAGAGAGAGAGAGAAATGGGGTTTAACATCCACTCGACATAAACTAGGTCATTTCGGGACTAACATATGGTTTAATTTTATTTACATAATTCGCTTGCGCGTAGGGGTCTTTAGCAGTGGGAGGAAACCGGAGAAAACCCACGAGGTTGGACAGGCGACCCTACTCCTTGCCACAGCACGCTAACCATTCAGCCATCCAACCCCCCACTAAATTTCATACAGATCGGCAGATAACTTTAGATGTTAGAGCATTCACAAGGTGCAAAAAAGTGAAACAAGGGCCATAACTCTAGAAGTAATTAACGGAAATTCCTGAAATTCTTTTTTTTACTAATTTAAATGACACATATAAATTTCATACAGATCGGCAGATAACTTTACATGTTAGAGCGTTCACAAGGTGCAACAAAGTGAAACAAGGACCATAACTCTAGAGGTAATTAAGGGAAATTGCTGAAATTCAATAGGCTTCTTCGTTTCACTAATTCAAATAATGCTTATAAATTGCACAAAGATCGGATGAAAACTTTTGGCGTTAGAGCGTTCATAAGGTTCAATAAAGTGAAACAAGGGCCATAACTTTAGACGCAATAAACGGAAATTGCTGAAATTCAATAGACTTCTTTGTTTCACTAATTTAAATAATGCATATAATTTTCACAAAGATCGGATGATAACTTTTGGCATTAGAGTATTTACAAGGTCCAACAAAGTGAAACAAGGGCCATAACTCTAGATGTAATCAACGGAAATTATGGAAATTAAATAGGCTTCTTCATCTAACTAATGTCAACAACATATATCAATTTTAAAACAATCGGATCATAACTTTTGGTGTTAAAGCGTTCACAAGAAATTGTGGTTGACCGACAGATGGACAGACCGATCGACAGATCGTCGAGGGCAACGGCAATAAAAATCTATTATTACAGAACAAATTATGATGTAACAGATAATAATGTTACTGTTCAAAATCAGACCAACATGTCTAAAAAGTTTGTTTACTTACATCATATGTTGAACTTCAGTTGTAAACCAGTTATTCAATGATGAAACTTTAACAATCCCTGGTAAAGACATCTTGCAGCATAACAAATTCGAACACAAAAAATATCTCTAAACCTTTTCAGCAAATTCTATATTAAAATCATTACCATCACTTCAACATCCATGGCTGAAAAGGAAAGGCTGTAGTTAATTATCAGTCAAAGAAACACACACCCATCAGCAACTTTATTGTCCAGGCTGCCTTTAAAATTAATTACAAATCTATACAGCCTTTCAAAGAGGCATTATGCAAGATTTACAGAAAGTGCTAGAATAGTTCAAATATAGATAATAAAAATTCCAGGCAAATTACTATATTCTGAGCAAAGTTATGAATGACTACCTTTATCAGGTTTCAGAGAGTGATGCAATTAAATTTGTATTACTTTTAATCCAAACACTTTTAATAAGCTTTGTATAACTAGATATTATCAGGTCTATTATAATAACAGTCTCCATGAGTGACATCATGCATTTTCGAAAAATTTTGGCTTGGCCTCCATTTTAGCGGTTAACGTAGATATGATGGACATTGTCTAATCAACTCAATATCTAAGCCATCCGATGTTCTAGATAGTTGATTATGTGTATTTATGTTGTCTTTCAAATCTGCTTACCTTTCATGAGTGTTTTTATACTTGGATGAGCTTAAATTATGTGCTTAATTACATAATAACAGTTTTTGAGATATATGTAAGACTATTGCATTTGAAAATAATCTGTTATAGAAAACATTTACATGTCATTTCCCAAATAGTTATGGTTTTATTTTGGCATGCTGGGAAAACCCTGGGATTTTATTTTAATGTTTAGCATTATTATACCAATTTAAGGTATTTATACACAATAATGAAAAGAACAATTTTCTGATGTAGCCTCTAATCAAAATGAGTAATGTTTTCATCTCAAAATTATTTATGTGTGATATAAATCACCACCAAATTACACCACTGTGTGTTTGGTTAATAATAACACAATATTTGAATTTGATGTGGGGGGGGGGGGGGTAAGATAATTGTCTAATTGACCAGTCAGAGCATTGGATTCCGGACTACACTGTCCCAGGTTAGAATCCCAGAATGTTTAAAAAAAAAAAAAAGCTTTCACTAGTCATTTGCATGGGACAAAAAAACAGAGGTCCACCTTTGTACACACAAGAACTCCTGACAATTGGAAGGGTAGGTGTCCACCGCGCATTGCACATGTAACCAAAGAAATGACCATGTTTGTCCTAAAATGACATGAGATGACATGACATTACACCCCATTCCATTCAATCTTTGATAGATCATCCAGTATCTATATTTAATTTATATCAATTTAAAAACCTAGAGTATCAATGACTATCACATTTACATACATTGGGCAATCTGTTTAATTTGTAGTATATATTACCTCTTCTATTGTTATACACGTTGACAAATATATCTATCTGTTTTATTACATACATGTATTGATACATTCCAGGTTACTTATCAAATTAGCTGATCAATGGAAAATAAATAGAGTATGAGATTACAGTACATTCCTTTTAGAACAATAAGTAATCTGGTAGATAATATGTTCATCTATTTCACCTATAAACTTTGAGATAGATATAAATGTAGATATTACTAAGTACCTGTTCCTACCACTACATACTTATTGTAATCTAACATTCAATGTACTATTGTGTAGCCCGGAAAGCTTTATGGAGACTATTATCTAATACGACATTAAAGCAATATTCTCAACCACCCACACCTTCTTGATCAATAGCCATGTGACTTGTGTGACCACAGTGCGCTTAACCACAAGAATGATGAATATTCTTTGAAACTGAAAAACAACATAGTCGAAATTCTTGACCCTAGGTTAAAAGCATTGAACTGTTAACACATGCACTAATACCTGGCAGCTCAACCACATAATAGTTTAGTAATAAGGTAAAGAGACAGAGAGAGAAATGGGGTTTAATGTCCACTCGACACAAACTAGGTCATTAGTAATAAGGTAAGACAGGCATGGTATAATTAACATCTTAAAAAGTATATGTACTCTACACAGTACTCAATTTACCAGTACATTTAATAATACTAAATTACAAACATATAAATTGTAACATAGTTCTGTCATCTATGCAATCATGAGTTCGATTCCAAGAGCAAGTGAATAAAGAAAAGATTGAAATTTTAAATGCAAAATTACCCAGTGGTGTTAAGTGAATTTTAAAACCCATTCTCTCTATTCCAATCAACATGTCAACTAGTGTTGCAATGCCAATGGTTAGAAAAACATGTCATGTCAAAATCGAACCAAAACCAGTTGACCCTTAAAGATACCAAATTGCAACATTTGTTTTGCTAATAACATGAAATAGAAGAAACAGACAACCATACAGGGCATACATGTATACTGAGTCACTGACACTATGATAAACAAAATATACCATTTGGTAATTAGGAAAAACAAATGTAACAGTTAATTGCTAGTAGCAGTTGAAACTGCTTTCAACTGATAAGTGAACCATTAATTGTTGTGATTAAACTTTTGCAACACTAATGTCAACTTGAACTACATAACTACATAATCTAATAAATATTTATATAAAAAAAAAAAAAAATTTAGCAGACAATGCCGGAAAACAAAACTACCATAGAAAAAACACCACATCAGAATTACAGAACAGTCCCATTTCACAAAGAACAATAATGAAAGAATCAAAATTCATTTAATTAGGGTTTCACACTGCGTAGCCAGTGAAACACTATTGTTTTTGTTGGGATTATTATTCTTATTATTATTTTTCCATTTGAGCATATCTCAGAAACTACTTGTCGGATCGATTTGTTGTCTTCGATTTTACTGAGAAAGTGGGTTTGACTTAAATTTTAAAGCTATTTCTAATGTTCTGTGACAATGCAAAATTATGTCCAAAATCACTGAAGTTTCGTTTTTCGAAATTTTTCTGTAATATTATCAATAATTATCGGATTGTAATATTTGATACATTTTGACATAGCCGGAGACAAGGCACATAGCTACAGTTCTTTAGATTTTTTATTTTCTACGAATCTTCGGAGATATTAGGTGCCAAATTTTTAAAATTTAAATTTTTACGAAAAAAAATTTTTATTAATGAATATTTTTATGTGGTATTTTACACAGGGTTAAAGTCTAAAGAGTCATCTGATTTGACCGAAAACGCCAAAATTCTTTGTCACCGTATTTTTCCTTGGCCACCATTGGCTAATTCAGTTTTTCAGTCCTAGATTAATTATTTATTGTTCGATTTGTATAAAACAAAGTTCATATGCTCTGTGGTCCAAAATGTCATTTTTGTTGTTACCGGTAAAGTTTCCTTTAGGCAATGGAAGTGACGTAAATTTAGCAAAAACTACAAATTTGACAGTTTGGTACCTCTTTTTGAAAGCAAATATTAGTTTTTTCAAATCTGGTATGACTGAAAGGGTGTGACCTGTAAAGGTGCAGAAAACATTGGGCTCATTATTTTTTAATTTCATTTCCATTTAAAAGTGAAAAAAGGTGAAAAAGTGAGCTATTTACAACCCATTCAGGCATTTCATATTTTACGATATTGCTTCGCAACTTTCATAAACTTGTACCAATAATCCATACTAAGGGAATGTATGTGAAATTTAGTTTGTAATATGAGCAGTTGCCGAGAAATGGTCAATTTTGCATGAGTCACTTCTTACACTAGTTTGCCTTTAAAAGAGTCAATTATTATTGGATTTGATGAATAATGTCAATTTTAACTAGGTCAAACCAATTTAACATTTTCAATGTCAGCGGAAATGATGTTATTTGGGCAAAAACTGTATTTATAGCCTTCGAAACAAATAATTTATCCAAATGAGTCGTATTTGTTATTTGTTTAAAATTTTGATATTTGATTCCAATCAACTAATAGAATGAACCCATTCTAGAAATAGACGATTTTCAACAGGTCACTTTTTAAGGTTTTTGGTCCATAAAAGTGTCAATTATTATTCAATTTTCATAAAATTTTCACTGTGTGATACCTTATTCCATTTACAATTATATACAAGCAATTTAAGATTTTCATTATCAACAGAAGTAATGTCATTTTGGCAAAAACTGTATTTTTAGCCTCTAAAACAAATACTTTTTTGAAGTAAGTGGTATTCATTATTCGTATTAAATTATATTTGATTCCTATGGACAAACAGTATTAATCAATACGATCATATTGATATCACATAATTGTTTTTAACATCTTTCTTTGCCAAGAAATAACCAAATTTGTCAGGATCAGTGTGCTATGAGGGACATTTTGACCTGACACCGGCACTATGGCCAACTCTTTTATCGAATTCCAACTGTCAAAGGATCTTTTACATGCATGCCAATGTGTACGTGGGACTTTGGTTTTCCGTCCCATCAGAACGACTAGACAGCTGGCCTTGTCATGCCCTCCGTCCTGCATCACTGACAATGGGGAATAAAAATTATAATTTATACCGGTACTAAACTAAACGTAGAGCCCATGGGTAAGACGCTAGCTCGCTAGCCTGGAGGTCGGGTGTTCGATCCCTGCATTGGCCTAGAAACTTCATCCAGATTTTCCGGCGTGGTTCTCCCTTGTCAGTGATGCAGGACGAAGGGGCTGACAAGGAAAGCTGTCTAGTCGTTCGGATGGGACGAAAAACTGAGGTCCCGTGTACAAATTGGCATGCACGTAAAAGATCCCTTGGCAGTTGGAATTCACTATAAGAGTAGGCCGTAGTGCCGCTGTCCAGGCAAAATTTCCCTCACAGCACACTGTATGGCGTATGCCCGTCTTCATTAGCCCAGGTAAGGAGCAGAACAGTAGGACGTTAAACTCCATTTCATTTCATTTCATTTATAATTATAGGCCCTACATGTGAATCATACTAAAGTATAAATTAAAAGTGTATATTTTATAATACTGCAAGTCGAAATTAGGTCTGAGTAGAAACCTTGAAACAATGTATCTATTTACTTAGTAAATTGGCTGCCATTACCCTAATATCATGTGACTATGATCACCTGAACAACAAAAACAACTTCCCCGCCCACGGAAACATGTGCTTGTGACCATGTGCGTGGGAAGACCGAATACCCTCGTGATAATAAAGAATATTTGTTATGTTATACCTTTAGGCTATAAACGACCCAGCTGATATATTGACCAAGGTTGCATAGTATACTTTCCGGGTTGTTTTAGCAGTATCCAGTGCATACAGTTTGGGTGGCCATCATTTATATTTTGACAGAAGACCTTACGTTTAAAGAGCCGCCATTTGCTTTGGTGCATTGCGCATGCCAGGGATGACCTTTTTGAATCACGTGCTAAACTTATAAACCACCGAACAGGGTTTATGCTGTTTTAATAATATGTATGAAATAATGCCAAAAATACTTTTAACTTGAAAGGTAGGCGAATATTTCATTCATAAAATTTGAAAAATGACTTTTCAATAATTCGTTTTAAATTCAGTAAAGTAGTTCAGTTATATGTAAAATAATACATTTGGAAATGCAAGTAAAAGTGAAATCATCTTAAAATATTAACACGAGTCTTATCTAACCATATTTGTTAGATCTCAGGTTTTAGAACAAAACGTACACTTTTTATGCTCTCCCGAAAATTGTCAGGAATAGACCATGCATTGACGCCTGACAAATGTAAAGCGGGTAAGGTGGTGGGGGGGGGGGGCGCTCGAGGAAGTATTTTGTATTTATTGGGTTTTTTTTATATTGATTTGCAGGGCATTATTTTACTGGTTATAGACTATAATACAAATGAAATTATGACACCCACATTATTTTTATATTTATTAAAATATATTAAAACCGTAGAACTATGCACGGAACTGGTCATTTTGGTAACGGAATAGAAAGGTCTCAGAGAAAATTATACTTTATCTTTTGGTGATTTTTATATTAATGGTTTAATCACACCATGCAGATTAAAAGAGAAATAACGTCAAATTTGACTCGTTGGTGGTTTATAAGGCATTGCGATATAATTGCTCTAAATATCAAGTTGTAGCAACATTTGTATAATCCATAGGCCCACATGAATATGCATGACTCGTAAAGGCAGTCATTGCTCAAGCATGTATTAGAGGTTGGCTGAGAGCGTTGAGTCACGACGAGAAGGAGTGGCCTATAAAACTAACCACATAGTTTGGCTCATTCACAAAACCACATAAACCAGTTCCGTGTCATATCGTCCTGTGGTATAGTAGTGTTGATATTTCTTTAACCAAATGCATTTACCCGCAGATTTGAACGGTTTGACGCCGTTTCCAGACTCACACAGCGCCATGGGAGATGTGTTCCCTGGTGACAGACCCATTTCTTCAATATTGGGAGAGCACCCAGGGGAACTAGTGAGAACCGGCAGCCCAAACTTTGTGTGCTCTGTCCTACCGTCACATTGGAGATCAAACAAAACTTTACCTGTGGCTTTTAAAGTTGTTTCTCTCGGAGATGTAAAAGACGGGACCAAAGTTATCATACGTGCTGGAAATGACGAAAACTTCTGTGGAGAAATAAGGAATTATACAGCATACATGAAAAATCGTGTAGCTAAATTCAACGACTTGAGATTTGTTGGTCGTAGTGGTAGAGGTAAGTGGGTACAAATCTTTATTCTTTCAATACTTTATTAATGATTTTACGGCTGACATGCCCATGCCGATTTGTATCGGCCACTAAACCAGGTTATAATGACATGACGACCATACCGGTCTCAGTTCTCATAACTATAAGTAGTCAGTAGTGTAATATTGTTTTCTTTTCTGTGAGCCTTGTAAATGACACGTTACTTGGCCATTACAGAAAGCAGAAAGTGACATATTATGGTGACATGATATATATATAATTTAGGTATAAAGAATTGAAAACTGACGAGTACATCCATGAGGAAAATAAACTCGGTGGACTTTAAATATTACCAGTTTTATCACATAATTAGCTTTTGGTTATTAAGTGCATTTATGCTCCCTGTGTCAGTGGGTGCCAATAGGAGTGGTAAAAAACAACTCATCGGTTTAAAGTCGACAAACATGCTACTTTAATTAAATCATCATTTATCTAACATAAACATGTGATATGTTACTTATTTGACGGTTTAAAATATATACTCTTTGAATTTTTATAATATTTCATATCATGTTTATTGAAGGGTATTTAAATGATATATACATGTATGTTTGTAATTGATGTTACTATTTTACAATGATATACCAGTATTAGTAATCCACAGTAACACAGTAATGTCCCAAAAGTGAAAATATATATCAGAAACATTATTTCAAAATGTATTATGTTAAAAAATATAAAAATGTCAAGTGCCCATTATTTGAATAGCATAATTTTGAGAAAATACATGCTTGTAAAAGTACTGTATTTTTTAAAACTGTTTATTATAGACTGTGTTCATATTGATTCTACCTGAAGCAAATAGATTCAGCCCAAAATTTGTGTTCAACGGAGAGGCCTTTACGCACTTTTACACATAGCTTTAGATTCCTTGTTTTGAGCTTAATCAAATATAATGCTAATCATATAGATCAATATGAACAGATTCTTGGTATTCCATTTTTCCAATATATCGATTCAATAATATATCTATGATAATGGTATAGGCCTACAAGTTTGAAAAGCTGGGATGGGTTGGGAGGGGTGTTAGAGAAGACCATTATATAGGACCTTGGCAGGCAAAATTCTATTCTATTAACCAATGATCAAATGAAAATCCAGTGGACAAGTTTGGCAAAATCGATTAATGACAGCAAAATCATTACCCATCCAATCTTTAAATGACCTAATTACCCTCACAGAAAGTAGCGTATCTTTAATAAATACATGTACATGTATATATTATAGAGGTATTATCACTTTCAACAAGAGTTTGTCAAATTCCTTGAAGACCAATACAGCATATAAATTCAATTCTGAAACAATTGGCAGATTTGTCTTAAATTTTGCACTTACATATACAATCCTATATTTTGAATATGTCAGCTATTGAGTCAAATCGAAAAATAGACTTGTAGCTGAGGAAGCCTCTTTACAATAAATCTTGATCTGTCTGCCCACATGCACTTTAAAGAGAGAAGTATGTTTAATAAAACGTAATTGAAATTCTTACACATTTTATCCCTTCCCACTCATATCAGATTCTGTACATTTAACAATAAATTTTAATACTGTGTGTGATTTCATTTTTGCATATTTATGGCTTATAAAAAAAATTATATTTTATGGATGTTTATTAATTTCATATGAAATAGTTACAAATATTAACTGAATGAAACTAATCTCTCTTTGTGAGCTTTCTAATGATACATCATAAAAATACCATCCCTTTCAATTTTTAAGACAAGAATGGTGGGGGTGAGAGTGAAATAGGGCTGTAAATATTCAGGATTGGTTTGTGTATATAATCCTACATGTATATGATCTGATTTAAAGACATATTGATTATTTTCTTTTTTAAAGAAGATGGGCCTCATGCGATCAATGAGAAATTAAAATTGTGAATGAAGACCAATTGTCATTTCACAAAACAATTAAAACATAAAATGTAATTAAATCAACAATTTTTTTTTTGAACAAACTCAAAGAGGGAGCTTACATATTAGGTGTCTGCTTTAAAGCTATTGACAATAGATTGGTTCATGCTCAATTTTTTTTACAACAAACAGACACTATTCCGGGGTTGTTTTAACATTATATGATAAGACTTGCCATAAAAACTTCATTCATCAGCAATGGACGAAAGTCGAAGTGCGTAATGAGTGTATTTTTTACTCGGCTTTATATACCAATACATGTTTGTAAAATACCTCGTGTGACGTATATTTGCTGCGACATCCGAAATCACGTGCGCGGGACTAAACTTTGCTCACTTCAGAAAATTTCTCGAAGAGGCAATCAGACAGATAAGTGGGTCAGTTTTTATAAGGACAAATATTGGAGTCTCTGAACCACTCTACTATTGAATTGATGTCAACTAAAACTAATAGAATTTGATCCATTTTGTTTAATATATTCATTCATTGAAATTAACTAATAGTCAGGAATGTACAAACAGATAAAAGAAAATGTATTGATTTGAGATATTTATAATTTCTAGAAATGCACCCCAACAAAACTTAATAATTTCAGTTGAATCGAATACAAAAAATGACCTAGAATAATCAAATAGTAAAATCAGCATTCACTATGATCACTAGCTTTTTTTACCATAGCATCATTTAGCAGTAGTGAAATTGGGGCAATAACTTAATTATAACTAAAGTATGTGATTTGCCTAAAGATTCAGGTAATTTCAAATTCAGTCCCTCAAATTTTTATAACATTTGCTCTTACATTAAGTATGTTCTAAAGGTATTTTTACACTCTCCCATTAAGATATTAAATTTCTTGAAAACTACAAATAGGTGTATATTAAGATTTTTTAATTAGTTAATCCTATTAAGAAAATTTTATAAATGTAACCTACCTAAAGGTGTAACCTTTTAAAGTATCAAATATTACAATGTAGGGGATCATATTGAAAAAATTGTTGCATGTAGCAAACAAAGAATTTTGTTCCTCGCCCAAATCTCGACTCATCACTCGAATTAAGACAGGATTTAAGACGTTTTTGAAAGGACAAAGACAATATCGTTGGGTTACACGTTTTACAGTAATAAATACACATGGTTAATTTATGAGTCCAACTAAGCTATGTACTGGCTGCTATTGTTTCCTGTGACATGGAAAAATTACAATGCAACAGAACTTGTTATTAAAGTATCACATAACAATTCCACTCATCTTCAGAGTCTGGTCGAAAATTGGCTTCTGCACATCTTAATGTTATTTGCTGTTACTGTAACATTATGAGCTAGCAGAGACCAAAAGTGTGTGGGACTCCATGTATTGTGGCTTAATGCTTTTAAAGAAATGGTTAGCTATTTTATGGTTAGTGTGGTCACCCACTGTGTTTAAAATATGTTGATGGCAAAGACTTGGGACCGACACTTAAAAAACAATATATTATGCTTGCTTGACTTATTAAAGGAGGAAATGAATGAAATTGAGAAAAAGGAGTGTTTATTTTTTTTTAATTTCTGTCATATAACAAATAAATAAAATGGCAATGAAACTGAAAACTTTAAAATGTTTTTTAAAGTAAATATATTAAATCTCCTTTATGTATGATGGGATATTAAGAACAAGTGATTAAATTTTAGTTGAGTAGCTTTTGATTAAACGTTCATAAGATGAAGTATTAAATGAAAAATTTTAATGCTACTCAACGATTTGTAACCATAATCTTAAATCAAATAGACTTGACATGTTTAGCAAGAAAATAAACTTTCAGGTATTATTTAGAACTAACTTGGTGCATGGAATTTTTTTTATTTTATCAGGAATGTTCAAATGTACTTTAATGTATTTTTGTGGGTTAACATTAAAGGGACAGTCCACAGTTGTTATGCTAAGGAAATAAGGAAAGTAATAGAGAAGTCCTTATGTTGATGAAGTAGGGACAGTAATAAAATAGCCCTTATGCGGAGGAAAAAAGTAAAGTAATAAACAGTCCTTATGTTGAGGAAGTAAGGAAAGTAATAAAACAGTTTAGAGGCTAAGGAAAAAAAGAGTAATTATTAACAATTCTTATGTTGATGAAATAAAGAAAGTAATAAAACAGTTCTTATGCCGAAGAAATAAGTAAAGTAATAAACAGTCCTTGTGTTGATAAAGTAAAGAAAGTAATAAAAACAGTCCTTATGCTAAGGAAATATTGATAGTAATAAACATTTTCCATACGGATTAAATAAGGAAAGTAATAACATAACATAGTAAAAACAAAGTATAATTCATTTTCAATAAAATTTCATCAATACAGGTTGTGGATGTAAATTATTAAAATAAAGATAAGTTTTTTAAAAATTTCCACCACTACTCATTGACCAAACATACTAAATACAGTTATTATGAGCCTTGAAAACAACACAGGTTATACTGTACGCAGTTGAGTAAAGAGAGCGGGTGTCGCAAGTAGTATTTAGGAGTTGAAGCGTATATCCAATCTGTTGAATTGTATTTAGCGCTAGCTCACATTAAAGGTTAATCTAAGTGAAATGACTGATGCCCACCTAAATCCTCCCAAATGTAACAAAAATATAATCTTCTGACGAGCATAATAGTTTAGGGGACAGGAATATAATTTTCTTGAGAGCATAAAGGTTTTTTGTCTATTTTTGGTTGGGGAGGGGGTCAGAAATATAATTTTCTTGAGTTTATCAAACTCCAAAACATAAATGATCCTGGATAGACATATTTGGAGAATTGTTTCTTACGTAACTGAGAATTTACAGAGTAGTGGATGTTCAAGGCTAGTCCCTGGATCCATTCACTTCACTTGATATACATGTATATGGTTGTTGTCTTTATTTATTTTGATCTACATGTATGATCCATGGAAGCGCAACTTATAATGATTTTTTCTCAATCTTTTAAAAGGCTTATGTAACACCTGCAATATTGGATTGCCAAAAAAGAATCACAGATTATTAAAGGTGACAGATTGTTTTGGCACACAATTTATTATCTTGTGTGCAAGTCTAACACAAGGTAATATGTAAGGTGCAAGAAGTTTGGCCCTTCAACAGTGAAGTAATCTGTTTCAGTCTTTATTGTTTACTTTTGTTAGCGTTCCCATCTTGGGGATCTTATGGAGGTTGAATTATTTGAAAAAAAAAAACATGTTGAGTTCAATACTACAGCTATCAGGCGTATTTCTTCCCGATCTTTTTGATGTTTCCTTGTTTATATAATGTACAACTTGACGCCTTCCAAAATATTTTGTTACCTTTGAAAAATTCTTGAGTAGAGAAAATGACAGTACATATATTTACCCACTTTGTTTAGTGTGATGGAAAACTAAAATGTAGTGACAGAAAATTTATGAAGTTTTTAAATTATTTGTTTATGTTTCCATTACTTGATCTCTGACACACTATACTCAGTGAACCAATGGAGTGAAGAAAAATTAGGCAATTAGCATGGATTTTGTAATTTCATGCTTACATAAGTTTATCATAGTAGTTATTATTCATGTGCACAACAATTGTTTTTGACTGTCAGTGCCATTTTGATTTCCTCCTCCTGTCACAAAAAGATGGCAAGTTGACGAAAACCACTGGACAAAGACACTCTACCCTTTCTGTTTGACTTGATTGATGAAGGAACTTGTGTGAGGACAAGCCCATTGAAGAAAACCCATGTGTTAAAATTGCCTCCAGTTGATGACTTTGTCTTGCATAACAATAAGATTTTTACAAAGAAGGGTCGTCTTGAATACGAAGGACTAGTCTAACAAAGCAGTCCTTTCATAGCAGATGTGCTAAAATAGTTCACTTTCTGTTTTATTTTAACTTAAAAGAATTAAAGTCTCAATACTAAATACACACTCTATTATTTTTATGGTCAATATTGGAGGGTTCAGGCCACAAACTGAAAACCCCCCAATAATTAAAACAAACATTGGGTGCAGAATAGTTGCTAATTTTCTACAAGTCTTGTTCTTTCTGTCTTTATTTTTTTAATTCCGGAAGACTAATCTCATGAAAAATAATGGTAACAAGGTCATATTATAATATTTACTAAGATTTGGGTATTAATTTACTATCCACCTGCTACTGTTTTTATGTGATTTTTGTTTTCTAAGAACCAATATATATCGATGAAATGTTATTGCCATATATCTGGATTTTTTCTGTTGAGGTTAACATTTCCCATAATAATACATGATAACATCCAAAGGCAAATTGTAGGTGGCAATTATTTTTACCAATTCATGACATTTGGATTATTTTGCAAGCTTGATTAATTTCGTTCTGGTAGACAATCCTAACACTAGGGAATTATATAGTGTACAATTTAGCCATTATTTAAGTAGCTGTTAAAATTGTGAAATCTGTGTCACATATTAACTGCGATTGAATATAAGTATATTTAGAAAGTCATGTCAACTGATCAATGTTCTAGTAGCCTACACAAGTTGTGAGTGGGAGCTGACTGCTGCCAGGATTTCACAATAATGGCAGGTCTATATTACCTACACATGGCTCGAGGTTATATTCCCTAGATTCCTTATATTGCAACTTGTGTGGGTTTTCACTGATGTGGCTAGGGGGAAATAACATGTCAATTTAGGTGATTGATTTATTATTTAAACTATATTTAGTAAATAAAACTATGTTCTATACTTAACCATACAGTACATGTATGTATATTTATTACAAACACTAAAAAATTACACAATAAATTGCATTTTTTATGAGCTGGAATTTTAACTCAAAATTGTTTACAACGATTAAAAAGTGGTTGTGGCATCAACCTTGAACTCTATCGCATTTGTTATTTTGTCAGGAAGAAAATTGTCTTCAGTTTTTGGAGTATAATAATTACATTTGATACAGTTGACGTGAATCAATATGGTAGGAGAAGAAAAATCGACTGCTCAGACTCCTAAGCTAATTAAGACTAATTCAGTGTGTCCTCGACATGAGGCCAAGTCCTATTAATTTGACCTTCGACACAGGCCGCAACCTTTGACTCTTTAATCAAAACCCTTGACAGATGAACAAAGAAAGTAGCAAGTTGATCAAGCTCAGTTTGTTATTTGTACAACTGCCTAGTTTAACAGGGTCTCGCATGCTAATATTTGATATGTCTTTTATTTTACACTATAGGATTAAAAACAAGTCTCTAGAGAGTGTGTATTAGTAGACAGAGTGAACATGATTATTTTTATCAATACACTCCCAGGCCTTTATCTTGCTGATGTGTATTCATATTTTGTTTGATGATATAATAATTATACAAATGAATATGATAATATTTAATATCAAAATAACACGTAATAAGATTTAGATAATAAATAAATCATCCAGGTATTTTCTCTGATAGAGAAATTGAAAAATTAATCCAAGTGCCCCTATCGGTCTCTCTACATTTAGCTTATCATTTCTGATCAGAGCCTATAAAAGTTTTCACATTTTTGAACTTAAAATGTGTTTTGCATGGAACTGTATTGTATCAGGACACAAAATTAGTATCAATATTAAACAGCAACATGCTCATTAATAAATCACATAAATTATTCTCTACAGAAGAAATAAAATAAAGGAATATGATTAATAAGTAATGATAATGAGGTGTCTGCATAGAGACAGAGTTTTTCCCCTCACTAGTGTTAAAATAGAGAGATATGAAGATTAGGACTAATCCCCCAGTTTAGATGCTGATTAATTTGGCAATTATGTGTCAGGCAGCTCATTAGCCCCTGACATGCCTGATGTGAACCAGGATAAAACTCTTGGAGAACTGAGTTGATAAATACAGTTAGTAAGATGTAGTGTTGAATTATTGATAATAGGCTTGACAAACAGTATGTTTTACCAATCATCATGTGGCCAGCCAAGAGGAACCAATTATTACAGCTTTGTGCTAAATTAGCCTTTTGTGACATTTTGACTGTAAAGACCCTATTTTGAACAAATCATGCTCCTAATGAGTAGCACCTTTGATCCGGTTTTTTTTTGCTTTAAGAGATTTGTCACAAATTCTGCATCTGTCAAATTGAACTTTTCTATATTATCACAAAAATCTTTCTTTTTTTCTGGATTTGGAATTGTTAAAATGATTTCATGATACACAAGGAAAGAAAAGAACAATATTATCCTTTTTGATGTGTGTCACTCAAGTCATGTGTCAGAACTATAATGTTATCCATGAATATTCTTTTGACAGGCAAAAACATTATTAAAGCTAAATGATATGTGAGGATTATAATTAGATGCAGTCAAGAATATTTGAAAAATATCCATCTTATGTAAAATTAAGTAGCTGTAATTTATTTGATGTTCCCGATTTGAAATGTATATGCAAGCGTAATTAATAGGTGGATGTAAGAATTAGTTTGTATATAGAAAATTCAATGAATAATTGAATAAAAACATTAATATGTGCTTGGATTTCATTTAATATACAGCTGATCTGGCTAAATAAATAAATATTTAGAATTTTTTTAAATTTGACTTGTTGATTTGCCGTGTGGGGTGAATATCTGCATAGTTTTAAATTATTAGGTCTGCAGGTAGACCAATGTTGAAATATAATTGATTTTTTTTTTTCAACAGTTGAAACTTCAGGCCAAATATGGAGCTAGAATATTAAACAAAGTGAAACTTTAGGCCAAATATGAAACTAGAATTAATATACATATCTTAATAATAGTGATTTTCAACCCATTCAAACAACAAGATATAAAGGGTTTTTATTTAATTTTCAGGAAAAACATTTACCCTTACAATAACAGTTTCATCAAATCCACCTCAAATAGCCTCCTATAACAAGGCCATTAAAGTGACAGTTGATGGACCCAGAGAACCGAGATGTAAAACAAGTAAGGATGGATTTAATTTTCCAATTGGTATACTGAAACATTTCTCCAAGGGTAGGTTTGGTTTCAAATATTTTTGATGTTGTCCGCTAAATGGGGTCTGCTTCCTGTAAGACCACACTGGTAATTAATCTTTTTTTAGTTTTTGTCATTTTTCTAAAGATTTGTTTCTTTGATGTTGTCATCTTTTGTAGTGGGAATTGTTATTTTAATGTCCTCATATTGTTTTATACCAAAGGAATGTGAAATGTTTTGGATTATATATGTCAGTTATATATTCTGTATTCATCGAAATAATTCTTACTTGAAAATTGTTTAAAAAGATGCACCAGCCGTTTTTGTATTATAATTAGAAAAAAATGTTCTTTTAATTACATTTTTAAAAATAAATTAATTTTTGATAAATTCTGTAACCATCACAACAGTATAGATAATAGTTCAATAAATTTATATATTATAAAAGAAAGGGCTTGAGTCCATTGTAGATAGTTACCGATGCATTAAATAGTGAGAACCAGTCAACAGGTCCCCTATACAAATGAAGTGATAATGGCTTTACATGCAGGCATCATTTAATATTGTAAGGACACTTGACCATGCCTCGTAAAGCCACGCTCAATTTCCTTTGTTTTGTATAGTTAACATAATATGAAAATAAGCTTTGGGGCCACGGAAGTCAATTAGATGAATAACAACATTTTTTGAATTATGAAATCTCCTCAATTCGTGCAATAATAATATGACGATATTATTTATTATACAATACTCACGTCTGCAAAGGTTTTTTTCTTAAAAATACATCAAGTTTTTGTTGAAATAACTTTCATGTTTTTGTCTACTTATGACCATCATAAAGTAATCCTTAAACATGTTTCAAAGGTTAATTACAAACATCAAAGTCAATTCTAATTTAGATTAAGTGAGAAAAAAACAATACTTTTTTTTAAATCTCCAAAAGCAACTATATGGAAACATTTTTACCTGGTCTTTGTTAGGAATCATATTTGATGTTAGTAAATATGGCTGAATAAGTTATTGTAACATTTTCACTTTAAATACTCATTAGCTAGCAATAGGAAAGTGATATTTAATGTAATTTGCAAAAAATATAATGCACACTGATTGTGGTTGAAAGAATGCTTGATAGGGGTAGATGACTAATATTTGTGAAGAGCCCTGCAGTTTCTATCACATCATTTGGCAACAATTGTTGCACCTGCTTTCAACCTAGGTCCCTGCAGGGTCATATGTCAACAATATGTATTTTAATGTGTAGCCAGTCATGTACACCTCTAATTGTCCAACAGACTGGTCGCTTATCCATTCTGTTCAATAAAGGGTTGTCAAATTATGATACAGTCTGTCTCTTGTGTATTGTAGTATCAATTCTCCACAAATCATAGGTGTGAAAAATATGAAGAAGTGGCTTTATGGTTTTTGACAGGTTCTTTGGTTGAGTTTTAAATCCACAAGTTGAAAATATGTCACATCACCCATTGTCATCAATCATCCATAGGTCTCATCTGCCCTGCCACGCTTTTTTCTTGGAAACAGATCTTGGAGATTTTACTTCAGGGGAATAATTAGAACAAATGGGTCTCGAAAGTCATTAATAATGTCTTTATATCTTTGTTTCTTGTAAAAAGTATTTTTATGCATGTACATTTCTCACAAGCTTTCAATATTTGCATGGATCATTGTAAAAAATAACATGAAATAAAAATCTATTATTTTATTTTAATTGGGATGTAGGAGAGTATTGACATTTCATTCAGAAAAAAAGTATATTGATGTCCTTTTTTCTTCACAGAATTAATTCACACAGAGGATCGTCGCCTGCCACTCAGACCTGGACCTTTAGATCTAAACATTCCCAGAACTACTCTATCAGATCCATTAGCAGACAGACGGTTTTTGCATTTGGCAGAACTTGAATTATTGCGCCGTGAAACAACCCAAGCTTCAGAAATCCAAACACTTTCTCGTTCAGAATCAAATGGAATTCGTTCAGGTAATAATGGACATTTTAACACATTATTAAATACAATATGACAAATGTGTACTTAGTTAAAAGATAATATTTTACTGAAAATCACTGGTCGTCAATAGCATTTATCTGATTTTTCACGGCTAAATCCATGCTAAAATGTACTCAAATTGATTATTTAATATTGAATTAAGAAAACAATATCAAAATATTAATGGTATTTGATGGGATTAAGGAGGACCACCAAAAGATTTCATCGAAAATTAGAGGTGGCACTGACTGGTTTTGACCATATCCTATATGTATATTGTCTTCAGTGGAGGTGAAATGTTCACAAATATTCAATCCATTATATCTTTGTAAATACTGAACAGAATTAAACTATTTTTGGACTGCTGTTCCTTTTAGATATTCAACTTTAACAATACTGCGGTTTGCACGGGATAAAAATGTCCTCAAATGACGATCACAGATTTTAAGTTCTCTGTCGATTAATGAAATGTCCTCCTGAAAAAGGAGGGTTTTGCAAGATAGAGGTTAAGATGATATTGATGTTTCTCAAACGCATTGATTGCATGAAACTCGGGTGTATGCTTGTTTTTGTGAATATAAAATGCTGATGGTATGATATATGTTATTGTTTCAGATAAACATCAAGAGAGCAGCCGGAGTCATTGGTTTGATACTATACCACAGTCAACAAAAGACAGCCATTATTCACAGATTTTAACATCACATAGTCAATCCCAACCTATAAGAGTCACTCCATTACAAGGTTTGTTCACATAATCATAAACAGAATCCTAAAAATTAACAACACTTAAATTGACAAGCATCAATATTTTTGATTTAAAGATAGGAATCAAAAATATGCTATAATATTATAGGTTAATATCTAAAAAGATTTTAAAGATAGCTTTTGTCTGCAATTGTTGAACTCCTCTTAAGGCTTTGAAAGGCTAGACATTAAAATCCCATTTCATTTCATTTCCCCGAAATTTAATAATAAAAAGTCCTACAAATATTAGTAATGAGGTTTAATCTCAGATAAAATGAATGAATAATCCATTTTAAAACACCAGCTAAATTTCAGACATTTGATAGAAAATTTGAAATATTTCTGCTTTCTGAAGTTTAAAAGCTACAACTCTTAAAGTTTAGTTCCATTGATATGGAGAATAAATATTTGACAAGACAATTCTTGTCTCTTAAAGCATCCATAATTAAAAGAAAAGGTGTAGAACTCTTTATTGATCATGTGGATAATGTATTTAGAACAGACAACCTATTTAAAATATTTGTTCAGTTGGAAATATCTTCTGTCAAACTGAGTAATCTTACTAAACGGTGCTAAACAGTTGTAATTTCCATAGTAATGTGCCATTATTTAAGTGTTGTTGAATGGGAAAATTGTATCAGGGCACAAATTGTTATAAAATGTGATATACTAGAAGTTTTAATCTGTTAAAAGCCTGCAGGATGAAGCAATCTATACTCAAGCTAATTTGATGATATCCATTCCTTTAAAACACAAGCACCCTGATTGACTTGTGTATTATCAACTCTGTGATTGTATGAATAAAAGATGAATTTGTCGTGTTATCACCAATCAGTGCTATAACATAAAAGACCGTCTTTCAAAAGCAAATAAAAAAGGATACATATAAGGCATTTTATTAGTGATTGAGTGAGTCGTGGGTTAAAGCCCTACTTCATCAACCATTTATGATGATCTGTTGAACAGCTCTTTCTATAGACATAACTCAGTTCTAGTTAGAACAACAAAATTCACTTTTATTACATAATCAATATAGCATTAATAAACACTATGAATCCAATTAATTATATTTCCATAATCTTTTTTCCTTTCTTTTCTGATTTAATCGCAAACATGCAACAACTAATGGCTGGTTTTATTTTTCAGCTCGTCCATCAAATATAGAATCTCGAGATCATGAAGCAAGATTGTCTTCAATTCCAGTTACAGATATACAATCAGCCATATCCTCATCTATCTTACATGCTGAGAGACGATTACCACTCGTACCTGAATGTACCAGGCCAGAGTATTCATCCCTTCATGTAGAACCCCGATTATCACAGTCCCACATACCACTAGTCCTCCCATCACAATATTCATCTACCACAGATGTTCGTCTGAGTGATCCCAGAATGAACGACTCCATTTATGATACCAGACCATTATTTGTTCCACCACAAACACTTCCGTATACTGCCAGTAGTTCCAACTTATCTATTTTAGAAGAAAGTCGTGCAATCTCAACACTATCACTACCAATGACACATGGAAGTTATCCCAACATCTCACCTCATGATTTCTTCAGTCGAATCAGTCCACCAAGTGGATTATCAGCATCATATCTAGCTAGTCCGCCACCGAGAGTTTTACCGCCAACATTCTTATATCCTCATCTTTATGCTTCAAACTCCTCCCAGTACCAAACACGTTTATATCTACCAACTGGTGAAGTGAGAACTTATGAAGTATTAGGTCAGAGGTCATCTGATGGTCCTACTCGAGTAGAGAAGCCTGTCCCTGTATCTCCCACAGCCAGGCTAGCACTGGAGGGACCATCTTCACTTCATATCAGAGAGGAAGAAATGATGGAAGAAGGAACATCATCATCTGATTCATCTAGAGATGTCATCATACCAAGACCAAGTCAGAGATCTTCATCAAAATCTCCGCCTAGAAGAATACATGACCCAGAACATAGTTCTGTATGGCGACCATATTAAAAAGCCACTTACCAAAGATTTCCCCTGGCTACGTTCTGCTCAGTGTTATTTTTAAATGCTAAGATACTCTGGTTGGATTGAACCTTTTCTTCAAAAGGTTGACAGAGGAGCGACTCAATTGAGGATATAAATAATAATTGTTATGATTTTACAAAAGTGCTAATTGAGGATGCTACTGTGAAGCATTAGAATGTTGTTATAAAATGGTGACAACAGCAAACCTGATCAGAAAGATGTTTGTTGACAAGAACTCTAAAAAGATTGTTTGAATTCTTGACATTGTGTAATCAAAATTGTCAGTAGAGGAGAAAAACCATGATAGGACTAGTGCATTCAAAATGTGTGTCATGAGTTTTTGTAGGGTGACAAAATAATGTTGTGTTTATGACTGATGTTATATCAAGAAAGTTCAAGTAATTTTAAGTTATAGTGCTCAATAAATGGGTATCAAATACTCATTGAGACATACACATCCATTGTGTTACATGTATTTCTTTGTTCTTTATCATATAATCCATCTAGTTGACGTGTTAAAATATTGTTTTACGAAATTATTTAGTCCTATTCGTAATAATGCCTTAGATTTGAACTTTACAATATGTTTTCTTTTCAAGGATAATTTATCATTGTCAATGTTTTAGAAAATTTAGCATGATTTAAATTTAAATCAGTAATCTTTTTAAAATTGTTTGTTATATTATTGAATATTTTTCTTTTTAGATTTATTGAAGACTGTGTAAGGTTGTGTTGAAGCTATATCAAAATTAAACCTAACCTTTTTGTTGCCTTTTCATTATTTATGTAGCAAATTAATACCAACGTAAGACGTCATAAGTAATAAAAATGAAGTAAATATTGTAACTAAAGTAATATTTTATTACATAGACAATCTTTTTATTTTTAAGACAGAAAGTAAAATCATTTTTTGACAGACATTTTTATTAAATGTTCAAAGGATATACTCAGTGGAGTGACTGCTATGACAATTATCATCATTCTAATGTTATTCCCTGGGAAAAATATTTTCATTCACAATTTACATCAATTAAATAACTTTTTACAAATAATTTGTTCACTATGCTATAGTGTATTTTTTCGTATTTATATTTTTAATGTTTTTGCACTTAAAAGCTTCTTGTTTTTAATACAGAATTTCCATGTTTAATTTATCATCATACCTATTTAATAAATACCAAAGATGTATGATGAGATCATTAATTTTATGTGCCATTTATTTATACTTGTCAGTAATGGTTGTAGGGAGTGTACTGTAGAAATGACTAAACTAAATCGTGGATAGATTTACTATTTTACTTTATAGGCTTGTATACCAGGTACTTTAAAAAGAAAGGGACTGAATACTCCTTATAATTAACTATGTGAGTAATAATGAGTAAGAATCTGTTTACCAATCTGTGGGTGGACTGAAAAATTTAACACTTCTATTTGCAGCAGGGGTAGACATTTATTTATTTACATGCACAAGTCTTACTGCAGTATTATATAGAGGCGAGTACATCTTTGGTAGTGTAAGTTTATCACACATCATGTTGTACAGAAATGAACTTATTTTGACATATATGGCCACACTTGAAAGTTTCTTAATAAATAGTACATTTATTTGAATTTTGACCAAATATGTTTGCATTTTGTATGTTGTTTGTGATCCCTTTTTTTAAAAAAAAAGAAATGGTGAAGGCTTCTCAGATTGTATTCCGAATGTTTTAGTGTAATACTGTGAGAGTAGGATAGATTTTATGACTAGAATGGAATGGTTTAAATGATAAAGCACACAGCAATGCAAGTAAGAATAAGGTATTAACTCTGGTTCATTCCTTTTCTGTGTTTTGTGCATATATGATGATTATTATTATTATATGTATTTGGAACAATTTTTTGTCCATTTTGACAGAAGTGATATTTTTCTACAATTTTATGTATATTTTTATAAATAGTAAGTTTGTGACTTGTTGGGCTCAGCCCAGTCAAAGAAATGGTGATGTTTTAAGAAGTATTAAAAAGGTTATCTATGCCAATAAGTGGTTTTAATATAGAAGGCTTCCAAGGGAGATGTTTTAAAGATGCAACACTTACGTGTGATGACGGCTTTAATTTATATGATGCTTTAATATTATAAGGCATTTAGTTGTGTGTGTTTTGTTTTAGAGGATACTAAAATTATATTATTACACTTAAAGTGAATCCATACATTGTTTTGGATCAAAGATTTATGTCCATTTTTTGTCCTGTACCCAAGTTTATTTAATTCCTTCATGGTTGTCACATATATTAATAATAATTTATTATATTTCAAGACTATCCCTGTAAGGAAATCAACTTTACATCTCATAAATAATCATAAGACCAAATGAACTTTCGTTAACTAAACTTATAGCCTTATCTTGTTTAAATGGCCACTAAATTGTACATTTGTACCTATTCTCTTTATTTGAAATAAAATAAAAAATAAATTCATCTTTTTTTCTGGTTCTGTTTATAACATATTGCAAACAAATTCTGGTTAACCGATAAAAACAAAAGAAATGACTGTGGCAAAACAACCATTCCCATCCTGTAACTTCAGCAAAAACAAGGCCAATAACACTTGTAAGTGTTGCCAGATTCCTATGATTACTGCCTTTCAGACCTGGTTGTCGTGTTTTTGCATTGTGTCACATTGGATTCTCCCAATCTTACAATGTCAGTTTAAGAACAGAAGCCACACTTAAATGTCTAGAATGGGAAAAATAAACGCATGTTTAACCCACAAATTGACCTATCCTCCAATCCTGGAAATAATGGTGGACATATTTTAAACGCGTGTCTTGTCCATAGGTGGCACATAATGCCCTGTTCTTTAGCAACAGTATTGTAGGGATTACTCGGTGTTTGTTGGTCTCATTTTACCTGACCCATGGATTTCAAATTGTTAAAAAAAAAATAAAAAAATTGTCTGCCATCTTCTTCCCAATAATGTAAACTTGCTTACATATAAAGGGATGGTTATCTGCTCTAAATTACACGAGTTAGATGTATGTAGTAAACTGTTTACAGTGTCGTATTTACATATTTTTTAGGCATTTCATGTTTTTTAGGCATTTCATGTAATTCAATCCTTCTTCCGTCAAATTTCAGTTCATTCATATACCTCACTCAGATAGGCTTACTGCTTTTCTATTTCACTCTTTGACCCTTATGTACGCTTTGTGATATAAGTTACAGTGACATTATTGTCATGACATGTACATCATGATTGTCCCGTTTAAACATTGGCCTTTTTCTGAAAAAAAAAAAAAATTAAAATAAAGTATTTGTTCTGCTTCCCTCTTTATATATTATTATTTTATGAAAGACGGTAATGAATTATAAAAAATACATTAAGTTATCACTTAAGTTGTCAGAGATGAACGCAACTATATGCATTCTTTCTTTATGATATAATGAACCAGATTGACCTGAAGTTTAATAAATAGCTAAAGTGCGATATCTATATTAGTCCAAGGTTTGGCATTCTGCTATACATAGGTAATTTCCTCTCTATTGCTACAAGAGTACTATATATTTCAACTAAACAGTGAGCCTCTATTCTTTGTTTGAGTTTATTACGCAGTAATTTTACTTGCGGTTTTGCGGTTTATGTCACATGGCGCTTTACTTATGTTGTCGACTTCCTCTATACACACTCCCTATATTTCAACATTGACATTTACAGTAATACAATATAAAATCGACCTATATACATAGTTCGAGCGAACAGGCCTATTTATTGGGGAATGATATTATCGGCATACATACATTGTGATAGGAAACTCAAAATAGGATAGGTGGGGGGGGGCGAATGGTTAGCGCGTGGGCGCTGTATCATAAGGTCTGCCATTGGGTCAACTGGCGTGGTTTCGATTCCCCGGTTGTACGTGACAAGGAGAAGGGTCGCCTGTCCAACCTCGTAGGTTTTCTCCGGGTCCTCCGGTTTCCTCCCACTGCTATAGACCCCTACGCGCAAGCGAATTATTGAAATAAAATTGAACCATATGTTAGTCTCGAAATGACCTAGTTTGTGTCGAGTGGACGTTAAACCCCATCTCTCTCTCTCGCTCTCTCTCTCTCTCTCTCTCTCAAAATAGGATACGCAGGTACATCGCCTGATTTAATAATTAAAACCAGTGAATTAGCAGGATTAGCAATAAATTAATATATTGACAGCCTCCTTCATCTTGCGTTATTGCTTAAAATTCATGCCATCATAGCGAACCAAATTTTTAAAATTAAGGACCACATATTTGCCCCCACACCCACGGCCCGTGAACTACTTGGCTTCACTCAACTGGCCCTAAAAGAAGGTTCTTTTAGGGATTATATCAGTAGCCCTGATAACTACTAATTATAGACCACTGATCCGCTCTTGTACGACGCTTAGTTCAGAAAGGGCATATTTTAAACCCCATTGCATCCATTCATCCATTCATGCTTTTCGGTAGTTATTTTAGCATTTCTATGCCCCCCCCCCCCAACCCAACCTCGTGTTAGAAACATCAACCATGCTTGATCAAATAGTTGGCCAATAGTTAGCATATTGTCTTTTTTATAGGTGTGCCACACTTGATTTTACATTGGCACTTTCCACAAGATGTTGTGTCACATTATTAACAATTCGTGACATTCCTTGTCATTAATAATTCCCAGATGCACACGAACAAAAAATTAAGCTAACCTCATAAAAATATCGTACATGTAACTAAACCATATAATATAAAAGTGGTTTACTTTTTAATCGGACGTGTTTTGCCTAATAAACAAAGGTCAGCCCTTTGTAATTCACATCAAGTAGGTTGAGTATATGTATGTGGTTTATTAGAAGACCAAACAGTCAAGCATTGGGTTTTCAGCAAAATGTGTGAAACTTGGTCAATATACATGTATTATATAGTATACGGATTATTTCGATTAATAGACAAGTCAATATGCTTTATTCCCTGGGTTCCCAACCTCTTAGTCGTGGGGTCATGGCGAACTGCTCTGAAACTTTTGAAAAAATGCTATGTTTTCATGAAAAGCATACACCACTTGCCACATTGGCAATCGTCTTTCGTTTATATAAAGGTAAACACTAAGTTGTCGACTACGTAAAGAATAATAAATGTAAAAAATTATGATGTTTCATAGTAAAGGGTGACTTTGTTCTCCGAGGCTTGAGATGCTGAATTCTGGAATGGGGTCGCAACCAAGAAAAGGTTCGGAAACACCGCTTTATTCTATGGTCCTTGTATAGTTGCCAACCTCGCTATCCTCTTGGATGCTTGAACTTGATAACTCACACATTTTATTTACTTTCTGTTTTTGCAACTGCCAGGTTTACACTGGAATAAATTGTGGGTCTATAAAGACTATGATATCATCATGCGATTAACAATATTCATGCGCGTGTCGAGGAGGGTTGGCGGAGCCACCCCTGCTCTCGCAGCGCATTTTTCCTCTCGTACGTTCATCGAAATAACGTTGTACAAAGTATGCGAAGCATTGCCGCCGTTTTAAGGCCCCACTCCACGCTAATATGTATGCATCTAAATGAGTAGATATAATTATTTTCCCAGAGCTTCTGATTTTATCAAATTCGCTGGTAATCCTCCAGACATCAAGTTGTGCCACCTTGGGAAACACAAACTAATATTTATCTTTATACTTTAACCGACAAAATAACAGATTATAGTATTCCCAGGCCATAAGACCCATTATTGTTGTAGATATGGCGTATTTTATAGTTCAAGCTAAATTAAGCTCTTTCGCACTATAGTTGTTTATGGTACACGGGGAAAACTATGTGTTTATTAACCAGAAGACTATATAAATATATTTAGAAACATAATTAATGATCCCATCAACTGTATTTACTTTCAAATTGTAAACAAGTTTTATAAGGAGCACGAACATATTGTTATTTTAAAAAAAATATTGGTCAACTATCCCTTGCACCAACCCGAATTAATTTCTAAATGACAATCTGTACACAATTTATATAAGGTCCAGATACCGCTGGTTAACTAAAAATAACAACAATCTTTTCTGTATTACATATCTGTGAGGGTTAAGGGAAGAGCATTTGTTTATCAATAAAGTCTGGCATATAATTTGTGGCATGTGGAAAGGTGTGGGAGTCACTTGCTACGAAGCACAGAAACGTTCGTCTGTCGAACGTGTTTGGTTATAGCCTTGATAGCAGCAGGCCTTTCATTTACTGTGACAAGTTCTAGTTTTATCATACAATTACACTAAATTGAACTATAGATCGTTCAATAGAACTATAAAACTTCACCACTGTTTAAAATAATGTCCACGAACTATAGTCAAAAAGCGATTTTTCGGATCACGGATTGTTATAACATTTTGCCACTATTGAATTTACACTACAGTACATATAGTTGCAAATAAGTTTTCTGTGCAGATTTGAACTTGCCGTGTGGGAACTTTAAACATACATTATATAAAAGCTAAATCTGCTTATTGCAGGTCTTTTTTAGGCCTGAAATGTTATCTAAATTATTAATTAGACATTAATTAACTTACCCAGACCATAATCAACCCTCGATGGCACCGCTAGCTTGCGATATTTATTAGATTTGGAACCGATTTACTGCTAAACTTTCAATTGGTTCACGTCGGCTGTGCCAATAGTTAAGACAAAATGAAAATTTTAAAATTGACACACGAATCGCCTGCCAGAATCCTTTTGAGTGTCATTTGTAATGAAGCGACTCGATGAACGAGGCTAAATATACCCCACAGGAGAATACTACCGGTGTAGAATGGAAAAACCAGACGCCAAAGACTGCCATTCAATTTGGATTCTTCGCGTATTTCGTCGAACATAACTGATTAGTAATTACAGTAAAAACAGAAACGATTGAATGTAAATCAGTTTACATGTATAAACATTCATATTACATTATTATATGCGTTGCGACCCATTTGTGTTCATTTATAGGTGCCAAAGATTAGGGATTTGGCTCCTTTAACATACAGTTATTATGTCTATGGATTCGACTGCCTAACCTCGAGGGTTTTCTCCGATTTCCTGTTCTCTCAGGTATAACGCATCTAGGCGTAATTTGCAATTACTATTTAAATGTGCCAATGATGTTATCAGGTGTATATCAACATCGTAAATAATCTGGTAAATAGAAAATAAATATTTCATCACAAAAATACGATTACCTAATGAATTATCCGTAGATAACCTGTGAGTTATATCTCTACAATAATTGGTTCATATTTCTGTTATAAATCATATTTTTATTCAAATTAGACTACACGTAAATGGATGCATGTTTTAGTAACAGACAACAGACGTAACGCGTGAAATCACCCATCGTTTAGTTCTCTAAAACAAAAACCCGACAAGGATTAAAATGGACCAACTCACGTTATGTATAATTAAACAGGTGAAACTAATTCACACAACCGGTTATTTTTCAATAATGATGAAATATTTACTTTCTGTTATATAAATTTTGTAATTTGACATTTCATACTATCACGTTTTTGTTAGGAAGCCGAGAAAATTAAGACGGGATATTGCGAAACAATAACATATTGTGTTTATTAGATTTTTACAAAAAATCTATTAACGTGGGTACGAATTATTGAAGAAATAATAATGGTTTGCTAAACAAAATTATCTTAATGTTATATCGTGAACATTTCTACCCACACAAACAAAACAACAGTGAATGCTTAATAGTCGTTTACTGCCAATGGTTTTCATGAAAGAATCGAGACATAGTATGCATAATCTTTCCAGAACGTCTGAAACCGCTTATCATTTAATTTTTCGAGGAATTTTCCAACATGGTTTCTCTGTCAGTGGTGCTGGACGGAAGACCTGGCACAAACCGTTGCCGTGCACTTAAACGAACCCTTGGCAGTTGGAAGTCGATGAAGAGTAAGGCGGAAACGCCGTTGTCCAGGTAAATTTTCCTTTGCATTACACTGCAATGTAAGACATTAAGACCCATTTTATTTTATTTCAGAAGACGAATATCATGTACAGACCAATTAGCAAAGCTAAGAATACCCACTCAACAGAACTTTATCACTTTTTGTGAACATTGTGAATTTCAAGTCTTCTATCACCGCTAATCTTTTCATTGATAATGGATAGAGCTAGTTCCTCGGGGAATCCAGTGGACATTAATCCAAAAGTTCGAAGACCTGGATTTGGTATCAAAATGTTGTCAAAACTGCTGGTCTAGAGATAAACGCAACATTGATGGGAGGCGACTGGGAGCACTGTAGAAGTAAGTATAAGTTCACGTACCTGGACAGTGTCGTCGATAAAACTTAAGGGACTGACAAGGATGCCAGAATTAGGGTTTCTGGAGCTCGTGGTGTGTCCAGTTGTTTAATTCGAATGTCAAGTACGTACAACTTATGGGTCGGCGACATGTGGGACTGAAGGCAAACTACGGGTATTTAGCAACAGTTCTGATTATAAATTGGGGAGATTGTTCGCATCACAGAAGAGGAGTCGCGGGAAAGAACAAACTGAACACCATAGTTGGTGGCGGATTGAACATTACCTCACACCGTCCTCATTCAAGCATCAAACGTATTTTTTTTTGTCCCCCGCCTTTCGAAGAAAGCAGGGGACTATTAAAATGGGTTCGTCCGTCTGTCTGTCTGTCCGTCTGTCTGTCCGTCACACTTTTTGGGACACAATAACTCTCTTCCTAATTGAGCTAGAATGTTCAAACTTGGTGTATGTGTTTATTAGGTCAATGCCTTGATGGAGTTCGAAGATGAGCATTTTCCGCTTAGGGTAAGCAGAGATAAGCAATTTGATTGGTTGATGCTTTGGGACACGATAACTCTCTTCCTAATTGGGCTAGAATGTTCAAACTTGGTGTATGTGTTGATTAGGTCAATGCCTTGATGGAGTTCGAAGATGAGCATTTTCCGCTTAGGGTAAGCAGAGATAAGCAATTTGATTGGTTGATGCTTTGGGACACGATAACTTTTAATTGAGCTAGAATGTTCAAACTTGGTGTATGTGTTTATTAGGTCAATGCCTTGATGGAGTTCGAAGATGAGCATTTTCCGCTTAGGGTAAGCAGAGATAAGCAATTTGATTGGTTGATACTTTGGGGCACGATAACTCTCTTCCTAATTGAGCTAGAATGTTCAAACTTGGTGTATGTGTTGATTAGGTCAATGCCTTGATGGAGTTCGAAGATGAGCATTTTCCGCTTAGGGTAAGCAGAGATAAGCAATTTGATTGGTTGATGCTTTGGGACACGATAACTTTAGTTCTAATTAAGTGAGATTGATGAAACTTGGTGTATAGTTTCATTACAGTAATACCTTGACTAAGTTTGATAATGAGCATTTTCTGCTCAGGGTAAGCAGAGCGATACGCAATTTGATTGGTCGAGACTTTGGAAAACAATAACTCTCCTACTTTGATTGTCCCCCGCCTTTCGAAGAAAGCAGGGAACTATTAAAATGGGTTCGTCCGTCTGTCTGTTTGTCTGTCTGTCCGTTCCGCTTATGGTAAGCAGAGATAAACAATTTGATTGGTTGATCTTCGAATTGAGTAAATGTTCATGCTTATTGTCCCCCGCCTTTCGAAGAAAGCAGGGAACTATTAAAATGGGTTCGTCCGTCTGTCTGTTTGTCTGTCCGTTCCGCTTAGGGTAAGCAGAGATAAACAATTTGATTGGTTGATGCTTTGGGACACTATAACTTTAGTTCTAATTAAGTAGATAAACAATTTGATTGGTTGATGCTTTGGGACACTATAACTTTAGTTCTAATTAAGTGAGAGTGATGAAACTTGGTGTATAGTTTCATTACAGTAATACCTTGACTAAGATCGATAATGAGCATTTTCTGCTCAGATTAAGCAGAGCGATAAGCAATTTGATTTGCTGAGACTTTGGAACACAATAACTCTCCTTCGAATTGAGTTAAAATGTTCAAAATTGGTGTGTATGCTTATTGTCCCCCGCCTTTCGAAGAAAGCAGGGGACTATTAAAATGGGTTCGTCCGTCGTCTGTTTGTCTGTCTGTCCGTCACACTCCTTCGAATTGAGTTAAAATGTTCAAAATTATTATAACCAGGTATTGATAAAAGCATCAATTGAGCAATTCCAATACAATGAATATAGGCAAGGTAAATAAACAAATAAATGGAAAAAACAAATTGAAAAAGAAACTATTATAAATTAATTAAATATGTAGTATGCAATAATGAATTGACATTTAATGACAGAAAGAAAACAGTGAACTTTGCACAACT
Source organism: Patella vulgata (assembly GCF_932274485.2). NCBI lineage: Eukaryota > Metazoa > Mollusca > Gastropoda > Patellidae > Patella > Patella vulgata. The sequence continues at coordinate 47,978,174 of NC_065880.2, forward strand.
TGCAGCAAGATGGAAAATAGACCCGTTGATACAACCAAACTCTAGATCTGTAGGCATAGAGCATGTTTTCCCCTTAATATGCTATAATTATTCCATCAAAAACATTGTATGCTTAGACTATAAGTAAAGATATACTGTTTGATTGTTCAATACTTTGTAAAAGATAATTTGTGATAAATTTATATGTGTCCTCTAATTATTTTCCTATTTCGGCGGGGGACATCAGCCTCACTGTTGGCTTGTTATTTTAGTAATTTAGTTTCTAAATTAAAGACCATTGGTATCTCATGATGAGAAACCAAGAAAATAGCTTATTCGGTGACAATCCACCGTGAATGCTCTATGTTCTAAAAGAAGACATTAAGGAAACTCCAAAGAGATATTGCACTAAACCTTCCATTGAGAACAGCGTGCATAAAAGCTCCACACAGTAATGACAAATACAACATACAACGCAAATTCATACGGGACCCTTTATGTTAGAAGGTCCCTTAAAAAAGTATGCTCCATTTTGGCTGCGAATATTGTCCGAATATCGTAAATTTTCCTGTTAAATTTTCTGATAAACATCCGAAAATAGTTTATCTTCTAGGAAGAAATAAGTGGGGCTTTTTCCCGCAAAAAGCACCTCTTTATGCATATTTATCAATACATCTATGACCAATTACACCATACATAAGTGTTAAATGAAAGACACAAAGCGAAAACAAAACGTTATGAAAAAATCACGATGAGGGTGTTAAATACATGTTTTAATTTTATAGATCAATATACAGTCCTTTGTTAATCAGATCATAATCGGTAGAATAGGCCAAGAATAATTTAAAATATTGAATATTTATAGTCATATGTTAATTATACATGTACTTAATTGGTGGTGTACCTATAAAACGCTTTCAACATGGTGTTAAATCGATACATACTCCTCATCCATATGTTACTTGTTAGACGGCTGTCAGGGGCAAGTAACCCTGTTCCGTTCTGCTTCATATCTCGACCCCGACAACAAGATAGTTGGAGTCAGGTCACTACCTTCTAACCCCATCTTTTGTGGAACCACGTTTGCGGTAATTAGGAAGTTTATCACATTAATTTGTCTCTGACTCTTGAGACCAGCCTTTGTGCTCCATCGCAGTGTGATGCCATTGATTAGAGAATTAATTGATGCCCATACCGCCTTCAGCTCTTCCGAAAGCGCAACGGAGCACAACAAACAATATAACCTCCGACAATCTTGGTCACTTACATTAAAAGGGTGAGGAAATGACAGAAAACTCAAGAGACAATAAAGTGTAGGACAATAAAAAGTCTTCAATCAATTTACTATATGTTAATTTATGATTATTTCTCAATAGATTTGTAAATTCTGAATATTAATTTGAATCTGCGCAGCAATAACACTTTTTAGAAATTTGACATTTGGGCATTCTAAAATTGCTAAACAAAAATGTATATTTAATACTTCTCCAGTTGTAAATACTTCTATAGAACCGGGGATCTATTTCTGAGGAAAAGGTATAATTTACGCTGTGATACATTGAATCATCGTCAAATAGTGTCTGACCTCGTAATTTATTAGTAACTAAGTTAGCCTCATTTGAACCTTTGCTAATTTTGGAATTCTTTTAATAGACCTTCATGTAGAATTTAAGAAAAGATGGTTATTTGTCGGGTGAATCCGTCTATTAAACCACGTCACGTCAATTCGCGGTTACACAAAACTTTTTGTTATCGGCGACAAGGGCCTAAAGCACGACCGCATCTGTCGACCGAACAATGACATCAAATTTGATCGATTTAGAGTAAGGAATTGTCGGTTGCACACTAGAAGATATGGGTTGGTTATTAAAGACACAGAAAAGAAGTTACTTGAAACAAAAAAATGACTCACAAAGACTTTGAAATTATGCTGGTTTGTGAAATCTCAAACGTAGTTTGTCTGAAAAATGTGACAGCAAAAACAAATGTAGTTCAAATTTTTTTATGTCTGTGGTCATTTTTATATTTTCAGTGTCGAACGTTTCAAAGTAAAATAAAATATTTAAAAGAACAAATTACATCTCACGAATGAGGTTATGTCAACTCGAACTTCTGAACATTCTGTGAAAAATAAAGTGAGTGGAATTTGAGTTATGAAGCCTGTAGGTTACCCAGCTATTCATGTCTTCTTGTTATTTATTATAAGCATTAACATACCAAAAAAACTAAAACAGAGTAAAATCATTTCATCTAAATCTAGAATTGCACAGAGTTCTCTGTATGGACCCCTCTTATTCATTCATTAATGTGAAATTGGATTGATTCCTCGCAATATCTGTATACAAATTGAATGACTCCATGTTTAATATGATAACTGTCTCAAATGAAAAAAAAATTGATCAAAGAAGAATCTAAAACTATATCACAAAAATGTAAATAAAAAATCCAATAAACAACAGTAACAACCATATGGTAAGGGGGCTATAAATTTTGAATTTTTCAATAATGTTTGGTTACTATAATAATAAGTATTGTCATAAGTAAAACAAATACACAGAGCAAAATAATGACGATTACCTATATTTGGCTATACTTTGCATTGCTATTAAAGTAGAGTGGGTTATACTATATATACGCCATTTTACATAATTTTGCACCTTATTGAATTATGTCGATTAAAAATTAACATTTTAAAAGCAATATGTGTAAACTGGGGGAAAATATGTTTTTGTTTTTTGTGTGTAGAAAGAATAAAATAATATGTACCCGATGTTTCCCTGAATTTACGTATTATTTATTAACTGGTCTTTTTTTATTTATTTTTTATGCATATAGAGCTTTTTATCACACTTTATTTATTGTTCCTCTTTTTTCTTATTTATCATTTTTCCTCTTTAAACTGATATTGTGAGTGGATTTATGATACCTCACACCATCACACGAGCACGAGTATTCTTTGATGTTTTGCAATGTTAAACAATAGGTAACAATTATTTTTATTGAAAAAAAATATTTCATTAGTTTTAATTAGTTGACATTGCAGAAATAAAATGCTAGACAAAAATGGCATTTAGAATAGACCACCTGCCGAAGGCGTGTGCTCGATGATTATTATTACTGTCCTTTATGTTTCAAAAACTCCCAGATCTGTAAGTTTTTAAGGCTGAAGTATCATAGATGAGAGCTGAAAAACAACGAAGCTCAAACAGTCCCGAATGAGATTACAAAGTACAAGGACAGAACACGTGCAGTCAAAAAATGACCCATAGAAAAAATGAAACTTTGTAATGTCTCATTATAATAAATGACAAAATCTAACAACGCTTGATATTTACATAATACCTTTCTTGTAAAATATTAAATCAAGCGATAACTTCAAACATGACCCGATTTCTTCGAAAACGGATACAATACAGTACTTTCCCCTCCAAGCGTTCAGTGATTTTTATTATTATTCGTTAAAAAATGGTATATATACCCAAGACCCAAAACTCGGCATGTCGCTTGATTTATCTAAGACTATTCTTCATTAGTCTTGATAAATTGAATGACAGATATTGCAAAATGGGTAAACCTACGATGTTTTCATTAATCACACGAAGCGTCAGGCAAGGCGATGTACTCGAGCCTTTTTTATTCTGTGTTCGTGTTGATGTTATAATTAACATCTTAGGTCCATCTGGCCGACCTTTGTACATCACCAATTTGTCATAAGCTCATCTCATATTGTGCATTAAGTATTCATAAAGATGACAAATTTTACTGAAATGCATTGTATCAATTTCTTTGGTATCAGTTAAAGAATAGAACAATAATCGCCTGCGATTCCCATGGTGATCTACAATATCAAATTCGATCTGATGAGTGACAGCTTTTTTTTAATATAGAAGTATAACTACCATACGTCAATCATATTTTCCACGTCACATGTCCAAAAAATGCACCCCGTTTACCATGAAAATAATAAGTGAGTTTGTTCTCATAATATAAATCCTGACCACGTTTTATTTGGCATCCAAAAATAGATTAACATGATCTGGTCGTATCATTCATTATATTTTGATCGGCCATATAATTAATTTAAAATAATTTTAGCGAAAAAGTTCACCGAAATAGAAAATCAGAAGTATATGTAAACTGTGGCTGTATTCAAATACTTATTTATGGATGACTTCAACATAAATTTAAAATATTAATTATGCAAAATTCTCCGTAAACTACACAGATGTTTCATTTGTTAGGCCGTTTTTACTGCCGATAATTGAATAAATTTAATTTGAATATACGTGAAACAGCAATAATAATCACATCCCTGGTTATACATACGCCAACAGCAATGGCGAATTAATGCTCTGTTGGTCCTTAGCAAAATGAGTAACCTTTAAAAATTGACCTATATGCTTATTTTTACCCACTGATCTCTTTTCTGGATACGTATAATATGGTTCAATTTTATTTCAATAATTCTCTTGTGAGTAGAGGTCTTTAGCAGTGGGAAGAAAACCACGATGTTGGACAGGCGAACCTACTCCTTGTCACGTTCAAGCGGGGAACCAAAACCATCCAACCCCCTTTGCTTCAAACTGAAAAATAATTGGCTTCGGAACTAAATGCTTCCCACCAAATTTTAAAAAATATCTCTTAAAAACTGTGGCCTCTGTAGGCCCTATCATTCACAAAGTGTTCGGAAAAGGGGGTCACTCCGGAAAATCGATAGGGTTTGTCATCTCATGTGATCCCAATTGAGTATTCACTGGTGTCTACTGATAAGTTCATAGCTGTGTTTTTGTGTATTTAGTCGAGTCATTCTATGTCTCTATGGCTATTCCCTGTCTACGGTTGTATTCCGTATGACTTACCATGTTTTCATTTTGCTTAATTCAAATATTTATCATATATATTTAGCCAGGTGTGCCGCTATTTTTTCATGTGTTCCAAGATGTGCCTTCGGCAAAAAAAAGGATGAGAACCACTGCACTACAGAACTGTAATCTCTATCTATATTTGGAAAAGGGGGCTTAGCTCTAAACTGGAGGTCGCAGCCTTGTTTACCTTGACGAAATCTGCAGGTGGCCTTAATAATTAGATCCAACCGAGGGGGGGGGGGATGCTCCGGAACGGAAGGGCGCAACACGCTGAAGACTGTGGCCTCATTCGCGTTCACAAGCCAATTGTTGACCACACTGAAACGTTAACGGGGAGATAACTCCGAAATTCTAAAATAAATATTCTGAATTTCGACATATAATGTGAAAGAAAACTCAGAAATATAGGCTACAATGGATTTCATTCCTGTGCTTAAATAACCCATGCGTAGATCCGAAATGGTCGGAAATGGCACCTAAGGGTGTGTGTGTGTGGGGGGGGGGGCACTCAGATCCATCCGCCGTGGACTTCGCTTGGGAAGTGTCACTACAACATTTCAATGTGAAGTTTCTGAACCATCCCTGCTGAAAACCCTGCAACCCCATCAAATTCTAAATAATATCACCGAGAACTTTTTCTGGCATCGCATTCACAAAATTCCAAAATCAATGTAGGCCTATAGGCGTGGGATAACGCCTTCAAAATCTGTAATCCGAAAATCGTGAATTTCGATAGTGCACCCTCAATCGTTTCAAAAATATCATTAATACATCTGCCTCCTTACTCCTCAAATGAGAAGAGATATCTGTATTTCTTTTCTACGTTTTACATTTAATCACTAGCAGCGAATTTAGTTTTGTGAATCGCACAATTCCACAAGGAACCGGGCCAAATCTATACAAGGCCAAATCGCCATACTGGTGGCGTTGACACGGACAGCTGTTCTGCATTATATAGGTACCTTTGGATAGACCTATTCACACTGCATCCTTTTTATATACTGAAAGTGTCGTTTCTAGAAATTCAGAATAAATAATACATAACGTTTAAACCGGAGGCTCAGTGCGCGGGAGTTTCCATCGAATGGGCACAAAACCAGACCAACTTTTCTGTAGTAAAATTTTGCGTAAAATACGATGCCGAGTGGTAATCAGTCCGCCGTTGGGGCGTTTTCGAGATATTCGGGGTCAAATATCAATGAGGTCATTTGCACTGAAAGTGGATGAGCAGCCATTCTTGTATAATGAAAAAATGCTGAAAATGATCGAAAGTGACCACTCTTTCAATAAAAATGGCTACATTCACCTTTGTTCTTTGTGACCCCGGAGGTCAAAAGGTCAATTTGTTCGTTTTTGCACTAGGAAGATTTAAAGCAATAAAATATCAGCGTAAAATATAAAAACTAAAGCGAAACCTGCTCTAATTAATAATGAGAACATTTAAATCTTATCTTTAGGTGGTCTTAGCATCGTACATTTACTTTGGAACGTCGAAAAAGATCTTGCATGACAAAAACAAAACACTTCGAAACCTGTTTCAAAAATACGTAAAAACTGTCAAATATTCCGCAATATTACTTTAATTCTTGATAGGCATTTGGGGACATTGAATAAAAAGACGAAAGCTGATTTCATAAAGACTATAATATTATCTTTTAGTATATTCTGGTTTATCGTCACAAAAAGTAATACATATTACTTGATTCTTGATGATAGGCGAAGAAGAAATCTGATATCAGAAAGACTATTATTTACTATGTTCTGGTGTATCGTCACAAAAAAAAAGAAAAAAAGAAAAGATATTTACAAATAGGGTTTCATCACACGTGTTGTAAAAAGGAACAAAAGAAGTAACAATTGATTGGTTAAGACGGCTTTAAATGTAAAAAAAGAACCTTGCCTAGAAAATAGCAAGATGTGTTAAATCCCGTTAACCCCCTCCACGTGCTATAATCATTTTAAATCACATCTTTTGTTCAACCACACACTTCTCTCATATAACGCAAAAAACAACAAAACAGCCAGACCTCGTCTACTGCACATTTCTTTGTTTAATGGCAACTTCAATATTTACGTTCAAATTTACGCACTGTATCTGATAAATTGTTCATAAACCTGCATGTAGCAGAGAAACGTGCATTGTTATGTAAAACGGTTCACAGCGCAGATTTGAAACTAATAGCTCCCGAATCTTTTAAATATCTTGCATTATCTACAAAAAGACCCATGAAATATGCAATCGCGATCACGAGTAGCCTTTTATATGAAATATCGCATCATACGCTTGATAGGAATTTTTTCTTTAAGAAATAAAACATTAAATAGAAGGTATAAAGAAATCGAGAATAAAACACAAACGCCGAGGAAAAATTAATACTTGATATTGTCTATACAAAATAGAACAAAAATGCTACAAAAGGTGACACGTTTCATAAAACTTTGTTATAAATCGTTTAAATAACGTGATAGTAGAATTTCATTAGGTAATTAATTAAAATTTATTCACGCATTCAACCAACACTGTCTAAATCACTTCTGGCATAACTTACATATTCAACATGACATTCAAGGGAAACATACATAATGCATGAAAGGTACCTTAGTACATGTAAATATATGCGAAAAAATACATAATACATTTAAAAGGCATAAAAGTATTTTATATACCATACAAAAAAGCTATCATAATGCAGATTCTACCAGATTGTAAATTTTAAAAGTGGAATAATCAATAATGTTAATAATATGATACAGCACACACTGCCTTTAAAAAAACACATGACCTATATTCTGTGCTATAAAAAATATTCTATGGGCAACGCCAATCCACATTCAATCAAGGAATCCTGCCTGATTCAGCCACCAAGCATAATAATTCAAAGTCAACAGATTTATGATTTATGTTGTTGCTCTATGCCACGAGATAACCAAAGTAACTTTTCATTTCATCTGCAAGCACCCTACTCAGTCTATTGAACACTTGATACCACTTCTAAATTCATTTGGCTATAATTACTGTTGTTCTTCATCCTTTAGACATTATCTCACGAATTACACCTTAGATAATGAAATGACAATGACGTGTATTACAAGCTATTATGTTTATGGCAGAAACAAAGTTTACGACAAAGCGAATCTATCAAATAAACAGAAGACATATTTTAATTAAAATACAGAAGGCAGATAACCTAGCTAATGATTCTGCATGAATACGATTCAGACGTCGGTTGTGAAACTGGAGTCGGCAAACTTTTTTTTTTGTTGTTTTTTTTTTTTTTTTTTTAGAATTGTATGGTATTGTATCTTAGAAAAAAATCATCATACATAGGGGTTTTTGATGATCCCTATAACAATCACCATTCATTCAAATGTGTTGTGCCACAAACTTGGGTCAAGAAAGCGCGGGTAATTATTTTTCAGACACGTGCCTACGTTATCGCTTTTAATGACAGTCAGGTCAAAGTGGCTTAATTATGCAAGATGAAAACAGGAAACGGATCAACTCAAAATCTTAATTTTCACCCTGTGGAATGTCTGATATGTTAGATGAGACACAAATATATATATATCCTTCTTCATATTTATACGCTCCACCCTGCTCCATTGAGAAGTGGAAACCACACTGGAAAAATCTCGAGGAACTTCCTCTACCAAATTTAGTGTTTTAAACCGATTTTGGACAACAGTGGGTATTATTAAGACGCTAGCTCGCTAACCAGGAGGTCGGGGTTCTCCGGGATTTTTCAGTTTGGTTTGTCTTGTTAGTTGACCCACGAGTTTCCTACACTTTTTTTGTGTGGCCTCACCTGACCAACGACCCACCTTCAGTGCCCACAATTCTTATGCGTGGCCTAGGGGTGGGGACGGGGGTGTAATTGTCAGTGGTGGTTATTGTCATGGGATAATAATTGTCCTAGAACTACTTCCCCGGACCCTAGTGGGTCCCAACAGGTGTTCAATGGGCCCACCCTCGGATCCATACGAGTGACCATTGGTGCTACGAGCCCATGAGCACAGTGAGGACTCAGATCGGGTCCCGGGTAGCCCTACTGGGAGCAGGGCGCCCAAATGAACCAGTACAAGCGGGGTCTTGGTAGAGTTGAAAGCTCGGAGCCCGGGAACCCAATGGGGTCCCTAATTTTTCAGTATTTAGTTGGTTTTTGTTTTCGGTAATTAGTGTTGTTTTTTTGGGTTTTTAAAGATTTTCGGTATTTAGGGGGGGGGGGTAGATTTTTTCGCTAATTATTAGCAAAAATATGTTTTCTGTCTTTTTCAGTATAAGGCTCTATTTTTAGGATTTTTTTCGATTTTTTCGGAATTTTTCACGATATAGTTGTGTAGATTGTATAACAGTGGCCCATTACTAAAATTTAATGTCCCAGGTTCGAAGTCCAGAGTGGGCCGAGAAAAAACGTCGGGATTTTTCAAGCTCAGCCTTCACTTAACGGGGTGATGCCTGCTGGGCTGAAAAGGAAGTCCTTCAGATGGGACGAAAACCCGAAGTCCACATTGACGCGGAGTTGGAAACGTTTGTCTCAGAATGTCCGAATGTATGTGTTGACCAGGCATTAAAACTCAATCCATTCCATTCTATTCTAAATGTTTCTGATTTGCGTATTTAGAACTACTATATATTTATCTTATTCAATAAAGACACAAGAGGAACGCAATAAAATGGCATAATGACATTAACCATCTATAAATAAGGCTATTGACAAAACATAATACGAGATTTTGCGTATTAGTCTGATTCCAAATAGTTAACAAACGAATATTGGTTTCAAACGCAATTTATGGCTGCGGTGATTGAGTTAGTTTGTTGGGAGTGATAACAGAACAAATTAATAATCGAAAATGACATCAATTCTAGAAATATAACGACAAAACAAAGACACTAAGTCAAATATACAGTTATTGGTTCGGTGCCGAAAGGGATCGCAAGGCGCTATTTCGCTAACCTGGACGTTCCATGTTCGATTTCTGTGTTGGCCGAGGAGACAATTCATCTGATTTTCCAACGTGGTCCCTTGTCAATGGTGCAGGACGGACGGCCTGGTAAGGACATCGTCGTGTCGTTCGGATAGGACGAAAAAAAAACCACACAAAAGAACCGTTGACAGGTGCAGGAACACAATTGCTGTATGATGTATGCCCGTCTTCATTAGCCCAATCAGAGTTTAATTATGGAGAAAGCCAAGGAAATTAATTATGCCAGTAGAATTTTGATTTGTGGCGCTGTATTTATTTAGCCAGTGTCGGCACTAATCTTAATCCAACTACACGTATATGAGTACAGTACTGGGACCTGTTTCACGAAATTTTAACTAAGATAAAATCCAATTTTAGTAATTTGATTGGATAATATTAGATTGGTTTTAGTGCTTGGCCAATCAAAATTGAAGTATCTACTAAGATTTGGATTTTATCTTTAGTTAAGATTTCGAGAAACAGGGCCCTGACCTTTAAGAAACACAGTTGGGTCATTCCACGCCAAGTGGGGTGTTTCTAAACCGGTGCACCCAGAAAAATGAAAAAAAAAAAAATGTCAAATTTCCAAATTACTTGAAGTATCAAGTTGGAATTTGGTAGTTATATGTAAATCTATACACTGATTTCAAATCTGGTCTCAAATCAGAGATCGGATTTTTTTGTCGAGTGCGCATGTGCGGAAATATCATATTTTGAAACTATTTTTTATACTGAATGGATTCGACTGAAATTTTTACTGCTGGTTCATGAGTAGGTGTACTATAACATATCAAAAATTCAAGAGGGTGTTTTTTCTCGTTTTCGAAATAAAAATATTTGAACTTGTTAAACTCGAATAGACGTCGAAAAGGATATTCAGCTTACCACCCCAACGTGGATAAATGTTCTACTTATGATTACCAACTGGAAAACGATACCAGCCGGGAGTACGAATAATATATATCAAGTTTACACTCGTTTGAACTTGTTAAACTCGAATAAACGTCGATAGCGTCAAATAAAAATTCAACTTACGCGGATACCATGTTCTATTCTCATGATTACGAATTCAGACACACTGCTCTAACATTAGTGTAGTGGGAGGTCACGTCAGGGGTCATACGAGCTGCTTTTGACCATCTGATATCAGACATTTGATTAGTGGAATACCCACATTTCCGTGCATCGCACGCCAAAAACTCACCGTAACATTGGCTAATCCTTCGCATCATCCAGAAGGCGGGATATATAACAACTCTTCCAGACCCTAGTGTAGTAAAGACAACTAAAACAAAATTCTGAACTATAAACTACGAAATTAAGTTTTTCTTCATTAGCAAGAAGGACATTGACGCGCACGCGTCCAATATTGCAAACTGCTTCATTGGAGCAAAAACGATACCAGGAACTCGTAGCCATCACAAATTCGTTCCACTTGACGTAAATAGTATCAATATGTTCCGCATATCGGACGACACGTTTGCTGTCTGAAGGGTTCGGTTGCGAGATTTCCGATGTACGTAGTGTTACACTGCAGTCATACTCCTCACAGTGTTTCGTTTGATTAGAGCTAATCCCACTAAACACTGCTTTAATGGAAGCAACTTTCTGTTCCAAGTTATGACTAGTCAATAGTCCGATTAACAACCAATAGCTGTGTAACAATATGATTAAGCTTTAACTAAAGTTCCAACTTGGACCAAATATGTTTACATAACGTTACGTCATGATTCGCGATTTTATTATGCCCCATTAACCAGTGCATAGACGAATATTGCAGAAAAACTAATTGCGTGACAAACGAGGCTATTAACACAGATACAATGTAAACTATACTGTATGTAGACGAACAAGACTTTCACCGTTTTTAATACCTTAAATAACTGCCCAGATTAAACAAAGGGCTGTCATACTGCTGTACTTTGGATAGGTTTGATTGAACGGGAAGAATAGACATATACACACTCCCTCAAAAGCTCAAGCATCAGAAGCCAATCCAGCAATGTCCAGAGAGGGATTTCTCGGGCCATTGCTTCAGGAATATGCACTGCAGTGTTATTTATTGGTAATAGTGTTACGCTGCAATATTTGAGCAGTGTGGTCTGAATTCGTAATCATGAGAATAGAACATGGTATCCGCGTTTGAATGGTAAGCTAAATTTTTATTCGACGCTATCGACGTTTATTCGAGTTTAACAAGTTCAAACGATTAAGTGGGTGGGGGTGGGGGTTTAGAATGTAAATTTGATATATATTATACGTACTCCAAACTGGTATCATTTTCCAGTTCGTAATCATAAGTAGAACATTTATCCGCGTTGGATGCTAAGCTGAATATCCTTTTCGACGTCTATTCGAGTTTAACAAGTTCAAATATTTTTAATTCGAAAACGATAAAAATCACTCTCTTGAATTTTTGATATGTTATAGTACACCTACTCATGAACCAGCAGTAAAAATTTCTGCCGAATCCACCAGTTCAACATCGATTTTTGTTTAGTTTAAAATATAGTTTCAAAATTTGAGACTTGGAATCAGCGTATATAGGTTTACATTAAGCTACCAAATTTCAACTTGATACTTCAAGTAATTTGGAAATTATTGCCATTTTCTTTTCATTTTTCTGGGTGCACCGGTTTAGAAACACCCCACTTCGGAAAAATGTCTACAAAGTCTTTAATAGTCGGAATATTTTGAAAATATTTTGGATCGAGAGGTTTTATAAGGCAGCACTTCCATGAAAAAATTATGAGCGAATTGACGTGAAATGGCCCAGTTATATACACCAGATTTATCTGTTGAACTGCACGATATTCTAAAAATTCCAGGCTTGTGTATCAGTTATGTCTTTCATAATCTTCATTAGCCCAGTCGGTGTAGAACAGTGGGACATTAAATCCCATTGCATTTATCTGTCATAATCTGGAACCGGCCTTGATTGTGTGTTGTGAAATCATGGGAAGGGGGTTTGCACGGTATCTAATGCCCCCTGTGTCCCCAATTGTTAACCATGTTGTAAATCAATAAATAAGAAGCCATTTTAATAAAATCTAAAACCGATTTTTCTTATGAAGACCCCATTTCACTAGACATATGGCTGGGAAATGTCTTCCCAAATCCCTTTTCCGCACCAATCAGCTCATATCAGCCCCAATCAAAATATACCGTGAACAAATATTCATTGATCCGCGCTTGGTATAAATAGATGGGAATTTAAATGTAAAGGAGTCACATATTCGTTTTACAACTTAAAGGTGGCAAGTCGTTAACTCAATATCATTCACAGTCTTCGATATGGCAAACACGACTTATTGGTCAATGTAAATCAACAGTGAAAAGATGGGCTTCTGATATCCAATATTTAAGTGAAAACACGATTTATTTGTCAATTTAAATCAACATTGGTGTTGTGATCTTACGGGGAAAAGATGGGCTTCTCATATCCAATAATTAAGACAAAATAAACATTTTACCGTTGGTACACGAATCGTGTACCATGGTGCATTTCAACGCCATTTTTAACAAGGGACTCGTAGAAAGAGGCTAGATATATTCCACAAGTCATGTCAATCGGTGACGTCATATTCTGATCCGGAGAGCATGCGCAATAAATACTATCGGTATAGAGTGGAATAACTAGACGCTAGAGATTGCCATTCGATTGAGACTTCTAGCGTATTTCGCCGAACGTAACAGATTAGAAATTGCATTAAAAACAGAAACGATTGAATGTAAATCAGTTTATATACATTCACATTACATTATTATATTCGTTGCGACCCATTTGTGTCAATTTCTAGATCCAAAATATAAGCGATTTAGCTCCTTAAGTTAACTGATGTCATTCCATGTCATCGTTTAGTGAAATTAATAAGAAAAGTTACCTATAGAGGTTTTCTTGACAATGGGGCCTTTCATAATTAATAGTTATTTTATACTAGACGATTATCATTTCATCTACATTTAAAACTAGCGACACACGTAGCTTTATCTAGTGATGAATATCATACAAAACATGGTAGCGGTCGGCGTAATTTAATATAATTAACAAAGCAAGGCAACGACCGTCCACCGACGTTTAAATAAACTACTGAAAGAGTATTTAATGGGTGTTTTCACGTCAAATATCACACCTGCATACTTTTAGTTTTCACACCTTGCCCTTTTTTTCGATTGAAGCTGTGGTCACGTGTGTGCACTATTTTCCTCGTTATAATGTTCTTACCTTGGTTGTTGAACAACCGAAACATTCTAATCTAAAAAGCATAAAGCTGTCAAATATTAGGAAATCTATTGATGTAGTCGGGTCATTATGGATAAAAGAAATAACTCCCATTCTCTGTGTGTAGACCAGGCATACGAACAAACTCCACTGTATATTAGTTCTGATTAATTCTTGGTTTTTGTAATGTATGCATAATTGCCGTTCACCATAATTTAATTATATCAACCAAAATTCAATCAGTTTAAACTAGGATTAATATCACCCACACTTACACGTGGCTTAGCGACAAAAACTCGCCCGGACCTTTGAGACGTCAGGACGACTAACGAAACTGTTACGTTTTGTTATCAAGCAGACGGCCGTTCTCGAGCTAATTTTGTAAGTCGACCGTCGTTCGCGTTAATCAAGGAAACCGTCACGAAACGGCAAGAAAATGACTTGTTCCTTTGTCATTATTTCACACGATTGTACGGCGTGAACGCGGCATTTTCCTTACGTCTTATTTGATTGTAGAATATATTCGATGAATTTGATTAATTGCGTCATACAAACCGCCTGCCTTTCAATATAATAACGGGCGAATTTTAATTCTCGACGTGAAAACGGCGTCTGTCTCTTTTAAATCTCGCCCTCCGATTTCTAATCCCTTTCTTTGTGGTGACTGGATAAGATTTCAGTACCAGATTTAAATATTGGTTTTATATTTCATTTAAAATTCGTTTAACGTTATAAATCTAATCAAAGGCGATACTTTATCAAAAGCCAAGCAAAAAAACTCTATTCAGCTTTTTCTTCACGGAAATTTAATCAACTTAAAGAAGTAAATGTATTAAAAGAGAGGCAATGTTACAACAACATAAGCTTCTTTATGAATACTAAGAAGGAATTTCTTTCTGCATAATAATAATTAAAGGGACAGTTTATTGGATCATCTAGATGGGTTTTACAAGGCGAGCTCTATTGTGTTCCTACCCCTTAAAAGAAATACGGCAAAGCTTTTGAAGTATTTCCTTGTCGAACAATGTGTAAGCTGACAGGCTTTAAAATTCAAACGCAAATGGGAAGTAACTGACTACATGTATTTGCAAACGAAAATATATGGTTTTTAATATGCGTTCAGCCTTTGAATTTAAAAGATAAATAAAGAAGAAATTGTCGCCTGACATGTATTTAACGACATTGTAGGTCCACATTGATTATAATATTGAATGTCTCACAAATGAGTTTTGACTTCCGTCTTTTGAAACGTCACTGCTTGTGCAATTTTCTTCCCGCGTTCGACTCGGTATAGTCTGGAGGCCCAGCGCGGGGGGTGTCCATCAAATGGGCACAAAACCAGACCCAACTTTTCTAGAGTAAAATTTTCGACGTTCCAAAGTAAAAGTTCGGTGCTAAGACCACCTAAAGATAAATTTTAAATGTTCATATTATTAATTAGAACAGGTTTCGCTTTAGTTTTTATATTTTACGTTGACATTTTATTGCTTTAAATCTTCCTAGTGCAAAAACGGCAAATTTCACCTTTTGACCTCCAGGGTCACTAAGACCAAAGGTGAATTTAGCAAGTTTACATTTTTATTGAAAGTGTGATTACTTTCGATCATTTTCAGCGCCTTTCATAATACAAGAATGACTGTGCATTCACTTTCAGTGCAAATGAACTCATTTGACCTTTGACCCCGAATATCTCGAAAACGCCCCAACGGCGGACTGATTACCACTCGGCATCGTATTCTACGCAAAATTTTAGTCTAGAAAAGTTGGGTCTGGTTTTGTGCCCATTTGATGGACACCCCCCGCGCTGAGCCTCCGGTCTAGTATAGTATCCAGACATAAAAATATTTTTGTATCGATATAACTCAAAAAGTTAAACTAGCATCTCTGTCGGCATGGCATGTATATTGGGCCATTTGAAGGTACTGGTAGTAAGCCTTCATGTGTCAAGAAGAAAAGAAACTGAAAAAAAACCCTCACTTTGACCACATCATAGACCAATTTGCATCAATGGCAGTAAGGAAGATGAAATTGTAATGTTCATGTAGTTATATAATGTGTTAGTTACACAATTAACAAAACTGACTTATATTTTGGAGGTGATTTTATGTCAACGTTACCTAAAAAAACGGTGTGAGATGTTTTACAGGGGCGCAATTCCAGTGCTTGACCTAAGCGCTCCTTTCCGCCGATATGCCACTGCGTTAACCCATTAAAGGAGCTAAATCGCTAATATTTCGGACCTACAAATTGATACAAATGGGTCGCATAGTATATAATAATGTAATATGAATGTAAATAAACTGATTTACATTCAATCGTTTCTGTTTTTACTCTAATTTCAAAGCAGTTATGTTCGGCGAAATACGCCAGAAGTCTCAATCGAATGGCAATCTCTAGCGTCTGGTTATTCCAGTCTACACGGATAGTATTTACTGTACATGCTCTCCAAATAAGAATATGGGGTCACCGTTTCACATGACTTGTGGAATATATCTAACCTCGTTCTTCCGAGTCGCTTGTATCAAATTGCGCTGAAACGCATTATGATACACGATTCGTGTACCAATCGTAAAATGTTTATTTTGTCTTAAATATTGGACATCAGAAGCTCATCTTTTCCCGGTAAGATCACAACACCAATGTTGATTAAAATTGACAAATTATTTATGTTTTCATTGTCGAAGGCTTTGGATGATATTGAGTTAGAGACTTAGCTAATTTAAACCCAAGAAGTCACGTTTTTAATTCATATGACATATCTTTTCAAAGATCAAAAAACCCGGACACATTGAAATCGAAGAGAGAGAGAGGGGACAAAATGTTCACATTACTTAAAATGATGTTTAAGGGGTGCATGGGGGCGCAGTTACCCGAAAACGAAATATTAGTCCTAATGCCAAATATCCCCCAAACACTAATATTTGCATCGATTTAATTCAGTTACAGGCCCTGTTTGTTAAAAAAATATACACATTGAATTATTGTGGAGTTTGTTTGAGAGGGAACCCTATTATAATTCAGCGTAGCACACTTTGGTTGATAAAGTGAGTGCTTGGGCTAGTCAGAAAACCCCCATCGCTTCAGACGCAACAGCCATCAAAAGTTGACTTTCGTTTTACAACCATTAATGAAGGGAGCTTACTCTATTTATAAAGTCGAGGGTTGAAACAAGTAACCGTTTCCCAGCTTACGAACGTGTACAATATCTCGGCTAATATTTTACAAATGTGTTCAACAGATCTAAATCTTTACATCCACACGTATCTGGTAGCAATATCGAAGGGAACTTATCATGATCATTATGGCAGGTGAAATGAACAGGTGGAAACATCTGACTTCCGTCAGACAATCATAAATATTTACCAAAACATAGCAGCCTCTATGCAAGGCAGTGCAAACACTGCAGTATGGCGTGGAACCAAGATTTCTTTCTCGAATTTGTTCACCTGTGATTTGATTCACGCAATAATCAATTCAATATATTTTCTTACAGTAGGCCTACAGCCAATTGCCATAACCAAAACATACTATGGTACCATAGGCCTACTCATTATAGGTCACCACAGGGTCTAGTTTCCAAGCCGACGCTACCCCCATCCCCTACTACCACAACAAGTGTAATCGTGGCTCAATGAATAAGGCTCTCATTATAGGTCACCACAGGGTCTAGTTTCCAAGCCGACGCTACCCCCATCCCCTACTATCACAACAAGTGTAATCGTGGCTCAATGAATAAGAGACTGGATTATTGACCAGGAGGGTTCTATTCTGCGAGGTGTCCTCTTGTCAGCGTCAAGTTATTCGGATAGGACCAAAAACCGAGACCCCGTGTAGACGTTGGTGTGTACATAAAAGAACTCTCAGCAGTTAGAATTCGACGAAGACGCCGCTGTCTGGGCATCATTTCCCTCATATATACACTGCATGGCGTATGCCAGTCTTCATTATTCCCGTTGGTGCTGAAAAATAGAATGTTAAACCACATTCCAATGTCAATTAATTGCAGCAAGGGAAATAACTCTTTTAGCATTAGCCTGTAAATGTTATTGAGGTCAAAGATTATCTTTTCAATGTTTAAAATTGTTCAAATACCAAAATCTAGACTGAATAAGTGTGGCATATCTATAGACAGTTCAATTCATGTATCATATCAGCACGGACCCCCCTTTCCAGTTATTCTCACAATATTTCATAAACAATTTAATTTGCGTTTTAAATAAACTCATACCATAACTTATATACTGACAATGGAGAATAGAAATAAAACATACGCATTTATCAAATTATAACTCATGTCCTCTCGTGCACCTTTATTCGTCTAATACACTTTCGCATAAATTATCAAATAGTATTACAACGCCTCCCCTCTTTAAAATTTATGCGAAACTATCAAGTAGGAGAAACTTCCCTTTTTCTAACCCAACATGCACATAATTATATAATTATTCATGCAACATGCATATATATGATTACTATACGATTAAACATACAAGATTTCATATGACAAACATCTATATCAATTCTCGTCGAGAAATTAATTTTCTAACGCTAAAGAATAATATTCAAAACAAACACAAAAATCAAAAATCGCATGCAAAAGCTCTCCAACAGTTCATCACTGCATTTCAATGTCCCATGATAAGTCACTTTAACCTAAATACAGAAAATAACTTTTAGGTGTTCATGCTTTGACTTCTCCTCCAGTCCTAATTTCAAAATACTATAACACTACACTTAATATTTTTAAAAGTTCAGTTTCACTTTAACTTCTGTCTCAGGAAATCTCAACTTGGTAAATTGGTAAACCATTTCTTCTTCTTGGATTTCCATGTGTCTGTTTCATCTTCCATATTCTCAACATGAAAACTCTTTGTTTTTTCTTCTAAGTATGATTGGTTGGGTGGACAAGTACAATTTATTCTCAAATCAAACGTGTCACTGTCATCAGACCTAGATCTAAATATTCTTATTTAAAACTTTATTTTAATATTAATCTAACATTAATACATGTATTCTTAAATCTTATTGTTAACTCACACTCTTAACTAAAATTAAATCTCTATTTAATTATTAATAAACTCTGATGTGTCTCTTTAATCATCAGAATTCTAAACCCGTTTTAAATTATAAATCTACAAACTAACTTTAACCTCTTGACCTTAACTCAGTAATCTACAATTTTATAATTCCTTTTTCGTTTTATAATTCCGGTTTTGTATAAACATTACCCGTGTTACACAAACATCTACTACCAGTAATCTGACCTTTTTGACCTAATCTCATTAATTTTAACTTCTGTTTTACAAGTCAACCAAAACAACTATATTGCACCACTCAATGTCCAAGCCCCGATCCTTAGCCTATTTCAACATCAGTGCCATATAAACATTATTTAGAATAGAACTATGTCAAAGGCAAGTGATGTGCACCCCACTCAACCATACACAGTTTCATACAACTAATCTTATACTCAAAGATTAAATTACTCATCTTTTTAGCCTTACCTGGCTACCACCACCAGGAATCAAAGTAGAAACATACCACCCTTCCACCTTGATCCGGGGCACCATTAATTCTTTATTTTATCCCCAATTCCGTATTATTGTTATTCCTGAGATACCTGAAATTTAATAACCTACTCTCTATAGGCCCACTTTAAATTAAGATAACTCTAACTTGACATTCCTAAAAAAAATATTAAATTATTAACCTACATGTCACGCTTGATTATATATCCTATTTCCGACGCTTAAAGTTATAACCCTTATTTAATAATTTAAATTTTAATGCGCATTATTTGATCTGTTTAACAAATTTAAACATGTTCAATTTATCGGAAAATGCATTTACCTAATTGGGAATATTTCCACCAATTTGTCCAACAGATTTAGTTTTTCCACCAATTTATTTTTTCTTTTGGTTTCTGGATCTATACGAGGGTTTTCTTCTAGAAAAATTCTTCCAGGGTACTCGATGCTTGGTCGCGTGCACCAAATCAAATATGTTTTCATCTAGATTCCCTTGAATGTCGATCCTGGTCACGGCACCAAATCAAATATGTAGCACCATGGGTCGTCTGTCAGACGTGGAGAGCGGACAACCATAAAAACCGGTCGCCACTCCCGGCGTATAACCCATGCATCGTTTCTTACTACATATTCTGGAACAGCCAATAATCGTATAGTATTGTCTCTGGCCGCATTTGTTTCTTATTTTCTTCTTCGGACTCCACTTTAAATGTTATGTAATTATTCTTCCACCTATTCAGTTTATGGTTACCTACAGTAACAACAATACCACATTTCGTTTCTACATTTTATATTAAGTACTGTTACATATAGGTTACAGAGTTAAAAGCATAATAAAGTCATTCTCTCTAACCCGCTCTCATGCAGACTCGCCAAGTCTGCTGATGGAAATTCCTATATCTTCTCCCTACGAGAACTACATGGCTGTCTACCCTAGAGCGCACATTCTATAAATTATATACTCTTAGATTCACAGCCATTAATTATTCTATTGGCTAATTACGATGTAATTAATCATGTGATTGGTCACTCATGCCAAATATGAAATGGTAACTTTCTAATCACGTGCTTCGTGCCTTGCATACCAACAGGGACTCATTAACAAACTTGGTCAACAGACACATTACATTTCTGACCATGGCAAATGTGTTTATTAACCTATAGTTCAATTCATGTGTCATATTAGCACGGACGCCCTTTCCTGTTATTCTCACAATATTTCATAAACAATTTAGTTTGCGTTTTAAATAAACTCATACCATAACTAATATACTGACAATGGAGAATAGAAATAAAATATATGTATTTATCAAATTATAACTCATGTCCTCTCTGCACTTATGTTCGTCTAATACAATTTCGCATAAATTATCAAATAGTATTTCACAGTTCCGTACAATATCTCTGTTAAATGTAGAAGCGTAAATCTTCTTCTCGGTACTAGTGAGGAGAATGACACCATACATGACCGAGAACCAGTACCTGGTCACATCAGTACAAAAAGGAGGAGTACCTGGGTTCTCCGGATGCATTGAATACACCAGCACCCTAACACAACTAATCCATGAAGCAAAGGTCAACAGGAAAGATCTCACTGTAGTGTGGCTGGATTTAGCAAATGTCTATGGAACCATTCAACATTTGCCCATAGAGGAGGCTCTTGTACATTACCATATACCTGAATACCTCAGAGGGCAGATTAGAGGTTACTTAAGCGGGATACATCTACGCTTTACAACAAAAAGCTTTAGAACATCGTGGCAGAAACTACAGAAAGGTATTGTAACAGGATGTACAATCTCAGTTATCCTGTTTGGAATGGGCATGAACATGATAATCAAAGCAGGAGAAAGAGAGACCAGAGACCCAATGACATCTGACAATATCCGGCAACCACCAAACAGAGGCTACGTGGACGATCTAACCATAACAACAGACACGCATGTGCAAACTAGGTGGATACTAAATGCGTAAGAGGAAACTGCATCATGGGCAAGAATGACCTTTAACCCCAGGAAGTCGAAACCCCTGATTATAAAGAAAAGAAAAGTTTCAGGGCAGTTCAAGCTCACGATCCAGGGTGAGAACATTCCATCCATCATAGAGAATCCAATCAAGTGCTTAGGGAAATGGTTTAACGCTGGGAGATAAGGAAGCAATCCAAAGGATAGAACAGCAAGTTAATGAAGGGATGCGGAACATAGACAAGGCAGGGCTCCCAGGAAAATTCAAGGCATGGATCTACCAACATGGTCTCTTACCACGATTATTCTGGCCCTTGATGCTTTATGAGATATCCGTTTTAATGGTAGAAAAATGGAGAGAAGCATCAACAAACACTTCCGGAACTTTACAGCAGAACAGCCAAGCTTCAACTTCCTCTGACATCAATGGTTAAAAAATTTAAGACTGGCAAGGCATGACATTAAAAGAGTCCAAAGATGACAAGGTGAGATTAGCAGGAGTGGAAGTACGAACAGGGAAGAAGTGGTCAGATGAGGCTGAGAGCAGGTTGAGACATAAAGACAAGGTTTGGGAACACCCAAGAGCAGTTACTGGAAGGAAGCTGACACAACTGAGAGATGGAGTGTGGTCCAAAACCAAATCCGAACCAGGGAGGAAGAAACCCGACAAGCCAAGACAGTGTAATTTAGAGTTCAAGGAGCCTGGAAAAGATGGAAAACAGACCAACGTAATATCCTGGGCAGACATTTGGAAATATCCTAAATTTCAACTGCAATTTCTCCTTCGATCTGTGTATGATGTGCTACCAACACCAGCAAATCTCCATAGATGGGATCTTGTAGAAACACCAGAGTGTCCCCTGTGTGGAAAGAGAGGAACCCTACAGCATATTTATTCTCTTGCCAGGTGACATCATCAAATGGAAGGTGCACGTGGCGTCACAACCAGGTTGTACGAGAGTTGGCAGCTACTTTGGAAAAGGAGCGGAAGAACAAAGCCAAACAACCAAAGGCAACACCTACACAAATCCATTTTTTGAAGGAGGGGAAAACATCAAACAGGGGAGAAGAAAAACCCTTTGGAATATTAACCATGCAGAAGACTGGAAGCTGGCAGTAGATCTTGACCAGGTCAGATATGGTTCTGTGGTCATCAGTGATGAAGAAGATTGTAATCGTCATTGAACTGACATTTTCATGGGAAGAAAGATGCACAGAAGCCTACGAGAGAAAGAAGGCGAAATATGACCCATTGTTAATTGAGTGTATAGGGAAAGGGTGGAAGACCTGGAGCTATCCAGTAGAGGTCGGGTGTAGAGGCTTTCCCGCACAGCCTGTATGGAGAATGCTCTCCGCAGTAAGATGACCCAAGCAGCAGAAAGATCATCATGCTAGGTGTGGATGAAGAGGGACACCAGTAGCTGGAGACACACAACTGACGCGCAGTGACTGATCACCATTGTGACCCCCCTCCCCTCCCCATCCTGAGAGTGTATCGAGCTAGGGTTCGAAACACACGATGATAGATGGCCTCGGCTGAGGAAGTCGGCGGTGCATTAACAGTAAGTGACTGCCCCCTACGCAAAAGTTCTCTCATCACGTTTAGAGAGTTCATATGAAGAGAGAAGTGGACATGATGGTAAGTATAATAATTTCTTGTAGATGTTTGGGAGAATCAAAATTATTAATCTATTATGTAGGCCCAAAAACACTTTCTCGCACCGAGAGACAGTGTATTATTTTAAGCATAGGAGAATATGGTCGGATAGTTTGGCTTCAGTTACGGCCCCAGCGGCTCTGCTTTGTAAATTTGTTGATTTGCGAGGAAGATGCATTAAACATGCGAGATCTACAGTAATTCTGGTTCGATAACACAAAGGCATTAACCAGCATTAATGTGCATATAACTGATGATTAGAAATATTTTTAGGAATTATATATTCGATGCTGTGTAAAGCGTGAATGAAATAGATTCAAGAACGGAACCCTGTAGCACTCCATTTAACAAATAGAGGGATGATAGCCATGTACCTAACTGATTACTTACTACTGGATTTAGATTCCAAATCTTAATGCCAGAGACTGGTTGATAATATCGAAAGCTGCGTTGAGATCCAGAAGTACCAAAAACTGTGGACTGTTTATTGATTGCATTGGTAAGAATGTCGTTGTGGACAAAGAGCAGTGCTGCTAAGGTGCTGTAGATTGGTTTATACACAGATTGGAATTTTCATCTAAATTGTTTAATCAGAGGCGAGCAGCAACAATTTGTTCGGTGATCTTAGAAATAAACGACGGGATGGTTCACTCCGGCACAATGTTTTTTACTTTTTCAGGAGTGACAATTGTCGACTTTATGATATATTTACACTATGGGTAATCACAAGCACATGATCATCAGTATAACTTTTGATGTACCAGATCAAAACTGGATCACGGTCACAAGATTTTGATGAGGATTTTAGGGTCAGTCGCATTCTCACCGTCCTAAGTATGACTGGTTTACAAAATCATCCAAATCAAATTTCAGAAATTATCAAATGCTGTTTGTTTCATGTCGATCATGCGCTAATTGGCGGGGCCTTATTCCTTTTTGACGCTCTTCGAAAAAAGCCTATGGTTCCCCAATTCATGTTCGATCGGCATCAAACTCGACATGCCTTTTCCTTGGGCAATTGCGCATCGATTGACGAACTTCGATTATTGATAAAACGTCACAATTTATCAGTGTAAAACATTTCCCAGGTCCCACGGGGCCAATTTAAGCTTCACAACGCTGGCAGCCCCACTAATATGAATTTCGTTCCAAAGGGCGTGGAAAATAACATCCCAAGATGGTCAAAACTGAATTTATAAAAGGACATTTTACGTCTATTAAACAAATAAACAATAAAGACCGCGTACGTGGGATATCCACAATTCCGTATTATTGTTATTCCTGAGATACCTGAAATTTAATAACCTACTCTCTATAGGCCCACTTTAAATTAAGATAACTCTAACTTGACATTCCTAAAAAAAATATTAAATTATTAACCTACATGTCACGCTTGATTATGTATCCTATTTCCGACGCTTAAAGTTATAACACTTATTTAATAATTTAAATTTTAATGCGCATTATTTGATCTGTTTAACAAATTTAAACATGTTCAATTTATCGGAAAATGCATTTACCTAATTGAGAATATTTCCACCAATTTGTCCAACAGATTTAGTTTTTCCACCAATTTTTTTTTTCTTTTGGTTTCTGGATCTATACGAGGGTTTTCTTCTAGAAAAATTCTTCCAGGGTACTCGATGCTTGGTCGCGTGCACCAAATCAAATATGTTTTCATCTAGATTCCCTTGAATGTCGATCCTGGTCACGGCACCAAATCAAATATGTAGCACCATGGGTCGTCTGTCAGACGTGGAGAGCGGACAACCATAAAAACCGGTCGCCACTCCCGGCGTATAACCCATGCATCGTTTCTTACTACATATTCTGGAACAGCCAATAATCGTATAGTATTGTCTCTGGCCGCATTTGTTTCTTATTTTCTTCTTCGGACTCCACTTTAAATGTTATGTAATTATTCTTCCACCTATTCAGTTTATGGTTACCTACAGTAACAACAATACCACATTTCGTTTCTACATTTTATATTAAGTACTGTTACATATAGGTTACAGAGTTAAAAGCATAATAAAGTCATTCTCTCTAACCCGCTCTCATGCAGACTCGCCAAGTCTGCTGATGGAAATTCCTATATCTTCTCCCTATGAGAACTACATGGCTGTCTACCCTAGAGCGCACATTCTATAAATTATATACTCTTAGATTCACAGCCATTAATTATTCTATTGGCTAATTACGATGTAATTAATCATGTGATTGGTCACTCATGCCAAATATGAAATGGTAACTTTCTAATCACGTGCTTCGTGCCTTGCATACCAACAGGGACTCATTAACAAACTTGGTCAACAGACACATTACATTTCTGACCATGGCAAATGTGTTTATTAACCTATAGTTCAATTCATGTGTCATATTAGCACGGACGCCCTTTCCTGTTATTCTCACAATATTTCATAAACAATTTAGTTTGCGTTTTAAATAAACTCATACCATAACTAATATACTGACAATGGAGAATAGAAATAAAATATATGTATTTATCAAATTATAACTCATGTCCTCTCTGCACTTATGTTCGTCTAATACAATTTCGCATAAATTATCAAATAGTATTTCACAGTTCCGTACAATATCTCTGTTAAATGTAGAAGCGTAAATCTTCTTCTCGGTACTAGTGAGGAGAATGACACCATACATGACCGAGAACCAGTACCTGGTCACATCAGTACAAAAAGGAGGAGTACCTGGGTTCTCCGGATGCATTGAATACACCAGCACCCTAACACAACTAATCCATGAAGCAAAGGTCAACAGGAAAGATCTCACTGTAGTGTGGCTGGATTTAGCAAATGTCTATGGAACCATTCAACATTTGTCCATAGAGGAGGCTCTTGTACATTACCATATACCTGAATACCTCAGAGGGCAGATTAGAGGTTACTTAAGCGGGATACATCTACGCTTTACAACAAAAAGCTTTAGAACATCGTGGCAGAAACTACAGAAAGGTATTGTAACAGGATGTACAATCTCAGTTATCCTGTTTGGAATGGGCATGAACATGATAATCAAAGCAGGAGAAAGAGAGACCAGATACCCAATGACATCTGACAATATCCGGCAACCACCAAACAGAGGCTACGTGGACGATCTAACCATAACAACAGACACGCATGTGCAAACTAGGTGGATACTAAATGCGTAAGAGGAAACTGCATCATGGGCAAGAATGACCTTTAACCCCAGGAAGTCGAAACCCCTGATTATAAAGAAAAGAAAAGTTTCAGGGCAGTTCAAGCTCACGATCCAGGGTGAGAACATTCCATCCATCATAGAGAATCCAATCAAGTGCTTAGGGAAATGGTTTAACGCTGGGAGATAAGGAAGCCATCCAAAGGATAGAACAGCAAGTTAATGAAGGGATGCGGAACATAGACAAGGCAGGGCTCCCAGGAAAATTCAAGGCATGGATCTACCAACATGGTCTCTTACCACGATTATTCTGGCCCTTGATGCTTTATGAGATATCCGTTTTAATGGTAGAAAAATGGAGAGAAGCATCAACAAACACTTCCGGAACTTTACAGCAGAACAGCCAAGCTTCAACTTCCTCTGACATCAATGGTTAAAAAATTTAAGACTGGCAAGGCATGACATTAAAAGAGTCCAAAGATGACAAGGTGAGATTAGCAGGAGTGGAAGTACGAACAGGGAAGAAGTGGTCAGATGAGGCTGAGAGCAGGTTGAGACATAAAGACAAGGTTTGGGAACACCCAAGAGCAGTTACTGGAAGGAAGCTGACACAACTGAGAGATGGAGTGTGGTCCAAAACCAAATCCGAACCAGGGAGGAAGAAACCCGACAAGCCAAGACAGTGTAATTTAGAGTTCAAGGAGCCTGGGCAGACATTTGGAAATATCCTAAATTTCAACTGCAATTTCTCCTTCGATCTGTGTATGATGTGCTACCAACACCAGCAAATCTCCATAGATGGGATCTTGTAGAAACACCAGAGTGTCCCCTGTGTGGAAAGAGAGGAACCCTACAGCATATTTATTCTCTTGCCAGGTGACTTCATCACATGGAAGGTGCACGTGGCGTCACAACCAGGTTGTACGAGAGTTGGCAGCTACTTTGGAAAAGGAGCGGAAGAACAAAGCCAAACAACCAAAGGCAACACCTACACAAATCCATTTTTTGAAGGAGGGGAAAACATCAAACAGGGGAGAAGAAAAACCCTTTGGAATATTAACCATGCAGAAGACTGGAAGCTGGCAGTAGATCTTGACCAGGTCAGATATGGTTCTGTGGTCAT
Organism: Patella vulgata; assembly: GCF_932274485.2. Classification (NCBI taxonomy): domain Eukaryota; kingdom Metazoa; phylum Mollusca; class Gastropoda; family Patellidae; genus Patella; species Patella vulgata. Next base: position 48,005,639 of record NC_065880.2, read on the forward strand.
CAGTGATGAAGAAGATTGTAATCGTCATTGAACTGACATTTTCATGGGAAGAAAGATGCACAGAAGCCCACGAGAGAAAGAAGGCGAAATATGACCCATTGTTAATTGAGTGTATAGGGAAAGGGTGGAAGACCTGGAGCTATCCAGTAGAGGTCGGGTGTAGAGGCTTTCCCGCACAGCCTGTATGGAGAATGCTCTCTGCAGTAAGATGACCCAAGCAGCAGAAAGATCATCATGCTAGGTGTGGATGAAGAGGGACACCAGTAGCTGGAGACACACAACTGACGCGCAGTGACTGATCACCATTGTGACCCCCCTCCCCTCCCCATCCTGAGAGTGTATCGAGCTAGGGTTCGAAACACACGATGATAGATGGCCTCGGCTGAGGAAGTCGGCGGTGCATTAACAGTAAGTGACTGCCCCCTACGCAAAAGTTCTCTCATCACGTTTAGAGAGTTCATATGAAGAGAGAAGTGGACATGATGGTAAGTATAATAATTTCTTGTAGATGTTTGGGAGAATCAAAATTATTAATCTATTATGTAGACCCAAAAACACTTTCTCGCACCGAGAGACAGTGTATTATTTTAAGCATAGGAGAATATGGTCGGATAGTTTGGCTTCAGTTACGGCCCCAGCGGCTCTGCTTTGTAAATTTGTTGATTTGCGAGGAAGATGCATTAAACATGCGAGATCTACAGTAATTCTGGTTCGATAACACAAAGGCATTAACCAGCATTAATGTGCATATAACTGATGATTAGAAATATTTTTAGGAATTATATATTCGATGCTGTGTAAAGCGTGAATGAAATAGATTCAAGAACGGAACCCTGTAGCACTCCATTTAACAAATAGAGGGATGATAGCCATGTACCTAACTGATTACTTACTACTGGATTTAGATTCCAAATCTTAATGCCAGAGACTGGTTGATAATATCGAAAGCTGCGTTGAGATCCAGAAGTACCAAAAACTGTTGACTGTTTATTGATTGTATTGGTAAGAATGTCGTTGTGGACAAAGAGCAGTGCTGCTAAGGTGCTGTAGATTGGTTTATACACAGATTGGAATTTTCATCTAAATTGTTTAATCAGAGGCGAGCAGCAACAATTTGTTCGGTGATCTTAGAAATAAACGACGGGATGGTTCACTCCGGCACAATGTTTTTTACTTTTTCAGGAGTGACAATTGTCGACTTTATGATATATTTACACTATGGGTAATCACAAGCACATGATCATCAGTATAACTTTTGATGTACCAGATCAAAACTGGATCACGGTCACAAGATTTTGATGAGGATTTTAGGGTCAGTCGCATTCTCACCGTCCTAAGTATGACTGGTTTACAAAATCATCCAAATCAAATTTCAGAAATTATCAAATGCTGTTTGTTTCATGTCGATCATGCGCTAATTGGCGGGGCCTTATTCCTTTTTGACGCTCTTCAAAAAAAGCCTATGGTTCCCCAATTCATGTTCGATCGGCATCAAACTCGACATGCCTTTTCCTTGGGCAATTGCGCATCGATTGACGAACTTCGATTTTTGATAAAACGTCACAATTTATCAGTGTAAAACATTTCCCAGGTCCCACGGGGCCAATTTAAGCTTCACAACGCTGGCAGCCCCACTAATATGAATTGCGTTCCAAAGGGCGTGGAAAATAACATCCCAAGATGGTCAAAACTGAATTTATAAAAGGACATTTTACGTCTATTAAACAAATAAACAATAAAGACCGCGTACGTGGGATATCCACCGACAAGTCGCCGTTCCTTAATGCCAAGCCCTCCGCTTTGCACAACTGACAAAATTCCGAGAAACATTCTCGGCCAACAACAGGATCAAACCGGTTAGTGAACCAATACCTTAGGCCTACTCACTGGGCCCAAAAATTTTACATGTTCCGTTCAAATTCGAAATCAAATATGTGAGACAAAATGAAAATTTTAAAACTGGCACACGAATCGCGTGCTAGAATGCTTTCTAGAGCCATTTGTAATGAAGTGACTCGATGAACGAGGCTAAACATATCCCACATGAGAATATTACCGGTGTAGACTGCCAAAGACTTGTCGTTCAATTGGGACTCTTCGCGTATTTCACCGAACATAACTGATTAGAAATTACAGTAAAAACAGAAACGACTGAATGTAAATCAGGTTATATACATTCATATTACATTATTATATGCGTTACGAACCATTTGTGTCCATTTCTAGGTACCAAAGAATAGAGATTTAACTCCTTTACAGGGGATTTATCACTCTCAGCCAGGAGGGCTTGTCACATTAAACAGTCGGAAAACGTTGGTTTTCTTTAAATATATAAAATGTAAAAATGTTTATTGTGCAGTTTGTTGTTATGGAATCAACTCCCTTTGTTTTAAGCATAACTATAGGTAAATTCAAAATTCCCATAACATGTATGCACTTCATGGTTTTATATAAGATAAGTATACAAATAGAAATTAGCATAAAATAAACTTAGTCTGTGCGCAGGTAAAAACAGTTGAGGTTGATGGATGAGCGACATGAAAGTGACAAACCGCGTTCAACTGGTGACAACTTACTTACCTTGTCATATGTTATGTTCACTTGATCTACCTTCAGACACGGCCATATTCACGTATATCTACAGTATACTTCTAGAGCTTCGTGACGCTTGACCAAAATGGGCGCTGTGCGAAACTTACTCGTCATTTGTTTGCCGCTTGCGGTTCTGTGTCACAATCATGGGTAAGATTTCTTTTTGTTTTCAATCATTGTTTAAAAGTTTTACAATGATAAATGTTTAAAATAATAGCGCACTTCTAATAAATTTTTCAGACAGATTTTGCTTAACATTTCTTGAAAACTGGCAAATTTAAATACAATTTTAAAATTCTGTTAAATAATATTATTTCATGGTGTATTTATAATAGGATTTCTTTAAAAAAAATAAATACACAATGTTATTATTAATTAACTAAGCGATTAAAAGAAAAAAGACCGCTGAAAATTCTGTAATATTGAAAATACCAACTTAATATGAACGATTTTTAATTTTTTGATTTTTGTTTAATGCTTAAAACAAATTCCCCGACTACATAAGAAAATTTAACATCGGACGATATCTTAATTTAAATTGATAATTTATGCATATAAATAAGACTACGTGTATTTTAAATACAGGCTTCTTTTCATTTTTGCATACTTGATAGACAAGAGTTCTTCCTTTATAACAGTGTAGTTGACTTATATCACGAATTAAAGTTATTTCTTCTGAATAATATTTTGTCGGTTTTAAAGGCCATTAGAGAGACCGCGTGTGGATTAAAGATCGTCAATGAACGAGCATTGCCCATTATAGGATATATATGCCCCGTAAACAGTTATTTAAATAAAACTTTTATCTAAGTGTTTTTATGTAAATTGTAAAAGTAAATTTATTATCTTTGGTAGCGGCATTAAGTACGAGAATAGAAGAAAGGAAATACACCGTAAACTTTCTCGGGTGTGATTTCTTAACTTCACATGTATTCCAACTCTTTGTGCATTATACTTTGTAAGAAGGTTGTCATAGAAACTAAAGTTGAAAGATATTTATTGTCAATAAATTTAAAAGATTGCTTCACCTGTACTAGACGTCAAGCTGTACATCATACCCGAACAACAGGTCACAACGACACTTAAACATCTCCTGGTTAGATTATGAAACACTGTGCATATCTATTGTTTTAGAGATGTATTCGACCATTTCATGCATGTAATAGATTAAAATCTACAATCTGAGAAAGTTTTGTGATTTTGGGACAGGAAAAAGTAAACGTGACAGAAAGATTAATTCTTTATAATAGGAGAAACCGGGCAGTTTCACGAAATTTTAACTAAGATAAAATTCAAATTTTAGTAATTTGATTGGATAATATAAGATTGATTTTAGTGCTTAGTTACGGGCCCGGAAGAAACGTAGAGACCTGACAACGCTATACCCGTACTGTGTTCTTTGCATTCAAACAAAGTTCTTTTTTCTGATCATTTCATGACGGTCCTATTATAATAATCACCGACAAGACCGTTTCTAAAATAATCACTGACACTTTTGATACTTTGATCAGCATACTACATGTATTTATTTCCATCCCAAATAATGTTCAGTCTCAGAAAAAAAAACCTCCGTGTTTTCCGTCAGATGTCAAGTAACGAACAGTATTGAGATATACTCACACCAAAAAACTTATTTGTTTGTTTGTTGGAAGTCAAAAGGTTAAAATCTATCACACATAAATAATATAGATGATTTTGTTTACCGCCTGCTTGTTTATCTATCAATGTAACAAATCAAAACAACAACAAATATGACCTCAATCTTTAATAAACACATGAAAAGAAAAACAATCTAAAATGAATAATAATAATATTAATCAATGCATAATCATCTCATATTCATCAGATTATACATGAATGGATTAAAAAGACGTGGGTTTTTTTTGTTGTTTTTTTGTTTTTTTAAAAAAAAAAACAAAACAAAAAAAACCAACACAAATCAACTTCATCGCCCTAAAAACTATTAAAAAAACAAAAGAAAAACCCAAAAAAAACCCCAACACAAATCAACTACATCGCCCTAAAAACTATTAAAAAAAACACCCTTGGAAAGTTTAAGCACACATTTTAATGTCGCATCATCCATAATGTAGTTCATAAAACCAAACTCCAATCAAACATTTCAGATACTACCTGAACTGAAGGAAGTAAACTCTAATCACACATTTCAGATACTACCTGAACTGAAAGAAGTAACCCCAATCACACATTTCAGACACTACCTGAACTGAAAGAAGTAACCCCAATCACACATTTCAGATACTAACTGAACTGAAAGAAGTAACCCCAATCACACATTTCAGACACTACCTGAACTGAAAGAAGTAAACTACAATCACATATTTCAGATATTAAGTAAACTGAAAGAAGTAAACCACACATTTCAGATATTAAGTAAACTGAAAGAAGTAAACTGACATTACACATTTCAGATACTACCTGAACTGAAGGAAGTAAACTGCAATCACACATTTCAGATAGAATTTTAAATCCTTCAGTTATAAAGGTAATATAACTTAAAAAGAACAATAACATAAAATCATTCAAATATCAAACTACGACTACAACCATGTAATTCACATGTTCGCTACAATCACACTTCAGGGATCCCTCAATACTGAAATTAAATTACAAAAGAAAATGGTAAATAAGTTATGCACCCTTGTTGCCAAATCTTCGTAGAACTTTATACATTGCAATCATTAAAGGACAATATTGGTGTCAGTCGTTATCACATATGTGATAGAACTAATTAAACACGTTCCAAATATAATTTTAACACAGAGATCATTGCTACGATAGCTGAGTAATACAGGTTTCCTGAATCAGAAGTGACGAACGCCAAAGGAAAACACGAGGCATCCCTCTATATAACTGATTGAAGTAACGAGTGATAACAGATACATGGGCGAATTTCTGCTCACTAATAATTCCTTCCAAGACCAAAAGTTGTGTGAGACTGTGAGAGGATATCTGACAATTCATAAAAAGAATTGACTGCCACTAGATAAGAGAACACGAAGGAAAAACAGAAAAAGTCCGTGTATTACCATGTTTTTATAAGGTATAGAATGAATATAAACAAGGGAATGTACGGTCTAGTTCTATTTTTCTCGTGTTCTCTTATCTAATGACATTCAATTACCTTATTGAATTGTCAGGTATCCTCTTACAGTCCCGTATAACAACTTTTGGTCTTCGAAGGAATTATTATTAGTGAGCAGAAATAACAGTGTATCTGTTATCACTCGTCACATCAGTCAGTTATATAGAGGCATGATTCGTGTTTTCCTTTGGCGTTCGTCACTTCCGATTCAGGAAACCTGTATTACTCAGCTATCGTAGCAATGATCTCTGTGTTAAATTTATATTTGTAATGTGTTTAACCAGCTCTATCACATATGTGATAATGATTGGCACCGATATTGTCCTTTAACCAAATTTCTGAAATCTATACTGGTAATGGTTGTCTGTCCGTTTGTTTGTAAATTACAGACGTTTTAATCCAATTAGATGTTTTAAAACTTTTGTTATTAGCTCATAACAGTTTAGACCGACTTAGCTGCCGAAACGTCGCTTAAATAAAAATAAATAAATAAATAAATAAATAATAATTTGTATTCCATAGAATTGTGCCCATTGTATTAATAGATACAATCGGTGAACCCAGAAAAAAACACTAATATATTCTTCGTTACAATCATTTAGCGAATTTTTTTTCAATGACATACCCAAGTAACAATCCTGACTACTTTAGGAAAATTGAAAGTATGAAAACACCATTAGTAGATGAAGGACGGGAGACAAAGGCCACATCATAAGCTCTTTAGGCTAATAAATATCAATCATCATAGTCCGATACGTCACACAGGTAAATAATTGTTTAACTGTTCATTTACTTGGATAATAATAGAAGTCAGGTCAGTTATTATAGAATAAATAATCACTTACAAGGAATATATCAAACTGTTAATACTCACTGACCCAAACAATTCACCTCTACGACACACTGTAAATAGATATAACATCATTTATCACTGTTAACGTTTCCTTGTAAAAATGGCAGGTGCGTCAATATATCAGTTCTAATGACCAGGATACATCAACAAAAGTTATATATAAAAAAAGGTTTATTAAATTTCATCAATAGTAGGTTACAGTCTTTTTATGTAATTAATCACATTTATATGCACAAATTCTTATTATATGTAGGTAAAATGTGTCTATGACAGTTGTTACCATTACAATTAAGCCCCACCCAAATGTACTTACCGTAAAGAGCATTAGGGAATAGAAATACATCAACAAAAGTTATATATAAAAAAAGGTTTATTAAATTTCATCAATATTAGGTTACAGTCTTTATGTAATTAATCACATTTATATGCACAAATTCTTATTATATATAGGTATAATGTGTCTATGACAGTTATTACCATTACAATTAAGCCCCACTCAAATGTACTTACCGTAAAGAACATTAGGGAATAGAAATATATTCAGAAATGGGAAAGAGAAGGCGCAACCATTATCCCCGACACACTTTGTCCCTAACCTAGACCCACGACCCCACCTCCGAAAAAGTTAAAGCAAAGTTTATTCTGTCAATGGAAAATTAAAGAAACACCAGCCACGAATCGTACTTCTTCCAATATGGTTTCAAATTACTAGTCCAGTTAAAAAACAGAGAAAAATTTTGACACGTAAAGTGTTTGTACGTTTTGACAAAATACATCGCGACGTAGTATTAATATTGGGTTCCTAAAATAAATGGTTTTCAACGTCCTGCATTTCTGCCCCAACTGGGATAATGAAGACGGGGAAACATCACTCCTTGTGCTATTCGGAAGTTTACGAAATTGTTTTCAACGTCCTGCATTTCTGCTCCAATTGGGATAATGAAGACGGGGAAACATCACTCTGTGTGCTATTCGGGAATTTTACGAAAGCAGTGTAGTTTTGGCCTTCTCTACTTCGAATTCCAACTATCAAAGTGCTATCAAATCCGAACGACTAGACGCTGTTCCTTATTTCCGATGAACTTTCTCTGCCAACACTGGGATCGATCCCGGGGCTTCCCAGTTAGTTCGCCACCGCCTTACTAATCACAGAGGTTATGAGGGTGTAAATGTCAATTTTTTTTTCCTAATCCGTTTGAACCAACACGTGATACTTCGACAATATTAACTTTGCAGATTACTTATAAAATAGTAAACAGTTATTTGTTATTACACATACAGTTTATTTATTATTACAGTTGCATAATATGTCATACCTGTGTAGCAGGTTTTGTTCATGTGTTGTTTCATGAATTATATAAATTGGGTTAAAGCGATCACGGGATAACTGTAGGTTTTGGATTAATGTGGAATTCTCCATTATTGAGATTATCTAGTAATAATATTTGTCTATAATCAATCTTATTGTGAATGTTTACCCTGTTGTTCTGTAGTAATTACATTTTAGCTGGGGGCAAAATTAAAGACAATTTATCTTAAGTTCTCACGAAATCAACCCTTAACCCGCATAAAGTGTATTACATCATATACACAATAATATAGTTGACAAACCATCACAATATGTCTGTTGTTTAATTGTGATTTAACTGCACTGTGAACACAAATAGCATACTAGTATTATACAGGATACGTATAAATAAGAAATTAAGATGAATTGGTGAAATGGCTCAAGGGCACCACTAAATTGCTCTGGAATACATTCAAAATATACTCTTCAAAAAAAAAAGAAACGCATAGCCCATTTTCATCGATTTTTCATTTGAACGGGGTCGTTGTTTCCATAAATCTTACTTGTTTTTGATGTCATTACGTAAGGATAAAATAAATTCATTATTGGTTTTAAATGTAGGGTCTCTAATTGTGACTGGTCATCATTTTTGTCGAAATTTATTTTCGTTTGGTTGCACCAAGACACATGCGAGTTTAACCTATATTTAGATTTTAATGGCTTCTGCCAAGGCGTTTAGCAAAAGGGGACGTATTTTTAACAGTATGTTGTGTCGCGCATACTGACTCTAGCGAGGAAGCGAGGTCTCATTTTCTCACTAAAATGTTCCTTTACATTGTACAGGCATTCACAGGGACTGACACGCTACCATTTAGCATTAAAAAGTTGCCCAGTAAAATTGACTGGAGTTCGAAAGTTTTTCGACAAGGATTCAATCAATCTAATTAAAATATAGATCTATATTTCGTTTCGTTTTTTATACTTTCGATGGCCTACACTACATATAGATCTAACAAGTTGTAGTGGGAGTTCACGTTCTATGACGTCAGGTACCAAGCAAGCTACACTTGACCCGATTACGTCAGTCATTCGATTAACCAATTAGCGACCGCCATGTATTTTTTTATCTACTTTTGCTTTTGTTTTGATTTCTATTATTGCCGCTAATGTCTACCCACAGTTCCGCGCAAAAAAGGTCAAACGCTCGATTCGACAGATCATTTGATTGGCTGATCCCTCATTTCAAGCAGAACACGAGTTAAATAACAACGCTTCCAGATCCAAGTGTAGTAAAGACAAGTAAAATCGAAATTTTGAACTATAAAAACGAAACGAAATTGGATCTGTGTTTTAATCAGATTGGGATTCAATAGGGCGGTTCCTGAACGTAGGCCTACAGGGTGAGTGTAATGAGACCCACTGAACTAGTGAATCCCCGGCAGATGTAGCCAGGCTGCTGAATGTTTCCCATGGTACCATTTCTCGCTTTTGGGATAGGTGTCGACAGCGAAGATCAATACGTGACCGCCCAAGCTCAGGCCAAACAAGACTGACCCCATTCTGAACATCAGAGACACGCTACCGGCGGAGAAGTACGTATAGATCACGTCATATAGATATCATTACTATTGATCAAACAATCCGTAAACGCCTACGTGAAACCCGATTTCCGGGTTAGAGCTGCTTTGAAATAACTTTTTTTTTGTTTATGTATGGTGTGTGTACCTTGCTGATAATTTTCGTTGTTGGGGTGAAGGCGCTTTATTAATTTATTATTACATTACATAAATTATGAAATAGGATTGTAAATGTTTCCGGACATACAGCGGAATTATGTTTTAAAAAGTACACCCTCTAAATATCACCCTCTAAATAAATCAATTAGATATGTTAAAACTGAACCTCTTTTTGTTTATATCAAACTACGTAAAATTTCCAAATTAAGGCAAGTAAAGATGCATACTTTAACAACCTGTCGAAGCAGAATATAGCTATTACTCATAGAACCGTTAATGGTTTGTCAATAGGTTATAACCAAGGTTCTAGAAAACCCCAAACTATATGTATGACTCAAATACATTAGTAATGTACAGGTTATGATATATATACAGTCAGCAGTAGAGTAATAAAACCAGTTGACTACATAAATTTCATGTGATATGTTATTTCATGATGAAAGTGTGACAGTTTACATACCTGTTATTCTACTCATGTTTGACCCCAACTCATCTGTTCATAAAATAAAATATTTAATATACGCTCTAATATGCAAACCTTTTGGTGATGGAAGACTATAAGTTTAACAAATAAAGGAACACCCAAAGTCTTAATATATGAAGTAACTTTCTATTTATATTTCAGACCCCATTTATCTAGTGCACCACAAGTTTCATCTCCTAGATTTCAACCACAAAATATCCCACAAACCCAACTACCAATCTTCCCAATAGATGGAAGAAGATGTATTTCGTTGGTTCGTCGAACAAAGGTCGAGGAATTACCCATCCCATATCTATGTATCCCTGGAAAGCCAGGGGGCGTTCCTCTTCCTAAGAAATCAAATCCAAGAACATCTGCAATTTTAGTCATGATGTACTGGTATGTATCTTATCCATTTTGGTGAACAAGAGGTGTATCTTTAACTATAAATTATAATTCCAACATGCCCATTATAGCATCTAACAGCAATCTATGTTTTCAATGTTTGTACCCAAGCATTGCTGGAGTTGCCCGGGTTACCAATTTATAAGCACACCAGCAGCGAAGTTGTCTGCGTTACCTATAAAATACTCAATGACCAATTCCACCAAGTTTCCGATGTGCAATTCCATTATGTATTGAAAATCCCTATGTTTTAGCGCACTGTCATCTATTTAAAAACTGAAAAAAAGATGAGTTTCTAAGGTTTCTTCCGTATGGTCCATTGAACACCTGCCGCCAAAATATAAATTGTGATTAGACCACCGAACGCAGATGATGATAATACGTCCAAACTAAACGTGGGTGTCTAATATAAAAAACCCCACATGGATAGCCACCTGTAACAAGATTGCTTTGAACTATTTCAGGCATGGTTGGAGGGTATGTAAATACACTATGAAGGTACCAATGGCGGAATATATCAGAGTACCGACTTGTTGTCCTGGTTGGGAGTCTGGTCCCTCTGGCGAATGTAGTGTCCGTAAGTAAACCACCTTACCGAATACAATAATAAAGTTCCAGTCCGAATATTTGTAGGGGCATAATTGGGATGGTAAAACAATATTAATAATTGATACCACTTCTCATTTAAATTTTTGTAATGAAATAAGAATTGATAGAATGCTTTCAAACTAATTTCAGCCAAGGGCGGACAGATGAATGGACCTTGCTTAAATGGTGGTTTCGTAGCTCCTGGAAATGGAATGCCAAAATGTATGTGCCCTCCAGGTTTTAAGGGAATATTTTGTCAAATGACAAATGGAAGAGGAGATGGCAATATTGGACCATTAGGTTTACCCATCCCAAGTTTACCTATTCAAAGACAGCCCATTCCATCAATGGACATTGTGATGAATATCTTACAACAACAATTTAAACAAGCCATGGGACCACTTCAATTTGATATGCCCGCACCCATCATGCCACCAAACATGCTCCCACCAATGCCATTAATGGACACAGGACGCGGGCCTGTGCCAAACCCCACTATGCTTATGAACATGATGATCATGAAACAAATGATGCCTCTTCCAATACTAAAAACAAAGTCTTTTATTAAAATTTCTAACCCTGTTTCCAAACCACCGCGTAATCTGCCTGTACAAAAACCGATGTCAGTGAATATCAATAATAGGTTAAACGGTATGTCCAGAAATAACCAACAGAGTACTGACTCAAAAAGACCCAACAACGTGGTTAACGACGTAGCCGTTGCTTCAGTCTTAGGAAACAGGCAACAGAAAAAGTTTCCACAATTTCAGCCCAAACCCACAACACCCATATTCTACCATAAATACCATATTAACAATCCACAGAAACAGATTCTTCCTCAACAACAACCTCCATCTTTTACTGGCAGAGTGCCAAATAGTAAGTAATTGTTGATTTTCCTTTTGTTACTCAGCAATTACCCATCAGACATTCTGGATTCCAAAAGATGATCTACTGTTAAGAACTCCGACTTCTGTTTTACAAGCAATAACATTAACGCGACCGATGGATGGAGATTATGTACGAGTGGCCTTACGCTGAATAAATATTATGGATGGGAATGAGTGAAAACCGTGTCCCAAAAGACAAACCTATACCCCTATAAAGTATTCCTCCCTTTGAGCGAACAAGAACAAGGCCCGTATACAGGTAGCGTATGCGGCGGACTAATTTCAAAACGTTATGGGGGGGGGGGGATCGACAGACGCCCCACTTGTGCAATTCGCACCATCCCCTCTGATGCACACTGCTTAACGACCTACACATATAAAATGAATAGATTTACAAATCCTGTCATTATTTTTGTAGAGGAGAAATGTGAAGACATACTAAAGGTTGGTATTACCCGATGTATTCGAGATGCCGGCATACAAGCTTTCCCTGCTGACATCTTCAAAAACAGAAATCCTAGTTTAACGAAAGCAATTTGCGGGTAAGATAAATGTTCAGTTCTTGAATAGACTGGTCAGTAATGATTTTGCTTTGAAATGCGTGGTTTAAAAGAAGGTTCCTCAAAATATTGCATCTTTATTTATACAGTTAACGACGAATGATATGAAAGTCGATGAGTTTAATTTATTTTACATGCTTAGATCCACAACGATAACTTGACACAGTAAGAGTTGTTAGAGTAAAAATAGACAGATAAACCTTATGTACATTTCATATTGAACGACACTCCAACTTGAAGACCGTAATGGAAAGTTATTTTAATTAGAATCATATTTGTTTAAAAACAGAAATGGTAGAAGAATTGCTCCCTGTATTATGGCTGGACAGAATGCCTGTGGTACTGGTGCCCAAGTTATTATTACCAGAAGAATGTTGTCTAATTTTTTGTCTAGTATTGGAATACAATGTAACAGTAAGTATGCAAGGGCGTGTCCGGGAAAATGTGAGCTGAATGGCGTTAGGGGTGGAGGCAAGGTCAAGTTTGGTGTGGGGTTCGGAGGTTAACCGAAAATTTTATAATAACAGAAGCTCCGACGAGGCAATATTTCTGCTAATTTAGGTGTATACATGTGGAGGATTAGAGTTGCGACAATGATTCGGACGTTTGTTTGTTCTGAATGTTTCCATTACCGCGGTACACATCTAGAGAAGTGGCTGAATTACTGGAGTAGAAAACGTGTGCTAACCGTCTTAGCAATTAATCAATTTTTCACTTTTGACAATATTTGTAGGTATGATGAGCGACGCCGTGCCAAATATGCCTAATTTACCAATGATGCCACCAATGAATACGGGAAGAATGCCCTCGTTAAACATACCAATGCCACAAATGCCAGGTTCACCACTTCCTTCAATGATTCCAATGCCGCCAGCTTTTTTCCGTACCTTACAAGGTATGTCAGGACAAGGGTTACCAAAACCAACACAAGTTAATGCAGATGTTATGGTACCCGTGGCACCATTGGTACAAGACTTGAAGAGACTGGAATGTAGAAGTGGAGGGTATGTTGTCATTGAAGCTGGCGCCTCAGTCTGTGAGTGTCCACAGGGTTTCGAGGGTGAAAACTGTGAAATACGTAAGTATTGGGAAAGGAAATGTTTCTGGTGTTTGTTTATTTTTGTAGATAGTACATCGTTTTGATTTAGTAATTAAAAGTAGAGATAACGTTATTGGCGTTGGTAATCCTTAGAATAGAAGATAAATAGATGCTTATTTCTTTTATCCTCGATCCTTCTACCTCCTTTAAAAAGAAATAGTCACTAATTTAAGAACATTCTTCATACTAATAACGAAAATCTTATAACACAAGCAAGTTATACTAGGTAGCCCAACTTCACGTTTCTATTAATGCCATTCCAGCTATTTGTGAATCTGAATGTATGAACGGTGGAATCTGTGGAGTTATTGAACAGACACCAGGATGTATTTGCGTTACAGGATTTACTGGAATTAACTGTGAAGAAGGTGCGTATGTATTAATATATGACATTTACCACCCATATACGGTAAACGGGAGTTGGGTAAGATCAGTGGTTTCAGCATCCATTACGACATTTTGTTTTTAGAACCAATGCCCCGTATCTGTGTAAATAAAACTATTTCGTTCCAATTTTTTTTATATATTGTGGGGCTACTTTACGAAAGATTAAATCATTTCTTTATAGATTAGCTCTTTAAAGTTTGATTTGGGTCACCGTGATTGGATAAAACCATTATTGTCAAACGAAAAACATCATTCCATTGGCTATTTGAAATGTGGCAGCTATACCCCGCTACTTAAAGGCCCGGTCCCAGTGGCCGATGGACACAAAACGTATGCAAAAAGGACACAGTGGACGAGCAAACTTTCGGGGGGGTGGCTCCATCCGTTTTCATCCGCTCCAGAAATGGACAAAATTGACGAAAATTTGCGAAAACAGAACGGAAAAGAACGAACGTGGGAAGTATGTAGCGGGGATGTTAAATGGATGTTCATCGGAAGCCTAGCGGATGAAAGCGGATGGAAGTGGATGACAGCTCCGAAGGGGTTAGGCAAACTCCAGACATCCTTCAATATACCAGATACATCCCAGATACAAACGCGTTAAACGCTTTGTCCGTTTTGAAAACTTTATATACGAGATGCATACGCTTACATCCTTTCTATTTCCGTGCTACTAACGATGAATAGACGTTCCATGTACCTTATCTTTCCTCCCTCTTTCCGTTTTCAGCTGGAGCGGATGTGAGTTGCGAGGATGAAGAGAGGATACAGTGGACGTTTAACGGATGATAAAGGACATGGAACGTTTGGTGCTCGTATATGTCGCGCATTTACATCGTACACGGCAGAAAGTTCATCCGTTATAAAAGTTTTGTGCAGCTCAAAACTTTTTGCGCGGATGAAATCAAAGTGAACGGATGCTCGATGGATAGAGCGTATGAAACACGTATGCAATGAGTACACAAGGGATGCATTCGGTTTTCAAACGGAGTGCACGTTTTTTCCCCGTTTTACATCCTCTTTGCATCCATAAGTGCATGGGGACGGGCGTTAAGACATTCAATGGCCTAATGAATATAATGCATTCGTTCGCAGGGCTTAAAGATTCGAATGCGCCGATGGTGATATCACATTCCATATACCGTCAAATCCATGGGCTTTAAAATCTGAATTTCGACAACTTTCATCCTAATGATATATTAAGCAATCTTTAAAAATTAATTTCTTTTAAAATAGTAACAGCTGATCTGTGTTTTTTTATTACTAGCAATTGGTCCGATTGTTCAAGAAACCACAGCTGATGTCACAGGTACACATTAGTTTAGTTTCCTTAGAGACTAGATTAAAGATAGATTTATAGGGTGGTTATTTCCAACAAACGTACGGCAAATTTGATGCATACGGAGCGGTTTGGATGTGTTGATCGAATTGCTAGCCGTTGAGACTTAAACATACAACATACTAATGGCAGAAAAGACGGTTGGCAGAGGATAATCCAAGAATTTACTTATGCTTCGATATTCATGGTATACGGACACTGAGCATCGATAAATACAAGCTGTAAGCTCCGCCCCCCCGCCCCCACCAATCAAGTCAAGTAACAAACAAGGCAGCTTAATATAGATTTTACGGCTTGGGGTAGTTCCTTGGAAATAAAATGTTTTAAGAGGGATTTGAAGAAAACGCGTCTTAGATAAATTAGTTTGGATATATTTTTAGTCCAAATATATCATAATATCTCACAGTTTTTACGTGAGAAGTCATCTATAATTTGTAACTTTTCCCATGCTCATCCGTAATACGAATTACCCCCTGTTTCTTTCTTGTCATAGTTACCCAATGAGGATTAAATTCAAGATAAAATTGTATTATTGGTTTCAATATACCTAACATTTATCTTTCAGTTGCCGCAGATGATACAGTCCTTGCTCAAGACAATGCTCCTTTAGGTAAGCTTTGAAAATAGTTCTTTGGAATAGCTTTCCAGGCAAGGTAACATATACCCACCTGCAGCTTTATCCATTTTAAAAATTAAAAGCAAACTTTCGATGTCAGAAGATATAACCCATTGAATATAGGTGTCTTCAAACTGTATCTTTTTATTTAACATGGTGAATAACTTTCCCGTCAATGATAACTCATTGAATGTAGGTGGCTAGATTTGATCTAACTCTTCTGAACATCACAGAATACAAATATCTAAAGTGATTTTGCTGTCAGCAACGAATATGTTATGTTTTATATTTAAAGGTTCTGTAACATACCCGAAGGAGATTAATGGTTACCCCATTCCCCATATACCCAGTAATCCGAAAATAGATGTTTCCACTCAGACTGACGAATCAGCTATAATAAACGAACCAGTTAAAACCGAACCAACTATTACATCTGTAAAAATTACTACTACTGCCGACCCTGGAGTAAAGGGAGCTGGTGCCCAAGCACAAGATGTTGCTTATGAGCCAAGTAAAAATGGCCTACAAGATGATGCAATATTTATAGCTGGATATCCGCTCTGGCTTATTCTGTCCGTATCTATTGGGTTCCTCCTCTTGGTCTTGATATTTACTACATGTGTCTTTCTTTGTGTCAAGCGAAGGTCCAAACGAGCAGTGGATATTACAACGGTGGCCTCAGCATTACCAGAAAAGGTCCCTGTTAAAGATAACATTTACGTCGTTGGAATTACACCACCACCGGTCTATGAGGTAAAGGGCATCCCGGCTTTGTCATATGAAGAAGCTAAGGGAGAGGTCATCACAGGGAATCGAGAAAACCAGAAAGAAAATACTACAGCTACAGAAACTGGGCAAGATGAGGAAACAGAAAATGAAAACCCCCCAGAAGTATCCCGAATCTAAACATTTAAAAATCAGATTACTTTACCATAATAAAATAGCCTTTTGGGGCTAGAAGGACTGAATGTTCACGTTCACGGTCTTCTAAAGCACTAACCATATTCGAACTGATAATAAATGTAGTTTAATTTCTGGTTTCCTGGATGAGGGATGGGTTAGACAGGTTGTTCTGGTGAAGGTTTTAGTGGTAGTTTAATAAAGTTACTGGGATTCCACATTAATATAAAGAACAATTTGACTATTGTGTTATTTTCACGAAGATACTTCAGCAAATATTTAATTATGACATTAAAGAAGCGTTACACAATATGATTTTAATTGAACTGATAGAACGGGAGCCCAGGGGGTTAACCTAGCTGAAAAGTGTATCAATTTTCTCCTATATGGTATCAATTTATGTATATCTGGTATCATCAGAATGTAAGTCTGTCGGGTTTCTGGTGGTGGATGTGGTATTCCACGCCCAAAATGCCATGCCCCCCAACTAGTCTAGATTAGCTTAAAAGTGTACCACATGAAAATCGCACAGCAATGTACCGCACATCTTCAGGTATTACAAAAACACTCTGACAGACATTTCTAGTGGTGGGATACCCCTGACAGAGCTATGTAATTGCCAGACATTTTTAGTGATGAAGTATCCCTGACAAGAGTTATCTAATTTCCAGACCAAAGCTAGGCTAGATTAGCTCACATCTGTACCACCTAAAACAGCTTTGGAGTTGTTCAGTACCAACACAGGAATCATAAATGACCACTGCCAGACAGTTTGTGCGGTGGTAACAGACATGCCCAAAATAACACGACCCCTAACTAGGATAGATTAGTCTGCACTGTTCCTGTGGTCCAAAAAATTAAAAATTGTGCCAGGATGCGTAGAATACTAATACCTAGCACATATGGAAAAGGCGATAAACTGCGGTTGTATGAACAATTTTATTTTTCAAAAAGGCATTTTTAGCCCCATAAAAGATGCTTTTTTCCCAAAAATCAATTTCTTGCAATCGCAGTTTATCGCCTCTCCCATACGTGCTAGGTATTAGTATCCTACGCATCCTGACTAAAAATAATTTTTTTTTAGAAAACAGGAACAGTGCCTGCGAAGCTAGCCTAGTTGGGGGTGGCATTTTTGGGCGTGTCTGTTAGGGGTAACCCACCGCATGACTCCTGTGGTGGTACTGAACAACTCCAAAGCTGTTTTAGGTGGTACAGATTTCAGCTAATCTAGCCTAGCTTTGGTCTGGAAATTAGATAACTCTTGTTAGGGATACTCCATCACTATAAATGTCTGGCAATTACATAGCTCTGTCAGGGGTACCCCACCACTAGAAATGTCTGTCAGAGTGTTTTTGTAATACTTGAAGATGTATGGTACACTGCTGTACGATTTTCATTTGGTACACTTTTGAGCTAATCTAGCCTAGTTCGGGGTCATGGCATTTAGGGCGTGGAATACCACACCCACCACCAGAAACCCGGCAGACTTACATTCTGATGGTACCAGACATACATACATTGATACCATATAGGAGAAAATTGGTACACTTTTCAGCTGGGTTGACCCCCTGGTCTATGATATTTTCCATTTTATACATTATATAACCTAGTGTATTATTTGTTTCAGGAATCTTAAATCAATTTGGTCTATATATTCAACGTAACTGAAGAATCTTTTAAGTGTAAATTGTATATGACCATTCTGTATACAATTTCTAAAAGCTGATATTATCATGTAATAATATATGTACAGATATGAACCCTTGTAGAAATAAAGTTTATATCCGTAAATAATATTTTCTCTTTGCCGTGATTTGACATACAGTTAAACCGGGATGTATTCAAATGAGAGTGCATGGAAATTGAGACATACCGCCTATCCATGGCTGAGATGTAGATGTTTTAAATGCATTAGGAGACGTACACATTAGCTTCTAGTGGTTTTCAAAGGGTTCTGCTGGTGATCGTGAAATCTGATTAAATCTAAGTATGGCAGTGCTCGAAATTTCGATTTTTTAGCTTCATTGCCTCTTTTGATTAGGATAGCCATGCAAAGTGTGGACAGAGACCCACCCAGCATCTTTGTCTTAAAATAAAGGTGGTCATAGATTGCTGCTTATCCGAAAAGAAAATTTGACTGTTTACCAAATTTGTTAAGGTTCACATGGTTTTCGGAAAAAAAGGGCATAACTCTGGTGCCGAAGGTGGCAGACGCTGTATATGGATAGCATTTGTCTTCTGGGCGTGACGGCATAATACTTCCACAATTAAATGTGGGCCTATGAAAATGTTCTTCACAGTTTCTGGCTTTACTTTAAAGGCAAAGTTCTTAAATATAAATATTATACTTTTAGTCCAATATTAAACTATTTGTTGACTGGTCGTGGTCTAACCTCCAATCCCATTGATTGGCTCAGTTCCCTGTACACATTTATTGCACAACTATTAGCATGATTACCTGCGATGCAATGCAACATACTTCCACATTTTGCAAGAGATAAACAGAGAACCAGCTAAAAAAAACCATGTGATTTTTTGTACAATCAGGGGCCATAATCCTGGAATTTACGGTCCGATATGTATGAATATCAAAAGAAGCCGAAAGCTTTTGGATATAACCATATATTTTAAGTTTCATCAGAATAGGATAATCAATTTTGACTTCTAGAGAGTCCACAACCCTTGGTAATACATACTTTTACACTATTTGCGTACAAGGAGCAGCAATTTTGTCAGGCAGTTTTATACAAAATTCAAACTCAACCATCATAAGGGTGTAACAGTGATATATTTAAACAGTTTTTTTTCAAAAGGCATAGAAATTGGACAATCAGGGGCCATAATCCAGAAAGTAATGGTCCGATATACACGAATATCGACAGAAACCGGGATCTTCGGGTTATAAATATACATTTCAAGTTTCATCAAAATCGATAAAAATTGTGACCTCTACAGTGTCCACGAGCCAAAAACGTGATTTTTCGTACAATCTGGAGCTATATTCCATGAACCGAAATCCTTGGAAGATAATTCTATATTTCAAATTTCGGCAAAATCGAATAAAAATTGTGATCTATAGAGTGTGCACAAACAAATTGTGAACAGAAATGAAATGAAATGAAATGGGGTTTAACGTCCTACTGTTCTGCTCCGAACTGGGCTAACGAAGACCGGCATACGCCATACAGTGTGCTATGAGGGTAATTTTGCCCGGACAGTGGCACTACGGCCTACTCTTCTATCGAATTCCAACTGTCAAGGGATCTTTTACGTGCACGCCAATGTGTACACGGAACCTCGGTTTTTCGTCCCATCCGAACGACTAGACAGCTATCATTGTCAGACCTTCCGATTGTGAACAAAAGTTCGGATGGACAATATATGTCCATATGAAAATGTGGGCTGTAAAAATGACCAATGAATCTATTTTATTATTAGATCCCTGCTTTCTATGAAAGGCTGGGGGAATAAAAGTAAAATAATGAAAACAATTTCTATAAATGATTCATATCATTTTATTCTCTAAACTATTATTCAAGATCAGTCATCAACATCCTCCCCATGTTAATCTGGCTACATGATCAGTCTTTCTCTTGGTGGGTTTAACGAAGCCAAGAAATTGAAGTTCAGAAACAGCTCTTATAAAGCGAGCTCTGCAATAAGGTTAAGGAAAAAAAATGAATGAAATGAATGTACATATCAAAATGAAATGTGGTTTAACATCCTACTGTTCTGCTACGATGGGGCAAATGAAGATCCCATACGCCATACAGTTCCAACTGCCAAGGGATATTTTACGTGCCTGTCAATGTGTACACAAACAACTATACGTTGTCCCTTGCCAGGCCCTCTGTCCCGCACCACTGACAAGCAGGAACCACACCGGAAAATCCTGGTGAACTTTCTCAGCAAACACAGGAATTGAACACAGGACCTCTTATTCACTGACTCCCAAGTATATAACAATACCTAGAACAGCAAAAACACAAAGAAAGGATTTTATATAATTGAATGCTGATATTTTAAAACTTAAAAACCGAAAGATGAAGTTCTAGCAGAAGTCAAAATAAATAAAAGAGAATGTACTCTACTTTTTGTACAATCAAACTGCATTCATTTGTCACAGCAAGCCAATATATGATCAACATTCAATCATGAATCTGACATTCATGGTTATGGATTGGGTTCATTGTTCATTGTAAAACCCTAATTTTTTCCCTGAGAATTGGTATGAATAAAAAATGTAGTATTTGAAATGATTAACAACATATTTATACCCATTTATATCATTTTACCCTTTCAGATATTTTTTATACCAAACAAGGATACTGTAAAACTTGATCAGGTTTTTTTGTGTTGGTTTCATTTTCTTCATCTTCGGATGTAACCACGGTTACAAATGCCTGAAAACAAACAAATTTACTGTATAACATCATAAAATCTATCCTTCCATTAAGTAGTTATAATTTCAATAAATATGCATGTTTAAAATATCTAATCCTTCACAAACATATTAATGGGAATTATGATCATAAATTTCCTCACAGCAGACAATATCCAGTAGGTTGAAGCAATCAGTAACCAAATTTTTGAAGGAAACAAAAATAAAGGGATGAATTTATATTCAGTTTCATCGCCCAACTGTGTATTGAAAATAATCACCAGCCAGGGGCGGATCTAGGAATTTTGAAAAGGGGGGGGGGGGGGGGGCGCCGCAAATTGAGGGCACTGACAGAAAATCATTTCCTTGCATCTGTAGCCATTCCAAGAACTATTTGGCTGATATTTTCGTCTAAGTAAACATTCGGAAATCGTTGAAAAAGAGCCTTAAAATCGAGCGAAAAAGCCAGTTGAACATGTGACTCGCAAATTGTCAAGGCGAGGGAGTTATTGTTAAAATGGTATATTTCACTCCTTAAGTACAGAATATATAAAGTTGGGAAAGATGGGAAAAAAGACGAATCTATTCCCTAGCCACTTCACTATTTAAGCCTTGTAACTTTTACTGTGTACTGTCCACACATGAAACAATGCTACATCAGGTTGCACTCATGCGCGTCGGTGAAGGACATGAGTGTATACGCCGCTGATTCCACAAGATGCTATTATTGATGTCTGTCTATAGTCACTCTATAGGATTAGGCACCGTCAGCTAAACAACAAGAATTCGTTTGAAAGTGGAAGCATTAATTAGACCAGACTGGTGTGTTTGTGTCGATGGTTTGAGTCATTAGGGATCCCTGCAACGGGTTGGGAATGGACATATTTGGGTCTGAGAAAAGGCACTTTCAGCAGTAAAAAAGGGCACTGTTGAAAATTGGGGGGGGGGGGGGGTGCACTCCCCTTGGATCCGCCTCTGCCAGCTAATGTTTGATTTTAATAGATTAGATATTGAACTAACAGTTGCAATTAATTTTGGCAAATAATTAACTTTTATGGTTACGAAATTTGATGTGGTAATAATCCAAGAATCTGATATGGCGCCATAAGTCATTTGCATAAGACTCCTTTGTATCAACAATTAGAAACACTTACTTGTAGCCAGTCATATAAGTTAATGAGTTGACCACATTCTAAATGTAATTTATAAACTATGCAAACATCAGGCATGGTAGATAAAATAGATCCAACATCTCCTTTACAACATTCACACTAAAAATAATCAGAAAAAGAGTAATTTAGCATAATGAATCTGGAATATGTTAATTTAATTTGTTAAACAGACAATCTTAAAAGCGATTGCCATGCAAGATACGTCCTTATTTTGCAAGAGATTGACAAAGAACAAGCTAAGAAGGCAATTTTCTGTACCATAATCCCCACCAATATCGAAAGGCACTAAGATATTTGGGATACACAGTTTACAAACTTATATTTCAAGTTTGATAAAAATTGGATAAAAATTGTGACCTGTTGAGCGTCCATAAACAAAATGTGAACGGACAGACATATGTCCAGACAGGGGCGAGGACAATATACGTCCACATGGAATATCTAGTTAGCTGACTAGATTATCTGGTCTTTTATGTTATCATACGAAATCTACTTTTTTCAGGCAGAGAGCATAATAGCCCTAAAATAAGATGTTGACGCCCATGAGCTTAATTTAAGAATTGCCATTTCACAAGAATATATTTGCATTGCCTGTTCAATATTTAACACTCCTATGTTTTTGTATTGTAAAATTTTCCTCTTCAAGGATCATATCTATGGTTTATATTAATCCTAATTCGTTGTCACTATTCATGTTTGTATAATTATGCACGAATTACAAGATTTCTTGACTAAAAATTTCATTGCACATACGTAACCAGGATTTTGGTTACTTGTGGTTGATTATCCAGTAAAATTGCATTAAACCTTGACAAGTGACCCAGACCCACTGTAAGTGGAAGACTAGCTGGTTCTGGGTGTCAAAGACTATCAGTGAAATAAAATGAAATGGGGTTTAACATCCTACTGTTCTGCTCCGAACTGGGCTAATGAAGACCGGAAGACTTATCAGTACATGTCATATTATTTCATACAAAATATTCACTTTACTGTCACATTTAAAGGCCATATATTATAGCAGTGTTTTTTACTTTAATTTGCTTCAGTGGTGATGTTGTGATTCTTAATACTAGTTATGGTTAGGAGCATTATCAAATTCTAATAAATCAAATGCTGAATTAACTCGAAGTTCACTTTTAGTAAGATTTCATATGAAGCTTATTGTTTCTGTTAAAGCTATTGTCAAACATACATTATGCAAGAGCTAAATCTGCCAATTGCACGTCTTTCTTTAGGCCTGAAATGTTATCTAAATTAATAATTAGACATTAATTAACTTATCCAGACCATAATCAACTCTTGATGTCATCACTAGAATGCGATACGCTCATTGATAATTAAA
Source organism: Patella vulgata (assembly GCF_932274485.2). NCBI lineage: Eukaryota > Metazoa > Mollusca > Gastropoda > Patellidae > Patella > Patella vulgata. The sequence continues at coordinate 48,029,356 of NC_065880.2, forward strand.
TAAAAAAATGGATAATTGAGACTATGCTTTTTATCGTACCGACTTTAGTAATGATGATGGAGGCGAGACCCAAAATGCAATCACTAAAAAAGCGGTTCAGAGTAGATCAATTTGACTGACATTTTCAGCGAATTGCCTTTAGCCTACATTATCTATTTTTTAACTATTACAGTAAGAAATGCCAGCTCTTTATCTATTCTCCCAAAATGTATCTTTAAGCTTTCATATTACATATGAAAGCTTATTGTTTCTGTAGGGATTAGCCAATGAAATAAGTGTTTAGTCAAGTTTTATTTGAGGAATTCTGGGAGTGAACAGAATAAAACAATGGCTAATGATAAATAGTCAACACAAACAATTCAGTCAAGTTCCCTGGCAAAGCTGTCAGATCTATCAAAAGATTGATCTAAATACATTAAATCTGGCAATGTTTGTTTAATGATGTACACATAATTAATTGGTTCTTTCTAATTTATGGCTTTAATGCAATGACTCTGTTAATGAAACAAAGTGTTTAATATACCTGTAAGTAATGATGTGGACAACTAAGAGCTCTTTGTATAGCTGCTCTAGGTGAAGCATTTATATGATGTTTGATGACAGATACAGAATTATAATATAATAACTCATATAGTGGTATAGATGTAGGACATTTCAGATATTTCCTATAAAGGTAAAAAGGTAAAATATGTACAAATATGTCATTCTCCTTTAAGTAACTTGTATTCCATATAATTGTGTCATGTGTTATAAATTAATAAATATCAAAATATGTACAAATTAATATATTAATGAGACCATGATCAAAATATAGCCAATCATTCGTAAAGAACCTATTGTCTCCAAAAGAAACCAAATACATCTATTATAAATAACTTTATAAAATGTTGTGTTTTTAAAATAAGATAGGTTGCCAGGCAACGAAACATAAGCCCACAGCAGCTAAATCGTCCGAGCTGTCGACAAGGTTTGTCACACATTTCTTATTTTGTAGATAATTGTGGGCATTTATTTACAGAAAATTTCATACAGATCTGGAAGTAATGTACAGAAATTGTTGATATTTGATCGGCTTTTTCATTTTACTAATTCAAATAATGCATATAAATTTCATACAGATTGGATTATAACTTTTGCCATTTGAACGTTCACAAGTTCAACAAAGTAAAACAAGGGCCATAAATTTAGAAGTAATTACAGAAATTGCTGAAATTCAATAGGATTCTTCATTTCACTAATTCAAATAATGCATATAAATTTCATACGGATCGGATGATAATTTTCATCATTTTAACGTTCACAAGGTGAAACAAGGAGCATAACTTTACAAGTAATTAATTGAAAATGCTGAAATTCAATAGGATTCTTCATTTCACTAATTTAAATGATGCATATAAATTTCGTACAGATCAGATGATAACTTTCGGCATTCGAATGTTCACAAGCTAGGTTCAGCAAAGTTAAACAAGGGCTATAACTCTAGTCGTAATTATTGGTAATTGCTGAGGAGTCTTTGTGTCACTAATTTAAATGATGTGTAAATTTCATACAGATCAGATGATAACTATTGTGGTTAGAGCATTTACAAGGCGCAACAAAGTGAAACAAGGGCCATAACTTCAGAAGAAATTAACGGAAATTGCTGAAATTCATGGTGATTTTTTGTTTTACTAATCTAGCTAAATGATGCATATAAATTTCATACAGATTGGATAACAACTTTTGTTGTTGGAGTGTTCATAAGGTTCAATAAAGAGAAACAAGGACAATAACAAAGTGAAACTAGAACTGCGATGCAGTAATGATGGGTTTCACCGGTGCCACCCTTAAATCAAAATGGCGCAAATAAAAAAAACAAATAAAAAAAACAAACAACTAAGCCCGACATATTTTGCGCCTGTAGTAGGAGCATTCATCTTCATCGATAAGATTTGTAGAAATTAATATTTGCTTTTGAAAAGACCTCACGACAGAAAACTTTATTGGTAGAAACAAGTTGAAAATTTGCACCAAGGAGTATCTGAGCTTTTGTTTTATACAACTCAGGCAATTAATAATTAACTTGAAAAACATAAACTTAAATTAAAATGCAAAAATATTAAAAAGTGATCCTGACGAAATTGGTTATTTTTTGGCAAGGGAAGATGCTAGAAGCTATTTTTTGACATTTTTATGATCGTATTGATCTAATCTATATTTCCATGGGAATGAAATATCATAATGTTAAACGAATACTAAATATAACTCACTTCAAAAAAATATTTGTTTTGAAGGCTAAAAATACAGTTTTTGCTAAAATGACATTACTTCCGGTCAGAATGACCAGCAGCTGCCAGGCAGGATACGCCCACATTTTCGAGAGATTGATAGAGAACAAGTTAAAAAGAAAGTGATTTTTCCTACAATCAAGGGCCATAATTCAGGAAATTACAATTCGATACGCGCAAATATCGAAAGGAACCAAGATCATTGGGTTATAAACTTACATTTTAAGTTTCAAGAAAATCGGATAAAAATTGTGACCTCTATAGGGTCCACAACCTTGATATACCATATTTTTACGCTATTTGAGAACGAACAGCAGCCATTTTGTCTGTCAATTTTGGGCCGATTTTCACGAAATTCGAACTCAGCCGTCCTTAGGGTGTAACGGTGATATAATAATATGTTTTTTTAAATCGGATAAAAATTATGACCTCTATAGGGTCCACAAGCTAAAAATGCGATTTTTCGTACAATCAGGGGCCATAATTCAGAAAGTTACGGTCCGATATGCGCGAATATCGAAAGGAACCAAGATCTTTGGGTTATAAACTTACATTTCATGTTTCAACAAAATCGGATTAAAATTGTGACCTCTATAGGGTCCACAACCTTGATATACCATATTTTTACGCTATTTGAGAACGAAGGGCAGCCATTTTGTCTGTCAGTTTTGGGTTGATTTTCACTAACTTCGAACTCAACCGTCCTTAGGGTGTAAAAGTGATATAATAATACGTTTTTTTAAATCAGATAAAAATTATGACCTCTATAGGGTCTACAAGCTAAAAACGCGATTTTTCATACAATCAGGGGCCATAATTCAGGAGGTTACGGTCCGATATGCACGAACTTTGGGTTATAAACTTACATTTCAAGTTTCAACAAAATCGGATAAAAATTGTGACCTCTATAGGGTCCACAACCTTGATATACCATATTTTATTCTATTTGAGAACGAATGGCGGCCATTTTGTCTTTCAATTTTGGGCCAATTTTCATGAAATTCGAACTCAGCCATCCTTAGGGTGTAACAGTGATATAATAATACGATTTTTTAAATCGGATAAAAATTATGACCTCTATAGGGTCCACAAGCTAAAAACGCTATTTTTCGTACAATCAGGGGCCATAATTCAGGAAGTTAGGGTCCGATATGCGCGAATATCAAAAGGAACCGAGATCTTTGGGTTATCAACTTACATTTCAAGTTTCAACAAAATTGGATAAAAATTGTGACTTCTATAGCGTCCACAACCTTGATATACCATATTTTTACGCTATTTGAGAACGAACGGTGGCCATTTTATCTGTCAATTTTGGGCCGATTTTCACGAAATTCGAATTCAGCCATCCTTAGGGTGTAACGGTGATATAATAATATGTTTTTTTTAAATCAGATAAAGATTATGACCTCTATAGGGTCCACAAGCTAAAAACGTGATTTTTCGTACAATCAGGGGCCATAAATCAGGAAGTTACGGTCCGATATGCGAGAATATCGAAAGGAACCGAGATCTTTGGGTTATCAACTTACATTTCAAATTTCAACAAAATCAGATAAAAATTGTGACCTCTATAGTGTCCACAAGCTAAAAACGTGATTTTTCGTACAAACAGGGGCCATAATCCATGAAGTTTCGATCCAATAGATGCCAATATCGAAAGCAGCCAAGATCTTTTGGAGATAAACCTATATTTCAAGTTTCGTCAAAATTGGGTAAGAATTGTGACCTGTAGAGTGTCCACAAACAAATTGTGGACGAACGGACAGGGGCGACGACAATATACGTCCACATTAAAATGTGAATCCAAATATATAAAGAGAGAGGAATCCAAAACCATTTGAATAACATAAACTTAGATGGGATTGAAGTCATAATAAACTTGATACGGTGACACCAGTAGTAGGAGTGGTCAAAAACAAAAAGATGGTTTTGTGATACCCATGACTTTGTTTTTAACCACATTAAAATGTGGGCGTATAAAATGGAAAAAAAAAAAAAAAAAAATATAATAAGAATAATAATCCGAACAAAAACAATAGTGTTTCACACAAGCACACAGTGTGAAACCCTAACAAGGGCCATAACTGTAGACCTACTTAACGAAAATTGCTGAAATTCAATAGGCTTCTTCGTTTCACTAATTTAAATGATGGATATAAATTCCATACAGATCAGATGATAACTTTTGTTGTTAGAGCGTCCATAAGGTTCAACAAAGTGAAACAAGGCCCATAACTCCATACGAAATTAACGGAAATTGCTGAAATTCCATAAGATTCTTCGTGTCACTAATTTAAATGATGCATATAAATTCCATACAGATCAGATGATAACTTTTGTCGTTAGAGCGTTCACATGGTTCAACAAAGTGAAACAAGGCCCATAACTCCAGATGAAATTAACAGAAATTGCTGAAATTCAATAGGCTTCTTCGTGTCACTAATTTAAATGATGCATATAAATTCCATACAGATCGGATGATACTTTTGTCGTTAGAGCGTTCACAAGGTTCACCAAAGTGAAACAAGGCCCATAACTCCAGAAGAAATTAACGAAAATTATTGAAATTAAAAAGGCTTCTTCATCTCACTAATGTTAACAAATCAATTTCAAAACAAGAAATTGTGGATGACAGACGGACGTATGAACGGGGGCGACGGCAATATACGACCACATTTCCAATGTGGGCGTATAAAAACCAGTGATTGTTTCCCATAAAAATTGTGTTCTGTTAATTTATAAAAGAATGCTCTTTAAATGCTGGTCATTCTATTATTACTGACTTACCTGAATATATGATCTAGTTCATTTACTGATTCTTCCCGCAATTTTGCGTAAGGTGATAATCTCTTTTTCTTTTTCTCCAGTTCTTGTAATGTCTGAAATAAGAACAACTTTAAACTTTCTTTTTTTTCAGAAATACTCATAATTTTATTTATAATTCCATGCTTTCCTAGTCAATATTTTGGATTCTAACATAACAGGTTCACAAGGGTAGTCACAATGGCAGTTTGTATTTGTACAGGCTAAACATACTGCTTACTTTCCCACAAAAGTATTTATCGGGTGGTTATTTCCAATAAAAGTATGACAATTTTGATATATATGGAAAGTAGAAACATCCATTCTTACTAGAACCAGTGATTGCCAGGCAAGATACGCCCACATTTTGCAAGAGATAGATAGAGAACAAGTTTTAAAAAAGTTAGATTGCCAGGCAACGAAACATTCGCCCGGTGATAATCAATAGACTTCTTCGTTTCATGACCTTAAACACTGTGTATAAATTTAAAGTCAATCAGATATTAACTTTAGTCTCTGGAGCATCCACATGCAATTGTGGACGCCGGACGACGGAGCGGCCATTTTGTCGGGCAGTTTTTTACAAAATTTGAACTCACCCTTCATTTATGTTTAACGGTGAATATTTAAACTTTTCTAAAATTGAATACAAATTGTGACTTCTAGCGGGTCCACAAGCTAAAAATGTGATTTTTCAAACAATCAGGGGGCCATAATCCAGGAAGTTACATTTGGATATGCGCGATTATGGAAAGGAACCAAGACCTTTGTGGTATAAACATAAAGTTGAAGTTTCATCAAAATTGGATCAAAATTGTGACCTCTAGAGGATTCACAACCTTGATATACCATATATTTACCCTATTTGCGTACAAGGGGCAATCATTTTGGTGTCAGTTTTGGTCCAGTTTTCACGAAATTCAACCTCAACCAACATTAGGGTGTAATGGTGATATATTCAAATAATTTTTTAAACCGGATAAAGATTGTTACCTCTAGAGGGACCACAAGCTAAAAACGTGAATTTTCGTACAATCAAGGCCCATAATTCGGTAAGTTACGACCCGATATGCACGAAAATTGACAGAAACTAAGATCTTTGGGTTATAAACATGTATTTCAAGTTTTATTAAAATCGGATCAAAATTGTGACCTCTAGAGGGTCCACAACCGTGATATATCATATTTTTACTCTATCTGAGTATGAGGGGCGGCCATTTTGTCTGCCAGTTTTGGTCCGATTTTCATGAAATTTGGGCATATAAAAATACTGGATTCCCTGAAAAACACCCATGGAGCACATACAAGACAAAAATGTAAAGTGTTCCCTATCCGGCAATCGATGATTAGGGATGTCTGCTCGAGTGACGTTAAAGGTTGTGCGCGAAGATTGTCTGATCTCACAGCATTAGGGAGTGCTTGATGTACATGTTGAAAAACTTCATTGTGGGCAAACTAGAAAAAAGTGAGAGGCTTAAACATACAGCAGTTTTTGAGATAAAAACCACAGAAAAAAATGTGAGCAGTGGATAATCTGAGAACAATCTGATTAAAATACAGATCTATATTTTTCGTTTCGTTTTTTTATACTTTCGATGGCCTTTACTACATGAAGATCTGACAAGTTATAGCGATAGGTCACGTCAGGGGTCAAAAGACCGACTTATGACCCTATGACGTCAGACATTTGATTAACCAATCAGCATTGATGTTACTAGTGGATTAACCACAGTTCAGTGAAAAACACGCCTAAAGCGCATCGTAACAGACCGTTTCATTGGCTTATCCCTGACACCATTCAGAACACGAGTTAAATAACAACTCTTCCAGATCCAAATGTAGTAAAGACAAGTAAAACGAAATTTTGAACTATAAAAACGAAACGACATAGGATCTGTGTTTTAACCAGATTGATCTGAGAATTTAATTAGGTTTCAACATTTATGATAAATGGATAGCGATTAATGACAACACTGTCTTTTATATGCAATGAATTCTCCTCCCAACTCTCACTTGTTGCTAGGTACCGCGTCAGCGAAGTCACGTGACCCAAACATGGCTTCTTTTAATAGATGTGTTATAGCTTGGAGTATTTCCTCGCGAATACAATGTTTTGAGAAGGATTTGAAGAAAATTTTTGATAGATTAATTAGTTTGAATATGTTTTTAGTCCAAATGTATCATCAAATCACCCAGTTTGTAAGCGGGAAGGTATCTTTAAACAACCAATTGACTCTCAAGCTCAAATGGAGCAAAATTTGTTTTTTTTAGAAGGGCTACAACTGTTAATTTTTATTGAAATTTTTAATATTAAATATTTATGACATATTAATAAAATTCTGTAAGACACTTCTTACTGTTTGCTAGTACTTGCAAATTATAAATGGAAAACTGATGAATGGATGGACAGTGGTGACAACAATAAAGATAGGTTGCCAGACAACAAAACATACGCCCACAGCAGCTAAATCATCTGAGCGGTCATCAAGGGTTGTCGCCTATTTATTCCTTTGTAGGTAATTGGGGGCCTTTACAAGACAGATCCATACAGATCAGATTATACATTTTGTCGTTGGAGGGTTTACAAGGTTCTACAAACTGAAACAAGGGTCTCAACTCTGGAAGTAATCTACAGAAATTGTTGAAATTTGACAGGCTTTTTTGTTTTACTAATTTAAATAATCCATATAAATTTCATACAGATCACATGACCACTTTTGTCATTCAAAAGTTCACAATCGCCATAAATCTAGAAATTATTGACGGAAATTGCTGAAATTCAATAGACCTGTGTCACAAATTTAAATGATGCATATAAATTTCATACATATCGGATGATAACTATCATCAATCGAGCATTAACAAGGTTAAACAAAGGGAAACAAGGGCAATAACTCTAGAAGTAATCATTGTAAATTGCTGAAATTCAATAGGCTTTTTCGTTTCACTAATTTAAATCATGCATATAAATTTCACAAAGATCAGGTGATAACTTTTTGCGTTAGAGCGTTCACAAGGATCAATAAAGTGAAACAAGGGCCATAACTCTAGACGTAATAAACGGAAATTGCTGAAATTCAATAGGCTTCTCCGTATCACTAATCTAAATAATGCATATAATGATAACTTTTGACGTTGGAGCGTTCACAAGGTTCAATAAAGTGAAACAAGGGCCATAAGGACGTAATAAACGGAAATTGCTGAAATTCAATAGGCTTCTTCGTTTCACTAATTTAAATAATGCATGTAAATTTCAGAAAGATCGGATGATAACGTTTGGAGTTACAGCGTTCACAAGGTTCAATAAAGTGAAACAAGGCCCATAACTCTAGACGTAATAAACAGAAATTGTTGAAATTCAATAGGCTTCTTATTTTCACTAACTCAAATATTGCATATAAATTTCACAAAGATTGTATGTTAACTTTTGGCATTAGAGCGTTCACAAGGTTCAACAAAGTGAAACAAGGGGCATAACTCTAGACGTAATAAACGGAAATTATTGAAATTAAATAGGATTCTTCATCTTACTGGTGTAAACAACATATATCAATTTTAAAACAACTGGATGATAACTTTGGGCGTTAGAGCGTTCACAAGAAATTGTGAACGGATGGACGGACGGGAGCAACGGCAATATACGTCCACATTTCAATGTGAAACTTCCAATCAGTAGAAACAGGAAACACAAACCAAATACAGACTGTTTGATGGGATCAATTTTGACTAAGTCAAAATGATGCATTTGATATTCAGATAACTTCTTCAGGGATGAAGAACTAAATTCAAAATGACTGGAAGTCAGTTATGACATCATAGGAAGTTATGACATCGTGGGAGTGATGACGTCATAGACTTAGATACATAACGTGAAAGGTTAGCTTAACTAAAACTTAGGTAAAATTTTACAAGTAAGGAAAACTTATGCATGATTATGAATGATTTTGAAACCCCCTGGATTTAACTCATTTAAACCGTTAGGCCAAACTGAATCAAGTCTATGAATCCACAGACTTTCTGCTGTGTTCAATTTTTTCTGATCTTTATCAGGAATTTTTTGTACTATGGTACACACGAAATCATGACCCGGTATATTAAAATGGGAGGCTACATGGGGGGAATGGCCAGGTTTTTTAAGCTTTATATTACTTCTGTGCTTATTAAGTCGAGTGCTGAAAGGAGTAATGGTTTGGCCTCTATATTGCATACTACAGGTTTTACATGTTAAACAATATACAACATAAGAACTGGCACAGTTGACAGAGTCTCTAATCTTGAATGATTTCATGTCTTTACTGGTTACTTCTTGATTATTACACATAGTCTCGCATGATTTGCATAATTTTCGTAAACAAGGTTGACATCCGTATGAAATTTTGTCCTTAATATGCTTATTACTAGTGTCAGAAGTTCTCAACTTATTTTCTTTCAAGATATTGCCAATAGTGTAGTTCTTCCTCTCTGCTATTATTATTTTGCTGCTATTCATAATTTTCGTCATACGTGAACTTGTGTCTAAAATACTTCGGTCTTTAATCATTTGGTGAAGGTGAGGTTGTCTAGGGTCAAAGGTAGTTGTCCATGGAATAATGTTCACATTAGTATCAGTCTTGGATTGGTAGGTCAGTAATTCAGTCCTGGTCTTCTGATCTGCGCGTTTAAATGCCTTTAGAATAATTTTCTTGGGATATCCGGATTGTTTAAGATAGGATCCAAAATTTTCTAGGTTTGATTTGGTCCAGCTATCTTTACTACAAATCCGTTTTATACGTAGAGCACCACTGTAAGGGATAGCGTTAAAGGTGTGTTTGGGATGACAACTTGATGGAGGAAGATAATGATGGCAATCTGTTCTCTTGGAATATAGATTTGTCTCTAACTTTTCTTTTTCTTTGACAACTTTTACATCTAGGAAATTAACTGAGTTACTATTTATATCTACAGTAAATTTGATCTTTGGATGTTGTTGGTTTAATTTTGAAACAAAATTATTACATTCTTCTAGTGGGAGAGAAGATAAAGCCCAAATCTGCATGAAATATCTGTTTTATTAGGTAATGGTTCATAGTAGGTTTTCATCCAGTATGAGATATAAATGTTAGCATATGTCAGCAAACGGAGTTGCCATGGCAGTCCCCGATATCTGTCTATAAAATATACCAGAACATTCAAATTCATTGTTGTGAAGAACAAAATCTGCTATTTGTAGAATTGATTTGAATCTTCATTAGTCACAATTTTAGTTTCACGTAATGCATGTTTCAGTGCTTCTAAACCTTCAGAAATAACAATATTCGCATATAAACTGATAACATCAAGAGTCATAAGCTTACCATTCTTAGGAATAAATTTTCTGTTTATAGCTTCTATCTTTTGAAGGAATTGAGTGGTGTCTTTAACTAATTCAGGGCAGTACAGCTGTGCCACTGGTTGTAATTTCTAGTCAAGCCAAGAAGAAGCTTTAAGAGTAGGTGCTGTAACTTGGCTACATATGGGTCTTCCTGGTGGTATATCAGTAGGATTGGGAACTTTATGAACTTTTCCTAAAATGTAGAAATGGGCTGGTTTATCAACAGGTCTGTCCAAGATAGCTTTCCGTTCATTTTCCGGAATTTTAAGGCCTGTCACTAATTTTGTCAATTGTCCATGAATCTTGCTTGAATTGTCTCCACTAACTTTCTCATACACAGAGTTATCTTCTAGATGTTTCATACATTCTTTAACATAGTCTTCTTTATTCCAGATGACAATACCACCTCCTTTATCAGTTTTACCAATGATAATATTAGGGTCATGCTTCAAACTTGATAAGGCTTTCCTCTCTTCGCGAGTTAAATTATCTCATACTTTATTTTCTGAGTAGTTTTTTATTGTTTGGTACTGGTTGGTACAGTGGAGTTCCAGAGCTTCATCCCTTCCACAAGGTGGTGACCATTCACTCTTGATATACAGTGATTTAGGTAAGATTTGCTGTGATGGTTTTTCAAAAAAGAACTCGGAAAGTCTTAGTCGTCGATGAAATGCTCTTAAGTCATGAAGTTCTCTAATTTGGTCATATTAACGTGGTACTGGACAGAATGATAGTCCTCTATTTAAAAGTTTCACTTCAGCAGGTTCTAACTGTCTAGAACTTACATTGTAGATGAAATTTTGGGAAACATGTTCTTTGTCTTTTATTTTCTTGAATCTGCGATTTTTCTTCTTTTTCTTCACTGGAACACAACTTTTTGCTGTTGATGTTGTGTAGTTGGCAATCTTCAAAGTGTTTAAAGAGAAGAGTTTCAATGTGGGCATATAAAAACCCAATTTTAGACACGGTAAAAAGATAGGTTGCTAGGCAACGAAACATAAGCCCACAGCAGCTAAATCGGCATTTGGGGGCAATTGGGGGCATTTACAATAAAATTTCATATAGATCGGAAAATAATTTTTGTCGTTTGAGGGTTCACAAGGTTCTACAAACTGAAACCAGGGTCTTAACATAACTCTAGAAGTAATTTACAGAAAATTATGAAATCTGATATAAATTTCATACAAATCGGATGATAACTTTTGTCTTTCGAATGTTCACAAGGTTCACATAGTAAAACAAGGGCCATAACTCTAGAAAAAACTGACAGAAATTGCTGAAATTCAACAGATTTAAATGATGGATATAAATTTCATACATATCTGATATTAACTGACATCAATCAAGCGTTAACATGGTTGAACAAAGTAAAACAAGGGTCATAACTCGAGAAGTAATTATTGTAAATTGCTGAAATTCAATAGGGTTCATGGTTTCACTAATCTAAATGATGCATATAAATTTCATACAGATCGTCTGATAACTTTAGGCATTAGAGTGTCCACAAGGTTCAACAAAGTAAAACAAGGGCCATAAGTCTAGAAGTAATAAAGGAAATTGCTGAAATTCAATAGGCTTCTTCTTCGTTTCCCTAATTTAAATATTGCATATAAATTTCACAAAGATCGGATGTTAACTTTTTGCATTAGAGCGTTCACAAGATTCAACAAGTAAAACAAGGGCCATAACTCTCGAAGTAATAGACGGAAATTGCTGAAATTCAATAAATTTCTTCTTTTTACTAATTTAAATGACACATATCAATTTCATACAGATCAGCAGATAACTTTTGATGTTAGAGCATTCACAAGGTGCAACACAGTGGAACAAGGGCCTTAACTCTAGAAGTAACTAACGGAAATTGCTGAAATTCAACTGGCTTCTTCATCTCACTAATGTAAATTGATATTTCCATGTGGGCGTATAAAAATGTCAATTTAAGCCCAACAATGTAAAAATTGTCTAGATTTACCTTCCGCAAATTATGTAGATCTGTTTTTTTAGGTAATGCCACAGCATCCTTTGATTCTTCTTCGGCATCTTCTTCAGGTATGTGTTCTGTTTCAGCTAATTATAAATACATGTACATAATTAGATTGATCCAAAACAAAGCTGAACAGACACGAATATGGACTAATATCTGGATATGGACATTGCAGAGACATTAGGAGCGACTTGGCATAAAAACATCAAAAGTAATTTTTCATTCATAACTTTAAGGTTGGGTGGTGTATCAAAACCTTTTATTTAGTCAGATCCAAAGGAACCACTGCATTTAACCTTACTGTACAATCCAGCAATAGCTTTAGAACTTGATAAGGAGATATTCAATTTATTTTGTACACATCTTAAACAACTACAAATGTGTATGGAAACCTGTTTCCATGGAAGAATACCAGGGCTTGCCACGAAGAAAATTAAGCACTCACACAAAATTAACCTTTCACAAGTATGGAGAGTGGTTAAATTTACTCACGCAAATTCCACAACCTTGGAATTACACACTTTTACACTATTTGCGTACAGGAGTGGCCATTTTGTCCAGTAGTTTTGGTCTGATTATCACTAATTTCGAACTCGAGCATCATTAGGGTGTAATGGTGATGTATTCAAATGTTTTTTTTTTAAATCAGATAAAAATTGTGACCTCTAAGGATCACAAGCTAAAAACGTGATTTTTCGTACAATCAAAGGCCATAATTCATGTTATAAACATGCATTTCAAGTTTCATCAAAAACAGATGAAAATTGTGACCATAAACCATGAAATATCAATCCGATACATGCCAGTGTCAAAAAGAACCAAGACCTTTTGGAGATAAACCTATATTTCAAGCTTTGTCAAAATCGGATAAGAATTGTGACCTGCAGAGAGTCCACAAACAAATTGTGGATGGACAGACATCCAGACGGGGGCGACGACAATATACGTTAAGGTTGCTGCGATACCCCGGGGATTGCGATATATCGCGATAATTAGGCATCTTCTGAAATCTCAAATATCGCCTTATCGCGATAATTTTTAAAAATATCGCGATATTTCAATTTTTCAAAATATTCGAATAATGGAGAAAAAAGTCAAATTTCAACAAATGCCAATAGATCCGAACAAGATCTTTTCTATTTTGAATAAAATGGCTTCTGGGGCATCATAGATCAAAAATGCCAATGTTTCCGATGATGATAGTTCGACAACACAGATGCCGACACCGAAAAAGAACACATCTTCTGTGGTGTGAAAAACACACATGTAAAGTGTGTTTGAAGGAAATTAAAACGCCTGGCGGAAATACGTCAAACCTTTGGCATCATTTGCGATCTAATCACCCAAACACCTTTAGAGAAACCAAATCATCAGTATTAACCAAACAAGTCACTCCATCAATGAATGAATGGGCCAAAGTGTACTACATTCTGTATGAATTGCTGCATTGAAAGTTGAGGTTGAATCACTGTTGTTTAAAATATTCGAAAGTGAAATAGAGTATCTGTCTGTATGTATCTTTGGGTGGTTGCAGGGCTCACACTGGCTTTCATTTTTTCCCCGCTAAAATGGATGATATAATTTTCACAAAATTTGAACTCAGCCATCATTAGGGTGTAATAGGAATATATTTGAACGTTTTTTTAAATCGGATAAAAATTGTGACCTCTAGAGGGACCACAAACTTAAAACGCAATTTTTCGTACAATCAGGGGCCATAATCTAGGAAGTTACAGTCCAATATGCACAAATATCAAAAGTTCCTAATCTGTATGTATGTTATGGGAATTTTTCTCTTTCATTGTTGTACAAACAGAATGTTATACTGGTAAAATTTTAACCATACAATTAACAATTCTTGCTTCACACTAAGAACTTAACTTACCATCTAAATCATTAAACCTAGTTAGTATACTTTCTAATTGTGCTGGTAACATATCTAATTCATGTGGTAATATTTCTTCAGTTAATAAAGATATACCCTCTCTAATGAGACCAATTAACTCTTCTTTAGATAATAATCTACAATAATTAGACATTAACATCAGATGATATCATTAACACTACATACATTTGGTTTTTTGGTAAAAAAAAAAACTCAACAAAACAACCTGTCTTGACCGATGTCAACAAAAAGTGATTAGAAATCTAAAATTTGGGTACAGAAATAAGTCATCTAAATACAATGTTTAAGATGATAACTTCAAACTCAATATCCAGCTTTTCTAAATGTTATATCTTTTCGTTTTAATACCAATGTCTCTTCAAGTCTTTAGTAGGTGACTTACCTTAATAAATCACAAGCTTCTTTGTATACGTCACTTTCAACCAAAGTGCATTCTATACAGATTGAATACAGTTCTCGTAACTAAAATGTATTAGAATATGCATGATATTGACATGACTTCAAAGGCATGAATACAATACTTATATATTGGATGATAACCGTTGTCATTAGAGCGTTCACAACATTCAACAAAGTGAAACAAGGGCCATAACTCTAGATGTAATTAACGAAAATTGCTGAAATTCAATAGGCTTCTTTGTTTTACTAATTTAAATGATGCATACAAATTTCATACAGATCGGTTGATAACTTTTGTGGTTAGAGCGTTTACAAGGTGCAACAAAGTGAAACAAGGGCCATAACTCCAGAAGAAATTAACAGAAGTTATTGAAATTAAATGGGCTTCTTCATCTCACTAATGCAAACAACATATATCAATTTAAAAAAAATCAGATGATAAATGTAGTCTGTAGAGTGTTCACAAGACGGACGGACGGACGGACCGACAGACAGACGGATGGGGATGACGGCAATATACAACCACATTTCCATGTGGGCGTATAAAAACGAAATATAATGTTAGCAATAGTTGTCTTGTCATTGAAATATATTATACCACATTATCAAAACATGTTTTTAGTAAATTTCATTTTTGCAAACACAAGAATGAGAATTATTAGACTGAGAATATAAATATATTTTACCTGTTTACCTAATGGATGTTTAGGTAATTTACAAGATAATGTATGTAGAAGATTTAATACAGGGAAGAAAGCTTTATGATAATCATGTAGTTGTTGTAATAGTTCTGTCACTCTTAACTGAAGTTAAAACACACAAAAAACCTACAATAAGAACATTCTCAACCTTAAGACTCTTTATTAAATATACTTCTGTTTAGAGGGGATTTTAATATCTTGCCATATGCAATAATATGAAACTTGTAATAGAACTTGTAGATTTACCTTTGTAAATTTACTGTCTTGTATAAGTTTTGTCTTTTCTTCTGATGAACATTCATTCATATATCTGTAATTTAATAAATTCTATATAAATGTATATTATTAAAATTTAAATAACTTCTATGTATTTATTTCTGGAAAAATGTAATATTGTTCAAAATTTTAATCATAAACTGAAACAAATGGTCATAAATACAATTATCAGCAATCATACCTATTAAATGTTGGTATTTGTCTAAGTTTATCTAGATCCGATTCATGTAATTTCTTAACTGTAGCAGTTACATCTGTCTCTTGACAACATAGATGAGCTAATGAATTACTATAATAGTGATCTAACATACAAAACTATAAAAAGAGAAAAACAGTTTCATAGAAATTTTTCAGGTTTTATGGTTATGACAACAAAGACTTATCTTGAAAGAAAACAAGTCGAACAATCAGGGTTTTCAGAAATTTTAATTTTGGAAAAAACTTTACTAAATATGCAAATATATTGAATCATCTACTTTATCCGCCTGAACGAGCTTTTGACTCAGCAGCTTTACAGCTATTTAGTAATTATTTGCCCGTACACACTATACAGAACCTCATTTTCTTCCCATTCAAACAACCAAACATTTTTTCTTGCCAAGCTGCACAACTGAATGCCAGGCAGTAAATTCCTGAGGAACTTTTTTCAGAATTCTGTTCAATTTATGTGCAAATGAGGTTATTGACAACCCTTTCTTAAAGTCTGATATATCTCAAATCATTATGAAATATTTTTGCCACCTATGTGTATGACAAAGCTTCAAACACAATTGCAATACCATGACATTGTGAAGATGAAAAATACCTTACCTGAAGTCCTTTAACAAAATTAATAACAGAAAAATCATGGTATAAAAATAAATCTAGAAGAAGATGAAAGACTTTTGGCCCAAGTTTAAATGGATGTGTTGAAGTAAACAAAACCTGAAAACAAAAAAAAAATGATAATATCACTAGCTTTCAAACATTTTCACTAAAGAGGAATTATGCAGGTTGTTTTTCTTGCCTTCAAATGTTATATAAATCATTATTTAGACATTCACACATTCATATGACAAGCCCATAATCAACTCTTTAGACCATCAGATGTCTTAGATACCGAGTGGCTATGACAATGCATAACAGATCTGAGTTAAACGCTAATATGGCTGACCAAGACAAAATTTTCCAAGACTGTCAATAAAAGTTTTGACAATACAGTTACACACAGCTTTCAATTTTAAAACTGTTATGTGAAGAAAAAGTATGGTAATACAAATTTAATTCGCTCTCTGAAACCTTGCTCATAATAAAAGTATTTAGACTTTAGACTGATATTGTCAATATATTCTATTTTTCTATCCTAGCAAGAAAGGCCAGCCCTTTCTCTAAATCTCACAATACTCACATACTACTTCATTTAACACTTTTAATGACATTTACAGAGTAACAATTCCTTACTTTATTTATAACTTGTGTGAGATAGTCAGAAGAGGGAGGAGCTTGGAATTTATCCATACATAATAAAGATGATGCCGAGTTAGGTAGTAATCTATGTACAGCAGATACAGATGTAGCAATACCAAATACAAGTACTAATGGAAGTTCTTCTATATAATTACTGAAAAAGTTACAAAATGAAATGAATCATATCCTTTATGAGATCCATCAATAAATAGATAAAATTCTAACTTCAACTACTTTAAACAATTTATTTATATTCAGGAGTTGATGAGGTATTATTGACAGAATTTTGTCATAGAGCAAACATTTTTATCCGGTTCTGTATTTGGTTCTTTAATCTTTATTTTCAGGATTTTTACAGAAGAACTGACCTGCAGATTGTAATAAAATCTTGTAATATATGAGGTGAAAAACTTTCCATATCTTCTAATACTATAACTAATGGTGGATGATAATCTATATCTTCGGCCAATCCACTCTTCGATCTCCGTTTTTTCGGAGATGATGGTTTTTGATTCTGAAATCATTACATTATAAAGAAATCATATTGCCCATTATGAGATTTAGCACAGCATACACTAGAAATTATTTTGTAGATATTCTGTAAGTGGCATTTAGTAACTGTGCAGATAAATAAACTATAAACATACTAATGGAAAACAGTTACAGTTATTTAGGCGATATATCGAAGCGTATTCTCTCAACGTTTTCAAGCTAATACAATACATATATAACAAAATTTGAAGCAACAGGGTGTTCCCACTTAGCCGGCAGGCTTTGATGTCAAATTTTGCCGCTAATAAAGAGTTAATCCTAGAACAATGGTGTTATAAACTATAGTCCATATCTTTTTTAAGACTAAAACTGTATTGATTTTAACAAATTTAACTTTTATTAAATAACATTAAATAGCATACACATATAAAAATATATTGATTTTAACAAATTTAATATTTATTAAATAACATTAAATGATTTACACATATAAAAATGCATTACAATTTACACATTTAACTTTTATTAAATAGCATTATATAATTTATAAATAAATGCCTTACAACATAACAATCATTTTACAGCCCCACTAAATAGGAAATATTTGTTCCATACCGATTTACACTTAAAGAGCCATTTAATAGCTGTGTTTTCAAATGTTCAATTCTTGTATCAAGTTGTCGATATTTCTTAACTCGAGGCCTTTTGGTACCACCAAATAATATCTGTGAAATGGTGATTTCGACATAGGATTGTTCTTGTTTTATTAAGTTAATGAACTTGTAAATATTAGGATGGCATGCTGTCATTTTATTCAACTTAGAATGCCAACCTTTTATGTGGTTGGTAGTACGGGGCCCTGTTCTATCAAAATGGACGGCATTTGATCTGCTTGACTTTATACTGAACTTGTAACCATTGTGTATTAAATATCGGCCACCTCGATTATTGGAGATAAAGCGAATATTAACCTGAACGTTTGCCATTTTAAAATAAATATAATTTCGACACAGATCGACCATCTATTTATATTAATATAGTGAATTGAATTCATGTTTGAAATCATAACGCTGGCATGAACTGTGTTCAAAATGTCATAAATTAGTTGGTTAATAAATTTTATTAAGAGGGATTAAGAGCTCATTAACGCTGAACACTAGTGAACAGTTCTTGAGTGACTATTTTTAAACAGACTATAGTTTTAAGATCAATCAAAGGATTAACAGTCTGCCGGCTAAGTGGGAACACACCGAAGCAACTATATAGACAAAATTACAATAACAAGGTTGAAACCATAGATGGCAACAACAAAATCAGAGGCCTATGACACAATGGAGTTATGATTTTAAAAACAAGATAAAAGGGAATAATTAACTTTCTAAAAGCCACTGAGTAGTGGTGATGTGAAGATAATCTAAGTGTTAGTGATAGGGATTATTGGTGTTTACACAATAATATATACAATAAAAACGATTAAGGATAGGGGCCAATGTATTGATAAAGCCAGATAATAATTACAGTATTACTGAGTGATTCTAAAGGTTTGGGCGGGTATTTTCATCTATTGCACTGCACACCATATTAAATAAATAGTTTAAAAACAAGTCCCCATGTCGCGGTTAGGATCTGGTGTGCTTCTTCTGATATGTATCGCCTCAACTAGGTTGCGTGTCTTTTCTACGGGGAGATTAACTGCCAGGGTTTTATATGACTGAATTATATGTCCTTGGTTAGATTGGAGATGTTGGGCTACAGCTGAGTTAGTAGTAGAGGATTCAGACTTATGTTGACTGATTCGTTTGTCCAGGGGCTGTCTAGTTTCTCCTATGTATATACTATTACAGGAACAGGCAATTTCATAAACACAGTCTTTTGGAGGTGGTGGTTTGTTAGGAGGAAGCTTACCATTCGTCTTTAGGATGTCTTGTAGGGTTCGTCCTTTAGAAAAGTGTATATATTATTGTGTAAACACCAATAATCCCTATCACCAACACTTAGATTATGTTCACATCACCACTACTCAGTGGCTTTGAGAAAGTTAATTAGTCCCTTTTATCTTGTTGTTGCCATATGTGACCCCCCACAGCATACTGAGTCACAATGAGGAAATTTTGAAAATTGAGTTATTGTTATTATCACATTCTCCAACTCATTACCTTCAATTTGATGTATAGTTTGTCTGAATTGGGCAAAATTTGACTGAGCTGTGTCCATTAGAAGCTACCCAACTCACAAAAGTAAGTTTTGAGAAAAAGCAAGTCAAAGATTTGGTATGTTCAAAAACAAAATCCCATAGCAACCAGGCCATTTATCTGCTGTTTTGTCGTTGAATATATCTTTCCATGGGTTTTCAGGGGTGCTGAAGACGAATATCGTAGTAAAAATTTGATCCGACTATTTCCACAATTTATTTGCTATATTTTGTCGTTTTATGTTTTTTTTTTAGGATTTCAAGGGTGCTGACGAGACGAAAATCGTAATAAATGCACTCCTTTCGTAACGAAACATCCACAACACATACGGCATAATATTCACATGATAGTGTTATACTGAAGAACAATCTATACATTAGTAGTCTGTTGTGTATAATATAACTTTAGTGAGATTAACTTAATCTTAATCTCATCAATTAATTAGCACCTTAGTGCCAGCTAGTGGTCAGGAGATTAAGACTGTTGATTGGATAATCATCAAAGAAGCCGCAACAGCTGTACGTGTGTTCATTTAACACGTGAATTAAAATAAGATTTTGCGTGTACGATAGGTCAATTATTATTTTCAGGTACCGTGACGTTATCAAAATATGAATCCCTATAGGAATGTCAATTTCATAGTCAATGCTTACGTTCACTTTCGTGCATTTTGGCTTTGATGTAAATATCAACATTATTCAGAGGATACTCAATGGCAGACTCGAAAATTGTCGCATTTCAGCTCGTTCTCATTTTTTCGACCCATTGTGATAAGAGAATTTTAAACAATAATATCCCAAATGCATTCCTTACTTTGCATGCCGTATGAAGAAGCGACGGTAAACGGAATTCAGCTATCAATAAAATTCTCTTCGAAAAGAACATTATTGGCCATTTTGTTTATTTCCATATAAGGCCTATACATTATTTTTTTAAAGATGATATGAGATATCAAACAATCACCACTTGGATTAATTATTCGGAGTAAATAATGAGTTGTCGACGACTTTATCATTGACCCGTGACAGTTGATTAGTAATAGTATTACTCAATGACACACACCCGCTTGTCGATTAATTTACATCATCAGCCACGTGGTTTCGATTAACACTCAACGCCAATCTATACGATCAGAATTAATATTTTTTTTCTGCCACTTATCTGAGTGAATCGCATGTAGGTGCCCAAAAACATTGCCAAAACCAAATATTTATCGATAATGTTTTGCACGCGGTGTCTGGGCCAATCAGCAAAGGAGTTGTGTTGACAGCATGGCAACATGCGGAGTTTATTTATATTTTTGGAGTGTTTTAAAACTCGATTGTATCCGTTCAAAATCAATTCATCGACAATATTTTGATCATATTTATAAACTAGAGATGCTCCGCTTTACAACGATGCCAATTATTATGCAGGAGGAATGACCGATCGATCGTCCCACTGCGAGCGAAGAAAAATAACTAATTTCGCCGAGAATTTTAAGAAATAGGACAGATTTAAGAATACGGTACTCTTACAAAACGTTCAAATACAGGTGTTTTAAAATGTTTTATTGCTATTTTGATCTTCTGTGTCGTTAGATATTTTATATTTATAGACTCATTTTTGTGAAAATCTCAATTTCGTTCAAAATCAATATTTTCACTTATTTTGTCTTTATCTCATTATTGATTCTCCCGCATTCCGACTCATTTAGATGCGGACGGTCACATATATCGTTTCAACCTTGTTATTGTAATTTTGTCTATATATGTTTCTTCAAATTTTGTTATATTGTATTAGCTTGAAAACGTTGAGAGAATACGCTTCGAAATATCGCCTAAATAAAACAGTAACTGTTTTCTATTAGTATGTTTATAGTTTATTTATTTTGTAGATATTCAATAATTCATGACAGACCAACATTGCCACAGCTCCAGCTACTCGTCCTCATTTGGCTCCAGTAGGCCCCTTATAAGAGTATGGTTTATGACATTTATTCTAGTATTATCATATTTTAAACTTACAATATATTTATCTTTATACCAGTTAACTAAGGTAGACATATTACATAGTAGATTCTTTTTGTTAACCACTGTCTGTATTATCTCATCATCTTCATCATCTAATCCCTGTTAAATATAATAATATACAAAATACTATCATTATGTATTCCGAGAATATATTGGATGTAATCCTGCACATTACTTTTTCATATTTTAAACAGGCATCATACACTTGTACAAAGAAAATAAATGTTACTTATTTTATATATCCTATTCAAAATAACCCTTGACTGACCTAATTATCAAAAATTCAAACACGGGCCTAATTATAGAAAATTATGTTACACAAGAGTCCACTGAACACCTTTAAAACTACAGTGGACTCTGTCACATCCGATGTCTGATCACTCCGGATTGCTGTGACATCCGATATGATTTTCATGTGTCCCGATTTATTTCCTTATTACTTCAGCCCACAAATCGCTGGTAAATCCGGATTCTGTATGTTCCGGATTACGACATCAATCAGTCGTTCCATCACATAATTTCCATTGAATCGACACTGTATAATCCGTACTTCAAACGGTGGGTGTGAAGCATCCAATTATCAGTGAGATTAAAACTCAATGGGTGTGAAGCCAGAAAAGATTAACAAGCAATCACCAATCAATTATCGGTGAGATTAAAACTCGCAAGCGCCGGTCTGTATTGATTACTTTGATAATGTTATAAATTCTTTGTTGATTATTTTACAATTTATAATCTCTTGTAAGAGTGCGCTTGGTATTTGATTTTAGTTACTCATGTCAAATACCGCCATTAAGTATTCAATTGGCAGAGCTACAGTGTCAGACATATTAAAGCGTAAAGATGAATTTAAACAGAAGTTTGCCAATAATTTAAACTGCAGTAAGAAATGATTTGACCCATGCATTGTTATTGTTAATTATTTAATGTAATAAAATTTTGAAAGTACAGAAAGGTTTATCATTTTTAAAGGGAATAGCATTCTGGTGATTCGAAGCTAAAATATAAAAATACTTCCGGTTTTCGAAGTTACAGTATTTCCGGTTTTGGAGAAAGCTCGGTATTCTGACACGCTGTGTGATCCGAAATATTGTAACGATCCCGTACGATGTCGGATGTGACAGAGTCCACTGTACATACATGTATGGTGTTCAACTGGTAATGAATCATAATACTTCCGTATTGCATTGATGGATGTGCAAAATTGTCTCAAATTTGCATAAAATCCGATTTAAACACCCAAATGTAACTGCATAGATAAATCAGAAAAAATACTAACTATTTTTGAAGGTGAATTCAATCGAAATACCGACTGATATTCTGTAAGAAAAGGACTGTTCACATTATAAAGGCAGTAAAAAGGTTTTATCCCCTAACAGATTTCATATAATTTGACTTCTGTTCTCTCGTCATACTTACTAAATCAGGATTTGAAGTAAGTTGTGATATGGCTTTAGTCAACATATTTTTCAAAGCAGGACAATCTTTAGATCTTAGAGTTGTAATCAAAGGTGTTACTCTTTCTTTCATTAAAGAAACCATATTAGAAAACATAACAGCATGATCTGGAGTATTTACACCTAGAATAAAAGATCACAAAATAATTACATAAAATACATGTGGTATAGATGTGTAAAATATCTTTCTGACATATCTGACAATTGCAACATATAATGTAAGCATAAATGACAGATTACTGCACTACAATATCTAAAGTATATGGTCATCACCGAATCCAAGTGGATTTCTGAATGATGTCAAATTTTGGCCAGTTGGATGTCAATTTTAAGTTAATTTGGAACTGTCATTAAAACAAATTTTCATTTACAAAATATTAAATAAATGAAAAATAAACCTGTTATTAGGGCTGCAGTTGGAATTTCTTTAACTGATGTATTTCTAATTGTTGTTCCTTGTGTATGGCTATTTTCTACAAAACTCAGCAACTCTTCAAATATATTACTATTTAGATTGGATTGCATAATCTGAAATAAGATAGTTATTAACATAAATTATGGATGGTAGCAGATAGAATAAATTCTGCTGGTTAGAACTGTAAATATTTCAGTAGATCAGCAGACTGATATTATAAACTTATGAGAGAAATCCACAATTTCCATATTTATATTTGAAGCAAGTTTTATTGAAAGGCTAAAGAAAGTTACCACCCACATAATTTATTATTTTTGGCCCCAAAAAACCCAAAATATTTGATTGAAAAATAATACAAACTTTAGGTCTCAGAAGGCTTAGACAGAGATGACCAATTTTTGGATTTATTTTGTTAAATCATCTCCCCGTCTTCATTAGCCCAGTTCGGAGCAAAACAGTAGGACGTTAAACCCCATTTCATTTCATTTCATTTAAAACATGTACATATATTTAATAATACAAACAATAAAATTGACCTTAGGTGAGAAACATAACCCAATTGATTAATTTGACATGAATGAGAGATAAATATTTTTACCTGAATTTCTGTGTCAACACATTCCCACATTTCTTGATAAACTTCATGCCTTTGTTTTCCTGTATTATCTTTAACTGGGAAATAATCACCTATATAACACAATTGGAAGACAATAATTACTATCACCAAGACAACTACATGTGTTACAGAAACACTTTTTCTCAAAAGTCAGCGATGGGACACTATTGGCAAAATAGCAAATCAAGTTATAATCAGATAATGAAACATTTTTGAGGTTGTATTTTCAATAAAAGCCTGTCAGACACTCTCTCAATATGTAATTAATCACACACATATTTATGGATTTCCAGCCTGGTCTGGTCTTCCCTTGA
This sequence comes from Patella vulgata, assembly GCF_932274485.2. NCBI lineage: Eukaryota > Metazoa > Mollusca > Gastropoda > Patellidae > Patella > Patella vulgata. The sequence goes on from NC_065880.2 coordinate 48,053,988, forward strand.
TGTAGGATGGAAGGCTAGCAAGGAAGTGTCTAGCTAGTTGTTCAAAAGAACAACCAGCAGCTGCCAGGCAGGATACGCCCACATTTTCGAGAGATGGATAGAGAACAAGCTAAAAGGAAGTGATTTTTCGTACAATCAGGGGCAATAATATAGGAAGTTACTGTCCGAATGCGTGAATATCGAAAGGAACTGAGATCTTTGGGTTATAAACTTACATTTCAAGTTTCATCAAAATCGGATAAAAATTGTGACCTCTATAGGGTCCACAACCTTGATATACCATATTTTTACGCTATTTGAGAACAAGGGGCTGCCTTAGGGTGTAACGGTGATATAATAATACGTTTTTTTAAATCGGATAAAAATTATGACCTCTATAGAGTCCACAAGCTAAAAACGTGATTTTTCGTACAATCAGGGGCCATAATTCAGGAAGTTACATTCCGATATGCGCGAATATCGAAAGGAACCGAGATCTTTGGGTTATAATCATACATTTCAAGTTTTAACTAAATCGGATAAAAATTGTGACCTCTACCGTGTTCACAAGCTAAAAATGTGATTTTTCGTACAATCAGGGGCCATAATCCATGAAGTTACAGTCCGATACATGCCAATATCGAAAGGAACTGAGATCTTAGGGTGATAAACCTATATTTCAAGTTTCATTAAAATCGGATAAAAATTGTGACCTGTAGACTGTTCACAAACAATTGTGGACGGACGGACAGGGGCGACGACAATATACGTTCACATGAAAATGTGGGCGTATAAAAAATCCTTTTCTTTATCACAGGGAAAGAATATAAACTCTGGCCACATGCTCAGGTCAAACATTAAAAAAAAGATATAAGTACCCGATTTATTATAGCGGCTTACTTACTTGGTTTTGTTATTCTCTTTTTTCCTTTATAAGCAAAACATCCCTAAAATAACAAGTCATCAGTGAGGCTCATGTCCCCCGCCGAAATCCCAAAATGAAAAGATGACACATATTAATTAATCGTACATTTATTTTTTTCAAAAGTATCAAGCAATCAAACTGATGATCAACTATACACTAAGTTTCATCACTCTCTATCAGATAGAATCAAAGTTATCTTGTCCCAAAGCATCGATCAATGAAATTGCTTAGCTCTGCTTAGCTTTAGCTTGAAATGTTAATCATTGAACTCAGTCAAAACATGATTCACCTAATGAACATCTACATGTACATCAAGTTTAAACATTCTACCTCAATTAAAAGCAGGGTTGTTATGTTCCAAAGTCTTGACCAATCAAATTGCTTATCTCTCCTTAGCCTAAGCAGAAAATTCTCATCATTGAACTTAGTCAAGGTAATATGACGAATCTATACTCGGAGTTTCATCACTCTCAATTAATTATAACCAAAGTTATCATGCCCCAAAGCATCAACCAATCAGATTGTTTATCTCTGCTTACCGTAAGGAAACGACGTTTATCACCGACCTCCATCAAGGCATTCAACTAATAAACGCCAACACCAAGTTTGAACATTCTACCTCAATTAGAAGGAGAGTTATTGTGTTCCAAAGGCTTGACCAATCAAATTGCTAAGCAGAAAATGCTCTGCTCATCTTTAAACTCCATCAAGGCATTGACCTAGTAAACACCTACACCAAGTTTGAATATTCTAGCTCAATTAGAGTTATTGTGTCCCAAAAAGTGTGATGGGCAGACAGACAGACATCGGACAAACCCATTTTAATATTCCCCTGCTTTCTTCGAAAGGCGGGCAACAAACATAATAAACAGCAAAAAAAAAACGCAGTACAATTTCAAAATCAGAGAGGCACTTTAATCAAACCATTCTAGAAAACGACTTACTAAATGGTTCAAAGCAATTTTTTGTGAACAGTATGTTGACACATTAGTGATTAATTCATAACAATTCCAAGACATTACAAGAAGGTTTAGAGTCTGTACACAGTCTATACATTAGTATCTGGTGTGTCCACCATGAGTGTCGATAACAGTAGCGCAGCGTCTGTACATGGAGTGAACCAGACGATTGATGAACACGATTGGCACCTGAACCACATTCTCAGAAAAGCCTGGTGCAATCCATCGGCTGTGTTTGGCCACGGTACAATGTTATTAAGTCTCCTCTGAATTTCATCCAAAAGATGTTCAATAGGGTTTAAGTCCGGACTAAGGGCTGGCCAGTTCGAAACGATGACACTGTTCTACTGTAGAGTCCCGAGTAACTCTGGCGGTGTGGGCACAGGCATTGTCATGCTGGTAAACGTTGTTTCGATGACGTGCGAAATGTGGTATGACGTGGGGTCTGAGAGCTTGATCAATGTAGCGCACTGCTGTGATGCTGCCTCCTCTCCCTGGACCAAGATTTTGGAACACCAAAGGACCCACTCTCTGGTTCAGGCCGATTCCACCCCAAACCATTATGCTTGGACCGCCCCACGAGTCTTGTTCCATGACACATTGGTCAAAATAACGATGGCCACGTTGACGCCATATTCTGGTCCTGCCATCTGCAGTTGATACGCAATACTGACTCTAATCTGTGAACAGAACAGTTCTCCATTGCCTGTGTCGCCAGTTCTGGTGTTGTTGAGCAAACTGTAGACATTCACGTCGATGGCGACGGGTGAGGATCGGTCCGCGGTAAGGTCTACGGCAATGGATGTTCTTTGGTGACATGTCGGCACACTGTATCGGTACTGATGGGTTTTCTGTGTGTTCCCACTGTGTGAAGGGATTCTGCATGAGTTGTCGCACAATATGGCTATCTTGTCGCCTTATGGTAACCCTTGGTCTACCAGTTCGGGGGCGATCATCCGTGGTGTTGGTGGCCCGAAAGCTTTGATGAAGCCTGTAGATGGTCCACACATTGACCTGGAAGTGATTGGCAACGGCTTGGGCAGTGTGGCCAGCGTCGAGTCTTCAAAGCTCCTGGTTCCTCTGAGCTGTCGTGAGTCGTGGAATGCTGCCGACATTGTAGTGTGAATGATTCAACTAGGTATGGGGGTGCATTTTATAGGGTTGGAAAATCATGGAAAACACATTACCATCTCAGAAGTCAGGTTGCGTTTTTGAGAACATTTCCTGGGTTCAATTATGTGTTTTGGAAGGAGTCTTATTGTTCAGGTAAAGTTGGAGATGTGGTCACAAATATACAATAGAAACATTTGGCATGTTTTATGCAATGTGTCTATTCAGAGTAAACATATATACTCACAAGTAAGGCTTTGGAAATTGTAACTATGGGGAGTTTGAACAAATAGTCCTTTGAGACTGTCATGTCGCCCGATATGTAAGCAACTAGGCCTAAGCTTAGGTAACACAGACCAGAGGAAGAGATCTTTGGGTGAAATGGAAGACACTTCATGTTGGTAAGCTAATGTCTCTAGATGTCAGTTTTCTTTTGGAACACTGTTAATGAAGCCTTTTAATTTTCTAGTAAATTACTCCAATGTTTAAAGATGGGTTCCCGCGTACAAACTCGGTGATTTAATGGTATATATGGACCAAAAACATATTCAAAAAATTAATTAATTTGTCATAATTATGCTTCAAATCCTTCTCAATCATTGTAATTGCGAAGGAATGCCCTGCTAATAAAATTCGATCAAACCAGGTCATGTTTACGTCACGTCTTGGGAGTCAGAGGGGAATTCATTGCATACATAAGACGATGTTGTCTTTAATCGCTTACTATTTATTACAAATATCGAATCCTAATTAAATTCTCGGATTATCCACTACCCGCGTCTTTTTCTGTCATTTTTATCTCAGAAAGTATTGTACGTTTAACTCTTCATAAAGTTTATCTAATTGTACATCAAGTGCTCAATGTTCGCTTGGGACCTTTGACATCACGCGTGATAGAAGTTCTTAATCGTCGGGCTGTTGATTAGGGGAACCCTTACATTTTTGTCCTGTATACGCTCCATGAGAGTTTTTCGGGGAATCCAGTATTTTTCTAGTAAGATTGGATATCTCTCCTTTTAATATATACCAAAATTGCCATATTTTTATTGGAAATAACCACCCGATAAATACTTTTCTGGGAACCCATCTTTAATAAGAGAAATATGATAGGAATTGTTATATTCTGGTGCCAGTGAGATTGAGGGCACTAGTATACAAAAGAATATGTAATAAATAGTGCACATCCCTTAACTTCTATGTGAGCTTCATTTTGATCATTATACTGGTTTTAAAGGTTGAAATTGTTATGTTTATCTAGTATATATATACCGGTAGTTTTTGTAACTCTAGACAATAGTGATCAGTTTTGGTTCAATTTTGATCTCCATGTAATATTCTTCAGTTGAATCGTAACTGTTTATTTTTATGCAATTTGTAGTTGTCAAAATCTGTAGTTTTCTTTAAAAACCTGACAAGTGGACTATGGTGAACTGTGATAAACATACAAGCATCAGTAGCATTTATCTATCACTGAGCACAATAAAACCACAACATCACAATTTAAATGTCGAACTAACCAGTGACTGTATTCTGTATAAATTGTAATGTGTTTTTAAACATGTTGATTGGAATATTTATGCACACGCCACGGAAATCAAATATAGGGTAACACATAAATCTATGTAACTCGGCCATATATGACAAAATGACATTTAGGTAAGTGGGTGGGAAAACAATTGAAATCTTTGAAACATTGAGAATCTTCAGTCACTTCTTGTTTTGCCTAGCCCAATTACAGTCGAATTTTTTCACAAATTCCATTTTCATTCACCTGCTTACCTAAATTTCGTTCGTCTTATATGACAGAGATACGTAAATTTGTGCGTTACCCTATAATTAGATTTCAATGGCTTCTGCCAAGCTGTTTAGCAGAAGTAAGATTTACTGGGAGCTGAAATGTTTTCGACAAGGAAGGAGTCAATAGGCCGGTTTCTGAAGTTAACGTAGGCCGAGTGTAAATGAGACCTACGTTCAGGGCTGAACTATCGTCAATAGTGAATGAACTGAATATACAACCTTTGATACCGATTCCGCTGTGTCCATAATTATTATAGTTGCACAGTATTACTCTTTAAAAAGTATATTTATGAAAGAATTGCTGTGCTTGGTTCGCCTTTTTTTTTATCTTGTTGTTTACACACTCCTTCTCCCGCGATTACCGTTTTTCTGCCTCTTTTTCTAAAGAGTCAATAATAGTTATAATATGGTTATCTCCCTTTGTCTACGCACACCCATAAATACGTCCAACACTATAATGATCATCGGCAACACCCGTCTTTTCGCACTGTTCTTCGAAAATCTAATCCAATAAAGATGAATAAGTTTTATAGTTACTTTAGTAACTGTGTCTGATCCATTAATTATGGTGGCTGATTGTATAGGTTGTGGTGTCGCCCTTCATAAGGCAACAGTTCAGCCCGACATCACAACATTTTAACCCGACACTACGACATCACAAGATTTTAACCCCACAATACGAAATTTTCACCCGACACCACAACATTAAAAATGTGGTAATGTCGCGTAAAAATGTATTGTCGGTTAAAATGTTGTGATGTCGGGGGTTGCCGTGGTGTCGGGTTATCGCCCATATTCCTCTCAATACTATGATTATGTTCCCCGGGATCTTGCAGCGTGGTTTCTCCATATCCTTTCTCCATACCCGTAGTGCAGGACAAAGGGCCTGGCAAAGAACAGTGTCTAGTATTGTAGATAGGACAAAAAAATCCAAAACAACCTCCTGTGTACACATTGGCGTGCACATAAAAGAATCCTTCACAGTTGAAATTCGATGAAGAAATGCCACAGTCCATTGGAAATTTCCGTCATATCACACTGCATAGCGTATGCCTATCTTCGATAGTCTGATTGGTTCGGAAAAGTAGGAAAATGAAATGAAATGGGGTTTAATGTCCAATTGTTCTGCTTCGGGAGCCACAGTGGCTAAGTGAGTAAGATGCTGGCTTGCTAGTGTGGACGACGCGGGTCACTATCGGAGTTGGCCGAGAAAGTTCATAAATATTTTCCGCCATAGTTTCCCCTTGTCAGAGATGCAGGAAGGAGGGCCTGACAAGGACAGCTGTTCGGATGGGACGGAAAACTGAGGTTCTGTGTATACATTGGCGTGCATGTCAAAGATCCCTTGGCAATTGGAATTCGACAATAAGAGTAGGCCGTAGCGCCGCTGCCCGGGAAAAATGTCCCTCATAACTGAATGGTGTAAGCTTGTCTTCATTAGTCCAGTCGGAGCAGAACAGTAGGACATTAAACTCATTTCATTTGGTTCTGCTCCGACCGGGCAAATGAAGACGAACATACCCTATACAGTGTACTATTAGGGAAACTTTACCCGGATAGTGGCGCTATGTCTTCCCTTATCTTAAGTTCCTACTGTCAGGGGGTCTTTTATGTGCACACCAATATGTAAATGGGGCCTCGGTTTTTCATCCCATCCGTTTTCCCTTGCCAGGCCCCCCTGTCCTGCTTCACTGCCGAAGAGCAATCACTGTCATTTTGTAGGCTACCATTATGTTAGTCCTGAAATGACCTAGTTTGTGTCAAGTGGATGTTAAACCCCATTTCTCTCTCTAATATCAATATTATTAAAGAACAGGTAAAATAAAGGTACCGTACGATACATTTTCTGTTATTTTCAGTAAGCTAAAGTCGTATGGTATTAGCCTATAGCACAAAATATAGAATATAAGAAAACACACTAGGACCAATTAAAACAAACCCAAGATTATTTTAATAATTGGATAAAGAAAAATACAATTTCATACAATTCATTACAACAAATATCAGGGACAATATCTGTGATACACCTATTTCTTCAAGAACATAATCACAACCTTTCTTTCATCTCTATTGACATTCTAGGGGATTGTTGGTTTTTTTTATTTATTCTCCTGTAGAGCAGTTTGAAAGAAGATTTGTATTGTGTAATCATTATACCACAAGACATCTTTATTATTTATCAACAACACCAATGAAACGTCTTTTAAGGATTGAAAAAAAAAAAGTTATTTAATAACTATAAATAAAACAATTAAGCAATAACATCATTACTAAATGGAAGAGATTGGATATTTTTGTTATTTACTGTCATATTTACACACATCAAAATACAAAAAACATAAGCTTATAGAATAAATCCCTGAAACATAATACAGATTACAGGTGATACTATAATTTGTCGATTCAGTATCTATGCTACATATCTATTTGAAGACAATTGTAACTCCTAAATAAATACAATTTTCAAAATACTATTAGAAAACTTATGGCAGATTCTATAATATTTATTATGAAAATGTGCGTAAAAGATTTGCTGAATTCCACATTTGCTGTAAAAGAAAAACATCATATGGACAGTAGTTTATTATCCATCTAATCAGATATGTACAGGATTTTTACACAATAAAAGAGGACAATATATGTTACAAGATGGTGTAATCTAATGATGTTGAATTCTTTATGAGATCTATGACAGCAGTGTACAATAAAAAATATATATCTAGCTACAGAAATACCAATTTTAATAACCACCATGCACAATAATATCTAAGTAATAAAATCATTTACTGAGAAAACAAGCAGTTGCCATCCAAGATAAAAGATAGACATAGAAAAAGCTTTAAAAAAGCAATTTTTCAGAAGACCAGGGGCCATAATCCAGGAATTAATGGTCAAGGAATCAAAAGGAATACAGATCTTTGGGATATACACATATATTTTAAATTTAATCGAAATCAGATAAAAATTGAGACCCCTAGAAGGTCCAAATCCTTGGTATTACATACTTTTAAACTATTTGAGTATGGGGAGCACCGTAGCCATTATTTTGTCAAGCAGTTTTGGCCTCTAGATTATGGCCCCTGATTGATCGAAAAATCAGGGGCCATAATCTAGAAATTTACGGTCCGTTATGCGCCATTATCGAAAGGAACCGAGATCTTTGGGTTTTAAACATAAATTTCAAGTTTTATCAAAATCGGATAAAAATTGTGACCTCTAGAGTGTCCACAAGCTAAAAAGAGATTTTCCGTGTGATCAGGGGCCATAATCCATGAAGTTAAATGCCAATATCGAAAGGAACTGAGATCTTTGGGATATAAAACTATATTTCAAGTTTCATGAAAATCGGATACAAATTGTGTCCTGTCGACTGTCCACAAACAAAATGTGAACTGACATACAGTACAATACTGGGGCGACGACACGTGGGCATATAATAACACATTTTAGCAGTTTATTGTACATAAAGTTATCACATTATGGCAGTTTATTGTACATGAAGTTATTTAGTTTAATGTACATGGTTTCAATGGTACTTTATATCGTTGCTTTATCTGTTTATCTGAACAGTAACATGCATGTACATGTAGTAATTGGATGATACATATTGGGTGGTGTATGTATTATGTTACTTTGTAAAACAAAGTTAACATCTGTAAAAATTTTATATACATGCACCGACACCGTTCTGTTCAATTTCAATTACTTTTGATACAATATGGGCGTATATTGTTGTTGCCCCTGTTCGTCCGGACACATTTGTTTGTAAACACTCTAAAGGTCACAACTTTTATCCGATTTGACGGAACTTCAAATATAGGTTGATATCCCAAAATCTTGGCTCCTTTCGATATTGGCATGTATCGGCCCTTAACTTCCAGGCCCCGAGTTCACAAAGGATCCTCAGGCTTTCAAACTTATAAACTCATAAAACTTATTGATGTATTTGATACATTAAAACAACCAAAGTTTTATAAAGGGCTATATTTTAGTTAAAATAAGGCAAACATCAGGGTCTTCTGATTGTATGAAAAATTACGTTTTTAGCATGTGGACCCTCAAGAGGTCACAAATTAAAAAAAACGTTCAAATGTATCAATATTACACCATAATGACTACCGATTTTAATGAAACTTACAATATGTTTATATCCCAAAAAACTTGGTTCCTTTTGATATTCGTGCATATTAGACCATGACTTCCTGGATTAGGGTCCCTGATTGTACGAAAATCACATGTAATATCAAGGTTGTGGACCTTGATCTGATTTTGATGAAACTTATAACGTGTTTATATCACAAAGATCTTGGTTCCTTTTGACATTTGTGCATACCGGACCGTGACCTACTTGATTATGGCCCCTGATTGTACAAAAAAATTACAATTTTAGCTGGTGTCACAGTTTTTATCTGATTTTACACCCTGATGATAGTTAAGTTTGAATTTCGTGAAAATTGGACCGAAACTGCCTGACAAAGTATGTACATGTAATACCAAGGTTTATATCCCCAAGATCTAGGTTCCTGTCGATACTTGTACGTTTCGCACCGTAACTTCCTAGATTATGGCCCCCGATTGTACGAAAAATCGTTTTTTTTTATTGTTCTTATAAAATATAGACTACTTGTTTGTACATACATATAATAAACGCTTTTTTAAGTTACTGCAGCTGAAATGGTGTTGATATACAATAATTACTTAGTTTAAAATTGTCAAAGATATTGCACAAAAACATATAGGGAAGTGACTAGAACTCATTTTCATCATCATTTGTATTTAGAATATAATTTCAGAGACATATTGTCAAAAGATTTTCTTGCTGGTAATTGACAACTGCCATACAATTTCACATAAGCAACAAATTGTGTGCTTACAACTGAACGAAAAATATTACTTTCGACAAACATTCATAGATGTAAAAGTTAAAAATTTAAATCTATAGGTAAAAAATACATTTTACTATTCAGCTACAATCTTGATTTGTTTCATGTGAAAGTAAAATATGACAAGAGTGGTAAAATGCCCACCTTCATAATCTTTGAAACACACCATAAATTAAGTCATACAATCCATTTCAAGAGGAATAAACATACATTTAATAAACAACAACCTTTATTGGTGTGCACTCAAACTGGGCTGTGATATTTCAATTACATATTTGTTGTATAATCTTAGGATGGAATAATAAAACAGCAATGACCAAGCCAAATCTATCTACTTTCCAAAATTTTCTGGAAAAAAGTTCACACTTTTAATTTTTTTTTTTATCTGGAAAGAAGCTACATAATCTATTGCTGCTTCTTTCTTGGTTTCCATGCTTTAAGAAGAACAGTTCCGAAATATAAACCAAAAATGTGAAGTTGAGCAGCTATAAATAGAAAGGTTGACCATAGAAGGACTGCTGGAAAACTAAACATAACGTACGTGTATTTTCGTTCTGTAATATAAGCATACATATCACTTCCTAAATCTATAAAACCAAACACTACGGGGAAAATTCCAAAAACAACTGTTCCTAGCATATATTGTTTAAGAAGAAATGTTTTATTATTTGGTGTAGATCTCCAACCTAAAATAGCTGCAACAGTACTAATAAACCAGGCATATTCCCAAGGACGTGGAGCTGGTAAATCCCAACGACGTAGGCTTTGTAAAGAGAAGCCAAACAAAGCTGAGAGTGCTGGCAGTAACCGGACAAACATCAAAAATCCCAACAATAACTGCAGAAATATATCGAAACGCAGTCGTGACTTGTTGATAGTACTGAAAAATAAAAATTAAGTTTTAGCATTACTTGAATGAATAAAGTGCTACATTTCTGCTCCAACTGCATATATGCCATGCAGTACATGTAAGCCATGCACTATGCTGTGAGAGGAATTTTGCCTGGACAGCAATTGAATTCTAACTTTGTCAGTTGTTCTTTTTTGTTTCATCAGAACAATGGGTTGTGGACGAAATAACCATTAGTTGTGGACAACATAGCCAAACCAATGGTTGTGAATGACTTGACCAATGGTTATGGGCGACTTAACCAATGGTTATGGGCGACTTAACCAATGGTTGTGGACGACTTAATTGTAGGTAGACAAGTTTGCGTGTGGACGAGTTAACTTGCCCCCTATTGAATATGGGTGCGCTTCGTTTCATCTCAAAACCATTTCACCCCTGTCCGTTCCATCCCAGTTTATTCTTTGATAGGACTGTTTCATTCCCTTTTTTTGGGGGGGGGGGGGGGGGGTGGATGGCTGAATGGTTAGCATGTGCGCGCTCTATCATAAGGTCTGTCATTGAGTCAACTGGCATGGTTCTGATTCCCCAGTTTTCTCTGGGTCCTCTGGTTTCCTTCCACTGCTAAAGACCCCTATGCGCAAGCAAATTATTGAAATAAAATTGAACCATGTTTTAGTCCTGAAATGACCTAGTTTGTGTCATTATGCAAGAGCTAAATCTGCCTATTGCAGGTCTTTCTTTAGGTCTGAAATGTTATCTAAATTATTAATTAGACATTAATTAACTTATCCAGACCATAATTAACTCTCGATGGCATAGCTAGCCTGCGATGTTTATTGGATTAGGTTCTGATTTCCTGTTCGACTTTCATTCATAATTAAATCATTAAATTAAATGGATAATCAAGACTATGTTTTTTATCCTACAGACTTTAGTAATGATGATCAAGGCTAGGCCGAAAAGTCAATCGCTAAAATCTTGGTTCATAGTGGATCAATTTAATTTGACTGAAATTTTCAGCAAATTCACTTTACATTATCTAGTTTTTAACTATTATATAGTGAGACCTTCCAGCTCTTTATCTAAATCCCATAATGTATCTTTAACTGAGTTGTACATCTAACTTATGGTAAATAGCCTGTTAAACACTTATTTATTGTTAAATAAACATATAATTAATTATTATTGTTAAATAAACACATACTCATACTTAATTGTTATGGATTGATAATAAACACATGTAAATAACTGGAGTGGGAGTTGAGTTGTATTTACATACATGTAAATAGGAAGCCATATGAAATAACGAATATGCTACCAGATAGATGCTCCATCCATACCGCAGAATTAAAGGCAATATCCACAGCTCTTGAGTGGCTTGTGTCATCCACGGTTCAAAGAGCAGTCATTGTGTCAGACTCCCTTAGCAGCATAAAGTCAATAATACATGATAAAACAACATCTAGACCAGAAATTGTTCAGAATATTCGAGGAAGTGTTTGTTCCCTCCGAAACAAAAATAAAACTGTAGAATCTGCAGACAATCTGGCTTGCAAAGGACCAAAGACTAAAATATAGCGTTCGGGAATTTAACAGCATTGTTAAAACTAAGATTAAACCAGAATGGGAAATTAAATAACAATCTGGTTGTAAAGGCTAAGGTCAATCACGCATCCCGCAAAATTTGTGGAATAATCACAAGACTGAGAACTAAAGATTTAATTACCGACCATAAATATAAACCCATGAAGTGCGAATGCTGCCACATTTTGAGCGTTAATCATGTGGTCATTGAGTGCAAAAATTGAAAGAGAAAAGACTCCCAGTAAGGGGCTTAATGGAAGATTCCAAACTGCAATATACCCTCCAAAATATACTCTTCCCCTCTCGGAATATGTCTTATAAAATTTATGAAGCATTCTCAAAATTCATAGCAGAATCAGGAATTAACTGTGAAGTTAGTTGCGAAAAAGAGCACTAGTCATGGAAAGATAACTGGTTGTGTAGATCAGGTTGGCAGCTAAGTCAGCTGCATGCTTTAATAATATCAGAATAAATTGACATTAGGATAGGGAACTACATATCTAGTTACAAAGGAAGGAACTACTGTTGTTGCCTACTGTAATAAATTAGGGAAAATAATGACAAAAAAGAATAGGGACCTACACAACCATTATTAACAATGACAATGCATATCAATTTAATTTAATTTATGTCTAAAAATTTAACGTCATGTATTATTTCTATAAATGTTTTAATCTGTTTTTTAATTGCTTTGCTCTGTGTTGCTGCTGGCTCTTCTTTTTCTTTTCAGGTAACTTTTATCTGGGGAGAGTCATACACAAGAAAAACCCTAATGGAATGCTTTTAACTTTTAATCGCTGACGCTGTGAACCGTATTAAAGGACTTTTAACTAACTATTAACCATATGGAACTTATTGGACGAACAGTTTTTAATGTGTAATTCACGGGTCCAGCTATGTGGTTTTTACTGTGAGCACTTCGTTTTTCCACATAACGCAAGTGGATTCTTTTTCCCCACAGGGTTTTTTCTGTTCGCACTGATGACGCCAAACATCAGTCAGCTGGACCTCCTGTTTTGATTTTTTTTTAAAAATTATGCTTCTGACAAGTTTCTTAGGAAACATCTGTCTGCGATATCAACCAAGGTGGAAGCGGAAGTAAAGCCTTAGCAACGAACAAACTGAATATTATCATTTATCTTTTGGATTTACACCATGGCTAACCTCTGAATTCATTGCACAACTTTTTAAATATTATTGATATCATATATTTATATTATTTAATTATATCCTTATATATTGTATATTTATATTTTTGATTTATATATTTATATTTTTGATTTTTGATTTATATATTTATATTTTTGATTTATATATTTAAATTTTTGATTTATATATTTATAATTTTGATTTATATATTGGTTATTAATACTTTTTTGATTATTTATTTTAGGCATTTACAACAAAGATTATTTAGCTGCTTGCAAAAGCAAGCTAGAACTGGCATTCATTAATATTTACATGATGACATTCATTAATATAAATTTTTAATCATGCATTTCTGGGTGGCATTGACGTCTAAATTCTAGATCAATGGGTTTCGGAATCAGCTTTTATATTTTGGTGCTGTTGCTGAAAAAAGAGTTACGTAATAGACAATCAATGCCAATGGCAAATGGTAGGGATACAACTTCAAGAATTGTAGGAAAACTTAATGTAAAATAAATGGTAAAATCTTCACAGCATCAATATAGTGACAGATCCTTAACAACCGGTGTTGTTGTTTTTTTTAAACTAGTGGGCAATATCAATATATGTAAAATTGTAATTTGTATGGCATCCGTACAACAGGGAACAAGAGCATCGCTAACGCTGCAATATACGTCCACATTCCAGCTTTGATTGATATGGTACTTTTTAAAATGAAGAAAATGAAATATGAAATGGCTGTAATATGATCAGAGGCAAAGAAGGCTAGGCGTCGGGTTTGTTTTGCCAAATTTACAGACAAAATACTAACAGTAAAGTGGGTGTGACACTGCCCCAAGAGGTCCGGGCAAGTATCAAAATAAATTGTTGCTGTCTTTATGGTATAAGGAATAAATATGCAAAGTTCCAAGATGATTCAGAATTGCAGCCTGTAGACGATAAATACAAAAACTGGGCGTGGCTCTGCCCATGGGGGTTGGATATGGAAACAATATAAACAGGTACCATCCTGTTATTGAAATGGCAACATCACTAGTTGCCGTCCTTAGGGTATAAGGAATAAGTACACCAAGTTCCAAAATAATCCATTCAGAATTGTGGCCTTTGGGCGTTAAAGGCAAAAATTGGGCGTTGCTCTGCCCCTGGGCGTTGGGGCATTCACCAAAATCAATAGTTGATGCCCTTAGGCTATAAGGAATACATATGCCAAATACCAAGTTGATCCATCCAGAATTCGGGCCTGTAAACGATATACATAAAAATTGGGCATGACTGCCCCTGGGGGTCGTGACATGCAGTTGTCGTCCTTAGGCTATAAGGAAAACATATCCCAAGTTCAAAGACAATCCATTAGGAATCGTGGCCTGTAGGCAACTCACAGAGACACAAAGAAAAAATGGGTGTGGCTCTGCCCCTGGGGGTTGGGCAATCACCAAAAAAATAGAGGTCAGCCTTGGGGTATAATGTATAAGTATAAAAAAGTTTTCAAGATGATCGATTAAGCATTGCAGGCTGTAGGTGACATACAGACACACAAAAAGAAAATGGGTGTGGCTCTGTCCCTGGGGGCTGGGCATTCACCACAAACAATAGGGATGTTCCTTAGGATAGAAGGAGTAAGCATGCAAAGTTTCAAGGTGATACGTTACGAAATGCGGTCTGTAGATAACAAACAATGAATATAAGAAATGGGCGTGGCTCTGCCACTGGGGGTCGGACATGCACCAAGAACAATAGGGATCATCCTTAGGGTATAAGGAATTCATATGAAATTTTTTCAAGACGGTCGATTAAGAATTGTGGCCTGTAGGCGACACACAGACACACAAAGAGAAAATGGGCGTGGCTCTGCCCCTGGGGGTTGGGCATGCACCCCAAACGATAGGGGTGTTCCTTAGGGTACAAAGAAAAAGTATGCAAAGTTTCAATATGATGCGTTAAGAAATGCGGCCTGTAGACGACAAACAAACAAATACAAGAAATGGGCGTGGCTCTGCCCCTGGGGGTCGGGCATGCACCAAAAACAATAGGGATCTTCCTTGGGGTATAAGGAATAAGTATACCAAGTTTGAAGAAAATCCAGTAAGAATTGCGCCCTGTAGGCGACACAAAGACACACGAAAAGAAAATGGGCGTGGCTCTGCCCCTGGGGGTTGGGCATGTACCCCAAACGATAGGGATGTTCCTTAGGGTACAAAGAATGTGTATGCAAGATTATAAGTTAAGAAATGTGGCCTGTAGACGACAAACAAACAAATACTAGAAATGGGCGTGGCTCTGCCCCTGGGGGTCGGGCATGCACCAAAAACAATAGGGATCTTCCTTGGGGTATAAGGAATAAGTATACCAAGTTTGAAGAAAATCCAGTAAGAATTGCGCCCTGTAGGCGACACAAAGACACACGAAAAGAAAATGGGCGTGGCTCTGCCCCTGGGGGTTGGGCATGCACCCCAAACGATAGGGATGTTCCTTAGGGTACAAAGAATGTGTATGCAAAGTTTCAAGATTATTAGTTAAGAAATGTGGCCTGTAGACGACAAACAAACAAATACTAGAAATGGGCGTGGCTCTGCCCCGGGGGGTCGGGCATGCACCAAAAACAATAGGGATCTTCCTTGGGGTATAAGGAATAAGTATACCAAGTTTGAAGAAAATCCATGAAGAATTGCGCCCTGTAGGCGAACCACAGACACACACACACACACACACACACACATACATACATACACACACACACACACACAGACAGGGGCGACGGCATAATACGTTCACATTATGAATGTGGACGTATAAAAAGTGAATAAATATCATAATTAAAAGATATGCTGTAATTGTTATTTCTCAATAATAAAATATCAAAAATTCATATAATAGTCTATGTTTAATTTATGGGATGAAAAAAACCTATTTTAGGGGGATGAAACGACCCATGTAAATTTGGGATGAAACAGATCCTGGTGAAACGGGTTTTGGGTGAAATTGAAAAGACCTGCTCCCATTTATTGAATATGGAACATGAAAGATTATTTTATACCTGACTTTGTACTGCCAAGCAATACTTTCTCTGTGCCAATGGTCACTACCATCAGTTCCACCAGGTCTGGAACCAAAATTAGTAGACATTCCTGCTTATTTACTATCTAATTTGGACTACAATACTAATATTAAAAAAATGTTTCTGACTAAAAACTGCATGCCCGGTTAGACGACAGGAAGTAGGTCACAACCAAATAAGATTTCCACTTCCGGATTGTCGCCCAAGTCGTTACCAATCACAATGTCAGATTACAACTTTTATGGTTATTGTGATTACATGTCATACCTTTCCTTGTTACTTATGTTTGCATTTCAAACAGTTTGTTGTTATTTGCTAAAGATACGAAAATGTAGCGGAAGATTTGTAAAAATTACACAAGGGACCCCATTCTTGCCCAAGCATGAAAATGTATGGCGGTGCTATTTGAGAATTAAATCTACCACGATAAGTTTGATTTTAGCGTAGGTCTGGTTTATGGCGGTTTATCGTCCCACAATGGTTTTTACACATTTGCAGTCGAAGGAACAAAATAAACCAACTTTACAAACAATAGAACAGACGAACACTGACACAAAGTCAGTGTCTCGAAATGATAGACATATTTTGGTGTCCGCAGTTGGTGAAGTTTGTTTACAAGCCAATAACTGCAGAATAACTATTTCTGTGACAGCTAAAAAAGACGATGCGAAGGATGCCAGAAGTAGTGTTTCAAGAAGAATTGAGTACATTCAACAATGTCTGAATAATTATGGAATAAAAGTATGATAATGCATGTATATTATAATGAAGAAGATGAAATGGGGTTTTTAACGTCCTACAGACACTGTTCAGCTCCGACTGGGCTAATGAAGACCGGCATCGGTCATGCAGTGTACTATAAGGAAAATTTTGCCCAAACAGCAGCGCTACTGCCTACTCTTATATCAAATGCCAACTGTCAAGGGTTCTTTTACGAGCACGCCACCTCTGTTTTTCATCCCTTGCCAGACCTTTGTTCTACACGTTCACTGACAAGGGGGAAACCACATCAGAAAATTCACATGAACTTCCTCGGCCAATGCAGAGATAGAACACAGCACCTCCAGGTTAGCGAGCAAAAATGTCTTAGTCACTGAGCCACTGTGGCTCCTCGTCTATTATAAGCTTACAGTATCTCTATAAAGAAAATCTAACGGGCTACTGATACATACATGTACAGTAAATCACTATTGAAACAAAATTAGGTTGTGATATCCAAAGTAAGATTACCAGTACTTCTGGCTCTTTAGCATGACTAAATGATATAGCTCTTCAATATTATTCAATGGAACCCCTTAATTGCTAGTTTTAAGTGTGTGGCACTTTATTTGACAGTTTCTAGTGTGTTCTATGTATATTTCAGCAAAATGACAGAGATATTTATGAAAGACTAACAAGAGATGGCAGATTTTATGTAATGAGAACTGAAATAACTGCAAAGTTTTCTGATGTAATTAAATGTCAATCATTATCAAATTTATTGGTGGAGAAATTGGATCAAAATGTTGACATATCTCTACCAGAATTTTTTCATGATGATAAAGATATAGAATCCCTAAGGTTAGTTTAATTGATATGAAGTTTTGGAATAAGTGTACCAGTATAACTGACTGTACATGTATGACACACATTCTTATCATCATGTTAACGATACTGGATTTGTAGTGCTTATATAGATAGAGAACATTTTATTATTGTATTCATTATATTTATAAATATTGATTTTATCAAGTGTAGTGTGTACTAATAAAAAATGGCAATACTTGACAGTGACTAATAGTAACTTTTTTTGTTCTGGCAGATGTATGGTACTTCATTTTCTTATTTATTTTTCAGGAAACAAGCCAGTCTGTTAGCAATTCATAATGCTAAACTTAAAGCACAGGAAATGGCAAAACTTGTGCATATGGAAGTTGGTCGTACGATCAGTATACAAGAAGAAGAAACAAATGAAAACTATCCATCCTCATCAGATATATCTCCATCCGTTCATCAGAGAAAACTAGATGCAGTGTTAACAGTTAGCAGTAAAGTTTCAGTTCAGTTTGAATTGAAAAAGAAAAATAAGCAAAGATCATAATTTCATTGCTTGTTATATCAATATTAATCATTATCAATTTCAAGTGTTTTGTTTCTCTCTAATGTAACTCCACATTGACTGTGATATATTAATTATAACATATGTTTTCTATGTGTAATAAAATATTTTATTATTATTATAATACAAGCTTGTTATATTTTATGTAGGATATGCATAATAATACTTTATAAGGATTAATAATTTAATTCACTCAAAATGTTTTGCATATGCCACTAGCAAAAAGAATATGAATTAGAAGGCGTATGGCCGTTGCCCCACCTCTAGGTTTTCATTTACTTGCAGCTTAGGTTTCTGGAATCTAAAATCCATGATGAAGCCATTGTCCATTTAGTAGAGATTGTTCAGATTGCTCCATCTGAACGACTGCTATTCCTTGCAGCCTTTCTCCAGCACCACTAACAAAGGGAAACCACACCTGGTCGTTGAGCCTGCACCGTACTTGCTGAACTTCCATGGCCTCTATAGTGATTGATGCCTTTTAACGATGTAAGGTTTAATTCACACGAGTTGCTTTATTAGACCTCTGACAAGGACAGCTGTCTAGACGTTTGGATGGGACGAAAAACCAAGGTCCCGTGTACACATTGGCGTGCACGTAAAGGATCCCTTGACAGTTGGAATTCGATATAAGAGTAGGCCGTAGTGCCGCTGTCCGGGCAAAATTTCCCTCATAGCACATTGTATGGCGTATGCCCATCTTCATTAGCCCAGTTCAGAGCAGAACAGTAGGATGTTAAACCCCATTTCATTTCATTTTATTAGACCTGGTGATAGGTTTATTTCTATCTGAACGATTAGACACTGTTCATCGCCATGCCCTCCGTCCTTTACGAAAAATACATAATCAGATTTAGGAGCCGAGCAAATGCAGTGTTTAGTGCATTCAGACCAAAAAACTACAGGAAAAGTTTTGAGTTTTACTGAGAAAACCTGCGATATAAGTTGTTTTGTACACCAGATAGTGGACAAAGCTGTGATCTTTGAAAATTTCGATCCCTGCATTGGCCGAGAGTTCTACCAGATTTTTCGGCGTGGTTTCCCTTTGTCAGTGATGCAGGATGGAGGGCCTGACAAGGACAACTGTCTAGTCGTTCAGATTGACGAAAAACCGAGGTCCTGTGTACACATTGGTGTGCATGTAAAAGATCCCTTGGCAGTTGGAATTCGATATAAGAGTATGCTGTAGCACCGCTGCCCGGGCAAAATATCCCTCATAGCACACTGTATGGCGTATGTTCGTCTTCATTAGCCCAGGTTAGGAGCAGAACAGTAGGACGTTAAAATCCATTTCATTTCATTTCATCTCTGAAGATAAACAAAACGTCTCCTTTTGATTGTTGTTCTAGTAAGATTAAAGTTAGGTAAAGTTAACCAAGAAAGTCTGGATGATGTTTTTTTAAGCACAGGCAGTTAAATAGATGTATGAAAGTATTTTGAATTAATTGCTTTACATGTAAAGTTGTTCTAGGTTGTATTTTGTAGTAAAGTTACCCAAGAAAGTCTGGATGATGTTTTATTAAGCACTGGCAGTTGAATAGACGTAGAAAAGTATTTTTAATTCATTGCTTTACATTTAAACTACTGGTGAAACTGTATCATAATGTCAAATATTATTGCAAGCATGTGTTCTGTTAATGTTTACATCATGTTCATGTAAGCCCTGTTGTTACATTAATTTTGTAATTTATTTTAGGAAGTCTAGATGATGCAAAAAATAGTTAGCGCTATAATAAAGTAATCATTATCGTTTATTACTTATAAGAATAACGTCATGCCTAGTTTGTATGTTCAAACCAAAAAGTCTTGAATGTTGCCGTTCTTGTCTTTTGAGGTATGGTATTAGGAAATGGCATACTATTTGGGAAATAGCAGGTAAAGATAAAGTTACACAGAACGATGTCATTGAATATAACTATGACAACACTTTTGACTACGAATCCCTGACTGTGCCATCGCCTGCTTGGTCCATGCGCGGGCGTATTTACGCATGGACCAAGCAGGCGATGGCCTTATTCGCCTCCTCACTAAGAACTAGGCGGGCCCGTAGCTAGCTGGTAAAATTTTGTGGGGCTATGGAATTTTTTGGAGGGGCTGAGGATGTGGCTGGCTAAGCCGGCCCCCTCGAAGCGCCGAAGGCGCGAGCCAGAGCGAGGGGTCTTCGGGTCCTCCCTCAGAAAATTTTGTGCTCTCGCATCTGAGTGCATTCCTGGGCCTCAAATTGAAGTGCCTCCGGCATGGTTTTATGACTAAATTTTTTGAAATTTCCTTCTTCGACTCCTCCCGCCGATATCATCTTGAGGGTATTAGCGTGTCTTTTGATGGGCAATACAGCTGTAGTATCAAATTTCAAGTGAACTATAGGTATTCTATTATTCTGTTCATAGAATTACAGTATATGCGTAAAAACATGATCTTTTTCATTACTAGAAAGATATTTCCGGCACGGAAAACAGAAAAACGCGTCTTTTTCATGGACCGAGTACTCGAGCCAAGAACGATCAGTGTACCACTTTGAAATGGACGAGTCTGTTTCCCAAACGTAGTTTAGGGTGGGTTCACTACATGGGGCTGGGCTGGGCGCTGGCACATCATCGCCAAGATCAGATTGACAAGCCGCTTTCGTCTTGGACTGGACAACAAGCGGCGAATCGTTGAAATGAGCTGCTGCTGATCCTGGTGCCGGTGTGGTAGACGTCATCGGAAGACGATGGTCTCTTTCTAATTACAAATGCATCCATCGTCTTGTCTTCGTCGCTATCGAATTTTCAATCTCAAAACGTTCAAAAATGTTCTGCCAGTTCTACCAGTGCAAATGGAAACCTTGGACACGAGTCGGATGCTAGGCCGGTAGGACTAGGCGAGACGAGAGGAGCCGCGAGTACGTGAGTGTGATGAGCGAGAACACGTGTTAAGTGACAGTAGACCAACGCGCCTCACAGTAGTTATATACAAGACAAGAGGATCCGGAGTTGATGATGACAGGCAGGCCTCGGTGGACCATGCTACGAGCCTATACGAGTCGCCTACCAATTTTAACACTCCTAAAAAATCATTATTGTCTGCGGAAAAAAAAAAAATTGGGGGGGGGGGGGCTTAGACACCCCATGGCTACGGGCCCGGAACTAGGGGGTGCTCGATTGTCCGTCGGGAACGTTCCGAATTGACGAAATTGCAATCGAGTGAGGCGTAATTCAGTCCTGTCACAGTTCTGTCAGTCCCGACAACTGAGGTGGTGTGAGTTGAACCGTGACGTAATGAAACATAACAAATATGTTTCAGCTGCCATGGTTGGCTGAGATATTTTCTCATGCAGCCAGCACATGCGTTCTAGCCCAAAATCCCATTTTCACTCGGTTGTCACTATTTTTGGGTTTGACAGAATTCAATTCGGAACGTACAATCGAGCATCCGCCAAGTATATTGACAATGCACAGCACTAGTGCGGCAGTTTTGCTGGATGCCGGTTACGAAGAAAATTTCTTCAGTCACCCTGAAAATGTCATTTACAGCTGACATGGCGTCGTCAGTACTAGGCAAATGACATCCGGCTAGTTCCTTTTTCATTTTTGGAAACAAGTTTCACCTATATGGTTACAAATCTGGCATAAAAATGACCAGGATCTGCTTTAAAACGGCGCAGATTGTCACGGACAGTCAGGAATCTAAACCGTTTCTGGTCCGTACTCAAAAGCTTTGGCACCTATCTTGCAGAAACTTTTGTCATTCCTAACTCATTGGCAATAATGTGCTGAACCGTCGGCAATATGCCGAGTGGTCAATCGTCGATCAACCATCACCATGTCATGCTCCGGGGTAATGTTTTCTTCCAGGACGTGCGGTCACTGCCAAGGCCCTCTCTGCCACCCTTAAATTACGCAACCCGCTTGTTTATAAGGATTAATAATTTAATTCACTCAAGGAAAAGGTAGGGGCGTCATCTCCTAAAATGGAGACCACGTGTTGAAGTTAGCCAGTTTTGTCCATTTATGGTGATTTCAATGAGTAAGTTCACAAAGACAATAATAACACTAAACATGCAGTTCTTATGTCTATGACTCATTCAATGATTGTACTTATTGGTGGCAAAATATTGTTTCAATCGAATTGATCTATCCTGTTAAGGCTTAAAAAGTTTCAGCCAGTGCTCGTACTCCAGATGTAATTAACGCTTTGGTATTAGATATTGCGTTAATTCGATGGGCTTCTTAGTGTCACTAATACGAAAGCATATTAAACGATTGTGTTATAAATGTATTCTGGAATGCATTTCAAACACAATATAATATTATCTAGTATTAAAAGTCGATTTTGTAAGGTTTTGCAACTGTTGGAGCAAGATACGGGGCCCCCGAGCCCGCACTAAAATTTTGGAATTTTGACCCTCTAAATGACCATTCTGAGCTATTTTAAGAGAGAAAATCTCACTACTCGCGAGAGAACCAAATCCTTGTCCATAAAAAAAAAACAAAAAAAAACAACATACACAAACTAAAACCAGCAAGAGGTCTCAGCATCAATTAGCCAAGAACGTGCCTGATCCACACTGGATCCAGACACTTGAGAGTTGGTCGAGTTGGGATCCGGGCTGTCCATTCAGGTACAATTAATTCATGTTTCAGATTCTCGATTTATTAGATTTTACGATGACAAATAAGCAACACGGATCACGTGGAGGAGGGGTCGCGACTAGGGGCAGAGACAGAGAGGGTGGCTGAATTGACGAAAACCCCACTCCCGAATTTTGCATCACAAAGAGAGAGAGAGAGAGAAATGGGGTTTAACGTCCTCTCGACACAAACAAGGTCATTTCGGGACTAACATATGGTTTAATTTTATTTCAATATTTCGCTTGCGTGTAGGGGTCTTCAGCAGTGGGAGGAAACCGGAGAGAGATAGAGAGAGAAAAATGGGGTTTAACGTCCACTCGACACAAACTAGGTCATTTCGGGACTAACACGTGGTTCAATTTTATTTCAATAATTCGCTAGCGAGTAGGGGTCTTTAGCAGTTGGAGGAAACCGGAGGACCCGGAGAAAACCCACGAGGTTGGACAGGCGACCCTACTCCTTGTCACGTACAACCGGGGAATCGAAACCCCGCCAGTTAACTCAATGACAGACCGTATGATAGAGCGCGCGTGTGCTAACCATTCGGCCATCCAACCCCACGCACGAGGTGATTGCAGCACAAAGAAAATCTTGCTATCCCTTTGCCGGTGGGCAGGGGAATTACGACGCTGAAGAAAATCACGACAATCTATAACTGTGCAGATATTTATAAGAGAACCGCGATTTGATGGCGGATGCACAAAATTAGGTGGTTTTCAAGCCTTGTTCTCCGCTGTCCATAATAACGTGCGATCACACTAAGAGACGTTTATCATCCAATTTCTGATAATTACTTCTGGAGATATTGCACTTTATTATTCCAATTCTCTAATTAAGGGACGTTTTACAGCAGGCTATATTCAAGGATCACACGTTGAGGCTGTGTGTTTTGTTACCTGGAAAACTATCATTGACGATTGGCATTACTTACGAGTTGATTTAATTCGTTTCATATTACCGAAGGAACGTTCATTCGCGCAAGAGACTGGAGTTTTTAACCGCAGAATTATAAAAAAAATTGAAAATGATTCTGTATTAACCAGTTATAAAGGTATATAATGTCAATCGCGGATACATTACGTCATAACGCGCGAAATATATTACGTAACCAGTGCATAGCAGAAAAATCTAATTGTGTGACAAACGAGGGTATCCAAATTAGCTACAACGTACACATTGGGTAATCGCCGCACGTGGAATCTTTTTATCAACACAGCAAACGAACAATATTTTCACCATCTTTAAATACATTTAATCAACTGTACGAAGTTTTAGGGAAGACCCCAGATCAGAGAGAAGGACTGTCAATGTCATGTTACGTATTGTGTTTTATCAAACTGGATAGAAATACGACTTAACAGTTTTTTGACGTGTGCTTTTTTGATAAAAATACTTAAATGTAGACAGTAATAATTAATGTTGGTACAGACACGATTATATAGAATTTATACTCTTCAAAAAAAACTAGGGGATATTCAGAAACAAAAAAAAACTGCGGAAATGCACTGCTGTTTTTATTAGAGGTAACCAGATTCGGCAAACCTCAGCAGCCTCCAGTACCCTACATCTAGCCTCGGCTGTATGACCAAGTTCGCCATTGGAACTACTTTCAAGTTCTCGGGTTAGAAATAGCATCACCCACAAAGATTTGGATGTCTGAAACTGTTTTTCTTTCTAGTTTATCCGATGTTCTTTAAACAAAGGAAATCTTTGCAATGAAAATTCTACATACTCATCAAACGAAGTCATTTTGAAAACTTCTTTCTATAAGCGGCAAGCTTTCTTCACGACACTAGCGCGGTGGGCACGGGCATTATCATCTTAACGATGAAACGTCGACCTGCGCGTTGAACAAAGGGCAGAACTATCGGTGCCAGGATGTGGTCACGGTAGTACACACCAGTGACCCTTCCTTGAACAATATGCAAGTCCGTTCTGCCAGTCATGGTGATTCCTCCCCATGTCCGAATCTGTCATGCTGTCTGACGTTAACGTTAGCATGGCGCTCATTTACACGCCTCCAAACGCGAGCAAGCCTATCGGTGAAATCCAGAGAAAATCTGGACTCATCTACGATTACCCCAATTTCTACGCTGCCTACACCATTGACGCCTGTTTGCCATGTGCTGGCGAGTTAATGGAGGCACAACACGCGGTCGCGCATGCAAATGGGCTGCATGTAGCCGATTTATAATCGTTTGGGGTGTAACTCAGTACAAGTTTACAGAAAGCTGATTGTGTGTTTGTTGGTACCGGTTCCACAGTCTGCTGATCACAGACTGTGACACATTAAGCATGTTGGCTACTGCTCGCTGTGTAGAACCCATTTGAAGCATGCTAATAGCACGTAGACGTTCATCATGTTGAAGACGTCTCATTGCAAATTAAACGTAACACACTAAAGCAAATATACGCTAAACAGTAAATCTTATGCAAGAACCGATAGGAAAGCAAGCATATATAGGATAAACCATCACGCGGCAGTTTTCGTCAACCCTTCCTTAAAGTGTCAAATTTGACAATGAACCCCTCCCACGTGTATGGCGCTATTGCGTGTCGCACTTGCAGCTCAGTGGTTCTGTTGGGGCGATAAGTTCTTCATCTGTGAACATACTCTCAAAGCATGTCAAGTGTCCATGACTATTTATCATATTACAACCTGCATAGGTATTTACATTTCAATATCCCCTACCTTTTTGAAGAGTATATATACCGGTATATCCAAGGGTAAAAATTTCTTGAGATCAACACTAACAAATATACTAAACAGCAAAAAAAAAAAACCCAAAAAAACTCAGTACGATTTCAAAATCAGAGAGGCACTTTAATCAAATCATTCTAGAAACGACTTACTAAGTGAATCAAAGCAATTTCAATTTTTTGTGAACAGAATGTTGACACATTAGTGATTAATTCGTCACAATTCCAAGAAATTACGAGAAGGTTTAGAGTCTGTACACAGTCTATACATCAGTATCTGGTGTGTCCACCGCGAGTGCCAATAACAGCAGCGCAGCGTCTGTATAGGGAGGGACCAGACGATTGTTGAACGCCATTGGCATCTGGAACCACACACTCAGAAAAGCCTGGCGCAATCCATCGGCTGTGTTTGGTCTCGGTACGACGTTATGCAGTCTCCTCTGAATTTCATCCCAAAGATGTTCAATCGGGTTTAAGTCCGGACTAAGATCTGGCCAGTGCATAACGTTGACACCGTTCTGCTGCAGAAAGTCCCGAGTAACTCTGGCGGTGTGGCCACGGGCTTTGCCATGCTGGAAAAACGTTGTTTCGATGACGTGCGAAATGTGGTATGACGTGGGGTCTGAGAGCCGCCTCCTCTCCCTGGACCAAGATTTTGAAACACCACAGGACCCACTCTCTGGTTCAGGCCGATTTCACCCCAAATCGTTATGTTTGGACCGCCCCATGAGTCTCGTTCCATGACACATTGGTCAGAATAACGTTGGCCACGTCGACGCCATATTCTGGTCCTGCCATCTGCAGCTGATACGCAATACTGACTCATCTGTGAACAGAACAGTTTTCCATTGCCTGTGTCGCCAGTCCTGGTGTTGTTGGGCAAACGATAGACGTTCACGCCGATGGCGAGGATCGGTCCACGATAATGTCTACGGCAATGGATGTTCTCTCCGGTGAAACGTCGGCGGATTGTATCGGTACTGATGGGTCTTCCGTGTGTTCCCACTGTCTGACGTGCTGTCTCAGATGCCTGTGTGAAGGGATTCTGCACGTGCTGTCGCACAACATGGCGCTCTTGTAGCCATGTGGTAAGCCTTGGTCTACCAGTTCGGGGCGATCATCTGTGGTGTTGGTGGCCCGAAAGCGTTGCTGAAGCCGTAGATGGTCCGAACATTGACCTGGAAGTGATTGGCAACGGCTTGAGCAGTGTGGCCAGCATCGAGTCTTCAAAGCTCCTGGTTCCAATCGCCTTGTTCCTCTGAGCTGTCGTGAGTCGTGGCATGCCGCTGACGTTGTAGTGTGAATGATTCGACCAGGTATGGGGGTGCATTTTATAGGGCTGGTCCAGATGAACAGCACGTGCAGCATGAGTTACACATTACCATCTAAGAAGTCAGGTTGCGTTTTTGAGAACATTTCCTGGGTTCAATTCTGTGTTTGGGAAGGAGCCTTATTGCTCAGGTAAAGTTGGAGATGTGGTCACAAATATACAATAAAAACATTTGGCAAGTTTTATGCAATGAATCTATTCAGAGTAACATTCCAACCCGACGTTTCTTTTGCTGCTTAGTATACTAACGTTTTTTTTTTTTTAAAGAGGTCACCCCCATTATGCAAATTCCCTTAATTCTACTGTACTCGGGAGAGATTTGATTGGTCGATGAGAATAGGCACGCTCAGTCAAAAACCCAAGTTTTCAGAGAGGTATTTCTTGGGCCATTGCTTCAGGAATATGGTCTTTCTTTTGCCCTCAAATTAAATGGCTGTGAATTTTAATAGATTGATACACGATCGCTATTTGATAATTTAATTAAAAGATAGGTTGCCAGACAACGAAGCATACGCCCACAGCAGCTATATCGTCCGGACATGTAGGCGTATACAAATCGATAATTGGGACTTTGCTTATTATTGTAACAACGGTAGCAATAACCAGCGGTTGCCATGAAAGATACGCCCACATTTTGAAAGAGATGGGCAGAGAAAAAGCTAAAAAAAACAATTGCGATTTTTTGTACAATCAGGGGCCATAATCCACGAAGTTATAGTCCGATATGCACGAATATCGAAATGAATCCGGATCTTTTGGATTTAAACATATTTTAAATTTCATCAAGATCGGATTAAAATTTTGACTTCTAGAGGGTCCACAACCTTGGTATTACATACTTTTACACTATTCGCGTACAGGGGGCAGCAATTTTGTCGGGCAGGTTTGATCAAACTTTTAAGAAATTCGAACTCAACCATCATTAGGGTGTAACGGTGATATATTGACGGGTTTTAAAATTGAATATAGGGTCCACAAGCTAAAAATGTGATTTTTCGAACAAACAGGGGCCATAATCCTGGAAGTTACGTTCCGATATGTGCGATTATCGAAAGGAACCGAGATCTTTGTGATAAAAAGATAAATTTAAAGTTTCATCAAAATTGTGACATCTAGAGGTTCCACAACCTTGATATACCATACTTTTACACTATTTGCGTACGAGGAGCAGCCATTTTATCTGACAGTTTCGGTCCGATTTTTACGAAATTCGAACCTCTAGAGGGACCACACGATAAAAACGCGATTTTTCGTACAATCAGGGGCCATAATCCAGGAAATTACGACCCGATATGCACTAATATCGAAGGGAACCAAGATGGGTTATAAACATACATTCTAAGTTTCATCAAAAATGGTTGAAAATTTTGACATCTAGAGTGTCAACAAGCTAAAAACGCGAAGTTTCGTACAATCAGGGGCCATAATCCATGAAGTGACGGTCCGATACATGCCAATTTCGAAAGGAACCGAGATCTTTGGAAGACTGACTTCTATTTTAAGTTTTGCCCAAATCGGATAATGTCCACAAACAAATTGTGGGCGGACGAACGGACAAAGGCGACCACAAAATACGTCCACGTGGAAATGTGGGCATATAAAAATCCAGACTGCGCTATTATCAAAACTTCAAAGAGTCATAACTTCGCTCTCAATAGGGTAATTTGACTTAAATTTTCATTATATTCCCTTTTCATTATATATTTTTCAACTATTATATCTTAGCTCTTTATCTAAATCTTACATAATGTATCTATAACAAGACATTTTAATACATATTTTAATATTAATATATTTATTTTAACATATCAAAATTGATCTTTGCCGAGAACAGATGTTTCTAAAGAATAACCTGTAAAAGATACAGAGTCAAAGAAAGAAAATAAAGGGAAGACAAAGAAATGGTTCATTATAACATAAAACCTCAATCTATAATCAGAGTAAAGGTTGGGGCTGATATTTATGAGCAATACCAGAGAATAAATAGTAAATAATAATAATAATAATTATTATGCATCTCTTGGAGACATGACGTAGACATTTACACAATTATATACACTGGTTTCACTTCACACCAAGCACACGTTCAGAGGATATTATTTTAAATAACATACCTACATAGTTTTTTTTTTTAAAAAAATACAAATGATAACTTGATATATCAATCTCGTCGATGAAACATGATTAATGTATGACTACATTTATGTAATATGTATGAGCAAATGCAAATGTCATCATCCGAACACAAACGTATCACGTAACGCTAAATACAAACCCACGTATTCATATGAATTGATTTAAAGTTTATACGACGAATATGGAAAAGTACTTATTCAGATGAGTGTTATGGCGGTCTGTTAATATCATTATGGCCGGCCATGAAGTCGTACGCTGATATAAATGGATGATGCGAACTGAGTTGTTATTATAAAAACGTTTGTGTTTTATTGTTCTTTAGTACGAATGTTGCTGTTAGCGAGATTATCAGCACGCAGTGACTGAGTTTGTGTTGGGTAATCCAATTGCCGTGTTGGCACTGTCTGTTGGAATCTGTTGGTGCCTTCGCGGAGTCCGATGAGGTTGGACTTCAGCAATGACGCTTGGTGACGCTGCATCAAGGACTGTGTAGGCCGTATCATTAGAAACGGATGCCGTTATTGTCTCTTCGTTCTCGTGTCTGAATTCA
Source organism: Patella vulgata (assembly GCF_932274485.2). Classification (NCBI taxonomy): domain Eukaryota; kingdom Metazoa; phylum Mollusca; class Gastropoda; family Patellidae; genus Patella; species Patella vulgata. The sequence continues at coordinate 48,083,703 of NC_065880.2, forward strand.
TCGATATTAGCCACTGTTACTTCTCCAATCGGCACAGGACGGTCGGAAATACGCAAAGGTGCGGAATTTTGAATATTTTGATTCTGATCAGCAACAGGTCTTGGTTTGTCTGGATGTGAATTACTACCACAGAAACAGAAGTCGAATATTACAATATCTGGTTTAGGTCTTGGTGTTCCATCTGGTCCTTTCTCAAAATCACCAGGGGGAGATCTGTAAAATAAAATTCACATAGTCATTGTGGCAAATTTTGGGGATGACTGCCGGGTGATTGTTCATATTTTTTAGTTGCTCGGCTTTGCACGGGTTAAAAGTGTTAATTTCATAATTAATCCTGCGCCAAATACATCAACACAACAATACAAGGCACCCTCAATGTTTACCCCATGACATACCCAGCTGAGTCAACTTTAATAGGTTCGTCTGGTTTTATTGAAGACAAAGAAAACTTACTTGACGAGTCGTTTAACAACCAGGTAGATAGCAAAAAGTAACATTATAGTTGTAATAATAACAGCTATCACACAACCAGCTATTAAACCAGCTTCTTAAAATAAAAATACACAATCATATCAGACACGGTAACTTACAAAAATAGCTTTTTAAGACAAGATAAATATTGCATTTAGGAGAACTCGTATTTCACGGAAAACCAGATATGCCCTGGGGAGCTCGAGACCTGTCTGCTGAGTATCTTCTGATATCTCAAGAGATACTGCAATGTAATATTCATTCGTGGATGGGTGTACTGCATCAATTATTGTAACAACTTAGGACAAGTTTCGTGCAATTAGTTTTGTAACAGATATTTCATCCGCCATAGATTTTTCACTCAAATCATTATATATCCATTCTGTTTAGTTTAAGATTGAATAGAGGGAGTCTTACCTTCGGTATTAGAAACTTGATCAGGAGTTCTACTCGGGCTGTCGTCTCTAATGGCAACAGGCGGTGACGACAGTCTTGTTTCTGTAGGCGGCGATGGAATATATTCTCGTGATGAGGTGACAGTGCCTGCGAAATAGAAGCATATAATACAGAACATGCATGGAAATAGAATCAGCTTAATAAAAACAGCAATTAAAACGCTCCAGCTGATAGTGATTACGTTTAAGATTATAATAATTAGATCTAAAATCGTGGATTATACCACAGATTCTAACTAATTTAACATTAATATACTGGTAATATATCACCGCCAGCTTACCTGATACACAGTCGAACAAGACTCGTAAGAATGTTGCATATCCACACTTTGGTGAATACGTTTTATTTAACTGGATACTACATTTTTCTTGGCCTTGACAAGATTGAAAAATGTCGATATTTTCTGTACAATCACCAATAGTATGTTTGCACGACTCCCATTTATTTCTTCCATATATGGCTTGCTCAACTGCGATTTTCATATTAACCGGACATTCGATCTCAATATCCGTTTCTTCTTTTCCAGACAAACATTCTGTTTTAGTAAAATCTACAAAAATATATAAATGTATGAAAGGTTACAAATTACCATACAATTATGCAGACTAAATCATGTTTGAGTGGGGTGTTGTAAATCTTTAGTATACGTATATTTTAAACACACGTTTAACAAGACGTAATTCTGACCCCAAACGACGGCTGGGAATAGAGCTAATATACAGCTAATCAAAATATACTACAAATTCTGGTTCTCCAAAATGTGTTTCTGGATAGATAAATTCTTTTGGTTTTATCTTTGCAAATGTTTAAATGACGCAAGCACATCTAACATAGAACAACTCTTCCTTTTATTTTATGCTACTAAATTCTTCAGGAGAAAAACATAACATGTACTGGTTGAAGACGTGTACACGCACATGCTCAGAAATTACAAATATACATGAGAAAACTGCTAGGTTAAGGTGACTTAAGAGGAAACGGGTACAATCAGTTTACGTATCAACATGCATATCTAAGTAGATACACATAAATATTCTAGTATTTCTCCAACATTTCACATAAGCTAGAAAAAAACATTAAGACGTCTAACCCAAAGACCGTATATATAATTACATAAAGGCGTCAAGATTTCTAGATTTATTTGTTAACCTAATAAAAGATACCTGAATTGCATATTCTAATATATTCCCACGGTTTTCATCCTATATTATATCTTACGTTATTATTGTGGATAATGAATACGACACCATTAAAAACCTCTTCAAAAAGTTATTCAAATTTATAAACATCTTGCAATATGATACTTGCATTGTGCAAAGTAACCCACGTTGCTTGAGAGTTCAGGTCATCATACATTCTCTCTAAAATACAAGGGCGTGTATTATACCTTCGTATAATAAGAAAATGTGATAAAAACTGGATTCAGTAAAGAAAAGAAATCTGCTTGAATGCACACAGTGAATTTTAAAGATGACACATTGGAAACACCATACCCGTTTTGGATACGAGAGTCCAACAGCTATTAATAAGTGATATCTAGTGTCCCTTCTAATGTATTTTAATGTCTGATTAATTAGGTCAACACTGACACCCGTTTTTTTCGAAAGTAGGCCTATGTTCCTATAATTTTATACACTTTGTAATTATGCATTCTAAATTTCGTTGGACTTGGTTACATTCATAATACACTGGCCAGTTCATTAGAAGGCGTGTGTTTATTCTTTCCGGAACACTTGACAACAATAGTTCATTAGAAGGTGTGTCTGTATTATTTCCGGAATACCTGACAACAGTTCTTTGGGTTTATTTCTGAGCGAGAGAGAGAGAGAGAGGGTAACCTCCACTCGACACAAACTAGGTCATTTCGGGACTTACACATGATTCAATTTTATTTCAATAATTCGCTTTGCGCTAAGGGGTCTTTAGCAGTGAGAGGAAACCGAGGGACCCGGAGAAAATCCACGAGGTTGAACAGGCGCCCTACTCCTTGTCACGTACAACCGGGGAATCGAAACCATGCCAGTTGACCCAACGGCAGACCTTATGATACAGCGCGCACGCGCTAACTATTCGGCCATCTAACCCCCAATCTCTGAGAGAGATGTCCCTTGTCACGTTGTGTGCTTTATACTGTTGTATTCATTCTGACATTGTGATTAGATTGCTACTTCATGAATCATTTAGAATCATACTTTTTGTTGTTGTAAAGAGCTCGGTCACTCACTGACATGTCGGGTTGTCTGTATTGTTTGTGGTTTTGTTGGCAGTTAGTGCTACACTGTCTATTAGAAAACAAACATTCTTTCTGAAACTCGTTTGGGGCACCACAAAAGAACTGCTACACACAGAAGATAAGCAATGCTATACATTTTGAAGCTTTAACTGTTGCTAATTTTGATTGAAAACCGACCCATGACATTCCCAGTTCGTATATTTTATTACTATAAAACTTCACGAACCCAACTCCAGTTCTTCAATACGTCCATTCAAGAACGGTTGATGGGGTGTTGGTCTATTAATAGTAACAGGAGAACAGATGGCAGTCTGCTATGGATTGCCATTGTTTGAAAACCATTCAACATCACAGTAACATATTGAACACTGTCTAAATTCAATAAACTGCCGGCCTGCCTTGCACATGTTAATAATAACCACTCTTCTAATTTGGAGAAAATTGAATTATATGTGACCTCCGTTGATATGGTCAATACTGGCTTCTTCCAAAAGACAGTGATGGTTAAATTAATTATTTTTCGATTTTGAAAGAATGCCAAACAAGTTCATTTCGTGAAATTCCATCAAATATTATAAAGAAACTAATAGTGAAATTTTCTCTCTTAAAATAAAATCAAGCATTGCTCTATATTTACGTCGGTGGAAATATCAAGTTACTGGTTTCATTCATTCCGTCATCCTTTCAGAAATATTTTTATGTGTCAAGCGGGTTACTGGGCCAACATTTGTAACTTCACCGTATAAGCTAAAGCATTTTTTTTTCATTTGCGTGGCTACAACTCAAGCTGTAATTTAATCATATGTTTTAAGCAAATGCCGGAAACTGTTAATGAAAAGTTCAGAGTTTTGATGATGATAAACAGAAGTTTGAGAAGTTGACATCTGGTAAAGATTTTAGTGTAGATGTATCTTGCATCACTGCTATAAAAGGTCTCTTACCCATTACACTTTAACCTGCTTTCTACATACAATTTGTAACTTGATAAGGAAGTTTCAAATTTCCACTCAGCAAGTATGTCGACCGCGTTTCCAGGTTTCTTTATTGACACTCCAGATAATATTCAGGCAACACAAAATTTACCAACAAGTTTCATTTAATAGTGATTTAATATCATTTCAAAGATATTCCATCCATTGCTTTAGCATAATATTCATTTTACATTTTTACATTAGCTCATTGCAATGAGCAATTCCTTAACCCAACAACCATCAGCAGATGGAGTAAATGGTATGCAAACGAAAATATTATTTCCAATCAATCATATGGAAATTGATCATTTGAGGTGTCAACAAAAATGACACTTATCTTCCAATTTCAATACAGTTTTGATTTTAAAAAAAATCAACTTATTACGTCAAGAAACACACTTGACCAATCGGCAGCAAACTCATTACTTGTTAATATTAAATCGTTGACATGACTCATCTTAATGTCGCCATTTTATGGATTTGTTGGGTAAAAAATAGAGATATTGTAACTATTGACACCATCATGTCGTGTGTTATGAGTAATTGTTATTAGGGGGTGGCCTTTAAGTTCGTTGATTAATGACAAAACAGTTGTAAATAAAGTTCTATATCATTATTCTCTCGTTGCCCCGGGGCGCAGAGAAATGTGTTGAAATTTCCAAACTATAAAATAGCCTTTATATCATGGTTCAGTTGCTACGCTATAAAGAGGTATAATATAATATGGTAAACTGGAGAAAAAAAATACCTTAGAGTATTTTGATTTCTTTAGCCTGGGGGTTATCTTTCAGTACTCGGTTGTGTGTTAAAATAAAGACATGGATAAGATCGACAGCTGGCGTATGGTAGTTGAAAATATTTCATTTACAAAATATACACTAAACAATACAAGATTTAAAACCATTGAACTTGGTCTTTCCCCAAACGATAAGCACTTGTGTGGGCATTTTGTTGATGTCTATGCATTTGCGATAGTCTGATCAAATCTCCTAAGAATCAACTTTTTCATCAATAAATCATCATTTATCAGACCTTACTTTTGTTTCATTCTTGAAAATGCACCTGCGTTTTTTTTTGTGTTGTTTTTTTTTTTGTTTTTGTTTTTTGGCCAAATATCACATATTGTTATTTATGACATGTACATATGTTTATATTGTATGCTGTCCTCAATGGATGTTTCGATACAATAAAATCTTATCTTACCTTATCTTATACCTCACGGTCATTGACATTTTCTTGTTAAAATGTTTTTTTTTTATCTAATTAGTATTAACCTGGATATCGAAACATCATGAATGAAGTAAAAGAACTAATTAACATTTGTACACCACGCATGGTCTTTTAAATATAATATATGTACAGCCTTACACTCAACTTGTTTAAGAACTTCAAAGACATAATCATGTCGCCTGATGGCATGCACGCGACCAACCCAACTCCAAAGTTTGGGGTCTTCAAATACATGTCCGTTATGACTTTATAAATCTGTATTACATGTTTTCGAATCAATATTTGTCTTGATGAGCGAACGACAAAAGAATTTATTATTGAACAAATTCAGTCGTTTTATGGGTCAAGTTAACCGCGTAGTATAACAGAATGTGTAAACAAGAACATTCTATTTTAAACCACGAAAAAACATCTTTCAACATCCAACAAGCAACTGAACGTTAGAAATGACGTTTTCTTAACTGCCAAAATATGTACCTGAAATGACAGTAATTACCCCTTGCAAAAATGCATGACAGTCCTATGAAAATAAATGTTATTGTTAAATCCTTTATTTTTGCCGAAAGCCAACTTGGCATTAAAATAGGACTGTAAAAGTCAAATACATATTTCCTTCAGACTATTTACAGAATGCATAACATAAGTATATAAGCGTTATACATTACCTTGGGCTTTAACATCGGCCAATATTAAGAACATCAACAATACAATCGCTGTCCATGCCATTTTGATCAACTTCTGAAACGTCATAAACATAAATCCTCAGCTGCCTTTCATCTGCAGCATCCGTTCTGGCACGCGTAAGGTTTCGGTAAGGCGCGTGGCACTGTCTTTGTGATATTCCTTACAAGCCTATGAAGATGGTACCACGCAGGTCTCTTACTCCATAACGATGAATACGGAACAAAATTCTTTTGCAGTTATGTCCAAAACACTTCCAAAACTTATTAACAGTAAAAAGACAACTTTAACCCCTTCTTTGTGGTTCGTAGTACATCTGTCGTCTGCCTTCCAGCACGAGATGTTTGACGAGCGCGAACCACAGTGATATGACCTTTAACATGAGAAAAGAGCCAATCAGGGAAGAGAGCTAAACAGCTGCCTTGTCTACCCCAGCGGTAAGTTCACAACCGTCCATGCACCCATGTGTCCGTAAAAGTATTTATTTTATGTGACCGAAAATGTGCGAAGACGCGTTACACCTTTATGGCGTCTACCGTTTTAATCGTAGACCAATTATTATGTTTATTTAAGATTTAGGGTGATAATTATCAGTAACTGTTATCTAAATAGCATAATCAAACATTAATAGGATTAAACCCTTGATCGTTAATCGAATTTCGCGCCATAAAGTTTATAAATACAAAGGGTAATATAGTATCAGGACAAAAACTACGATCGACATATTATTACATACATTAACTTATCGTATCCTGTCCAGAGTCATAATGCCGTCGAAACTTTCTTTCTTGGGCCCAGTTTTTGTTTAAGACAATATAACTAATATCTTATGAAAAGGTGTATCTCGTTTTTCAAGTTAAGAATTTTGTTCACTTTGAACATCGATAACAACTGGCTGAAATCATTTAAGCAAAAGCTGTACCACTTAATTACAAAACCCAGAACTTCATTTTCACTTTAACGATTTAAGTTTGAATAACTAATTCTTGACAATCTAAGAAAATATCTACTGTCTTTATATGTTTAAATATATAACAAAGCAAATCTTGAGCAATGGGCATAATATACAGTTAGGGATAGTGGCTTATCATTATATTCTTAATAATGCTTCAAATAAAAAATGTTTCCGAAAAATGAATACAAATGCAACATAATGTTCTGACAAATGTCCAAAACGTCCATATTAGAACGTTGTTACATAATATAGAGGTTGACCTTCGATACAAATAAGCAGTAACAAAGACACCCTGCCATATTGTGTCACGCAACATGTCATTATTTTTCTTCATTCATGTGAACAAAAGAATTAAGTAATATATGCGAAAAGAAAACAGAAGCACGTTGGTGGGTCAACCCCATGAATGCTTGTTCTGTTCGAAGATTGAATCATTCTTTAAATTCGATACAATTTGACCGTATCTTCTGCTACTTGACCCATTGTTCATTGCAACAGTCGAGTAATTCTATAATCAAAATTAAAAATTGAGTCTTAAACTCATTTAATTATCTTACAGGTTTTGAGCTAACAGACGTCGGGAGGCCACACGCCAGACCCATCAGTTCTTAACAAAAGGTTTCCCAATCTTAAGAGGTTAATTATACACATTGTTTATGGTTTTTGTTCTGGAAGGGTTCGCCCCCATTTCGACTACAAGTTTTATAACCCTTAAAATTATGACCCCCCAACTAATCAACAATGAACTGCTCTGCCGATTAAAAGATGTAATTAAGGTAATGATAATTGTTAAAATAGCTTATTCATTATATATTATAACTTGTTTTCTTTAACATCAAAGAAAAAATATCAACTCAAGAGTACATTTTTGTTTTGGATATTTGTAATATTTGGAGATTACATTGAGGTTAATACTTGCTTATTTTTCAAATTTTGTACATTTATTTTTCAAGTTCACTATCATTCAGTCAAAATTTTTGTTACCTTATTAGAATTCCTTTATATCAAATATCAACAATAGAGGAAACTCCAAACATCACCAACACCGATGAATTTCAATGATTACGTTACCAATACATGGGTAGATTACGACGCCAAATTTCCTGTTTGTTTACGGAGACTGCTGGACCCAGGAAAAATAATAACCTAGTAGGTTTCCACAAAAGAATCTATAAAACCATACCACACAGTCATCCTAACCTCTATAGATTCATTGACATAATTCGAAATATTGAGAAGTGCGAACGATCTTGTTTTGTTACATATTTTATACAATAATTTTTCATTCTTTTTTCTGTTTGTTTTATTTAATCTGTTATACGCTGTAGCCTAAATGGGATGTTTTATGGAACAGTCTATTTTAGTTATAGAGAGGGTATATAAGTAGGGATAATAAAACCACCAGACCATATAATCTGTTGTTATATAAGCAGTAGTCGAAATGGCACGTAGGCGAAATGGGAGGATACCTCTGGAAGACCTTCGCCTTAAACGGGTCGGACAACTTCTATTATTTTCACTTAATCATTACATAATGTACCTAATAAATACAGACCAAAAAAAAACCCGGGTGAAAAATTCATAACAATTTTATTTTATCAATATTCAAATTTAATCAAATATTTTTATTTTAAGGATAATAGTTTAAAATAGATATAATGAAAAGGGAATATATTGAACATTTCAACAAAATAAATTGGTTCATTCTGAGCTAAGTTGTGACTGTCTGAAGAATACCGTGGTCCCGATTTTCTTTCTTACCATAAGAAGCAAAGCCTCAGTTATCCATTTTTAAATTAAATCATTTAATGGCGACCGTGTTCCAATCCGCACAAAATCACAACCATCCGATGATCTAGTGTGTTGATTATTGGCTTGTCATGTGAATAAATGTACAATTAATAATTTATTATAACATTTGAGACCAAAAGAAACCTCTGCAATAGGCATACTTAGCTCTTACATAATGCATCTTTAAAATAAAGAACCCCAGTCATTAACATCTTTAATAAATCGTTTGCGTACGATAATTTTTTAACAGTGGGCTGAAAACGGTGAACCCGGGTGTTTTGTATGATTTTTTTAAGGTGAGTTTTATGCTTGTCTGGGTTACAATCAGGAAACTATTCATGTATATGGGCTAGAATTATCGTTAAATATCACGGCCATGATCATGGAGTATTGAAATACTGGTGTTAGAGAAGAAAACATTATCAACCTCTGAGGAGATTCCATAATAAATTTTATCTTTAACATACAGACCCCACCCCGCACCCGTCAATAAGGATTTCACGACTACTGGTATTTATGAATCCAGACACCTCACGACAACAAAGGTTATCTCACAATCATAAGTAAACAGGATGCTTTTCCAAGACTGCACACTACACCCGAATTATTCGTTCTGAGGCCCTAAAATGTATTCAACATTCTGAATTAGCCATATCCTGCATTTCAGAAATGCTGGCATATTCTGTACTTTCATGTCCACGTATCTGCACGATTGGTTCCACGTCCGTATTATTGTCGTAATGGTCAGTACTGGAACTGTGTTCTGATATTGGGTGTGGTTGACATGTTATCACTGCATTCGCATTGTCAACCATATTCTGGAATTGTAACACTGCCTTATCATTGTCGTAAACATTCTGCTTAATTTGAGAACTGGCACCAAGAGATTGGCGTGGTGTAATTGTGATATTGTTATCGTAATCATTATTTTGTGGTGGCAGAGGTGGAGGTCGCCGCCGCTTTCTTCTGGGTGGAGCTTGAGGTGCTGGCCCGCTGTCGGTTGACTTATTCTGCATCGAAGTTGTAGAATTGGTGTTTGCTGTTTTCATCGCCGGTGCGCAATTTGATTGCGAATTTGTAACATTAGTTTGAGTACTATGTTCATTATTTGAACTTTTTGCCGTGACCAACCCAGTTTGTCGATTAATTCCATTGTCACATGATTCGTAATAAACACTTTCGTCGGAGTTGTTGAGGTTACCTCCCCTTTTAGCAGGCTGAACATGTGTGCTATTTGACAACTCTGTGTGCATGTAACTTGGGTCACCATAGGAATACCACGAAGTACTTGTATCCGAACCCACTGAACTGTCCTGTCGTTGATACCTATGTAAATATTAAATTGCGATTACAAAACTACAAGATCAAACGTGCAACAATTAATTTGCGATCAAACTGCCGTGAAAACCATATAAGATTTCAAAGTGCCCGAATATCTTTAATATAAATATCAAAAGTAAAGAATAATGCTTACTTTTTGAAGAAATAATAAAAACCAACAGAAACCATTATAACTATGATGGATGCCATAGAAGCCACGACTGCTATCAACGTTCCTTCTGTGAAAAAGATTTTAAAACATTTTTAAACACAAATTCATTTTTATGTACGAAATTTATAATTGCTCTCAGTAACACTAAGTTTCTAGCCCCTTACTAGTTTAGCAAATAATTATTAGAGTGTACATAATGTGGAACGTGTTATTCACCAGAAAAACTCACTAATAGTAATCACGATTTTAAGTTCTTATGCCTCCTCGCCATTAAAGACGCACGACGCTATTATCCCCTCTAGAGGAAACAGAAAAAAAGTGCCATTTTTAGTTTCGTTGAATGGATAATCACATCTTCGACAACAGTATCATACTTTGTTTGTTGTGTCAAACCATAATTTCGTGATAAGGTTAATTCTATTGGACTCTCTCGGCACCCGATGACAATTAGTCGCAGCGCTCGCAGCCGGAATTTTTGGGGGAGCCGAAAATTATGAAAAATATTTTTATTACCTGCCCCACCGACCTTTTCTAAAGATTACACTGTTCTTGTAACCCAATCGAAAATTTATTTCATAAACAACAGCATATTACTGTAACTTACCACTAGAACTAGCAATGTTGATTTGTTCTTTTGTTGCTGGATCCATTCCAGCTTTAACAGCTCCAGCACTGTTGCCTATTCCAACTTTAGGACTCGAGGAGTTTAAGATGTCTTGGGTTACCGGTGTTTTTACAGTCACTGTCTCTGTTATTTTAATCAGATTATCCAAAGGTTCCAATGTGGTGACACCAAGCATCAATGGTGTTGTAGTTCTGAAAACAATGCGTCTGCGAATGATCGGCCTTCCTGGTTGCCGACCTCCTGGGTATCGTCGTCTAATTACACGCGCGCCACCTCCGTCAAGAAATAGCGGACCATTAGCATGGCCTGGTCTTGGAATGTATTTTCTTCCTCTCGGTCCTATTCTCCATCTAGGTGAGGTTGCTTGCAAGGGTTTGTTAGCCATGGTGGTCAAGATTGCAGGTGATGCCGTTACCGGACTGTCCACACGTAAAGGTGGAATAAACTGTTTCTGCTCTTTGATGATCACAGGAACGCGGTTGGTTCTTTGGTTTGTAGGCCTACTTGGAAACTGACTGATGTTGGGAGCAGACGTACCGTCAGTGTGTACAGATTTACATTTGACGTTTATCAGGCTTGATCCTCTCGAGATAGACTCGGCTGGAATACGACATCATGAAATACATATGAAATTAATAAAACATATACCATTGTATAATTTTAGGCCTCTACATTAATTATTTCAAAATTGAAGTAAAGTTTCGTTGGCGACCGTTGTATAAGTTATAGGGAGAGAGAGAGAGAGAGAGAAAGAAAGAGACAGAGAGAGAGAGAGAGAGATGAGGTTTAACGTCCACTCGACACAAACCAGGTCATTTCGGGACTACCACATGGTTGAATTTAGGGTCTTTAGCAGTGGGAGGAAACCGGGGGACCCGGAGAAAACCCACGAGGTTGGACAGTCGACCCCACTCCTTGTCAAGTACAACAGAGGAATCGAAACCACGCCAGTTGACTCAATGACAGACCTAATGATACAACACGCACGTGCTAACCATTGCCCCCCCCCACCCCCATAAGTTATAGGAAAAAAACTACAACTTCGGCTTTCCAGTTAGCCATTAGCCAGATAAACCCACAATAGATCACTTACCCGTCACTTGGGCAAAAAATCCTCCCTTCAACTTCAAACCGTCTGAACCACCCAACAGGTATGTAAGTCTTATTGAACTGTCCCCGAATCTTCTAATGTAGTCAGATCTCTTCCCGCATAATTCATCCGATACTTTGAATTTTGAGGTGGGACCAGAGCTATATTTCTGTTCCAGCAACAGCATCTCCTCGTCACATTTACCACTCTTACCCGCCATATTACTGTTAAGGTAGGCCAGGGATAAGGCTGATGTTGAATCAGTAGATATTTCACATTCGCAGGTTCTGACTTTATTAGCAATACCCTGTGGTGGAAGTGGGTATGAAGGGGAGGTAATCGTCACACCTTTCCACCGACTTACGTCTGACGTAGCACATATATCTAGTAAAGAATGATCTGGAAGGAGGAAAGAATGATACACTGAGTGTATTTTGACTTATTAACAATATGATTAAAATACAGATCTATATTTCGTTTCGGTTTATTTTTATACTTTCGATGGCCTACACTACATGAAGATCTGACATGTAGTACCCGAAGGTCGTGTTAGGGGTCGTACGAGCTTTTGACCCTATGAGGTCAGACATTGATTAATCAATCAGCGTTGGCTTTTCTAGTGGTTTACCCACAGTTCCGTGCATGACACGCCAAGAAGTCGCCGTAACAGATTGTTTCATTGGCTTATCCCCCACTTAACCAAAACGCCGGTAATATAACAACTATTCCAGATCCTAGTGTAGTAAAGACAAGTAAAACGAAATTTTGAACTATAAAAAACGAAACGAAATAAGATCCGTGTTTTAATCAGATTGACTTATTAAAGAACCGCGTAGCAATATTGTACCAGTTTCCCACTGTCTGACATTCAAAGATAATCTAAAAAATGATAATTTTATTACTACTGTGTAAAAATATATTGCGAAGCTGCATCTTGATTTAGCATGATGTGGACACTGTCGTTTTTTCCTGTCAATGAGGCTGCAAAAGTACAAGAATTGTTAGCTATATAAAGTTTCCAACTAAATGAGAAGAGGTATAAGGTGTTCTGGAAAAAGGTAACAATCCACTGCACGAAACTCGTCATTACTTACCATATACACAATCATATTCAACTTTTACGTAGTTACTCATGCGGCCACATCTTGATAGATTTTCACTTTTAAGTTGCAAATGACATTGACCATACTTGCCAGCACACTGCACAACCTGAATAAATGAAAGAGGTGAGAAAGAAATGATATTTTCATATAATTTTAACTGTTTCTGATGTAATATAACACGAAAGAAATCCTGCAATAATCTAACTGTAACGTAATTACATTTTGTAATCTAATTTTCAAAAGATTGCTCTTTAGGATCGTCTATGTATATTATTTGCATATTATTAAATTTAAACTACGTACCTCATCATATTCTGTTATTTCTTTAAAACAAGCAACTGCCACGTAACATGAATGAGCAATGGAATGTCCAATGGTAACATTTCTAAAATATAATTTTTGGGAAGGATTTGGACAGCGTACATCTCCAGCTAATATGCCAGCAACGGTTATATTTAATACATTCTGTCCTGTGACATCGTTGATTTCAGCTTGATCGTATTCTTGATCGTAAGCTTTTCCTATAACATCGTAAGTTTCGTATATTGCCTCTGTTTCATCATGAATACTATCGTCCGCTGGATTGATGCTTAACATCGAGTTGATTAGTTGACCAGTGAGGTTTGTACCTATCTGTTGTGGATTTAGTTGTTCCAGGACAGCCAATGGTGTCTGAGATGGTGCCAAGGACAGGATGTTATCAGGAAAGGGTGCTTGTCGTTTTTTACGATCATCTTCCCCCTCTTCGTCTTCTTCTTCCTCCTCCTCCTCCTCTTCTTCTTCCTCGTCACCCTCCTCCTCAATTTCACTTACACCCCTTTCATTTTCTCCCGTTGACCCTACACTCAATTGCTGGTTCGAAAGGAGACATGTAAATCTCTGTCCATCTTAAATATTAAAAAAAATGTTAGATAAAGATCTCATATAGCAAATACCGGATCACTTTTAATGTAGGTATTATAAATTTATCGCCATTGTTGTTGAAATGAAATGAAGTGGGATTTAACAGGCTACTTTTCTGCGCCAATGAAGATGGGCATACGACATGCAGTGTGGCGATGTGCTATTAGAAACATTTTGCCAGGACAGCAGCGTTTCCGTCTACCCTGCCTCCAATTTAGGCTGCCAAGGGATATTTTGTGTGCACGCCGATAATACACGGGACCTCGGGTTTTCGTCCCATCCGAACGACTAGATGCTGTTCCTTGCCAGCCCCCACCGACATTGAAAACCCGGGACCTTCTGGTTAGTGAGCCACCTTGGCTCCCCATAGGTGTTGACCAAGTATCTATCATTGTCTTGTACAAGAGGATGCTTTATGTTGGGTTTCGCTAGTACCTTAACTATTAATTCCATAGAAAAATGATTTATAGGCCTAGGCTTAAATCAAGCCTTTTAATTTCGCAACACAAGAATACGGATTATGGATAGGGATATAAATGCCCTTTTAATTTAATTGTATATTTTTCTTATATTTTTGATCCGATCCAACCCATAGATATATATTGCCAACTGTAACAACCCTGTCAATGACAGTCTACCATACATAATTTTAAATCAATAAATGTCATTTAAGTTACGTAGAACTCACTCATTGTACAATTTGTAGACTATATTACAACGTTCATGTTATTTATGGTTATGACAGATAAGTATTTGTCCATCAGTTTTGACAGATAATGCTGAAACAGTAATATACTATTTAATTGAGTTAAGCGACGTTTACACGATACAACCAATCCATACAACCGTCGGATGCAACGGTCGAAATAGCAAAACAAATTGCATTATATTAGACAACGTCATATTTGACTTGGCAACCAGAAAAGACTTAGCTACTTTAAATTTTAAAAAATATATTAGTACAAAATGTAAATGAAACAGAAGATCAATGGCACTTCGTTGTGTCACGGACGACTGGGGTTCCTATGGCGTCACCAACTGGACTGTGCGGAAAATGCCGTTTTTGAAAGATAAAAAAGGGTGTTTTTGAAGCACCGAGTACAAAAATTGAAATATCTCGGCTAATTATTATCTGAATCAGACAAAATTTAGTATGTAATGTTATCCTAAATTAGACCTCAAGAAAAGGCCATACACCCATGACCAATTCATATGATCTTTGAACTAGGAGCCACGGTGGCTCAATAAGGCGTTGGACCATTAACCATTAGGTCGTGGCTTTGGCCCCGGAGATGGCTAAGGTTCCTTATATAGTGATTTTTCAGCGTAGTTTCCCCTCTTCATTGGTGCAGGACGGGGAATGGCCAGGGTCTAGTCATTTGGGTGGGACGAAAACCGAGATCCTGTGTACACATTGGCCTGCACGTAAAATCGATCATTTTGCAATAGCCTACAAAATCTATATAACGTGCACTTAACTCCCGTTCTATTGTATACGAATTTACGCAACCGTCAGAACAATTAGGCTCTATAGGTAGTTTAAAACCGTTGATCATCATTTGCATATTTCGGAGAATACAATTTTCAACCGCTTATCCAACTCTACAATGGACTGAAACTGATTATTTAAAATTTAATTAAGAAATCAAAACCAAAACATCACTTGTAAATATTTTCCCGAAATTGAACTTAAATGTTTGGACTGATATTCCTGTTAGAATTTCAAATTTCACAAAACTGTAATGAGGATCAGAAACTTTAAGTATACATTTTAGTATCTCTGACTGCCTTGTGTACGGAATTATCTAATACTTTTTGAAGAAAGTAATACCAATTTGCGGGTATTTTAGTACCATTTATCCAAATACCAACAATTCAATGATTTAATTTATTCATTCTAATATAAAAGATTTGATACCATAGGACAGTGATGGAGAAATATTTCAACCCTTCGGACATTTAGAATAATTGTTTCGTTTTCAGAATAATAAACACTAACTAATTAGGTTTTTTATACTTTAAGTATACATTTTAGTATTTCTGACTGTCTTTTGTACGGAATTATCTAATACTTTTTGAAGAAAGTAATACCAATTCGCGGGTATTTTAGTACCATTTATCCAATTACCAACAATTCAATGATTTAATTTATTCATTCTAATATAGAAGATTTGATACCATAGGACAGTGATGGAGAAATATTTCAACCCTTCGGACATTTAGAATAATTGTTTCGTTTTCAGAATAATAAACACTAACTAATTAGGTTTCTTTTACTTACACAAACACCAGGTCAATGACGAGAAAGAAACACATATAATTGATTTATTGAAAAGGGTAATATGACTTTTTTAATCCTGTAAATCTTGAAGAGGTATTGTTGCTCATGGTTAGTATAGTATGTAATGGGCAATTAACATATGTCTTAACCTTCTGTTCATAAAAGTAATTCATTCGCATCCATGTGCAATGCTACCCACCCTATTATATCCTATTATACCCCCCACGACACCCCCCACCCCCCTCCCCCCCAAAAAATCATCCATCTTGACAGTTTCATTCATTTACAAAGATCGCATATACAATCGTTAAAAGGAACTACTTGTACTTAAAGAAGAGTTGGACGACCGACAAAAACGGATTTCAAGACAGAAGTATTACTTAAAGTCTGTAATCGTCATAAGGGATTTAATCTCCTGCAAGCTACAAAAATTGTGGAAGCTGAAACTCTAAAAGGAATATCAGTCCAAAAATTTTTTCAATTCCGTTCTGTATTACAAAGAAAGATATGATTAATTGTCAACATTCGAAATCCAACATAGACGATATAAACGGGATATGGTCAAACAAACCACCGCCACCAATAATATAACCATACTGAATGAAGATGATATTTTCAACAATTTGTGTACTATAAACGTTCATATTCTCCGAAAAATTCAAATAACGATTAGTAACTTTATTTAAATAACAAATCAAGACAAGATTACTACAGGTAACGGTAAATGTCTTGCAGCGACATGTTTAACACCAGTTATCTTTTTAAAATATGATTTAATGATTTTCCTATAATGACCATTTTAAAATTACATATAATGATATACATATGTACCTATAATTATCCATTTTAAAAACTGATATAATGATCTATTTTTACTCACATATTTTTAGAGAAAAGGATCCTAAAACCAACAGCAGCATCCAAATCGGTCTGGTCATTTCCGAAATTAACCGAGAATAAAAATGGATGTTACTATGCTATGCTATCTCTAAGCATCACTCACAGAGATCAAACGATTTTGATGGTCAATCAAATTTGTCTCATAAGGTATATATGGTTTATGACCTGGTGTTGTCATTCAAATCATCTGATTGACAATCGCGTGAACGTCAATGTTCGTGTTAAATCCACCTTAACTATACACACATCAAGACAGTTTGACAAATGTATGTCCACTCATAAATCAAATTCATTGTTCGTGGTTATCCAGATCCTAAGCAACTGAAACTATATATATGGTCTTTAAAATTTCTTGATATACGAGAACAAGTGAACAACTTGTAATTCAGATGTTTTGTTTTATTTATAACTCGATTGTATTAAATGTATAATTCATACCAAGATGCTGCTGTCGCTTTTAACACCATTATTATATTTTTATAACAGACAATGGACGGTCAGCTCGACCCCAATGATGTTTTAGCTCCTTTCCTTTAGTTGGGGGATTATTATTAATTTGAAGCGCAGCTAACACCGAACCTCTTTACACACAAATTCATATAGCCACGAAACTGGGACAACTTTTGCCAATTTACGTTAAAGCAACGCGGGTCTCTTTTGCAGGTTCTAAAGCAATAGTGTTAAAACTATAGTGTCCTCTTCCGCTACCAAAAGGGTGTGTTCCCGACTGAATGCAGGTATGATGGATTAAAATGAAGTCACGTCTTTGATAAATATAAAATATGTGTAGGATAAAGCACGAGATTGAGGTTATGCTGGGGAAAGAAAGACTGAAGAAAATAACCCGAGAAAAAGAAAAACCGAGACCGGTTTTTAGTCTTTCTTCCCCAGCATAACTTAAGTCGAGGACTTTATCTTGCTTATAAACCATCTATGTTTACATGTACGTCTTCATTAGCTTAGTCGGTACAGAAAAGTAGGAAGTTAAGTCCCATTTCATTTCGTCTTTCACTTCGGTAATATCCCGACGAGAATTATCTGTGCTACATGTAAGAGTGCAGATATTTAGTCCTGTTCATACAGTTGTTAGGAATTAACAATTTTAATGCCATATCAGTTTCCACATGTATTATAATTTTTTTCCGTATTTCTATTACACTTTGTTTAAACAAACATGCCACAGGGAAATAGCAAACGAAAATGACAGTCACATCCCATATAGATACATTTATTCCCGCGCAGAAAAAGAAATTGAGATGGTCAACCCCCTTCAAGATTTTTATCAGATAATTGCGACATGTTGGGCTCTATACGATTAACCATAGATGGCTCGTATGGATGTTAAAAAAATGTTATAGACCGAGAAATCTGATTACATTAATACCGAGTAAATTGGCTATAGGTCTGAATCCGTAATATTAAATAAAGTTGCGTCTCTTAGATTACACAGGTTCGCCTTTTCTTGCACCGGCGTTAAATGACAACATACACTGTATTTAAATGGGTTTAACGTCTTGTCAACACAGTATAAGAATTTTGCCCGGGCAGCGGCGTTTCTGCCTTCCTTGCCGTTTTTCGGCCCATCCAAACGACTTCCGAGAGAATTCACACCCATAAATGATGTCACAGATTCTTTGCGAAGAAAGAAATCGAGATGGCCACCTGCGTTTAAAGATGTTTTCAGATCATTGTGAAACGTTGGGCTCTTTGTGAATAAAAATATCCATTCACATGATCTGATATATACGTTTGTTGTTTGAGGTGTCTGTGTATATTGTGTCATGTCCGAAGGTTTGACTTGTGTAATTGTTATGTGTGTCACCCCTTAACTTACATCGATAAATCAGATTATAACGTCAAGAGAATGACAGGTCTGAACCCGAGCTATTAAATGGGGTTGTCTCTCTTAGACCAGAGGTCCGTCTGTTCATCCTACTTTTCTGCACCGACTGGGCTAATGAAGACAGGTAAACGCCATACTGTGGTGATAGGACTGAAATTTTGCCCGAACAGCTATTGAATTCCAACTGGCAAGGGTTATTTTACGTGCAAGTCAACGTTTTTTTTGTCCCGGTACAATGCTGATGGTCTGACGAGGCAATTATCTCTTCGTTTGGAGAGTACAACAAACCGAGGTCCCGTGTACACATCGGCGTGCACGTGAAAGACCCCTTGGCAGTTGGAATTCGATATAAGAGTAGGCCGCAACGAGAGATTTAACGTCCATTCGACACAAACTAGGTAATTTCGGAACTAACATGGTTCAATTTCATTTCAATAATTCGCTTACGCGTAGGGGTCTTTAGCGTGGGAGGAAACCGGAGGACCCGGAGAAAACTCACCTTGTTGGATAGGCGACCCTACTCCTTGTCACGTACAAACCGGGAAATCGAAACCACGTCAGTTGACTCAAAGAGAGACCTTATGATACAACACGCACGCGCCAACCATTCGGCACCCAACACCCCTGTAGTTGATACCCCATCGCTCGACCCTCTGATTTTTAGTGACGTTCTTGTAACCAGATGGAGTAGGGTTGAATGTTTAGTCACAATTATGTTGAGACCAGCATACGATTATTTTTTCTAGCCACGTGTACAATGTTAGAGGAGTGAGGAATTTTGCTCAGACTGCAGATTTCGTCCCATCGAACGACTAGATAAAACTACCTTGGCAGGCCAGAGTCCGGACAAGTGGGAACATGGACATATTATAAATTGTGGTAACAAGCAAACAGTCAGAGATGAATTAACTAGCGGATTTACGTTTCAAAAATATACCTAACTCATCCATCACGATTTCTACATCTTGCTAGTTGTTACCATTGTTACACTACATTTAATTACCAACACCAGCCATATTTACTCATATTCAAATAAAGTCTGTTGGGGTTTGAATCCCTGCTCCTAACCTTGAAATTGCATCGACGTGTAGCGAGGACAGACATGCATTTTACACCAATCCTGTGAAGGACTACATCTCAATACTTTAAATTGTTATTGGTGTGTAATTCGTCATCATAACTTTGTATAGGCATTGCCGCAAAAAAAAAGAGACGTAACAGAGATTAAGATTAGCCTGTTGCTCAAACAATTAAACTTCAATCTGGATCATATTACAGATAGGCATTAACACCATGAGAAGGGAAATCTTAATTTTGAACTTGATTAATTACGAATGATAATATGGGAAATGGCAAAAAAGATTTGGCGACCTGACAACAACACACACAGATGTGTACAGGTGTTTTATGTAATAGTCTTTAAAATATGTGAAACTATTTACTAAAAATCGGTAACTATACACTATATATATCCGTGAATACCTAGTAAATATATATAGAAGATCGGAAAAGACGTTAACTTGTAAGTGAGTTTTTTTTCTGTAAAGTGAAGATATTGACCTATTTATAGATTGACAAGCAGGGTATATTGTTATAGTATAGTGTGACTGTATAACAAACCTGGGAGTTAAAGTGACTCACGCGTGTTGAACAGTATTAATAAAACTCATACCACTGCAAAAAATAATGTCGTCGGGCACTAGGGGAGCGTTTAAGAAAATAGATACTGATCAAAGAAGGCAAAGCCTCAACGCTACAGAAATGACAGATATGAACAATAAACTCACAATAATGAAAAATAATATGTTAACAAAAGATGATATTAAAACAATAGTAAGTGATATTACTAGTTCGGTCTTGTTAAGCTTCAAGGAAGAATTTAACGCAATTCACGAAAAACTTGATACTACACTGAAAGAAAACGAGCTTTTAAGGAAGGAAAATGATAAACTCAGGGCCGACTTTAATGAATTGAAGGAAACAAGCGAAACTGAGAGACAGAGAATAAACGAAGCCATAAGCATGGCTAATTACAACGAGCAATACTCTCGTAAAAACAATATCCGAGTATCAGGCATACATTTTCCCGACAGTGACGAACCTATGAAAGAAACATTCATGAAGTTTGTTCATAAGCATATTGGAGTTTCGGTATCACCAACTGAAATAACAGCCATTCACCCCCTCCCTTCCAGGAATTTCGATAAACCTAGCCTGATTTTAGTAAAAATGTCGAATTCGGAAGCCAAACGAAACCTAATGATACACAAAAAAATAGTAGCTGAAAAAAACGTGAAATTTACTGACGACATTACCAAATCCAATCTGAGTTTAATGAATAGGGCTAATAACATGGACTGTGTAGAAAAATCGTGGTATTACAATGGTCAGGTATATGCAAAATCTAAAGGAAGAGTAAAAATCAAGATTAACTTATTCGAAAATTTTCGAGACAAACTCATGTCAGCCCCTTTTGACCAAAGAAGACAGTCAACGGATCTTTAAAGCATGATGTAAATATTATTGTTGACACACGCCTCGTACATGACCATGCATTGACCCAATTCGGTTATATGTACAAACACTAATAACCAGTCACAAATATTGTTACGCAAGTACGCTACAGACTGGAAATTTTGGACTAAAATATAATTTGTAAATACCAGTCACAGGCTTTTGTGATAATCATCCAACGAATATATTCAATTAGGTGAGGCTTCTCTCTTATCGAGGAAACCCAAGGGTGGTGGTGACTACGGTGGGACATCAAATATCGTATTCAGAGACACCACAAACACATCTCTTCACCAATATTCAATTATAACTACTAAAATAAGGACGAACTATTATATTTATATCGTTTATATATTTATATCATTTATGTATTTATATCATTTATGTATTTATATCATGTAATGTCATATATCATTATCACTAGATAGTGAATAAGAATAGGCATGCGCAATGGTATAATCAATACAAAATATAGATTGTGTTAATTATACTTATAGCATAAAACACCTTGTACACATCTCTCCAATTTAACAACCTAGGAGGATGAAGCGAACGCGAATTATAACAAACCAGTTTCAACAAGCACCATATAATATACACACATTAATATACAATCACATATACATTATTATTAAATATACAACCATGAAAAACCCCAATATTACCTTAAATAACATCTCGAAGATAATTTATAAAATACAATATTGTCCGTTAAAATGGCAGGAATAAGGGCACTCTCACTTAATGTCAGGGGACTTCGAAATAAACAAAAGAGAGAAAAAGTCTACCTATGGCTAAAAGAGCAAAAGGGTCAAATAATATTCTTACAAGAAACTCATAGTACAAAGGAAGATGAAGACTTTTGGCAAGGAGAATGGGGTGGGACAATTTACTACTCTCATGGTTCAACAAATTCTGCAGGAACCTCAATACTATTCAATTCGAATTTTCAACCAAAAGTCATTAAGAGTATATCAGATGAAAATGGGTACTTTGTTATATTAATAATACAAGCTGAAGAAAAAATTACAGTTCTTGTAAATACATACAGTCCAACATCCGACAGTGATCAAAATGCTTATTTTAATAAACTACGTAATACACTTACAAAAACTCTTTCTAACCAAGAATATGATATAATATTTGTGGGAGGAGATTTCAATAATGTGTTAGATACAAACTTAGACAGAAGTGGGGGTAATTACAGAGTAAAATCCAAGGGATTAGCAGCTTTAAAAGAACTTATTAATGAATATGAATTAGTAGATATATTCAGAATACGAAAACCAAAACTGCGGCAATTTACATGGCGACAAAATAAACCACTTATACAGAGTAGAATTGATTTTTGGTTGACATCAGAGAGTACTCAAAATTATATAAAATCTTGCTCTATTATACGTAATACAATAAGCGATCACTCCGCAGTCTTTATTGAATACGTTATCGTGAATGAAAGAAGAGGTCCAGGTTTATGGATTTATAATAATGATTTAAACAATGATAACAATTACTATAACTTATTGAAAAAGTCGATAGAAGAATGGTGTAGCTCATATCATGATCAATATGATAAGGGGGGGCTATGGGATTTTCTCAAATTTAAAATTAAACATGAAACAATACTGTACTGCAAATGTAAACAAACTATCAAACGAAAATTAAAAGAAACTCTGAATAACGAACTTTATCATTACGAGAATAAACTAGGTAGTGCCAACGTAACAAAAAATATTGAAAACATTTTGAACCGTATTGACGAGGTGAAAATTAAATTGAACAATATCTATGAGGATGAAACTAAAGGGGCAATCCTACGTGCAAAAATTCAGTGGCACGAAGAAGGAGAAAAAAATACAAAATTCTTCCTTGGAATAGAAAAAAGAAACAAAATAAACACGGTTATTCAAAGACTAACGAATGAAAATAACGAAATGATTTCAGACTCTAACAAAATTCAGTTTGAAATTTATAAATTTTACAGAAAATTGTATTCACAAACGAATAAATCTATACAAACACAAAATATTTTTATAATGAATGATAATACACACCCAGTAATTGAAGACAACTTAACACACATATTTGAACACAAGGTTAGTGATTGTGAATGTCAAACTGCCCTCAAATCATTCAAAAATAACAAAACACCAGGTAACGATGGACTTACTGTTGAATTTTACAGAAAACACTGGCAACTTGTAAGGGTCCATGTACTTAATTCATTCAACTGTGCCTTCGAAAATGGAACCTTATCTAATTCGCAGAGACAGTCAGTAATAAAATTAATTCCAAAATCCGGAAAAGATAAAACTCAACTAACTAACTGGAGACCAATTAGTTTAATTAACGTAGATGTAAAGATCTTAAGCAAATCCTTATCCATAAGACTAAAACCATTCCTTAACGACCTCATTCATCCAAATCAAACAGGCTTTGTGCCTGGTAGACACATACAGGAAAATACCAGGATAATAAGTGACTGTTTTACTCTAGCAGCCCAGAAAAAAATCACTGGGATATTATTAGCATTAGACTTTCAGAAAGCCTATGACAGTGTTGATCATAATTATCTATTTTCAGTGCTTAGATATTTTGGCTTTCAAAAAAACTTTGTGAGGTGGATTAAGACCCTTTATCATAATATTACATGTACTGTTATGAACAATGGTTTCTCAACGAAGCACTTCCTAGTAAGTAAAGGAGTTAGACAGGGGGATCCAAGTAGCTCAAACCTTTTTAACCTTGTTTTAGAAACATTATGTCAAAATATTAGAAACTGTAAATATATTGAAGGCATAGAATTTGGACAAAAATCATTAAAACTGACCGCCTTTGCTGATGACATCACTTGTTTACTGAAAAACTTCAAATCAGCAAGACACCTTTTCGAAATATTAAAGAAATTTAGTAAAGTATCCGGTCTTGAAATCAATGCAACCAAAACCGAGATAGCAGACCTAAATAGTAAAACTGAAAATATACAATCCATTGCTAATGAATTCGGAATAATTTTACAGAAAGAAAAAATTAAGATTTTGGGAATCTATTTCACAAATGATAAATGTTTAAGCAATAAATACAACTATGAAGAAAGGATTTCGGATATCAAAACAATACTGAATAGGTGGAAAAAAAGAAATTTAACATTAATAGGCAAAATCCAGGTTATAAAAACGTTCTGTATCTCTAAAATACTGTACCCAACATTAACGATAAATATTCCAGAGTATATCATTTCAAAGTTTAATACGATTATATATAACTACCTGTGGTCAGGCCCAGATAAAATAAAACGAAATGTTATTTCCCAACAATTTGAAATGGGGGGTTTAAATATGATAAACATTAATGAATTGTTGAAAAGCCAGAGTATCTTTTGGATAAAAAAAATATACTCCGAACAAGAACAACCATGGAAAATTATTTACGAACATATCCTACAAAATCAGAATGGATATTTAATACCGTTATCTAACTTCAATATTAGAGACATTATCTCGACACCCTTTTATACAAATCTATTTCAAAACTGGTATAACATATACACGTGCTATATTGACGGATTGGTTCCCTTAAGAAATCAATTGATTTGGAATAACCATAATCTAAGAATTAACAATAAGTCTTCAATCAAGAATATATTAATTAACGATAACATTTTATTTGTTGAGGATATCGCAGACATCAATCTTTCCAAATATGATAATGATCTTATCAAGTTAATGGAGATCAATCAAATTTTGGTTAACATTAAAAAGGTAAAGGAAACAATATCGGAAACGGAATACAGTTGGAATACTAAAATTTTTGACAATAGATTAAATGTAAATTTGGATAATTTTTTAGAAAAATTATACAAAAAAAATATATCAAATATAACCTCAAAAGACATTTATAAAAAACTTGTACAAAAGAACTACACAAAACCACCAGCTATTGCCAGGTGGGAAAAAAATTATAGTATTGCCCTAGAAGAAGACCAAGTTAAACACATTTTTACACAGATACGAAGAATAACTAGAGATTCAAAAATGGTGACATTTCATTTTAGATATATACACCATGTAATTTACCTTAACGATCGATTATATAAAATGAAATTATCTAACTCATTACTGTGTGATTTTTGTAATTCTACAATTGAAAATATCGATCATCTCTTCATTCAATGCGAATATGCTCAATTAGTATGGCAGAAACTACATGAAATATTAATCTATAATAATATATATATTAATCTTACTAGTATAATTAAACACTTAGGTATAATTATACATGAGAATTTAAAAAATGAAAAAGAATTAAATACTGTTAATTTACTTATATTGTTATCAAAATACTATATCTACTCATGTAAGGTCAAAAAAAGTGTTCCAAATACCAGAAGTTATACTTCATACATCGAAATGAAAACTAAGATAATATACAACACAGAAGACGGACTCAACATCCTGAAGATAAAACAAAATCATTAAAAATATTTATTCATATATATAATATACATTTCGTTATGTTCTCTATATAGGTAATATTTATTCAATCCTAGTTTTTAGATTATCTACAGATTTATATTTATACTTATATTCATGATTTATATATGCATGTTTTATATATATGTATATGTATGTTGTTGGTTAATAAACTGGGTTTTTTTAAAAAAAAAAAAAAAAAAAAAAAAAAAAAAAAGATTTGGGTCGGAGTTTCTGGCAATAAAAATACAGGGTTGGTCGGATTACCGTAAACATGGGTGGATGTCTTTTTTTTTGGCTTTATAATTTTTAAACAGTTGGAATTAACTGAAACATGTGTGTTGATGACCATCAGCAGACTGGTATTAACAAACTATAGTCTGGATTATCAACGCTGTTCAGGAGAGTTCACAAAAAATGTAAGCGTGAATTAACGTTCAGTTAGTCAAGTTCCACTGCAAAGTTCCTAGTAAATATTGTAACAAAGTGTTGAAGCCATATCCGTTTTGAGTTTTCATGGCAGTGACAAGAGGACTGATCCCTCAAAGTTTGCACCACTTTTCAAACGGATGCAACTTTATCGATGTTGCCAATAACGGCCAACTTAACCCGCCACCTGTTCCAGCTACTGTCAAGATTAGTCGAAGCTCGAGATTTGCATAATTCAATGCTTTCTACACTTGCCCCCATGGACTTTTAACGCAGCAGCTGCTAACTGCATAACACTGGGAAATCTTTCAAATGTGGACACAAGTATGAAATTTTTTTGTGATAAAGTCATACCAAATTATCCTCTTTTTTTTATTGAATCTTAACATAAATCCCCACAAACTTTGTACAATTCAGATTTTGCGTAAAGGCAAGGGCCATAACCGAAGAAGTTTCGGTGTCATGCAAAATCGAACTCTGCCAAGATCTTTTGATCGATAAAATATATCGTAAGTTTCATCTGAAACGGGCCAAACGCTGTGGCCTCTGAAGGGTCCACAACCTTCGTACATATTCTACAAATTATACGTAAAGGGTAGGGGGCCGTAACCCAAGAAGTTGCGGTCCGACGCGCACTAAAAACGAAGCTCTTCCAAATATGTGGGATATAAACACTCGTTGATCAAACTCGGATTAAAATTGTGACGAACAATTAAACGTCCAGACGTCCGGATGGATGGACATGGACGACAACATAATACGTCCACGGGAAAATGTGGGCAAATAAAAATCCTCACAATCGGTCCAGTGGGTATAATTCTCAATCTGTTTCACAGAGGATTACGAAAGTTTTCTAATATCGCTGTAAAAGATGACTACCTTTAACACGTGACGTCTCATCACGCGGCGTCAATCATTGGCTCAATAGCGCGTGCGTTTACATAAGACGTTACTAGTTCGGGCGGAATGGAGTCTTTTACTCATTTTAATACCCATTTACACTAAATAGGAAATAATGTTTACCTACAAATACGTCAAACGTCTTTATTTATTTTTCTAATAATAAAAAAAATGTTTTAGAATTTAATTTGTCGGAGGAAAAAAGTTAATATTTATGGCTCATTAAGTCGCATCGATGTCATGCTTATAAGTGATTGTCGCGGCTTAGCGAATATTCACTGCTGATCAGTGTGTATAGCCACGTTTACACTTGGCCGCGATAAGCGTGTCGTTCTGGGCAAGGTACCAGGCCGCGATAAATTTCAAGAAATTGACCCGTTTACATTACTCTAAAATAACCGGTCTCAGAACCGTGCCAAGCACGCTAAATGTGAAACTCTTCACAGAAAAGTTAATTTCAGTCCCTATACAAATTACCCAGATGAAAACAATTATGATGGTTGATTTAGTTTGAGCAGTCATTTTGACAGAACTGATGACAGAGCTGTCAAAGTTTGCGGGGGGAAAGGTCAAGGTTCATTTTGCGCATGCACAGTAATCCGTGCTCAGACCGGTTAGCGTTTACACTACGAAAATTTAAAGCGAGCCGGTCCTGGTACCGTTCCGAGACAACCTCACTTCAGTGGGCCAGATTCATGGCACCGTACCTGGCGCGACACGCTTACGTTTGACCAATTTAAACTACAAAAAAGCGAAGCGTGCCGTACCTGGTACGCTTAAAATTTGTAATGTAAACGGGGTTTATAATTCTGTTATAGAAAGGCCGAAAATAGCGGCCAATTTGAAAATTCAAGGGGCTAACGGGATTTTCTTAATAAATGACCCTAAACGGACACCCATGCAAATTTTCGTTTAGAAAGATTGTTAAACTTAGCCACCCCAGTAAAGACTATTTCCTTCAATATTAGATTTCCAGGGGGTTGGATGGCCGAATGGTTAGCACGTGCGCGCTGTATCATAAAGTCTGTCATTCAGTCAAAAGGCGTGATTTCGAATCCCCGGTTGTACGTGACAATTCCTTAAGGAGTAGGTGTGCCTTCCA
The DNA here is from genome assembly GCF_932274485.2 of Patella vulgata. Taxonomy (NCBI): domain Eukaryota; kingdom Metazoa; phylum Mollusca; class Gastropoda; family Patellidae; genus Patella; species Patella vulgata. Next base: position 48,112,145 of record NC_065880.2, read on the forward strand.
ACCTCGTGGGTTTTCTCCGGGTTCCCCGATTTCCTCCCACTGCTAAAGACCCCTACGCACAAGCGAATTATTGAAATAAACTGAATTAAATAGGCCTATATTAATATAATATATATATATATATATATATAAAAGCATAACTGGCGATTTCGGCGTTCATCGTATCTTATCTTCACAAAACGTATATATTATATATACAGAAATATAAAAGTTTTTGAAAAAAGAACTACATTATTTGTAATCGACAAATAATGTAGTTCTTTTTTCAAACACTTTTATATTTTTGTGTATCTAATACCTAAGAGTAGTTATCTTCAACTTAAAGATAATTATATTATTATATATATTATTATATATATTATGTTAGTCGGGAAATGACCTAGTTTGTGTCGAGTGGACGTTAAATCCCATTTCTCTTTCTCTCACTATATTAGATTTCCAAGATCTGGAGTCCAATCGATTTCTAATTTTGTGCAATATTGCCAGATGATATTTGCGTTCCGTGTTCAGTTTGTCTTTCCAAGTAACACCCAAAGACAGATGTAGGACACTCTTCAATAATCTTTCAGCGGATTTTACAGATTTATCTGTATCGTAGGTGGATTTGTGGTTGGCAGATTACTAAGGTCCGTTCATACTACATCCGTATCCGTATCTGTAAATACGTGCATGAATACGTACTGGTATACTTTAGTCATTTTTAGAGAAAGGGTTCAAATAGAATCCGGCACGCATTGCGCACAAAAACAACTGCGTCCGTTAAGCCGGATTGATTGCTCCCAGAGCGTATTTTTGTAAAATGCGTCCGCATTTCGGCTAGTGAGCCGAGCTTTAGCCAATCAGCGAGTACTTTCCCCTTATTACATCATCTTCCCAAATAGAAACTCAATCTCTGACAGACAATTCAGCCTTGAAAGCCGGACGTTTTCACGTTTTCTATTTGAACGGCAAAACGCGGATACGGATGCGGGTGCGGATACGTTTATGGATACGGATTTAGTATGAACCGAGCTTAAGGGTTGAAATAGAATCCGGCACGTATTGCGCACAAAAACAACTGCGTCCGTGAAGCCGGATTGATTGCTCCCAGAGCCTATTTTTGTAAAGTGCGTCCGGCATTTCGGCTAGTGAGCCGAGCTTTAGCCAATCAGCGAGTACTTTCCCCTTATTACATCATCTCCCCAAATAGAAACTCAATCCGTTCCAAGAAAAGCCTGGCCTTGTGTGCTGTGGATTTGTGTAGTCTTGTGAAGAAAACAACATGGACAAGACAGAGGAAATAATCATCCTTGTGGAGAGAAATCCCATACTATATGACAAAACAGAAAACAATACAATTCTTGCACCAGGTGGTGGTATTCTCCATATTTCTTCCTTCTTTGTAACAGTTCATGGACCCCTACTCTCTTGTTTCCCCTCATAGCACACTGTATGGCGTATGCCCGTCTTCATTAGCTCAGTATAGGAGCAGAACAGTAGGACGTTAAACCCCATTTCATTTCATTTCTTTTTTCTCTTTCGTCTTAAGGTCCACAAATACAAAAGAAAGACTTCCTCTGTGTCACTGTCAGACTCCATGATTGCAAATGACAATATGTTATCACCGACAGACAATTCAGCCTTGAAAGCCGGACCTTTTCGCGTTTTCTATTTGAACGGCAAAATACGAAAATACGGATGCGGGTGCGGATACGGATACGTTTATGGATACGGATGTAGTATGAACCGAGCTTAAGCGTTGGTCGACAGACTACAATCAACGCATTTCTGAGCGCTCCCAATAAAACCGAACAATAAAATGGAAAGAAATATTGAGCCACATGAACGAACGAATTGGCATTATCAATCCTATCAGACAAGTCCTATAGATTCAATGCTGGATTTCCAGACTACAGCCGCACTTGAATGCGACACATATGGTAACCAGTACTTACATTTAATATTTATAACTTGTAATGGAACATGTTATTATTTGGAGTATTTATGTGGTTTTGACGAAGGGGGTTGTTTCTGGTCTTAGCTTTTAAAAGTCTATAGGACCAGAACATGTATTTTAAATATCAAGCGTCTTAAATTAATAATCCCAGTAAAACGATATGACCCTTTAATGGAATATTTAAAGAACGACAACGACTGGATAAAATAGATGGAATATTCAACTGGTTCGTTTTTTCAGAAAATAATTAGAAGGTTGGCTAATGATATACATTACAAAATTTGTATGGCGTCAAATCTAATCGAATAACACGAGTGTTTTTTCAACATAGCGATAGCCGGATGGTATACGCGTCTGATTAGAATGAACAATTGGGAAATATATTCAAGGTTGAAAGTAGTGCCACATCTAGATTGCAAATCGATAATAGAATTTCTCAGATAGTCTTCAGTTACACAGGGATAGGGTACAGATTTTGAGAGCAGCACAGATGAATAATATGTATAGCATCATATTAGGTTTAGCCTTTTTTGGATTTTTTCGGATATTCGCAGCTGTCGGAGTAAGTAAATGTTCTGAAGAACTTCGCAAATGTGAAAGTGAAAGAGACCAGACTATTAGAAAGGCCAAAGACGACATAAAAAAAATATGTCCAGCATGGCAAACATACGTACAATGCCAAGAACTTGCCAAAACTTTTTGCAATATTGACAGCTATGTTCAAAAGTCCATTGACTTTTTCAAGCAAAAGATTCGAAAATCCTGCGGAAAGGAATTAAATGCTGCGATATGTGGGAATGCTTCATATTGCTTGGATTCATTGGCAGCTGAACTTAGAGAGAAGGAAAATTCGTTCAAGACAAACCCGTACAAGACGTGTAACCATTTCACAAAATATCTTGAATGTGAAGCAGATTATGAAACAAGATGCCGTTCCCCGTCTATCACTGGAGACAGTTTAACTTTCCGATTGCTGCACAACGTAACACGCCGTTATTGTGATCAGATTTTAAAGCCGTATCCCTTTGATAAATGTTTGAACTTTTCTAGATGCAGTAAACGAATTGATCTTTCAGAATTTGGTCCATCGTTTGACATCGCGGGTAATACATCTTTCTGGTGTGGTTATTTGAAACGTTCTTTATCCTGTGCTAATGATGCTGCGTTAGATGAAGAGTGTACGATGGCACAAAATACGGCAATGAAGCTTCATATCCATATTCTGCTAAGAAGTAAACTAAACAGTTCTTGTCCCCTGGAAGCAACTTTGCCATTGTTAACATCACCAATTATTATCGACGATTCGACGAATGGATCTGGTACAGTCGTAAACTTTGTTAATTTGATTATTGTCGTATCTGTGCAGTTGTTTACCATTATTTAGTTTAATTATCAAACGTTTTTTTTTGTTTCGAGTAAATGCTTTGGATATTCAACAGCTGCTTTATGTGCACCTTTCCAGAGTAAGAATTGTCAACTACTGTCTTGTACAAAGTATAATGTAGTGCGTCATGGTCTTTGTTTAATTTATTCATTTCTTATCGTTCAGATAAAAATTGTAAACCAGCAAGTTTCAACATTTATGTCGATTCCCTAATATAGAAATGGGTTTTCATATAGCTGGTTCATGTGAACAATATACCAGTCGATACTTCTATTTCTATAGCTTCCTTATACATGTACAACTAGTAATGATCTGATTTAGTGTGATATCCGACTTCTTAGATACAGTGATATAATATTCTCAATGTTGTCATATGTCTTCCTTGATTGAAGTGTGTTCATTATGTACTTAATCAAAATAAAATAGGATATACAATATTTGTGTATCAATTAAGTTTGTATAATTTGCCTTCAGCTCTTCTTGGGAAATAAAGTTAGAAATGTGTTTCGTGGTATTCATCTTCAAATTATACACATATACCAGTCAATGTATGAAAAAAGGGCGTCAACCTCTAAAATATTACAAGATAAGGTTTTTGATGGTTTCTGGTAGTGTTAAGTGTACTGAATAACATTCTAAAAATTTACCAAAATGAAAGTACTGGAAAGTCACAGATTTTGAGGGTAAATGCCAGGTTCTTTTTTTAAAAGAATGGTCAATTTACGAAAAAGGGAGACACCCCCCCCCCCCCCCCCCGGCCCAACAATTGCATGAAAAGGTTTATTGGTGGTTTCTGGTAGTGTTAAGTGTACTGAATGATATTCTAAAAGTTGACCACAATGGATGTACCGGAAAGTCCCGGATTTTGAGGGTAAATGCAAGTTTTTTTTTTAAAGATGAGTAGTGGTTAGCGACCAGTTCCTGGTAAAAAAAATCATCTTAGAATTCTCAATTAAGGATAACTGACACGTCTATTTGCCAACGATATTGACTAACCTCTTGGTATACAATTTTTATTCCGGAACATATCTCATAAGCCGTTAAATTTTGAGGATAAGTTCCTTTAAAAGGTAAAACTTCAGACAAGCATAAAGTCGTCAATTTTTAAGAGAAACAAATGAAACTGATACTTTTCCTCTGTTCACGTATATTTTACTAATAAGAAATTGAAACACATCTGACTTAGTTTTTGGTTGCAATTATTACACTGAACACATATCAGAAGCCATTTTGATTTCAAACTTGCATTTTCCATACATGCATACATAATACTATTTGGTTGTTAATTACTAATAAGACAGGGGCTGCGTATCCCTGTCTACATTTTCCATACATGCATACATAATACTATTTGGTTGTTAATTACCAATAAGACAGGGGCTGCGTATCCCTGTCTACAATTATCATAATACATACGTGTACCTGAAAGCAAGTTTGATTTAAAGTATTGAAGGTATTGATTTAAAACATTTAAGTGGGTAAAACGTATGTTATTGTAAATTTTTATGCTCACATTACTTGTATTTGTAACTTGTGAGATTTGTCCTACAACTCCCTTATCACCAATAAACAACAAGAAAGAACAAAACACATTTTCTGTTGGAATTCATTGTTCATTACATTTTTGAAAATCAATATAACCGACCCAAATACTGTTAAGTTAGGGTGCTTAGCATTCAGTTAGTGATAAGTTGAACGTTTGAACATTAAAATCTGTCCCATGAGGTACAAGAGTAGATTGCATCCACGAACTTGACACATCACTTACCCAATTAGAATATCTTCAGGAAAATGAAATCCTTTGGGTGATAAATTGGAATTAACCGTGCGATTGAGAAAAGAGTTATTTTTCTACATAATTTTAGTTTGACGACGCCAACTTGTAAGAAGACTCGAATACAGGTTTAAATGAAAATCCTGCTTTTTTTAATATTGATAAGATATCAATTTTAGCTCTATAGGAACAGGAAATAGCCTATTTGCAGCCCACCCAGCTAGCCTTTCGTAACAAAGGTTAATACTGCCGAGTTCTAAAACATTCCATCAAGCACTTTTTTACACGTGTTGTTGTTAAAGCTGTCATAAGTTTTAGCGTAAATAAAGAGATTTGCGATCGAATTGCTATAGAGTTCTTCTTTAATACGACTAAGTCCAAATGAGCAATCACTGCGAATTTGAACAAATCCAACATGAACTACACTGCAGAGCATTCACAAGAAAAGTTCGACGGACTTACCAGCAGTGACGAACATCCTTGACGACAAAATTTGTTGGCATAAAAGAAACAAAGGTACAGTCTAATTTTAATTAGATAATTCACAAACCGGCCACAAGAGAAGTCTGAATAATTATGCCTATTTTATCATTTGCCAAATCTAGGAATACATTATAATTTAATGTTAATCTTTAGAACCACATTGAAAGAGTGTTGTTGTTGTTTTTTTTAAATATATATAGACAGCCATGTAGTTCTCGTAGGGAAAAGATGTAGGAATTTCCATCAGCAGACTCGCCGAGTCTGCATGGGAGCTGGTTTTAGAGAATGACTTTATTATAACTATGTAACCTATATGTAGCAGTGCTTAATATAAAAGGTAGAGCCGAAATCTGGTATTTGTTGTTCTTGTTGATGATATCATTTAAGATGCAGTATATTCAATCACAACATGAAGCTGTCATTAATGTCGGATGCCAGAGTGGCGTTTAAAGGTACGTCCTAACCAGTTAAGGTTTAATACATATATGCGACCAGAAACAATACTAGACGATAATGCATGGGTTATGTATTGTTTAATGGTCGAGAGCGAGACATTAAGTAATATATTGTAACAACATGAGGGCCGTAGGCCCGAATGTTTTTACAATATATTACGCAATGTCGTAAGCTCGAGACCATTAAACATCTTAAAATACTGACACTCCGCACGAGCTTTTACGTCACACTAGTCCAATATCTCACTGGTATGAATAAAGTACTATTGGCAAGTTGCCCGTACGATTATTTGAAATAATGGTACGCCAACATCAAAGGGTGACGTCACATCTGTATTTTAAGTATTGTTTAATGGTCGAGAGCGAGACATTAAGTAATATATTGTAACAACAAGAGGACCGTCAGGTCCGAGTGTTTTTACAATATATTACGCAATGTCTCAGCTCGAGACCATTAAACATCTTAAAATACAGACACTCCGCACGTGCGTTTACAGTGAAATACGTCACTCGAGTCTAATATTTGACAAGGTACGATTGGCAAGTTGCCCGTACGATTATTTGAAATAATGGTACGCCAACATCAAAGGGTGACGTCACATCTGTATTTTAAACACTTTTATACCGGTACTATACTATTTATACTATTATACAAGTTTCGGTCCAATTTTTAGGTAATTCGGGCTCAATCATACTCAATCATAATTATGATGTTAAGGTGATATATTTTAATGGTTTTGAAAATAAGGTAAAAAATGCTGACCTCTTGAGGGTCCACGAGCTCAAAAAGTGATATTTCGTACAATCAGGGGTCATTACGATTCAGTATGCGCCAATATGGAAAGGAGCCCAGACCTTTGGGATATATCAAAATTGGATGAAAATTCGAACCTCTGGATGGTTCCACAGCCTGGGTATTACATTTTGTCGGACAGTTTCGGTCCAATTTTCACAAAATTTGAACTCAGTCGTAATTATGGTGTTACGGTGATATATTTGAACGGTTTTGACAATCAAATAAAAACTGTGAGGTATAGAAGGCCCACTAGCTAAAAATGTCGAGATCTTTTGGTTATAAACATACATGGTCAGTTTCATCAAAATCGTATAAAAATTGTGACCTCTAGAGTGTCCACAAACCTTGGTATTATTATGCATATATTTGCCAAGTTCAGAATTGCAGGAACAACCATCGACTGTGTTTGCATGGTAAGGGATTAGAAAAGAAATAAAATTTCACTTCATCCTAGGATGGTGCCCGCCGCCCCCGTCAATCAAGAATTGCTTCCGCCGGCCCTGATATATACTGATCACTGTAGCCCAACCTGCTGTAAACGGTGTGCTAAAAATTTCATAACAAACAATATTTAACACTAAATGATCAATAACTATTATCCCCAATCGGCATTGATACATATAAATATAAATGGACAAATGTTAAAGATAAAGACAATGTCAATCACCCAGACCAAAAATTCCTGGATTGTCTGTTTTCTCTAGGAGAAATTGTGGATAGAATACATAACAACAGATTCTTAGAACATTCATTTAAATTGAGTGTTGACCAGTGATTCTGGAATGTTTGAATTTCTTCCCACTTTTTTGTACTATTTACCTGACATAACATTATATTATATTGCTATCATATTCAATGAACCCACATCTGTGTTAGTTAAATAGGGGAGTTTACGAGACAAGTCTAAAATCTAAAAATAACACAATACTTGTATTACTTGTATATACTTCCTTGTCATAATGTAAATGTAAATCACTGTAAAAGATATAACCACTATAATTTTTACTGGATATCAAAGTAACAAGGATATAAATTAGATTAAGTTTACCTGTGGTAAAGCATTTTAATTTCTGTTATTATTTTTATAGTGATTAATTTAATACTTGGTAATGCTGAGAATTTTATCATGTAGTATGAATTAATTCAGTTTATGAAATACATGTGCAGAGTTTCAGAACTGGGATGTGAACTTAAGTATTTGACAAAAACTGTACAGTCAAATTGCCTATGGTAGTCTCAAATGAAAGAATATTTATGAGGATTAAACATGTCAATAAGAAAATGGAATGTACACTTATGAGATTTTGGATATGATCATTATATAATTTCAGCAGGATCTATTCAATATTAAACAGGTATGTTATTAGAGGTTCACAGTTCAAACAATCATTTCAGAACTTAGGATTAAAAAAACTGCTTCGAAATATTATACATTATACATTTTTTAAAAATAGATAAATTAGGTCTTCATAGTTGCCTTTCAACCTTAAGACTATTTAGATATTTTGCTCTTTTGTCACCACAAAAATAAAGGGCCAAGTATTTCAATAACTTGTATTCTTCAAACACCATCACATATTGCTGTATAAAATCAACGTCTAAAGATGCATTATGTAAGATTTAGATAAAGAGCTGGAAGTTCTTGCTGTTGTAGTTCAAACATATAGATAATAAAAAATGAATATATTGAAAATTTCATTCAAATTACTTTATTCTGAGCTAAGTTATGACTGTTTAACGATATAGCGTAGATTGTTCATTATCGTAGCAATGGTGATTGACAACCGAGAGTTAGACTTGATTGCCCATTTTATTGTTATACTTTTAAATTTTGAGGATGTGTAAATCTATCTAAAACTCCACCATCCGATGGTCTAGAGAGTTGATTTGAAGCCAAAAGAAAGATCTACAATAGACAGATTTATGTCTTACATAATGCATCTTTAATTAGTGGTGTATTCAGGAGTTTGGGGAGGGAATTTTTTATCCCAAAAATTAAACCACGTTGACTAATTTCAATAAAATCTCTATTCAAACATAATATTAGTGTCTGTTGATGACCTCATCTGACAAGAGTTAGCTTACATGCCTAAGTAATATTGTGACATGAAGGCCAATGTCGTACTGCATGATTACACAGGGACAATATAAGTATAAGTATCATATCATTTATGTATACAGCAAGTAACAAAATTATAACTTTACCAGGATACAGGTATACCCATGACCTAGTAGTTCAAAGAAAAAGTTCAACAAAGCAGGTTATTATGCTTAGTCATAATAAGTACACTATTAAAATAAAGACTTCTTTATCACTCAATAACACATTCTACAGTAAATATCGCTTGTGTGATAACTTTCATAATCTACTGTACATATATCCTTAGGAGATATCACTTTACATGAATTTGATTGGTCAATTAAACAACGGCTGCCAGGCACAATATACGCCCACATTTTGCAAGAGATGGATAGAGAACAAGCTAAAAACAACCAGCGGCTGCCAGGCAGGATACGCCCACATTTTGCAAGAGATGGATAGAGAACAAACTAAAAACAAACAGGATTTTTGGTCTGCAATGCGCAAATATCAAAAGGGACTGAGATCTTTGGGACATAATGATATATCAGAATCCGATAAAAAATGTGACCTCTAGAGGGTCCACAACCTTTGTATTGCATACTTTTACACAATTTGCATACAGAGAGCGGCCATTTTGTTGGGCAGTTTCATTTCGATTTTCCCGAAATTCGAATTCAACCGTCATTATGATGGAATGGTGAAATATTTAAATGGTTTTTAAAATCGGAAAAAAAATTTGTTACCTCTAGTGACTCCGCAAGCTAAAAATGCGATTTGCGGCCATTTTGTTGGGCAGTTTCATTTCGATTTTCCGGAAATTCGAATTCAACGTCATTATGGTGGAATGGTGAAATATTTAAATGGTTTTTAAAATCGGAAAAAAAATTTGTTACCTCTAGTGACTCCGCAAGCTAAAAATGCGATTTTCGAACAATCAGGAGCCATAATCCAGGAAGTTACGTTCAGATATACGCGATTATCAAAAGGATCCAAGATCTTAGTGTGTAATGGTGATATATTCACATGGTTTTTTTAATTTGGATAAAAATTGTGACCTTAATTTGGATAAAAATTGTGACCTTAACAACAGGCTAAAAACATGATTTTTCATACAATCAGGGGCCATAATTCTGGAAGTTATTACCTGATATGCCTGAATATCGAAAGGAACCAAGATCTTTGGGTTATAAACTTACATTTCAAGTTTCATCAAAATCAGAAGAAAATTGTGACCTCTAGAGGGTCCACAACCTTGAGAATGAGGGGCGGCCATTTTGTCTGTCAGTTTTGGTCCGATTTTTACGAAATTCGAACTCAACCATCCTTAGGGTGTAACGGTGTTATACTAAAACTTTTTTTTAAATCGGATAAAAATTATGACCTCTATAGGGTCCACAAGCTAAAAACACAATTTTTCGTACAATCAGGGGCCATAATTCAGGAAGTTTCGGTCCGATACATGCCAATATTGAAAGCAACCAAGATCTTTTGGGGATAAAAATATATTTCAAGTTTCGTCAAAATCGGATAAGAATTGTGACCTGTAGTGTCCACAAACAATTGTGGACGGATGGACGAACAGGGGCGATGACAATATACGTCCACATGAAAATGTGGGCGTATAAAATAACATTGCCAAAGACTCGTAGGAGATTCTTTTAATGTTGAAGAATTAAAAAAAAAAATTTTCAAAGATCAAAAAATCTATTGATCAATAAATGAAACTGCTGCGGATGCTATGTTCCTGTCGATCTATATCTCTCAACCAATCAAAACTAAGATTAATAGTTATGCTGGCAATTGTTGACCTATTTTAAAATTCCAAACAAATACAAAAGACTAACAGAAAGACACAGAGCAATAATTCTTTGGTTCCTGTACATTGTTAACATTCATAACATTGACAAATTTAAATTCAGTGACAAGGTTGTGTGAATTTTTGGGGCTGCAAATTAAAAAAAAAACAAACAGATGCCTCTCCAACCATTTTCAGCTTTAGTCATAGAAAGAATAAAAAGTCTGAATTATTAATTGGCAGATGGAAAAAGTCTTGAGCAAGCAAACTATTCTAACGGTACATACGGCTGGACTATATGACGTCGTACGTAGTAAACTATGACATCACACTTTTGGATACAATGTCGGCACTCACTCGCAATGTTTATCTTCATAATTAACTGTATTAATAACTTTTTTCAGTAGAGAAAACCTTTTAATTATTAGAATTATATACATTAATAATTTATTTTCCAGAGAATGTCTTTCCTTTAATATTATAAGACGTAATTAATGAAATAAAATGAAATGGAGTTTAACATCCTACTTTTCTGCACCAACTGGACTGATGAAGCAGGCTTACGGCGTACTCTTATTTCGAATTCTAACTTTCAAGGGTTCTTTTACGTGCATGTCAATGTGTACACAGGACCGTGTTTTTTCTTAACATCCAACCGACTAGACACTGTCCTTGCCAGGCCCTCCAGGATTCTTTTACGTGCATGTCAATGTGTACACAGGACATCAGTTTTTTGTCCAATCCAACCGACTAGACACTGTCCTAGCCAGGCCCTCCATCCTCAACCACTGACAAGGGGAAAATTACATACAGGACATAGATCCCTCCCAGATAGTACCTTCTATTTACAGTCTTTATCTTTTGTTCTTTTCTCCCCTTTCGCATTTCCACTTTTGAATTGACATTAATTTATGCCAGAGTTTGGTGAACACTTATGCTTTAGAGGTGGAATGGTAACAGAGGGAAATTAATGATGTCATATGTCCATATGTATGAGTTACCTGGGTTTGTCTTCTTACAAATGATACATCAAATTTGTGTATCTAAAAATTTTAATTGTAAACTTCGTATACAAGCATTGGAGCAATACATGGACAGAGACCATTTTCGACACAAGCCAACAGTGAGGCTGATGTCCCCCGCCGAAATCCCAAAATAAATAGATGACACATATTAATTTATCAGACATTTATTTTTTTCAAAGTATCAAGCAATCAAACTGATTATCAACGATACACTAAGTTTCATCACTCTCTATATATCGATAGAATCAAAGTTATCTTGCCCTAAAGCATCAACCAATGAAATTGCTTAGCTCTGCTTAGTTTAGCTCAGATGTTAATCATTGAACTCAGTCAAGACATTCACCTAATGAACATCTACATCAAGTTTAAACATTCTACCTCAATTAAAAGTTGTTATGTTCCAAAGTCTTAACCAATCAAATTGCTTATCGCTCCTTTTATATTAGCCTAAGCAGAAAATACTCATCATCGATTTGAACTTAGTCAAGGTAATAATATAATGAATCTATACTCAGAGTTTCATCACTCTCACTTAATTATAACCAAAGTTATCATGCCAAAGCATCAACCAATCAGATTGCTTATCTCTGCTAACCGTAAGCAGACAATGTTTATTATCAAACAGTGAATGCCTACACCAAGTTTGAACATTCCACCTCAATTAGAATGAAGAGTTATTGTGTTCCAAAGTCTCGACCAATCAAATTGCTTATCACACTGCTTACCCTGAGTCGATAATGTTCATTAGTCAAGGTACTGATGTAATGAAACTATACACCAAATTTCATCACTCTGACTTAATTAGAACAAAAGTTATTGTGTCCCAAAGCAATAAACAATCAAATTGCTTATCTCTGCTTACCCTACGCAGAAAATGCCCATCTTCGAACTCCATCAAGGCATTGACCTAATAAACACCTACACCAAGTTTGAACATTTTAGCTCAATTAGAAGGAGAGTTATTGTGTCCCAGACAGACAGACGGATGGACAGACAGACAGACCGACAGACAAATCCATTTTAATAGTCCCCTACTTTCTTCAAAAGGCGGGGGACAAACATAGAGACAAGAAACAAGAATTATCATTAAAGTCAATGGGAGAATATGTAGTGGTCTGTCTCCTACATTATTATATTTTAGACAGCCTACTAACATGATACTGATTCTGGTTGACTTCAATTATCTTATTAGCTGTTCACATACAAGCTATATCTCACCTATATACACAGGCCAAGTTTTAAAGAGTGATTATTAGAAACTGGAATCAAAGAGGCATTGTATCAAAGACCTACAAATGTCTTCCCTCCTGTCTGACCATTGTGAACCAAAACGTAACTATTCTGTTCCCGTCTCTTTAGTTTTCAGTCTCCTCTATATATATGGCTAAATGGTCTTCCTTGTTACCTGGACAATAAATCTGTCAATATACCTTTACCACATCAATAGTCTTTCTGTAATAGAAAAGAAATGAAATGAAATGGGGTTTAATGTAATACAAGGCTAATGAAGATGGGCATATGATATGCAATGTTCACTGAGGTAAATTTTGCTCAGGCATCAAATTCCAAATGTCAAGGGTTCTTTTGCGTGCATGCAGGACTAAGTGCTGTTCTCTGTCAGGCCTTCAGTCCTACACCCCTAACACAGGATCGAACCTGGAACATCCTGGTTAGTGAGGCAGCGCCTTAGTCACAGATCCAACGTGGCTTCCTTTATAGATTAAGCTTTATGATACAATGTGGTCATTAATACACAAAGCCATTTATATCCATAGACGCTGCGATTAAGTGGCTGAAAAAAAGTTGGCAGAGGATCAACCAGGAATTTACTTATGCTTTGATATTTATGGTAAATGGATTAACGATTAACGACAAATACAAGCTAATAATTGATTCTCTCACAATCAAGTCACATGATAAACAGGGTTGGCATAGGATAGTTTTCTTCCGATTCAAAAGCAAACTTTTGTGAGATAAATTAGTTTGAATATGTTTTAATACAAATATATCATTAAAACTGATCTATACAGTCTTGTCAAGTTCGTTGCTTGGGGAATAACCTTTACGTTATTATTTTACTTTTGGTCACCAACTGGATCACTGAGATGTTTAACCAATTGAAGAAATTTTTTATCATGATAATTGTTTTATCATTAACAATTGGCACTGCCAAAAAAGATAATCAAGCACTGAATGGTGTGATACTTATTATTTGTTCATGTCCATATTGATTTTTAGAATATTGGCTGAAAAAACGATAAAAAATGTTGATTTTTTTTAGTAAAGTTCAGGAATTTATGAAGCTTATTTTTATAAAGTATACTAAAGATAAACTGTTTGAATTAAAGATAAACCATTTGGAGAGCCCCCATAATGGAGTTTTTACTCCCTTCATTATAATCTAACTGTTGATAATGAGAAGTTGTAAAATTAGAAGAATTACAATCACTTGTATATATTCATTATCACATTTTCTGAATAATTATAATTGTCACTATTGTGAACTGTGATATTACAATGATTCATTCACCATGCAGTGTTTGATCCTTTGTGATAAATCTAAATAACTTGATACAATATTAATATCCTTAATATTAATGTATTTAGTTTCAAAATGTATACGGTATATAGAAGACCAACAGTCATTTTGAACTTGTTAATAACTGTTGTTTTTAACGGACTATGTCAGGCATAACAATATCGGATTAAGAAGCAGTGAATTGGGGGGGGGGGGAGAGGTGGGTCCAAATCTAGGGTGCCATCCACAATCCCACCCCACGATAGATGTCAACAAAAATTGTAATAAAATGCTTAATATAACACTGTGCGTCCTGGTAGAACATAGATCGCATTGCCTATATAGTTGTTTTCTGATTGTTATCTCCCTAGAAAACAGTTCTATTCAGGTTGATGTAAAGTTCATTTCATATTATGATTGTTATTGATTTTGTTATTCTTTTTTTCTTTTGTAAACCTTGGGGTCGCTTACTTGGTCTCAGGAGTGCTTACTTGGTCACACACATGCACCCCCTCGACCCTGCCTTATGGGGTTTATCAAATTTGTTTTAAAAAACCTGTATAAGTACCACACAAAGCAACATTCCTAAAAATCTTGCCTGAAATCCATCAAGTTGTTTAGAAAAAGTAGGCAAAAAGTTCAAAATTGCCCTCTTTAACTTGCTCCCACCGTGACCAAAACTAAGCATTACTCAAGCAACATATTAAACAGAATTTGTTGGAAACCTTCAAATAGTTCTGGAGAAGAAGTTGAAATTTTGACAGATGACAAACATAGATGACCCAATGAACAATCCCTGTGAAATTTAAAATGATCCCTAAAGAACTTTGACCTCCAGAATATTTACAGTAAATTGTACGTTAACATGACAGTTTGCACTAACTTTGTGCTACATACTTTGTTTATTTTAATTTGAAGTGTATGAATACTAAAGCAAAAATTAAACTTTTTTTATTTTTAAAACAGATTAAAAATGGCAAGTATAAATACTACTATTGCTAGTATTAGCACTACTACCAGTACAGCTACTACCGGAACTACTATCAATAATGCTACTCAGTTAAATACTGGCACCTCTAATTCTTCATCCTTATTAACAACAGCATCTACGACTACCAGTACATTAACAGCATCTTCCACAGCAGGGAGCACTTCAACACCAACACCCAATGATAACGAAGGTAATAGTTACCTGCTTAAACTGATGATTGAAACAAAACAAATTGAAACCTAACTTGATAGGGTAGAAACATGATAGGCTTAAGCCAGGATGCGTACGAGTTATTATTATTTTCACATTTTCAAAAAATGGCAATATTTGGAGTTTTTCACTGTACATTTGTAACTGTTTTGCGCAATATATCATTTTATAGGTTTTTAGGGGTACTGAATACAAATGTCATAGTTTAAGGGGTTGATCCAACTATATCCACCATCTTCGTTTTCAAAATGGCCACCAAAATAGCAATTATTGGTGTTTGTTACCCTATCGTGTAATATGTCATTTTGGAGGTTTTCCAGGCTGTAAAATTATTTTTTTACCACTGAAGAAGCATTTTTCATTGTTGTACAGGATTGTTATAAAAATCTGTAACATCATATGTAACGGCATTGTTGCATTTAAGCGACATTGATTACCAGAACTGTCATAACAAGGACATTGACAAAAAAAAAACCCTGAGCGTGAATAGAGAGCTATAAACAAACACTATTTACTGTGGCAATAATGAATTACAAGAATTTTAATTTATTATTTACTGGGGGTATGGATAGCTGTTTAACATTCTAGAATGGAAAAGGTTGGTGCAGGTACATTGAATGTACTGATATCTGCTAAGCTTGATGAAGTTGTCAACAAGGATGCAGCCAGGGCTCACATTGAATTTCAATTTTTTTTCTGCCATAATGGATAATAATTTTTATATAAAAACATGTTCATATATTTTTTCGTGCAATTCGTAACAAAACATCCATAAATCCTGCGCCATATTCACATTTCCTGTGACAGTGTTATAATTTTGAACAAATGAGAATAGTCCATACATTAGTAATCTATGTATTGTATATTATAACTTTTATCATTTCTATTAATCTCACCAATTAATTAGCACATTAGTGGTCAGGAGATTAAGGTTAATTGAGTAATCGAGTTCAGTTTCTTGATCATCAAAGAAGCAGCCACAGCTATATGTGTGTTCTGTTATCTTTGTCAAACAACTGAATTAAAATAAGGTTTTGCGTGTACAATAGGTCTATTGTTATTTTCAGGTACCGTAACGGTATCAGAATCTGAATCCCTGATAGAATGATATAAATTTCCATTTCATTTGTAAGAGATGCTTACATTCACTTTAGTGCATTCTCGCGGCGGAATAATGAAATAAATGGCGGACTGTTTTCTCACTCTAGAATCTTCGCTATTTGACTTGTTCTCGCCTTTCTGACACATGGTGATAATAGAATTTGAAACAATAATATCCAATTAGGCATGCTTGTAGATTTTACATGCCATATGAAGCCACAGTAAACGGATTCAACTATCAAAATATAAGACGGAACAAATACCCAATAAACACCGCTTGGATTAATTATTCAGAGTAAATAATGACTTGCGGAAGGCTTTATATGTATCATTGTCAATTATCAATCCACTAATCATTAATCCATGACAATTGATTAGTATTACTCAATGACATGATCCAGATTTTCAGCTAGTTGATTAATTTATAGTATGCTCAGGGGCAAATCCATAATTGTGCTTTATCCTTTATCATCAGATGATGCGACAGGATGGGCACTCAAAGCGCGAGATAATGATATAGATGTGATATCACAATTAATGCTTTTAATCAATAAAATTAAATCACAATGTCATCGTATGAAATTCATAATAAAAATTGACGTCAAACAGGATGTTGGATTACTCTGTTTAAAAAGCTCAATGTGTATATACGCTAAAATGACGATAGAGACCACGTATTTCTCAAAAAATTTCAAGCGGAGGGGGGGGGGGATTACATTTTCTCAGGAACCTGGCAAACCCCCTCCTGCAAAAATTCCTGGATACGCCCCTGATGCTGCCACACTGTGACTGACACTCAATGGCAATCTATATACAATTAGAATTTTAAGATTTTTTTCTGCTTTTCTGAGAGAAGAATCGGAAGTAACCCAGAACATTATTGCCAAAACTAAAGTTTTTAGCGCCATTAATAAATTGAAACCGACAACGTGAGCCCTGGACGCAGCCATGACACTATAATGAACCCTGCTTAGTGTCTGGGCCAAGTTGCTTTGACTTGATAGCAACCAACCCAGTTTGTTTACGCACTGTATTAGCTTTTAAAACTTGTTTGCATTCATTGAAATACTTTGGTCATATTTATAAACTAGACTAGAGATTCACTGCTTCACAACGATGCAAAGTATTACGTAAGGGGATTAACTGGTCGTCCCGCTGCAAGCAGAGAAAAATAACTAATTTCGCTGATAATTTTAACAAAAAAGGAAGATTTATGAGTCCAGTACAAAATGTCCAAATAAAGGTGTTTTAAAATGTTTTATTGCTCTCTTGATCTTTTGGGTTGATAGATAGTATATTTATATACTCATTTTTGTAAAAATCACACTATTACACTATACAGCATATCCCCACACGATCCCACAAGTGTATGGACATTTATTAAATACAGTATGCCATTTATTTTGAACTTAGTCATTGTTGGAGTTCAAAATTATTTTTTAAAAAATATCAAAAAACACTTACAAGTTCTGTTCCCACGTTCTAAAATTAATGCAGAGTGACACCCCCCTCCCCCCTCTTAAAAAAGAAAGTCAGAACCAGTTGCTTAGTGAACCAAAACGAATTACGTCACAATGTTTTCATTACGTCATAATCATTTTAGTTGGTTTTCCTGTCATTAAAATAAATAAACAAGAGCATCGCTACCGCTGCAATATACGTCAACATTCCTGCTTTGATTGATAAGTTACTTTTTAAAATGAAGAGCATGAAATATAAAATGGCTGCAATGACTGTAATATGACAAGAGGCATAGAAGGCTAGGTGTTGGGGGTTGTTTTGCCAAATTTACAACTCTGTACTGAAATAATTGATATGCTGAGTTTGAACAAAATCTGTTAATAATCTCAAAAAATTAACAAGAAAGTGAGTGTGATAAGACACCCCTGGGGGTTGAGACATGCACCAAAATAAACAGTTGTCACCTTATGGTATAAGGTATAAATATGCCAAGTTCCAAGATGATCTATTCAGAATACCAGCCTGTAGACAAAAACACAAAATTTGGGCGTGGTTTTGCCCCTAGGGGTTGAACATGGACCAATATAAATAGGTACAACCCTATGATGGATTATACTGAATTGGATCCAAATCAGTTAATAACTGCAACCTGTAGATTATTTACAGACAAAATATTAACAAAGAGTGGGTGTGGCACCTCCGTGGGTGCGGTGGACGATGCACCAAAATCAATAGTGGCTGGCCTTAGGGTATAATGAATAAGTATACAAAGTTACAAGATAATCCATCCAGAATTGTTGTCTTCAGCCGCACTTTGGCTATCAGGAATACATGTTTCAAGTTTCAAGATGATCCATTCATAATCACGGCCAGTATATGATAAACACGAAAAATAAGTATACCGAGTTCCAAGAAAATCCATCCAGAATTGTGGCCTTCAGACACTAAACACAAAAACTGGGCGTGGCTCTGCCCCTGGGTCGGGACATGCACCAAAATCAATAGTTGTCGTCCTTAGGCTTTTATGAATATATATACAAAGTTACAAGATGATCCATTAAATATTGTGGCCTGTTGGCAACACATAGACACACAAAGAAAGAATGGGTGTGGCTCAACCCCTGGATTCGGACATTCACCAAAAACAATATGGGTTATCCTTGGGGTATAAGGAATAGGTATGCAAAGTTTCTAAAGGATCTCTTAAGAAATGTGGCCTTTAGCCGAAACAAAGACACGCACAAAATTGGGCGTAGTTCTGTCCCAGGGGGACGGGCATGCATCAGAATTAATAGAGGTCATCCTTATGGTCTTAGGACTAAGTATAAAAAGTTTTCAAGACAATCCATTAAGAATTGCGGCCTGTAGGCAACACACAATCACACAAAAAGAAAATGGACATGGCTCTGCCCCTGGAGGTTGGGCATGCACCAAAAACAATAGGTGTGATCCATAGGTAGGGTGACCCATGCACTCTAAAGAAATACAGTCCACCGCTGATAGTTCGAGTGACCACTGAAGCGTGCACATTCGCCGTGTCGAGACCAACTTTCTGACAGTATGATACTATAAATAGCCATGGCCCGTGCAATTCTCTACAAATCTATCAACTATTACAGCCGTAAAAAAATTATTGTTGACGATTTTGAATAGCAGTAAAATTAAGCTTTTTGGTTATTACAGCAGATTTAGAAATTACGTTCGTTTCATTTTTTAAATCGCTTTATCATTAACTGTACCGTTAAGAGCGGCATCTTTTGGTTTAGTACAAATAATATCTCTGAAACACTCGGGTTAGACAGGAACGTGATACTAGCAGTAGTTTCATTTTACTTTTACGAGCTTCTTAAAACAATTGTTGAGCTAGCTAACGTGCTTATTTCTAAATTAAATTTCTTGTTCTAGCTTTCTGTTATGTTTCGTAAAAAAGTAGTCTTGATTATCCCGACCTGTCAATCAGACGTAGAATGGTCGATAGACTGGTTAAGCGAGACTAATTTCAAAACAAGGGCACGTAACCTATCTTTTACTCAAAAGTGTCTGGATGTTATGGACGACACTTGGAACCAGTTTTCAGTCTATTATTTATAGATGATTAATGGTCATAGCTTATTAAGTACAACATGATCGTTTATTTAGTGACTATAATTGTGTGAAACTGATTTGAGGCTTGGCATATATATAAATATTGTGGCGTAATTTTCGAGATATTTGGAGATATTCATTTATGGTGGGTCATATGCAAAGTTTCAAGATGATCCATTAAGAATTGTGGCCTGCAGGTGACAAACAAATTCCAAAAAAGGGCGTGGCTCTGCCCCTTGGGGGTCGGGCATAAACTAAAAACAATAGAGATCATTCTTATGGTATAAGGGATAAGTATGCAAAGTTTCAAGACAATCCATAAAGAATTGCATCCTGTAGGCAACCCACAGAAACACACACACAGACAGGGGCGACGGCATAATACGTCCACATTATATGAATGTGGAGGTAAATTTTTGCATAAGAATGAATACCAAGAAAAACATTAAATATTTTGGGCTATAATATCAATAAACACCTCTTGTTTAGAATTGATCAGACTGTTATTGCTCATTTGATACTGTAACGTCACTAGAGACACTCAATCTCAGTCTCTAATGATCTAAGCAGTATCAAAAGAGCATAAGTGTACAATAAATTCTAAACAAGATGTTTTTATCTCCTAAATGCTATATCTGGCAGTGGAAACAATTTGATTTTTTTTTGTCAGTAATTCTGAATCCACATATTTCCCTTTACAAAATATTGAATAATTAATTTAAAATAATGTTTATTTTTATTTAGGTATGATTATTGGAGTAGTGTCAAGTATCACAGTCCTTGTAATTCTAGCTGTTATTGTAATGTTCATGTAAGTATTTAAATACAACTGTTACCAGCTAATCAAGGATACCCTGATAAATTGTCGTATCCCTACATCATCGGGATCGACTGGGGCCCTCCTGATTAGTGAGCCAGCATCACACACACCAAGCCACCATGGTCATTTTGAATTAACATAGTTAAATGATCACATGTAGAATTGAAGGGGAGAAAATTCCAACTGTCTAGGATTCTTTCATGTGAGCCCGGATGTGTAGGATAAAGCATGAGACTGAGGTTATGCTGGGGAAAGAAAGACTGAAGAAAATAACCCGAGAGAAAAAAAAGCTGAGGCCGGCAGGCCGAGGGTTTTCTGTCGTGAGGTTTTTCTGAAGTCTTTCTTCCCCGGCATAACCAAAGTCGAGGACTTTATCTTGCTTATAAACCGTCTATGTTTACATGTGCGCAAGATGAGAATATCCCAGAATTCCCACAAGAAAAACCTTATATCATGTTTTCTTATGGGAAAAAAAACTTACCCTGGAAGAATAACCCGTTACAGGTTTAAAGAAAAACTTTCAGAAGAATAACCCCAAATCTCCCTGTATATATCCAAAACCTCCCCCGACTTTCAGACCGCAAGTTATTCTGGGCATAGAATGTACCCCAAAGATCAAAGAGATTTACCGTTACAGGTTTATAAGTTAATAAGAATAGACCCCCCAATAACTTTGCTAGTCAGCCGATCAGGCATTATCATCTCAGACCCTATCAAGATCCTGAAATATTTTGGTCAAGTGCTCTAACCACTCAACTACAGTTAGAAGTAGTAGGTAGGCTATTTAGGCACAGTAGGAACACATCACTGACTTTACTACAGCAAATATGTTAAACTTAATTAGTACTTATATCAGTCATAGTTTTTGAGAACAAGGATTTTCATATTTTAAACATGGTTTTCTAAACATTTTTTAAATCTTTGTATTCAGTTTATGGAGAAAAAGAAAGCAAAATAAACGAAAGAATAAAGCAGTGGGTAAGCTACCAGACATAAATGCAATACAAACCGCAAGGAATTTTAATGAAACAGCAAGTGTTGGACAAATTGATCCAGTTATTGAAATTGAGGATACGATCAGCACGAGTTCATCTACTAAAAGTAACTATTATGATGCAAATAAATTTCCCGTAAAGCTGAAAAATGGTGACAGCTCTGAGTGTGTTAAACGAAAAGAACCAGTTAAACAAACAGAATCAGTTCCATATCATGAGGCTCCCCCAATACCATGTGATCAATCAAAAATTGGTTATGTGAATTTACCCATCGTTAATATCATTAATGATAACAAACAAACCCCTGAATACAAAAATCTTAATGGTACTGAAAGCTCCATCTATGTTAACAATGAAATGATTATTCAAGAAAAGACAGACTCTAATAGTAACTACTATGAAAATACTGATAATTCACCTCTCTACTATAATCAGGAAGAGGACAACCAAGGTTTTGAAATAGGTGAAGACTATGAAAATGCACCAAAGAAAAACATTAAGCCCAGTTCTCCACCTAAGCCTTCAACTCCACCCAAATCTTCTAATCCTAGGCTAGAAACGCCCCCGAAAACTCCTCCAAAACCTCCTAAATGTGAATTATTTAAATGACATCTAGAAGAAAGGTGAACTATTTAGAACAAAACACAACACAAGATATAAATGGATATAACTACTTGAAAACGCAACCGGCAAGTGTACCAAATGCTGTAGTGTGTGTTCGATCTTGTAATAAAATTTATCAAATGTTAAATATGGACCTATATATACATGTAGTTCCTTTGGGGCTACATCGTGAATCTTTAGTTATATCAAAAGGTGTGTTATGGAATATGTCGGTTTTGATGATAACTTTGGTATGGTTTAATGAATGACGGAAAGAGATCAATCTACATTACTTACAATAACTAACCACAGGACAATATATGTGTCACCTTCAGATGAACTGAGCAGCAAGTGTTTGTAGACATTGTCATGTGCCTGACACACATCACTTATAGCCCCGTTTACACTTGGCCGCGATAAGCATGCCGTTCTGGGCACGGTACCAGGCTGCGATAAACTTCAAGAAATTGACCTATTTACATCACTCTAAAATAACCGGTCTCAGAACCGTGCCAAGTACGCCAAATTTTGACGGAACAGATGACAGAGCTGTCAAAGTTTGCGGGGGGGGGGGGGGAGGGGAGAAAGGTCAAGGTTCATTAGGCGTATGAGCAGTAATCCGTGCTCAGACCGGTTAGCGTTTACACTATGAAAATTTAAAGCGAGCCGGTCCTGGTACCGTTCCGAGACCACCTCAATTCAGTGGGCTTGATTGCCACTGTACCTGGCGTGGCACACTTACGTTTGACCCGTTTACACTACAAAAAAGCGAAGCGTGCCGTACCTGGTACCATGCCTGGTATGCTTAAAATTTGTAATGTAAACGGGGTTAATGTTTATTTGGGTCTTTTGTTTTCTAAATGTTTTTACATACCAGTACATCTTTTGTAATCCGACCAAAAAAGAGTTATGCCCCTTGCATTATAATCATGCATAGGCATAATAGCACCAATGCGGTACTTATTAGTTTTAAAATGTTAATAGTTGTAGAATAGAGAGTTGACATATTTACTATTTATTTGTCAGGCTATCTATCTATCTATCTATCTATCTATCTATATATATATATATATATATATATATTCTGTAAATAACTGTACTACATATTTTGTATTATGTAACTTTTTGCAAATTTGTCTGTGAATGATGTTCCTTCCGTCTCTATAAAGTAAATTTCTGTCATTTCTTTCTAATTCCTACATATAATGCACTTAAACGATCTCCAAAAATCTATTGTTGTCATTTCCTGCATCAATCCCCCAAAAAATTCTGGGTTGCGTACATGATAACTGAACCTATAGTTTAGCCTACTTCCGATTTCAACAGGAATTTTTTTTTTATAGAATTACTGGAAATATGAAAGTAGTTAATTGATGAGAATGTGTCTGTTTGTCATATTTGGAAATAAAAAGGTTATGCCACCCTTTTTGATTGATACAGCAGTATATCTGAGAAACTAATTTTTTTTGTATTGCCTATTTGGTACATGAGGATATAGAGAGAATTGGATGTAACTTAAGTTCTATAACTTTTCAGAATATAAATATGTATGAAAGATTACAAGTGCTTTCTTAACAAACTTTCTTTTTATTTGTCTTAATGAGTACATTACTACAACTTTAAATAATAAAAGAAAATAATTTATTAAATCCAATCCTTTTTATTTTACAATGCTGCATGTATGAAGCTCTACTCCTCAGCTATTATTTAGTATTTTTTTCATAACATATGGACAATAGCTATAAATAGTTTCTATGAATTTCAAGAATCGTGTTCTTTCAATTGGAACCAGAAGTAGTGATGGAAGAGATTGAATTTTTGTTGGATATAACCAGAATTTGATTCTCTTCCCTAGTTTTAAAACAAACCTCAAGAAGCAAAAAGCTGGGCATTTCCAAAAGTGCACACAGATCTATGCACTAAAATTCAATTATCAAACTATATCCGCATTCGGTACTGGCATGTTTCAGTGCATGTAGTACCAACAATTCCACTTCACATCATATCAACAAATTATGCCACGTCAGGTAACTTCATGTCACGTTCACAAGGATATGAGATAGAGACACAGACACGGTGGGGTGAGCGAGTCGGGGCATTGTCGACTAAATCCAACACTTCCTACCCTTTGGTTGATTCTGTGGGCATTAAGGAAAAGGGAGGGGATGAATTGTTTAAATCGGGTTGTACATTAAAATAGTAATCACAGCATAGGGTTGCAGTTTTCTCTTGATTGGTACAATGCCTTCTCAACCTGTTATTAGTGACAGTGTCTGCGTATGAATAGGGCCTTGGACTGCCAGTTATGGGCCGCAAGTCAGGGGTTCAACTCCTACGGAGGACAAACTTAAAGCTGGATACTATTAAACCTGTTTTTTTTATACAGGTTGAAACCTTCAATTACTCCTGAGAAAGTAATGTTAGTCACTATTCATGTGTTATTGTAGAGATATGGCCATTTTTTCTCCTATCTGTAAATCTATTTAATAAATAGTTATGATCAGGTCTAAAGAAGGTACGATGCCAGGATGTTTCTACCAAAGGTCCAAAACACATAATCATTATAGGCACCATTAGAATTATTGAAAATCATGATTTTATCATGATAGGGGGTCTTCCAGATGGCGTACAACTTATTCCATAGAAAATAATGAAATAATCCACATTTTTAAAACTCTTTTGTCCAATACATAATTTTACCGCTGATGCAAAAGGGTATGAACCTTTTGTACTCAATATATGAGAGGAATATATTCATTGAGGCGTGAAGCACACACGCATTATCACAGTCTGAATCAGAGTAAAGTGATCTGGTGGTGGTTTCTGTTCGACAATTTCTGTGGATGTTTTTTCTTCCATACTGAAAAACCAACCTGTTCTCTATAGTACACAAAGCCAAAAGATTGTAATATACTGTTATATCTGATATGATTCTTCTAGTAGATTTTATCAAATTTAATGTTTTTTAATTATTTTCTATGTAACAAAGTCAAGGAACAGAAGCACATAGAATTATATAAAGTCATTCATCATAATACAATTTCTGTACGAAATGAAGAGCCCCGAGGAAGAACAATCTAAGTCACTTTTTCAACGAACCCCAGTTAATGGCACCATCTGGTAGCAAATTGTATAAGCTTTCTTTGGAACAATGAATTTTAAGAAAAAAATGATTGAAGTCACATCGAACCAAGGCCCTTCTGAAATGGCCTCCCGAACAAATACAAGTCCATCGTACCCTTTATTTGACCTTAATTTGGCTGAAAATTGGAAGTCAGTTGTTGTACTGGTAATTATGATTTGTATTAAACATCATTTTGAAGCTGTAATTAAACCCACTCGTTGTTCTGTTCGCGTCAAGCATTCTTGTCCAAAAGTCTGTTTTGCCTTTATGCGAAAAGACAAAAATGTGACTTAGATCGTTCTTCCCCTGAACTCTTCAAATGTTTTTAAAATCATTTTGAGACTAAAGAGTTGTTTTATTTATCATGAAATAAACCGGATCATCAAAGAATATTTGAGCTTTTAATAAAATATTAAAATCGATATCATTTATATTGATTAATATTTTTTCTAAAAACATTGCTTTTAAACTAGATGCTATCTGTTGAAGTTTTTTTTTCACAAGGTAATAAAAATCTAAACCAAATCTATAGGATGTGTAAATTGTTAGATCAATAAAAGTATTTTGCTATAATCATAGTTATTCCAAGCTTCAAACAAGTCATATCAGTAATATTTATACCCAGCTTTTCTTCACTAGGTAAATGCTAAATCAATAAATAAATAGCTCATGAGACCAATTTCTCTGGCTGTATATTAGGCAATCACAAATGGCTACCTCTTAATGGGAAGAAAACAAAATTAGCCTTTGCTTCAACTGATTTCGACAACAAGATATCTATATAAAACACTATTTCTCATAAATAAAACTTTTGCAGAGTTGTATTTAATGTGTCTGGTATATTGACGATTTTATATTGGGATGAATCGATGATTTTTCAACAGAATGCGTTATGATTGTCCAACAGTGTACTTGTAATCTTGTTAGATTCACAAATTATCAAATATATTTTCCACACAAATATGATTTAATATTTTATTCCTGGCATGTTTCCAAACAAAGTTTTTGTGTCAATAAAAGCACAAAACTAAACTAAGATGAAGGATTTATATATTTAGTATATTCCAGTCTACATGTATTTTGTTATTTTTACACACAACATAATATTATGTATATTATCACTAACTGAACATCTACATTAATAAACCTTGTCAAAATGAATCCATCACCATTTACATTTTAGTCTACCATTTTAGTAATTGCTATTGAATATTTCATCTGGTTTATTTGTTGTTTTTTTGGCAAGGTGGTTGTGCCATTTTTCTCTCAGTTTGTCGATGAACCATAATAGTGGACTATTCTTTCCTAGAAATATAATATATTTAGGCTCTCTGCCTTGGAGAATTCAAGCCCACAACAAACACAAGATGATTGGTGTGAAATGTGTAATCTTTTATCTTAATTGAGGGACCATTTGCAATTTCACTTAATGCAGTTACTACACGCTCTGACAAAGAATGAATTGTTTTATAGGGATATCCTAGAAGGAAGGTGGGGATATTGGAGCGGGGAGCTGGGGGATAGAGGAGATTAAAAGGATTTAACCACTTTAAAAAAATGATTCAGTTTGTTAAAGCTGTTATATTCAAGAATCTTGGATCTACATTTGTTGTTATTTTAAATCATATCTACTGACAATAATTGACTGATATTATAGCAATGCAGTACAAAACAAGCCAGGTAAGCAGGGTGTAAAATTGTAGGCCTAAGTGGTCCTTGCAGGTGATGCAAGCAATTGATGGCTACGTTCAAGAACACAAACTTAGTGGGGTCGGTTCGGGATGTAGTCAGGAGGGTCCAGGAAGGGAAGCTCCCTGAATGCATGGAAGTGGTATGTAATTGATCATTCATAAAGAATATATGAACTTGATTTTTGTAAGAAACAGTGGAAACTCACACCCTCTTCACCATCCCCTTAATTCACCACTACAGGCATCGCTATTACCAAATAGTTGTTCATATGGCAAATTATAATCCATCAAAAACCCTATCTGTTTTATATATTTTATCACAGATTTATTTTCTTATAGATATTTTCATTACCTGCTATAATATCTTATAAAATAAGGTTATGTCATCAGAGAGAAAAGTTATGGTACACATTTTATAATTAAAGTAAATATTGACATTATAGGAGAAATTTTCCAGAAAACTAGTCTATTTTAATTTTACATAATATGTGGATTATTGAATTGCTAACATAAAATATGACTACAAAGTATTTAAACAAAAATCAATTCTTTTGCCAAACAAGAGAGAGAAAATAAGCAAATATGACTTAACGTTATATAGGCATTAACATTTAAGTTTTTAGTTCATTAATTTTCTTGGTGGTGCTGCAAAATGTCTAATGAATGTGTTGAAATATTGTTTCAGCATTAAACAAGGTGCATTAAGAAATCATTACATTCACACTGAATTTCTACTCAAATATCTTAATTAAGTATCTGCATTTATTTACTCTGCAGGAGGAATGGTGTCCGGCATAGGAATGCACAGTACTTCTGTCATTCTTTGGGTCACATATGCAATAGCAGGGAGGAGATTTTTGCCCTGACAGCAGCGTTTCCGCCTATTCTTCATTGAATTCTTACCATCAAGGGTTCTTTAACATGCATTCCAATGTGTACACAAATGGACCTCATTTTTTCATCTCATCCAAGCGACCTGGCAATGCTTTCATACCAGTCCCTGACTAGTAGAAACCAGGTAATTGACATAGGATAATAATCCCAGTGTAAACATAGCTTAAGATGATTCAGAGAAAGCTCCTGAGGTTAGGTAAGCAACCTTACTATTTTTCATTCCAGATCAAATAGATGATTGACATACGTTCTAAAGCTCAACACTTTAGACCATTCTGACACCAACTTCTCCCCAAATTTAATTTTCTTAAAAAAGCCCCTTTACAACATTGTTACATAATATACTGATACATTTATCTATGGTGAGGGCAGATTTTAATTTAATTCCTTTCTTTCTGATTTATATTTTTATCAACATTTTGCTTGCTTTTAAATTAAATGATCTACTCACATTCTTCAATTATAGTCGCACATATGTTCTCAAAACCCTTAAAGCTTTTATAGAAGGACATTAAAAATGATTTGCAAATGGTTTCTGTAAAAACATCCATTACTGGATGGGCTACATTTTTGATATAACCTATTTGGTAAATTATGAGGTATTATTATTTAGTAATATTTTCTGAAAGAGCTTTAATGAGCTAATTAACATGCCACAGCTTTTCAAACCAGCATTCATGGCTCAATTATTTGCATGATAAGAATAACTAATAGCAATGGTGCTTCCATTGTGCTCAACCAACCAATTTTAAACTTGATGGCCAATGTTTGTCATAAAGTCTAGGTACATATGGTTTTAAATTAATCTATAAAATCAATTATTCTAATCAGATATTACAACAGACGCTAGGGTCAGTTCAAAACAACTATTCCTTTAAGACATTCACAGGTCCTAGGTTTTGATTCAGACAAATATGACTGTCGCAAGCCACATTAGAACACGTTAATTAAGTTTAATAATTACTGTAAAGAGTAAGATAATTGTCTGAACAATGTTAACTTTTCAAATTTTAAAGCAAGCTATACTCTGTTTTATTATTATCTAACTGTACTTATACAATATATATGATTTATTTAATTAAATTCCAAACCATCACCTTTTTGAAGTAATTATTTATATTTTTAATCTGAACTTGGAATGAAAACCTATCCGCTCTGATTGCCATTGATCAACAATTCATTGGATTTCACTTCCCATCTTTTTATGGCCACCCTTTTTTGCCTGATTTGACTGCAACATGTATGATGAGGGGGGATTAAAACCAACCCCAAATCATGCTTTCCAATATTATGGTAACTAACTGTAAGAAGAGTTGGTTTTAACACTAAATCAATAAACAGTGTTACAGTTAATCTAGCCGCAAATAGCTTTATTTACATTCTTTTACTTCTTGCCTTAAATTACTAGTTGTAGTTAGAATTTATAATTCATTAGTCATTTCCTACTCTATCAACCATATCCAATCACATGTCTTGTATTGGCTTCAATTGGCAGTGCCAAATTTTCTTTCATGCAAGTTGTAGAATGGTGGAATGCTCATAAGCAATAAGAACTAACTTTCCAACAAGTCATTATAAATCATTCCATCATCATCATGTCAAATAATTTGCTCCAGGAAATGACCAGTGTTTCCTCTAAAGACTTCTTTAGTAAGTTTGCTCTCAAAATATTCTGTTAATAGTTGAATGACAAGAATTTAGTACTTGGCATCTTTTTAAAAACAACCCTAAATCATGCTATGTGCTTAGTGGAATATCCGTTAAATTTTTAAAAAAAGATACTTGATTACTGTCATTTAATAAAACTTTAAAATTGTTGGCCCTGAATTTAAGAGATATGAATTCTGTCTTCATTGGCATGAGTAAAATTCATTGGAATAAAAACACGAAAATTATATAGTCATAAATATGGTCCCATATCTCATCTTGCCTATCATTCTATTAAGCGCGTACAATTTTATTGATTCTGGTCATGTACAAATCAGAAGAGATGTTTTCTGAGACAACTTTTGATGTTGACCAACTTCAGTACTATCCATTACAAACTACAGAAATTAACACTAGACCCTGGATTTTCTCACTGTCCGTGCAACTTATGTTTTTGATTTGTAATCAGTTCTGGAATAAGAGATATTCAAGACACAAATTGGAAGCAATTGGATGAAGGTTATCAGTTATACCAGAAACAAATTTAACCCTAGTTTATCTCGATTCCTGACTTCAGCACCAATGATAAAGATGTGTAATGTTTTGGTAATGTGTGTAGGTACACATGGACCATGATGTATTTCTCAAAAGAAATATTTCTGTTTTTATAAATCCTTCAACCCTGAAGATTAAAATAGATAATTTTCTTCCAGAAAAAAATTAAGTTTGTAACTAATTCATGTAACATCTGTTGCACTTAAATGTAACACATGATATGAAACTGGGTCTACAGGTACATTTTAAAAACCATTCCAAAAATACATCAAATTTATAGTTTTTAACTTTAATCAACCTCATATGTCTTATGTGCAAATAAGTTGATACAAATGTCACTGAATAATTATGCAAAATCAGGCACTTAGTTAGAAAAACAACTTATAAAAGTGAAATTACATATAATTGAGAAAGTCTGTCTAATTTAATCACTGAAGATTGTTCAACTTTGCAATTTTTATTTCATTTTTTAGTTTATACAAAATATTACCATGGCTACATACCTGTGAAAATTACATGGTTAACTTTGAAAAAAGGTTAAAGTTAACCATATTCAGTTATAAGTTTGTCTATATTCATTTAATCTTTAAGTTGAATATTTAATAACTGCAATGGTTTAATATACATTTAAAAAAGAAATCACAGGAAGTACCCTGTAGTTAACATGATAATATTCTTGAAATAATCATAGATCTTATCAAAAAACAGAAATATATGTTACTAAAAATAACACAGCACATGATCAAAGGGTTACCTGAAGTTAAAGAGCCAAGAGATGAAATTATAATATCTTATTTATCTTTTATGCGTATATTTTTTAATGGACATGAAACAAATCTTATCAAAATTTAATGTAAACCTTAATAGGAGAGCAGTCCAAGATCTCACAGGGCATGGTAAACAACTAAAAGTGGGTTTAAGTCTGTAAAACAAGATGTAATGATATGTAACAAGCCCAAAGTGAGGCTGATGTCCCCCGCCTAAATACCATAATAAATAGATGACACATATTAATTAATTGCACATTTATTTTTTTCAAAAGTATCAAGCAATCAAACTATACACTAAGTTTCATCACTCTCTATCAGATAGAATCAAGATTATCTTGTCCCAAAGCATCGACCAATGAAATTGATTAGCTCTGGTTAGCTTTAGCTCGAAATGTTAATCACTGAACTCAGTCAAGACCTAATGAACATCTACATAAAGTTTAAACATTCTACCTCCCTTAAAAGCAGAGTTGTTATGTTCCAAAGTCTTGACCAATCAAATTGCTTATAGGTCCTTAGCCTAAGCAGAAAATTTGCATCATCGAACTTAGTCAAGGTAATAATATTATAATGAATCTATATTCGGAGTTTCATTGCTCTCACTTCATTACAACCAGGGGGGTTGGATGGCTGAATGGTTAGCGTGCGCGCGCTGTATCATAAAGTCTGTCATTGAGTCGACTGGCGTGGTTTCGAATCCCCGGTTGTACGTGGCAAGGAGTAGGGTCGCCTGTCCAACCTCGTGGGTAAATAAAATTAAACCATATGTTAGTCCCGAAATGACCTAGTTTGTGTCGAGTGGACGTTAAACCCCATTTCTCTCTCTCTCTCATTACAACCAAAGTTATCGTGCCTCAAAGCATCAACCAATCAGATGGCTTATCTCTGCTTACTGTAAGCAGATAATGTTCATCATTGAACTCCATCAAGGTATTCATCTAATGAACGCCTACACCAAGTTTGAACATTCAATCTCAATAAGAAGGAGAGTTCCAAAGTCGCGACCAATAAAAATGCTTATCGCTTTGCTTACCCCTCAGCAGAAAATGTTCATTATCGAACTTAGTCAAGGTATTGATGCAATAAAGCTATACACCAAGTGTCCTCACTCTCACTTAATTAGAACTAAAGTTATCCTGTCCCAAAGCATCAACCAATCAAATTGCTTATCACTGCTTACCCTAAGCAGAAAATGCTCATCTTGAACTCCATCAAGGTATGACCTAATAAACACCTACACCAAGTTTGAACATTCTAGCTCAATTAGAAAGTGAGTTATTGTGTCCCAAAAAGTGTGATGGACAGACAGACAGAAAGACAGGCGGACAAACCCATTTAAATAGTACCTTGCTTCCTTCGAAAGGCAGGGGAAAATAACTTCTAGATTTACTTTAACTAGGTAATGTAACTCATTTAAAGAGTTTCATTCTTCAACTGTATGAGTGACTAAGATCTTGCCACAATCACTGAACACTATAAATTATTACATGTACACAACTTGGAATTTGGGGACTTGTGGCCAACCTCTCATAGAAATTGGAAGTTTGTATTTCTTAGAAAAAGTATCTTCAGATAGTGGTACAGAAACAGGATAAAGGTCTCCAAAAGTCTTTCACCCCTGAAACCTGTTTATTCACATAAAATGTATCTGGGGTCTGCTCCTTTAAAATACAATGAACTGATTAATTTAGATAGGGATATATTACATCAGATACATTCTACCTACAGCTCATATAAATACATCCTCAAGTGTCGACAAGACTATTCAAGCAGTCTTTAATGTACTCAACTTTAACAGCCAGCCAGGTCTGCAACTAAGCTTTTAAAATATTGTAATGTTACAGACATTAAATCCTTCTGACAACCCAGATTCCAAATGTAAGCATTTTCATGATTAGGATGTTGAAGAAATGAAATGAAATAGGTTTAACGTCCTACTTTTCTGCTCTATCCAGGCTAATGAAAACTGATATACGCCATACATTGTGCAATGAGGAAATTTGGCCTGAACAGTGGCGCAACGGCCAACTCTTATATCAAATTACGTGCACGCCAATGTGTACACCAGACCTCGATTTTTCTTCCATCCGAATGACAAGAAGCTGTTCCTTGCCAGGCCTTCCATTCTGCATCTATGTGGAGGGGAAACGACTCCCAAAAATCCAGAGGAACCCGAGACCTTCAGATTAGCAAGCCTGTGCCTTACTTACAGAGCCACCACTGCTTCCCTGATGCTGAAGAAATGAAATCATCAGAGCTGACTTGGAAAAATAATGTTGATGTTCTGGTAAGTTTAAATAAACAAGTTATGGGAATAATACCTATAAATGAAACCTGCATACATAATACCTTGCAAGAACAACTCTCTATTTATATGAACTCTTGATATTTATGTAATTCCTTCCAAATGTATATAAACTATCTGTATTTACTGGTCGGGTAATAAACAAGGATATTCTTATCTCTATAATATAGATAAATATACACAAAACTTATGGTTGGATTTTTTTCCATCTGTAAATACTAGATACCGGTATACACATTGTATAGAATATAAACATCAGAAAATGAATGAAGGTCTCTCATTGCAAGTTTATAATAGATTAATTTATGAAAATTAAAACATGTTTTCAAACATCTTATTTTAGAGGCTCCTTGTACAGCTCTATTAGCTCTATTTTGTCTACTGGAATTAATATTCTGTGCCTGTAATGTCTTGTGAAATGTCCCTACGGCATGAGTGCCACTATACCTGAAACTCATTTCTAATATTCAACTTGGAAAGTCAAACATAATTTAATCAATCAGCTGATGACTACATCAACAACTCCAAAATTTTAATAGAACTAAACAGGTTTGTGATGGTAACTAACCATTTATGTACGCTTGACATAATCCATGTAGCCGTCCACATGTAAATCATGGCTGAATTGGTGATGCAGGCTAGTGGTATAATGAGCTTTCAGTGACAACTGAGAAGAACGACATCACAGTATAAGGTTTGATATATGCAACTAATAAATGAACAAACTTTGTCGACCACTGAAAAGCAGAAACAAGTGACACTAGGCAGTTAAAACTCCATTTACACTGGGTCCTGCTAAAGAGAGAGAGGGAGAAATGGAGTTTAACATCCACTCAACACAAACTAGGTCATTTCGGGACTAACATATGGTTCAATTTTATTTCCATAATTCACTTGCGCGTAGAGGTCTTTAGCAGTGGGAGGAAACCGGAGGACCCTGAGAAAACCCATAAAGTTGGACAATTGACCCTACTCCTTGTCATGTACAACCGGGATTCGAAACCACGTCAGTTGACTCAATGACAGACTTTATGATACAGCACGCACGTGCTAACCATTCAGCCATCCAACCCCCCGGGTCCTGCTAAAACGTATGATTCCGGGGCCTGAGTTGCCCTGATAGATTTAAAAAATTGCACCCACTTACAACTTTCTCGGCACAGAAATGACAATTCAATCTTGCTTTTTTTATTACGGTAAAGTGGCGAATATGGTTACACTCACTACTCAACACAATTCAATTTATTTATCCTTTCAAAATTTTTTTACCAAACCTTCCTCAATTTGGTGGACCAGTTCTGTTCCTTACTGAATATGGTTCTTCGACTTGTTTAAATTGTTAAAATATTTGCAAAGCAGTTCCTGGTTCATTTTTGTAGTGTAATTGGTCTTTAAGACATTTATAAGTAGCCTGAAACTTGTCCTGTGGGTTAGCGCCGTAACACCAATTTACATAATACATCCTGTTAAAACTAGGTATTTAGGCTAGAAAAACAACTGTGAAAATATTTCTACCACACATTTCAATATAAATATTTACCTCAGGTGCCACAAGGGAATTGTGTAACATTTTGGTAAAAAGTGAAAAAAAGCAACTTGGGTGTTACATGTTAGTTTGAGATAAATTATACACATAATATGGCAAGGAAAAACAGAATGTGAACAAGATATCATCTTGAATAAAACAAGAATAAATTCTATGCATGTATAAACTGACAGATGCCTGACATGCATAAAGACCATATTGCAATTATAATTGCATATTAATTGAAATTTACTTTAACATTCTTGCAAATGAAATGAAAAAACCCCAACAAATACCAGATACTTAATAGCCTACAGTGGATTTACATATACCGGTATATATCTCTTGTATATATAAGGAACCAAAAGTAGGAAACTGGAATTAGCATATATATGATTAATTAGTCTGTGGGGATAAAACTCTTTAGACAATCCTTTTATAGTTATAAATACATAATTCATAAGTACTCGTAACAAATTTAACAGACATTTCAATATTACCAGTTATATATTTCTATTCTAGATTTCAAAATCACTTGTGTCTGATTCTAAAAATCACTTCTGAACAGATAGTTCAGATTCTTTCTTGTCTTTCTTTCACTTCAGTTTAACTCAAATTGATTTCCACTAGGTAGTATTCCATCACATTTATTTTCAGATTGAAGGTAAAAATACAAATATAATTTGGGAAATGGGTGGAATCTGGGAATAATTCATGAAAGTTCTCCCATGAACTCTGAACATTCAGTGATTAAGATCAATATACATGAAGAAGTCCATAGTTTATCTCAAAACAATCAGTGAGTGGTTTGTTGATAGTCTAGTGAAATTGGCTAGACCACTGGCTATTTCAACAAGATTAATTCTCCTATTTTATCCGAACAAATTGGAACTGATGTCTTTTCTGCAAATATTTATAGTTGATCTCCTGTGGAGCCTCTGACCACTCGCTAGGTCATTAGATCTGGTGTATGAGAGAATCTTCTTCATCAAACAGCCGAATTATTACCATCATTACCATTCACATGCTGACTTCATGAATATTCAATTAGCTATTTATTAAAAACACATGTCCTTTTATAGATCTAATATGTAAAATCCAGTATATTTTAAAAATCTATTGAATATTGAAATTTTGACCTGCAAAAATTGCTTTCAGAAAATCAATAATTAGTCCATATTATAAAGAATGTGATGATTTTTGGACTCCTGCATAATACAAATAATAAACACATGTTGATACCAAATTCTATCTTTAATTAACAAATTTTATTTTTAAAAACTAAAATGTTTGCCGAGACTTGTGATCATCATTTAATAATTACTATCATTAGACTACTGATGCTATATTGTCAAATAATTAGCATATCATCTCATCTCTTTTGTGTTGAAAAGAAAAAGATTACAAATACCATCCAACTTCTGATATATGGTTTTTCGTAGAACTTATCAAAATAATGTTCCAAGCATCTACAAGTTTAATAACAGTTCACACCATTTTGTTTTTGATATTTTATGTAATCTAATAAGACTAGTTGTCTAGCCAGAATACCAGGAACGTTTACCATAATCACTGAAGCAAGAAAGTTAATGATCAGACCAAACAAAAACACCTCCTGGAGTCAAAGAGTTATACACTCTACTTCCACAAGTTAAATTTTTGACTCATGCTGTTCCCTGATCCTTAAGATCAGTGGGTGTTACACTGTTTAAATGGGACTAATCACAACAAGAGACCTCTTAACTGATCATTATTAACTGAGAATCTTTAAGGACACAGCCATTGAACAATGTGTTCTTTCAACAAGCTTTAGAAGTTTCTGCCACAATGTCCTTGCACATTGTAATTTGATGATTCATGATTGAAATTCCATTGATTTATGAATTAAGCCATTGAAATCATGGGTCAATGTGTTTATTGGAAAAAATTTTACCCCAAAAATTTATGATCAATCTTAAAAATTGGCAAGTTGACCTAAAACATAACATTATAATGATTAAAAAGACCCTTAGTATAATAAAAGCTAATGTAGCTTGAACTCCTAGAAAGGTCTATGTGCAAATTTGATTTATTTCTCCCTCAAACATAAAGAGAACTAATTTTCTTCTACCAGACTATAAAAAAGAAAAGAAAAAAAAGTGCTTGGAAGGGTTCAACTTTAATGATTGCCTGATTGCAGGGTTGTTCTCAACACAGACACGAAGACCAGTGAATGATGATTACTTCTCTCTGTCTTGAACATGAAAGAAATAAATGATATGGTCATGGTAGATAATGACACACTCAATTGAATATAAGTTATCTCAACTATTTATCTATTGGTGTTCAACAAATAGCTGATGTTAATAGTGAAGAATGGCAGGAATTCTAAACAGACTGGATGAGAAAGAACTAATATGTTATAAGATTTATAGATTTGTTGATCTAAGTGGTAAAAAGAGTATAGTTTGTTGGAAGGGACACAAAACAGATTTATAGAGTGGTTGATCAGAGGGGAATTCTAAAATAAAGAGTCTAAATGTTGCAACGGATACTAACTGACTTGTAATTCATTATTAAGCAGGTTTGAATTTCTGAGATTGTACCATGACATATGAACAGGATCAGTGGCAAGGTAAACACTCTACTATGCATAACCTTCATTGAAATTCCATTAAATGTCTGATTGGCTTAGAAGTAGAATTCATGATTAATGTAGAAGTAATTAATAAGGTCAGCTGAGAAATGGAGACTTTTCTGAGTTTTGCTGAAAATAGTATACACGTTCCTTTAAGATGCATTAAAACTGCAGAGCCTGGGGTCACAGCATAAATTGCCTGTATGGTACCCCACCTCTTTATAAAACTAGTTTAGATGCAGAGCACATGATTTTCCTTTTCAATTGATGTTTCTGTAAAGTACAGACACTTGAAATGAAATGGGTTTTATCACCTTTCTGTTCTGCTCTCGCCGGAAAAATGAAAACGGGCATACGGCATGCAGTGTGCTATGAGGGAAATTTTTCCCGGGACAGCAGCGCTGTAGCCTACTCTTATTTCAAATTCTGTCAAGGGTTCTTTTACGTGCATGCCAATGTGTACACGGGACCTTGTTGTTTTTTTCCAATCCGAATAACTGAAAGTTGTCCCTTGCCAGGCCTTGTTTTTTTTTCCAATCCGAATAACTGAAAGTTGTCCCTTGCCAGGCCCTCTGTCCTACATCACTGACAAGGGAGAACCACGTCGGGAAATCCTGATGAACTTTTTCGGCCAATGCAGGGATCGAACATGGGAGCTCAAGGTTAGCGAGCCAATGTGATACTAACTGAGCCACCGTGGCTCCTACTTTATAAAGTAGTTAAGTGACTAATAAATTTCTACATAATGTGGTTGAAAAAAACCAACCTGAAATAGTTATTTCATTATCGCATTATATACTTAATATAACATTTCGAATACTTTATTACCAACAGCTAGTAGTTGGTGTTGGATTTTACTATAAAATGTCGAGTTGTAGAAAGTTTGGCAAGAAACAAATGTAAGAATGAACTGCCACAAGTCTGCAGTAAAGACTAAATGTATCTTTTTACCCATATGGTATGCCAGTTATATACAAGTATTTGATTAATGCTCACATCTGGGGAAAAATTCCTGCAATTTCTAATCTGTCCATTCCACAAATTTCCTGTTTTATATATTGTAAACTATAGTTATTGCTACTGTTTAAATGATATATTGATTTGAGGCGCCATATATTACTTTTATTTCATGTTTTTCTTTTACATCAACAGAAGGTTACCTGTGAAAATCATAATGCCATAGATAAGATTTCAGCTGGAAAAACACAGATCTTTGGAGCATAGCGTAGTTCTATTCTAGTTAAACATATTTACTTGTTTTTTATGTGTGAAATAGTTATTTTCATAACAAGTGCATGTATTACTATTAACTCAGCAGATGGTAATTATCGTAATTTAAGCTTCAGGTGAATCATTTCCGTTTAAAAAAAATTCTGCTGCCATTAGGTTCAAGTTTTAAGATTTGCAGTTGAGCTGTCACATTAAAATTTCAACAAATTACCGCAAATAGATGTATATCATATGCCATTTCATTAAAGTATGAGCAGAGGAAACTAATGCTAGGAACTCAAGATCAAAGATTGGATATTCTGAAATTCTTCAATTTTAAAAGAAAATTGCTCATCATCCGAAACATTTGGGAATATTGGTAAGATATGTCACTAAGAGGAAATTTTCTCTCTTAGATCTATGTATACTCATAGTCGTACGATATGTATGTAATAGGTAGTTGATGCCAAGACAGGGAAAGCAATTTCACGCAACCGACTTGACCCTATTAGATAATACTGTCTAATAAATAGCTACTAATAAGCTATTCTAATAGTAAGAAAGAAATCCAGTCTTAACAACTGATGTACTTAATTAAGTGACCAGGTGAAGGCGGTCATCTATCAACCACTTACATAGGATTTATCACACACTTTAACCCACCTTTCATGAGGACTAGCTAATAATTATAGGTTGTTTAACTTAACAAGATGGCCACTCTGGTAAAGGAAGCGTGATATTTATTATATGGGTTCTGTTTTCTATTCAGACATTTTATTTACATATGGTATTGTTTATGTCTTGTATTGAAAATGCCTTGCAGGCACCCTCAACAAGCCGCAATAAACATAATAGTAATATAAAAGAGGGTGTGAAAAAGTGCTTTGACATTTTGGTCACCTTCAATTTTTTTTACCAAAAAGCATTTCTTAAATCACAGATGTGAACACAGACATATCCAATAGTAAATGCTCATTATTTTGTTCTACATATATATTTAAGCAAATAAAAAATAGTTGCAACCATTTAGAATTGTTTTTAAATAATCAGAAAAAAAGTTTGCATATGTTTCTAATGTTGAAGTTGGAATTAATTAAATAATGCTTTGAAGATCTAGCCGAATGTTATGATACTAGAACACTTTGATTTTGTTAAGTATCTTAATAGGGGTACCATTTCAGTAATGCAAAAGTATTTCTTTTTCCCCATGGTCTAATTTCAGTCTATGGTTCATTAAGAATTTTATTGACAAAAATCATCTAAAAATTGAACAGGTCTCTAGTTTTAATTTTTGTTGTCTTAAGTGCCATGTCATCAATATTTCTACTTTTGTATTATAGATATGTTGTATTTACAGTTGACTGAAAACTAGGTGATTATCTTTCTTACACCTCAAATCAGATTACCCCAGTAACTCTTTTTTTTTCTCCCTCAACTTTAGTTTCATGGCTTGTTTTAATTTATTTGTCCAGAACTTGGGAGGATAATTGCTTTAGTTGATTTGTTTCTATAACCTGTAGACAGTTACGCTGATAGAGCATGTTGTAGTAACACAGGTGTCAGCTTCTTATTAGAGCT
Organism: Patella vulgata; assembly: GCF_932274485.2. Lineage (NCBI taxonomy): Eukaryota > Metazoa > Mollusca > Gastropoda > Patellidae > Patella > Patella vulgata. The sequence goes on from NC_065880.2 coordinate 48,152,575, forward strand.
TCCAAGACCACCATGATAACCTAGCTCCCTTTGGGATTTACATTTAATCAGACAATAGTCACTCACAACAAATCCTGTGGAATTACACACTACAATTACATTACAAGGACTTTCACTGTAATATATGTCTTAGACCTGATTCTAAAGACTTTTCTAGAAAGAATGACACAGACAGTTAATTGATAATTTATCTGATCAAACATAGTGCTTTAAAACTATTGTGAATCTAAGTAAATGTAATTTTTTACACCATTACTTACATATTTAATAATTTACAAAGATTATTTAATGATAAATTAATTATTCTCTTGATTAGAAATAGAAATAGTTAAGTATTAATGCAGGAAACAGTCTAACACCAGAAATACATGCAATTACTGATCTCAAAGCAACCTTGGATTCACAAACCGATGAAGGATTAAAAACTGAATTAAACCACATTCATTTTTAAGTGGAAATGTTGTTTTAATTTATACACAAAGCTTTTAATTTAATCATATAATTACTAATTTTATATTGAATTATTGCTAAAGCTGCCTTTTTATATAATCAACAAGCCAATTTATCTAATCTAATAACATTACCAGTTAATATCTTTACTAGAACCAGCATTTCCCATCAAATTGAAGACAACAATAATAATTATTACCATTGATTCAATTGGCTTTTTGTCCCTCTCTAATCAATGGTTATATTATAATTGGTGGAGATGTTTATCTTTGAGGGTTTTAGAATGATCATTTTATAACATAAAACTTTACAAACATTGCCTTTTTTAAAAATCCAATTTCGTTAAAAAGTTTGCAAATTCAGAAAGCATGCTTAGTTCTCTATTGATTTATCGATAAAAAGAAATGACATGACATTTTGTGGTTATTGATGCATGCACTATTTTGGTTATATATGAAGATACTAGGAATATCCATTGTCTGCATTCATGTATGCAACATCCATGGCATTAAAATATTTATATTCACACAAAGGATTACAAACAACCTTATTCCTGCAATTAAACAATGTGCCAATAAAATTTTACGATGATACAAACATATATGCCAAGTGAATGGAACAATAACAATTCCTAAGATTTCTGATATTACTGTCTATCATTTGAATTTACAAAATGATAACTCATGATATATGTTTTAAAAAGACAACTGTAATTTCATCCTGTAAAAGTTCTAAATGAAGATGAAAAATTTACTTTGTTATATGATATCACTATGACAAATACAATTATAAACTAGCTACGGTCCAATGATTTTGAATAAAATTAAAACGCGTCTGCTGCCTTTGATAGATACATCATCCAGCTGCCCTTTTTCAAAATGCACATTAGCTAAATTTTCCAAGATAGAAGTGATATTAAAGAGTGGCTGTTAATCAATAATATTATTAGACCAGACTTTGTTTTTCATTTCTGCTGCATTCACTCACCTGAGTGGGATGGTTGCCAACATGTCATTACGGCAATACAAGTCTTTGTTCATTTTATTTTTGGTTTTGTCACTGGAACCTAGATGACTCATGCATGCCTTAATCCTGCACGGAACTCTTGTCAATTAATACTGTTATCTGTTGAAATGTAAAGCCTGAAATGTCATTATGTAACGTTCATGCATAAAACGCTTCTATAAAAGTGTAATTCACTATAGCATAGCAAGACTTACTAGCAAAATACACACAAAGAAATGTTTGAAGTGATCAAACTCAATTTTTTCTAGGCTCTATGTCTTATGTTCATGGCACTGAGAAATAGTACTGGAGCCAAAAAACGATCTCTCATGATTTATTTGTCTAATGACTTACACCACAAAATGTCTGGATGGAATAATACAAGAGTCCCATCTTCATTAGCCCAGTTTAAGAGCAGAACAGTAGGACTTTAAACCCCATTTCATTTGATACAAGAGTCACTAAAGCCCAATTCCCACTGGCTTGAATCATAATATTTGGATTTAATCAAACTGTATCCTTTTCTCGCTCTCCAAATAAATCTCTATCTTCATTTGCCCAGTTGGTTTAAACAATATTTTATTCAATATAATTACATATAATTGTAGAGTCTAAAGGATACGAAAACAAGCAACATGCTTATCAATATCACTTCCTATTTCCCCAGTTGATGCAAAAAAGTAGGATGTTAAATCTCATTTCAATTCATTTTCTCATATTAGTCTTTTCAGAGTCACCATATAAATTGTTATATTGAAGTAAAGATATGTTCTTCAGTCTCTTTTTGAATTCTGGAATAGTTCCTTCTTCTTTCACATATTAAGGTAGCTTGCTCCAAAGGACTGGTGCTGCAACAGAAAGCCCTTGTTCCAAAGGACTAGTGCTGCAACAGAGAAAGCCCTATCACCACACTATGTGAGATTTGTTCTTGGAATATCAAGTTGTTGTATATTTGACGACCTGGTTGATCTTTGATGGGATTTTATTTGAATTAGGTCCTAGAGAAAGTAATGATGGTAATGAAACAGTAACTGCCTTTTTATATTGTACTGAGCTTTCAAATGGATTGAGTAATACAGATTTTACGGAACAGTATAATTAAATATCTTTGGAATTTGGATCGAGAGAAATTTTTGTTCAATGGTTCGATTATCAAAATATTTTGTTTGACCTAGCAAAGTTTACCCGATCTACAGATATTGTATTTGATCGATGCTAGTGGGAACCCGGCCAAAGGGCAGTATTCCCAAACAAAGATTAATGTTAATCTGTATTTAAGAATTCTCTACTCCATTTCCGAATTCAGTCCTAATCAACCTAGATATTAACTGGGAATGGAACTGAAGATTATTTGCCCAGTTTCTTGTATGGAACTGTAAAACATAACCACATTTGTGAAAAAAATACAGCTTAAAAGCTTACTTGTCAGTAAATTTCATTCATTTATTCTTGATAATCCTTGTTTAGCAAGAATGTTGTGGCTGTGGCTTTCAGAAAGTACTTCAATGGGAAGCATTCACTTTCTTCACTTTCAGGAATTATGAGTATGATATACACTGATTATATAGATGAAGTTAATCGAATCTGAAAGTAGATTTTAGCATTTCATGCATCAATATAAATATATGCCTGGAGGGGGTTTCATTTATCGGTAGGCTTATTTTTATATTTCCTTATCCATTGGTTTTCTATGAAGAAAACCAGACAGTATAATCCAATTAATACTTTCCTTAATAGAAGTTAAACTAAATAGCCAGAGATAATAGCTCAACATAAACTAAAGTATAATTTAGAATTTTTTACACAGGGAGAAGTTGGTTTTTCACCTTTGTGGAACGATAGGTTTTTTTTTTTTAGGGATAATAACAAGGTTTAGTGCGCAAATTGGCGATAAAATTAAAAAATCATTTAACAGTTGGAATTTTGAAAAAAGAGGAGAAGCTATATATGATTGTCCAAACATATAAATTATCTTCCTTAGCTTTCATATTGATTATATGTCCATTCCAATGCCAATTTAGCATACCAAGTGCTTTTGATATTTCTGTTAATGGGTACACCATAAAAGAATATATTCACTGAAGAAAACAATGAGATAACATATTATGCATTCTACATTATATTTCTACATATTGCTGGAGACTGTTTTGAATTAGACATGGAATAATATGATATAAACACCACATGGTAGATTCTGGTACAAAGGTTATATCTCAAGCTTGATTCCATGTAAACCATGTGTATTCTCTACAGACGATCTAATTCAATATTACACATCTTTTTTGTTGATTCTTTCATAAAGACCAATACTTGCTGAAATTTAATAAATTGTTTAAGGTTGTTCTGTGTTTAGTCTGGTATTTTGTTTGTGGTATAATTATAAGATCATTGAAATAAAGAATTTACCCATGGATTTTATTATGTGAGTCAGATAGTATTCAATTTAACTAGAAAAAATGTTTGAATCCACCTGGTCAGAGGTTCTAAGTGGATAATATATACCAAAGAAAATAAAATGTGGGGAGGCCCAAAATCAGATTTTGTCATTGATACCATATGGTTGAAAGGTTTTTAATCTTATAATCCAATGAAGTTCTATGGTGCATCTATTAGCAGTAGATTTGGAAAAGTCAAGGTTGGTACCTAGTTGTTTAATTATCTGACAGTCGAGGTTTACGACTGGAGTGACTTGGTAGGTGGAAGTGAGAGGCAACTGGGGTGTCTCTTTCCTGGGTAATATCAGCATAGTGTTTTTTCAGTCTGATGTGGAACAATCTTTTGGTTTTGCCTACATATTATTTATGGCAAAGATTGCATGTAAGTAAGTAGATTTCATTTTTACTATGGCAAGTCCAGATGATGGAACATTTTTAGGATTGCGAGAGAGAGAGAGAAAAATGGGGTTTAACGTCCACTCGACACAAACTAGGTCATTTTGGGCCTAACATATGGTTTAATTTTATTTACATAATTCGCTTGCGCGTAGGTGTCTTTAGCAGTGGGAGGAAACCGGAGGACCCGGAGAAAACCCACGAGGTTGGACAGGCGACCCTCCTCCTTGCCACGTACAACCGGGGAATCAAACCACGCCAGTCGACTCAATCACAGACTTTATGATACAGCGCGCGCATGCTAATCATTCAGCCATCCAAACACCCTTTTTAGGATTGGCCAATTTAGCTAGATCGGAATGTGTTCTTCAGTTTTAGCATATTGCCATATTGGCAGTGAGGTCATTTGCAGATAGGGTCTAATAGTGTAACTTTTCCCACTAACTTGGGGTTGAGGTGTGGGGTTCTTGATGATGGCTGAGGTTACGGCAGTCGTTTGAGCTATGAAGGATATGCCAATTATCATGAATGATCTTGCTGATGTGGACCTCTCACAGGTGCTACACCAACATCCTATTCTATACTATTCCACGCATGTCATTTCGACATTATTTCACAATCTGACACCCAACGTCATAGTTACCATCTTTTAAACATTTACAACTTTCACCTTTGTGACAAGATTTTATTGAAGAGGTGCCATCTCCTTAGACACATAAAGGAGAGACAGTGACCACAATCTTTGTCCTGCAAATACTGCAGAAAGATCAATCTACAGATGAAAAGAAAATTTCAGAAAGAGAGGCACAGTACCAAAGAAACCAAATCAGGATCCAGACCCCTTACAAAACCTGATAAGACAACACAATTAGAGAGTTGGACAATCCTAGTCCAGTCATCACCTGCTCAGCCCAAACTACCCAGGCTACAGAAGTCTCTCCACACAGGAATGCCGCATCAGAGGTTTCATCACCCAACAACAGCCAGGGCCTCTCAACACCTATTGGCACCTATCCCACGTTTCAAAAACTGGGATCATACCACCTCCCCTAGCCAACTGGTAGCGGAAACATGGAATATGGTGCGCTCCAGCCGGAGGGACATATCAAAGAACCACGACAGATCTGTCGACCGCTTCTTCATAATCACCATTCAGGAGGAATTAGAGGAAGAAAACAAATAGCTCAAGATCATGCAGCTTTTAACTCCACAACTCACCAACGATGATATTGGAATATGATATAACTAACCCTTCAAAAACTCATGACTTGTGCAGTGTTTACAAGAATTGTGTGCAGATGAACAGAATGACAGGAATGATGACAAAATACTACTATATAAAATGTGTGCATGTAAAAAGGGTGCCTCAGCCTAAATACTTTTCTTATTCAGGAAGTCCACTGTAATTTTCTTATCTTTCACTAAATTAAACTCCCATGTGTAATTATTCATTCAATATACAGATTAACAAAAGCTGCAAAAATTTATTTTGTCTTCAGATACAGATGTATCATTTAGTTTTCACAATATTAGCTATAATATAGTGTAATCAGTGTGCACTGTAGCAGGTATAAAATGTTGACTTAAACATGAATGTACACAGATGTTAAGTTAATTTGTCAAACTTTGAATAACTACATTCTATCGTATATAATCATATTACACTCCGTGAAACCTGAGGGGGCGATCTAACAATATCATATTCCTCCAATCGAGTCACAATAGGATCCAATTAGGGGTTAAATCTACAGAACTGCATGAGTCACCTCTTGCAGCTAATCAAGCAGAGGAGAAGATGATATGCCTACATATCTAAATCAATAAATATGGCACCTACTAATACTAGTGTATAGTAAAAGATTGGGAGTTTTTATGTGGAACATGTATTAAATCATAGCAATGATTATGATAGAAGTGAGACAAGAAATTCAATTAACATTCATTGCAGTCTAGCAGAAACCTTGGAAATTACACTATGTCAAGATTGGAATCTACAGGAATTTATCTGTGTTCATATAATGATAACTATCACTTGCCTTCTGTGCAACACAGTCACCCTTTCTCTTTCTAGTTTATCTTTTCATCTGAGCTCCAGTGTCTTGTAAAAAGAAACATTAGTAGTCTTGCTATGTTGTGATTTTTAACTTCAACAACATTCTGTAGTTTCTGAATATTTGAAATAAGAAAAGTCTATATGATGAGGGATGTGGTCTTTTGAACCCAACAGTATACTTAGGCTGCATTCACAATGAGATTATTACCTACGCACCCCTAGGACTAAGTGAAGGGGACACAATGACAGGTTTTGCATCATAGGTTTAGAGTTTTAGCAACCCTTTTAAATTTTTGACAAGAAATTTAATGTTCAAGTTTTATCTTCATAACTTCATAATCATATTAAGATATACTGATTTTCAGTGATTTTTTTGATCTAGACAATCATCAGAAATGGTGGTACTATTCCAGGTCATTATTATTAACCCTGTATCATTATGTCTAGAAATATGATTACTATAATTGAGTCAATACAATTTAGATGAATCACTATTTTATGTCTAATGATGATGAATAATGCCCATGTAACAATTACTGTAATTATTGTTAATTAATCCTTGAATTAACTAAAGTTTTTATATCAGATTTATTATTAACCATAATTACAGTTTGAATTTGTTGGACATTATGCTGCAATGAAAATGTCAGTATACCAGAAAGTTTCTGTTTATTACAAAATTATGATTGTTGATCATCAATTACTGAATGATTACCCTTGTCATACCATTATACATATTTAAATCTTTCCTCACCAATATTATATTTCATAATCCAATTATGTATTATTCAATAGGTTAGTCTCTTCAAGAATGATTTTCCATCAGCAGTTTTCCTGGCCAGACAATCTAAGTGCTATAACAGTACTGGTATTTAACACTTCCGTTAAGATCCAATAAGCTATTACCAGACAAACTGAGGCATCTTAATAAAACTGAGTCAGTGAAATATCTATTCTGTCAGATGTACCAAGTTTAAACCATTCTTCTTTTATGATTGTTCTGTTAGTTTGAAACATAGGAGAAGAGGGATTACTCACTTTATTCCACAATTCAACATGCACCTAAATTGGGTTGTCAGTATATGCATATGCTTTGTTGAACATCAGACAAATGATAATGCTACCACTTTTTTCAGATCATTCCAAGGTATTTTAGGTTTACGATGATCCAATTTCCAATTTTCCATCATCCCTTATAATATCATCAGTTTTGAGTCTTTAAACCATGGCTGTTAGGCCTTTACTAAAGTAAAATTAGGCGTTGTGGACGGGGCAGAGGGGGGCTTTTGTTGGGGGAGTCTTTAGATAATTTTAATGCTATAAATGCCTAAAATTAGACCCATTGCAAACTTTTGAAAGGTGGAGGGTGGGGTTTTTCATGATCAATTTCATCTCAGTAAATCTGAATACTGGTAAGCACTACCTTGGCATAATATATACTAATTTCTTTTGAAATGTATAAAGATAACAGATGTTGGACAGAGGGTAGAACTAAGTTCTTTGGAAACTAAGTAAGTTGGACTAAAATACCTGTATATGGGTGGTATTAAATTTCCTAGCAGACCACATATTCTGCCTAATGTATGACTGCCATCAAGATACTGACATTAGTTACAACTAAATAAAGAAAGATGTCAGAAACCCCAGTTGATATTTCCTGATAGCTTATTTCAATTTCTCATTTTCTTTAAGTTTAATGCCTGATGTGTCTTTTTCATTATGCTTTACAAAAGCAACCCTCAATAGAGTAAGGTGTAATTACTGTGTAAGATATACATTAAAACATGCTTATCTAAAAACTCTTCTAATAACTTTCCCAAAGGCACCCAGACGCCCATGCAATATAAGACCATTCAACTGAAAACTGAAGTTAATGTACAGTTTGTGTGCCTCTTGTAGCCTCTGGAGAAAACCATAGTTCTCGTGCTATCGTATTTGGTTTGACATGATCAAGCAGTAATATAAATGATAATACAATTTTATATACAGGTCGGCATTTTTTACTTCGTAATCTTTTGGCTTCTGTTTTAATTCTTATGTAACTATAACATTCTTTTAATTTTATGGAAGCTAGTAATTAAACTTATTTTATTAACATCCCTGCCTTATCTTAATTATAAACAAGTAGTTATTCTAGATCTAACCAAACATACTGGCAGTGTAACAAAATATGTTAATATCACAAACATAGTGGTTATGGCATGTGCGATTTCCAAACATCATGTAATGTTGATTTTTTTTGTGGCATGAGTCGCTCATACCACTGGAGCCAAAATGTCATGAGGTAATTTGTCAGGTGGTGGCTTCATGACTAAGTGATGTTTATTTTGGCAGTAAAAGATGCACCATTAATCATGTTTAAGCATTGCACCATTTCAAATTTACTTAAGAAATATAGTTTGTTATTATTATCCTTCAAGTTACTTTTACAGGGTATTCTTTTGTGGGATTTTTCTATTTTTCCCCTCCAAGACATGTTTTGTTAAAGCAATATTCTGTGTCTAGGGTGCTCTCCCTGACAATCATGTATTGTCATCAAGTCATTATGGGCGCCCTTCGAGGCTACGGGCCTGGTAAATATTTAAACCCAGATTCCCCTGCACTCAGTTCAGACCTAATGTTCAAGAATGGGGAGCTAAGCTGTGTTCACATCATGTCAAGAACGGTTCTGACACTTATAGTGTAAATCTTCTTTAATTTTATTGAGGCCAGATTCGAACCTAATATGGTATGGTTCCTTTAAAAATTTAGTAGAGTAAAAGGAAAGAATTCTGAGTAGGTTATTACTCTACATCATGCATTTAGAAGTAACATTAAAGATACATTCTCATGAATGTATTTATAGAGAGGTTATTTCTAATAAAAGTATGGCAAATTTGGTATATATGGAAAGTAGAGACAAGAAAATTCTGCATTCTCTGAAATACACCTAATCAAGTTACCTGACAAACATGGCTTCTAAAAATAGATTTTTTTATAGCTTGGGGCATATCCTCCTGAATAAAATGTTTTGAAAGAGTTTGAAGCAAATTTTGATAGAATAATTAGTTTGAATATGTTTTATATGTTCTGACAACCATATAAAGTGTAAAAAATGGGGTTTGTGATAAGCTAATTCTTATTCTTGGTAGTATATGTAGGCTGCAGCTAGTAAATATACAAAGATTTGTTGCCAGGCAACAAAACATACACCCACAGCAGTTAAATCGTCTGAGCAGTCAACAAGGATTGTCGCCTATTTATTTCTTTGTAGGTAATTTGGATAATTTAATAGACAATTTCATATAGATGACATTATAATTTCGTCGTTTTAGGGTTCACAAGGTTCTAAAAACTAAAACAAGGGTCGTAACTCTGGAAGCAATCTACAGAAATTGTTGAAATTCGACAGGCTTTTTCGTTTTACTAACTCAAATAATGCATATAAATTTCATACAGATTGGATGATAACGTTTGTCGTTCGAACGTTCACAAGGTTCAACAAAGTAAAACAAGGGCCATAACTCTAGAAGTAATTGATGGAAATTGCTGACATTCAATAGGCTTCTTCATTTCACTAATTTAAATGATGCATATGAATTTCATACAGATTAAGTTCAAGCGTTCAAAAGATTCAACAAAGTTAAACAAAGGCCATAACTCTAGATTTAACGGAAATTCGCTGAAACTCAATAGGCTTGTTCGTTTTACTAATTTAAACGCTACATATAAATTTCATACAGATCGGATAATAACTTTTGTCGTTAGAGCATTCACAAGGTACAACAAAGTGAAACAAGGGCCATAACTCAAGGCGTAATAAACGGAAATTGCTGAAATTCAAAAGATTCAACAAAGTTAAACAAAGGCCATAACTCTAGATTTAACGGAAATTCGCTGAAACTCAATAGGCTTGTTCGTTTTACTAATTTAAACGATACATATAAATTTCATACAGATCGGATAATAACTTTTGTCGTTAGAGCATTCACAAGGTACAACAAAGTGAAACAAGGGCCATAACTCAAGGCGTAATAAACGGAAATTGCTGAAATTCAATAGGCATCTTCGTTGCACTAATTTAAATGATGCATATCAATTTCAAACAGATCGGATGATAACTGTTGTCATTAGAGCGTTCACAAGATTCAACAAAGTGAAACAAAGGCCATAACTCTAGATGTAATTAACGGAAATTGCTGAAATTCAATAGGCTTCTTTGTTTTACTAATTTAAATGATGCATATAAATTTCATACAGATCGGTTGATACCTTTTGTCGTTAGAGTGTTCACAAAGTGCAACAAAGTGAAACAAGGGCCATAACTCCAGAAGAAATTAACGGAAGTTATTGAAATTATATAGGCTTCTTCATCGCACTAAAGCAAACAACATATATCAATTTCAAAACAATTAGATGATAAATGTAGTCTGTAGAGTGATCACAAGCAATTGTGGACGATGGACAGATGTGACGGCAATATACAACCACATTTCCACGTGGGCATATAAAAAGTATAACGATGTTACTCTTAACCGAATCTGAAAGCTTTTATCTGAGAATAGAAGATGAGGATGAGAAGTACATACATTTAAGAGCTATAATATGTAGTTCTTCTCGCTCTAAAAACATCTCAAAATTATGGGTACATGCCATTTGCATCCCCAGAATGAAACACACAGATATGATAGTAGAAAATATTTGATTTGAGAATTTTTGATGAAGAGGCTGTCACTTTAAACATGGAAATATTGATAATAAGGAAGAGATTTTGACTTGTTCCTATGATAATGACAGCTGTTATAAATAGTAAATCATGATAATATCATAAATATAGATAGTTGTAGACAGTTAGCATAAATCATATTAAGTATTCCATTGTTACCGGCTACACAAACCTGTAAATATTTCATACTATAAAAACATCAATACCAATCAATACCCTTAATCCAAAAAGAACAAAGAAATTGTTGAAAAAAGCAATATCTTTATTCTACATCATAGGTTTTCAGTGCGTCGAAAGTAAGATTTCTCAACAATTTATATCTTGTACGTCAAATTTTGATATTTTTTATAAAATTATTGAACTTTGAAAAACCATTAGTCCCTCACTAAAATGGCTATACTGATAAAAACAAAGCTTTACAATTTTAATTATCCATATTTCAGTAATAACAATGTTTTGGGGGGGTTTTTTGTGTATTTTAACACATTGTGGTTTGAAGCTGAGATATTGTTAAGAATTTTATCGATTCTGCTTAAAAATCTATATTTGCTCTTAAAACATTTTGAATGCATAGACGCAACAATTAATAGGTTTGAAATATTCTCACCAGTAGGTCCTCTATTGTCAATAAAAGTCTGAATAAACTTCATTTTTCAACAATACAATCTGCTCAATGTGTGAAAATTTGACTATAGGTAGAAAGTATGAGAGCAGCTGAGGCAGAAAGACGGAGAGAGAGAGAGCATTTAGGACTAACACTGGTTAGAACGCACAATTTTTTTTGGGTCCTAATCGCACCAGACCCTGATTAAGTCGAATATAATAAATATACAGTTTTTTCGAAGTATACTATTTGATACTTATTGTTCATAAAGTGGAATAGATAGAAAGAAGTGCAATGATTGTCTAAATTTCTGTGAATGACATTGTTATCATCATCACCATATCATCCGTGAGATTCAATACATCAAAGTACTACAGTATACTGGAAGAGTAAATACAATACCTAGAACTATAACAGTTCTCAATACAAATATACAATCAGATTCAGATAGTATATTTATACTGTATATAATAAATATTATTATCACCAGATCATAAATGAGGGTTAAGTAACACATAACAAATATACAATAGAGATAGTAACACTGATTTACACTTGTAAATTGGAATGATATTCCTGACACTACTCAACTTCCACATATATTGTCTTATCAACAAAGATATATTTTTTTTGTTACTGTAAATTGATCACCTTTGGTTAGGTACAAGAAGTTTGATGTTTTTGGCAGTTTGTTGATATAGAGTTACTTCATAGTATATGTATATATCATATATAATACAACTGTTGAAGTATGTATATATCAAATACTTGTATTTACCAACCTCTTACATTGTGTAACCTTCATGAGAAGTGAGAAAATTGAGTACATGTAGACCTATTGCCAACTTGTATTGTATTAGTAAGAATTTTAAAATTTTGTATCCTAAGCATAAATCAATCAGTAACTGAATAACACTTCAGAGAAGGTTATTTTCTGAAATGCAACTCCTCTGAAATATTCTCAATTTTATGGGGTTTCTTTTGGCATTACCGGTACATTATTAATTTCACTGAAGAACTTTCTTTGAAATTCACAAATTGTAAAAATAAATAAACTATTAGATCTGAGAATAACAAATGAAGAATTTCTATGGCTTGTGTTTAACAAAGAACTAAAACACAAATCGTGTAAACCGTCACCACCCAATGTGTCCTTAATATAAATAACACCATTTAAATACCAAAATCTTTATACCACATTGAATTACATTTTCTATAACGTCCCAACAACTTTTAGATGGTCTTTAAATTTTCTCTGGCTTTTAAATAGTATTCAATCAGAGGTATTGATAACAGACTGCACGTAATGCAGATATTATATTCACTTTACATATTACCATTATAAAAGGTAAAGAAAGCTCTCAACAACAAATGTTAATGGCGACATATGCATATAAAAAGTCAATTAAAATCTGAGAATGTGAATATTTTTCTTTGTTCTTTTAATCAATATTATCGTTCTTAATGATTGATAAACAGTTCATTTTGTTCTTGATCAATAAATGTGCTATGTGAAGTTTGCAAGCTTATACTGTGTCATATGGAATAAAGAATGTGATTTGAACAGTCAATTTTGAGATAGATGAAGTGTAGCGTTTTGAAAATAATTTTCCCTACATGCAAGCCAAAAAATAAGGTATCGGTCATAAATTAAAGCTTTTTTCTATGTTTTGAATGATATTCTAAGACACGTCCAGTACAAAATCCAGAATGTCAGGTACTACTAGTTCAATAGTGCCTGACATTTTATCTAAATTCATTATTTTCAGACATAGGAATACATAAATTATAAGAGGTAATTTAACATGACTGATATGAAATGGTAGTAAATGGATAGCTTATTTACATTGATTATTGATATGAAAATATTAAAAATATGATAAAAAGCTGTATAACCCATCTGTTACTTTATTATACCACACAATACATCACAGGTACTTAGTTTAAAGCAGCAATGTCGTTATAAATTCGTAAAACAAATCAATGACGTTCGAAGATCAACATACAGCTAATTGTATATTACTTACTCATACCTTTCTCAAATACAGTATTTAAAAACATAAATTCAGAAACAGCTGGCAATCAAAATAGTGGCTGTTTATAGGAATTGACATGATCAAGAGATAACAAGAAGGCTTAAATTTCTATATTAATATGTACATTTAACAATAAGTATGACTATGGTATGATTAATAATTAGGACAAATTATTCCGACTTGCATAGATTCATTGCTGCTTTAAGTTAACACTTATTTCCAAAAACATCTTTATTCAGTTAAAGATGCTACAATAATGCACAACAGCTATACCAATAACTTTAAAAATACCTATAATAATGTTTTTTTCTTTTCTCTCTTTCAATACTTCAGTTCTGAATATCTAACACTCAAAGCATTTCCACAGAGATTTAAGAATAAAGTTTTTATAACCACCCCAACCTTGACCGGAGAACAAACACCCATATCCTGATGTATAGTGCACTCTGTTTTTTCTTCCAGATATTTAAATCAAAGCCGACAAATACCATGACATTATATATTGTTTTAGTTATGTAATCTGTGCTGCCATCTATATAACATAGAATTTTCTCAGGATTGATTGTATGTTATGAACTTGTCTGTGTAAATTGAAATCATCTGGTTGATCACTGTTGTTATGAAAATCCATAACATCATACTATTGTGAAATTCAGCAGAAATTATTGTAAATTTGAAATAAAAATGAACTAATGATTAGGATAGACAAAGGAGGCCATCTTAAGAAATCTAATCGTGTTGCATTTGAGATAAAGGTAAATACTTGTTTTTAACAACCTCTTTTAAGCTTACATAAATTGCGTCATACTAGATTTTACTGAATAATTTACCCACCATCAATTTCTATGTAGAGTTGGTGACAATTCAATGATTTCTGCAGAGGTTACAGTGTTAATTGATCTTAACCAGTCTCAAGGCACTTAACAATGAAATTCTGTATCTGAATTACGTAACCTATTTAAGCAAATCTAGCAATCATTTTCTAATTAATTCAATATTTTGATTTAAACTTTCAGACAAGATAATTGAACTATTTCTTCTTAACATCTACAAGATTTGCATAAACCCATCTCTACCAGTAGATACCTTACAAAACCTGTCCTTGATCTTTTAAAAATAATGCACATTTATTCTGCTCACAACTGCTCCAGGATTAAACAGATCACCAAGAAAAAACAATTAACACCAAGAGATAAGGATTACAAGACACAATTGTCCATTGTAGCACTGATTATGACTCTTTCAGAACATTGATATCTCTTAACTTCCTATTTAGAATAAAATATTACAGAAAGTATTACAATTTCAGTTACTTAAATTAAAAAATACACGAAGCAATATTGTCGGGAAAAGATTTAAAATATACATAGAGAATACTTAATTTGATCGCTGAATATAGTTGGGAATGAACAATGACTATGTCTGCATCTAGTCATGTTTGACTAAATTACAAAGATAATCTAATCCTGTCATAACGTATGGATTATCAAACTATTTTACTATTACACTTCATTTATAATCTATACGACTTATTGGCGATTAAAATGTCTAAAAACAGCTAATAACCTGATTCATAATGGATATAGTTTATTATCAATAGTATTTGTGTCTATGATAAGTATTTAAAAAAATAGGTGTTGCTAATCCTTCATTATACATCTTTGTAAATCTATGAAGGGTGTTTCGAGGACCCTTAGCACCTAGACCTCCCATGTCCTGACCGTTTGGTACTTATCAATAGAGAACACATAATCAGGATTCACGACACCTACTTAAATATGTGTTGAATGGAAGATACTACTGTTTCACGAGTAGGTTTTATATTACTATAGGTAAACAGGTGAACTCGACTTATATTCAGCAGTCAGTGTGGTTCTTTAATACATCTTTTACCTATACCACATTGGTACTGACATCTTGGTATTTCCATCAGTACTCTTCCTGTTAGTTTTTTAACATGTGGAGATCTTGAGAGAATTGTTTCTCTATAGGTGTTAAAGATCGAATGCCAAGATTACACTACAGCAAAACAAGGTATGAATGAATTAATAGGAAACCATAACAAAATAGGAAATAGATATGGTTTGTTATAATATTTTTGAAAAACACTATATATCAAAGGTAAAATTAGTATATTTCAAAAGTTTAAAATATATATTAAGACATTATTATGGTAAGCACATCTTAGTATAAAACAACTTCATGAAGAATGAATTAGATTGAACAAAAAGGATGGCACAACTGTTACTACATTATTCTTTGTCAGATAAAGATGATGGTGTTAACTTTAAATGACCACCACTTAAGATAGAATTGGTCGATTTGTACAATTTTCATACAAATTATATTTGATTGTGTATGATCTATAACCCTTCTTCTGGTAAGTTGGGGCTTTAAAATTAGTCCTTATTCTAAACAAAACAGCTTATTCCAGATAAATGATGAAGATAATTGAATCACACTACATAAATCAAATAATTATCTATCATTTAATAATCTATAATTTGCCTGTAGGGTTTTATTAATGAATATTACCTGTGTTCCATTTCTTGAAATTCCATAATCCTTGAATTCAGTGAAGGTTTAAAACTTTAGAGTGCTTATACCAATATTAAAGGTGGTGGTATGTGGGGTGGGGGTGGTGAGAGACAAGACTTTGGATAAAAACTACTTACCAAAACAGTATTATTTTCATTGATGTAATTCAGTTATAGCAATAAAAAGAAAAGATGGGACAGGGAGCTTCTTGTAGTACTTGGATCAATAGCCTCCCCCGCCCCCCACAAATATGCAACTGCCTAAGTTACATACTAATTGTCTATTCTTATTTCGAATTCTAAGTATTAAGGGTTCTTTTACATACACACCAATGTGTACATGGGACCTCGATTTTCGTTTGTCCAAACCACTATATGTTGTCATTTGCTAGGCCCTCCATCCTGCACCACTGATAAAGGAGAACCACGCAAGAAAATCCTGATGAACCTTTTCGGTAAACACCAGGATCGAATATGGGATGTTGAGGTGAGCGGACCAAACACTTACTCACTGAGCCACTGTAGCTCCCAGAACAAAAGTCAAATATAAACTTTCAAACAATACACAATAATAGCATATTGGTCCAAAAAAATCCCCAATATCAAATTTACATTTCTTTTTACTATAAGAAATCTTGTTGCCCATCAGTTACTAAATGCCTCTATAAGGATATTACTTTATTGATTCTTTTACAAGACTTCAGAATCACAACTTTAACATTCTTTTATGTTTACTATAAATGCACAACTGTTTATTTTAATACTACTGTACAAGCATTTGGTTAAAATTAAAATACTTCAAGCATTTGTTTTTTAACATCAAGGTAGTTTGTTAAATCTGTTTTCTAGTCAGGTTTGTTTTAGGTTTTTTCAGCAGGCTTTACATGTAATTAACACATCATCTATCATAGTCTATAGGTTTACAATCAACATCATATAATGTTTATGTTCATCATGGAAATATCCCAGAAGTAAAACAGACCTTTTTTCTTCTTGCAAATAACTTTTGAAACTGGATCTACAAGTGCATGATGTCGACAGTCTAAACTGAGCATCAATTGTTTTTATTTTTGAGTAATATCAGCTACTATAATCACGAACTGGTGCTATTAGAGGTAATCTGTGTAGTTTCTGGCAAAATGATTACATCATCATTCAAAAAAAGGAGAGATTATTGGCACATCATTCTACCACAAACTTGCAGAAAAAGTTACTCTCAATATTTAATAACATTCAGGGGATTAATCGGTAAGTTAAGAATTATAGTGTGAATTGATATTAGTCATCTGTTCACGTGCATTAAACAATAAATACACACCTCCAGCTACACTCTAGTAGCCTGCCACCCCTTTAACAGTTAATGGATGTAGTCTAATGTGGATTGTAATATTGGACCATTGAATTTTCATAGAGTTGACTATAGAAGAGCTGTACAGTTTATTTCATTTCTTACAGGCTATACTACTGTGTGTATTATGGGGAGAATATGACATTGTGATATAAACCAGGAGTACACCGATATGGAAGGAATTTTTCTGCTACTTAGTCTGACATTTTTGGCATTTCACCTTTCAGGTAAGATTTCATTTTAAATCTAAATTCAAACATTTTTTTTTTCAGAATTATGTTCATAATTTATTACGAAAAACTACATAACTTGTAGTTTTTCGTAATAAATTATGAACATAATTCTGAAAAAAAATAAATTGTTTGCTCATGCACATTCAGTTATTATCAATAATACTGACCTGGTAATTGACATAACTTATTACTTAAATCATCTCAAATCTGTAAAATAATACCAAAAATATATTCATATTTGAAAACAATATATTTTTATTGCACCATCTATTAAACTGATTACCAACTATGGATGTCTAAATACAAAAGATTTATTTGTTTATTTTTACTAATAATTTACTAAGAGACATCTATGTTATTGGAATAAGAAATAAAGTTGAAACATCTGTAATTTATAAATGAGATGAAATCATGCTGTTTAGCTAGTTAAAGGCACCACGAACTGCAGATATATTATGGTATAATGTCTATGCTCTGAGGCATGGAACTACAGCTATTGATTTTGATAGACTAATTTGGGAATTTCGCGGCCACTAGATGTTGTCTTCTGTAAGTTACTACTTTGATTGATGACTTCATTTCCAACTTGATCCATATTTTAGCGATGTATCTATCTCCTTGTCATACATGATAATCAATGGCATTAATATGGTCAATAAGTGATGTGTGTTGATGATACATGACATGATTCTATTAAGACAATAAATACATTACACTTTATTATTCTTTCATTTACTTAGACTGTACTTTTTCGTGATATTTATGCAGGCTCATCAGAGTTGTGCAGACAACAGTTAATGCCTTATGTCAAGATGATCTAAGATTCATTAAGATTGGCTCTAAAATATAATGGAATAATTTTTAAGCGAAGAGGATATAAATGCCAAACGGTGGCTCCGAGGCTAATAGACTAGGACATGTGACAAAGTGTTAATTTCATTAGACTAAGATGAATTGTTCACTGTGAACAGAAAGAGGAAATAATCCAATTTATAATCTCTCACCAGAACATGAAAAACTAGTCTGATATTTGTAATGAGGCTTTGGTGACACTTGTCCATGTAAGTGCATTAAGAACAAAAATAATACTAAACATGCAAAGAAAAGAATTTGTTCTAAATTTGATAAAAAATATGAAATGGCGAAACAATATGTGAAGTTTGTGATTAATGATAACAGAATTTAAGAAAGATAAAGAACGCAAGAGAGAATTGCACACCATTAATGAATTCATTATTAAATAAAAAATTAGCCAAAAATATCATAAATCAATGGATGAGGCAGCTTCTTCTGGCTATAACATATTATTAAACTATACCTAATAACCTTGAAATTCGCAAAAATCCTTTAATGCTTTGTTCAGTTTATAACCTATATCATTAGGTAATAATACTTGCTCAGCTCTTAACTACAGATTTTATATTGATTTATAATCTACAAATATGGCCTGACTCTCTTAATTATCTTTAATGGAACGTCTGGCAACCGCCTGCGTACAATAAACTTACTTTAAATTCAACTTTTTGAAAGTAATCTGGTTGTCAGTGTCTTTTGTAAAATTGAATGGGGCAGCTGCCTGGTCCTTGTGGAATTGTTTGTGGCTGAATAGCAGCAACTTCCCAATTATAACTTCAATGTATAAACTATTGTATAGATCTCTCAAGTATTTAAATAATTCTGTTTTCCTAAAATAAGGACATGCATTTGAGAATAGATCTGAGAATATTCAAATATTTAGTTATGCAACTTGATTGATTTGATTATTATCAGCTGTGAGCATGCCTGTCTGCAGGTAATCACGGTATCGCCTCAATCATTCAAAGGGTGGGTGTTTCTAGGTGGTTCTCTATTGTTGCATCAACAGTGTTTTGTTGACTTACACAGGTAAAGCATTTGATTGTAAATGATAACAATTGATTCTGTGATATTTGATCTTGAAATAGAACCCACCTCCTTTCCCAAATTAATACTTGTGTATATCAGTCCCATTAAAATTAAATTGTTGTCTAACCAGCATAAACTGATAATTGCATAAAGTATTGATTATTCCCAACTACTCAGTCTTATAAAATATCCAGTTCAATACTTCTACCATGCAAAAGATAGCCACTTCAAGTTGCTAAGGGGAGGTTGGGTGGCCAAATAGTTTAACTCATGCGCTTTAGATCCCATGGTCTGTCAAGATTTTCTGGCGTGGTTTCCCCTTGTCAGTGATGCAGGACGGAGGGCCTGACAAGGACAGCTGTCTAGTCATTCGGATGAGACGAAAAACCGAGGTCCCGTGTACACATTGGCGTGCACGTAAAAGATCCCTTGACAGTTGGAATTTGATATAAGAGTAGGCCGTAGTGCCGCTGTCCGGGCAAAATTTCCCTCATAGCACACTGTATGGCGTATGCCCGTCTTCATTAGCCCAGTTCGGAGCAAAACAGTAGGACGTTAAACTCCATTTCATTTCATTTCATTTCTGTCATTGAGTCAAATGACATGGATTCAACTCCAAACGGGTTTTCTGGGTATTTTTACACTGCTAAAGATTGTAACCATACTTAGAATATCTAACCATTCCGTTATCGGCACGCTTAGAAATGTTAATATAACCCCATTAATGACTTGAATCACACTGACAAATTCTGTCAATTACCAAACAGGAAGATAATGAAGAGAGTATTCCTTCCGCTTATCAAGTGCTATAAAATGTTCAACACTTTAATGTTTAAAAAATTAATTCACATACATAGCAATATGACAATAACATAGGAAAATCAAAATACAAGTCGTTTAATCAATTTATTTATATATTTTGAAGAATACTAATGTTTATTATTCAGAGAAAATGCTGCAAAGCAAGAATTGTTTGTGGCATGGAATTATTGTGACCACTTTCCGTTTGGATTAAAATGTGCAATTAATTTTTCGTCAAAAATAATATGAAACACAACTTTTGTTATCAGTTATTGCTTAAAACCTGCAATCTTCAAGTATATATAACATTCAAGAACTAGGTCTGATTTTCTAGAATGATCGATTGCCTTTAATAGCACATTGGCCAAAATGTCTATAATGCATCATTTCTTAAAATTACTGTAACTTGAATAATAGATGTTGTAAGAAATATCTTTTGGAATGATAGAGGAAATATTTTCTAATCGGGTATTTTTTCTCCAACTCATGTGATTAGAGACTTAATTACAAGATGTCTGAAAGAACTGTCCTGTTGTCAGACTTATCATTGATGTGTGACGCATTGGATTAATCATCTGATAACATTTCATTATTTGAACAATTAATCTTTTATACAATCTTCCACATTATACAGGTTCCATGTACATATAATCTAATTATAGTATCAATTTATGGTCTGGGAAAATTGGAATGATGATACGGTTATGAATGCAGTGTTTAATGTCTCGTCAATTCTTCATTTGCACGCTAAGCAAGCTCTTCATCACTAGAAACTAACGATTCCTGGTCATCTTTAGGACAAAATGAATTAGAATGGTTCCAAGTTATTGATATTTGAGGCTCTTCAGATCCATTGAGCCATTTGGGATTGCATTGAATACAAAAATTAGGTAGAACTCTTATAATAGCATTAATAAAAAATAGTTAGCTTTGACAAAATGTTTGTATGCTGGTAGAAAATGACAGATTAGTAGTCTATTATCTTATGAAATTTGTAACCAATACAAAACATAAGTTAATGTTTTTAAAACCAGAAATGAAATGAAATTGGGTTTTACATCTTACTTTTCTGCACAGGGCTAATGAAGATAGACATATGCCATATATAGTGTGCTATGAGGGAAATTTAGTCCAGACAGTGGTGCTTTTACCTACTCTTATTTCGAATTCCAACTGTCAAGGGTTCTTTTAGGTGCACACCAATGTGTACACAGGACCTTGGTTTTCCGTACCATCCAAACAACTACACACTGTTCCTTGCCCGACTCTCCATCCTACTCCACTGACAAGAGAAATCAAGAGGACATTTTTCAGCTAACACTGTGAGCGAACCCAAGACCTCCTGGTTATTGATCCAGTACCTTATTCACTGAGCCACTGTGGATCCTTTTTAAAACAGAAATCCTGATGAAAAGTATTTAATGTTGGTAGCAATGGCTATGTGATATATGGCCATTAGAATAGTTGGCATGACAACTAAAATAAAAGACAAACAATGATTGAAAGATTTATAAGTCTACTAAGACATATCTACTCTACAATTGTTAGCATTCAATTATCTGTGTGAGGGAGCAAATGGCGCCCTTGATACTATAATGAATACTATTTTCTCACTTACAAATCTCTCTATAGACTACATTCTATGGTTAAATCTACATCTAGTTATACAGCTAGAACCATGATGTTTAACATCTGAACATATAAACAACATTTGGTTCAACTTGAGCATCATGTAATATTATGAATTGCGGTCATAATAATTCTTATGAGCAGACCTGAAAACTATGTCGGGCATAAAAATATTAAATAAAATATTGTGGTCTCCAGGTTGTTTTTAAATTCTCCTTATTGCAGATAAACCCTAACCTATGGAGCCTTTGTCTTTGAAATATTATCATTTAACCATAGTCATAACATGTGCAGAATGACTCAACTGTCGCCAATATCCCACCAAGCAGAAACCAGCAAATGTCCACTCATTTCATTCTATAACAATTGACTCAGTGTGATAGGGCCCTGGGGTCAATTATAATGAAGTGCGTGTAGGGTATGACCATCATCACCCAGGCAGTGGTTAATATACCCTAGGGGGCAAATCTGGTTTTACACTTCTGTGTTTTACTGGAATTAGCTGTTAATTTTAACACACTGCTCGATTGATATTAGGTCTAACAATATTAGAGTAATAGAGAAGGAAGATAATAGTAGTAGAATGATATAGATCACTATCATAATAGCTTCACCATACCTATTCTATTGACAAAGAAAACACTTGTTTGTGCTGATTTTGAAGGAAGCTCTCTAACTTTTGTTTCATTTTGTTTTAATTGTTCTTTGATTACAGCAACTGATGTAATATGTCTTTCCATAATAAGAGCTCGCAGAATTTGTAGAAATGTTGTATAATAAATATGTTTACTTCAGCTGTCAATGAATGCATGAAAAGAGTGTAAATTCAAGCTACAGGAGCTTCCAATCATCACTTCTATTCGGTTCTTGGGAGGGAGATCAAATGGTCTAACATGCACACTTATATATTAGTCCTTTTAGTAGACATTAAACCCCAATCCCTCTCTCGATCTCTATTTATGTTTTTCCTTTTTTAAAACACAGTTGATGCGGTAACTTTAACCCATGTATTCATAAATTGAATTTTATTTAGTTTAGTCTATTATATTTTATGAAACCATTTCCTATTGTTATTTGTATTGTAATGAAATGCATCAGACCCAAATGGGTTGATGCAGGTCATTTTAAGGTGAGCCAAGTTAACCCATGTTAGACAGAAAGTCTTCTCAAAGACAGGTAGCAAACTAGGGTTTTTAATCTGGTTTATTTACCCCTACCTCTACATATACATGTATCTTCAGATGACACAACTAAATTAGCTTAACTATCATTGGCATTTTAAAACCAGCTTGGTATAATAGACATTATGGTAACTATGTCATTGCTAGCCTTCAACATGTGGAAGTTCAAGTGTGCACGAAAACAAGGCATTAAAATTCTGTTCAAATCTCCTGCAATCTAATTTTACAGTCTTGGAAAGCCTGTTTAGATGATGCACCATAAATCCTTTTAAATAGAAATAAACAGATTTAACACCCCAGGGAGTTAAATCTAGCAAAACATCAATCTCAAAAGATTTCTTAATACTGGCAGGAAATGACTACTAAGAATTGGAATTGTTGTGTAGATATAGTCTGTAGCAAAGTGGTGGGGAAAATAATTATTACTCTTTGTACAAGAGGAGCTTAGCTCTTGGAGAGAAATTCAGATAGAATAAAGAAGCCTTTGTACCACTTATGGAAAACTGTATAAATGCTAGCTTCAATCGACAGTTTCCTAAGATAGACGAACTTGAATTATTTATTTTGTACATGTGCTTCTATCCACAGCCAGTGGACATGCCACAAGGCTTGAAATACAATCATACAAGATTAATCAGTTGTTAATGCCTTTGGTTATTACAAGTTAAATTAGGCAAGACAAATACTTTTATTATTAACCTCAAAAAGACAAGAGTTCAGAGTGTATTAATAACACTTTACCCATATGGCACTCAAAACTAACATAATCTATTATGTCAGAAAGAGACTAAATTGTGTTTGAAATGTAAAGGATGGACACTTATTTCTGACTTTATGATCAAGGATATGGTCCACTGACTGTTCTGTTTGGTTGTCTAGATCCTTTGAAGCAGATAATTAATGGTTCATTATGATCATAAAGGGTTAGGGATGGAGACTAATTGTCATCTGGTTGTCTTAAGTTTGTTAATAATGGACTTTATATTGTTTAAGAATGCTCCTTTAATGGAAGATTTTAATTACTTGATAATCTTTACTCAAGTTGAACAAGCCACTGATTATGTAAGTTGATCACTTCGAAACATCATTAAACAAAAATAAAACAACACTAAGTTTATTTCAGCCTATCAAAACTAATATTATTTTTTACTTATCAGTTTTTGATGATCTAAAATGGGTTATGCATTCCCATTTTGTCACTTGAATTGTTAGCCTTTGACATACTGTATTCAGAAAATTGTGTTTATAGGATATAACCACAGCTAAATACAATTTGCTGAGTTACCAGGTATTCTTGAAGAGGTTTAATATTCCTTACATTATAGGCTTGATTTTCTAGTTTGTCCTTAGCAAATATAAGACATATACTATAATGATTATACTTACTTATAGGGAAATTAAGTATCGTAGCCCTTTGAGAGTAGAACCCTCCTTAATGCATGGATTGGGAATATAACCCGGCCACATGCACCTCTTTTGTAAAATAAAACTATGAGAAATACAATTCTGGAAACCTAATATCTTCACCCAATCATTGACTCAATGTTCCAGATAGTCAAAAATTCACACAGGACTTTGGGTAATGGGATCATGTGCCACGGTGAATACTTAATATTGAACTGTAGGAGAAGGGGCATTATACATTTGTTTTATTAATTCAAGCCATAACAACTCTTAAGTAGCATCGGTTTTCACAAGATGTAAATAGTCAAGTTGTTAGACAAAGATTTTAGATTGGTTTCCAATAATGGGTGGCCTTCTGATTGCCTGGTAATCAATTCAAATTGTGTTCATTAAGGAAACATTCTTCAACACAAGTTTTATGGGAATAAAATCAATATTTCACTTTAGTGGTCTTCAAGAGATTTATATTAATTACTTGTAGTTTTATAATTGTCATGCTTCTGTAACAAAAACAAAATGGCACTCAAGTACGATTGGTAATCGAACATTGATTGTTCTACATCATAACAGGTCTTAAAATCAATGGCGATAGATCTAAAGTGAAGTACAAATTCATTTGGTCAAATGGATGGTCAATTTTGGTTGAGAAAGTCATCAATATATTGCCACAAGGATACACTGCCATAATCTGATCAAATTCCTCTCCAAATGTCTCGAAGTTGAGAAGTAATCGATTAGAATTGTCAGGATTTGTTTGGACAAGATTGACATAGGTTCGGAATATGGCGAGGCTTTGAATAAATTGACAAGGAGCCATTACAAGAGGGAGTTTTACATCCAGTTTCTGGTCTGATATGCCAAATAAACAAAGGGAAATTTATTGGTTCTTTTCAGAGAGGCGCTCACGATTCATACACCAATTAGTCCTGATAGGATATTCCATGCCGAAAGTTTATTCACACATCTATACTTGAATGCTTGCCATTTTCTTGCATTTGTCTGAGCAGAAACCAGATAAAATCACATGATGCATGTCATAATAAACAAAGCTGATCGGTAAAATATGAAATGTAGATTGAAAATTGGTAATATTTTGAATAATATTATGACAATAAAACATTTCAGCATTGTCTCACTCTTTATATTAAAGATACATTAGATAAAGAGCTGGCAGTTCTCCCTATAATAGTTAAAAACTAGATTTATAAAGGGTATTTGCTGAAAATTTCAGTCAAATTGATCCACTCTGACCCGAGAATTTAGCGATTGAATTTTCGGCCTAGACTCGATCATCATTACTAAAGTCGGTACGATAAAACCATAGTCTCGATTATCCATTTCATGATTTAATCATGAATGAAAATGAAAGTTGAGAAGCAAATTAGATCCTAATCCAGTAAATATCGCAGGCTAGCGATGGCATCGAGAGTGGATTACGGTCTAGATATGTTAATTAATGTCTAATTAATAATTTAGACGGCATTTGAGACCTACAGAAAGACCGGCAATAGGCAGATTTAGCTCTTGCATAATATATGCTTATTACTTAGATTTACACTATTTCAAAATGGTGGGGGGGCAGTGGTTTAGTGGTGTAATACATGTGCTTCAAATTAAAAGGTCTGTCATTTAGTCAAGTGGTGTGATTTTGATTCCAAGTTTGTATGTGACAAGGACTAGGGTCGCCTGTCCAACCTTGTGGGTTTTCTCCAACTGGTAAAGAACCCCTACACAAAAGCGAATGATTGAAATAAAATTGTACCAAATTGGACATTAAATCCCATTTCTTTCTCTATTTCAACATAAACTGGCTAAATCCATCAAATTTGATATTTAATGATACTCCTACTTTAGAAGTCAGTACATTTCAGTCACTAATTAGATTCATTATTAATACAGCCATTTTTAAATGTACTATTAATTTTAAAAAATGTTTATTACAAAACTGTCAAATTCTTTGTAAATTAAACTAATTTAAATCCACTTTCTAATACATAGCCTTTAAATAGATTGATTAAAAGTAGTGAGACATTCTGCCATCTCCACTCAAACACACTCTCAACATTAATTCTAGTTCAAGTAGACACAAAAAAACATCTAGATTTAATAGTAACCCTTCAAAAATATCTTTCTGACAAGAGAATCTGTTGGGGTAGGACTTGATATCATAAAATGCCTAATTAAAAAGAATCGGTTGTATTAATTGTGACAGTAGTAATTATTGTATTAAGTACACTTCAAACTGTGTAGCTATAGTCTATTTAAATTGGATGGCCATGTGCCACGTGACTGCCTTACACACCTTATACCAAACTTCAATTAAATCATTTAATAAAGACCAATCTGGCGTTACGCAGCCCCATTTACTAAATTGGACTAAAAACCTATTCATTTCAACTTTCTGATCCCCTATATTTTTATAGTCCACAGGGTAACTTTGTTACTTATTGTCTTCAGGACAAAATCAATCAGCGTGCAGACGTTCTCGTCCATCTGCTAGCACAAAAAAAACACAAAAGGTTGTCACAGCTTAGAATGTATAATCACATCATATTGAATACAAAAACTACTGTCGAGTGGTAATATTTATATTTAACACTAGACAAGAGTTAATACTGCATTACAATAACACAAGAGGTCGCGTGGATCCCTTTTGTGTCCCCAAAAAATAGATCAAAGGAACTGAATCTGTTTGTATGAAAAGAAGGACGCGCTAACGCTAACAAAGTATCTTACACCTTCTTTCAGGTATATCTTGTGTTTCACTATTGACCATTAACAACTGCACTGATGTGACCATGATGCGACTATAACTGTACCTGCATTTTAATTCTACATCCATCACAACAGGTGTTATTGACCAATTTATTGGATTTTTCTATTATTATTAAACATAAAAATATTTTGCTAGGATAAACATATGGTAGGATTTTTTTATTCTTCATCAATTATTTCTTCTTCGGGTTTTTTTTTATAGCATTTACAATCTGCTCAGAACTTAAATGATAATTGCGAAAATTGCAGTATTGAGAACGAAATTGCAGACACTTTAATGTCATGTCTATTTTCCACATCAACTGGCCATATCACTTCATTTTTTTTTCAATTGACAATGGAATACAAATAACGGTCTTTAATAGTATAACACATAGCGTATTAATATATCAATCTCACAACTCAATTTTTAATGGTAATAAGTAAATTAAGTTAGCATCGTAAAACCGTAATTATCTACTTGGTATACTGTTGAGTAAATTTATTAACTGCAGAATAATAATGCTTTTTAATTACAGTTATTTTAAACCAAAAGTAGAGATGCTAAAAACTCTTACTGTTAAATGTAGAAAACAATAGATTTTTAAACGTTAGATAAACAGTAACTAAAAAAATGCATATGAAAGAAACTGTGATAGATAAAAAGTTCAATCACTGTTTCTATTTTTCAATTTTGGGGGGTGGGGGATACTGTGTGTGGGCTGTAGATCTATGAAATTCATGGATTGGGGGTTTCCTTGGTACTTCGATTTCCACATTATTGAAATAAAAATATGCCATATTGGTCCTGAATTGACCTGGTTTGTGTCAAGTTGAGGTTAAATCCCAGTTCCCTCTCTCAAACCGATAAATTTTCATTTAAAAAATGATTGTATAGGCCTTTAAACGTATCAAAATAAGAAATGCCTTGGAGCATTTAATAACTTTGAAGTGTAAAAAAAAAGTAGGCAATGTTATTGAAGAATGCCAACCAGTAGTATAATGTTTATATAAGTAAATAGCAGATGGTAGCATTTTGTATACCACTGGGTACTTTGTATGATCGAGATTGGTAGTTACAGGTAAAAGCTTCAGATTCCACGTCTGATTTATTTAAACGTTGGGAAAAGATCTCTGATCTGCTAGACAATTACAAATAAACATATCTCAGACCTAATGGCTGATCTATCACATAAAATTTTGTTAATAATGTTAATTAAATATATTTACATCCAGAACAGATCCTAAATCACCTATTTATGTGAAAAGTTGAGCACTTAGATTTAAAAGAATTTCTGGTCACATATATACCTGGACAATAACACTCTTGCTGGCTTGAAAGCTCCAGAAAATAAATAATATCTCTGTCTAAGTACTAGATGTTTAAGTGTCCTACCTGTTGTGTAAATTATCCATTACATCCTATTTTACTTGTCCAGAGGATTCGAAAATATTTTTAAATCGAAGTTTCATTTGAAAAGGTTTACGTTAGACGTTTCAAACCATTATGTTGAATTTTTCAAAATTTTTAAAAAAGGTGTGTTAAGATGAAATTTGTATCATCAATTAATTGAAATATTCTAAAATAGTACAATTTGTTGACCAGAATAAAGATTGGGACATATTATTCAGTTACAACAAGAGTGGTATTGGGCTTTTCAGGTTGTACAGTTCTGTATAGAGTATGGTATACTTTAAGTAAAAGAAAGAGAACAACCAATATTAGATCATTCACTGTGTTCAAAACATCAAAACTATGGACGTTTTGGTATTGATGATGAACTGTGGGGACTTGTGTCATCTCAAAGAAGGAATAAAAAGCGTCTTAACACCACTCATCATGACAGTTCGTTATTTCAATACCGTTAATACACTTTTGTCCAGGGTGCCTCCCTATTGAGATTGCACCAGAGAGCCAAGGGAACCCTCACAACCCTTTTCCTGTCATATGCAATTATGGTATTGAAACACAGGTTAATAGGTGAAAGAACAAGACCCACAACTTTAAATACTTCAGACATCTACTAGCAAACCAGCTACCCCCCCCCCCCATACTTATCTCAAAATAACTAAATTACTAAAATCAAGAAGTTGAACCAATATTACATTCTCAACATGTAAATAAACTGATATATTTTGAAAAATAGTCTCAGTCTACATTTAATATATTACAGCAATCAACCGAAGGTAAAAGGTAGAATTATTAATGGTATGATTGATGCCAGGAAACAGGATATGTCTTCCACAATTTATCTTTTACTAGGGTTTATCTTATTAAATGATGATGCCAGTTATTTTGGGAAGGCCTGTACACGATAAATTCTAAACCTTGATTAAAGATCACATCATTTATCAAAAATCTTATCATACATACAGCTACCATTAATATATTTCTTCAACTGAAAAAACACAAGATGGAAGTGCAAATCTATACTGTTAATTAGTGCCTATTTACAAGATGGTCGCATGGTCAATAGGGCACCATCCTGATAATGATCTACAGGATATGGTCAAGGATAGGCCTGCCAGATAGAACATAAAATATGTGTTTAAAGTAGAGGCACATCTGTTAAATGAATCTAATAAATAATACGACTTTCATTAATTGAGTGCTATCATGAATAATTGTTTAATGCTGCTTAGAAATGAAGCTTTCTACTTCTAGATCTGATTATCGGTAGCATTATAAGTTACACTTGAAGCAGGTACACTTGTCAATGTGATGTAGATCTAATATGAATGTTATTGATCAATTCACATCAAGCTGAATTCAAGCATGCAACCTGATAAAGAATTTAAAAAATACTTTATCAGGTCTATCTTCCTCCAACATCTTGCTTTTATTTTCATTTTAGCTTTAAATATATGGCTGTGTAATTGTCAAAAAATTTTTTTGAGACAAATGTTCGAAGGAACAGTTCAGGATACAATTTATGATCTATAGTGTCAAAAGTATTTCAACAATCTTAATCAATTAGAAAAATAAGATCAACCAATTTATCAAATTTCTGGTGCTGTGCAATTTCCGAGCCCTTATGATGATTTAAAAAAACAAAAACCAAACACAATACAACTGAACTAAACAGTTCTGGTATCTTATTTGTGGTTACCAACTTTTTGTTAGTATTGGGACCATATGAAAACTTTGTAACAAAAAGCTTAAAATATTTCATTCACTTTTCAAACAATTTATCAAGTTCTCAAAATGTCAAGTTCTTGTTAGTATCAGTTGTCATTCATTAGAAAAATAAATATTTTGTAACTGAAGTGAAGTATCTGACAGTTTGAAGGACTCAGTGATAGACTTCTAGAGAATTTAACAACCTGAGGCCATTTGGAGAAATTCTTTTTGATAAATCCATCTGTAACATTGAATTAGATATGATATAAGAAACATCATGTATATCTGATTACAATATTTTACATATGTCTCCAGCTGGAAACTAACAATTTTTTTCATATATCAAATACTGCTTTATATAGTTTATCAATGAATTGAATGTAGATCATCCATTTATCTACATGTTCAATGCAATGGTATAATTTTGTGATTTTCAATGCAATTTTATCACCTAATCATGCCCGATAATGTGGTTGGGGGTAGTGCTTGCACGATATATTGGTGAATCACAATTCACCTTCTTACGATTCACATATTAAATCGCAAGACGCTGAATCGATTTTCAATAATTCTTTTTTATGTTTTTTTTTTGTTTCAGTAAGTAACCTGTCACTCTTAATTATCCATGTCACACATTATCCAAACACTCTTAAATTGTTTTGGTTCTTACTTTGATATGCATCAATATCGTGATATAAAACAGTTTTATTTCTACGACATCGACAGGACTAAACATTTTCTTGGTAAATACTGACTGGGTTATTAATCGTGATACAAATCATATTGTAGCACCTGAATCGCAGTATGTATTGTATTGTGACTGCAGTGACAATACCCATCACTTGTTGGGGGTAGGGCTTTGGGTGAGTAAAGCTCAAATTGTTACATAAAAGGAAGCTCAAATTGTTACATAAAAGGAAGCTCAAATTGTTACATAAAAGGAATTAGAATTCAAATTGTTACATGAAGGAATTAAGGTAGTCAGTTTATATTTATTTTATGTTTATCTACATTTTAGCCTGCTGCTGTTGTAAAAAATACAAAAATAGTCATATTATGATGATAAGATTTTCTTGAAGTGGTTTGAATATATACCATTCCAAGACCCAAAAAGGAGGATGAAACAGTGTTCAAAGGAGAACACGATAATTTGAAGGATTATGAAGGAGTTTCTACTGACTTCAATATACGTCCCTGTGTTTCTTTTATTTATCTACTACAGCAATATATGTATTTATTATTTATATGCAACCCTTATTACATGTATCATTATCATTATGACTATTTGTAGCATTATCTAAAGTTATTAGGGGAACGAAAAAATGCCTTTGGCCATTTTTATTTGTACAACTCCTGCACCACTTCCACTCAGTTCTTGTTAATCTGAACCAATTTAAATGATTTCATCAAAGTTAATTGAAAATATAAAAAAAATGATTTTGTAATTTATCTGATGGTCATGAAAATGCAAACTTGCCAAACCACTGAGTGGAATGATGTAAATCAGCTTATATTTTAGTTTTTATTTTGTACTTGTTTCAACTTGTTTACATGATTATAAGCTTTCTTCAAAATGTCAAAGTTTTTCCTTAATTCTGTTCTTGATTTAATATTCTGTACCAAATATGTCCCAAGCTTCATTTCATTTTGTTGCAATAACTAGATAGAGTCGCATAAAGTACTCCCTCTATGGGAGAAAAGCTAGTGATGAAATTAAAAAATTGGATCCAACAATATTACATCAAAAATTTGTAAGTACATCAAGGAAACATATTTGAAGTAATTCATTGCAAATAATACTGGTAACATCCTTACACAGAACTTTATTTCTTATTTCTTCTTTTAATTGAAAGCATATCAGTTGCATTGGAACATGGACATGTATTGATAATTTTCAGTCTTTCTCAAAGTAGTGCTTAATTCAATGTGCTTAATTTGGATCACTTCCTCTGTAGAAAGCAGATGACATTGATCTCCTATAGAAGCCATTACCATCACAGACACCTGTATTGATATATACTGATCATAAACGATTTTTGGGTCCATGATAAGTTTTAATCATTCAGCTTTCTAATTTCTATTTGTCTAATCTACGGGCTATTCTGTGATAATTGCAGGCAAAAACCATCAAAGTTGTTTTAACGTAATATTACGTTGCTTTGTGCAAACACTTTATTGGCAGGATGATTGCTGTAATTCATCATTTTTTCATCTCCATATACGCCTGAAGCTGAAGTTAAAGTACATTAATTCTTTAGATTTCAAATCTCCATTCAATATCATATGTGATATACATACAGGCAATGGAACAAATTGATCTATGGTAGATTAAATAAATATTTTGTCCAATGTACCATTTATGTAGAATCCCTGTGGAATTAATGATACGTGAGTATACGCATGCTGCAGCAGAAAATGGTTTTAAATTAACTCTCCCTTTATATAACAAACATTAAAACGCCCACTTAATGCATATCTAGGGTAATATTGAGCTGTAACCAAACTGTCGTAAAAATTGTCTGAATGAATAAATTGAGATATATATGTATAGCATATTATTAGATATATTCATACCAATAAAATTCATGATTTTAATATCTATTTTGTCTAGACTTAATAAACTCTGGTGTTTGTGTTGTTATGGATTTTATCGCACCACATAAGGTTTCTGGTATTATTGAACCCTGGTTTAAAATAGTAGCCAAGTTCAGTTGAATTTAAAAAATAACTTTTTTAAAACTAGCAGTGCAATTCAACAAATCAATGTGTAAGATTATATATGAACTCTGGAGATCTTCACAAGTTGATAACAAAAAAAAAACCAAAACGGACCGATGGAGGGCCAAACAGATGAATGAAAAAGTTATAATTGTGGGTTTGCTGAGATTTTATTCGAAATTTGTATCAAGGCAGTTCAAATTAGATTACATGCAAAATGTGCAACATATCTGCAAATCCACTGCTGAGATATAGTTGTTTGATGCATTATGAGTTGCTGAGATATAGAAATGAAATGAAATGAAATGGGGTTTAACGTTGAGATATAGATGTTTAAAAATAATTTACCAGTTGCTCAGATATAGAGTTATTATGAATAATAAGATATTATCCCAAATTAATTACATTTATTTGTTGGTAGAATATTCTAATACGTCATTTAACTGTGAGAATGTTCTCTTAAGTTGAAATTGAGAAATACATTAATAAACTAAAAATACATGTGACAATTATTATATATTTTTGCACTTAGGATACTGGCACTCTGTGGATTGACCTTAAATACCAATTACCACTCAGCACACCTATAATCTATCTTTGACTTTGATTCATTAAATGATTTAAGGAAATTAACTGTGCTCAGTTGGAAAAAAAGTATAAAAGGGCCTCCTGGGTGTTTATTTACCACGCTTCATCAATTCACGAAACCAGTTGTTGAAACCAGTCGTTCCACATTAAAACAAAGATTACAGGCAAACAGGCAAAACTCCCAGTAAATATCCTTTCATCCACTCACTCTATGCTAATTCTTTCCTGTGTGGTTATTAATATCTATTCAACTAAAATAATAACAATCTTTACTTCATTATTCATTTATATAAAACATCAGCTTAACATCTGCTCTCTTGGTTATAAAATAAAATGTTGTAAAAAAAATCTGCAATGATAAAATAATGATGTTGTTAAGCTATTCAAGTACAATAACTGAGAAGTGGTCGCAAATCTTCTAGAAATATTAACTATTACTCTGTGGTTTGGATTTGGTAGATGGTAAGTTTGGGTTCATGACTACCAGCTACCAGAACCCATGGCTTGATATAGACATAAGGAGGCTGTGGCATTTCAGGTTCTGTGTTCCCTTAGCATAGATTTTAATTTTCCTGACAAATAAAAAAAGTGAACTAAAATGAATGATAAGCCCACAATTTGTTTGAAAAGATATGTTTGTGTCCACAGAGAACATATTATTATTTTTTCAGCTTTAGTGACTAGGAATATCTTTGACTATGTTTTACAGTTTGTAATATAGGCCAAATAAGGTATGACACTACCACACACACTTGGGACCCTTCTGGCAATTATATATATGCATGGCAATTGCCCCCTTTGCAACCTTTATAAATCCAGCCCTACTAAAAGATTCATCTTTCCAATTGCAGAAAGAGTAAGAATATTCTTCAAAATTCTCAACCCTAAGCGAAAATGAAAAAGACTCAAAATGTTGGTTGCCAAGAACTTATTGAGTTGATTAACATAATAAATATATCTCTCTTGATTAAACAAACTTGGAAGCTTACTATGTTAGTCGGACAGATGGAGATCTATTTTAAGCAAGAATCGTGTAAAAAGCTATCAGTGTAGAATTTACCCGAACAGACATAGCGGAAAGTAACGTTTTCCATAGAAACTACACTTAAATGGCTAGGCTGAAGCCAATTGATTAATCTCATGGGGATCCATAAGAATTTAAGACATTTATTTTTTATCATCACCAAACCTCCAATCTTTTATTAAGTGTGATCAGCACAGTCAGTCGCTATCCATTTGGCCAATCTCCAGAATCAATATTTGTAAATTTATCAATCAGAACCCATGTTACAAGAAACGATCATAAGTGATACAGAATTATTTAGTCAGATATGGTAATACTTGGCAGACAATTGAATTCTTGAGCTAGTTTTGGTTTCTTGTATATTTTCTTTGTATACAGCTTTTATATTCAGACCTTATGCGTTGAGAGCACCATTGTTTAAAAAGCTAGTTTTCTTTGGCAAGATTTCCACCCTTCCTATAATTATGATTTATTACATGGCGATGAAACAACCTATTAAATCTATTAGACATCCCTCTTAAAGAGTTCACACTTTTTCTTGGTTATTGGTAAACAATGGTAGCTAACAGGTACACATGCTTAATATTCCTGACAAAATAAAGATACCGGAATATAATAAAACACACACTTGCTGATTAGTACATGCTGTTTTTGCTGCAAGGTACATATAATCATTGTAACTTTGCCAGAATCTAAGTTTATATTAAACTCTTTATCTTCAGACTAAATGATGGTTGTATATATATAGGCAACTCAATATTTTGCTAAAATTCGATATAAAGTCTTTAATTTAGATTAAAAATTATCAGTTAAAAAATTGTACTTGACCTCTGTATAGTAGCCATTTGAGCTATAAAACACAGTCAATGTACTGTAGGCTTTTAATATCATAGCAAGAATGTCGCACATTCACTTTCTTTTAGTGAAATGATGCATCTGAATCAGGTAATAAAAGAGTTTTATTGGAGACAGGTAATTTGACATACATTATAAATTTAAACTACCGGTAAAATGCTTGTCAGTAATATTAGAGGCAAAATCAATTCTTTATAGATTTATGCTCTATTATTGCAAGGGTGCCTCCAAAATACTCACTGAAATTAAAGGTGCCGCCCCAGATATATTTGAATATTCAAAACTGGTGTGCAGACTCTGAGGAAGATTATCCTAGGCCTGTGCCATTATCTGAAGCTCTGAAATTTACAAAGAAATATGTTTCAGTATATAGACAATAGGTCCTCAGTACATTAATAACCATGTCTACTGTCTACATGTATATACTTGCCGAAATTTGGAACTGCCTTTTTTAATGTTGGATAAAATAATATGATACATTAATACATGCAATACATAAAATGCATGTAATATGTGGCATATAGGCATACTCTGAAAAGTTATAAATTTGGACAGCCGATTCTGTTGGTCTTAAACAAACATCTCTATATTATACTGACTTAAAGTTCACAGGAAAAGCTTCATAAATTTTTATACGCCCACATTGAAATGTGGTCAAATATTGTCGTAACCCCCGTCCGTCTAGAGGCTAAAGTTAATATCTGATTGACTTTAAATTTATAGACAGTGTTTAAGGTCATGCGACGAAGAAGCCTATTGATTTTCAGCGATTTCCGATAATTACTGCCAGAGTTATGGCCCTTGATCACTTCAAAAAATCTTGTGGACGCTCTAGAGGCTAAAGTGAATATCCGATTTACTTTAAATTTATACACAGTGTTTAAGGTCATGAGACGAAGAAGCCTATTGATTTTCAGCGATTTCCGATAATTACTGCCATAGTTATGGCCCTTGATCACTTCAAAAAATCTTGTGGACGCTCTAGAGGCTAAAGTTAATATCCGATTTACTTTAAATTTATACACAGTGTTTAAGGTCATGAGACGAAGAAGCCTATTGATTTTCAGCGATTTCAGATAATTACTGCCAGAGTTATGGTCCTTGATCACTTTCAAAAATCTTGTGGACGTTCTAGAAGCCAAAGTTAATATCCGATTGGCTTTAAATTTATACACAGTGTTTAATGTCATGAGACGAAGAAGCCTATTGATTTTCAGCGATTTCCGATAATTACTGCCAGAGTTATGGCCCTTGATTCCTTTGAAAAATCTTGTGGACGCTCTATAGGCTAAAGTTAATATCCGATTGACTTTAAATTTATACACAGTGTTTAATGTCATGAAACGAAGAAACCTATTGATTATCGGCGATTTCTGATAAGTACTGCCAGAGTTATGGCCCTTGATCACTTTGAAAAATCTTGTGGACGCTCTAGAGGCTAAAGTTAATATCTGATTGACTTTAAATTTATACACGGTGTTTAATGTCATGAGGTGAAGAAGCCTAATGATTTTCAGCAATTTCTGATAAGTACTGCCAGAGTTATGGCCCTTGATCACTTTGAAAAATCTTGTGGACTCACTAGAGGTCAAAGTTAATATCAGATTGACTTTAAATTTATACACAATGTTTAAGGTCATGAGACGAAAAGCCTATTGATTTACAGCGATTTTCGTTAATTACTGCCAGTGTTATTGCCCTTGATCACTTTGAAAAATCTTGTGGACGCTCTAGAGGCTAAAGTTAATATTTCCAATTGACTTTAAATTTATGCACAGTGTTTAAGGTCATAAGACGAAGAAGCCTATTGATTTTCAGCGATTTTCGATAATTACTGCCAGAGTTATGGCCCTTGATCACTTCAAAAAATCTTGTAAATGCTCTAGAGGCTACAGTTAATATCCGATTGACTTTAAATTTATACACAGTGTTTGAGGTCATGAGACGGAGAATCATATTGCTTTTCACCGATTTCCGATAATTACTGCCCAAGTTATGGCCCTTGATAACTTTGAAAAATCTTGTGACGCTCTAGAGGCTAAAGTTATCATCCGATTGACTTCAGATTGATACACAGAGTTTAAGGTCTTGAGACGAACAAGTATATTGATTTTCAATTAATTTTTATGACTTGAACAACTAAATCCATGATGTTAAAAGTTTTGTATACTAAACATTAGCATAGGGCAGAACTTTATAAAAACCAAACAAATTCTAATGGTTTTCTGATAATTACTTAATTAGTTGTTACTCTTAATCAGATTTTAATGTATTATAAATGTTTAATTACCGAAAAAAGTAAACATCTCTTGTTGACTCCCCGGACGATTTAGCTGCTGTGGGCGTATGTTTCGTTGCCTGGCAACCTATCTTTTAAATAATGCAAGTAATTATGTCAACATATCCTTTCTACAAGTATAACACAACCCGAATATCAATGGTTAGCATGTGCGCACTGAATCATAAGGTCTGTCATTGAGTCAACTGTCGTGGTTTCGAATTCCCGGTTGTATGTGACGAGGAGTAGGGTTGCCTGTCCAACCTCGTTGGTTTTCTACGGGTCCTCCAGTTTCCTCCTATTGCTAAAGACCCCTACGCGCAAGCGAATTATTGAATTAAAATTGAAACAAGTCTTAGTCTCTCTATTTGTAGCTGACCAACACAAAGTGGTATAATTAATGATATATTTGACAGAACTTTCTTTAAAAGCAGGTTGTGTATCATAGAAAAGTGTCTGAACTTGAAATACAAGGCAACTCTTTTACATGTATAAAGCTTTCATTTACAATTGATCGGTTTTCTTGAACATTGCAAAAAAAGATGGCACATCTTTAACAACATTTAAAAAGCTTTTTTATTTTTAATTATCTGTACTTTAAATGTACAGTACATGTGTAAATACCATATTTTCATATAACCTTCACTCAATAATGATAAGTTTTGTTAGTCATTACAAAAAAGCCTGGACTTGATGCCTTTAAATTTGGTAAAACAAAATGAAGGGGTATCCATTCAATTAAACTTGATGTGTTGATTTATTTTGCTAAATGGATATCTGACTAATTAAAAAATTTAAGATTGGATAGAGACAATATTGGGATGTATCTAATATTGTGTTCGGGCATTCGCACTCTACACCTTAAGCCAAAAAATGAAGCTTATATTTGTTAACTTTCACATAATCTTTCGAAAAAAAAACCCCAATTGAATGCTTATTTTTACCTAAATCCAAGCTAGCTCCTTTACCCATCTACCTTTCTGTACTTAAACATTTAACGTTTTCATAACGTATATGTCTCAATTTCATCTATTATTATTACCAGTTTTCTTGATTCAGTGACTCATGGTTACCATATTTTCACATATAGTAAAGAAATAAATTTATTATAATAAATAGAACACAGAGATTTGGGGGATTTTCTTTTAAAGAAATAAACGTAAAGACACATGGTGGTCTGCATTCGAGTGCCGAAAATAGCCACTGAAAACACGATAAATGTATTCTAGGTTAAACCTGAAACCAGGGAAGGTTACGCTATCTCACAACCTGTACATCTGTATTTGATATACTGTGGTGGAAGTCATTTTGCATATTTCTTACACAATGTCTGCTAATTTAATGATTCCAAGGCCAATAATTGGCTTAAATCGTATCCAAACCTTTATTTACTATGTAAGCTACATAATACAGACAAGTGGGAGTATGGTAACTAGTATCTATAATGTACAGCAACTAATGGAATACATAAAAGAAACAGATTACAGTGGTTCTAGTTTAATGTAGAGTCGACTTGCATGTTCTTGTCGATTAGGAATAATAATGGTTGATATTTTCTCTTTGGAATACCTACAGTTCTTTCTATTTCTGACAAGACTATTTGTTCTTAAATAAAGTTTGTCTGGAGAATGTCTTGTAGAAACACCTTCATAGCACGCATATTATTTATAATAATTTTTCCTTTGGGAGGGAAAATCAGAATATTTTTTTCTGTTGTGCTTCAATCTCTATGAGCTATACAAAATTTTATGTTAGATTTAGACAAAATAATAGTTCAAAAATAAATCTAACATGAATAATGTGAAAATTGTTTGAAGCTAAGTCTCGCTCCTCCATTTTTAGCTTAAATCAAAATATGGCTGAACTGTTCTAATCTATTTAATATCGGAG
The DNA here is from genome assembly GCF_932274485.2 of Patella vulgata. Lineage (NCBI taxonomy): Eukaryota > Metazoa > Mollusca > Gastropoda > Patellidae > Patella > Patella vulgata. Next base: position 48,192,504 of record NC_065880.2, read on the forward strand.
AAATCCGATGCCATCGAGAGTTGATTATGGTCTGGATAAGTTAATTAATGTCTAATTAATGATTTAGAACACATTTCAGGCCTAAAGAAAGACCTGAAATAGTTGGATTTAGCTCTTGCATAATGTATGTTTAAAATGTGAAGAAATAGACCAGTTATCTTGTCTGATAGGTTGAAATCCAAAAATATTGAGTCATTCAGATAAATGCACTAAGTTTGCATAACAGGGTTACATACCTCATTTTAAAAATGTTATTATTCTCATGGGCGTGGATTTAGGAGGGGATGGGGGGGACGGGTCCCCCCCTTGGAATCGGAAGGGGGGGATGAATAGGTCTCTGTGATTTTGATCGCCAGGACAGATTTTCAGGTTTATATCCACATGAATGTCCCGTTGTGAAGGCTATCTAACCACTGCCTTGGGTCTCGCCACAGTAATTCATCTTCACGATATCTCCCTCCTTAATTGTAGGTACTCAGTTTTACCATATCATCATCATATTACCCCTAGTTACAGCTTTCATCGAAATAACACTGGTAAACTGTTCGGAATTATTATTTTGGTTTGGTAATGATAGGTTCCAGGGTTCGTCCGCGCCCCCCCCCCCCAAAGTTATGACAAATCCACGCCCTTGATTGTTCAATTATATTAGTGATTTGATAATCCCAACTATAACTTTCTACCATTATGACTTGAGCAAGTAAGATAGGTACTTATGTTATAAGGCATGAAATCTTGGAACATGTCACCAACCCCAATACATTAATCATATTTTATCAATTATATTTTTCAGGTGGTGCCGATGCCAGACAAAATATTTATGCAAGTGCATGTAACAATGACTACTTAAATTTACAGTGTCCAAAGAATCAACGAATAGCAATTAAACGGCTGTTTCATGGAGTAAATACTGCCAAGAGATGTAAAAACAGAAAGTTGGGAGATTGTTGTCGTGCAACTCAAAATGACTGTAGAGAAATTGATGAAAGTTTATATCCTAAAATGAATCAACGTTGTTCTGGACGTGACAAGTGTAGTGTTATTGTTGAGAGTATTCCTATTCGATCTGCAGCTTGTCACACAGACAGAGATTATACAGATTATATGACAGTAATATATGACTGTGTTCCAAGTAAGCATTATAATGAAAGTTTGAAAAGTATTAAATTATTTTGGTTATAAGGGCAATAAAAAAATACCAATCTACTCCATGAAATATATATTAAAAGCAAATAAATGCTTAGCTACAGATAACCCAGCACATTATTATAAAATGTTATGAATCGTGCTTCAAGAAAGTAGGAAATAAGCTGAAAATGACATCGAAACAGTACCTAAGCAGTATGACCAGCCATATCCAAGCTAGATAGAGTTATCTCCCTTGACACATCAAATCCTCTGTGCAATGCATACATCATTAAAACATGGCATGCCAAACACTAAAGCCTTATGTTTGGCAGAGTCAGAAGTTATAACAATAACAATGTGGAGGAGTTAAGCATTAACCACTGAGCAGAACATTGTTGTTGATTATTAGATTTTCTATAAATTCATTTTTTTATTAAAATAAATCATACATGTTTTCTTCTTTCAGTACAAGACATAGCTGCATTTTGTTCTGATGATGTTAAAAGAGGAAAAGTGTTGTATTTGGCTAACGAAGAATATCCTAAAGCTTTCACTTCCATGAAGCCATCGTGTAGATGTGTTGCCTCGACAGAATTCTCTAACGGGATTAATCTGTATTCTATTGATGTGTTGATTGCTCGTGCAGAGTTTGGACTTCAATCATGTTCTAGGAGTATTCATATTACTGATAAACATGCCTTCGAAAAGGATATAACATGTGGTCATCGAGGCTGGTTCGGGTATAGAACTGTGTATAGTAGAACTGTTAATAATGTGTCAATAGAACTTCAAAATGCACGGGGTGAAGGAACAGCATTTGTTTGGCTGGAAGTAAAAGGTAGGGCTACTTAACCCAAGATTATCTTTACTATCTCCCTTTTAACAACAATATCTTCAAACAAATATCTCTAAATTCCAAGTTTCATTGAAAAGAATAAGTCAACTTATTTTAGGATTTTTTTTTCCAAAATAAACATCTTACATCTTACATCTTTACAAGTTTTGAACTGATGGCCTAGCTTAAATAAATGTATATAGCAATCAGCAATAGTTTAAAATAACTCTATTATAGCACTATAACACTTTGATTGGGGTTCTAGTTATCATCACTTCTATTATGAGCCCACTTTTAATGTGGACAAATATTGTCTTCTTCGTTATCCGTCATTCTGGCGTGAACACTCTACAAGTCATAGGATTATTAATTGTTCGTAATAAAGAATTTTATTAAAATTCAAATTATATTGATCACAAATTTCAGTGTTGTCTTCACTTATATAATCTAGTGAATTATACAACAGTTTGGGTCATATTTAGACTTTTCAAACTTGTGAACATGATGCAGGACAAGTTCTTTATGGAAATTCTTAAAACTTGGTAGGATTGTAGATTGGGGCTTAAGTTGAAACCCTAGCGATATTCAGTACATGTATTTTTAAATTGCAAATAGTCGAGTTATTCCCCAAGTCTACATATCAAATATATAACATCTGTGAACATGATACAGCTCTATCCTTGATTAAACTAACTGTTTTTTATCATTTCATTAATCAGTTAATATTTCATACTTGTTAGCCACCAATTCAAACGACTATGTCCAGATTCACTGTGGGGAGGCACTACATAAACTGCTGGTTGGATCACATGAATCAGGAGAATCAAGACGTGCTGATGCTGATATAATTAAAACAAGTCAAACAAGCACAGTCGGAGCTAGCCCAAATCGCCCAGCATCATCATATGGTCCTAATTCATTATCTTCAGATATGGGTAAGTGTCATATTCAGTGACATTCATCTTAAAGGCTTGATGCATCATTTAGCACTATAAGAATCTCTAGCAAACTTCATTATTGTGAAAGTTTAATTTCTAATAGGAATATCAGAATGGTTCAATTCCATTCAGTATTTACAAAGCTACGATAAATTGAAATTTCATCGATCAATGCTTCTTGTGTGTATTAAGACGCGAGAAATTTGATATTTTAGTGAAAATGCAAATGACACATCCAACCTTTATATTTATCTATTTATACACAGAAAGACAAATAGTTTATTTAGACCTAAATTATAATTTTGTTTCAGTTTAACCCCGATTTTTACACTACATTGTAATCTTACCAACTTTCTAACACAACTTTGTTCTGTCAGTGAAAATACTATGTTAATAACCTTTCATACCATAATCCAATACTCATCTGCTCCATTCTTAAAGTGATTGGTTTTAAAATTCCCATAATTCACCACAATACAGACTATTTGATATATCAATCAGTTCACGTGATATGAACGTTGTCTTCAAAGAAAATATGTTAGATGTCCCCCATCATTTAAAGCTACGTTCCCAGAAAAGTATTTATAGGGTGACTATGTCCAATCTTACTAGAAAAATAATGGATTCCCTGAAAAACACTCATGGAGCAAATACAGGACAAAAATGTACGCGTTTCCCTAATCGACAGCCCAACGATTAGGAGTGTCTGCACGTGTGACGTCGAAGGTTGCACGCGGAGATTGAGCGCTTGATGAACATGTTGTCACATGTTGACAAACTTTATGAAGAGTTAGACTTACAACACTTTCGGAGATAAAAATCATGGAAAAAGACGCGGGCAGCGGATAATCCGAGAATTTAATTAAGCTTTGATATTTGTAATAAATAGTCAGCGATAAAGGCAACATCGTCTTGTGTATGCAATGAATTCTCCTCCGACTTCGCACCCGTTGCGTCACGTGACACAAGCTTGACCTCTTTTGATCGATTTTTTTATAGCCGGCTATTCCCTGACAATTGCAATGTTTTGAGAAGGATTTGAAGCAAAATTATGATAAATTAATTAGTTTGAATATGTTTTTAGTCCAAATATATCATCAAATCACCCAGTTTGTATCTGGGAATGTACCTTTAAGATTGAGAATATGGATACTATACTTCCTTGATAAAATCAAAGACACAAATATTTTCAAAAACACCAGAAAAGACATTATGATCTGAACAAAATCTTGTTAGAAACATATCCGAATAAGTACTTCCCTGCAAATAATTTTTCTAAATTTTGCTGAAACACCTCAAGAGTTTAAGGATAAGCAACCATTTACACCTTTAAGCTGCCCATAACTTTCTGGAGCCACATAACTGTATTTGGACAACCTGGACAACCACACACAATTGACACAACTACCACATTTGGTTGAAATCCATCAAGCAATTGATGAAAAGATATAATTTTGTGAAAGCAAGCTGCCCCAACCTTATTGTTGCCACAGTATAAAATCCAAAAGTCTTACTCAATACATCTAAGGAATAAATTGAAACTCTCCAATATATTTTGGTCAGTTTGGCCTATTAAGTTATGTTGCCTATTTAAATTACCTAATCTTACATATATAATTATTATTCTAGGCATAATAACAACCGATCCTATGTGGATATTCAGCCGATCCCAAAATGCGATCAAGACTTATTTTCTGTATAATACTTCCTTTAGAATATTTGTTCTGTCCACTCTACATGAATTCATTCTTTCATTAACAGCCTTTGACCTTTTTAGCTGTATATATTATCAATTACCGAATTGCAAACAAGGCATATATAAGATTGTCAAAAATGTTAAATTACAAATGGGATATCATATAAATATAAAATTGTAGCATATTTACATATATATTTGTTTATTTTTCAGCTGCTATAGTTGGTGGTATTGTGGTTGCCGCTTTCTTTATATTTACCATCGTAATAATTGCTATCGCTGTACACTGCAGACGGTGAGTAAGGTTTTATTAAATTTATAATTCGCTACAAATATAAATTCAATCATAAAGTAGTTATCTATCAATAACGAGGCGAAAATTCATATTTCCAGACAGTAGTTGTCCAAAATACATACATGATCAACAGGAAATAAAAAACAGTTTTCGCCAAAAACATGATGAGGGTGTTAGTAATGAGTGCCATAAATATAAAATATGTGACTACAGCATCAACTCATAAACAAATGGTTGAAGAATGGTTTATTATGCAAACTTAGACTGTAATCTTTTTTTTCCCCTGTCGTTAAAAATATGACACTTAACAGTAAAAGTTGAATAGGTAGAATTGTTGGCTTAATTATACTCAACAGAATATATTTCTAAAGATCAATTATTTGGTGAACATCCAGTCAGACATAACCGCAAGTTCCATTTTGGTCCATTATATCAATTTGCTTTCTATTTTTCAGAATACGAAAAGAGAAAAACAAACCAACTAAAGTTGAGCTTTATCCTGCCATACCACCGGCACAGTTAGAAAGCACTTCCTACCATCACTATGACTATGATGATGACCATTACTGTTCGATTAGCAGAAGTCCTTTAAAAATGTCAAACTTCTCTGATTGCCCCACAGGAAATCAGACATTTCGTGAATCGTATCCCCCAGATATCGTAACTGACCATGATACTTCAAACGTCAAGGCGATGGACGACATCGAAGGTCAGGCCTTGATACATCACAATGGTCCACAAAGAGATTACATGTCCATTGACGACCGAGAATTAATTGGACATAAAACATTGCCAGCCAACACATCATCTATAAATCCTTTTCCCACCAAAACCCCACCAAGCAAACGTAGTAAAAGTGTAACCTTTTCCCAGCCTGTTGCTATGGTTACACCAATGAATTCAGAATCTGAAGAATCGGTTCCAGGTCAACCTGTAAAACTAGTTAAACCCTACATTAATCCAGATGATGATTATTATGAATTCCCCCCACCCCCTCCTCCCGAATCACTTGAAGAAATAAAACAAACTGAGAACAGTCCGGTCGTACAACCCCCCGATAACATTACAGATCTCTATGCCGTGGTAAACAAACCCAAAAAATATGTGCCTGTTGACGACGACAAACCTTATGATAACATTACAGTTATTGATCGACCATATTTAACATCTCACGAAAAAGCACTACTGGGTCCACCAAACGGCAACTATCAAATACACGTCAATGGCATGGAGCACCTACCACATAAAGTTGAAACTGGTGTATAAGATTCAATATTTCATTACATAACCATTGATATAAAATGTTCATATTTAGATATCTAAGCCTTAAAAACTGCAGTGCTTCATATATTGTTTACTTTAAATTTCTGACTGTTAGAAAATGGAATATATCTAGATAAAATCATAATGGAAATAAACAATATATACAAATGTATTTTGAAGGTACAACTGAATCAGTTGGATATCATCAACATAGCCTACATATTGATTCATTAACTGTTTTATATTCAATTAATTATTTGATATACAATCCATCTTTAGTAAAATTTGGTCAGCTAATTCCTAAGACTACTTAAATCATTTAGTTTCAAAATGCTTTTTTTTTTATTCAGTATTCATTTTATAATGTGCAATAATACTTTTACATTCATAGAAATTATTCTAAATGGTAGTCTTAATTAAGACTAGTCGCAGGTTTTTGGAACTCGTACAAAAGGGCTACTTGCCAGGAATAATGCATAATACAATACTGTAATATAAGTTAATGTAAAGTAAGAAACTGATGCAAGAAAGAAATGAATGTGTTATCACCAGTCACATTTATTGCAGTACTCTTATTTGTTCTGTTGTAAACAAAACACCCCTAAAAAAGAAAATACAATTACCACCAGTGATTCATTATTTAGTGGGCTAATCAAATTCGTTGCTGAACTAACAGTGATGTAATCATGCTAATATTACTAGAAACCACCTACTTTAAACAAGGGTTTGACTGGTTTCATTAATTTCAGTGCCCATTATTGTCGGCCCCCTTTATTGCAGTACTCTTATTTGTTCTGTTGTAAACAAAACACCCCTAAAAAAGAAAATACAATTACCACCAGTGATTAATTATTTAGTGGGCTAATCAAATTCGTTGCTGAACTAACAGTGATGTAATCATGCTAATATTACTAGAAACCACCTACTTTAAACAAGGGTTTGACTGGTTTCATTAATTTCAGTGCCCATTATTGTCGGCCCCCTTTAGGTTCCATTGCATTTTTTGTTTTACACTATCTTTATAAGGCATACATTATCTCATTCCTTTTGTATAAGTTTGCGCCATGTAAGCATTGTACTCGTAAATATATCTTTGTATAAATACTATTTGTTCTTTTTTATTTTCTTTTGTTGTTATGTTTTTAATTTGTTTCTAGTCAAAACTAAATAATATCTGCCAATTGTCTTGCTAATTTTTAACTTTATTATATTAGTAAAATTTTATTAAGTGACCAATGATGCCAATTTGATTTTGATAATAAAGCCAATAACTGTTTCTTATAAAATGCTGACTGTAACACATACATGTACAGGGGCGGATCCAGGATTTTCAGAAAGGGGGTTTAAGAGTGCAAAGCCCGGCCCTCGGTGGGAGGACCGATGGGCAATCAACCAAGTCACCAACTGGCTCGTTTCGGAGTAAATAACGATGGGGATCACTACTATTTTTAAGTATTTTTGTTCTCCTTTCTCCCAAATTGTTCGCCACCGCAAAAAAAGGGAGGGGGGGGCGTTTCTACATAACTAATTCTTGCTCAAGATCATCATCATCTTACTTGGACTATAGGACTATATATTTGTATATGGCTATAGATAAATTAAGCACTCAGATAAGGTTATAGATACTTATAGACTTGCACATGATTTATAATGACCAATTACTACTATTCATAGGGTAATAATCTGTACATTTATTTCTATAATATATAAAGGCAGCTATATCTGTATCATTGCTTTATATTTCAAATCATCATGCAGTTAAAACTAGATGTAATCCATTCATTTGTACAGTCTTGCAGGACACATCAAATTAAAAAAAAATTGACAGGCCAGCTAAATCCCTCAAATTTGATTTTTTCAAACAGAAATTAGCAGATACTTCTTGCAAATATATGGTAATTTAGACTAAAGTTTGCTATTTTCATTGAGAAATGCAACCATAAATTTGATCACAGGTTCATGTATTGCCTATGTATATCTTTATTATTTGGTCATTAAATTACAGTTTGTTACATGAAAAAGATTGTAATATCAAACATGTTTTCAATTTCCTAAATAAGTTAAAATATTTCCGGTGTTAATAAAATGACATGAATTTTCTTGTATGAAATTCATCTCCTATTCAATATCTTAATTACATATGTAATTTTGCTTGTACAATGTGCCTATATCTCTGGTATTATGTAATAGTAATACTCATAATATGCAATAAATATTTGTTCCCATATGTTGTAATATTTGTATAATCTTTCATAATTTATGTCATTAAATGTTTTTTTATCTACAAATTAATAAAAACTATGTAAATAAAAGGACAATTTATTTTTTTTTTTGCTCAGGTAGAGGAGAGACAGAGTGATTCATATCATCCACTCACATAAGTAAAATGGTGTTAGCCAGGGATGCCAGTGACGTCATCATCATGTTTCACTTTTTCTGCCATTAAATAATATTTTAACTGAAATAAAAAGAAAATCATTCAAGTTAAATTTAAATGATTTTCAGTTTTTTAACAAGGCTTTTACCAGTACAAGAATTTACTGATGCACTTAAAAGTTTGTTTTCGTCAGGTCATTCTATAATGAACAACTTAATGTTAAGATGACCTTGTACTATTTAATATCCTATAAAGTAACAGTTAAATAAACTCAATGAGTATGTTGAGGAGTTGACTGTCGTCCATTCAAGAGGAAAATGACAGAATATTAATGAAGGACAAATATAACATAACAAGTACCACCCTTTGGCTCCTAGCACTTCTAGGGCAACCATACCTATTTTTTCTTTCCTACTTTCACAAAGATAAAACTATAAGCTGTTTTTATGACTATATTATTAAAGCTAATCTTTCCTGTACAACTGGTTTAACAGGTCCATTTTAGGCTTTGTGTGATGCCCCCTATAGTTTTGGGGAGGCCACTGTGGCTCAGTGTGTATGGTGTACCTCAGGATTCATCAGTGTGGTTTCGTCTTGTCAGCAAGGAATCTACTAACTTTAGAGGGTCCACAAGCTATGTGGGTGATTTTCGTCAAAATCAGATAAAAACTGTGATCTCTAGTGTGATATTGTTTTGTTTATTGTTTGTTTCAATATCCGAACCAAAAATATATATAATAGCTACAAGAAATAGATGAGATAATGGTTGGAATTTAGGGCAGGTGTAAAACATTTCTGTTATCATGTAGTAGGGTGTGAAACAACATTACTAAATTTGACACATGTTTAATGCCATGTCCTGTCGGTCACATGTAATATTTCTAAGTATATCTCTATAAGTTGTTATTGGAGAGTAGCAGGTTCTGTCAGTCAAGTGTGCATAGTTCACATTGTAGGGTTGACTTTTTACTCTTGATCTAAAACTGAAATTTAATAGAATGGAATGGGGTTTAATATCTCATTGACCACTTTGCCTGGGTCATGTTATTACGATTAACAATATGATGGTTGAGAATCACCAGCAACATTTCCACATACTTATACTTCAATAGAAACTGTCATAGGTTATGTGCACACAAATGTGTGCATGGATGGTGTTCAAAATTTAAAACCATTAATTGACTAGGCACTTCCCTTGAGTCCACCCACAGGCAAATGAAATCTGGGTTTTAAATTTCCAAAGATTCTTCCTGTGACACTCTATATGTAGGCTGATATGTCTAAATCAAAAAGAAGTAGCAAATGTCTATTCAAACCAGCGGCTGTCAGGCAGGATACGTCCACATTTTGCAAGAGATGGATAGAGAACAAACTAAAAACAAAAATGATTTTTTGTACAATCAGGGGCCATAATCCAGAAAGTTATGGTCTGAAATGCGCAAATATCAAAAGGGACTGAGATTTTTGGAATATAAAGATTTGTTTTAAGTTTCATCAAAATCAGATAAAAATTGTGACCTCTAGAGGGTCCATAACCTTGGTATTACATACTTAAACAATTTGCGCACAAAGAGCGGCCATTTTGTCGGGCAGTTTCATTTCGATTTTCCCGAAATTCGAATTCAACCTTCACTCTGGTGGAATGGTGATGTATCTAAATGGTTTTTAAAAATGGAAAAAAAATTGTGACCTCTAAAGAATCCACAAGCTAAAAATGCGATTTTTCGACCAATCAGGGGCCATAATCCAGGAAGTTATGTGCCGATATGTGTGATTATCAAAAGGAATCAAGATCTTTATGATAAATACATATATTTAAAGTTTCATCCTTGATATACCATATTTTAACACAATTTGCGTACAAGGGGCGGCCACTATGTCCGTCACTTTTAGTCTGATTTTCACGAAATTTGAACTCAACCATCATTAGCGTATAACTGTGATATATTCACACATTTTTTTTTTAAACCAGATAAAAATTGTGACCTCTATAGGGACCCATGCTCAAAACGTGATTTTTTGTATAATCAAGGGCCATAATTCAGGAAGGTACGATTCGATATACGCAAATATCGAAAGGAACCAAGATCTTTGGGTTATAAACATGCATTTCAAGTTTCATCAAAATTGGATCAAAATTGTGACCTCTAGGAGGTCCACAACCTTGATATAACAGATGTTTATACTATTTATACCAAGATCTTTGGGACATAAACATGCATTCCAACTTTCATCAAAATCGGAAGAAAATTGTGACCTCTAGAATGTCCACAAGCTTAAAACATGATTTTGCGTACAATCAGGGGCCATAATCCATGAAATTATGGTCCGATACATGCCAATATCGAAAGGAACCAAGATCTTTGGGGGATAGACCTATATTTCAAGTTCATAAAAATCTGATAAAAATTGTGACCTGTAGAGTGTCCAGAAACAAATTGTGGACGGACAGACGGATGGACAGGGGCGACAACAACATACGTCCACATGAAAATGTGGGTGTATAAAAACGTTTGAATACATCATTACTAACATTAGGAAATTACACTTTTGTCTAGTAATTAAACTAAACACTTGCATAATAGTGAAATCAGATAGACTAACAGTTACCGTGCATGTACCCAAATGTTTGAAAAGAAAAATTTCACAGTGAACAAACCATCCTTGTTCTCCATAATAAATGCATTGTCAGATGAGCTTATAAAAGAACGTAGCTAGCTCTTCAAATATTGACTTATTTAAAGAATTCAGAAAGAATCCAGAAGGTTTTCCAGCAATAGTTTCCCTATTTGAACAATAATATGTACATAGATTTACTGTTTATAAACAATGAAATATCATTCATACTCAATGACATAAAGATTATTGATTGAATACAAGGGAAACAAAACATGAAATTTGGTATACCATCTCCATTTATCAGTACATGTTGTTATATCTCTTTAGCATAAAGGAGCTAAATCGCTAATATTTGGGACCTAGAAATTGACACAAATGGGTTGCAATGCATATAATATTGTAATATGAATGTATATAAACTGATTTAAATTCAGTTGTTTCCAATTTTAATTTCTAATCAGTTATGTTCGGCGAAATATACCCTAAGTCTCAATCGAATGGCAATCTCTAGCGTCTGGTTATTCCATTGTTTACCGACAGCATTAATTGCGCATGCTCTCCAGATAAGAATATGGCGTCACAATTGTGGAATACGTCTAGCCTTGTTCTTCGACTCCCTTGTTACAAATGACGCTGAAACGCACTATGCTACACGATTCGTGTATCAATGGTAAAATGTTTATTTTGTCTTAAATATTGGATATTGGAAGCCCATCTTTTCTCGGTAAGATCACAACATCAATGTTGATTTAAATTGACAAATAATTCGAGTTTTCAATGTTGAAGACTTTGGATGATATTGAGTTAGAGACTTAGCTACTGTTAGCCACATTTGCCCACATGCCTTTGATCTACTATGCGACACAACACAGGATAACAAAATGTAACTGTCAGGTAAATCTTTTCAACACTAGATGACATATACTTTCATTAAATATCTTCTGTTTTGTTCTGTTTCAATTTTACATCTTCTCTAGGAAACTTTTTTAAAATTTTGTTTTATGTTGCATTCATTTATCAGCTGTGATGTATTCAGTTTCCATCATTACATGCATGGTATGTGCAATGTGGGGGAGCAACATACCGCTTAGGGGTCTTTGTCCTGTCCAATGTACACATAACCTTAACTTTTTTCTCCATCCGAACGATCACACATTTTTTTCTAAACCACATGGTAGTTACCACTAGCAACTGCAAAATATCTGGTAAAAATTTCTGTGTCGCTACCACTATGATAAAGTATTACTTACTATTTGAGTTATAGTAAGGTGGTTCATGTTAAAATTATAAATAGGCTATTTTTTCACATTTTTAGGCATTTGATTAGCATACATAAACAAAGTTTATTTTCCAAAGACCCAGTGTTAAACGAGAATTGGGAGCAATGGTGCTCAGTGAGTAAGACATTGGTGCAGAACAGAGGGCTGGCAAGCACAACATAAAGTCGTTTGGAAAATACGAAAAACCGAGGCCCCTTAGCGCTACTGTCTGGGCAAAATTTCCCTCGTAGTACACTGTATGGTGTATGCCCATTTTCATTAGTCCAGTCAGAGCAGAACAGTAGAACGATAAACCCCATTTCATTTGATTTCATTTTAAAGAAATTTATTTAAAAAGCAGCTTAAACTCATATTCTTAGCTTTTTCTTCTGTTTTCTTCTACTGACCTTGTCAGTTATAATTAATTCCTGGTCATGTTAAACTATTTACCTAGTAAAGTAATATCCTAGATCTTTACCTCAATTACTACATAAAAATATTGACATAGAGATAAATTCAAGATGGTGAAAACAATGATCGTGTACATGTTAAGTCTATCATTCATTTCTGTATTTTAATCTTTGATATAATTGGTCAACAATTAACCTATATAACTATAATGTAGGTGAAGATCCCATGGTATATATCATTGCAAGGCCATACACACTAGGACAGTGATGGCATTTCACTCATATATTCCAGACATGTCCGGCGCTATTTTCCAAACATCCTGAATTTTCCAACCAGGAATATGCCCAATCGGACATCAAAACATGGTGAACAATATTCAAAATTCCAAAATTAATATAGTGTACTACGTTCTGTCTACCGCTCAACCCGATTATCGTTGATAATAGGCTGGATTGATTAAGTAATTAAGAGTTCAAAATAGACTTAATCCTTAGTCGGACAATCCAATTCTGAACAGAAGTCATTGCTTCTCCTTTGTCGGACTATGTATCAATCCAATAAGAGTGATTATAAACTTAATCTATGTGATTAACTCTGGGTTTCTCCATTGTCAGACATGTCAGTCAACAACATGTAAAAACTAGTCATATATGTCACATATCCTATTATATTCGTTAACTTGTTACACACTTACACACATAGTTATAATACAATAACCGAAAATTAAATTAGAAATCTTGCGAGACAGGTGAAATTACGAGAGATGTAAACGTGACAATTATCATATGGAAAATGTTGTATAAAAGATTCTATTTTGATGCATATTCTCAGGTTTATAATAATATTTTGAATGGGGTTTATGTTTTTAAAAAAAGAAATCAACAAGCTGAGAAATGTCAACAAATATTTCGATTGGAATCGTGTAAGTAGTTAATTGTTTTACATCAAAGTCGAGCGCTATTATTTAGCAGATGATGTCACTTACTTTGTATCATGGAGCGACAGTTACTTCCCAAAAAATTGTTTACCTCCATCTGTATGCAAGTCAAAACGGAGTATAAGACGAATGTCGGACTTCTGCTAAAAAAAGTGTCGACTTAGACCCTGAAAAATACGGTAATTTTGGAGGAATATTACTGGCGTGAATTTGATCAAATTGTATGGCGTATGCCTGTCTTCATTAGCCCAGTTCGGAGCAAAACATCAGGACGTTAACCCCATTTCATTTCATTTACATGCATATCAATGTGTACACAGGTGGACCTCAGTTTTCTTTATCACCTGTCCAACTGTCATTCTAGCCAAGATTCTAGTGCCAACTAACACAGTCTCTGCTAATCCTTACTGATTTCAAAAATAAAGTTGAACTTTTAACCTAATGCAAGTCTGCAGGTTACCATTACAGGCAAATGTTATGTACCTATAACATTGTTTTAATATATATCTCAGTTTCTTGTTCAACCTGGCTAGCTGACAACGTATTTGAAGAAGCTTTGACAATGGTAGTGACTATAGGTCGTTCCAAACTTGATGTGAAACTTCCTGTCTGTCCTCAAAACCTGACTGCAGCTGTGCTATGGATTGGTGTAAAATTTTCCCTTTTAAAGGAGATAATCCACCCATTTCTATATAGACAACGACAACACTTTTTAAACAACCACTCTGAAATGTCACGTATGTTTTCATCATCCCAGTCGGTCCAACTGTCGTCTATGATGGCCCATGGCTATCATAGAGAAATATATTAAACAAACCAAAATAAAAACTGTCAATAAAATTAGAACAGAAATAAAAATTACACAAAATATAAATAAATTAAAATGAAAATGCACATAACAAGGAACCTTTGACAATAGGAATTCAATAAAAACTAGGTGAAAATGCTGCTGTCCTGGCAAATTTAACCTCGTAGCACACTGCCTGGTATATGCCCATCTTCTTTAGCCCAGTTGGTTCAGAACAGTAGGATGTTAACCTCCATTTCATTTGATTTCAACATCTTTATTTTGGTGGAATATAGAAACATATCATCTCATCTGATTTCAGCATCTATATTTTGGTGGAATATAGAAAAAATATCGACTATCTTCATCAAAGTCCACCACTACAGATCTCTGCGATTTTATTGCGAAGGACTGCACAAGACTTTTAGCCCCCTTTGCTCCAAAGTGAGTTAGGGATATGATCTTAAAAGTCTATTAATGATCTCTAGGGAAGGTGGTAGTATTTTACCAACTACCTTGTAATTTTAGGTCAAATATATCACCTTTGATTATCCCAAAGTTGCAAAATTATTCAAAATCTGAAACAAATGAAACTCAGCAACATCCAGCCACCTATATTTTGTTGAAATTTCTAGCTAATCTATAATATGCTTTAAACCTTTTTGAAAATAAAATAATAACAATAATGCAGTCTACCGCTAAACAAATAAAGAACATAAATTCCAAAATGCTATCCAATAGCTTTATCAATAATGCACAAGAAAGTAACATGTAACTATATGTTTGAGTCTTCCTACAACCATTTCAAAAGATTATCACGTTTGTTCAAACAGAGGTGTATTCATTGGCTTAGTTCACAAAACAATATTTACTTTTAAATAATCGCTTCTAAACTTACTTCAATTAAAATAGAGATGTGACGTCGTTTTTTCCAAAAAAATCATTTAAAATATGGACGTCAGGGAGACAATTAAAAGTAGTTTTTGGTGTTTTGATGAAGTATATTTAAATGGAACTTGTTATGGTTAGATCAAGTGTTGACCATCATGTGTTTATCAAGAAGGAGGGGAACGCTACTCAAGGGATTTCTGGACTGTCATCTTCCCATCATCTTGTAATGTAAATAGATCTTCTGTCTTCTGTTCAAACATACGGCTGTTGTAGCAATGTATTCTTTCTCCTGTTTAAACAACATGTAATTTCATTAAATCTGTCCAATTCATTTTATTTCTACCAGAATTGTTCCTGTACAAAGAATTAAAGATAAAGATATGAAATGTAAAATGTATGTCAATGTAAGATGGTGAGTTAACACCATACAAAAGAAAGTGGGGATCTACATCTTCTTCAAATAGGATGCACATACATCTATTGTGTATAGGAAAACAAACTACTACATATTTGTGTTTGTATATTCTATGTGGTGTTCAAAAAAGTTTTGAGCAATAAATTTCAATTCAATTCTATTTCCTTAGAACTCTATGAACACTAGTTAGAAATAGTAACCAATGATAATTCAAGCATGTGGTGGAATAAAATCATATCTTCCATTAAATAGTTTAGAAGCAAAACTTTAAAAGACTCAAATTGAATCTTATTTTTCTAGAATAGTATTAATGTTAAGATGGAATTGTGATCCCTGTGTCACGATTTGGCTCAATACCTGGTTTGGCTCAGTGCCTTACATTTTAGTTTCAAATTGAGATCTAACAGCAACATTTTTGCAAGTAAAATACAGTACTATACATGTATGGATAATAACACTGAGAATTCGCTTAACATTTTGGTAGAATATATGGAAACCGAGTTATTTCACTATGTGCATGTGTGTAGAAGTGACAGTGATTAAAGCTAGTTTCATTGACTTTCTACCCCGAACTATTGTAAATGAGGTTTATAAGTTATCAAGATGCAAATGTAGAAGTAATTAAAATCATATGTCCAAAAGGTCTTCAAGAGTATAAATAATTAAAAGACAATGAATCTTGAGTGATTAACGATGCTGAGACTCTGATCTAGAATATTGAATTGAACCAGATATCCTAACTTTATACAATGGTCTATGACGAGAATCAATTATACAAATACTCATTATAAACATAATTAACATGCCAAACATATTTCCCTAAAATGTTTCAAAATCTATCTAATCAAAACAGGAAATTTTAAATAAATCAATAAGTCTGTACAACATTCGTAACATGATGATCTCTCTGATGGGAATCTAAAGTTCTTGTGAGACAAATCATTTTTCTATACGAATACCTTTTTCTTTTTTCTTTCTCAACTTTAAATCATACCATGTCTACTGATCTGTAATCAGACAAACTTGATTAGAACATTTCCCCAGTGATTCACATTGTCAGAAAATCTATGTGGTTAAAAATAAGTTTCTATGAATAATAACATGGTGTCTAAATGATGCAACTATAAGCACTTAGTAAAGAGACTGGAACTGCATAGGTGTGTCGATTAGGGAAATGGAAAGAAAGAGAGAGAAATGTAGTTTAAGGTGGACTCAACACGAACTAGATCATTTCGTAACTAATATGTGTTTCATTTTTATGTCAATAACTTGTTTGTATTGCACTACACTAAGGAGTCTATACCTGAAAGGACATACACATGTAGATTATTAACAACTCTACCCCACATACATTTTGAGACTTGTATAATGACGTCATTATTTGATTTTTTGTAGGTCTTTCAAAAGAGAATGAACTAAAATCAAAGTTCAGTAACTTATCACTTTATTCAATTTAAAACTTCAGTGAAACCTATTTTTTTAAAAGAACTGCACAAAAATGCAAAATGTTTGTTTTGATGAAGAGGTCATACATGTCTTATGCACTATAATCTGAAAACTTTAAACAAACATGTTTTCATTGAGAACACCAGAACCTTGATCAGATTCACAGTTAGGGATAAATACTTGGCATAAATCATAAACAAATAAACAAATCCACATTGTTCAAGGACTTCCAACAAATCTAGAAGCACTATTACCAGATCTCTTAAGACCCTGGTATAAGCAGACACAGATAAGGAAACACGCAAAAAAAACAGATGAAACAATACCCATTTTAAAACATTTCTTTGATTTTGTTTTAAAAATAACTCACTGGATGTTTATTTTCATCAGTGTCTATTCTAGTCCATAAGCATGTTCATTTCTGTTTCTCATGTTGCCACCTCACTTTTTTTTTTTTACAAAACAAAGTCTGTGGGAAGATTGGGAAAATTGGCAAGGATACTGTATGTGTAGACTTATTACACATTTGTGGCAACTGGCACCATTAAATTTAAATGCTGTGGCGACATATAAAATAAATACAAAACAGACAGTGTTTTATAGCAATGCTAAAAGCATTTAAAAACAGGTTGCTTACGTAGTTGAGTAAATCACATTTTAAGTTTTGAAGTCATCCAATTTTGGACACATTGATAGCTTTTAGAAAACATGCCTTTTTGTGCATGCTTGTAACTTAAGACCTTAATATGCAAACATAAAGAGAATTTGGTCTCTAAAATATATTGCTTATGATCATTTGTTCATTTAAAATCAACACCACAAATTTGAATCACAGGTCGTAAGTAAAACATCCCTATCTAGTAATAAGTAATAAAACATTGAATAAAACATGTTACTTTAACTTTACTCATTATACAACCTTTTCATTTTGTTAAATTGGCTCAAAACCAATGAAAATTAGGGTATAATATCTTTACTGAAGAAACATACAATGAATTAGTTGTATAGTATTTATCAGCAGACATACTAAGCGAATCATTGATTAGAACTTGCAGTAAAAACAGAAATGATTGATTGTAAATCGATTTACATACATTCTACTTACATTATTATATGCATTGCGACCCATTTGTGTCAATTTCTAAGTACCAAACAATAGAGATTTAGCTCCTTTAAAAAAGACAAACATTGATAAAGATAATGAAATTGTATGACGTTCTTCTACAACATCTATACCAAAATAAAGGACACAATTTTAGAAAAAAACAAAACAAATAATTTATTCCAGAGCAGTTCAAGTAGAAAACAGCCAACTTGATACATATTTTATTTACGAGGTTAAGGTATCTGTTTAAAAAGTTTAAAGTACTATCTGTGGTTTACTGATTAATTGACCAATGTGATTTACATCATAATACTGTCCTTTTCTCACCCGATTTAAGTATTGAAACAGAGAAACTCTAAGCAAACATTAAGACGACAAGAGAATGTGTATTGAAGATCCTCACAGCCAATACAACACAAGAATAGAGATGTGAAAGGCAACGCTCACTTCAGTAAGACCAGTAAAAGCGAGGGCAGAGCATGTCAAATGGTTTGTTACTGTTAATTTTCACCCTCTGTCAATAAGACTGGACCAACAGAGGATTTGTCCACAACAAAGATATCAGTGATTCTCTTTTTACCACGGTATACTTTAATCTTGACCAGCTCACCCAAAAAAAAGTTTCCCAGCAGAAGATGATTGTGACAAGCATCTCATTCTCATGAAAACATTGGACAAGATGGACCTTGTAAAAAATTGGATCCTCATTTAGGAAAATAACAGTTTAGTTGACTAGGGAAGTTAACGATGGGATATATTTCTTTGTGTTTTTATCTTTAATTCATATATTCAAGAGGTTTATTCCTCTTTCTAGCTGTGATTCTAAAAAACATGTATGCAATGAATATCAACTTTGTAATTGTATCACTTCTGGTGACCATGGATATAGTATTTATTAACTGTAACCCAAAAGGTAATAACAGATTTTTTTTTATTGATAATCACATGCAGATAAGTGTTACATTTATCAGGAAATTGCAATTTGAAGGAATCAAGCTCTGAATATGATAATCTGAGAATTGCTCAGAACCTTGTTTTGAAAGTTAAATGCAAGTTAATATATTTCAGTTGTCATAACTCACCACACCCCTTTAGGATGCAAAACTGAAACCATAGAGTTTTAAGTGATCAAGAATCAGAGAAAATTATTGCTTTGAGTCAGTGAAGTCAGAGCTATAAAATGCATTATTGTTTCTGTTTGATCAAGATATAAGGCAACTGTAACTATATTACAGTTATAAACAATCCAGTATATTTGTTGATTTAAATCAATTTATTATACATTTAATCCTTTTAAAGGGAACTGATGGTAAAAAAAACCCACTCCCAATTGAGTGATCTAACTTGAGGAGAATCTGTTTCAAATGGGAATTTTCGTTTGATATATCTGATCAATTAGAATTTGATTCACTAAACAAATTCTATGTACAAAATATCTTATCAATCCTCTAAAGAGTGGGAGAATAAAAATGTTGCTCTTCCTGTAAAATGATTTAGTTTATGAAGAGAGGGAAAAAATAAACTTCTTAATTAATTCAAATATTAAAGCTTTATTTTTTAATTTCAGATGAAATAACAAATTCAGCATGTTATGGAACATACAATAACTTTTTAGACCTTGAATGTCAATGGAGGGACAAAATAAAAATTCACAAAGTGTATCAAGGAGCTAAACCAACAGCATTAGAGTGTCCATATCCAACAGACCAAAATTCCTATAAGGAGGAGTGTTGTGTACCCACGGAAGAGGATTGTATGTTTGAGATTCAAACGGGAGAAACTAATTCCTATGAATCACTGTGTAATGGTAAATCTACATGTAAACTGTTAACTATGTGGAGTGGAACAACCGGACTCTGTGATCCTAAAAAGTTTAATCCTCACACCAACTTCATGAAAATCACATATTCCTGCTTATCAGGTAAAGTTTACTTAGAATTCTCTCCCCTTTCTATGTAATAATTATTGCACAAGGCCATGCGGCTTAAAGCATTTACCGTTTTGTTTGATTAAAGAATTAGGTTTTGAGTTTTCTTTAGTTAATACAGGTGGAGTAGCATTTAACTGTAATCCTATAAAGTGGGCTTTTACCAACTTTTTAACCAGGTTTGTTTGAAGACTTTTTTTCAATGAATATCTTTTGTACTTGTATCGTATCTATTTATTATAGGCCTACCTTTTTTTTATGTTTGCGTGCAGCCTTTTAGATACAATTTACAAAGTAAACAAATAAGCTTACCTTGTCAAATTTACAAATTTTATTTCTTCAATAACAATTTGTACAGCATACATTTCAAGTATTCAGCACTGTCTTCATAGAGCAAAAAATCCAATTTGGTGACACTTCTTCTTTTTACCTATTAATTGAATCATTATGTTAAACTGACAATGTCCACTGATTTTCTTTCCATAATTTACAGTGACTGTATTTGAATATGTTTATATTATAACTGATTCTGGGTTGGTTTCTTGACAAGATAAATAGAAAATACCAGACATCTTTAGCTTGATGTATCTCATTCAATTCTCAGAGAAATCTAAATTTGTGAAGGTATAACTATGGTGCATTTATGTCTTTTGTGTTAATCATTCATCTATCAAAATTATTTATTTTATTTTGTATATTTTTATCATCTAGATATAGCCCTTTGAAACAACTGATTGTACTATACAATTTGATTGTACTATACAATTTGATTGTACTATACAATTTGATTGTACTATACAATTTGATTGTACTATACAATTTGATTGTACTATACAAACTTTTTGTATTTATAAAGTACACCTTGAACTTTAAACCTCAGGTTTAATTCAAAACCTTGCTTTGTATGGTAATGTGTCTTGTATTTTTTCTATGTATTCACAAAGGAATCAAGTTTAGAAAAGCAGAATTAGAAATAAGTAAAAAATAATTCATAATGTACACAATACCCTTCACCTCAGATTTGTAGTGCGCATCAAAAAACCTCTGACAGTTTGAATTCTGTAAAGATTAGGCAGAAGAAACGCTGTCTGGGCACATTTCTCCTCCCTCATGTAGATTATAAGATTTGTTCTCTATGCAAGTCTGGGGTTCGATCCCTGGCTTGTACATTGTTTGTTTTCTCCAAGTACTCCAGTTTCCGGACATTTTTAAGACAGGCATTGAAATCAGCCGAAAGTTAAAATCAGTGCTGTGATTGTACCCAATGAAATTGGTGTATTTTAAAAATATTTTATGCTCCTGATTTAGTTCAAAACTTTGCTATATTTTCTGATTTTCTCGAATGGACTATCTTACAGGAATGAAACTGTAGGAAAAAATAATTAGAATTCAGTAAATAATTCATAACTTTAAATCTCAGTTACATCCAATACTTAGAATTAACGTTAAATAAGTTCTTAATCAACACTCCATCTTTTTATTCAAAGAACCACTGAAGATTTTCTTGACGATTTTTATAAACTAGAACTGATCATGAATTGTTGATGTAATCTTATTCTATTTGTAATAGGTTTTCCTATTTCAGAGTATACATGTATACAATTATTTATATTTATTTATTTCAGATGATCTACAATTATTTTGCTATTTTCATAATATTATCTGCAACCATTTATATTTTCTTATTTCAGATAATCTATATTTGCTCCAAATTGGTAGTGTGCAGACTATCTACAAGATTATTATCTGATGATGTACACACTACACAGTGATAAACATTTGCCTTTTCTTATTACAGATTATCTATCCTGTGATAATCATTAAATGATAGCATTCCAATTATCTACAAAGTTACACTGTAACCCAGGTATCATTTAATCTTGTGTATCTAGCACTAATTTCTTTTACATTCGTTTAAAAATTTGTAAAAACTGTTTAAAATCACCATAAATCGTTTAATTTGCAGTTCTGTCCATTTTAAAGCCGACCATTCAATTTTGATAATGAGTGTCCAATTTACAAGTGTTTAATTTCTCAATCACTGTTAAAAAATAAACAACCCAATTGATTAATGATGTACATGTATAATGATTAATTTTTGAATAGTGGTCAGGAAATTAAATACTTGTAAATTGGACACTCATTATCAAAATTAATCAGTCAGCTTTAAACTGGACACAAGTACAAATTATATGATTTTTGGTGATTTTAAACGATT
This sequence comes from Patella vulgata, assembly GCF_932274485.2. Classification (NCBI taxonomy): domain Eukaryota; kingdom Metazoa; phylum Mollusca; class Gastropoda; family Patellidae; genus Patella; species Patella vulgata. Next base: position 48,215,051 of record NC_065880.2, read on the forward strand.
TTTACCAATTTTTAAACAAAGATTTGATATTAAACAAATGTGAAAGAAATTAGTGCTAGATAAACAAGATTAAATGATACTTGGGTTACAGTGTTACCATCATTTATATTGTCCTATTTCAGATTATCTACTACAAAGTGATGAACCAGTGTATTTTCCTATTGTTAAATATCTACAAAGCGATAATCATTTGTATTTTCTATTTCAAATTATATACACAGTGAAAATCATTTTCATTTCCCTATTTCAGATTATCTACACAGTGATAATCATTATATGATAGAATTTGGTTTATCTACAAAGCTATCATCATTTATATTGACCTATTTGAATTTTCCTATTACAGATTATCTACACAATGATACTAACTTACACTTACCTATTTCAGTTTAAACAGTAATAATCTTTTGTATTTTCCCATTTCAGATTACCTACAGAGTTATATAATCATTTGCACTTTCTTTTTACAGATTATCAACACAGTGATAATCATTTGTATTTTCCTAGTTAGATTAATCATTTGCATTCCATATTTCTCCTACTCTTTTCATTTCTGTCTTGGGTAGATAGGGTATTTACTTTTGTAGAAATTGTATTATATATTACCGATATATCAGGTTTGGTCAGGGTGGGATATTTGTTTGGAAATAAATACATTTATTAAAGGTGAGCATACTGTATGTGTCAAATATATTACCAGTAGTTGTTCATGGATTTATTAGCTACTTTATATATTTCCTACTTAATGGTAATGGAAAATTCCTAAATTTCCAAATAGTAATTGCATTATAGGTGGCGGTACAGGCGGTATATGATAACAAAAGGAACAAGAATGCATGAAATGTAATGTAACCCTACCTTCTTCTAGTTTAATGCCTTTTACTAAATATCCATCAGAATTTATGATCTATATGCAACTCTTGTTTTCTGGAAACCATAGACATATACATGTAACAATGATCATACTCCTAAAATATGCCAAAAATAATACACGTTACACATATCATAACAATCATACTCCTAAAATATACCATAATCATACATGTTCATCTATTCTTCAAATATACATACCGGTATATCAATATAACATTACACATCAAATTTGTTACCATGTGAACACAACAATTATATTTATAACCAACACAAAATAAACAAAATTTTGTATATTAAATTTTTATGGAACCCAGAGATGGAGATTTAGTATTCTAAAACAGATCTTGGTAGTGTTGTGTTCCATATGTCTTTTCTATAAGCTTTATTTGTGAAATTCAGATCTATAAAAATTACACTTTTAAATCATTTTCTACACAGACATTACTGGATATGCTAGATAATTCCTGAGAACTTAAATTATTATTTTATTCAAGTTACTGACTGGCTTTTTTTGCATGCCCATATCCTTATCAATATGTATGTGTATATAAGCTTAAAAAATCAGTGCATCCCTAATATTTATATATGGTGGCTAGTATGATATACATACATATAATCTAATCTTTAAGTGGCATTTAGTGATTGGGGTACACAATAACAGAACACAATTTTTATAACGATAAGAGGATACTTGTCGAAACGTCGTGCTATTAGAATAAAACCAGTGATTGTTTCCCATAAAAATTGTGTTCTGTTATACATATAATCACCTGCATCATAATAAAATAATATCGAACAATAGCTACTTTTAAAAGATTGTAATGCATGGATTGTTATATATATTATATACATAAATATTTTATATACCAAATTCTCTTTAATTTTATCATTTCAATTCAAATAGTCTTCATTCATCACTGTTTTCCCAATCATTTCTTTTGTCTGTTGTACTTCTGTTTTGAGGTGTTATGTCCATGTGATTTCCTTCAGGTACATATATATCAAGCTGTTACAGGTATCCATAGATTTTATATATGTATATACGTATACTTTCATGGTTATTTTAAAATATGCCACATCAATGAAATATCTTTAATTTTGTTTACTTTATTTTTACAGATCACATTACAAAATCAACAACAACAACAATAAAAACAACAACAACGCCATTAAAAACATACATCACACCAAAAACTATGACAGCCAGACCGTTACCAATACCAATTCCTAGAATTATAAAAGATAATACATCTACGACATCATCATCTACTAATAATAAACCCATCGAATCAACGACACCAGTAAATGCAGCTGGATCTGCTACTAGAGCTAGTACTATTTCTGTTACTGGCTATCAAATACCCCATGAAAAGTCTCTCAGTCCATCCACAAAAGCCAATAAAAAAGACGACAATTCTTTTGCATGTGTGTAAAGAATAAATGAAGAGCTCTATTCAAAAGTGTGATAAATGTCATTTCAGATTTGGGACAAAAACAATCAGACTTCTTTTTAAGTGATTAAAAAGACAAACACATGATTCTAAAACAATTATTCACCGCACATGGAATTAAATACATTAGGGTTAATATGTGACATTGGTGTTTATCTCATTATTGAAAAGTGTTCTTCAAATACAATGTTCAGTAATGTAATTGTAAGAAACACTTAAACTACTATCACTTCTAATGATAAGAAAATCTTTAAATTTCCATTTACCATTATCAGGTTTTAGCTTCAATCAAAGACAAAGAACTTAATTTCCTTAATCCACTAAAGATTATTACAATGTCTTTTCAATGATTCTTTAATCTTAAATTGATTTCAGTTACTACAGGCATGATGGGAGGTATGGCTGCTGCTATCATAGGATTAATGCTTACAATATTTGGATTTTTATTTTACTGGGGAAGGTAATGATATTGAATTACTTATCCTTTAGTTTATATAATACAATATGCAATACATTGTATTTAGTGTTGGCAAGCATACAATGGATAGTTCAATTCTAAAACTTTATATTTTCAGCAAGAGTTATCTCTCTTTAGTCTTCAGATACTTTATCACTTTGATTCCTTGAAATATGAAAATAGCCCCACAAAGTTTATGGATTCAATGCTTATACTCTAGCATGTGAAAAATATGTTACACTACATAATTTTTTAAGTCTTATTAAAAAGAAAACACACAACAAACTGCAGAAATATTGTTCAAGGATACAAATAAATATAGAAAGAGTTTGTTTTCAATGAATATTTTTTCTTCTTCAGAAAACGAAGACATATGTCTATGGTGAAGCCACAAACCAGTGTGTGGGATTTTCTACTTTCTCAAAATATAAACTTTAGACCATTCAGGAGAGGAGGGTACGATAATTTTAATAGCCATCGTTCTTCCATCAGTTCCGACGGGGAAGCAAATTCACCTGTTCCGCGAAAAGCAGGCTGGACGCCAAATATAGCTGTTGAAACTGGTAGCATGAATGAGCCTACTACGTCTGATGATAACTGTAGTATTGTTGATGTTCATAGGAACGGCCATGTTTGAACAAATATTCACCATTTAGTTCTGTTTTCAAATGATGTGTGCTTGATTAAAATCACTATGCTCTTCAGTAGCATCTTGTGATCACTGTGTTCAAGATGAAAAAGTCGTGTTGTGGTGTTTTATAAGTGAATTAACATAAATTGTGAGATTTCTCATTTCTAGATTGTATATAATACTTCATACATTCATCTGCGTTTGTGATATTTTACATGATGTATCAAACCACATGTATGTCTGTGTACATATTTGCAATACAACAACTTTTTGTGTCCGTACATACACTTTGAACACTCCAATACCTAACGTTTTTAAAAAATATTTAATTATGTGACAATGGATCTATGATTAATGTTTAGATATTGTCTATAAAATATGTATCTAATTTATTACCACAATGTATGGAACCATAGGATTATTGTACATGTATTTCAGTTTTTTTTATTTGTGTTTTCAGTTTTGGAATTAAAAACCATGGTAGGAGAAGTCAAAGTGTCAGTTAAATCAAGCTAAAAATAAACACACAAAAAACTGTGCCAAAACTGAGCAGCCAAATTACAGATAGGAAACTTTCAAAGGCAATTAATTACTGTCATAAAAATTAAATATTTCACACAATGATCGGTACATGAACTCTAGACTAGTACACTTTTAGACTAATAAACTATTAGAGTAGCATTAACCTTAAAATCAGCACCAAAATGATATATCTGCACTTTCCTTCCATGGCTATTAACTTCATATGTTTTAACTTTTTTTCTTCTCTACCTTTTTCTTTATTGAATAATAAAATAATATTTACTTCTGGGGCAGACAACATAATAATAAGTTAAACCTGACTTTATAACTTAACAGAAAGTATCTCTGGTAATTGGACAATTTCCAATCATAAACTTGTCATGTGACAAAATCCCCTCATATTTCAACAGATAATAGGATGAGGTCTCCAGGTTGCGTCTTTAGAGTTGTAAACAGGTATATGTAAAAGAAGATACAGCCGTTAAGAGTCAAAGACATTAAACATGCTGGACCTTCATGATACCAAGGTTATGCCTAGAAGTTTTAAATAAGGTACCGTATTTATGGGGTATAAGGCGATGTGGAGTATAAGTCGAATCGTCATATTTTACTGTTTTTCCGACCTCCATCCATATATAAGTCGAAGCGGTATATAAGACAAAATTTATGTTTTTCAACTCCACGGTAGCATTCTATTATCGAGATTCGAGACTGTTATCCTAGTCTAATAAAATATTTCGACTGGAATGGTGCAACTTAAAGTAGTTTTGTTTTAGACGATAGTGCGTGTGGCATCGTGGAGAGACAGTAACTCAAGTAACTGACTTTTTTTTCACCCTTCATCCATATAGACAAGCGGAGTATAAGATGAAGGCCGGACTTCGGCAGAAAAAATTATCGACTTATACCCCGAAAAATACATTATACGTAAAATTAAATATACAGCCATATTGACTCCTTATAACAGAAGTTGAGAAGTTGAAGTCGGAAAAGATCTGCCTTTGTATTGGATTTAAATATTAGTTGTTATGTAGTAAATTGTAGAAGTGGAAATTCAGATGACTGAAATTACTTAAAGCAGTTACCTATTATTAAACATACATTATGCAAGCGCTAAATCTGCCTATTGCAAGTCTTTCTTTAGGTCTGAAATGTTATATAAACTATTAATTAGACATTTATTAACATGAAAAGACCTTAATCAACTCTCGCTGCCATCTTATGTGTCAGATTTTCACTGGATAAGAATCCAATCTGCTGTTCAATGCTCATTGATGATTAAATCCAAAAATGGATAATCGAGACTATGTTTTTTTTATCGTACCGACTTCAGTAATGATGATTGAGGCTAGGCCTAAAATTCAACTGCTAATATCTCGGTTCAGAGTGGAGCAATATGACTGAAATTTTCTGCATATTCCCTTCCTTTACATTATCTAGTTATTAACCATTATAGTGAGAACTGCCAGCTCTTTATCTAATATCCCATAATGCATCTTTAAGAAAGATAGAAATTGTCATGACCTAATGTATATAATTTACTGCTTGAAAGAAACATTTAAATTTTATATCTCTTCTAGGTAGCTCTGATTGAATAATTTTGTAAATAGTATGCTACAATGTACAATAAACACATTTTTAAAAAAAAAATTAGTCACATTTTCAGCTGATTAAAGCAGGAAGAAGAAGGGGAACCTGGAACAGAAGGTAACATCCAATCAACACAGTAGGCCTACAGTTAAATCCTTATTATAATGTTAGCATTTTCTTATCTCACCAGTTCAAACTGGTATGTCCTGAAAGTTCCAGTCTGTTAGCTTGATTGTTGCAGAAATGGAGATTGTGGGAGGAAATAAGAAAATGAGGGGTCAGAGATAACCCACAGTCCAACTTTCAGTGGAAAATCTCTCTGGTAACACATTCAAAGCATACAGGACAGGGGGCCGGGGGTTCGGGTGGGGGGTGGGTGTGTGTGTGGGGGTGGCAGCTGCCCCCTAACTTTCGGGCAATCTGATTTCTGGGGCAGATAGGTAAAAGAAAAGAAAATTTTTATTTCATCTAGTAGGCAAAATAGAGTGCCCAAAATCTAATAAACACTAATTTTACTTTTCTTTAAATTGAATACCACGAATTTGTACTGAATTGATTATGGATTAAAACATTTTGAGTGACATTTTTTGGGTTTGCGGCAGTCAAATTTTCCAAAATTTTCTTGGGGGATCCCTACATGGTAAGCCCCAAGGTAAGCAGAAGATGTCGGCGCTGTCCGTAACCCAAAATTTTTCGGGCACTTCGGGTTCTGCCCCCTAACTGTCATTGAGCCTGTATGCCCATTTATGTTAGCTTGAGTGTTGCAGAAATAGAGATTGTAAGAGGAAACCAGAGAATAAGAAGGAGTCAGAGATAACTCACAAGGTACTGCTCCTTGTCTGGGGCTACCTAAAGTAAATTACTCAAACCAAAAAGGCTTGATTCATTGTTTGCTTTTAGAATTTGGTTAACAGATGAATTGGATTAGTTCATTTGGTGAAGCTGTCTAAGTTTTAGCAATTTATTTGTACAATTATAGTTATCATTATTAAAGATGGGTTCCCAGAAAAGTATTTATCGGGTGGTTATTTCCAATAAAAGTATGGTAATTTTGGTATATATGGAAAGTAGAGATATCCAATCTTACTAGAAAAATACTGGATTCCGCAAAAAACACTCATGGAGCGTATACAGGATAAAAATGTAAGGGTTCCCCTAATCAACAGCCCGACGATTAGGAATTTCTGCACGCGTGATGTCAAAGGTCACACGCAAACATTGAGCGCTTGATGTACAAATTGATAAACTTTATGAAGAGTTAGACGTACAACACTTTCTGAGATAAAAATGACGGAAAAAGATGCGGGTAGTGGATAATCCGAGAATTTAATTAGGATTCGGTATTTGTAATAAATAGTATGCGATTAAAGACAACATCGTCTTATGTATGCAATGAATTCTCCTCTGACTACAAAGAGAGGTAGGTCTCGTGACGTAAACATGACCTGGTTTGATCGAATTTTTATAGCAGGACATTCCTTCACAATTACAATGTTTGAGAAGGATTTGAAGCAAAGTTATGACAAATTAATTAGTTTGAATATGTTTTTAGTCCATATATACCATTAAATCATCCAGTTTGTACGCGGGAACCCATCTTTAACTGGGAATTTATATAAAATCTATATAAGGGTGGTCTAAAGAGGCTTACCACTTTATTCAGTAAATTTGATTACCGCAAGAGCTACATAACACTGAAAAATTTTCCATAGCTTCTTGCACAGTACAGAAAGAGAGAGAAATGGGGTTTAATGTCCACTCGGCAACATTTTTATTCTCTAAAATATATTTGTAGTTGATTAATTTGCATAATTTGACTTCTTTTATTATTAAACAGAGCTATTTTGAAGAATCCTATCGTTTGAAAATGTCAGTCAGGCATTATAACTACTGTTTTAACAGCTCTCTATGGATTTCTAGTGTACAAAACATTCATTTGGTTGCCTGACAGGTGTGTTTGCAAAATTGAAAAATGTTCAAGAATAATTTTTGATGGGTTACATAGCTGGAATAGACTGGTTGACAAGTCTTAAACCACTAATGAATAAAGGCTATCATGGAATCGATCGAAATATTCAGGGAACGCCTTAATCCGCCAATGTAAAACCAGACCCCTACCCCCCTCCCAACATTTTTCCACCGAAGCAACTTGTGTTTGCAAGTCTCAGAAGATTCCAAAATAACAAAATAGAATTTGCCATGCAGTACCATATGCCGAAGTTCAGAAACAGAGGGTCACAAATTATCAAATTACATAAGCTGACATCAAATGGGGTGGGATCACAAGAAGCATTATTTTGATAAAGCATAGCTGTTAATGTAATGGGCATGCCTGGTATAAAACAGCGTCAAATACGTCACTTTGGCCCTGAGGATTGTGACACATTGTAAAATACATGCTATCTGGGCCCAGTTCCTAGAAAATTCTTAAAGTAAGCACAAAGTCATGCTTCACTTTTTCTCATGTAAGAAACTTATAAAAATACCGTCCCTAGAAAATTCTTAAGACCATTCCTACGTAAGCACAAGTCAAGTATAAGTCTAAGCACATTGTGACTGGTAAAGTTTACCATAAACTGAGACTTTGATGCTCTTTAACGTCATAAAAACAACTTTGGTATGCGAATTACGTCATAAATTTGTCATCTGCTTCATTGACGTCATATATATATATGGTTGATTTAGATGCATTTGACATGTCCCCTATAGGCCTACACATATAAAATGTGCCACAAGATAAAAAAACGCAGACACATACAAACTAACTGAATAATTGTGAGAGCGCCTGATCTTAAAGTAGCCTGTGTGTTTGTAGCCTATTGTTTACTAATTGGCAAATAAATAAAATGGTTTCAGGGTAGAAGCAAAATTTTCTATAGCATTCTTAATTTCTGGAGAAGAATTTTCTGTCTTGTAATTGTCTCTTGGGGTCTCAAAAGGTGTCGGAAATGCCGTTGAATAACTCTACGGTCAGCCATCTTTTTGAAGCAGAAACAGACTTAAGGTTCGTAATGAAGCAAGCCGTATATCTTGCTTGGGACTTGTGCTTAGATTGACTATGTTTAAGGACGAAGTTGGGCTTAAGATTTTTCTTGGAACGCATAATAACGTTCTTGTGCTTACTATGAAGTCTACTTAAAATCTTAGCATAGGAACGTTCTTAAGAATTTTCTGGGAACTACGGTGGCTGATAATATAATTTGTTTTTTATAATTTTCACTCAAGTCAATTTTAATATAATTTGTTTTTTATAATTTTCACCCAAGTCAATTTTAATTTCCACCCAAGTCAATTTTAATATAATTTGTTTTTTATAATTTCCACCCAAGTCAATTTTAATATAATTTGATTTTTATCATTTTCACCCAAGTCAATTTTAATATAATTTGATTTTATAATTTTCACCCAAGAATTTCCACCCAGCGTGTGACATCATCTCAATTAGCCTCGTTTCCATTGTAATGTATTATCACTTACTCTGTGGTATTGTTTTATCTTATATGGTTCTCATACTGTAATCAGCAGATTGCAATGTATTATGTTTTACCTATAGGGGCTGATAAGGGACATGAAAAATAATATAATTTGTTTTTTTTAATATTCACCCAAGTCAATTTTAATATAATTTGATTTATATGATTTTCACCCAAGTCAATTTTAATTTTCACCCAAGACAATTTTAATATAATTTGTTTTTTGTAATTTCCACCCAAGTCAATTTTAATATAATTTGTTTTTTATAATTTTCACCCAAGTCAATTTTAATATAATTTGTTTTTTATAATTTTCACCCAAGTCAATTCTAATATAATTTGATTTTTTATAATTTTCATCACAAGTCAATTTTAATATAATTTGATTTTTATAATTTTCACCCAAGAATTTCCACCCAGCACGTGACGTCATCTCAATTAACCTCGTTTCCAAAACACTAATGACCTAGTTTGTGTCGAGTGGACGTTAAAGAAACTAGATGATAAATTTGACCTCTTGAGTGTCCACACGCTAAAAAAAAAGTGACTTTTCGTACAATCAGGGGCCATAATTCATGAAGTTTCAATCCGATACATGCCAATATCGAAAGGAACCTAGTTCTTTTGGGGATAAACCTATATTTCAAGTCTCGTCAAAATCGGATAAGAATTGTGACCTGTATAGTGTCCACAACTTGTAAATTACATGACGCACACAATATATAAACAGACCTATATACCCAATAATAAATTAAAAGTATGTAGGCTATATACATGTAGCAATTACATCTGTCAGTTGTATACATGTTATATAAAGCCTTGCTAGACAGGTTTACTTGAATAAAGTAGATGCACTACTACGGTCTTCAGCTCTCAACATCTTATAGTTAAAGAATATATGACCTTGGAAAGCAGACACAGCCAATAATAAACATAAAATACAAAGCTCCCTATTAGGTCACCTGTGTAAGCTAAATAAAACCTTAGGGTTACAAACAGGATATTAATGTAAAGGAAATAATTTATAGCTATGTAAGAAAAAATCATTTTAGATAAATCAGCAACAATGATACAGCTGTTTATATATATCCTGATTATTGCAAAAGGTAAGTAAATTGTCACTGATTAAGTTTCACAAAACAAAAAATTGAATGAAAATAATCAACATATCAAAGTTTTACAACAAAACAGAAACAGCACTAAATTGCTTATAATGTGTTGTATGCTGTGCATGCAAGAATTTAATGTTTTTAATTGTCATGCATTTCTATCCACTTTTCTTACAATAATAAAATACAGTGTGTCTAGTTGCTCCACAAATAACTTAACACCCTTCAAAACAATAAAATAATTGACAGTGATTAGTTAGTTAATTGGCTAATCAATGTCGTTGATATAACAATGATGAAATGATTGTTAGTTAATGCCTGTCTCCTATACTGAACTCTGTTTCAATAAAGTCGGATATAGTTGGATTGATTGAATTTGAATATATTTGTGTCATCCTCCATACATGTATATTAATCTGTTCTTTAATAGTATATTGTCGTCACATGCATCTGTCATCCTCAGGTCCTACGGACATTTTGAACATTAATGGTTGTGAATACAACAAGCCAACAGTGAGGCTGATGTCCCCCGCCGAAATCCCCAAATAAATAGATAACACATATTAATTTTAATTAATATGTGTCATCTATTTATTTGGGGATTTCGCACATCTATTTTTTTCAAAAGTATCGAGCAATCAAACTGATTATCAACTATACACTAAGTTTCGTCACTCTCTATCAGAACGAATCAAAGTTATCTTGTCCCAAAGCATCGACCAAGGAAATTGCTTATCTCTGCTTAGCTTTAGCTCGATATGTTAATCATTGAACTCATGCAGTCAAGACGAACATCTACATCAAGTTTAAACATTCTACCTCAATTAGAAGCAGAGTTGTTATGTTCCAAAGTCTTGACCAATCAAAATGCTTATTGCTCCTTAGCCTAAGCAGACAAGTCACATCATCGAACTTTGTCAAGGTCTTGATGTAATGAAACTTTTCACCAAGTTTAAACACTCTCACTTAATTAGAACTAAAGTTATCGTGTCCCAAAGCATCAAGCAATCAAATTGCTTATCTCTACTTACCATAAGCAAGAAAATGCTCATCTTCGCACTCTATCAAGGCATTTGCCTCATAAACACCTACACCGAGTTTGAACATTCTAGCCCAATTAGAAGGAGAGTTATTGTGTTTCAAAGTCTCGGCCAATCAAATTGCTTATCGCTCTGCTTACCCTGAGCAGAAAATGCTCAATATCGAACTTAGTCAAGGTATTGATGTAATGAAACTATACACCAAGTTTCATCACTCTCACTTAATTGGAACTAAAGTTATCGTGCACCAAAGCATCAACCAATTAAATTGCTTATCTCTACTTACCCTAAGCAGAAAATGCTCATCTTCACACTCCATCAAGGCATTGACCTAAAAACACCTACACCAAGTTTGAACATTTTAGCTCAATTAGAAGGAGAGTTATTGTGTTCCAAAGTCTCGGCCAATGAAATTGCTTATCTTTCTGCTTACCCCGAGCAGAAAATGCTCATTATCGAACTTAGTCAAAGTATTGATATAATGAAACTATACACCAAGTTTCATCACTCTCACTTAATTAGAACTAAAGTTATCGTGTCTCAAAGCATCAACCAATCAAATTGCTTATCTCTGCTTACCCTAAGCAGAAAATGCTCATCTTCGAACTCCATCAAGGCATTGACTTAATAAACACCCACACCAAGTTTGAACATTCTAGGTCAATTAGAAGGGGAGTTATTGTGTCCCAAAAAGTGTGACGGACAGACAGACGGACGGACGGACGGACAGACAGACAGACAGACCCATTTTAATAGTCCCCTGCTTTCTTTGAAAGGCGGGGGACAATAAAGAAAAACATTTTCTCAATGGAGTTTATTCAAATTTTGTGACATTGTTCATAATTAGGATGCCTATTGAAATTCAGAATATTTTTATGGTAAATTTGAGTGATCTTACCCATTTACTTTTAATTTCATGAAATAAGATGTATAGTGTCATCACCTGCCCCTAACCAATTCCTGTTGACGTTCTGATTGTTTTTTGTGAACGTAATACAGAACAATATTCTCAGTGGAATATATCAAACTTTGTGACATTCTTCATAGGGGCACAAGGAGTAAGATGTGACCCATTACATCGAAATGGGTAGAAAGTAGCAATTTAGCCATATTGAGTTACACACATAATTACATTCCTTGGGTTCCAGCTTCAATTTGGTACCATTCCAAGCTCCAAATACGTCCAGGTCAATTGGAGGGAATTTCAAAACCAGATTTTGAGAAAATCAAGGTTAAAAATGAGTTGTTGAAAGATAAAATTTCCTTAGTAACCTACATTTAATACTAACAATTTCACTACCAAATTAATGATTTCTATTCACAGGCAGGACTATACCAAACTGTTAACTTTACATTTTTATTAGGAGTGCTAGCACACAGAGGCGTAGCCGTGAAATATATATTGGGGGGTCCACAACCCTAACCCCTAACCCTAACCCATTTTTTAAAACCCATAAAAAATATAAACAAACACCATGTGGCCATGCTGTTTACCAAGACACTGTGTGCAAAATCATTATGGTTACGTTGCTGGCAGAGCAGGCGATAAATATTTGGTTTAGGCGGTATGTTTTTGGGTACCTACATGCGATTCACTCTGATAAGTGGCAGAAAAAAATTAGCAAAATATTACTGACAGGCTAACTAGACACAATTTTATGGAACACAGGTACTTGTCACTTCACACATGTTTCCAGGATGATTATCTCTGTGTTTTATTTTAGCAGTATAAACCATATTGGGTAATGTACAGGTTTTATACAGATAGAATCTTAACTAATCCTAATAATTGTTGTAAATAAATAGGAGTTTGTGCCTGCTATGTAAATTTTTTGGGGGGGTCCAAGTATATTCAGCCCGCCCCCCCCCCCCGAAAAACAATTGGGGGAGTCGGACCCCACGCCCCCCCCCCCATGTGTGACGCCCATGCTAGCACAATACAGGCCTTTGCAACTTACTACCCGGCCGTTCCGATCTGATGGGTCACATATGTTGCAAATTGAATTTCAAAACAGTAGAATTAATTTTATAGGCATGTTTTGGGGTCATTATTCTGTTCACATATTCATTTTTAAAGCTTTAGCATAGATGATTTTGATGTCTGTGGGATATAGTCGGGCCAACAAGGTCTTATCAATATTTTAAATAATTTCAGCATCTACTGAAAGTGTTCATAATGTAACTGTTTGTTTAAAAGGAAGTGAAAAAAATGAATTCTATAATCCAAATTGTAATAGTAATCAAACCCATTCAAGTCTAAATATTGTGGCTGTCAGGAATCTTTATTATGCTTCCAAACCAATCAGTTCTAACTGTACATCATCATCTCCACACAATGTGTGTTGTTCCTTGGATACAACAAGAGACTGCATCTACAGAAGTGAGAGTTATTTAACAGACATTGTACGTTCTTGTTCTGGAAGTGTCTCCTGTTACACGCAGGCTAAACCATTATACAACGCACAACAATGTTCATATCCAAACCTGTTTCCAACAAGTACTCAGTTTGGATTTCTGGAATATGACTGTGTCAACAGTAAGTATATGTGTCTATATGTCTGATAAATGTAGCAAATGCTTTGTCTAAATTACTTATCCTTAAAATTATTTTTATTCCAAGTAAAATAATACCTCTTAAAAAAGAACTGTCATGTAATAAAATATGAACCAGTGGTTGCCAGACAAGATACGTCCACAATTTGCAAGAGATGGATAGAGAAAACAAAAGCGATTTTTCGTACTATCAGGGGCCATAATCCATAAAGTTATTGTCTGAAATGTGCAAATATCGACAAAGACTGAGATCTTTAGGATATAAAATTATATTTTAAGTTTCATCAAAATCGGATAAAAATTGTGACCCCTAGAGAGAGAGAGAGAAATGGGGTTTAAGGTCCACGCGACACAAACTAGGTCATTTCGGGACTAACATATGGTTTTAATCTTATTTACATAATTCGCTTGCGCGTAGGGGTCTTTAGCAGTGGGAGGAAACCGGAGGACCCGGAGAAAACCCACGAGGTTGGACAGGCGACCCTACTCCTTGCCACGTACAACCGGGGATTCGAAACCACGCCAGTCGACTCAATGACAGACTTTATGATACAGCGCGCGCACGCTAACCATTCAGCCATCCAACCCCCCGTGACCCCTAGAGGGTTCACAACCTTCATATTACATTCTTTTACACAGGTTATGTACAAAGAGCGACCATTTTGTTTTGCAGAATCCACAAGCTAAAAAAACTAATTTTTTGTACAATCAGGGGTCACATAATAGAGGAAATTTGAACTTATATTAACATTACGGTGTAACAAGGATATATTTGAACATTTTCTTAAATCGGATAATGATTGTGACCTTTAGATGGACTACAAGCTAAAAACGTAATTTTTCGTACAATCAGGGATCATGATTCAGGAAGCTATGATTCGATATGTGCGAATATCAAAGAAACCATGATCTTTGAGTTATAAAAATGCATATCAAGTTTCATCAAAATCAGATGAAAATTGTGACCTCTAGAGTGCCCACAAGCTAAAAAAGTGATTTTTCGTACAATCAGGGGCCATAATCCATGAAGTTATGGTCCAATACATGCCAATATCAAAAGGAACTGAGATCTTTGGTACAGAGCCCACCATCCCCGGGCACTGCTATTGAAACTAAAATTAAAGGAGCTAAATTGCTAATATTTGGGACCTAGAAATTGACACAAATGGGTCGCAACGCAAATAATAATGTAAGCCGAATGTATATAAACTGATTTACATTCAATCGTTTCCGTTCAACGAAATACGCCAGAGGTCTCAATTGAATGGCAATCTCTAGTGCCTGGTTATTCCAGTCTAAGTTCTCCAGATAAGAATATGACTTGTGGAATATTTCTAGCCTCATTCTTCGAGTCCCTGGTTTCAAATGGCGCTGAAAAGCAGAATGGTACACAATTCGTGTACCAATGGTAAAATGTTTATTTTGTCTTAAATATTGGATTTCCAGAAGCCCATCTTTTTCCGGTAAGATCACAACATCAATGTTGATTTAAATTTGTGTTTTCAATGTAAAGCCTTTTGATGATATTAAGCTAGAGACTTAGCTACTTTAACACATTATATTTCAGTTCAAAAGTTAACAGACTTTTGTCATGATGGTATACAAAAAAGAGACAATACGTTATACATAACCAGTAATATTTTTCATCAGAATTCAAATGAAGTAAATACAACATGTTCATGTATGGTTACTACAACATGTAATAATACCATTGAGATAAATGCTGTTGATGTTCGATTAGCCAACCAGATACATGATCGCACGCTATGCTATGAAGAACTAACAATCAAAGATGGTGATAATGAAAATGGCAGAAACAGAACCATCACTTGCAAGGAAAAAGAATTACACACATTTCAACCTCTCTTTACTAGCAAAACCAATCAAATCAACATTGATTTAGAAACAACCATTAAACATGTAGGAAAAGTATGGCTACAAGTAACAGGTAAATTCTATTCTTCATTGAGATGTTATTATCTCTATCAACTATATCAACTTGCTCTCATAACTATATGTTGTGATGAGGCTGGATGTACTTATCCTTTATGGAACACCTGATATTATATATGCCACCAGTCACTGAGCTCAAATACGAGTGAGATGTGGCCTTGTGGCATGTTCTCAACTATCGATGTGGTCCAAGAAGAACCTTCAAGACTCTTCAAGCTCAATATTGTCCGGAACCAAGAATCTTTGAAACTAGGAATTTAAAGAAGAGCAGATGAGCAGGCGAATTGGGCCTGGTCCCCAGGCAAATAAAGCTTTGTAGCCATGCTCCACCAACACATATGTGGTATCAAATGTTTTAGACCATTGAATTTGGGTCCTGGGTAAATTTGGACCCTCTGCAAATTTGGGCCCAGTGCGAATTTAGCCCCTGGACGAAGCCGGATACCCATACTAAACTTACGCTTCCTGTCTACAGTTAGCTGCGTCTGAGAACAGACACTTAGCTAGTTGACTGACATTTTAAGTCCTAATTCGACGATTTTAGTATTTCGAGAATTTGGAGAAGTATACATTCTGCTTTCATCTAATGAATTGAAATGGTTTAATTAGTCTTTTTGTGTATAACAGATGTGAACCGGAGTAGGAACACATTACAAAACAGTATACTAATTGTTGGATACGACGGCCGTTCAGGAACGAGATCTATTCTTGGAGTATGAAATAGATGGATCTCTGTGTGCAGAATGCCAGATATCCTGCTAGTAAACTATAAATTATAGGGAATGGCTATTAAAATAAATGGGTTATTGGGTTGCTTTTTTACATTGAGGACATACATGACATAAACACCAGATGTCCTGGCTAACAATCTTAGATTATGTTTTGTAATTAATATTTTCAACTGTTTTATTTTATGTAGGTACAAAACCAGAATCTGAGATAGAATTACGATGTGGTAGTAACGTGCTATTAGAAATCAATGATGAACACACCTGTAAGATAGACGCTACAACAGGTACCTTCATTAGAAAATTAAGATGTTCAGTCATTATGAACAAAACCTTCATACTGTTGTAAACAAGCAGCTATTAATCATTCACAATAAGAAAATCGTTGACACCTAGTGCCTGCTAGTTCTTCTTATTATGTCCTAATTTGTCAAATGAAGTTAAAATGATTTGTCAAGGAAATAAAATGGAGTTTAATTGTCTGAATTTCCTGCACCAATCGGTCTAATGAAGACAACACATACACTATTTTGCCCAGACTGCTGTGCTACACCCTCCTCTTTTTTCAATTTCCAACAGCAGTGCTACAGCCTACTCCAATTATTAGGGGATCTATCCTGTCATGCACCCCTAATAAATGAGAAATCAGACTGGAAAATTCCCTGGAAATTTTGTTAGTAGGCCAGTGCCATACTCACTAAAGCAAGTGGACACACTAGCCGAATGATTCGGCCGAATCAATCGGCGACGAAAATCGCCTAGTGTGTCCACTGTCATTCGGCCTGGTGTATCCGCTTCCCCGAAGCATTCGGCCGAATATAGAATTCATTAGCCAATCACCACTCATATCGAGAAGTCACATGATAGATTGAAGACATAGACGCCGCCATCATGTGACGTGAAAGGTGATGCAATCGGCAGGTTAAATCGGGCGAAGCATTCGGCTAGTGTGTCCACCCATTTGGCCGTATAAAATTCGGCACCGATTGATTCGGCCGAACGATTCGGCTAATGTGTCCACTGCTTTAGCCACTCTGGCTGGACATTTCTTTCAAATCATAATATATCTATTTAAATTTACAGTTTATTTGACTTTGGCTGGACATTTCTATCAAATCATAATATATCTATTTAAAAGTTCTTTTCCATTGATCTTAAATATTCAGGAGTTGAAAAGGATGTGCAAAAGCCTTCTTTTATCTCTGGACAAGGATGACTGACCTTTATGTGCATTATAGGCCTACATGTTATGTCACATACGGCATAAATAACACAAACTGGTCCAGGCAGATTTGGTGCCTTTTACTCATTTTAAGCCTTTTGTGTACTACTTTATGAACCTATTTCAAAAGGAAATATCTTTTATCAAGATATCCTTCCAACACCTTTATTTGTTTTAGGATAACTCGCCCCAAAGTCACCCCTTTCAGTGATAGACTAATTGTAGCTGCCAAGTGAATATATACTGCTGATTTGTCTGACTTATTAGTACAAAGAAAATAGGGCCCTTGGTACATACACTAATTTTCTGCTTCCAACCACTGCAAATACCTGTATATTAAATCTCCTACAAATCAAAGTTTCTATGATTTTACCTGTATTTAACTTTATTTATAGGTAGTACGCCTATTACATCTACTGTAAGGAATAATATTAATACAAACTGTTCAGGTGATGATGATGATGATGATGACTGTAAACAGAAAACTGGTACTGGTAAGTAAATATTCAAATTATTGCAAATTATTAACCTAAGTAATACATTTCCTCAGAATTCCCAACTTAAAAGGGGCATACCTAGATTTCATCGGTGCAAGAAATAAAGGTGGGTGTAGGTACAGTACTGGCCAAATTAATAGCATTTTTTTCTAAAAACGTTGCAGAATTAACTCACTAAAATTGAAGTATGGATAAAATTATAACCGTGCAGGTTATAGTATAATTTAAATCTTGAATATTTAAGATAATGCATTATTAATTTTAAAAGTGAAAGCCTTCAGATTGAATTTATTTAAACTCTCGGGACAATAACTATTCCATTCCTTTAAAACATTAATTATAGGTGTGCTATTGAAAGGTGACTAGCCAATGATGAAATGTTATGTAATGCTAATGACATGTTAAATTATTATAATCCCATATTGTTTGTAAAACTTTTACAGACAGAAAGTAATTGTACTGTTAAAATAGCCGGTCTCGTGAACATGCCAATCGTATGATTAATCTATTAATTGTTTTATTTACCATTGTTTTATTTCTCATATTGTACATTATTACATCAATGCTTATTTATGTCAACACTTGATCTAGACAAGTGATTAGAAGTAATTCCATATAAATATGTGATTGTACTTGATATGTCAGTCTTTTAGGTCTATCCGACTTAGTAGCATAAGGTACTAGTCGGTTATCCGCGGTCCTGTAAGTGTATGTAGATAATTGTTATTATAAGTTTCCAGTATTAAAGATTTGAAGAACCATTCCAGACTCTTGTAATATCTGACGGACCTCACGGTCACAAAATCATACACCGTGAATATATTGAACTGAATATTCTTACACATAACCATATTGACATCTATTTCACATTGCATGGTTGGTCGACGTAATTGATGACGTCATGACGTCGTAGCGGCTGATGACGTCATCGATGTCCATCATTTTGTTTTTTTGCCGTTTTTGGAATACAGTCATTAGGGAATTTCTCTAATGCAAGGACATCATTTACGTTTTGGGGAGAATACAGGACAAGCACACTCAAAAAACAATGATTTCAATGGTCGTGCATGACGTCATTACGACTGTGTGACGTCACAATGACGTCATCTCGCCGAAAAAGGTGTTTTACGCCAAAACGCTTCAACTTGATTGATTTCCATGAGAGGGTATCTCACAATTCAAAAATAAAATTGGCTTTCACTAGATAAGGTACACGAGAAAAATAGAAAAATCCTGTGCATTCCCCTGTTTTTATTCACTCTGTTCTTAATAAAAACATGGTGATGCACGGACATTTTTCTAATTTGTTCGTTATCTTTTATCTACTGACAGGCAATTTTTTTTTTTGAATTAAAGGATATCCTCTCATCGTCTCATATAACAACTTTTCATCTTCAACTGAATTATCAGTGAAATGAAATTCGATCGTTTGTCTGTTACCGCTCGTTACTGCAGTCAGTTATATAGAAGGACAACTCGTGTTTGTCATGTTTGACGTCACTTCCCGTTTCTTCACGTGCTTGTTACCCATCTCAAGTAGCAATGATCTCTGGGATGTATTTAACGAGCTCTTATCACATATTTTATAATGACTGGCACCAATATTGTCCTTTAACTC
The DNA here is from genome assembly GCF_932274485.2 of Patella vulgata. NCBI lineage: Eukaryota > Metazoa > Mollusca > Gastropoda > Patellidae > Patella > Patella vulgata. The sequence continues at coordinate 48,234,768 of NC_065880.2, forward strand.
GTTGGATTATAAATGATTTCTTTTTAAATTCCTCAATCACAGAGTGGTTATGCAAGCGAAATGTGCCGAAAAATCGAATTTGACAAACATCAATTAAAAAAAAAAAGTATTTTTTATATGGTGCCGGGCGTTTCTTTCCTAATGGCCGCCAAATTTGGTAATATTATTATTATTATTATTATTACAGCATATTTATGTTCGACCATTATATCGTGCTTATGTACGCGAAATGTGTGGAAATTGAATTCGACAAACATCAATTAAAGAAATGTATGGCTGCCGAATTTGGTAATATAAGGCCATTTAACAAAAAACCCATAAATTTGGTATAATAAAAGGGCATCTCTTAAGATACGTAAGATATGACTTTTGCTATGTCTTTTATATAGTTTTCGATGTCTCTGAATTTGAAGATAAATTTTGAAATTACAAAATAGCAGCAACACAAATTGGCGGATATTAAATTAATCATCATTTTTCCTGTTGGATATTAGATAGTGTCTCTAAAGCATGATGTACACTGTAGTTCGATGTACCCTGTAGTTCAGATACAGTCTCCAAACCGTGTTTACACTGTAGTTTGGGTGTAGTTCGTCAAATGAAGATGAATTTTACGATATATCCATCCTGAAATAACAAAAAAAGAATATATTGTAAACGCGCTTTAAATATCTGGATGCGATAGACTTCGTGATAAAAAATTCAAGGTACATTATATCATTGGCAATAATAAGATCCAATTTTAGTTTTTAGTTACACACTGTTAACCACCAATAGATGTTTTAATGACAATAAATCATAAAATGTATTCAGCTCAACGTAAGACTTAAATACAGATACAGATAAAGTTGGTTTAACTTGAATAGAGATTTTAATTATCAATGCTGCATATACATTACAGCCGAATCACATTACATAGGGTATCTTTTTAGTTGATGTTCATATCGTCTTACGTATTTGTCAACATCAAGGTGAACTTGTTCTATTGTCCAATTAGCCTATTCAGACTTATTACCACGAATTTACTCACCCCACCCTCGCATAGTTATGAATTTATTGTTTCACTTGACTAAAGAAACATTTTGTAGGAATGTATGCTTTTATAGATTGAACACTTGTTTGCGATGTCATTTTCGGTGGAAACTGGCACTATACCTAAAGAATGATTGAACAAATAGCGGAGACAGGGTTTCAGCCGGCTGATTTAAATTATTTCTTTAAATACAGTAAAGCTTGAAATATGTCAGTTTTCACTCTTTAGAATGTTTTTGTAAATAAGTTTTTATTGTAGTTTCCGTGGCGTATTCCCAATAAGCGTTAGAAACAACGATATATACCCTTAATCCCGGTGCCGATAAATGTTGGGTTGTGTGGAACATGCTAACAAATCTCAGGTACGATATATGTTTGATTCTGGATGAGAACAGGTTCATTTGAGATGAGACGCAAATATTCAAAGGGGTCAGACAAACTCTAAACCACCTGTGTTCCCTTCACTGAGTCTCTTTAAAAGGCCCTGTCTGTGTACCTGTGGAATAACATGCATTTGTATCTGTTAAATTTGTGTGGTAGACAGATTGATATTATCTATACATAGGCGGGGGGTGATAACGTCTTACCCCAAACAAATTGCAAAAGAAACCACGAAGTTTCTGAGAGCGATATTTCTTAATTAGTGTGTTTTAGTGGTGGGGGAATAAATAATTTCTTTTTAAATTTTTCAAACACAAACTGGTCATAGAGGCGAAATGTGCCGAAAACTGAATTTGACAAAAATCAAAAAATGTATTTTTCACATGTATGGCGCAGGTCATTTCTTTCAAAATGACTGTCAAATTTAAAATAACATTTTCCGACAAGACCAGTGATAATGTCGTAAGATATGACTTTTACTATGTCTTTTAAATGGTTTTCGACGTCTCTTCAAGGTCACCGTCGAGTTCCGAAGTCGTTAAACGCACCGTCGGGGGATTTGTAGGGACCTGTCTCCCCTAGAAAATTTCTAGAAATTTCAAGCCGGTCTTGCCAGGCCGTGAATACGGCAGCCTGAAAGTGGTCCATTTTAATGAAGACATCTGAACTCCAATCAACAAATCAATCAACCAGGCTGCTGTTGCATTCACATGACACCAGACGTGTCATCTATGAAACAAATATGCCCGAAACAAATGTCGCTGTTAGTGCGACCCATTTGTGACAATTTCTAGGTCCCAAATATTAGCGATTTAGCTCCTTTAAAAGCGAATGCAAGTTTAATATGTTTAATAGCACTTTTATCTAGTGTATCTTTTATTTTGATTTTTCTTATAGAATAAGGCTATATAACAATAATGTGCGCTTCTTGTTGTATAATACTAATAATAGTATGTTCAGCTATACTTTTCGTTAAAAAAATGTATGTTTTATTTCCTATAGACACTTATTCGTTGAAATCTATGACATCCAACAATATAATAGGGCATAAATAGATAATAAGTTGGTAGAGTTACTTGGGACCCAAGATGGTGTCTTTGTACACTTGACGTCACAGTTGTCGAAACTTTATCTATACACGGCTTTGCGTCGACCAACCATGCAATGTGAAGTAGATGTCAATATGGTGTAAGAATATTCAGTTCAATATATTCACGGTGTATGATTTTATTCATACTTCAACTTTAGTGAGTTAATTCTGCAATGTTTTTTTTAAAAAAATGCTATTAATTTGGCCAGTACTGTATGTAATCAAATGCAAAAATGTGGTGGGCCATTTGTAAAGAATACCAGATGTGCTTAAAAGGGGTGATATGAACTTCTTTAAAAAATTTCATAATCCATATGTATGAATGGCTTGATCATCACGACCATAAGGTTACCACTATAATAATAATACTTTATTACACAACTGCATGATATACACAAGTATGGTAAAGCATACAATACAAATTACAATACAATAATAAACATCAAAGAACATAGAATAAGATTTACAGAGGTTTCTAAAAGTATATTAAATTATATTAATAAGCCTTCTAAGGTATAGGCCTATTAGGCCTTACCGTACATAGAAAATAGTATATTTTATATAAATGGTTATCCAGCCACTTAATCAAAACAGAATTTTGGGATGGCCGACCTCAAATGGAAAGTGAAAGATTTTGTTTCTTTGAAAAAGTATAACAGTGTTTCAGATATGATAAAGATTTACAAGAATTTATCTGAAAATTCTTCTTTAAAAAGGTTATTTACTTCTCACATCAAGGCACACATATATATATACAGACATCCAGATTCAAAACACATCTACAAATCAAATTTAATCAAATCAGAGCCTTTTTCAATTGAAATCAATCAGGTTAAATACCACTGTTATTTCATTATTTAGGTGAAATAAATGGCTTGTCAGCTGGTATTATAGGAGGTGTAACTGTGGCTGTTGTTTTAATTCTACTGATAATTATCATCATTTTACTTCTGGTGTTCAGGTAACATTTTTACAATAACATAAATAGTACAGCCATATTTAAATGAACTGAAATGGTGCTTAAAAGAGAATTATTGCTTTAAACAAGAAAAATAATGTAAATTGTTTTACACATAAACAAAACAAATATAAACATCAAACACAATCAATTGGCAAAGAGAAATTTTGTGTGCTCTTAAGATCATTTACTGTGGGACAAGGATTGGGGTCGCATGCCTAACCTTGAGGATTCTCAGATTTCCGTCTGAAATGATATACATGTAGTTTGTGTTAAATCGCATTTCCCCCCTCTCAGCTTTGCTACATAATTCTAATACCATTGAATGATCTGTTTATTTTAATTATAGAATACTTTCACACTGAACTATACTGATACAGTATGTCCAAATTTTCAAAACTGGGTTGCTGAGGATATGGTAACTTTTTTACTCTTATTATATTAACAGAGCAAGAAGAGACAACAGACAGGCAACAGAAAATGTTTATGAAAGACCTGTCATTGTAGAGCACATCCCTAATCCATACCAAACAATAATGCCTGACACCTCACTAGAAGAAGGAGCTGTCGGTATCAATAATCCAGTTTATGATGATAGAAAAGACCCTACCTTCAATGGTGATGATTATCTAACACCAGTAACAGGATCTTATGATAATGTTGATGATGCTTTTGAACGAAAATTTAGTAGAAATTGATATTGATATATATTATGAGTTCATGGTTAAGAAATGTATGCATTTTCAATCACTAATGACAACCATCTTAATTAGTAAAAGCACATCAAAAGTAAAACTTTTAAAGGATTAACAATGACCGGGGCCTATGTAAATTGAGGAGCTTTACTTTCTACTTTACTCCTCATGTCGCTTTCCGATTGGAAATCAAAACACATCAGGGTTAGGTTTTACTGCTTTTATTAATACATTACATGCACTAATCGTACTTGTACGTAAAAACTCAATGCCCCGTCAGTGAGGTATGGTACATTAACATGGCGACAATAATAAACGTGGTTCTGTTTCAAAGGAGGAAGTAACTCTAAAACATGGATTCAGACAACTAATTAATTATCCTGCGTAAGTGTATAAGTACATATAAACGAGAAACGTTGCCGTCCAATACATGGCTTCCCTAAATTGAGCATATGAGTGACACATTAATGATCAATTTACTGACTAATCTTCAAACTAAAACAAATTACATTTAATCAAAACATTACATATATTATGGCGTGTTGGGGATTCCCGAATCTCCCTGTCTATGGGCTAAAATAAGTATAAATTTATGGATAGGTCTTTCAAGCACCTTTCTAGGAGACTGTCTTTTGCCGTCCTTATCAATGTCACAAGGAATTTCTACCTTGACCATACGCGTTAAATTGTCACCACTCGGAAAAGTTTTAGACACTCTCCCAAGTTTCCACAAATTTGAGGAAGCTTGTCATCTTTAATTAAAACAATATCATTAATTTTCAAATTATTAACTGGCTTAAACCACTTCTGCCGAACTTGTAGTGATTGCAAGTATTCATGACACCAGCGATGCAGAACTCTTTGGCTAAGAACTGGACCCTACGCCATCGCTTTCTGAGATACATATCTTCACAAACAAATACTCCAGGGGGTGGTAACACTAATTGACCCTTCATGGTTAATAAATGATTAGGAGTAATTGGCGAAGGAAAATCTGGGTCATTTATATCATTGATAGCTAGAGGTCTATTATTAATTACTGACTCAGCCTCGGTCATGAAGGTTAAAAGCGTTTCATCGTCTAATATGGTACCATGATTGTGAAGCAAGGCAATTAAAACATTGGTGTATTCATCTTAAAGGTTATCCAATCACATCCTGTCTTTAAAAGTTCCTTCGAAATTCCATCATTGTTCATTTCTTTCAGTGCCGCCTTTAACTCTGTTTGCGCTCTCACAAAGTTGGTACTTTGATCTGAACGTAACTGTCTAACTGGTCCCCTTCTGCAGATGAAACGTCTATAAGAATTCAAGAAGGAATCTGTATCCATTTTGTGTGCGACCTTTAAATGAATGGCTCGAGAGGCCATGCACACAAATACTACACCGTATCTTTTAATCTCTTTACGACCTTCTCAAACAATCCAAGGGCCAAAATAATCCACGGCTGCATAACTGAATGGTGGGGCTGGCTCAAGTCGATCTTTTGGAAGTGAAGACATCTTTTGAACTTGTGTACTACCAATCAACTTCTTGCAAGTTACTCACTTGGATATGATGCTGGAAATTGCTGATCTTCCACCCACTATCCAATATCCAGATGACCTTATCAGGCTATGAGTAATTCCACGACCTTGGTGATTAGACTTGGCGTGATAAGCTCTCACTATGAGTTCTGTTATATGACTTTGTTTTGGAATAATAACAGGGTGCTTGTAATCCACAGGTAGATCAGCGTCATCGACATCCAGAAAAACATCTAATTTGTACAAAGGACTAGGAGCCTTTAACGCGACTTTCTCTTCCTTTCTTATAGTTCTATCCTTTACTCTCTCTACTTCCCATAATATCACAATTTCTGAGCGTTTTAAATCAAGGCGAGGTATGGTTACAAGTTTTGTGGGTGTAACTCTAGACTTTGCTAAAACTAATGATACGTGGATCTGATCATTATGGTCTATCAGCATCAAATAACTACACTGACCGTATCCGGTCAAAGATGCATCACTAAAATGATGGAGTTCTATTAATTTGCTTCTTCCAAGAGCGACTGGTTTGAACAATCTTTGAATCTGGATCTCTGAGAGTTGGAGTAGGTCTGTCCTCCACTTTGTCCACTGTTGTCTAACATTCTCAGATACAGAGTCATCCCAACTGTTACTTTCCCTACATAGTGTTTGGAGTAACTTCTTGGCTATCAAGATAAATGGTGACACTAAGCCCAGGGGATCAAAAACAGAGCTTACGGTCGACAATATACCACGTCTTGTGAGTGGTCGGTCTTGTAGGTCGATGTGAAAGTGAAATGTGTCACTTTCTACGCACCACTGTACGCCAAGGGCTCGTTGTATACTTTCTTGATCTTTATCTACGCCAAATGTCTTAGGTCCACTTGCTCTTTCTTCTTCCGGTATACTGTCCAATACAGCTTTATCATTACACAAGAACTTGTGCAATTGAAATCCAGCCCTTTCACATATCTCCTTACTATTGGATATCAACTCTTTGGCTTCTTTAACAAGGATTTCAGGCTGTCGTCAAGGTAGAAATCGCGTCTTATAAATTCAGCAGCCTGGGTTCCTAACTCAGATTCATACTTATTTGCAGCTGCCTTCAGTCCATAGTTAGCACAGCCTGGTGATGAACTCGCCCCAAAGAGATGAACTGTCATTCGGTATACCGTGGGTTCTTTAAGAAAGTCATCACTGTCCCACCAAAAGAATCTTAAGTAGTTACGGTGCTCTATGTTGACTTTCAACTGAAAAAACATTGATTCGATGTCGCAAATAAATGCAATCTTGTCCTTTCGAAAACCTGCACAGTACTCCGACAAGATTATTCGTCAAATCTGGCCCATGGAGTAGGTGATTATTTAAAGAATATCCTTGGTAAGTATGACTACAATAAAAAACGACTATAAACTTATTAGGTTTTTTGGGGTGGTACACGCCGTGGTGTGGAATATACCAGACGTGGCCGTCGTCCAATAACAATTCGTCTGTAGGTACAACCTCAGCAAACCCACTATCCATTATCTTTTTCATAAATGTTCTGTAATCCTCCTGATATTTCTTGTCTTTGGAAAACTTAGTTCTAAGTCCGTTTAGTCTCTTTAAAACCGCAGATTTATTATCAGGGAGTTTAACATCAGCACCCTTAAAAGGCAAGGGCATTTCAAACCGTCCATCTTTCATCTCATGTATGCCCTTCTCCACTATATTCAGGAATCTGCTATCTTCATACGAAAGTTGCTTCTCATTAGAGTCCTCGTTGAAATCAAGTTCGAACATTCTAACAACTTGCTTTGGGTTTATAAGCTCTTTCGCTTTAGTTCTAAAGGCAAAGTGACAAGTCTTGACACCTACTGTAGAAGTACACAAATCTGTATCTCCGCTTTCAACCATTCCGATTATCCCCCATCCAAGGTGGTTCGGACTGCGTAAGGATCGCTTTCCTTACCAGGAATAACTTCAAGGGGTTTAACCGCTTTTATGCAGTTTATTCCAATGAGCAAACCAATTCTTATGTATGGGTTATGCGGCATAATATCATGCCGGATTTTACGTAGGTGGGGCCAATTATCCACTGATTCTCTTCTTGGTATTTGACTGCGACTAGCAGGAATCTCATCGCGGGAATATGTGGTTGGTAAGGATATTTCTTCACCCTGGTTGATACCTCTAAGGACTAATCCTGATATTTTCTTACTTTTTATCACAGATGTCCCTAGCATCGTCGACAAACTCAGGTCTGTTTCAATACCATTGATCCTTAAATCGTCAATAAGTTTATTATCGAGGAAACAGGCATCGGACTGGTCATCAATAACAGCATAGATTTCTAGAACGTTTGTATGGTTGTCTTCCTGGTATATCTTAACGGGAACAATTAATGTGTGGGATACACAACGGGAACCGGTGATATGATTAACTACAGCAGACATTCCGTTGGATTTTCCAGAAGCCTTTGTTACTTCCGTGTTTTCATTCGAATGTCTTGGAAAATAATTGTCATCGTGTAGGGCGGTGGGATGAAAGCCTTTACACTTGGTACAAATCTTTCTTTTATTACATTTGGCATTCATATGACCCACCGTTAAACACCCAAGACAAATAGAATGTTTAAGAATAAAGTCAAATTTCTCCTTCACACTCAAGTCCAGAAATTTCTTACAAGTATCAAGACTATGATAGTTCCTACACAGTGCACAAGGACTTTCATTTACGGCAGTTGATAAAGTAGGAGAAGAACTCTTAGATCTAGATTTTCTGTCATCAGTGTCAGCATACACGGCTTTATGTGAAGTGATCGGGTTACACAGTATACAAGCCTCTTTCTCAATAAAGTCGGCTGCCCTCTCCATCTTAGCTTCAAGAGAATTTATACTATGACAAGAACCTTTAGATGACCGAGACTGATTTGATTTAGCAGATTTACAATTACTATACATAGTATTAGATTTAGATCTACGAGAATGCATAGAAACTTTATCAATATCATTATCAATCATTTTAGGAACATTAATAATAGTTTTAGATTTATGACCAGACTTAGGCCTACTAGAGTGCTGTGAACGAATTGAGCCCTGCGTGGACTTGTGCGATTTCTAACTAACAGAACTAGAACTATAAGAATAAAAACATTCATTATTTTCAACGTTTGTATTAGATTCTGAACTTTCTGTGAATTTTCTGTTTTATTCTTAGCGTTACCAATATTAGTAGACGTTTGAGCCTTAACTTGAGGGCTGTCTAATTTATCAGAATCCACAGAAACAAAATCGTGAATCTTTTTATTAAATATATTGACAATTTTATTAATTTCATTCGAATAAGAATTAAAGTTCGCATTGTGAGCTTCTAGTTCTTCTTCGGTCTCTATGAAGTCTTCTAAGGTAGTGTTTGCAGTAACGAATTCTTTTTAACACACTTCAAGTCTGTCTCTTTCCTGTCTCAGTTCTTTCACATCGACATATTTCTCAAATGTCTCAATGTCCGTTTCCGCAATCAATCTTCTCCACCTTTTCAAACACACGTGGTAGTCTCTTTCAGCTTTCTGTTTATTAATTTCTTTCATTTTCTCAGTAGGAATTCTTTTCCTGTGCCTATCTTCTAATTCTATGTTTTCTTCGTCATCATTATCAACACAAACATGAACTATTTTTGATTTCGAACCTGTTATTTCTTCTTTAGATGCCATTATGTACATTTTTATCTTTCTTTCTTTCAAGCTATCAGTCAGTTTTTCTTTCTGTCTTTCTTCTTTTATTTCTGACGTCAAACTTCGTAGGCCTACCAGATTTCCACTCAAATTCAACAAACGAAGAGTTTTTACTGTAACTTGAGGAGCTTTACTTTCTACTTTACTCCTCATGTCGCTTTCCGAGTGGAAATCAAAACACATCAGGGTTAGGTTTTACTGCTTTTATTAATACATTACATGCACTAATCGTACTTGTACGTAAAAACTTAATGCCCCGTCAGTGAGGTACGGTACATTAACATGGCGACAATAATAAACGTGGTTCTGTTTCAAAGGCGGAAGTAACTCTAAAACATGGACTCAGACAACTAATTAATTATCCTGCATAAGTGTATAAGTGCATATAAACGAGAAACGTTGCCGTCCAATACAGCCTATTTTAAGGTTTTATTGATGAAGCATGGTTTCCAGAGATGCAGTTTTATTTGATGGGTATTTCCCACCTTGGGTTCCAACAAAATTTCCAAAATGTTACAATTTTCAGCACAGAACTTGATAGGCTTAATTTAGCTTCTTCCAACACCTGTATCAGTCCTACTATGTCAGAATAACCTTCTAAAATCATGACCAATTAGTTGTGACCAAAAAAAGACTCGCCAGAAGTGGAAAAAAAAATTCTTGTATATTTTTGTGTGAAATAGCATTATTTATCGTCCGCTTCCACCGAGGTGATATCGCAAACAATTCCTGAATATTACCACACTTACACTTTTATAACCAAATAAGCGAATGCCATACACGATAAGCCAAGATTTTGTCAGAAATCGATAGATCTCATCCTCTCATTGTCTAAATGCCTCACAATGAATATGAACCTGTTGCCTATATCACATTCACAAGGTTTTTCGAGAATATGAAAAAAAAACATGGTTAAAACTGTAGCCTCTATCGCTTCAACAAAGTTTTTTGGGGAACAGAAGATCATGGAATGCTGATTATCGATAGGAGTCGTGCTTCCATGTTCCCAATTCATCACACTAGGAGCTCACAAACTTTGTTATGCTTTGTGTATGTAAGCCCATAACCCAAGCAGTTGCACCAAAATCGAATTCTATCAACATTTTTTGATCCTCAACAAATTAATGTGAAAACATGTCTGTATAAAAATTTACATAATTGACAGATTTTTATTGAAAGCTGAGTATTGGTATCATTCACAGTCAAAAGAAACGTTCAAACATACACGAACCTTTACTGTAACGTGCTTCTGGCGACGTTGAAGGTGTGTCACTTGGGTCATCAACAGCTTTATTTTTAGACATTTACATACAAAACACGAAATTGAAACGAAATCAAACGATGTGACTGTTGGTCATAATGATTGCTGATGGCACACTTGCTAAGGTTCCCCATACAAATCCAATCAGATTCACAAGGATACATACCATTTTTATCAAAGCACAGATTTTAGATTCTCAAAACTAGGATCTTTCATTTCGAGTGACTTCTTCCATGACATTACCACCATTTGATCAGGGCTTTATCTGCATTAACACAGGGGACAAGTGGATATGGCTTTTTATTCCTTTATTAATGATATAAATGAGTGGTCCAAGATGTATTTCAGTGTGTAAAACTCGTCAATTTGAAGTGAAAAGCTCTTGCAAAGTTGCAGACCTGTATCCTTGGCCTGTTCAACTATGACAAACTTTCAATTTTAAGGATGGTATGGCCATAAACATATCACCGAATAGTGATATTAATTTCTTTTTCAAATAATGCATAATTTAATTCTTACTTCTATATTCATCAATATGGCTGACTTTATACTATTCATTGATTTAGATTTTAATATTTTGATTTAAACCACTTAAAGTTTTTGCCCTAAGCAAGAATGGTCTTGACTGTACTATTATAATCTTTGAGGTGCCAATAGGCTTATTAGTAGAAAGCTCAAAATAAAGATTTATACATTTAACAATGCAGTCAGATCAGTGCCAATCAAGTGTCGATGCTTTTAATTTTATTTACGGCTTAAAGCTTATTAACTAACTCTATGTTATTGTAAAACTTTTACCCAATGAAATTTATATATTAATTTAACTTCTTTCATTTGAATTGTTAAAATATTTTTATCCCTAATTTTATCTTCAATCTGATTTGTCGAAATGATTGTCTTTTTGTCTGTATGCAAATTAGTTTGTTTAAAAGACCCCTACACAGACAGAAAAGAATGTAAAAAAAAATATACAGGGAGATCAGATGAGATAGGAGATAAGATTAAGACGTTTAGTAACCCTTTGATATGATCTTGTAAATAATGTATTTTTAAACTGTATATGAAGTAATATTGAAATGGATTTGGAATTGGACTTATAATGCACAGTGACCACCTTCACTAGAATACTTCTCCACGAATGAGCTATACACCCCCAATCCTAGCTCATCCATATGTATGAAATATTACATATGTATCACCTGGGTGCATATTCGAACCAAGAATAGCCCCGAACCGTGGGTGATATAATGGTGGAGATGCCGAGTAGAGTGAACAAAATTGTCTACTCTTGATTCCGGTACAGCTAAGCGAGATAAATTGCAAACATATTTGGAAGAAGAAAGGATGGATATCAACTTTATTCTTCCTTCAGCAGCAGTAGCAGCAATAAGAAATCTGAATCAACTACCAATGTCTCAAACAGGATAGGGGTTCTACAGAAATAAGCTTTAAATGGGGCTTCTCAGAAAATTCATTACCCAGTCCGGAAAAGAAATATCGTTCTTTTGCCAAAAGACAAAGGGATAGACAGCGGCAGCTCGAATTTTTTGCTAAGAAGGATGCCCAAAAAGTACAGATTTCTGTGGTCTCCAGTAAAAAGGATGTGGGTGTCCAAAATGTTCCTGATACTAAAAATGTGGCTGTTGGGAATAACCCTGTGTTAATGGTGACAAGAGAAACAATATGTCATCCTGTAAATAGCCATGATAAAGGTTGTCAAATAAATTTTGACAGTGAGGCAACGATGAAAGATGTTTCAAGTTCTAGTACCAAAACTACCAGCAGTCAAGACCATCAACATGTAAGAATTTGTTCAACAAATCCGACAAAGTGCTTAGACAAAGAGTTAAGAACACAAAACAAGAATATCTCATTCAGTGGAAGAATTGTCCAGCAACTTCGAATTCTTGGGTTCTGGAGGAGGAACTAGATTATAGTGCTCAACAATACATAAATGCGAATTCAAATAGAATACAAGGACCCAGGTTACGTTTACCTGATGAAAAAGTTAACCAGTACAATTTGCAAGAACATTATTTTATGCCTCACATGAATCCTATGTACAGAAACAGAAATTATTATGAAAAAAGGGATAGATTATGTTACTTTGATTAATCGAAAAAAAAAGGATTTTTGATTTTATTAAATGCTTAAAACATGGGGTCATGTTTTTGTTTGAAGTAAGGGGGATATATGACCGATGTCTAGGTCATATGTTATTTTATTATTTTTCAATTCTGTTTTAAATTTCAAATCTATATTTTAATTTTCATTAATGCTTGGTTAGTCATTAGAGGCAGGCAGCAATTAACCTGTCAGTCAAATTATGACAGGCTGGCAACTAAAGTGGTTGATCTGTTAAGTCTCATCTAACTATTGTTTTAAATGCCTTAAGTCTTAATCCTTCAATAATTATATGTTTATGTCAACACTTTCTAAGTAACTGATTTGTATAAATAGACACATGTATGTTAGATGAGGATATTAGTTGGAGAGACCAGCTTAGGGAACATACTAGTTGGAGGTCCGATATATATGAAATTATAAGTTGTTAAATTGTTGCTGTTAATTATTTGCTCCTGAAATAAAGTGTTGAAGATCCATTCCAAGAATCTGTATTCATTTCTGATACTTAGAGAATACATGTCCACGAGCTACATTCCCTGAAAGTCGAAAGGTGTTAAACACTCAAATTCGACATTGTGTTATGGTCCTTGATAATCATATCTGTATACCTGTCAACGTTATATTTGGATATGGTTGTCAAGATTATCAAGTCATTTATACAAGTGAAGAATGAAATTCCTTTTAAATAAGTTACAAAACACCATTAAAGATGCATTATGTAGAGCTAAAGCTGCCTATTGCAGGTTTTTATTTTGGTTAAAATGTTATATAAATTATTATTTAGTCATGAATTCAAATGACAAGCCTATAATCACCTCTCTAGAGGATAATGGTACATCGTCTTTAGTATTTTACTTTCATAATAATATTTGCTTTTTTTCATATATTGTTTAATTTTGATAATAAATTGTTGAAATCCAAAGCAATGAGTTATTCAATCTTTGTCTTAACTTCAATGTTTCCTGTAATCCATCAAATCAACAGTACATTACACTACTACATGTAGGCTGTTATCCATCAAATCACTATATCATTAGACTACTAGGCCCTAATCTATCAAATCAATATATTATTATTATTACACTACACTAGGCATTATAGGCTAAACAATCAGATCATAATCATTACACTGCACTAAATCTTAAACTATCAAATCACTATATCATTACACTCCTAGGTCATAATCTATCAGATCAATATATTATTACAATACATTAGGCCTTACCCCATCAAATCATTATAGTATTACACTACTAGGTCATAATCTCTCAAATCTCTATTCAATTACACTTTATATTGCAATGTCCAATCGTAATTTGACACATAAAATGGCGTTCAATCCAATATTTGTGAAAGAATATGCCTACCTCACCTGCAGCTAAAAAAACACAACTATTATCAAATTTTTGATTGGTATCACTAGAAGTTCGAAAAACTAAAATGCTATAAATTATTACATTACACTAGGCCTTAAACCATCAAATCACTATAGTATTACACTACTAGATCATAATCTCTCAAATCTCTATTAAATTACACTTTATATTGCAATGTCCAATCCTAATTTGACACAGAAAATGGCAGCTAAGAAACTGCACAACTTATACCTAACTATGATGAATAATACATCACTGAGAACAAATACAATGTAAGCGCCTGATCTGTGCATGGAACATATATAAATGTCTGTTATTTGTAGTCTATCGAAAGAAAATTAATTTCCCAATTATTACTATGCATTACCACGTTAAAATTGTAAATGAAGTGCAATGTCCAATTGTAATTTGACACAGAAAATTGTGTTCAATCCAAGACTTGCAAGAGAAAATGCCTACCTCACCTGCAGCTAAGAGAGAGAAAGAGAGAGAAATGGGGCTTAGGGCTTAATGTACACTCGACACAAACTAGGTCATTTTGGGACTAACATATGGTTTAATTTTATTTCAATATATCGCTTGCGCGTAGAGGTCTTTAGCAATGAGAGGAAACCGGAGAAAACCCACGAGGTTGGACAGGCGATCCTACTCCTTTTCATATACAACTGGGGATTCGAAACCACGCCAGTTGACTCAATGACAGGCCTTATGATACAGCACGCACGTGCTAACCATTTGGCCATCCACCGCCCCCCCCCTGCAGCTAAGAAACCTGACAACTTGACCCCTGACTATAGATAAATAATACACATCTTATTATCAAACTTCTGTATCACGTTTCCCTGTAGGCCTACAACAACCCAAACAACTGCTACTATAGGAAGTTCGGAAAACTAAAATGCCATGAAGGAATGTTACTTTGGATGAGGGTCGACTTTAAAGGCTCGCAATACCACTCTTGTTGTAACTGAATAATATGTCCCAATCTTTATTCTGGTCAACAAATTGTACTATTTTACAATATTCCAATTAATTGGTGATATAAATTTCAACTTAACACACCTAATTGGAAAAATTCAACTAAATGATTTAAAAAGCCTGACGTAAAGCTTTTCAAATGTGACTTGGATTTAAAAATATTTTTGAACCCTCTGGAAAAGTAAAATAGGATTTAATGGATAATTTACACAACAGGTAAGACACTAACACATCTAGAACTTAGAATAAGGCATTTTTTTTATTTTCCGGAGCTGTCAAGCCAGCAAGAGTGTTATTGCCCCTTTAAATGTAGACTAAACTTGATAGGCCTATACACAAGTTACTATTCAATATCTGCAAGCATAGGGGAAAAGGTTTGGAAAACAGAATCTGTAATGACTGATGACAGACAATTGCAAGGTAATGTAGAGCGTTAAAAATGAACATTTATTATTATCATGCTTGACAGACCCGTCTAAAATGTTCGACAAGTTCATTAGCTATATCATGGTAAAAAAAAACACCCGTGTATTCTATAGTGTTCCGTGTTTATTATCTTACCGTTTAGAAACTTTCAAAACATAAATATTTCAGACAGACAACTTCAGTCTTCGATCAAGTTGAACACCTATCGTCTTCCTGTTACTTTCTACTGGGGTCATTCAACCGTGGTTAACTTGCGGCAAGTTGTTATAGGATTCCCGCGCTTTGAAGGGAAGCACGTGATGAGAGTGCCACCAGAAGCAGAATTTAATATATATTACCTTAAAGGTTAGTAAAAGTTTATGTTAAGTCAAACTTTAACAGGTAGGATGTTTTCTTCTAGAATCTAGGGAAAGCCGCACGGTGTCGATGACATAATTCTTGATTATGGTACCCATTATTGGTAATGGAAATGTGATTATCAATGGCGACTGATGTAACGCTTCCAGGGGCACCAGATAAAAATGATTGGTGGTGGTGATAGGTGGTAATAAAAATGCACATTGTTGACCGCATTCTGACTTCCAAATGTCCTTAAACAAAATAAATAATGTGCACGCCTATCTTGAATAATATTATCAGCTTTTTGGCAACTTCAACATTTATAATTTACCTGAGGATGAATATTTCTTGAGACAGCGTTGGGAAATTTATTAGACGCATCAAAAACTGACTCAGTTAAACATACATTATGCAAGAGCTAAATCTGTCAATTGCAGGTCTTAATTTAGGCCTGAAATGTTATCTAAATTATTAATTAGACATTAATTAACGTATCCAGACCATAATCAACTCTCGATGTCATCGCTAGCCTGCAATATTTACTGGATTAGAACCCGGTCTGCTGCTACTGATTTAATAAATAAATGGATAATCAAGACTATGTTTTTTATCATACTGACTTTTGTAATGATGATCGAGGCTAGGCCCAAAATTCAATTGCTAAATTCTCGGTTCAGGGTGGATCAATTTGACTGAAATTTTCAGCAAATTCTCTTTACATTATCAATTTTTAACTTTTATAGTGAGAACTGCCAACTCTTTATCTAATCTTCCTTAATGTATCTTTAAGAAACACTGATGATTCAAAACTTTTAAGTTTTGTTTTCCCACGTCCACTTTAATGTCCTCATGTGTTATATCCAGAGATTTACAATATTTGTCCCCCCGCCTTTCGAAAAAAAGCTGGGAACTATTAAAATGGATTCGTCTGTCCGTCACACTTTTTGGGACACAATAACTCTCCTTCTAATTAAGCTAGAATGTTCAAACTTGGTGTAGGTGTTTATTAGATCAATTCCTTGATGAAGTTCGAAGATGAGCATTGATGCTTTGGGACAGATAACTTTAGTTCAAATTTAGTGAGAGTGAGGAAACTTTGTGTATAGTTTTATCACATCAATACCTTGACTAAGTTCGATAATAAGCATTTTCTGCTCAGGGTAAACAGAGCATTAAGCAATTTGATGGGTCGAAACTTTGGAATACAAAAAGTCTCCTTCTAATTGAGGTAGAATGTTCAAACTTGTTGTAGGCATTCATTAGGGGAATACCTTGATGGAGTTCCGTGATACACATTGTCTGCTTACTGTAAGCAGAGATGAGCAATATGATTGGTTGATGCTTTGGGGCACGATAACTTTGGTTATAAATAAGTTATAGTGAATAAGTTTGATGATGAGAATTTTCTGCTTAGGCTAAGGAGCAATAAGCAATTTGATTGATCAAGACTTTGGAACATAACAACTCTGCTTTTAATTGAGGTAGAATGTTTAAACTTGATGTAGATGTTCATTTGGTGAATGTCTTGACTGAGTTCAATGATTGACATTTCAAGCTGAAGGTAAGCAATTTCATTGGTCTATGCTTTGGGAAGATAACTTTGATTCTATCTGATAGAGAGTGATGAAACTTAGTGTATAGTTGATTGCTAGATGCTTTTGAAAAAAATAAATGTGCGATTAATTGATATGTGTCATCTATTTATTTTGCGATTTTGGCGAGGGACATCAGCCTCACTGTTGGCTTGTTTTACATCAGTTTGTTGATAACATGTATCTTTCAGATTTATTTGCTTGTGTATATAGGTACAAAATTACATAGACTAGAATGGATGAGCACAAAGAAAAAGTTCTGAAAGGTAAATTGAATTGAGCATTTTGGGGAGTGGATGTATGTCCTTGGGGTGGAGTAGAAAAATCCCCCCAAACCACACAAGAATGATATTCTCAGGGTTATTCACTTTACAATACAGGCCTATGATGAGTATTGACAATTTGAATTGATAAGATTCCACAATTTTTGGACTGTCTAAAAAGGGGCAAAGTTCCTGTATGACAAACATATCCAGACAATACTTTGAAGACTTTTCCTTCCAAGATGATCAAAAACTCACTAGATAAGGACCATTTGTCCTGCAAATTGACACATTGTTAATAGATATTTTGTTGTCTTTGTGTTTAGTTACCAGGTGTGGCTTAAAAGATAAAACCTTCACGCTCTCATGACTTTCAGTTGATTATTTGCTTCAATTCATTAAAAAACCACCAGGGAGAGGTGATCTGACCACCCTCCTTCCCAGTTGAATTACCCTTGATTATTGCACCATAAATTACGTTGATTTATTGTACCATAAATTACATTGACTTATTCTAGGGCATTGCATTTTTCAGGGATGAATGACAATAAGACTAAACGGTCAAACTCTGCTGAAACACCCCAAAAATTTCAGGAATCAAAAATACCAAGGCTTATTAAAAATTTAAATAGCCAAACTCACCAATCCAAAGAAATCAATGAAAAATCAATGGAAGACACTGACTCAAGTGTTTCATCAAAGAGTTCAAGACAAAATAATTCGGAATCAATGCCTAATTCCTTTTTTACAAATTTCCGCAGCAAGAAAAAATTCTGGCCTGATCTTAGGAAAATTAAAAAAACACAAAAGAAAAGAAAGCACTTATCAGATAAAAATGAAACCGTGAGGTTAACAAGATCTCAAGTAAAAATGCTCTTGGAGACTGCGACCAAGTCTGGTACTAGGCCTGGTTTAGCTTTTGATAATCCTGATAATCCTTCAACGTCCAGTTCATCTGAGCCAACATCACAGTTGTGTCCCATATCTGACCTAATGAGCTACAGATTTAAAAGTTCAGCAAAGAAATCATTA
Organism: Patella vulgata; assembly: GCF_932274485.2. Classification (NCBI taxonomy): domain Eukaryota; kingdom Metazoa; phylum Mollusca; class Gastropoda; family Patellidae; genus Patella; species Patella vulgata. Next base: position 48,253,537 of record NC_065880.2, read on the forward strand.
AATCGCCGATGTAAGAATCATTACTATACCATGGAAGATATGGTAGCAAAATACCAAAAAACAGGTCCTTATGAAGAAATCAGTTCTGATGATGAATCCAGTCAAGTTTGTTCCACACCTCCAGCTGATGAGAATTTGTTGATGGAACCAGCAGTGAATGTTCTTGACATTCTTTGCAGAAATGATAACCAAGATCTAAATATTAAAGATATTGTGGAATTGAAGGATATAGGTATATTTGAGACAGACTCAGATGATGATATGGTTTTAGGACCTGCATTAAATAGTGAAACTACACCTAGAAGACAGGCTGATATACATGAAGAATTGAACACAAATATAGTAAGACTACTTACAGAATTTCAACATTTGCTTTCACAGGGAGACAGATATTCACAATTTTTATTGTCGTCGCCCCTGTTCGTCCGGACGTCCATCCACAATTGTTTGTGGACATTCTACAGATCACAATTCTTATCCAGTTTCAACGAAACTTGAAATATAGGTTTATCTCCCTAAGATCTCAGTTCCTTTCGATATTGGCATGTATCGGACCGTAACTTCATGGATTATGGCCCCTGATTGTACGAAAATTGCGTTTTTAGCTTGTGGACCCTATAGAGGTCACAATTTTTATCAGATTTTGATGAAACTTAAAACATATCTTTATATCCCAAAGATCTCAGTCCCTTTTGATATTTGCGCATTTCAGACCATAACTTTCTGGATTATTGCCCCTGATTGTACAAAAAATCCTGTCTGTTTTTAGCTTGTTCTCTATCCATCTCTTGCAAAATGTGGGCTGTCTAGTCGTTCAGATGGGACGAAAACCCGAGGTCCCGTGTACACATTGGCGTGCACGTAAAAGAGTAGGCCGTAGTGCCGCTGTCCGGGCAAAATTTCCCTCATAGCACACTGTATGGCGTATGCCCGTCTTCATTAGCCCAGTTTGGAGCAGAACAGTAGGACGTTAAACTCCATTTCATTTCCACCATACAGAATGTTGAATTCAAATTTCAGGAAAATCGAAATGAAACTGCCCGACAAAATGTCCGCTCTTTGTACGCAAATTATGTAAAAGTATGCAATACGAAGGTTGTGGACCCTCTAGAGGTCACAATTTTTATCAGATTTTGATGAAACTTAAAACATATCTTTATATCCCAAAGATCTCAGTCCCTTTTGATATTTGCGCATTCCAGACCATAACTTTCTGGATTATTGCCCCTGATTGTACAAAAAATCCTGTCTGTTTTTAGCTTGTTCTCTATCCATCTCTTGCAAAATGTGGGCGTATCCTGCCTGGCAGCCGCTGGTTAACACCTAAACCCAACTTAAATACCAAATACAATGAAATGAAATAGTCCTCTAATATCCTACTTTTCTGCTCCATCCGAGCTAATGAATAATGGGCAGTGGCGACAACATGTACACAGAATCTTGGGTTTTTTTTTTTGTCACATTCAAACAACTAGACACTGATCCTGGTCAGGCCCTCTGTGCTGCACCACTGACCACATGGATAATTCTTGATCGACTCTGTGGTCATACCAGGGACATTCAGGTTAGCAAACCATTGCCTTACTCACCGAGCCACTGTGGCTCTGATACTAAATACATTATTGGTACATGGGTTGTGAGACGGTGTTTAAGTGCAATGCGAGTTGTTTTGTACCAAATATCTGTCTCTATACATACAATACAGTGTATTTTGGAAATGGGAATCACAATACATTGATTGATTCACAATATATTCAGCCAGCACTATTGTTTCACACATTACATGCACTGCAAGTGATGGAAATGTCATTTTAACCATAATGCCCAAATTATTACATCCTTTCACATAATATTCTGAATGTTGAAAGGATTTCTGTTACTTGAATATTCCATATTCTGAATATTGAATGGATTTCTGATATTTGAACTGGTAAGAAACTGAAAATACACATCTTTAACAAAGATTCTTTTGAGATTCTAACATTTAGCCATATTGTCTTCATTTTCGTTAGTAATTGGGGGGGGGGGGAGGCGCGAATGGTTGACACGTGTGCACTGAATCATAAGGTCTGTCATTGAGTCAACTGACGTAGTTTCGATTCCCGGTTGTACGTGACAAGGAGTGGGGTCGCCTGTCCAACCTCGTTGGTCCTTCGGTTTCCGACCCCTATGAGTAAGCTAATTATTGAAATAAAATTGAACCATATGTTAGTCCCAAAATGACCTAGTTTGTGTCGAGTGGAAGATAAACCCCATTTCTTTCTCTCATTAGTAATTGAATAATATACTAAATAAAAAACCTGATTACACCGTTTAAACATCTGATACCACTTTGCAATTCAGTTGGGAAATCCAGATATTTTTGTTATACATAAATGAATTAATTTATTTAGCAGCCTATCAAAAAGATGATGTTTGTGGCACCGATGGATTCCAAAGGTGATCAAAGAAGAGATAAAACTTTAAGAGAGCATCCAGCAAAGAGACAGTTGTTCCAGATTTTACCAAAAACTCCAAAGAAAAACCAGAAAGGAAAGGCAGAATTAGAAAAGAAGAAGAACGACGTTGATGAAACAAAAAATAATGATGATATAAAGTCTTTACCAAGTGCTAAATGTAAACAGAAGAAACATCATATAGAAGTTATAGAAGAAGGAGATGAAGTTATTGATATAGTAAGTATCTATTCTGATTAGAGACAAACTTTCTTTGTACTGAATTTTTGAAGGAATAGTAGGGATTCCACTGAACTGAAGAAGAAATTTTGTGTGGGAGGATCAGCTTGTTACCTTTAAAATTTGTCCATTGTAATATTCACTTAAATAAAGGGTTATGGTCACATTAGTGTGGTAAAGGGTAATGGTCACATTAGTGTGGTGGAAATAATTCAACTGGGGTAATTGGTAAGATATAGTGGGCAGAGTTACTGGTGAAATTTTATTTTAAATATTGGAGATTTTTAAGGGTGTACAAAACAAATTGATTTTAAAGAATAGTCAATCTCCATTGAAGTGTGACTGATCTGGACAAGTGATTCAATAATCAAAATATAAAGTTTATTGAAAAAATATCTACCGAGTTAATGAGTTGTCGATATTAATATACTAAGCAGCAAAAGAAACGTCAGGTTGGTATGTTACTTTGAATAGACGCATTGCATAAAACATGCTGAATGTTTTTGTTGTATGTTTGTGACCACATCTCCAACTTTACCTGAGCAATAAGGCTCCTTCCCAAACACAGAATTGAACCCAAGGAATGTTCTCAAAAATGCAACCAGACTTCTGAGATGGTAATGTGTTCTTCATGATTTTCATGCTGCATGTGCTGTTCACTGGGACCAGCCCTATAAAATGCCCCCCCTACCTGGTTGAATCATTCACACTACAGCGTCATGATAGCTCAGATGAACCAGGCGCTTGGAAGACTTGACGCTGGCCTCACAGTTCAAGCCGTTGCCAATCACTTCCAAGTCAATGTTCGTACCATCTACAGGCTTCAGCAATGCTTTCAGGCCACCAACACGGATGATCGCCCCCAAACTGTTAGACCAAGGGTTACCACAAGGATATAAGACTGCAATGTTGTGCGACAGCATGTGCAGAATCCCTTCACACAGGCATCTGAGAAAGCACGTCAGACCGTGGGAACACACGGAAGACCCATCAGTACCGATACAGTGCGCTGACGTCTCACCAGAGAGAACATCCATTGCCGTAGACCTTGCCGTGGACCGATCCTCACCCCTTGCCATCAACGTGAAAGTCTAGAGTTTGCCCAACAACAGGCAATACAGAACTGTTCAGTTCAAAGATGAGAGTCGGTGTTGCGTATCAACTGCAGATGGCAGGACCAGAATATGGCATCAACGTGGCCAGCGTTATTATGACTAATGTGTCATGGAACGAGACTCATGGGGAGGTCCCAAGCATAATGGTTTGGTGTGGAAATCGACCTGAACCAGAGATTGGGTACTGTAGTGTTCCAAAATCTTGGTCCAGAGAGAGGAGGCGGCATCACAACAATGCACTACATCGATCAAGCTCTCAGAACCCACGTCATACCACATTTCGCACGTCATTGAAACAACATTTTGCAGCATGACAGCGCCCTTGCCCACGCCACCAGAGTTACTTGGGACTTTCTACAGCAGAACAGTGTCAACGTTATGCACTGGCCAATCCTTAGTCTGGACTTAAACCCGATTGAACATCTTTGGGATGAAATTCAGAAGAGACTTAATAACATCGTACCGAGACCGAACACAGCCGATGGATTGCGCCAGGATTTTCTGAGAGTGTGGTTACAGGTGCCAATGGCGTTCATCAATCGTCTGGTCCACTCCATGTACAGACGCTGTACAGACTCTAAACCTTCTCGTAATGTCTTGGAATTGTGATGAATTAATCACTAATGTGTCAACATACTGTTTATAAAAAATTGATTTGATCCATTTAGTAAGTTGTTTTCTAGAATGATTTGATTAAAGTGCCTCTCTGATTTTGAAATCGTACTGGCAGGTTTTTTTTTGCTGTTTAGTATATTTTATTTGCTGTAGCTAAAATTCTGAGAATATGTTGAAACTATTTAGAAAATAGAATTAAAGAATCCCCACTCAACAGAAAACCACAACAGACTTGTAGAAGTAGAGGATCGTTTAATTAATCAACGTTTCGGGTGCAGTACCCTTTTTCAAGATTGACATTATAATAATCCGAAACGTTGATTAATTAAACGATCCTCTACTTCTACAAGTCTGTTGTGGTTTTCTGTTGAGCGGGCATTCTTTAATTCTATTTTCTACTCCGGTATCATTTTTTGATCCAGTTACCACGCAGATGTACCAGCCTGCCAGCTATAAATTTAAAAATCCTGTGACGTCACCACCTTTATTGTATATAAGGCGTCAAAGGATTATTATAATTTCAATCTTGAAAAAGGGTACTGCACCCGAAACGTTGATTAATTAAACGATCCTCTACTTCTACAAGTCTGTTGTGGTTTTCTGTTGAGCGGGGATTCTTTAATTCTATTTTCTACTCCGCCCCGCCGGTATCATTTTTTGATCCAGTTACCACGCAGATGTACCAACCTGCCAGCTATAATTACTCTCTATGGGAGTGTTGCCGTACCCTTTTTCCTGTTTCCAGTTTTTAGAAAATAGATTTAGCATTTTAAAGTAGATTTACTGTAAATCATTAAATTAAGCACAATGAGTAAAAAATGACATTTTAGCCAAAACCAGTTCCTGGTGTTGGTAGACATAAGAGGACTGTATGGGTTAGTGTGTCTGCTTCAATTGAAGTTGAATGTTTAAACTTGGTGTAGATGTTCATTTGGTAATTGTCATTATTAAGTTCGATGAGTGATAAGCAGAGTGATAAACTATAGTCATGCATGGATAGTGTCTGTGACAGAATTTTCTAGTATTGCAAATCTTTCAAATAACTCTAAACATGTAATTTCAGGAGGAACAATTAGGTCGTTTAGTGTTCGCTAATCTAGCAGGTTTACAGTGGTGGCCTGGTCTTATTGTTAAAGGTTCTATGTGTAATCTATATACAGAAGATATTGGATGTTCCTGGGTTTATTGGTTTGGTGATCATAAAGTCTCATTGGTAAGCAAATTAACATTGTTTTAATTAATATACAACAAAGTATTGTCATCTGTATTTGCCTATGAATAAAATGTAATCCTGCAATCAAACACTTATCAGTTCCTCTTACTCTTTTTTGGCAGTTCTGGTTATTATTGTTGTTTTGGTGGTATTGATCTTTGAAACATGTAAATTATTCTACAATTTAAAAAAAACTGTGGTTGTCAGGCAACCAAACATCTACTAGCATGTACCTCTTTACCATTTGATGGAAAAAACTCATTGTGTAGATAATCTCATTTTACTTTACAGGTGACACATGAAAGAATAATTCCATTCCTGGCTAACTTCAATGATAAATGTCATGGTAAAGGCAAGATGTTCCAGAAGGCTCTGATAGAGAGCATACATGTAAGAATATAGTTAGTTGTTGAGTTTCTTGGATGCAAGGATCCCCTAAAATACAAAATTTAGTTTAGTGTGGTTTATACATAACGAAATTATGATAAATCTGAACCGTCGAAGTACTAGTCTATTTTGCCCATGGAATCGACTGCAACTTGCTGACTGAACAGTAATGACTGATTTCATGACCAGATTAAGACTTTTAGAGGCCTTAAGTCCAGGGTTCGTAAATTTGGGGTTGTGACCCCAAAAATGGGGTTGCTTGGTACTTTTGACAGGAGCGAGACCGTCGCTTAAAATAAATTGTGGGAACCATTGAGGTGGTTCGGTATGGCAGTTGCCATATTCTAACATTGTTGTATTTAAATTTTAAATTATATAATTAGAACTGCGAAAAGCAGACCTGACATGTTTCGGTACATCAGGTCACGCCTTGTCACGTCAAAAATCAAGTTACACCATTAACTATTGAGTATAGTAACATCCAGTACCTATTAAAGTGAAAAAAATCTGTCATTTTGAACTCTTAATAAAACCGGAAGTTTTAATTCAAGACCAAACTTTTTGGTATTAGTTGTTAGTATGCAACAGGGTCATCATATATGCAAAGGTGAAGGGTCATTGAAAGAATTTCAAAGTGAAACAAGAAGTAAACAAAATCGAAATTGAAAAATCGGCTCCCTAGGAATTGTTGCCATTTGAAGTAGGTTCAAATAAAAAAAAAGTTTTGAATCAAAATGGTGGCAGAATATTGCTTTTTTGTAAAATCCAATATGGCGGCCAAACGGTTGAAAATGTTATCGAACAAGGTCTCTCAAAATGAAAGATAATATCTGGGGCTAACACGACCATATGTCATTTTTAGTCTATTTTAAAATGGAGAGAACTATTCATGTTCGTGAAAAATCGGAAGGCCTCCGCAATTTCCGGAAGTTTCCGGAAGCTGTTACAAAAACTTTTAATATGCCATTTTGAAGGCATCAATGTGTTCCTTATTCCTACAATTTTTGAACTTGTTACCCCCAATACTAACGCCGATAAGCCATTTTGAATGTGAACAAAATGCTGAAGAAAACTTTCACAAATCTTTGATGCAATCTGAGGTTATTTTTTGTCCCATTTTTAAAATATTTCCTATTTGTCAAAAATGACCCAATTTCTATTTAATGAATAGTTTCACGGTGGCTAACAATATCTAAGTTAGCAGAATGTTTGCACCATGCACACTTAAATTTTGGCTGCAAACTCTGACTAAAATCAAAAAAAAAAAAGAATTATCATTAGTAGTACCAGTATATGTTTGTTTGTTTTTTCTCCTCAATTATTTGATTTGGGGGTGGCCTGTCTGTGTTTTTGTTACCCCTAAGCAATCGCCATGTTTCTTCTTCAAATTTAAAAGAAGTATATATGGCGGTCGTTTAAGGTGTTACCTTTTTTTAATTTAATTATTTCTGTAGTTTTGTAATCAGAGTTCAGCTTTAAGCAAGCAATGATAAAATATAAATATAACGAGACAATATATACATGTTAAAAAACATTGCTTGATAATGACTAGAGAAGCCTAGTCGAAACATTGCTCAGTTATAAGCAGTAATTGTATTCCATAGAATTGTGACCTGTATATTCCAGTTCAATTACTAAAAACCATTGAAATAGGTTAGTCTAGGGCTGACTAATTTAATCCAGATATTTGGAATAAAATGCTGACAAACAGTAAAAAGTGTGGGTTAGTTTAAATGCTAGTTTAAATAGTAGTAGTAGCGTGAGAAGTCAGCTCCTATTTGCACTACACGTATTAGGCATTATATTAAGTTATCTATCTTTCTAAGTGCTGGAAATTGGCTCAACCTGTCATAAGGATATGAACTAAGATGACTGGTTAAAATTATTGGAAAAAACTGTGTTTGTTTTTTGTGAAATCTGTGCTTAAACATTTTTATTGGATTTTAAATAGTGACCAGTCAACTATGGATAAGTAAATTTGGATTAAATTGTGTCAAGGATCAATGAGTTCACTATATATTATGTCACATATGGTGTGTGTTTGTGATTAGTATTATGAATATTAGGATTACGCCTAATGAACAAAACTCTACCTTAATCTATAGCTGACATGAACTGTTACAACTGAGAAAAAATGTGACTAAATGTGAAAGCAGTAAATTTTATCATGAAATTAAAGGAATAGCCCATGTTATATTAAAACATAACCAACCAGGAGAAAACCTAAGTATCACATACCCACCTTAATTACTTCAAGATTTCTAAAAAAAACTCATGCAATGAACCAAATTCCAAAAAACCTCATTCATATTGAATTACAGAAAAGTCCTAACAAATCATGTAAAACCACAACTACAACACGTTTCTTCCTTTTCTGAACTGTAGATTAGTGCGGAATAAGACATTGGATTTAAATGCATTTATACAAACTAATCAACTCTATCTATTTGCACCAGGGCATCCACTTCAAAATTTTCACTGCTGGTCATTTTTGATAACGCACAAAAACTTTTCAAAGTAATTTCATGTTTCTTATTCGTGGTAGGGTATTGTGAATTCACATGTCTATACCACTTTGTCATCATGGGGTACACAAAAAATGAATATTGGACTGAAAAAATAAATATAAGTAAGGCTTATGATAATTATTTATTAATTAAATATTCCCTTTTGACTACTTAAATAATCGAAATAGCTGAATTGGCCAGAGAAAAATCATTCCAGTAGCTCACACGTAATTACCATGTGCTCTATAGAAAACACACTGACCTGGATAATTTTGAGTTGTAATACAATAACTTCGAAATGAAGATAAATATATAATTATCCACGTCATATATCTCACATTTATTGGTTTTAGACCATCTCTTACGACATTACGGACCGCAGAATTGTGACATAAATCCTAATAATGAATAACTAACGGATAACTAACTTCACAGCTAGCGACACTAGCGCCCCCTAGAATATCATCCCCTAGAATATCATCGTATATATGAGTAACCATATATACACAACATTTTTGCAACACATGGAATTATCAATATTGCTGCACAATAGCACTGGAATACTTAATTTTTCGGTAAGCATATGTTAACTTATCTCTAGATTTTAGTTCTGCAGTTCCCACAAGGCCGTAATATCGATAAAAAAATTGTAATGCATTTTTCTCCCAACACATATGTTGTTGAGGATTTACTTAATGTCTATGCTGTTTTTATTTGATATGACAGTTGGTTGGATTCGAAGAGTAGTACTTCATATCAATTGCCCTTTTTTCAATGATCATAATAATCTTGTATACATCGTGCGTGACCGTAATAGCGGTAAACGGCTTTGTTGTAGAAAATTCTTATGACACGTGGACAATATGTGAATGATTAACAATGGACTGTTTCACGCCATTGATTAGATTCCCACATATCAATTAACTTTTATTGTTCTACTACCAGACATTCATCATTATTTATCAACACAACACTCAATCTGTTGACGACTATGTATACAACTCGGTAACACCAATGACGAAATTATGTGGCCTCTATACATGTGCATTATTCTGTACTGGCCGTACAATTGTATAGTTACATAGTGGAGGTCGATCGTAGCCATGTTTAAAAATTGGGTTTTGGAAAAAAAAGGACTCTCTTTCCGGCGTGCAAAATGACCGTAATTGGGTCAGATCTAGTAACAGCATATACGGCCGACGTGGAACCCATGATTTGCACCTTCTGAAACTTGGCTTATTGAAACTAATGATCAATCTTAATTAGCTGAACTGATACCCTCCGGATATTCTATACATAGTGTACCTAGGAAATCACAGGGTGGTGGGGTTGCACTTATATTTAAATCAACTATCAAATCTACCAAACCAAAACCAACTACTGTAAATTCAAGAGCTTTGAATGTTTGGACTCTTTTGTAACTATAAAACAGAAAACCATATGGATAATAATTATATACTGTCCACCTGAAAAATTGGTTGATTTATTCTTCAATGAATTTAAGTCATTCCTGGAGGATGTTGCCTTCAGTAATTGTGACCTACTTGTTTTAGGTGATTTCGACTTCCATTACGATAACAGCAATGATCCATCATCTTTAAAACTTAAATGCACCAACATGTTCAAAGTAAAACCCATGTCCATGGTCATACCCTCGATCTTGTAATATCAAGACTCTGCGAAAATTTTGTTGGTAATCTAATTGTACAGGAGTCTATCTTATCTGATCACTTCCCAATTTTTATTAACTTAAAGATCCAACCTGCAATCCACATTCGATAAGCTTTATCGAATACTCAAACATATTAGAATTCGTCCAAATTCAGAATGGTTCAATAACGAAACACTACATGCGACGAGATGTAGAAATAAAGCTGAGCGAACATGGAGAAATTCCAAGCTCCAGATCCATCGGAAACTATATCAGGTAGAGAAGTTCAATTTGATGCATTGTTGGTGCTAAGAAATCTTATTATTCTGACAGAATTGACAATAGTGACAACAAATTTAAAGAGCTTATTCGTATTTCCAATGCATTATCAGATTACAACTATGGTGTGACTTTACTACCCGAGGCTAACACTGATCAACAACTCGCCGATAAGTTTTCTTCATATTTTCCTAATAAAATATCCATCATTAGAGCCAATCTTGCACTGAATTCAGGAGATGGGATATCTTGCAATACAAATCTGACAGTTCTACCACCCTCACTCAGTTCATTTAGCACGGTCAGTGAACCTGAATTGTCAAAACTTATCTTTTCACGTTCAGTTTATATACACCATCTCTTGGTAATCTGGTTAGAAAACATGGACTTGGATATCACCTCTATGCCGATGACACCAATATTATTTAACCTCCACTGGCTACCTATTACTTACAGAATTGACTATAAAATCCTACTATTAACCTTTAAATGTCTAAATGGTTTGGCTCCTGTGTACCTATCTTAGTTATTATATCTTAAAATCTTTTTTATTTATTAAAGCATTTTATTGAACTTTACTACTGATTTTTTAACTTAATTTTTATTTCTTTTACGCTATTATTATTATGATACTTTTAATGTGTGCCAATTTATTGGTTTTTATTATTCCAATTAGTTTTTATCATATTGTCTATCTTCATTTTATAATTTTATTGAATTGTAAAGCGCATCTTAGCACTATGTGGAAAATGTGCTATAGAAATACACCAAAATAATAATAATGCTATTCTCAGTTCCGAAAGCGAATTTAGAATTTATGATGGAATTTTTTAATTTTTTTAAGATATTTGGCAGCAGATGTGGATTAAAGATAGATTCTTTGTCTGATGATTATCTTCTAGCTTGGGCAAAACGTGGCTTTAAATTTAAACCGCATGATCAACGTACAAAAGCAGAAACAGGTAAATTTAAGCTACTGATGAGTGAATGATCTATTAACTGGCAGTCGAACTTGTCCTTTTGATTACAGGTTTTAACACTTCTGTCTAATCTTTTTTTGCATCTTTAAGCTTGTGATATACCCGAAACAGTTACTATTCATCTAAAAATGATTGGTGATGATGTGTTAAAGAAAGTAGCAAATAAATCTGTGCCTAAATCAAAAGGGGTCAAACAGCAAAAACCAGATACTAGAGGTAAGAGTTTGTTACAAATTCTTACTATTCATAATATTAACCCAATAGCACGCAGAACGTCCGCCAACGTCCGTACTATATTTCCTCAGAACGTCCGTCAACGCCCGGGTGTTTATATTGTCCGCTGTATCAAAAATACTGCACTGAGATCATTGATTCACGGCTCCTTTGATAGCTAACATATGTGCCGACACGCTCGAGGTGTGAAAACCGGGTCATTGTATTTGACTTTTCCGAGTAAACAAAGCGTGAACTTTGAACTTTGATACCGGAAGTTAACGGTAGTCATGGGACTAACTGGTTTTTTCCTCTGACCTGCATTACTTGTGACCTGCATTCCACTGTTTCAAAATGGCTAGCACAAGTAAAGGAATGGATGTTACGACTGCATTGGGTCTTTTGATGGAATCGGATTCAGAATTGGAAGAAAGTAGTGGCGAGGAATCTGATGGTTATCCAGACCATTCGGATTTAGAAATCTCTATGCAGGTAGGTTTTTTTATCTTCAAAAATCGTACTTATTTGTTTCGTTTTCTCTATGAAACGTGTTTGTAACTTTGTCGACAGTCTAGTCCTGAGGATTCATAAGGGGTTCATGTGTTTGTTTTATTCAAACTAATCATTTTTGGGGGAATAATGTGCGTATGTTGAGAATTTATTTGTTGAAGTTGTGAGAGACGTCATGAAGTGAGTGACATAGATATACTTTGTTTCATTTGTTTACAAATGGCTAGACCTACTAACGGTAAATTGCTATTTTGGTGTCACGTGACAATATTCCCCCGAGGCTAATACAATAATTATTTCAATAGGCTATTGTTTTTAGACGCCTCGATCTTGCCACTTTTTCCTATTTTGTTTTATTATAGATGTAAGCCTAAAAAAATAAAATAGACATTGGCTACTGTTGAAACTGTAGTTTGCAACTATCCATGCTCATTACAAGTAGAATATTTATTCAGGCTTACCATAAACAAGATTACAAAAAATGTTATAAAGCTTGATAGTGTGTGGTTATAAAAACTTGACTTACAGAACAAATATATTTTTATATTTTTAGATTGATGATGAAGACACTGATAGTGATCTTGACTGGGCTGCTCCAACAGTATCCGATAATGACTCCGATCTACCTGATATTTCACCAGCCTCCACACCTCCACAAGATGATAATGCACCAAGAGGTCGTCCAGCAGCAAGGGGTCGTCCAGCAGCAAGGGGTCGTCGAGGCCGTGGCAGAGGAAGAGTTCGAGGTGATAACCAGAGACCCCCCTTGGACCAAGGATGGTCTTATGACATGCCAACACCAAACATTTTACCCTTCAGAGAAGATCGGGGGCCAAAATGCAACCTGGCCTATGATGCCCTTGAAGTTGACTACCTACTTGCATGTATTGGTGAAGATTTTTTTGAGAAGGTGGCGAATATGACCAACTTATATGCGGTGTACCAGAGTCCGCCAGACAACCCAGATCCTGCTGATCCTCTCAAGACTTCCGACTCGCACTGGACACCTACCACAACAGACGAGATGAAGGCATACTTTGCCATAATGATGCTAATGGGAATCAAAGAGCTTCCTGAGTATGCAGATTACTGGTCGAATGATTCAGCATTGGGTGATCAATATGTAAGTTCCCGGATGTCTCGTCGCCGCTATGAATCCTTGAGTAGGTACTTACACATTACAGATCCAAACAATGAAAATAAAGAAGACAAACTTTGTAAAGCCAGGCCATTTATTGACACACTACAAGACAAATTCCCAAAATTATTCGGCCCTGGACCAGCTCTCTCGATAGATGAAGCCATGATCAAATACAACGGTCGTATAAAGTGGAAACAGTATATGCCCAAGAAACCGACAAAGTGGGGAATGAAACTTTGGTGCTTATGTGATGCAAGTACTGGCTATTGCCTAAAATTTGACGTCTACACTGGCAGATCAGATGATGATGCTCCTGACAAAGGCCTTGCCTACCAAGTAGTAATGGGCCTAATGGAGAAATTTATTTTATCCAACCACCAATTATTTTGCGACAACTTTTTTACCTCGCTTGACCTGGTTAGAGACCTAAAAGATGCTGACACATACTATTGTGGAACAGTAAGAAAGAATCGTAAAGGCCTTCCTAAATCCATTGATGAACCACGTCTCGCCCCTGGTGAAAGTGTGAAGATGGCCACTGACAGGGATATTATCTTCTGTAGGTGGAAGGACAAACGGGATGTTTATCTTGTCTCCTCAAATAATGATGGTTCGGACACCGAGAAGCCCAGAACACGCCATCGCCAAGATGAAATGATTCAGATACCAACCATGGTGGTAGATTACAATAAGAACATGGGAGGTGTAGATCACCTTGACCAGTACAGATCTTATTATAATCTTGGACGTGCTGGAAAGAAGTGGTGGAAGTATCTGGTTTTTGCCTTGCTAAATATAGCGGTTGTAAACGCTTATATTTTGTGATACTCATCTAGGATGCCATTGCCAAAAAATAAGAGAAAGTGGTCCTTGAAGACATTCAAACTGAGAATAGTCCACCAGTTAGCAGACAATTTTAGTTCTCGCAAACGTAAATGTTCATGGGAAGGAAGAGAAATACAGAAAGTCATCGAGAGAAACATAATGCCAGGACATGACCTTGTTAGGTTTGATGGAAGAAAGAGAGCCTGCCAATGGTGCCTGAAAGAAAAGAAAAGAACTGCCTCTGATCGCTGTGTGGTATCAAGTTTTGGGTGTTCGCACTGTCGAGTAAATCTGTGCCGTGATGGTGATTGTTATGTAAAATTTCACGGAATAATTTGAATTTGAAAATACAATGTCAGGTGAATAACAATGATGTGACCAAAATAAAACTAATTTGACTTGACTTGAATAATATGAACAGAATAAAACTAGTGTGAATTGGATAAACATGTGAACAGTTGTGACAATCAGTGATAATATAAAATAAAAAAAATGCTCTATTATTTTTTGTTTTTTTATTTTAGCATCCTTTTTTTTTATCCTGTATGCATGTAGTTATTTCTAATAAGTGGTAAAAGTATGTCTGAAGTCTTGAATACATGCAAACAGGATAAAAAATATATATATATAGGCGTATATAAAAAAAAATTTTTTTTGAAAAATTCAAAAAAAAATTTTTTTTTATTTATATATCCATTACTTTCAAAATGGTTTATGGTCACGATTTATACCTCTGTGATCTAAAAACTACATACCATTGGAAAGATAAATTTATTAGCTATAAAATAACACTTGGTTGTAATGTATGATTTTCAATAGCTTTTTCATGATAGTTGAATGAACAAAACAGGTCATTTATTAGGTCAAATGTATATTTTAAGCGTTTGATATTATGGAATCATTAATTAAACTTGTGGCAGCTAATGGGTTAAAATGCTCATGTTATAAAAACAAGAGTAAAATAATTTAAGTGGGTTACCACAAAATTATGGCGGTATAATAGATTTAAAATTCTAACATGCTATCTTCTAATATCTAGCTTCTATTTATGTAATTTTTTAATTAATACAATGTATAATCCAACTTCTTTTTGTTCAGTGTAAATTTTAATTCTATTTCATCTTATTTCTATTTTCTAGTCGAAAAACATCTTCTTCATTGACGCCTTACACGTTTACCATGAATATCAACAAATTTAGAGTTTATTACATACTTCATTCTACCTAGCAACCATCATTATGAAGTCGTATGGTGTCGCCACTTTGTGTTCATTTGGTTATTGAGCACCTGGCCGGGATCATTATGTTCGGGACCATTATGTTGGTCTGGTTGAACGGAGTGTTGAAATTGAGAGAGAGAGAGCAAAAGAGTGAGAGAGAGAGACACACACACACACACACACACACAAACTAGGTCACTTAAGGACTAACATGTGGTTCAACTCTTTTTCAATAATTTAGCCCTGACAGCTGCCAAGGGTTTTTGTCTGAACTGAACGACTAGACACTGCCCCTGCCTACAATAACGGCAGCCTCCGCAAATCACATGGATGGAACTAATAATGTCAGAAATATTATAAAGCTTGGTTTTGCTAGTGTTATGTGGACACTAGCTGACGATGTTATATAACCCATAGAAATATATTTCTATGATATAACCGATTCCTTCCGGCGTGGTTCTCCCTTCCTTGTCATTGATACAGGACGGGGGTCTAGCACGGACATTGTCTAGTCGTTTGGATGGTATAATATAAAGAGACATTTTTTTCAGAGCAGTAATAGAATATAGACCAACAGTAAAAAAAGGTTAATTGGCTCAACTGTAAAAAAAAAAAATCAAATAAAATTCTCCAAATCCTGCACAAATGCTGTTTAGCTTATATTTGAAATAGTATTTGCAAACCATATCATGTTAGATGTTATTTTCAATTTTAACACTCTGCCAAATCATTCAACCTGATGAAGAGTGAGTCGTTTGTATCAACGTAATGGTCCCGATGAGGTGCCAAATTGAGCGCACAGTGGCGACACCAAACAACGTCATAATGATGGTTGCTAGGTAGAAGTATCAAAATTCTAAATTTGTTCGACATTTATGCTTAACATGTAGAGAGACAATGAAGTAGACTTTTTCATCTTAATAATAGAAAGAAGATGAAACAGAATTAAAATTTACACTGAACAAATAAAGAAGTTGGATTATACATTGTCTTTATTTAGAAATTACATGAATAGACAATAGCATGTTGGAATTTTCAATCTAATTATACCGCCACACAAAATAACCTCTTCACTACTGATGTACAAGCTTTTTTTATCCATCATTTTCTTTCAAGAGAATGCAATAGAAGCTGTTAAGGAAGGAAAGTGTTTGATTCAAGGTAGGCCATACTAAACTCAGATTTGCTAACTTTTTAAAGATGAACTGATGTAATAACAGCCATGTAACATATTTGCAACTTTTACATTAAATCTTTAATACAGTATAAGAGGCAGGTCCTCGTCGCAGGATCAACCTATCTTCAATTCAAGATCGTAATTGTATAGATTAAGTTGACCTGATTTAAATATTTTGGGAATAAACCGTTGCTGAATGCCAACAGTCACGTTGGGAAATATACAGTATCTGTATTTATAAAAATAATAAATATATTTCAGATGTGTGTATTGGTTGTTCTGAATTAAATGTTGAATTAGTGGATCAACATCCATTATTTAAAGGTGGTGTATGCGGAAATTGTAAGGTATCTCAATTGTACTTTTGAAAACTATGGCATATTATATCCACCCTATCATTGACCATAAACATTACAAATATTCTAATGTGAGGTATTGGTCAAGAATGATAATGTTATTGGAAGATAGTCGAGAAAAAGGTTATGTCTAACATCAAAGAGTAATGTATACTGTATGCACACAGTAAAAATTCAAATATGGATATTTAGATAGAGATAGAGAGCTTAACTTCCACTAGATACAAACTTTGTCATTTCAGGATTAACATCACTTCCGACATCTGAATACTACGGCATTCTCTTAAATCCGTCATCATTTTCGTGTCCCGATTTATTTCCTTATTACTTCAGCCAAAATTCAGCCAGATTCAGAATATTCCGAATTACGACATCAATCACACGATTTGCATTCAATTAACATAGAACAATCTGGTCTCAATCAGTGGGTGTTAAACCACAAGCAATCACCAATCAATTATCTGTGAGCATAAAACATGTGTCAGTCTTTGTTGATTAACTTGATAATTTTATAATCTCTTGTAAGAGAGCGCTTTGTATTTGATTTGAGTTTCTCATGTCAAATACAGCGATATTATTATAAATTGCCGAGATGAAAAATCACTATCATTATAATATCATAAGGATGTGTGAACGTACAATAAGTACAGAAAGTGATATCATATTTTAATTTCTGGGTATTTGAGGGTGCATTGTAATAATACTTCCAGTATTCGAAGGTACAATAATACTTCCGGTATTGAGGCAATTGAGTATTCTGACATGCTGTGTAATCCGGCATATTGTATCGATCCTGTGCGATGTCGGAATTGACAGAGTCCATTGTAGTTCAATTTTATTTCAACAATTTGCTTACGCTTGGGGGTCTTTAGCTGTGGTAGGAAACATGCGCACATGTGACACTACTCCTTGTCACGCACAAGCTGGGATTGAAAACCACGCCACTTGACTCAATAACAGACCAGATGATTTAACATGCATAAGTTAAAGCATTCAGACACCCAACCCCCTGGATACAATTTATGGAAATTAATCCTTAAATTTGGGTTTTTTGGGGTTTTTTTTTGTTTTATCATATTTTTGTAGTCTGATGTGTTAGAAACTATGTTTGCTCTTGATGAAGATAATAACAATGTAAGTATCTTCTTTCCATAACATATAGGTTTATAAACGATTTTTAAATCTGTCAATATCAAAACCGCAAATAACTTATCATTAAAACCCATGTATAATATATTGCCATATATCGCCCACACTAATTTCTAATTCCCAGAGTTCAGGAAGATTAATATTACTGGGTAAAACATGCAGGTAAATTTTACTGTTCATCATCAAGTACAACACCTGAAACGGCCATATGGTGAACACAACCTGATCCAGTTCACAATCCAAGTCTTTTACACAATTAACAGTAATTTTGATTATCCCGTAAATATTAAAGTTGAATCTCGCACTGTAGGCTCTAGACGCTTAATGCAGCTATATTCAGTTCACGATGCAAGTAATTAACACAGTTGTAATTTTGATAATCACATAAATATACAAGCTGAATCATACACTGAATAGACGAAGGATCTTCATCAAATACTTGGCGAATACAATCCCATTCAGTTCATGATCCGACTACCCGGTAATTTACATATGTGTGTTGTATATATTTTTTTTTTTACAGTAATACAGTTTTATCAAATCTTAAATTTAATAAAAGATTTTTTTTATATTATTCACAGGCCTTTTGTTCCATATGTGGCTGTGGGGGAACTTTATTTGTATGCGATAAAGATACCTGCAATAGGTAAGTCTACATGTATCTATATAACTGTATTATGTGAACAGGAGTGAAATTAGTATTCAGTTTACAAATCTAAATTTTTTTCTATATTTTATATACCGGTACATATATTTATTCATTTCATAAAACAGAGTATATTGTGTTGATTGTATTGATGAAATGGCTGGATCAGAAATACTTGAAAAGGTAATCTTATTTCTATCTAATCCAATGTAATTAAAAGTATATCTTTATATATCTTTTTCTCATTTTTTCCATTGGCTGTTTAATGTCACACCTGAAACAGCAACAATTAATACTAATAAAAAATAACTGTGCACTGTAAAAAATAAATACAGAATATAAAATGAAAGAAAAATGAAAAGAGAACTGAAAAACACATGATTTTTAATTAGATTAGTTAATATCTGATTGGTCAATTATTTAAAATGTATTAGCATTACTTCTAAAATGTGAATTTATATAAAGATTGGAATAAAACCTCTTTGTATATTATTAAAATGGGTCTGTCCGTCTGTCTGTCGGTCACACTTTTTGAGACACAATAACTCTCCTTCTAATTGAGCTAGAATGTTCAAATTTGGTGTAGGTGTTTTTTAGTTGAATGCCTTGATGGACTTCAAAGATAAGCATTTTCTGCTTAGGGTAAGCAGAGATAAGCAATTGGATTGGTTGATTGAAGCTTTAATTGGGACACGAAAACTTTAGTTTTAATTAAGTGACAGTTATGAAACTTGGTGTATAGTTTTATTATACGCCCACATTTTCATGTGGACGTATATTGTCGTCGCCCCTGTCCGTCCGGACGTCCGTCTGTCCACAATTGTTTGTGGACACTCTACAGGTCACAATTCTTGTCTGATTTTGACGAAACTTGAAATATAGGTTTCTCTCCAAAAGATAAAGGCTGCTTTCGATATTGGCATGTATCGGATTGAAACTTCATGGATTATGGCACCTGTTTAAAAATCACGTTTTTAGCTTGTGGACCCTATAGAGGTCACAATTTTTATCCGATTTTGTTTATAACCCAAAGATCTCGATTCCTTTCGATATTCGCGCATATCGGACCGTAACTTCCAGAATTATGGCCCCTGATTGTACGAAAAAATTTCGTTTTTAGCTTGTGGACCCTATAGAGGTCATAATTTTTATCTGATTTAAAAAAACATATCATTATATAACTGTTACACATCAAGGACGACTGAGTTCAAATTTCGTGAAAATCGGCCCAAAACTGACAGACAAAATGGCCGCCGTTCGTTCTCAAATAGCGTAAAAATATGGTATATCAAGGTTGTGGACCCTATGGAGGTCACAATTTTAATCCGATTTTGTTGAAACTTGAAATGTAAGTTTATAACCCAAAGATCTTGGTTCCTTTCGATATTTGCGCATATCGGACCGTAACTTCCTGAATTATGGCCACTGATTGTACGAAAAATCGCGTTTTTAGCTTGTGGACCCTATAGAGGTCATAATTTTTATCCGATTTAAAAAAACTTATTATTATATCACCGTTACACCCTAAGGACGAATTTCGTGAAAATCGGCCCAAAACTGACAGATAAAATGGCCGCCCTTCGTTCTCAAATAGCGTAAAAATAGGGTATATCAAGGTTGTGGGCCCTATATAAGTCACAATTTTTATCCGATTTTGTTGAAACTTGAAATGTAACTTTATAACACAAAGATCTCGGTTCCTGTCGATATTTGCGCATATTGAATTGTAATTTCCTGAATTCTGACCCTTGATTGTAGGAAAAATCACTTTCTTCTTAGCTTGTTCTCTATCCATCTTTCGAAAATGTGGGCGTATCCTGCCTGGCAGCCGCTGGTTACATCAATACCTTGACTAAGTTCGATAATGAACATTTTCTGCTAAGGCTAAGCGATAAGGAATTTGATTGGTCAAGACTTTGGAACATAACAACTCTGCTTTTAATTGAGGTAGGATGTTTAAACTTGATGAAGATGTTCATTAGGTGAATGTCTTGACCAATTTCATTCGTCGATGCTTTGGGACAAGATAACTTTGATTCTAACTACTGATGGAGAGTGATGAAACTTAGTGTATAGTTTCACTACCAGGTACTTCAAAACCTTGACGGAGTTGGATCGTGAACATTTGATGCTTAGATTAAGTATAGATAATCAGTTTGATTGCTCAATACGTTTGAAAAGATAAATGTGCAATTAATCAATATATGTCATCTATTTATTTTAGGATTTGGCGGGGGACATCAGCCTTTACTGTTGGCTTGTTTGTCTACTGTAATTCGATTTACCAAATCTTTAAATGTGACAACCTTTAAGTGAATGGATTTTGATCAAGCTTGGATTTTGATCAAGCTTGGAATATACCTTCAGTATCATGTCAGTCATAATCCATGCTTCATGACACAGAAAGTACCAGCTTATCTTGTGGTTTTGAGACGTCAGCAAGTGAATTTGGTAGACTATGGAAAACAATCGATTATAATATTGTAATTGATGTCTGGTTTAGTTCTGGTTAAGGAACTTGTAATATTCATACTGATTGCTTAAGCATTATGGAATTCTCCATGACTAACCATAGCAAATGTTTTAGATGTTTGAACCAAAAAAGTCAAAATTTGCTGTTGTTGAATATATATTTCTATGAAGTAGTGCCTGAAAATGACTGTGAATTCTGCTGCCCTGTCAACAAAATTTTCTTAACATTTTCACCTGATGTCTATTTTCAAAAGTATGTACATGTTATATTTTGGCTACTTTTACAGATTGAGAAAGTTTCTAAATGGGAATGTTTTCTGTGTATGCCATATCATAAATCTTCACATGGATTATTACAACCTCGGCATGATTGGAGACAAAGAATAGTTCAGTTTTTTGAGACAGAAGTGATAGATCAGGTAATACAATTAGAATTTATGTATCTGTGTTTCTGTACCTACATTGAATAAATTTATTACACAGAAATTAAGGAGATTTTCAAAATGTTGCTAATAGATATTTCCTCTTTCTTTTATTTCAGATACCAAATTTTGACCACTTAAAGAAAAAGAAACCCTTACGTGTTCTTAGTCTTTTTGATGGTATTGGAACTGGTGAGTTTTTTTGTTTGTGAGAACCGTCTTTAGGGAATTTTAAGATCTACACATGTTATGTCCAGACTCTTACAACATATTTTGTACTGTAGGTATACTGGTTTTAAAGGAATTAGGACTAGAAATTGAAGAATACCATGCTAGTGAAATTGACCAAGATGCCATCATGGTGACATCAGTTCACCATGGTGACCAAGTAAAACAGATTGGTGATGTCACTTCAATCAATGAAAATATGGTAAATATAGATACAATAATTTTCTATTACTTTCCACTGTATGTGTGGAGTGGCTGATTGGTATCATATCGTGATGTCGCCCTGTTCTTGTCAGGCCCTCCTTCCTGCACCCATGACAAGGGGAAACCATGCCGGAAAATATTGATGAACTTTTTCGGCCAACAGCGGGGGGTGAACCCATGTCCTCCAGGCTAGTGAACCAGTGGTTTACTCACTTAGCCACTGTGGCTCCCGGAGCAAAACAGTTGGACGTCAAACCCCATTTAATTTCATTTTCCTACTTTTCCGAACCATTGAAGATGGACTATTGAAGATAGTGTCGGGTTAAAATGTTGTGATGTCGGGTTGTGAAGGGCGACACCACGGCATCACGACATGATATCAATCAACCACCAAAGTAATGTCAGTGCTAAACCATTTATCATCTAGCCTGTGTAATAAAACATAATGTTAAAATTTGTATATTGTCTCAATATATATAATGTTTCTGATAACAGTGTTTCAGACAAGTCATGTTCAACTCATGACAAATTTCTTTTACAATACAGATACAGATATGTGTTTGAAATGAAATGAAATTGGGTTTAACATTTTCTGCCCCATCTGGGTTAATAAAGACCGGCATAAGACATGCAGTGTGCTATGGGGTAAATTTTGTCCAAACAGCCACATTACAGTCTACTCTTATTCGAATAACAACTGTCAAAGGTTCTTTAAATATATGGCAAGGTGTTTCGTCCCATCCAAATGACTAGACACTCTTCCTTGCCAGGCCCTCAGCCCTACACCACTGTCAACGGGAAACTAAGCCCCAAATTATTGAGGAACTTTCAAAGATACCATTGGGCCTAGTATGAAAAAATCTTGAAACTGCAATTCCAATATTACCAATTGCTTTTTTCAATAATTTTGGCTGCTATGAACTCTGAAATGGACAAATTATATTCTTTTTAATTTCAGATTTCTAAATTACTTCCCGTGGATTTGTTAATTGGTGGTTCACCCTGTAATGATCTTTCTATAGCTAATCCTGATAAAAAAGGATTTGACTTTGGTATGCTCTACCCAACTTTAATTTATGCTATTGAAATAGAAATTTATGGCAAAAAGCTTTTGGATGACACATATTATGATTTAACCCTTTCTTTAACCCTGAAAATATTTTGGTTGCTGCATACCCTACCCTAAATTTACAACACGATTTTGAAAAAATTACATCATTTTAATTGGAACTAAATGTTAGGTGTGAATTTAATATTATATGTATTTATAATTATGTGAAATATTGAAACAAAAATATTTAACCAGAAAATTTATCTTTTATTCAATTTTAACTCCAATCCATAACCTTGGAGTGCTAATCATGCCAACAGTTTTGAACTCTGCTAATATTGCAACCATGCCCTATTCCAATATTTCTATTGCCGGCCATGTAGATCAATAGTATTTACAGAATTATTACGAGTATAAGTGTTATCATCACGTCATTTTCTTTGTTATTTTCGTCTGAATCTAGGGCATATTCACTTTTAAAATCACTTTTATTGCTGTAGTTCGACCAATGATCAGTATCTTCGTCATTACCGCTTATTAAAAGAGCTAGCGCATCCATTGCATTTAGTTGTTTAGAACACACAATTCATGGGAAAATTTGCCAAAATTGAAATGTAAACAAGTGGGAGGAAATGAAATGAAATGAAATGGGGTTTAACGTCCTACTGTTTTGCTCTGAACTGGGCTAATGAAGACGGGCATATATACGCCATACAGTGTGCTACGAGGGAAATTTTGCCCAGACAGCGGCATTACGGCCAACTCTTATATCGAATTCCAACTGTCAAGGGATCTTTTACGTGCACGCCAATGTTTACACGAGACCTCGGTTTATCATCTCATCCGAATGACTAGACAGCTGTCCTTGTCAGGCCTTCTGTCCTGCATCACTGACAAGGGGGAACCACGCCGGAAAATCTGGATGAACTTTCTCGGCCAATGCAGGGATCGAACACTCGACCTAAAGGCTAGCGAGCCAGCGTCTTAACCATTTAGCCACCGTGATCCCCCAAGTGGGAGGAAGTCACTATTTATTTAGTTTACATTCTATAAAAACATCTATTTTCAGGTGGTACCGGTATATTGTTCTTTGATTTTGTGAGGATCCTAGAAATAATTCGTAAACAACAGACTAAAGAAAGACATTTATTCTGGTTATATGAGAATGTAGCATCAATGAAATTAGAATACAAGAAGGTTATCTCTAGATTCTTGAAGGTAGTGTATATTATGTACTTTGTAAAATAAACTATCCATGCATTCAGAAGAATTTATTGAGGGGAATATTTGTCTTCATAATCTCTGATAGTGTTGTTTCTAAGAATGCAATACTTTACAGAACTTTTTTTGAATGGAAAAATTAGAACTAACATTCACTTCAATAGTCACAGGGCTGATATATCGATAGTGAACAAAAAGTTCCAATTTCATCAATTTTTTGTTTTTATTTTTTTATGTGTTTTTAGTGTCCAGCAGCCAGATGGGATAGCCTATATTTCAGTGCTCAGAACAGATCAAGATACTTTTGGGGCAATATACCGGGACTTTACAGGTACTCTTGGGAGCAAGTAAATCCAAATTTAATCTGTATCAGAGAGAAAGAAATGTATAATTCTGTGGTCCATTTAGTACTCATCTTAAGCTACTTCTTGCAAATTGCATATTCATATTTCTATCTAACTTTGGGGGGGGGGAGGGTGTCTTGTAGTATAGATATGTTAAATTTCATTTCTATGGTTACATGTGTAATGTGGGGCCTGCTCTTGGTGGAGTTTTAACTGTCAAAGTTTTATTTATGTGTACACTTAAAAGTTTTTATCCTAGGAAACGACTAGGCACACTTCTTTCCTTGTCAGCCTCACCCCTGACCAGTGAAGACCTGGCTGGAAAAATCCTGAAGGTTCTTCTGAGCCCATGTCTAGGATATTCTAGTTGACAGTGCAGTTCCCTGATCCCTTGACATTTATGGCCACTTCTTGTCAACAAACATTTCAAATTATAAAATATAAAATCATTACAGCACACCTGCAATTTCTACATCTTCTCATCAAAGAGTCACGTTGAACAGTTGTTTAGCTCAAAATTGTAATCGAGAAGCAACTGTAGACAGAATACGTACAGTAACTACTAGAACAAACAGTCTTAGATTAGGTAAAGATGATAAAGGATTTCCTGTTAAAATGGATGGAATGGATGCTGGAATATGGATACCAGAATTAGAAAGGTAAGAACGAAGCATGGACATTGTTTTTTAATACTTTCTGTAAGTGATGGTGTGAGGTTTGCACTATACTCATTCTGTTGTCATGACAAACAGCTTACAACCGGACTGGCATAGGGTTGAAGCCAATTGTAACAGAAGGAAACTGCATATTGAATGTATGCTCTATTTTCATAGTAAGTGCAGGAGGACTGCACTACACGCAGTGACTAGAATGACATATTGATGATTTGGGGCATATATCTGAATACTATTGGTGCCAACCTAGAACCCTGCTATTTTAATATTAGAAATTTGTGTGTCAGTGCTGTGACCAAATTGTTTTACACAGGCATTAAAAATATTTGTTAGATACAAACTGACCCATATCCATAACATGAAATTTTGTTCATTTCATATTTATATTCAGGTTAGAGATTTTATTGTATATATTTACTACATATCCTTCCGTTTACTACCTTATGCAATCCTTTTTGTCTTCATAGTTCAGTAATTTGCTATCAGTGCTAAAATCATTCTTTACAGAGTTTTTGGATTTCCATCACATTATACTGATGTTGGTAACTTACCACCAACAAGACGACAGAAATTATTGGGTAAATCTTGGAGTGTTACTGTCTTGAAGAATATCTTAATGCCTTTAAAGCAGTATTATGCTTGTTCAGAAGAACAAAAATAACTTGATCAAGAGGGTAATAAGAATGGTAGTTTATTTACTTTTCCATTATTTGTCAGACAGCATTATATAAATTTATTAATAGTATTGTAATAAAAACTTGGGTAACTGTCCAGGTGTTATGAATAATATCAAGAAAGTAATTTGGTTGATCTGAATTTATATTATTAATTTATTTACTTGAAATGTTAATTGTGATCTCAAAAATATATAGATGTATTATAATGATATCAAAATGAAACCATAGTAAGAAAAATATAATGGAACTGAAATGATGGTTAAATATTTCAACTTATAGACTGTTCCAGTGTGTGTTTGTTTTTTTATACACCCACATTTTCATGTGGATGTATATTGTCATCGTCCCTGTCCGTCTGGACAACCATCCACAGTTTAGCATCCACAGTTTATTTGAGGACACTGTAAAGGTCACAATTCTTGTCCAATTTTGACGAAAATATAGGTTTATCTCGAAAAGATCTCAGTTCCTTTCAATATTGGTATTTATTGTATCGAAACTTAATGAATTATGGCCCCTGATTGTACGAAAAATCATGTTTTTAGCTTGTGGACACTAGAGGTAACTTGAAATGTATGGTTATAACACAAAGATCTTGGTTCCTTTCCATATTCCCGCATATCGAACGGCATCTACTTACTGGATTATGGCCCCTGATTGTACTAAAAATTGCATTTTTAGCTTGTGGTCGCCTTAGAGGTCAAATTTTTTATCCAATTAAAAAAAAATGATGATTGAGCTAGTATTTCTGGAAATTGGACTGAAACTGCCTGACAAAATGGCCGCTCTATGTTCTATGTACACAAATAGTATTAAAGTATTAAGATCAAGGTTGTGGACCCTCTAGAGGTCACAATTTTGATCCAATTTCGATGAAACTTAAAATATATGTTTATCCTTTCAATACATGCACGGATCGGATCCTAACTATCTGGATTATGGTCCCTGATTGTATGAAAAATCGCTTTATTTAGCTTGTTTCTGTCCATCTCTTGCAAAATGTATGCGAAAATTGCATGGAAACTGCTTGTGTTAATATACGCTTTTATTTTATGTCCCTCTCATTGCAGGTTTTTTGTTCAATAGTCTCTCGAAGTCTTGGTAAAGTCTCTTTTGGACATCAGTATAATAATATATACATGAATTTAACTTTTAAGTGAATCTAAATTACTTGGCATTACATTTAATAAATACCAAAAAAACCATTACGATGACATAATTTAAAACCAGATAATAAACTCATACGCCTTGAATATTTATGATTACATGTTATTTTCTTTTAAAAATATCACAATGATTTGTTGTATATTGAACAAAACAGATAAATTGTAATAATTTGCTACTGACTGTTACATAAATACATATACATATATAGTTATATATACGTTTTATCTAATTGTATGTACGTACATAATCATTATTATTAGATATGTAATTACTGACCTTGAGTATTTTATGATTTACGGATGAATTTTTAATATTATGATTTATTATATCTGGTTTATATTTTTCTAATGATTGTCATATAAGAGTATAGTTATAATTTATGTTAATTATATCTTAATTGTTACATGCTGTGAAGGAACATACCATTGTTACGTATTACTCAGGATTCTATAATTTTTAAATACTACACATTATTATATACTACTCAGGATTCTATAAATGATCTTAATTGTTAGATAATCCAAGCCTGGAAATAAGGCACCTGTCACAGACAATGTCAGACACAGATTCAGGCTTTGTCAGGCACGAAGCCTCTGGTGCCTGTCATTTTGTCCGACACTGATTTGTCTTTTTTATTTATATTATTAATACATAATGTTGTTGGTAATGTCATCTGTTAACTATAGATGGTTATTCATTATAATTTCATCAGGTTTATATGTGTATAACTGTATAAAGCAATGAATTTAATTATGTCTTTTATATTTAGTTTGTATATGTATTTTCCTCTAATTTGAAACGGTTATAGATTGAATTATTAGCTATGTAAATTAAGACTAAATGAGTAATATTTTTACCAGATAGGTAAATCTTTTTGTTAATACAATTTTTGTTATTAAACTGTTATGGGCTAGTTTGGTATGGTTGTTGTAGTAATTATTAAAATTAATGATTCTGAAATCACACTGAGGCACTTACTGTTGTGGACATTAAATTTCCTGAAAGGTTTCAGTATTTTAAAAACCATGGGCACATCAGGGCTTTTATTGTCTCCCCCCCCCCCCCCACCACTGCATTTTGAAGATAGCAGGGGACTATTAAAGTGGGTCTGTCCAGCCGCCGGCCTGTCTGACTGTCCATCCCTGCCTGTCCGGCTCACTGTCCTCCTAACTGAGCTAGAATGTTCAAAATTTGTGTAGGTGTTTATTAAGTGGATGCCTTGATGGGGTTCAAAGATTAGCATTTTCTGCTTAGGCTAAGCAGAAATAAGAAATTTGAGTGGTTGATTCTTTGGGACATGATAACTTTGATTCTATTTAAGTGAGAGTGTTGAAACTTTGTCTCCAGTTTCATTATGTCAATACCTTGACTAAGTTCAATAATGAGAATTTTATGCTCAGGGTAAGCAGAGCCATAGGCAATTTGATTGATCGAAACATTGGAGCTCGATAACTTTGATTCTAATTGAGTGGGAGTGGTGAAACTTTGTGTATAGTTTTATTACATCAGACCCTTGACAGTGTTCGATGATGAACATTTTCTGCTTGGGCTAAGTATAGACTTCATTCTGATTGGTCGAGACTTTGGAAACCAATAACTCTTCTTCTATGATTGAGGTAAAATATTCAAACTTTGTGTAGGTGTTTATTAGGTGAATGCCAAGGTGAATGCACATTTTCCACCAAGGCTAAGCAGAGATAAGCAATTTGATTGGTTGAGAAATTGGAACACAATAACTTTGGTTCTAATTGGATGAGAGTGATGAAACTCAGAGTATAGATTCATTACATCAATTTGTTTCATAATGTACAGTCGCCCTCGTTTCTCACGACAGCAATTTTAATACCCTCTTACATCGTGTGCAGTCCTATCGATTCGAGATACATTTTCGTCAAAAGAGTATTGTTGTTCTAATTTCCCCGAGTAAAAGAGTACAGGGGTAAAAAGATGTGGTCATGCAAAATGTATCATAAAAGTCAAACATGATTGAAAAGCGATTTGTAAATAAAGGTCCGTTATCATCATACGGCGGATTTGACTTCATTATTCTGAAATAGACCGTAAAAATGAAATAATGAAAATAATATATGACCGACACGTACACACTTGTCAACTGGTGGTGTGTATTGTATAGATAATGTATATAGTATGTGTAGTGCATGTCACGTCACCAGCCAATCAACCGGATTAAGGTTGTAATTGAAAATTTGAAAACCGTTTTTCGCTTTCGGATACTTAAACCTCAATAGCTGAATTAATTTTAATCAGATTGGTTTGAACTTGCCGGAAAATGGATATAGTAACCATTGGCTATAAGTACATTCAATTAAGATTTTTAATCTTATGTGGTCTTTAAATAAGGTTGATGATGCGAATTTTCTTCAAAGGCTTAGTGGTAGAATGTTTAAACTTGGTGTAGATGTTCTTTACGTGAATGTTTTCAATGATTAACATTTTCCACGAAAGCTAAGCTATTTCATTGGTCGATGCTTTGGGACAAAATACTTTGATTCTAACTGACGGTGAGTGATGAAACTCAGTCTAGGCCTATACTTTCTCTACCAGGTACTTAAAAACCTTGACTGAGTTCTTGCTTAGACCAAGATAATATATAGATAACCACTTTGATTGCTCGATACTTTTCAAAAAGATAAATGTGAAATTAATTAATATGTGTCAACTATGTAATTGTGATTGCGGTGGGAGACATCAGCCTCACTATTGGCTTGTTTTATTCATACTTACGTGGAAGATCAGAGACAGGGGGGGGGGGGGGGTGTTAACGTCCACTCGACAAAAACTAGGTCATTTCGGGACTAACACATGGTTCAATTTTATTTCAATAATTCGTTTGCGTATAGGAGTCTTTAGCAGTGGGAGGACCCGAAGAAAACCTGGACAAGGTTGGACAGGGTACCCTACTCCTTGTCACGTACAACCGGGGAATCGAACCACGCCAGTTGACTCATGTCAGACCTTATGATACAGCCCCCCCCCCCGCCAAATCATGATTATTCGCAATACAATGAATATATGATTTCAATATTTAATATTCACTAATTTAAAATTAAACATGCAACTTGGAACACACGACTTGACAATGAGAACAACGTGATTTTTTTATACAGATATCATGTTTGGTACTTTTCTTTTACTTGTCACAGATAAAACTAAACCAGTTAGGATTTGGAAGCTTTTAGATCAAGTTTATTATCAGTGTAGATTTATCGAATTCTCTTCCCTCTTTTTTTCAGTTGACTTTCATCAATATTCTTCTTCCGTTCCGGAATGCGATAGTGTGAAGCATCGTGGTCATGACGAACCTTCCGTTATCTCCTTTTCTGAAAATCATGTGAACGCTATAGAGCTACGGTTTGTAACATAATTTTTTTTCAAATAGGATATAAAGTGTAGTTGTTTATGTGTGATGCGGTCCTCCCCCTCTTACTATTCTCTCAGCTAACCGAAGAACTCCAAATGCATCATCCGCTCATACCAACGTAGATTTATGACGTCGTGTGCCCCTAGTCCCTATCAGGGAGCATTAATTTGAGTCCAGACGATAAAAACAGATGAGTTATGACGTCAACTTTAATCGACCAGACCGACGAAAATGACCTAAATATATATATATATATGTACATACTATGTCTAAATGTTTGTCTCTGTCCAAATGTTCGTCCACATTCATGTCTGTTTTGTTACAAATTTTGTAAACTTCCACTGGCACCTCTTTATTCTTTGCACCTGCTATCTCATGTCTCTTGCTGTTATCTATTGTCTTCTGTACATATATATAAAAACCTAATTATCCTCTTTTTCACTAATCACATTGTAAATTATTGCACCTTGTATACATAACATGTTATTGTCTGCGATATCACCTCGGTGGAAGCGGACGTAAAATACAACTAACTAACAACAACGACGTCAACTTTGGCCGAACTCGGAAACACGCCCCTTTCCTTATATGGTCAGTTAGTTTGGCGAAATTGTGATAGTCGAAAATGCAATGGAGAAAATCTGATAGTTGAAAATGCAAAGATGAAAAATTTACAGTGAATTTTCAAAGGCGAAAAGTAGAGAGGGAAAAAACATAACTTGATTTTTACATTGTTAATTTTTGTCGAACAATTTTTGTTTTGATACTAATAGTGATTTTCATGATGGTAAATATCCATTAAAATGTATTAACTGTTATGTGATTTTTACAAGTGAAAATTCTCGAAAATGGCCATTTTGACTATGATAATTTTGCAATTTTAATCATGATATTTTCTCTTAATATGGCAACGATTCGGCTCCATAAATATCATTCAAAGTCCTTGACATTGAAAACACGATTTATTTGTCAATTTAAATCAACTTTAAAGTAGCTAAGTCTCTAACTCAATATCATCCACAATCTTCGGGGCCACCCCACTATGCCAGTTTTTAATCCCTGAACAGTTAATTATCTATATATATATTTGTGACTGTCGTTTGTCTGTCTGTCTGTCTGTTCGGGGTTGGCGGCTACACCAGGTCTGCCCCGAGTCTGAAATTTGGGGTATAGGGTTAGCTCGGACCGGGGAGTAACATAGGCCAGGTGGCGTTAGTCTACCACTTCCGGTTTCGGAGTTATGACTCCCGAGCGAAGCCGCGGTCTGTTCGGGGTTGGCGGCTACACTAGGTCTGCCCCGAGTCTGAAATTTGGGGTATAGGGGTAGCTCGGACCGGGAGTAACATAGGCCAGGTGGCGTTAGTCTACCACTTCCGGTTTCGGAGTTATGACCCCGAGC
Organism: Patella vulgata; assembly: GCF_932274485.2. Lineage (NCBI taxonomy): Eukaryota > Metazoa > Mollusca > Gastropoda > Patellidae > Patella > Patella vulgata. The sequence continues at coordinate 48,285,436 of NC_065880.2, forward strand.
GAAGTCTGTCTGTTCGGGGTTGGCGGCTACACTAGGTCTGACCGGGGAGTAGCATAGGCCAGGTGGCGTTAGTCTACCACTTCCGGTTTTGGAGTTATGACCCCCAAGCGAAGTCTGTCTGTTCGGGGTTGGCGGCTACATCTGCCCCGAGTCTGAAATTTGGGGTATAGGGGTAGCTCGGACCGGGGAGTAACATAGGCCAGGTGGCGTTAGTCTACCACTTCCGGTTTCGGAGTTATGACCCCCGAGCGAAGCCGGTCCGTTCGGGGTTGGCGGCTACACTAGGTCTGACCCGAGTCTGAAATTTGGGGTATAGGGGTAGCTCGGACCGGGGAGTAACATAGGCCAGGTGGCGTTAGTCTACCACTTCCGGTTTCGGAGTTATGACCCCGAGCGAAGTCTGTCTGTTCGGGGTTGGCGGCTACACTAGGTCTGCCCCGAGTCTGAAATTTGGGGTATAGGGGTAGCTCGGACCGGGGAGTAACATAGGCCAGGTGGCGTTATTCTACCACTTCCGGTTTCGGAGTTATGACCCCCGAGCGAAGCCGGTCTGTTCGGGGTTGGCGGCTACACTAGGTCTGCCCCGAGTCTGAAATTTGGGGTATAGGGGTAGCTCGGACCGGGGAGTAACATAGACCAGGTGGCGTTAGTCTACCACTTCCGGTTTCGGAGTTATGACCCCCGAGCGAAGCCGGGTATCCTGCTAGTCGGATTATAATTAACACCTTTATCAACCTTGAGGTTGTGATCTTACCGGGAAAAGATGGACTTCTGATATTCAATATTTAAGACAAAATAAACATTTTACCATTGGTACACGAATCGTGTACCAAAATGCGTTTCGGCGCCATTTGGAACAAGGGACTCAAAGAACGAGGCTGGACATATTCCGCAGTCATGCCAAACGGTGACGTCATATACTTATCTGGAGAGCACGCACAATAAATACTATCGGTTTAGACTGGAATAACCAGACGCTAGAGATGAGCATTCGATTGAGACTTCTGGGGTATTTCGCCGAACATAACTGATTAGAAATTATTGTAAAAACAGAAACGATTGAATGTAAATCAGTTTATATACATTCATATTACATTATTATATGCGTTGCGACCCATTTGTGTCAATTTCTAGGTCCCAAATATTAGCGATTTAGCTCCTTTAAATAACTCTCATTTTATTATTCTCTGTCTCAGCTTGCCTGTTACAACTTATGAAATAATGAGGAAACTGGATTTATATTGAAGACTGGGCACCCGTAGATCGTATGCAATGCGATTAGTGTTAAAGTGAGGATAATCGGGATTCGAATGACAAGAAGTTACGTAAAATGGCTTTGTGTTTGACCAACACCCGCTGTTGGATTATGAGCAATAGTAGGTAATCATGGTAAACTAAACCTTGGTAACCCAACATTTACAAATTTTTTAAAATATCTTGAAAAACAGGAAGGTCTCTTTTTGACCCATTCATAAAAGGCAAACCAAAGTGACGTTTTGATGAACCAGTCGTTAACCTGAAACCAGTTAAATGTGCAAACCACTCTTGTCTGGATAGACCGAAGCAACATTGTGAGTATTCGCGAATAATCGTCTGCTAACGTCACGTGACATGTGTACATAAATAATGAGAAGGAAGCTTGAAGTAAAGTAGCCGTGCTTGTTCTAGGCGATAGTAAGCTTTATTGAAGTTAGGCTGTATCTACAAAACTCTAAAGAAAGCGAAGGAACAACCTACCACCATGCCAACACTTGGAATTGATAAAAATGACCATCAAGGTACGTCTTTGAGTAAAATTCCGTATTTTTTGAGGCAGTTGAATTCATTTTGTGTATTTCCGAAAATAAAAAAATCAGAATACTGTAGGTACTACTACTACACGCACTGGAATAAAAATGTAGTACAAGTAGGTCTGTTAATGTAATGTAAATATGTCTAATTATATACATGTACCAGGCCAATATTAATATTTTTTATGACAAAGCTGCATGTCTACTTATAATGGCAATACATAAACTACATTTAAAATAGCGAAAAAGGAAGTAAATTAGGCTACATATTAAACTTAGTCATCAATGTTCTTACCCATTTATTTTGGGGGATATATGTCTATAGTTATTGTTTTGGCGGTTTTAAATGATAGACGTTCCAATTTAACCATTGTCCGATTTCCCTAAATGAGTCAAAAGATCCACACAGCACTGTGTTGCTAACTGAGCTTCATCTCACGAACTCTATGGGTTATTATCACAGCCAGTTGAAATTCAAGCACGCGCCAGTTAGTGCTCCCATGACACCATATCCGACCAGTGTTCATGAATGACTGGTAATATTAAGGAGACGCCACCAATTATTGACTCTCTCGCTCTCTCTCTCTCTCTGCTTCCATTTAATAGAATTGAAAATGTTTATTTGGTATTTGTGTGTATGAAAGATATAAAACGGATTAGATCCGCATTACAAAATAATATACTATGTTTGCTAATATACTACTTCTAATTTGTGTTATTCTCAAAATGTCAACGGTTAACCTCATGCAAGCTTTAGGGTAATTGTGACAGATGACCATGACTTTCACGAGAATCAATACTTTTAATTACCACCAAAGTTCTGGGGCAATACTATAATTATCCATAATATCTTTGTCATGCTGCATTTGCCAATTTCTTTTCACAGGCGTGCGCATTGTACGACAGGTTTTGCTCGGGTAGATCACAAGCTATACAATTATAGTGTATAATAGTGTGTTTTTTTATGATTTCACCGTTGATCGAAATGATGTTATTGTGTATGAAATCTGGCACAAAAGATATTGTTTGGCAGAAGTACAAAACAAAATTTATCGCTGAAATTAGGCAGGGGTTTGCATGAACACCTTTAAAGGAGATAAATCGGTATTCTTTGGCACCTAGAAATGGACACAAAGGGCGCAACGCATATAATAATTTATTATGAATGTATATAAACTGATTTACGTTCAATCCTTTCTGTTTTTACTGTAATAATCTGATAAACAAACAACACCATATATGATGATCACTCTTGTCCATTTTCCCTAATTGTCGTACGCTATATAAGCAGGAGTTTACTGACCTTACGATATCACCTTAGGTGGAAGTGGACGTAAAACCCCAGAAACGAACGAACGACAGTAAGTCCGACTTGGAATAGAGCTCCTCCCGATTTATGGCTATTTCATGTTCTTAATAAAGGTCTTATCAATTATGCTAATCTTCTGTTATCTGTAGTGTTACAATTGAACGGCAGTCTTTGTCGCCAAGTTATTCCAGTCTACACCGGTAGTATTCTCCTTTGGGGTATGTTTAGCCTCCATCATCGAGTTGCTTCATTACAAATGACGCTCGAAAGAATTCTGGCACAAATTTTGAAATGTTCATTTTATCTTAAATATTGAATGAAATGAAATGTGACTTAACGTTCTACTGTTCTGCCCGACTTGGCTAATGAAGACGGTCATGCGCCATACAGTGTGCTTAACTGGCACAACGTGAGAACATGGAGTAAAATAGTATTTGTTATTGGTATCTAGACGTAATAAGGTCATGTTATGGTTTCAAGAACCCGTGTCACCAGATTGGCGTAACAATGATCAACAAAAGAGATGAGGTCAGGATTTGCCTTTAGCTATAATATCATACAGATGGAGTACACAGTTTTTTTTATATGCCGTTGTCATTCTTTCGCGTTTAAAGAATTTACAAGTGTTTCGAGCAGTAGGTCGTTGCACCGTGGAAAACCTCTTCGTATATATAGCTTTGCAAATAAGAGATGATGAATGTCGCATATGAAGCGAAGTAAGCTTATTTTTTCTAACATACCACTTTTATTTAGTGGAATTAATCACATTAACAAGTCACTTTTGCTGTACTTTTGAGTATACTGTAAGGTTGTTCATAAGCAGCCGCGGTAATAATTGTATGTACATGTATTAAATTTAGTGATAGTAATAGCATTATATCATGTAGATAACATAAAATTTTATTACATAAACCGCCCTTTTCGGGCAGCATGTAAATTATACATTACGCATGAAAAATACATAAAACATAAAACATGGATGAAAAATACATAAAAAGTAGGACAAATGAAGATGTTTGTGAAATGGACTCTCACTGCTGCTTAATCGGAGAATTGTGTCACAACATCATAATAATAGACCAGGGTCCGTATTCAAAGGTTTTCTTAAAGTTAAGTAAAAATACTTAACTTTTCCACTTAACCAAGTGTCTTTCCTTAAATCGGTATTCAAAGGCTCTATTTTACATACACTTGGCTATGTGAAAAACTTAACTGCACACTTAAAATATGGAATACCAACATTAGCCAAAAAGCATGAATTTTTAACTTATGGAATAACCTCCACTGCCAAAAATCACGAATTACTCACGTCGCACGCAAGTTATGTCCCCTTAAGAGCACCACTATACTCTATTAAAATCTTACTTGTCATTACTAAAGGAAAATGTTTGTCGAAATATTATATTGTAACGCACGAAAATAGTATGACTATAATTTATGATGAATTATGATGGTACGCATCCGTTACCGGAACAGCTGTTTTCGTATAGATGTTTTTCAAAAAAATAAATAAATAACTAAATTCCAATAGCAGTTATCGAATAGAGTATAAAGATGTATATTGGAAACTTTATTATAACGAACAGAAAATAACATATTAGCAATACGCAGGACTATTGGCTTTAAAGTTAAACTGAACAAATCATTCAGTGTTGTTTATCAATCTACCATTTGAGAAATTCATAGAAATTGTGTCAGTTCCTAAATTTTAGAATCCCAAAGGCCTGGCCATGACAGTTAATTGTAAATCATTGGTGGCACGCCTCGGTCAGCAGTCATCATCATATACTTCAAATATATGGGAATGAATTGTAAAAATTAAACCATGCCTTGCTTTTCGCTGCCGTATTAATATTTTCTGAAATCTACAATGGAATGTCATCGCAATGGTCAAATTTACAAATAAATTTAACGCATCAAACTTTATTATATGACAGTCGTGGTAAACATGATTGATTAAGCAATACGATCATGATAGTAACCATTTCGGTGGTAGTAACCTTATGCACTATTATGGCTCTACAAAGTCAAAGCTGATGATGAAAAAAAAAACGTTTGATGAGAGTTACGCTCAGCAAACAGCAAAATTGTCTTTGTTTCAATCCCAATCCCCTAACTTTTAAAATCGCCATAACGGGCCTGCTACTGCATTGTGTACTCTGGCCAAAAGAACTCATTATAATCTCACTTAACTTTATGGTACCTCCCATAGGTCACTTAAAGTTAAGCGGATTTTTCTCACTTAAACTGGTCTTTGAATACCACTAAAAGACTAAACACGTACGAGTTAGGCAGCTTAACTTTGAGGGAAAATTCGACACTTAACACTGCCTTTGAATACCACTTACCCTTAACTAACAGGAAGTTACGTATATTTAAGTGAAATCTAGTAGTTAAATGACTATCTTAGATATCCTTTGAATACGGACCCAGAAGTTTTATAGGTTTAGGATTAGGTTTAGGCACATCAAATCTCTTTAATTAGTGAACAGGGTGGGGTGGGTCTTTTTTTCATGAACAAGATCCTGATCATAGTTTGACGTCTAATGGGGTCGTGGGTCATGCAGGGGATATTCAATCTTTTCGGAAGGCGTGGAGAGGGCGATGTATTGATTGCTGTACAGAACTGACCGATTTATAATTATTTTCTTATTAACAGAAAAGACATGTGTTTGCTAACTTCGCATAATATCTGACGACAATAAAACTTGTAAACAACTGGTAATTGTTTATAATTATATTAATAATATTGTTGTATCCTTCTTCGTAGTGTTTACTTCCTAACGATATAAAGTTACAATCTAAACCAGTTCACTACAAACTGGGTTGATTTTTTTTTTTAGAATAATGTGTTGCATAAAATACCAAGTTGCATAGCCCTGGGTTATATATCTTGTTCGACAACAATTTAATATACAAATAGAACTAATTAGTTTGCTTTAGATGCCCTATAAGAAAAAAAATTAAAAATTATTTCGTATTAACATTATGTAAACAGCTCCTTTATATGTTCTTTCAGCCAATCCTGGGTATTAATTGACTACCTAGCGACCAGTTTTGATTCGAGTGTATACTGTATTTAAAACTGTATTAAAATTCTTTCGTATACTGCATTTATTTTCTCATTAGAATATCCATCTGTTTCAGAGAGGATTACGAAAGTCTTCTAATATCTCTGTAAAAGATGACTACCTTCAACACGTGACTTTTCATCACGCGGCGTCAATCAATGGCTCAATGGCGCGTGCATTGTTTACATAAGACCTTACTGGTTCGGGCGGAATGGAGCCTTTTACTCATTTTAATACCCATTTACACTTAATAGGAAATAAGTTTTACCTACAAATACGTCAAACGTCTTTATTTATTTTTCTAATACATAAAAAAATGTTTTAGAATTTAATTTGTCGGAGGAAAAAAAGTTAATATTTGTGGCTCATTAAGTCGCATCGATGTCATCCTTATCAGTGATTGTCGCGGCCTAGCGAACAGTTGAAAGGTTGACTGTTTCCCCTGACTTCGTGAAAGAAAGTACGCTACTTCCCTTTAGACCACTTGACACCGATACGTTATCTTCTTCATTGTATCACGTTTCCTCTTGAAAATTACTAAAATTTTTTTAACTACTTTGTGAATCATTAAGCATTTTTTCCCTGTTGTTTAAAAGACTGAGTTTCCCTTATTATTTTAAAGTTGTGTTCACGCACTATACATATCTTCCTGCTTACTTATAATGATGAATTCCTTTGTCGCTGAATAAAAGCAGACAAGTGTGAGAAAGATGCATATTTACCCGAGCACACATTAGAGTGTACGTAAAAGAACCCTTGACAATTGGAATTTGATCAAAGTGAGCTAAAACACCGCGGTCTTGGACAATTCTCCTCCATAGCATTGTACTCGTGACAATAAATTTTAGTCTTAAAATGACCAACGTTTTCTGGGAGCTGTAATGACTCAGGGAGGAATTAAGGCGCTGGCGATCCCGAGTTCCATCTCCCAAAGATCTCGGCTCCTTCCGATATTGGCATGTATCGGACCACAACTTCATGGATTATGGCCCCTGATTGTACGAAAAATCACGTTTTTAGCTTGTGGACACGCTAGAGTCTAGAGGTCACAATTTTGATCCGATTTTGATGAAACTTGGAATGCATGTTTATAACCCACATATCTTGTTTCTACGAATATTCGACATAGACACGTTAAGGGTCCTTCAATACCTAATTACGCTTATTTTACACGTTTCAGGATATATATATATTTTTATATTCGCGTCTCTCTTGTTTTCCCCAATAACGTGACATACTTATTGAGATTCTTGATTGTATCTATACACGTATTAGGATTTGGTATATATATATATTTTATCCGCACCTGTTCGTTATGTTCTACGAATATTCAGCGTATTGACTTTAAAGGGCATTATTATCCATTTTTGTTATATTAACGTTTAAAGGTCATTATTATCTATTTCATGTTATATTTAAACGTTTCAAGATATAGATATGTCCACTATATTCGTGCCGCTCTAGGTTTCCACAATCACGTGACGTACCTGTCGGGATTTTCGTGTCGTCACATATCACGTGACATTTAGCGTGTCCACAGGGCGAGAATCCCTTGCCCCCAGTGACGTCACACCTCTCGTGCTTTCCACGTTTATTCCATGACGTCACAAAATCATCAGCGATCTACATGTTGGGAATCCCTTGTCTCGATGGGCGTCATGCCTCACGTGACCATCACTGATATCCAATGACATCACAAAGTCATCACGTGATCTACCTTTTGGGAACATCTGGCGGCAAATGTCAATATCACGTGACGTTATCATGTGACGCGCATTATTCCAAATAATGCCTCTTGCAGTCAAGCGAGTATACTACCCCCTCCCCCCCATCCGGTTTATATTCATTATTGTTTATTTCACTTATTCATATATGACACGTTCTGTCAAACACTGTAACCTATTCTTATATAATTATGTTTTTGTTATATTAAACATTCCAACTAAGCAGACTATAGACTTCCTTCTCTTTTATTTTTCAAGACCTCACAATCAAGCTTGCTCATCAGCAATAAAACAACTTTTAAAATAGGAAGTATCTTGTATTTTATTTGATCATAAGTTTCCAATTACACGTTAACTGGATGCCTTATATGAATTTAAAGAATTGGTGTTTGATTTATGTTTAGTAATTCAACTAACACAGATGGTTCCAAATGGCCCCAATGGCTTTCCCACCCCACAACCACATTAATGCATCCAGGGCCGGATTTAGATGAGAGAGGCACTAGGCTATTCCACTTAGGAGGCCCCTCCCAATCCCCCACCCTCACAACTAGGAGAAAATGAAAGTTTGTTTTAAACCCAATGAAACAAAGCCGAGGATGACGACGGGTGTTAAAGATTACAAGGTGCGTGCAAGAAGGCTTATATTATGACAGTGACAAAAATATCATACACCTTGGTCGAAGGCCCCCTAGATCTTGAAGCCCTGCCCTGCGTTTCATCCTGTCTAGCCTAAGGTAAATCTGGCACTGAATGCATCTCATGAGATTAAAGAACCTTAGATCTAAGTACCCCGTGCAGCCTATGGAAGGTTTTGTTTTGTCGACATGATTTATATGTAAACCTCTGAAAAACATTTTTATTGATTGCAGCCGGCAAGATTCGCGGCAAAATGTTGGCAACATTAGGAGCTGCATTGGACGAGATAAATAAGGTAAAATATCATTTGTATTTTTATACGCCAATATTTTCATGTAGATGATTTACTTGATTACTTGGTTTTTTGGTGTTTTATACTACATAAAGCTCTGGACCTTCTTGAGATTGTCCACTTGTATTTGAAATGTGTGTCTAGTTCAGATTAATGAAATGGGGAAGCTTTTTAAAGTTCAACAATTTTTGTTAATTAGTTCTAGATTGTGGCCTTTGCTCACTTTGTATAAACTCGTAAATGTGGTCTACTTTAAATGTGTCTTCTTTGTTTCGATTATTGTGACGAATAACAATTACAATAATTTCAGATAATTACATGTAGTTATTGTCCTTGATTATGCCATAGAATCGCGTCAACGCACCTACCGACTGTATTAAAATTGTGCTTTCTGTTTACTAGAATCATCGTGCGACAAAAATTGTTGACTGCACGGAAGACTTAGCTGCTGTGGACATGTTTCGTTGCCTGTCAACCTATCTTTCTAATAACTTTTTGATATACATTTTTATAGAGTGTGGATTGTTACGATGTCACGATAGGTTAGGATTTAACATCACATGCTTTTCTGTTGTTTTCATTAGTTAATTTGTAGCATTCTTGTAATTGGTTATCATTTTAAAATATTATGTCATGTTTTTATCATTGCGACATTGGTCCCAATGCAGGTTCATGAACTTTATATTTAGCTCATGATGTTGCATAACTTATCATAGTTATCTACCCCTTCAGTTACTATTGTTGTTATTGCTTTTAGTTCCCTTCCCTGTCTGTAAGTGTCTTTATGCCGTTTTTGTTTCCCCCAATTCAATTGCAGATCAAATTCACATTTCGTGGTTAAACGTTGGGATATCTGTCTAAGGGTTGTAACACTACTGATATACAGACCACGTTCGCATTTCCTTTATTAGTTGACGTAAAATCAATGAAAATTCTGTTTTTCAGAATATTTTGAAGCTTAACTTTGGGGTGTTTGAGCGTGGGTTATAAAACTGCCGAATGGCCCTTTGTTGTCCCCCGCCTTTCGAAGAAAGCAGGGGACTATTAAAATGGGTTCGTCCGTCTGTCTGTCTGTCCGTCTGTCTGTCCGTCTGTCCGTCCGTCTGTCTGTCCGTCACACTTTTTGGGACACAATAACTCTCTTCCTAATTGAGCTAGAATGTTCAAACTTGGTGTATGTGTTTATTAGGTCAATGCCTTGATGGAGTTCGAAGATGAGCATTTTCCGCTTAGGGTAAGCAGAGATAAGCAATTTGATTGGTTGATGCTTTGGGACACGATAACTCTCTTCCTAATTGGGCTAGAATGTTCAAACTTGGTGTATGTGTTGATTAGGTCAATGCCTTGATGGAGTTCGAAGATGAGCATTTTCCGCTTAGGGTAAGCAGAGATAAGCAATTTGATTGGTTGATGCTTTGGGACACGATAACTTTTAATTGAGCTAGAATGTTCAAACTTGGTGTATGTGTTTATTAGGTCAATGCCTTGATGGAGTTCGAAGATGAGCATTTTCCGCTTAGGGTAAGCAGAGATAAGCAATTTGATTGGTTGATACTTTGGGGCACGATAACTCTCTTCCTAATTGAGCTAGAATGTTCAAACTTGGTGTATGTGTTGATTAGGTCAATGCCTTGATGGAGTTCGAAGATGAGCATTTTCCGCTTAGGGTAAGCAGAGATAAGCAATTTGATTGGTTGATGCTTTGGGACACGATAACTTTAGTTCTAATTAAGTGAGATTGATGAAACTTGGTGTATAGTTTCATTACAGTAATACCTTGACTAAGTTTGATAATGAGCATTTTCTGCTCAGGGTAAGCAGAGCGATACGCAATTTGATTTTTATATGTGTCCTCTAATTATTTTCCTATTTCGGCGGGGGACATCAGCCTCACTGTTGGCTTGTTGAATTTAAATCATTGAAAATTCTATTTTCGCCGATATTTTTAGGTTAGACTTTGAAGTGTAGGAGGGTTGTACTGTATGCTGTAATTAGAAGTGTTACAGATCATATTTTCGCGTTTCATGAAATTACTTTAACCTTTTACTGACTTACAATTTTAAAAAAAAAAAAAAACCTGTCTTCCGAAATACTGCTATATATAGAAGAGTTACAGAGCCAAGGTGGCTCTGGTCAGTGGTTTAAGCCGAAAGGCCTGGCTGGTAAGGAAACGCGTCTAGTCGTTCGGGTATGTCGAAAAACCGTGGTACCTTAAAAAAAAGAAAAACACCTGGCCATGATATTATACAGATATTACTTTTATTTATACCTAAAGATTCACAATACAACCTTTGTGGACTTATGGGTGGTTTGAATAGTGTGGACGAAAATTTACCTGCCTGGCAACTTAGGTCATTTATGATATCCATATTTCTTTATTTTGATGTAATGTGTGACTTTTTATGCAGGAATATCTAGAAGATGAACACTGGCGGGAGGAAGAAGATATAGTAGAGAGATTGGAAAATTGCAAAAGTAAGAAAAATTATACGCAGGGGCGACATAAAGATATTGTTGGGGGGGGGGGGGAATTTAGCAAAAATGCGACCGACTGATGCACATGTCCCTAATACGAGTTACGCAGTCAGGGGCCGAGCACCACAGATGATAGTTTTCTAGGGGCCAGTAGCTGATCGGGAAGCTGGGAATAGGGGGTGGGCGGTTCCAATTCTAGGGCGCCCCAAATCTAGGGCGCCATCCACAATCACACCCCACAATGGATGTCAACAAAATACTGGCTATAACACTGGACGGTTGATAAGGAGCATGCCACGACGAATTGCTGAATGTCTGAGGATTGGTGGAGCAATTACTCATTATTAAGACGTCCATTTTCACTTTTGACAGTGTATCTATTTGTGAGTGAAATGGGGCCGTCAGATAAGCTGCCCATATGAACTGTTTATGTTCATGTGTAGGCAATTGGCCTGTTATTAACATACACTGGTTACCTCTAATAAAAACAGCAGTGCATTTCCGCATTTGAGCCCCGTAGGCGCAAAAAAAAATTTAGATTATATAACTGAGATTTTAATTTTTTGGGACTGGGCCTAAGGTGACTTTGTCTCACGAGGGTCCTTACTTGGGCTCTGAGATGCCATTTACTGGACTTTGGGGTCTGGGGAATGGGTTTGCAGAATTCTGATGGTCAGAAAATACTTACAACATGAGTAAAATACGTTTTAATTTCTGTTGGGATTAAACATGCAACAACTAAAAATTCTTAAGTTCAATAGATCGCCTTAAGATTTCAGTCGCCGATGCATAATTTTGAGAGTGACTGCACTTATTTTGAGACCGACTATTTTTCTCCCCGGGGAGGTGTTCTTAGATCAACTCACAACAGAATAAGGGTAAAAACATTTTTTTCAAACATGATAAGTTGACAAGGTTGTTTTATACTAAAGTTTTGGGTGAGTAGTGTGACGTATGCAATTTATGTGCACCGATTCACGCAAATACATAAAATTTGGGATTATTCCTTCTATTTTAGCACTGTTTGTTTAGCTCATTAATTCAGTGAGCACTTATTTTGCGACCGACTGCATTTATTTTGCGACCGAATATTTTTTTCGCTGGGGGGGTGTAACCCCCCCCCCCACACACACATTTACGCCCCTGATTATACGCAAATTCATACAGCGTTCAGTTTGTAGCCACTTTCTAGAATAAGTAAAATGTTTTACATGCGCCAAGTTTGCAGAACAGTAGGCCGTTCGACACCCATAAAATGAAATGCATTTCATTTCTTTTATGTACAAATGTTGCCTCATAAATAGATAGCCATGTGATCATTTTATTTTGCTTATTTATTTTCAGAACAATTTTTGGAATATGATAATGATAAGTCAGGGGATCTTAGTAAGTATTACAGAAAATTTATTAATGCTCCTCCCCAGTAACTGGATTCTGGAAGTCCTAAACCTTTATGGGTCCCATTTAATAGTATCCATTAAAAAATGTGCACTGGGGGGGATGTGTACTTCAGGACTGGAATGACTACTGGGGGTGCCCCCCCCCCCCCTTCGAAACAAATTGTAATAATGAAATTGGTAAGTACATGTGTATTTAAGTATGGTGTTCGCACACTTATTATACCATTCAAATTGGTGGCTATATAGCTCTTTGTTTCGTTATTTTGCAAATGATGATAAGCTGTAAATAAATAATTCTAGATATTATGGATGTTAAAATAATGATGGAGAAGTTGGGTCAAGCCAAGACACATCTTGAAATGAAAAAGATGATTGCAGAAGTGGACACATCAAACAGTGGAGCCATTAACTACAAAGATTTTGTCCAGATGATGCTTGGGAAAAAATCTTCCGTGCTGAAATTGTAAGGCTTCATAAAATGATATTTTAAAGCTGTGGCCGTTCCCATTTATTTATTATGGTTTTCCGAAAGAAAGTTCACACTTAGGATTAATAGTATTCTCCGCGATAAGAAGATGACTCAGTCAGTATATTTGCTGACGAAACGTGTGCCAGTTGCTCAGGTTGTCCCAGTTGAGCCATAGTAACCCCATTAAGGTTACTAGTATATATCGAAGTCCATCTATTTAGCAATACTAACTATATATATATAGTTATTGTGGTTCATCAAAATTCAACCACTGATATAAATAGTTCATTCACCCATTAATAATCCTATTACCGCCATCGGTTATTCAGTTAACGTTTTCTTAGTTCATCACATTATTATAGTTCCCATAGTACACTCATTAGTAATCCCATTGTCGTAATCTCATGGGAGAAAACCTCAGTTGGGCCAGTTTCAAGCCCGTCAACCTTACCGAAATACATGTATATTAATTAGGCAAAATCATCAAGTTTATCAGAGTAGTATTCTAGATTGTCTTGTTAAATGATGTTAATCGTTATTTTATATTCTAGGATATTAATCTTCGAAGAGAAAACCAAGCAGCAACAAAAACCACAAGGGTTACCTCCAAAGAGAGATTTGAGTAGCTTACCTTAGAAATAAGATATTTTAAGTAAGCTGCAGCATATACGATTCTACTGTTAAAATAAACTCAAACGTTCTATGGATAAACAAATATTGTAGTTTAATCGAAGCTACGTTGCTACAATGATTCCCTTGTCGTTTTCAAGAGAATCATTGCAGAAACGCAGCTCCGATTAAAATACAGTAATTATTTATCCATAGAATTCTTGTGTTTATTTTAATGTGTTCAGTTACTAAATGCCATTGAAACAGTTCATACTTCTGTTCAATTTACAATCTCTTAGTATTAACACATTGCTTATATAATTTAATAATATTTGGCATGTCTAATAATGATGACCACGAAAACGTTTATCGAATTCAATAATATATATTGCTCATTATTATGCGGATCGAATTTGTATATAAAATCATTTTATATCGTTGTTAAATGTAAACATAAACTTCGGAGATTCAAAGTTATTATCTATGGATGTTATGTCTGATTATTATAATGTTATTCTATTTGTTACTTTGTAAATATTTTATATAGGTATATATGTTGTGAAAGAATTTTTTTACATAAGCATGATAAATGCATCAATAAGTCTTTGGAATTAAACTACATCAAGGAGGCCATTATAGATTCCCAACTTGTTTATTTTTTGTATGCCACATTATTAACAAGGGCAGGAGAGGTGGGTACACTGTGCGTGGGGGAGTAAAACGCCGGTGACTATGTTGTATTTAAGGTAAAGGTCGAAACCGTGTGCAAACAGGTCCATTCGTTCGGTATACCTTCTGTTTTATGGACTGTGTATCTATCTCCGAAGACATTCCAGTAAATATTTAAATACTGCAGATATTAGATGTCACGTAAATATTTTAACCACGATTATAAATAAGTAAAGGGGCCGTGGTAGCTCAGTGAGTCTAGTCGTTCGAAAGGGAGAAACAAATCGGGGTCCCGTGTACACGTGGGATGTCACGTAAAATGAACTCTTGACATTTGGAATTCCAAGTAAGAGTAAACCGTGTCGGTAACCCCATTCTCTGGGCACCCCCCCCCCCTCCCCAAAGCGCACTGCATTGCCTATAATGCCATTCTTCAATAACCCACATGGAGCAGAAAGATAAGAGTTCAACTCTGAATGTATCAATATATATGAAGTAACAAAAGATAAGTTTTTTTTTATATATATATATAAAAAATGTTTTATTTTATATTCTTAAAAAAAAAATAATATACATGTTAAAAGTAATGCAGCTTTCTCAAAAAATCAAATTTATGTACAAATATTAATTTATGAATTTATATAATAGTATTTTTAAAAGATAACTATATGATAGACTATAGTCAGTGCTGTGAGGATAGGAAACATTGCCATCATCTTCTTGGGGTAATTAAAGCAAAGGTATATGTATATATACATATGTCTAAAATTAATGCAGCCTTGGCTATAGAGAATATTCATAAATTATGTAAAATAGTAGTTTTAAGAGTTAAAAAACTAGCCTGTTTTAAGAGTTAAAAGTCTGTGCTGTGATAAACAGAAAATATTACCGTGATCAATTTGCGGTAAATAAATACAAAATGCGTGTAGCCTACATAAAGGGCAAGATAACACTAAGTACAATTATCTATAAAACTTCTTTTTAAATCTCCAATTATTACATTTACAATATACAGTACACAAATTTTACACTAAAACACTACAGATCAAGGAAGGAAAAGAAGAAAGCGAATATATAATGTTATAATAAGCGTATTACAGCACGTGCATATCACAAAGCCGAACAACGTAAAGTCTACGTCCATCGATCGTCATTCCGAGTAATTCAGACACTACTATCATAATCGTTAATAACTAATGATGATTTTGATTGAATTGACTGGACCTCAAGATGTTTTGAATACAGGAAGAGGGGATATTTTTGGAATGTTGTTTTCCCCATACACCTTTTCAAATGATTCGCTATCATGCAGATAGGTATGAATTTATATTGTCCTGAGAGAGATGTTAGCTTGCAGCTAACAAAGATTAGCAATTAAAACATAGTAATAAGAATGTTTGCGTTACTCAGAATGTTCTATATTATAAACACTGAAGCTTGACGTGTTGATTACAGATTGGCACTTCCGGTTAATCATGCTGGTGATTTGTTTCAATACACTACAATTATAAAATGATTTGTCCTGTTCCCAGGAAAAAAGGTAAAAATTTAAGATTTACTCCATTACAATTCTGTACATTAAGTCATTTAACCATCGAGTGCAAATCTTCCTTTAAATTACGCGGACATTAAAATTAGAGATTTGAGATCTAAGTTATCTTAACATTTTTTCTAGGAACAGGCATCACATGATGGATATTTTATTTTAATTGTACAATATCAAACATATAAGATACAGAGATTGTTTAATATGAAGATTATACACAACATAAAAAATGATAATCGAAAGCATTATATGCATACGTAAATATTATGGAGTAAATATACAAAATCTTTTATGTACAAGGATTTTAAAAATATACATTAATATACATTTTCACAGATTGACATTTTGATATGTTAATTCTGACACACTTTTCACTGTGTTCTTTTTTTAGGGGTATGAAATAAGAAACTTAATAAAACACACGCATTTATAAAATATGTCAAAACGTCCTTAAAATGGTCTGCTATAAGCCTTGTGTGAAGAAAGCGTTGACAGTCGAATTCAAAAATACACAAAGCACTAAAATGAACTATAATATTTTGGTCTCTTTTTTTTTTATCAGGGTCATAATTTTATTATAGCGACATTATTAAATTTATTCTTGGACATAAGATTAGACTCTTGCAGCACAGACAGCCATGGAAAAGAGGGTGATTAATAAATACATATTGAACATAACACTAGAAGCCCCAGCAATACGACACCTGGATGTCTGATATCTGAAATTAGAGAAACATTCTTTCTTGTTCACAACGACCTATACTAATAAGACAAAAATAAAAAAATCACTTCTGTCATGGCCACATTAAAAAAAAAATGGCTAGGACGACACGGTTGGCATATGCATTTGAATAACAATGCCGCATTTCTTTAATAAATACGAATCTTGATCTTTTTTAAAAGGTGGTGTAGTAGTCAGAAGGATAATGCTCTGTTATTGCTGGCAATATGTGTGGCGAGTTGACGATTTTGAGAATATTCTTTATTACAATGTTAAAGTTTTAAAAATAATTTACAAAATGTTCTTACCTGTTTGGTTCACCGTTCATGAATTTCTTGTATTCCTCTTCCATCTTTTGACCATCATAATACCAGGCGAGATCATTAATTGTATATTCATAGCCTTGTCTACATTCACATTTATATCCACCTTGCCTAAAACCCACACCCTCTAATGCATAACACTGGAATCAAAATAGATTTACATTTAGTCTAACAGTAACTTTTTGATTCGAACAATCATTATCATAGATAAATTTGACAAAGCGTTTTTATGAACAGAACGTCTGCAATCTAATTTAAGCTTTAATTTAGATCAAAATTAATGTTTGAAATGGGTCCATCAGACTCATTATTATACCGACGAATAATGTGTCGAAATCTCTACATTAAATCTTCGTTTAGAAATATTAAGCGAAGTCAGTTTGTTTACTAATTTTAGATACGGAAATCAGTAAAAATTCACATTTGCATAACTACTTTAAAAATCAAGTCAACACACCAAATATAATTGAATAGCCACTTCAATTTTTACCCAAATCAGAGAGTTTTGCCAATCTCAAACTTCTGAAATTCGAACGTATTTTAATCTGATCTTAGAATCTATTGGCTGCAAAGCAGTTATGAATTGCCAAAATACATATGTACATGTATTTCTAATCATTTGAATATAACTTGGCGAGATTAAAGCTTGTCGACATAATTCAATAAACTAAATCAAACCATTAGGATTAACATCAACGTAGACATGATTACAAAGACTGCTTTAATAAACATAGGTGTAGGCCTATATTCATATAAACGATCCATCCATTAAACAGACTATTTATGCATGCAATTTATAATAAAGCTACAGGGAAAAACATTATAACCTGAAAAAACTTAAGAGCAGTTTGTCCCTACTTTCGTAATATGAGAAACTGGGTATCAAGATTTAAGATAATCATGTCGGCCATCTAATGATTTTTCCGATGATGTTGTTATAATTCTTGCAATCCTTATTTGCCACCAGGTAATAATCACTGGTGTTTATCACGTGATTATTCCGCCAGTGCCAAGTAAGGACTGGGAACGGATGGTAAAGATGGAATGAATTGTCCCAACAGAAAACACCACCACTGCTGATTCCACAAACGCGTCCAGCAATGTTATAGCGGTAGGCATATACTGTCAACAAATTTATTCATCAACTATGTTGTCAGGCATAGTTTATCTGTACTCATGCCCATCTTCTAACCGTAACTACAGTTTATATTCTTTCTGTGGCAGTTAATATTTAAAGTAGGTTTCTGTACAACGTGTCTATTCATGTCTGGGCATGATTATCACAAGCTGTGCACACTTTATGGTCCAAAACCAAATGTTTTACTATTCCGATTATGAAACGATGTGTATCACACCAAAAAAGCTATAAAGTGAAACGGAACATTGATCTCGGCATTATATAGCCACCTAATCATCCGCGACATATTGTTAAAATCTTCCAATTCACTGATCACAAAGCGTCACCAAAATGTGTTTGGTCATATTCACATCATTAGCGATACAACTTCGTTAAAATGATATCCCCCAAATCCCGTTTGATAATTATCTACCAAATAAGAAAGAACAGACACGACAAAGGATTCTTTTAGAAACCTCGAATTAACCTGAAACTAAAGTGCAAACGCAAGCAAAAATATGTTTCTATAAAATTTGACATTGACATTTTCAGTTGTGTTGAGCATAGTATACTACTCAACGACTCCCATTAATAAATTTACTAAAGGCCTATAATTATAGACACCTAGTTTTACGAATTTTCCGAATATTCACAATCATCAGACTGAACCATATGAACTGAGAAAGCCAATCATCGGCGAAGATGGGATTACTGAGAAGTTGAGAACCCATAGACTTACATGTGATGTATAATTATATATTTTATCTTCCCAACAAAGTCCATATGTAGCGACAGATTGTTCAGTAAAAATACAATCGTGATTACCAGATTTTTCAGTAACAATGCAACCGGGATTACCAAACTCAATAATATGATCGTATATTGTGTCAGCTGTGATTTGGCAAGATTTTTCTTAGATAAGATTAAATTGAGCAAAAATAGAATAATATGGACCCAGCCGCCGAGATGATTCTCATTATACTGTATGAAGAATATCTGTATAAAAATAAGTGGTATATGACGGTGGTTGGAGGCGCAGAGGTCTGGACATCGTCTACTAGTTCGGATGGGACGAGATTACGAGATCCTGCGAAAGAACCTTTGGAAGATGGAATTCGAACTAGAGAATGGGATAACGCCGCTGTCCGGGCAAAAATTTATCTCATGCTTGGCGTATGCTCGGCTTCAGTATCCCGGTTGGAGCAGAACAATAGAAAGTTAAACACCCCCATTTCATTTTCTATATATCATTGGTCGTTAGGGTGCAACTGACGTTTTGACAACTGCAGTTTTAGACATAAAAACGGTGGTCTGGAACGATTATAAAGCGAGTTTTAACATGAAGAAATGTTGGGATATTGATCTACTAGTACATGTGGTTAGAGAAATGTGATGCAAAACTAATCAATAAATTTACTTACATATTGCGATTCGTAATGACATTTGGCTGTGTTTTTAAAAGCATTTGGTAAGTGGAATTCACCTGGACATTGGTTGATATCTAGATTAGTTAATTTAACCTCTGTTGTGACAACACCTCTATTATAATAAAGAAAATAATTATTTTAGAAGATATATATTAAACACATAGTAGTACATGTAATATACCGTCATAGAAAAGTAGTGATTTCATACTCAACAAATACTTGAAATGTTCTTTTCCAAAAGGGGACATATCTATCGGAAATTCAAAATTCATTATGAAAACATTTTTTTAAAAAGAGATTAATTATCATCATACAATTAATCGATTATATTTGTTTTAAAACGTTCAATTATCATTTGTATACATATCT
This sequence comes from Patella vulgata, assembly GCF_932274485.2. Taxonomy (NCBI): domain Eukaryota; kingdom Metazoa; phylum Mollusca; class Gastropoda; family Patellidae; genus Patella; species Patella vulgata. The sequence goes on from NC_065880.2 coordinate 48,305,386, forward strand.
ACACATACTTGAATTCTATTTTTGTTTTTAAGCTGTTTTTTCCAAAGAAAGGAACAACGTATGTTGCAACCCAATCATCGACCCTTCCGTCACATTTAAATTGTGGTCTTAACCATTCGCCATCTTCATAATCTGGTGCTCGATAGGTGATTGGGTAATACTCAAATCGAATCAAACTAGTTCCTTCCCTATTTGAACGGATCATGGGCTTAGCAGTATGTTTCTTCAAACCACTGACGTTGGTAGCCCATCTCGCTTTCATATTTCTGAACCAAGGTTTATCCACATAATAATTTGAAAACCCAGCAAAATCAATGGCTTTAAAGTTATCGAGACCGTCGTTTTGAACTTGCTGTCGCCAAGCGTATGGTCCAAAAAACTCTCTGGTGATACCATCAATAAACCGCGGATCTGTGTTGTTAATCGGTGGTGACATTCTAAATTGATATCTATCAAAATATACACCACTGCCTAGAATCTTATGATCACTCATGACGTTAGCCACGACCTCCGCAAAGATCTGGGTCTCGTTCAATCTTCGATCACCTTTCAAATCTCCAAATTCTTCATACTCGTCAATGTTCTGAAGAAAGTTGCTGAGAAAATGTGCCAAACGAAGAGCAACCCGTCCTTGGCTAAGGAATTGGGTTTCAACACCGTAACCGGCATCGCCCGTAAGATAGAGGTCATTTTCTAGCAAGTTGTGGCAGTTGCCTTTATTTGTCTGATGTATTCGCTCCAATATGTTTTGCATTCTAGACAGGGATTCTGGTTCAATGGCGTCTCTCTTTTGGCGTTTGGTATGCCGTTTGGCCACATATTTAACCTTAGGTGCGCGTTTTACCCTATCCTTGTCTTCTTTAAGATGCTTAAGGGATGAAATCAGATGCCGCTTCTGTCTTTTGTTCAGACGTGGACTTAAATTGGACGGCAGACTTGCCAAGAAATGCTTTGTACGACTATATATAGACCTTTTCTTTCGTTCTACAAATTCTGGTTCGACAATTGAATAAACTTGTCGCTCTGAAATGAAAAAAACCCAAGTATTTTAATATTTTGAAAGCATTTAGGAATTGTTTACATGTATCTAAAAAAGGAAAAACCAAACAGAAATAACAACAGAGTGCGTGCCAAAGTTTCTTACCCTCAACGACTAAACAGTCAAATCCAACTTCGTATTCTTCCCGTGTAGCCTCTTCAATCTCAATACCAAGGAATGGTCCGTCATGGTACCATGGATAATAATGACCAGGTTGACAAACACACTGATATCCACCTCTTCTAAAACCATACCCAAACAATGGTTCACACTGTTTGAAATAAAAGGGGGGATAATTAACACTAATGATGATGATATGATGATGATGATATGATGATGATGATGATGATATATATTCGGGTACAAAGTATAATATCATCTACAGTCTTCGACATTGCAACCATGACTTATTGGTCAATGTAAATCAACATGTTGTTATCTTACTGACAAGATAGGCTTCTAATATTCCAATATTTAAGACAAATGAAAATCTTAAAATTGGCACAGGAATCGCGTGCCAGAATGCTTTCGAGCGCCAATTGTAATGAAGCTACTCGATGAACGAGGCTAAGCATATCCCACAAGAGAATACTACCGGTGTAGACTCCAAAACCAGACACCAAAGACTGTCATTCAATTTGGACTAAAGATTTTAAATTTATTTCTTTACCATGGTTGTTGCTTTACATCTTGCTGTTCCCGCAAATATATTTGGTAAAGGGTTTCCTTGTGATGCTGGACACTGATTCATATCAATTCTTTCAAACTCAATATCCATTGACGATACAGCCACAAACCTAAAATTCAATAAAATAAAATTAATAAAATTTAAGTTTTATAGAAGCAAACTAACATATCAAAAATTTGTTGTCAGGACCACTATAAACCACGCCGAAAAATCCAGAGGAATGATGATAAGCAAACTTATCACTTACACAGCCATATATACCTTGACAAACTATACAGATAATAATGGTGGGCAGGTACCCATTATTAAAGGGGAAGACCAACGATTTTCAACAAGGTTTCCATAAATCTTATATATATATATTGATAAATAATCTCCTCTGTAACACAATCAAAAACGTTTTTGTAAGCGAGAAATCAATTTTAAAACCGGAAGTGATGTAGTTGGTTCAACACGGTCACTGTGGTACCTATACTAACTATCCAGGTTGGGCATAAGATTGCTACTGTAGCGTGTTGAACCAACTACGTCATTTCCGGGTTTAATAATTAATTTCTCTCTTACAAAAACATTTTTGCTTGTTTTACAGAGAGGATTATTTATCAATATACATGTATATTTAATATTCACAGGCTTTAAGTAGGCCTTTTTTATGAAATAGTTCAGTTTGTGGATTTCAATGTAAAACAAATAAAATGAAAACATTGCCCTGGCTATCTAGAACGTAAGTTGATTTAAGTTGATCTGAAAGAAGGTCAAGAATAATAATAGTGAGCCTCTTTATTCAGCTTGCCACCATACCATGACTACATGAGAATATTAGGGAGACAAAAACCGTGAGAAAACCTCAACAAAGACTAGGTTTATTCCTTTTTAAAAAAGACGGCAACCCAACACAATTGATATCTTTACGGTTGCCTGACTTCATATATGAACAATAGTACTTCACTTCAATGTAAGATTAGCCGAAACTATCAAATGACTAGCTTGTCAAATAGGTCGTAAAATTCAGTATATAAAAATATAACAAGGATAAAAAAAAACTCATTTTCGATTTTACCCCAGAACTACACGATCTTTATTTCTCAAAAATTTACTTTCCATGCAATATAAATTTAAATTGTCTTTGGTGTCTTGTTTCAGAATGAATTTTTGGTCCATTTGTCTAAGCGGTAACTTTTGTGTTTGATGGACAATTTAGTACAAATATATTTGATAAATAACGATTAACAGATATGAGGTTTTAATGTTCGGGCGATATATGATATCAATAATATGTGGTGGAGACCGTACTTGTATGTAGTTACATGTAGTTATATAGATGTTAATCCATTTTTGGGCCATGAATATGTTAACCGTTTAGGCAGTTTCGTCTGAATTCGGCATTTTCCACAAACAAATTATATATTTTGACGTATTATTCATAAGAAAGCCAGTATTATATATAGCGAACAAATATTCTGCGTAACAGGTAGTTTCTTGACAAAGTTAATATTAAAGGCACATAACTCTTCACGGTACCTTGTAAAATAAAAATAAAACTTTAGTACAGAACCGGTTTACCGAATGACATTTGCACTGGTTGGATAACGTATTGTTTGTATGAATATATACAGAAAACAGTTACAGATATTATATTTTATAAAATTCACAGTTACAGGCATTACATAAAATCGTGGATGTGGAATTTTTAGTTAGCGAAGTAGATCTTCAGGCTTCATATTTATAACATTATGTAATAGTGATCAAATTCCATGGCTTCTCTTCTATTGATGAAAAGAAAACTAGGTGCATCTGTGAAATCATTTAATGTACATATACATTAAGAATTGTCTTCTTATACGTACTTTTGTTTGTAGACAGCCTGGTCTACAAACAAAATGCAGTTTGGCTTTACAGGGCCGTTGGAACCGGAGAGGATGTGGCAAGCCCCGGGACGCCATTTTTCGCGACGCTGCCCCTTCCCCCCCCCCCCCACACACCCCTCTCAATTATTGCAGCAGAGCTGAGAGTATGGATTAAGAAAATATTGGTCGTCAAATTCTTAAATAGGTCCACAAGAAAGAAGAGCCATAATCAGTTTGAATGGAAACTGTCAAAACTGGTAGTTAACAGGATAGATAATATGCAAATGTGAGATTTTTTGTATGTACATTACATGTATCGATCACATTGGTTTTTTCTACATACGTATTTCTTTCTCAGCTTAGTTGTTTCTCTAAATTTCAAAGTACATGTATAGTGCCTATAGTAGTATAAATAAAAATAATTTTCAAAATATTACCTGGCCCTTCTTAGATGTAGCCAGATGGAATATCTGGGCATATATTCTACAACTGGAGATGTGGCACTGACGATCCATTTATTAGAACGGTCACAATCAAAGTAAGGTTGGGTAAATCTGACCGGTAGGTATTCTTCACGATCTTGTTGTCCAGGTTGAGGTGGGCCAAAAAATGTGTTATCTTCAAATTCATTCTTGACGAATACACCAGTCGCATTGGAGTACTTTATCCCAACAGAATACGTAAACTTACGTAAAGAGTCGTCTTCCCCAGTGATATCAGGCATCCAAGGTGAATACCACGGATTATATTTATAATTAGGACTTGTATAATTATACATTCGTCCAGCACCATAGTCATGAATGTCTACCGTATTATTTGTTGGTTCTCGTAACCAGTTCGTAGCTTCATTGTAATCGTCTGCCCGCCATGCTCTTGGTCCAAATAAGGGGAGAGTGGTGTTGAATTTAAAGGTTCTATACCAATTTGGATAACTACAATCGTTGTCAAAATATAGCGACGAACCGTTGATAAAACCAGGATTTGCGGAAACATCTGCAGCAGCGGACATATAAATATAACTTAAACCTGGTTGGGTTTCAAAATCCCAGGTTTGATTGAGTTTTTGATATATAAAACTGTAATAAAAGGCACGGTTGAGAGCCATGTTATGAAGATGTAGTAAGTTCGTTCTATTTCTATAAAAAATAGTACTCTTCAATTTATTATAACGTGGAATCTGAGCAACACTTGATGCTGGTAATCGAAGCTGATCCCGAGATTTTGATCGACAATTTTGGGCAGTCACCGCTGAAAATTGACTATTTATATAATCAAAAGCGTCCGGTGCCATCCAGTCCAGTGGGGCTGTTGCCACAAATGAGATCACAGCCGCATTGGCAATCAAAAACAACACCCCGTACTTATCCAACATTTTGCCGATTATGTTTTACCTTTAGTCCATGATCCGATTGTCAAAATAAACACAAATACCTCCAATATCCACCGAGATCGTTGTATACCTGTATTCAAAATGGCGGTCTTGGCCTCACCTTTTCAAATAAGGGACGCTGTGTTGTTTCGAGGTCACGCTAAGTCGCAGGTATACCTGTCGTTTAATTAGGTCAACCAGTTACGCCTCAATAATTCAACGCAATGGTCTACTTCAATTAAATATAAAACAGAAATTGAGCGTGATTCGATCGCTTCGTTGATGATTTCCTTTCCGTTTATTTACCAACAGAGATCAAAGGGAAATAAGATTACAGGTAAAATTTATTGGACAAGTAAAGTAGGTTTAATTACCGCGTTTTCCACAAGGTGGCGCTCATGGGATATGTGTCATTAGACATTATGAGATGACTCAAGGTATATTATATGATACATAATTTAGGATTTGCACCTGAATAACACATGCATCGAGTTAACGTCCCACCTTTACTTTATGCAAAAGCAACCCGAGAAAACAGTTTATAATTTTTGATAAAATTGTGTTGTGCAAGATATTAAAGTTTCTGACAATATAGAAAAACATATACGTAAAAGTCCTGGTCCAATATGACTAAATAAGATAGGAATTTGGATGACGGGTCAGGCTATTTATAACTTTTTATAAGATAAATTCTGTACAACTATATAGATAAAAGCCAGTAAACAATGACTAATAGTTTTCACTATGCGGATTACAAAACAGAAATTGTCCCTTCTCTAAAACTACAAATCAGACGATTTTTATATAGCCAAAATTGTATTTATTTACTTCCTAGTAACATATATATTTTAAAAATACAATATATGAAAAATAAAAATTATATAGAAATCGACATCTTTAAAAATGCATATAAATTTTGAATCAGGTCATTCTCCAAAATTTAAATTAACTTTTTATGGTTTGGTCTGGTGTATAATATACGGAAGCGTATAGGGGTCATGCAAAATTGTGAAGAAGGTCTTGAGATCCCGCGGTCCTGTGATACTTTCTCGAAATCCCGTGATCACTTGGTAATTTTCTCGACATCTCAATTTAATGTTCTCGAAATCTCCTGATGATTTTCCTGAGATATTGACATCCTGTGTAAATTTTCTCGAGAATTCGAGTTAATGTTCTCGAGATATTGACATCCTGTGTAAATTTCTCGATATCTCGAGTTAATATGAAACGTTAATATAGTGTCTCCACGTTGGGAAGCATCTATCGGCTCAATACTTAGCACCAACTTTGATAAAAAAAAAAATACACTAGCATTTGTTACAAAGGAAAACTGCTAACTATTGAAAAAATAAACGGACATTCGATAGGGTTCATCCATTGTCTTATGGTCCTAATGCTTTACACTAAATTTGAAAAATGATTAAAATTGATAGGGTTCATCGTTTTATGGCCCCAATGCTTCATACGAAAACCAAAACCTTACTGCATTAGCTTTGGATGTGTGAAGCTTTGAATTACAGAGTTGCTTGTTAAATTATTTCAATTTAATGTACGGGCGACATTTTATTGAAAATGTCACAATGTGCATGGTTTTCAGGTCATATTTCTTTTAGAATAAAGCTAGACACATGGTTTATTGTCTTGTGGTCCAATTGCTTCGCGGTGGATTTTAAAACAAAAATCTTGAAAAACTCTCGCGTTTATCAGACGGGAAAATATGAATAACGCCATAACGAAAAGTCTGGGAGCGCTGCAAATCAATAAGGTTCATTCTCTAGTTGCAACAATCCCTCCGGAAATCTATAGGGTCCTTCTACTCATGATACCAATGCTTCAAAAGAAATTGGAAAGATAGCCACGCAATGAGTGGAAAGACGACCACGCAGCATCTATGCCCCAACAGCAGATTATCGGAAAGGAAAACTAGGATGTTCAATAAATTGAAAAAGGATCTAGCATTCTTCAAGAAATCTGATCTTTATCTGTTCACGTTTTCTGTGACAGCAAACCTTATATTTTTGAAATTCAACAGGGGTCATCTTTGTCGTGGAACACTGAATATCGAAAATTTCATGACCCATCGATATTCAGCACTCAGTTACCTTCTGTTCCTTAATATGTCCCACCCGCTTCTCACGAAAGCCTTGTCAATGTCATAGAAGCTTCACTTTTTAAATTTTCTGTGAAGCATTGGGTCATAAACTCTATTGTTATTCAGCGCTTAGCGATCTTCCGTTCCGGAGTTACTCTTTATTCTTTGAAAAACTTGTTAACTCAATACAGACTTATGTTTCAACGGATTTTCGATATTCAGTGTTCCGAGACAAGGATAACCCCTGTTGCAGTTCAGAAATGTAAGGTTTTCTGTCATAGAGATATAACAAGCACGTGAAGACGGTAGAGATTTGATTCCCTGAAGGAGGCTACATCCTTATATTATTCAATTATTCAACATCCAAGTTTTCCTTTCGGATAATCTGCTGTTGAGACAGATGTTTCGTGGGTTTATTTCCACACATTGCGTGGCCATCTTTAAAATTTCTTTTGAAGCATTGGTGTCATGAGCCGTATTTATTTTCGGCGTTCCGTGGAATTTATCCTTGTGAACGGATAGAACCTACATTTTTGGAAGGATTGTTGCCACTAGAGAATCCCTAACTTTTCGTTGTGGCGTTTTTCCTTTTTTCCCGTAAACCTTGTGAACGCAATAGAGCCTAGAGCTTAGATTTTTGTATTAAAATCTGCCGCGAAACATTTGGGCTACAAGACAATAAACCCTGTGTCTAGTTCTATTCTAAAAGAAATATGGCCTGAAAACCATACAAAAAATGACATTTTCAATAAGACGTCGCCCCATATTTGAAAAATAATTATGGATATAGAGGATAACTCTGGAACAGAAATACTGAAAATCGGAAGGCCCCAGTGCTTCATACCACATTTGAAAACCCAAATCAGTTAAAAATTGTAGCATCTATTGCTTTAACAAGGTTTTCGGAAAAGGGCGGTAACTCCAGAACGATGTACGGCGCTGAAAATCAATAGTGGTCGTCCTCTCGTGACCCCAATGCTTCACACCAAATTTGAAACAAATCCGTTAAAAACTACAGGCTCTATCGTGCTATTGAGGTTTTCGGTAAAGGAGTGTGTGTGTGTGGGGGGGGGGATAAACTACGAAACGACAGGTCGCTGAGAATACGTTAAAAACTACGCGCACACATAAAAATATTCGAGATCTCGAGAAAATTTACACAGGATGGCAAGATCCGCCCTGGGGCTTGAGTATATAAGGCTAGGAATTTATCAATTGTTTTCTCATCAGTAGGTTTATAAAGTTCCAAAACATTACAAGTTTCCATGGCAGAGTCAGTAACTCTGTAAATAATCATCGCGTTACTCTGAATTTCGACTGGGTCCCTGTCTCCGAGTAACAAAGCAATTCCATGAAATTGAACAAAACATCGCGCCAAAAAACAACCTATAGAGTGTTTACAAGGTTTCCGTGGTATGGATAGTAACTTTGCAGTAAATACTTACCCCGCTCTTAATTTCAATAGGATTCCTTTTCAGGACAGTTCGCAGCAAGTTTTTTTTTAAAAAAAAGATCCCCAAAGCATCTATTAAGTTCTGGCACAAAAATCCGAGGAAATTAGAAAATATATCTCCTAAACCCCGAGCGTTTACAAGGTTTCAGTGAGAGGTCCAGTAACTAACTGTGAAAAGCCGTTTTGCGACTCTAACTCTCAATAGCCCCCCCCCCCACCCACGCGCAGGACGAACATCTTAGCACATTTTAGGCAGAACACTTAAACATATTTATTTATGCGGTGTTTTCGTGGGATAAGAAAAAAGTAATGTTTCAGTAGGCCTATGTCTGTATGGGGAAATCACATACGAAAATCACTTTACAGTCTATAGGGAGTAAAAGAAAATCGAAATGGCAATTGGATTATTCAAGAAAATATTATATGGCCAAATAATGGCATGGATTTAACAGTAAACCAATGGGAAAGGTGTGCGAAATAGCTTTATTTAACGTCCGCTCCCACCGAGGTAATAACGCAGACAATGGGAAAGGGATTACTTTAGGCATAAGGCTGAAACATATATAAGCGGTGTTTTCGTGGGAAAAGAAAGTACTATAGACACACACGAAAATGATGTTACAACCTATAGAAAATCGAAATGGTCATCAGAATATTCAAGAAAATGTAATAATAATCAGTGAAGGAATGACGTGGCATGGATCTAACAGTGGAACAGATTACTAATCCCAAGAATAGTTGTCCTCCCGACTCCCGCAGTTAACACTAATGAATGTTGGATTGCGAAATGAGAGATCGGTCTGAGTCCTGATAATGGTTAAAGTGAGGGAACTCTATTCAAGATGTCGTAATTGTACGTCTAACAAAAATAAATCTAGGCCTAAAGCATTTTAGTGACGAATAATTGATAATTTGAAAAGAGAAAGCAAACCTGTGATATGCAATACAATATGATAAGATAATTAACGACAACTGTTATTGGTGCCAACGTGACTTTTCCTACCTCAAATGTGAAAGAGTTTAATTTTTTTTTTACAGATTCATGAAGAAAAAAACAACCTGAAATCAAATGAAATGGGATTGAATGTCCAGTTTGTCTGCACCAACTTGGAATCGTGATGTGGCTTGAGTGAGATTTAGGGTGAACTAAGAGACCACTGCTTGTTACAGAAACGTACGGTCACGCAAGATATAATAATATGTAACAGGCATTGCCTGAGTAGAGCGAAGCTGATTATAATTGTCAAATATAAAACCTTCATAATTAATTTTCTCAAGTGATACAAAAAATGTTAAATAATTTAGTTTTTCCAAATTGATTTTCATTTAGATCTAAATTGTATACATTAATTTTGTTTTTTAAAAAAGAACAAAAAATTGTGAGAATTATTTTCATTGACGTCAAAAATATGTGACGTCATTGATTAGACGCGTCATAGAAATAGTTCTATGATGAGGCGCGTAATCTCGCTTGGGCGAGATTTGGTAAGTTGACATGCGCATTGCCTGTTTTGCCCAGTGTATCCGGTTCCGGTCTGAATTTATTTTTAATCAACAGTCTGTGGGTGACAATTTCAGTTACGCTCCTGTGTTACCGGAAAAGAGCTTTGCTCAAGCACCGCGCTTCTCGCGATGCTGTAGAGCTTTGCTCTATATTATAATTAAGATTTGATTGATACATCATCATTACAATTTTTTACATGTTCTATTCTATGTTTATTTTCTGTTTTCTTTCAATTAATGGGTGTGTAGGCTATATTTCATTGCTACAATCAATTTTAATAACACCCTTGAATCATTCTATCGACACGTACAGTAGTTCAGCTCTGAACATAGGTCTCATTACACTCGCACTGTACATTCAGGAACCGCCCTATTGAATCCTTGTCTAAAAACTATTTTACTGGGCAAGTTAGGTAAATTTGTGCGTTACCCTATATTTAGATTTTAACAGCATGTTGTGTCATGCATACTGACTCTAGCGAGGTAAGCAAGGTCTTATTTTCTCACTAAAATGTTCCTTTACATTGTACAGGCGTTCACAGGGACTGACACACGTCTGTTTAGCAGTAAAAAGTTGACCAGTAAAATTGACTGGGGTTCGAAAGTTTTTCAACAAGGATTAAATAGGGAAGTTGCTGAACATACAGGGAGTGTGTAAGGAGACTTACATTCAGAGCTGAACCACACATACAGTAGCTTACAATGTATTATTTACATATTTAGTTGCCGTTCGATGATAACTGGTCCCCCTTCAGGCCCTTGACAGCCTTGAGCTTGAAGCACACGGCTCAGTCCAGCTCAATTCCCGTTGCCATGGACCTTATAATACATTCCATCACACCTTATAAGGTCTATGCCATCGCCTCTTTCACCTGCAGCTCACATATTATTGGTACCAGGATCTACCAAGCATCAGTGTTTCACCATTCCTCATACAGATTACATACTTTTAGTAATTCAGAATATTGATACTTTTATCAAAATTAGAAAAATTAAAGATTAAAGATACATTATGTAAGAGTTAAATCTGCCTAGCAGGTCTTTTGTCTAGCTTCAAATCTTATATAAATGGTTATTTAGACAACTGGGGATCACAGTGGGTAAGATGCTGGCTCGCTAGCCTGGAGGTCGGGTGTTCGATCCCTGTATTGGCCGAGAAAGATCATCCTGATTTTCCGGCATGGTTCCCCTTATCAGTGATGCAGGAAGGAGGGCCTGACAAGGACAGTCATCTAGTTGTTCGGATGGCACGAAAAACCGAGGTCCCGCATACATATTGGCGTGCATGTAAAAGATCCCTTGACAGTTGGAATTCGATATAAGAGTAGGCCATAGTGCCGCTGTCAGGGCAAAATTTCCCTCATAGCACACTGTATGGTGTATGCCTGTCTTCATTAGCCCAGTTCGGAGCAGAGCAGTAGGAAGTTAAACCCCATTTCATTTCATTCCATTTCATTTATTTAGACAACTATTCACATGCCAAGCCCATAGTCAACTCTCTAGACCATTGGAAGGCCAAGATTTAAATGGATTTGAACACCCACAAGATTTAAAAATTTAACGATAAAATTGATAATAGAGACTTGCTCTGGGTCGTGAAGTACCGTTGCTACGATAATAAACAATCTATCATTATAACTTCGTCCAGAATTAAGTAATTTGAATGAAATTTTCAATACATGTATATTCATTTTTCATAAATTATTTTGGAACAGTTATCTAAATCTTACATAGTGCATATTTAAAGATTTATTGATACCATAATAAAAGCTTATTGATTGTAGGTAAATATTTTAAAAAAGGAAATTGAGAGAAAGGAAGACAGAATGGTTTTAATCTAATCATTATGAGTGAATCTCTACCAGCTATAAATATTGACCAGTTGACCAGTGCTGTAAATGCTGTGGTCAATCTTAAAAATGTTGAACCACCTAGTTCCTGTGGTGTTAAACCAGTGCGATCTATAGCACCACATACAACATCATCTACATCATATACACATAATACATCTTCAATCATTTCTTCAAACAGTAAGTAAATAGATTTTAGTATCTTTGACATTGTGTCATTGATTATATTAAAATAAAATAAGTTTAATTATGTTGGCTTCATATCTATGTTTTGTTGACATTCAATATACTTTTATTCAGATTGTATTACTTTAATACTACTATTTATATGTATGTTTTTGTCTTTTCATTATTGTGTTCTATTTATATATATTTTTAGACCAAAACTTGAACTTGACTTCTGGAAATTTACCATTGATGGTATCAGTACAACTTACATCATCAAATGGAGGTATGGCACTTTACCACAGGTTCCTAAGTACACCATGTTCATTAGCCAGGAGCATAGGTGCTTTATTTGATTTAAACAATATTTTATTCAAATAAGATAAGTGTTGTATACATATACAATTCTGAAGGTAAGGATTCAAAAACAAGCCAAGGCTTATATTAATTCGTCTCCTTATATATTAAGTATACTACAAATACAACTGTGATATATACACTTCTCATACAAATACATTTAACGGTACAATATTTAATATTCACACTAATCGTGCATGCAAGTAATTTAACAGTTAGTGTCACTTACATTGCCTTACTATTTCATAATACGCTTGCCTTGCATCATGTTTTGTGGACGTCAGATGTATATTAACCGAAAAGTAATTAATTTAGATGGTATTTTACGATGGTTATTGTAGTCTTTTAGATAAATGTATAAATGTGTGGACTGTATTGAAAATGTGCGTATTTATTTGTAAGGTATTATTGCTATCACCATTGGTTAACGTTTGTAAGTTAATAAAAATATTTGGTAATGTATTTATAGTTTGGAATCTAACATTGGTAAATTTTGGACAATATAATAAATAATGTTCCGTATCCTCTATGTAGTGGCCACATGAACATGCTGGGTTGTCCGTTAAGTGCATGACGAATTTATGGTAGTTTAAGTTACTTTTATTGTGACGCAGTTTTGTATGGATTATTTGAGAAGAACGCTTTCCGGTGTAAAAATATTTAGGTACTAATTTATCATCATTGGTTAACTGTGCTTTAAAAAGTTTTATACTAGGGCATGCTTTCATATGCTCGGGTAAATTATTCCAGTCTTTTATTACGGACGGTAAAAAGGAGTTTTTATAAAATGTAGTATTAGCAAGAATATTTCTATATAGTTGTGAATTCCGCGTTTCGTAAGGGTTTACGTCCGAAGATTTGTGAGGAACTAGAATAGACAAGTAACCTGGAGTTATTTTATTCACCATTTTGTAAAATAAAATTAGTTTATGACGATATCGTCTAGTTTCAAGCGAAGTGAATCCGGATTCTTTATACAATAGATAATGAGATGTACCTCTCACTAATCCAGTAATTGTTCTAAGTGCATCAAGGTTTAAGTTTTCAAGTACAGTACTTTCGTGTTTAGTACAGTTATTCCAGATTACGTCACCGTAATCGAATAACGGTAGTATAAATGCTTTATATATTGTCTCAAGAGACCTTCTGTTTAAACGATATTTTAAACTTCTGAAACAATCTATAAATTTACTCACTTTAGTCACAATATAATTAATATGAGCAGTCCAATTACAATTACTACTTAAATAAACTCCCAGATGCTTGTGGTCTTTGATATCAGTTAGTGCTGTTCCATCAAAGTAAAGATCAATACGGGTAGGGTTTTGTTTTCTCGAGAATGTAATAGTTTTTGTTTTCTGCGGATTAAAGTTAATTTTCCAACTTTTCGACCAGTTACTTAGTTTCTTTAAGTCTTCATTTAGAAGGGATTGACATCCTATTGGATCATCGATTACCATGTATAGGGACGTGTCGTCCGCAAAAAGACGGATATTTGCATTTATTCCACGCGTAATATCGTTTACATAAATCAAAAATAGAAGAGGCCCGAGTACCGAGCCTTGTGGTACTCCAGACCTTATCATGAGGACATCAGAGCTTTGATTGCGGATTACAACTGACTGTTGACGGTTTTGTAAGTAATTTTCAATTAATTTAAGTAATTTTCCCCGAATACCAATAGAGTTTAATTTATAGATGAGACCCTTGTGCCAAACACGGTCGAATGCCTTACTAACATCACAGAATATGGACTTTACTTCTTTACCGTTATCAAGCGAACGACAAATTTGGTCATATAAGTCAACCAATTGGAAAATTGTAGAGTCATTACTTCTGAAACCAGATTGGAGCGGAGTCAAGATATCATGACTAATAAGAAAATTGTTAATATATTTAAAAATACATTTCTCAAAGATTTTACCTAAGGTTGATAATAGAGATATTGGTCTATAATTTTGAGGGTCATGTCTGTCACCATGCTTGTGGATCGGTACTACGCTGGCTTCTTTCCAACAGTTGGGAAAAGTGACGTTATCAATTAGGAAATTGAAAAGTTTGGTTAAGGGTCTGCATAAGCTTTTAGCACACGATTTTAATATCAAATTATTTATATTGTCAGGCCCGGGGGCCTTTTTAAGGCAGACTGAAGTTAATATATCATGCACTTCGGAAGAAGTCATCAATATGTATTCGATGGAGAAATCATTAAATGGTAATGTCGGCGGCTCATCGTCTATGTCGCTTAGTTGGTTGTTACTAACAAAGACATTATTTAAAATATTTGCCTTATCGTTCGTATCGTAAAATATCGTGTTATTAAAATGGAGAGGAGGTATTTCTTTGATCGAGTTACCTTGTTTAATGGAAATTGATTTGACAAGTCGCCACCAATTATTCTCACTGAAATTATTCTCTGAAATGTTTTGGTCAAGTTTATCATAGTATAATTGTTTCGATTTGCGAATTTCAGAAATAACAAAGTTGCGATACGATCTGAAATTTTCCCAAGATTCATACGTGTTATGACGTTTCGAGTGACGATGTATACGGTTTCTTTTGCGTATGATTTTCCTCAAATGACCATTCATCCACGGCGCATCACGAGGGCGTATTATCACGGTTTTGTGTGGGGTGTAATCTTCAATGGCTTTAATCAACACACCAGAAAAGGCATCGGTCAAATTATTAGAGGATTCGTCTATCTCAAAAATACTTTGCCAATTTAATGCTTCAAGGTGCCTATTCAATTCTTCAAAATCAATTTTAGAATATGACCATATAGTTCTAGTGTAGTTTTTCGGTTGGGGGTTATCAAAAGTAAGAAACACTTTAACCGGGCAGTGGTCGCTCAGGCTTGCTTCAAGAACATTTGTTGAGTAAACGAAATCGGGACAGCTAACTAAAACGAGATCCAGTAAAGTGGAAGAGTGGGGTGTGATTCGTGTTGGGTCTCTAACGAGTTGGGCTAAGTTAAAGCGTTTTATAATATCAAATAATCTGGATGGTGTATTTAACCTAAGGTTAACGTTAAAATCGCCTACAATAAGACAAGGTTTGTTTTCAGCTTTAGCTAGTGAGACAATATTTGCTATTCGGTCCCAGTAATCAATGGTGGAGCTAGGTTTCCTGTAAAAACAGCCAACGAGAACGGTTTTAATCTTAGTTTTGATCTCAACCCATACCGCTTCAAGATTTGGTATATGAAGATCAGGTCTAGGTTTGTAAAATAGAGAGCTTTTAACATAAATCCCCACCCCGCCAAATCCATCATCACGGTTACGTAGTACAGGTAAATGAAAACCATCTATGTTTAAGTTTTCTACTTTTGAGTCTTTACCTAACCATGTTTCGGAAAATGCCAAGATATCATTATCGGAAAATTCTGCTTGTATAAGATCAAGTTTCTGTGAGATACTACGTACATTTAAGTATAAGAGACTCAGATGTTTATCTGGTCCCGGATTGGGCTGTATGTTGCCACTAAGTAAAAGTAAGGTATAAATTATT
Source organism: Patella vulgata (assembly GCF_932274485.2). Taxonomy (NCBI): domain Eukaryota; kingdom Metazoa; phylum Mollusca; class Gastropoda; family Patellidae; genus Patella; species Patella vulgata. The sequence continues at coordinate 48,321,259 of NC_065880.2, forward strand.
AATGACAAAATAATCGTATTTTCAATACCGACGGAAGTAGGTATAATACATCTGACATTTTCATGAGCAAATATAACTGTAGTATGAAAGGCATGTAATACTTCTTCTGCCCATTTCTTCAATAAGGCTATTTCATTAGCGATTGTTTTGAAATGATGCTTTGTTTTAAACAAATGGGCGAAGAAGAAGCAATGTTAAATGTGACAACAGATATTAAGTAGCACGAAATTTTAGATGGAGAAATACAATAAAGTTGGTCAATTTTAAAACAATGCGTTGATGTTATATGTTGTGAAGTGCACATAATAAGGCATATTAGATTTATTTTGAAGGTAATTAACAAAATAACGGAAATGAACAGTAAAATCTTTTGAATAAGACAATAATTACTAAATATAAGAAGATAACTAATAGAGTAACATATGTACATATTTCCCAAGTATTCTCTTGGGTTTCTTATCAATCAACAGTAGGGTAACATGTGAAGTTTAAGGCTCGGAGCGATTATGGTGTATCCTACAAAACATATGCAGGGACCCCTATCTGAAAAACCACATTATGCTGTTTCAGTATATAGTTGCTGCTAAAGTTGTGTTTTAATAGATTATTTCATATACACGCTCTTAACAATAGGATCAATTCATCAACAATATGACGATAGTAGGGGCATGCAAGAAACCATAATGTTATATTTGCACTTTAAATAATTAATTATATTCAATATATTGGGCTGGTGTACTTTGTTTTTTGGAAGAGTGACTCTTTCGTCCAGGCCTAGTGAATTATAACAATATGTAATGATATAACTTTCGTTGACTTGACGATTTTATGTGCAAGTGCAAGACTAATCCATTGGTTTAAGGTGACAGTACTCACAGGCAATTCTAATAAAGAATAAAGTATAGATTGACATGTAACCCATGCCATTTAACCTATGACAATTAATTTCATACACGTGTATGTTTATAAACAAGGTTGTTTATTTTGATGATGGCCTAGTTAATTATAACAACACATGTTAAGAAAACATCTGCTGACCTATAACGATTGTCTATGCATGACTAATTCCGCAGTTAAAGTGGCAATACTACACACTATAACAACGAGTAAGGTTTAAATGACATACAACCTATGACAAGTTTGTACGAAGCATATTTAGAATTTTGTACAGATCACAATTTATATGTGGTATTCCCTAAAAAGTAATGATCCATACGTTGTACTAAAATATAGTTGCCAGCAGAATGTGCCACGGAAAAGTTGGTGGATTTCAAGGGACTGCATTTGTCGAAATTAATTTGTGTTTGTTTGATATATGGATACACTATTCCATTTCTTATTTCAACAAGAAAATTTTTTTTTTTTTAACCATTTAATGGTTATACATGGAATTCATTAATCGTCACTAGTATTATCGGCATCGGTGTTCATTGCTGCACCACGTTCAAAATTTTGTGCTTGAGGTCGTATAACCACTTTAAGCCGTGTTGTTTCTTTGAAATTATCAAGTTCTGTTTGAGATTTGATAACTTTGATGGAGTCGTCCCTTAATTTCAGGAATATTTTTATTTGATGATCACCTGAGTATGGAAGCTCAGATAAATGTGTAAAGTCTGATTAGAAATTTATCACAAGTGATACAAGCTTAGAATCGCTGAACACGGCGGAAAAATGCTCTGTTTCGCGGTGGAATCTTGGGGAATCGCTAGCGAAACATCAGTTAGCAAAATCACCACGAAATAGGGTGTTTCGAGATGTATTACAGTGTTTCACGGTGGAACACGGTGAATCGCTTAAGTGTCAATATCATCCCGATTTAAGCATGTTGACGAAAAATGTAAACTATTTCAGTTGAATACAAGGTATGTTAACCGTTGGCGAGGAAGCTAGGGTCGGATTTTGTTTTCTAACGCACTGTATATGCATAAAGTGGGGCCAAAATGTATGCAAACAATGAACAACTTACCAAATCCAAACTTAAAATTATATACGATGAGCTTTTCAACATTACTTCAATAGTTGCAGCTTCAGTTAATCTAAATCAACCATCCATACCGCACAGTGCCATACGTTTACATCATAAATCACTCCGCAATGCGCTTAACGATAAGTCACGTGGTCAGAAGCGCGCCAAAAAAGTGAGTTGTTGGGTTCGACACAGGGACTATATTCTTACGCTGTGTTACTTGGCGAAAAGTATTTAGCAAATCTTGACCGTCACCGGTATATGATAATAATGTATTATGATGCATTAAAACGATATGGGTGGGAGGGGGTACACAAAAGTGACAGCGCCATGTATTTGTTATTTTACAAATTATGTATATATATAATACTGTACATGTATTCAACCAAGGGATATTCTTACGGGATTTTGCGCAGCCGTAGAAAAATCTCCGCTGTAACCATATACATCTACTGTATGTCGCCCATTTCATTTTGTTGGAGGCGGATATTAAATAAAGCCATTTCACACACACAGACGTGTACATTACATGTACATGCACATGTCATATATTTATACAATGGCCACGAGTGTGTTAATTCTCACCTTCACCCCGTTATAATTTACTTATTTTGAGTACACTTTCTGAATGATTCCATTCTTTTGTACGTCCAACTTCCAAATTTTCCACTGCATATACATGTACCCTGTGTAACTGCAATCTATAACCTGCTATTTATACGTACAAAGTATCAAGTTCTTTGATTCTAATTACTCCAATTAATGTTATATAAAACAAACGCTAATACTTCTCAACCACCAAGCTAAGAGACAAAGGCTTTTGACAAATCTACAGGAAGCCATTTCATTCTTTAAATTTGACCCATTAAGGTTGTTAATACAATATAATCATCTTCTATAAGATACAATATTAATGTTAAGAAAGCTATTCACTATAAAAACATAGTCTGGCTCCCTAAGAAAACATCCCTTTCACTGTATTAAAGTGCTAATATCATTGACACAATCTTTATTATTTCATGTAAAAATTGCAGAGCTGGATAGCGTTGCACAGTGCTTTATTTATTAAATATTCTAGGGCTGGATCACGTTGCACGAACATAAAAACGTAGTCTCCCTTCCTAAGAAAATATCATTTTCCATTGTAATAAAGAGTAAATATATAATTAAACAAAGATTAAATAAAACTTGCAGGTCTGGATCACGTTGTATAGTGCTTTATTGTAATGGACTTTAATGTACATGTAATACTAAATTACATACTTAATTTGAACAAACAATTTGCATTAAACATTTTCCTGTATCATAAATCACCAGAGAAAGATATGTCTCGAGATCCTGCCAAATCTATAAAAGCCAATCGGTTAATGGAATCGCAATATGGGACTACATTGTTACGCTAATGTTCTTTGCAAATATGTTTTCTAAAGGTGTAACCATTATATTATATTAGAGTTTAACTATAGAATTAAATAAGCTCCGTTCAAGTCATCAGGTATGCGGAATTACCACGTCGCGTTTAATATATAATCTACATGTATAAATTTAGGGACTTATTTGATACAATGTATGTATTAAATTCATTTGCCAAGTGAACAAGTTTTATCCACATGGTGCATTACTCCTTGGATATAAACAGATGACGATTTCTTTAATTTCGGCAAAACAGAATAGGTAGTTTATGTGTTCATGTAGATCTTTTACTGATTATAATATATTCAAGCGTTTGATCAGTGGAATTTTTTCTAAGTTGCCCCCTTAATGAAGGAAAGTAGAACTTACAAATCTCGTAAATAAAGACATTCATGGCTATCGGAAAATAGAAAAAGTGTAATGCTTCATGAAAGTAATACACTTCCGATAAACTCGATGAAACATTAGCTATTTCCTAGCATGAGTAGTTTTGAGCCATCGATAAGTAGAGTAATACAGCAGTAAGAATATAGTCCCTATGTCGAACCCAACAACTCACTGTTTTGGAGCGTTTCTGACCACAAGTGATTTATGATGTGCTGTATGGATGGTTGATTAAGATTAACTGAAGCTGCGAGTAATGAAGTAATGTGTAAAAGCTCATCGTATATAATCCAAAATTTGGATTTGATAGCAGCCAATAATTAATGGAATTACATCTAAGTTATAGACGAAGATCAAATGATACGTTTAAAAAATTGTAAGTTGTTCACATTTTGGCCCAACGTAATGCATGTACATATGTACAGTGTGTTAGAAAAAAAAAATCTTAACCGATACAGAATGCCGGTAAAAGTTTTCCCAAGTTTACTTAACTCATTTTGTTATTATTCAAATCGGCCTGTACATTATACATGTACACGTTTTCACGGAAGCATGACTATATCACAACCCCTTCAATTTATTATAGACAATATTAGTTCGATCCTAGCTTCCTTGCTCAAGGTTAGCATACATGTACCTTGAATTCAACTTGTAGAACTTACAAATGCCGTAAAATAACCTTTACAGCCATCAGAAAATACAAATAAGTGAAGGGCCTTCAAGAAATCACAACACTACTGTTACTGTATAAAAGCCGGTGGGAAAAGCCAACGAAAGGCTCACAAATTCCTTGCGGGAAGCATGGCAAAACACGATGTATTCTTCTTAGCGAAACACGGTGAATTCTTAGTGAAACATGGTGGACTCCAAGCGAATCTTAGCGAAAAATTGCCGCGGAATCAAGCGAAATTTCACCGCTAGATCTAAGTCGGCGGGTCGCCGAGATTTCGGTCCAAAACATTTTGGACGAACTTAGTATAATTTGCATTGATTACCCATTTCCTTTAGAGTTAGGTTTGAAATACTCCTTCTTATGTATGGATGCTTAAACAATCCCTGTTTGTTATATTTGTCTGAGCTACTTGAAGTTTATTTTCCATAAATTAATGCTTTAACTATTTATCAGTGTAGAAGTTAACTATCCGTTCATAATTCATGTCTTATAGATGCAACAGGCACACCACTGTGTATACAGCAAGGAACTTCTAACTATTCCTGTAATAAGATGACATCACTACAAAATATACAGTCTACAACAGGTATAGAATGCCTATGTATTTTGTTCATGAAGTTGTAAGATCATCCCTATATGGATATTGGAGTGTGCTTTCTCAAAACCAGGTCTGTCATAAGGAAAACAATGTTGGAACAATTCATGGCTCAAGTTGAAAGAAATTAAAATGAGAATATCAGCTTCCTGCAGTCCCCTCTGAACAAGGTCTGTCAAGTAAATGACATCAATACAGCCATTTCGGAATTGATTAGCGGTTGATCAGCTTTAAAAATTCCAATTTGACTATGGTTTATCCGTAACCATGATTTGAAGATGTCTGAAGTGACGCAAAAAGTGGTGTGCACAGTTATGCTACGAATACCTTCAAATTTTATTTCAGTTGTATGAGTGAAAAGTTGCTGGTGTAAATTTGCTTTAGGTCTATAACAAGTTTGTCTTGATCATTCAGTCTTGTACGTACATCATTGTTGAATATTACAAATTTTAAATGCATGACGGCTAGTCATTGACATGTGGTTGAGGTTGAATACCACCTGGTCTTTGATTCTGAGGTTTAATTTACCTTTAAAAGCCTTTCAAAATAATTTATTGTAATTAAATTGTAAAACTGATTTTTATTTCAGCTACCATTCCTTTACCATTGATATCATTACAAGATACAGGTGTAAATAATACGTCATCACAGACGCTTGTTGATCTCCACAATATCCATCCTAGTAATCCTCTACCACCATTTACAACACAAACATTCTCTAGTCAGACAGAGTTATCCCACCATGATATTAATTGTAGTGAAACTAGTATTTCTGATAATACAGTCTGTTCTTATAATCAGTCTTCATGTTCTATAGGTCAACTAACATCACAAGAATTATTAACAATACCAACATCCTCGGTAGGCCTATATCAGGTAAGGTTTTTTTTTTTTCCTTTTTACAAAAATTATGTTTGTTATTAGTTAAAAGGACAATGTTGGTGTCAACCAATATTAAATATGTGATAGAACTGGTTAAACACATTCCATATATAATTTATAGTGAAAAAAAACTATACCAATTTACATTACAAACTGAGATTTTAAAAAATATTATAAAATTTGGATCCTGTATCTATAATCTTTCAGTTTTTTTTTACAAGATGCATATCTCATCTACAAGTCATTCTGTGTCAAACCAATCACAAGTAGACCCTTGTGGGGAATAGATTTAGATGAAATTTGGAATGATGTCATTACCAGGGATCTTAATCGACTGTTTTTTGTCGGCTTTAGCCGCTTGAAGTTCAATCAAGCCGATTGGTAAAACAATGAATCAGCCACTATGGTATCATAAATCAATCTACTTTCAGCTAAATTACAAAGGGTTAATTCTTACTTGTTAATTAAGTAGTCAATCAACTTGCTTGTCGGCTACAATAACAGTCATACCTTAGTCAACATAGGCCATGTAGTTCATAATCCGAGTAATTAGCACAAGTAACCGTAATTTTGATAATTGACCGGTAAAAAAAAAATAAAACAAGCTTGCTGTTTATTCAGTAAGTTGCCTTTGAATTCCAGGTGTACCGGTAGATATTAAAATAATAATTGGATCACAATTTAAAGGTTTGACTGATCAGTTGTTAGTTAAATAAATCTTAGTTGAATATAATCCTCGGATAAAACACCAAATACACCGAGAAACAGTCATTAATAATTAATATATTATGAAATTTCCAATGCCAAATTCCTGATGACACATGATATCGGTTGGAATCAAATCAGTAAACCAGCGATGCTAGTATTAGTTTTAAATAGTGTTTACCGTTATGATTTTTTGTTTTATACACATGCTGACAGAGGCTTATTTTTTTAAAATATTGTCGTTATTATCATTGAACGCTATACTATGACACAGTCGTATGGAATTTAATTTTAAAGCCATTTCAATTATGGTTGTCACATGATCACTGTGCTGTGTGTCTATCATGGACGAATGAATAAAAACATTTGCAAGCTACCTGATAGAAAAAATCCTACAAACTGTGTTATGAAGAAATACCACGGTGCCGTATCAGCTTATATCCAACGAAAAAAAAAACAAATACAGTAATTTATTTGGGAATACTGCCGACATGAATTTCAAGCCGGTACATGAATTAAATATGGAAAATTTTCCGAACGATGTACCTATTTGTGGTTATTTTTGTGCTAATTACATACAGTAGAATACAATATTCCTCATAACAAATTACCAAGAATTATTTTTGTTGAAGTCTGGTTATATTAAAGGGAATGGAAGCTTAAAATTTTAAAACACAGTTCCTACCTGGACCTCATTTGACCCAATTCTGGCCAGTTCGTTCCAAAATGAATTAAGAACCCTGGTCCTTAATATACCCAGGATTATTACTAATTAAAAATTTGGGTCAATGATAGTCATAAATGGTATCATTAGAAGGACCTTTGACACAGCAATATATTTGCGTAATATCAATTTGCGAAAATTATTAGATATTATGACCTTGGTTGGTTTGACACCGAATAATCCCTACTTTTTTATAATGCAAGTTATCTTAAATTATTTCTTATCTGCTCCTTTCTTCTAGATGAATTCAAGTTCAACAGCAAATCAGCATGTATTGCCAAATTTAATATTTTCCCCATCAGAAGTTAGTACAGCATCTCGTTTCTTTATGACTAGTCCTCTACCTATATTATCAGTTAGTGAGAAAGATACACCTATATCATCAACTAGTCATTATTCACCTAGACCACTTAGTGTAGCTTCTAATATCAGTGGAATTTCAGGTAAGAGGTACTGACCAGTACTTGATTGTGATTTTTCAATATTTAAAAGTCAAGAATTTGTTGAATTTAATTGTTTGAGTACTCAAAGTCAAAAGGCAAAACATACATGTAAGGACTTTAGCTCTCATATTCCCTGTGTCGTGTGATACTGCAAGCTGGGTTTAGTGTATATATATATGATCATATTCTAGATACCCTAGGATATGTAGATGATATGTGGATCATCAGCTGATTGTTTGAATCCTAAAATTATACCATTTTTTTGTTCGTACTTTTCACTGAGTTCAGTGATGACCTTTTGCTGCTTAGATAAAGTGGAGATAAGCAATTTGATTTCTTGATGCTTTTTGACACAATAACTTTGATTTAAATTGAGTCAGAGTGATGAAACTTGATGTATACAGTAAACCTCGCATAAGTCGGATTCGGCTAAAATCGTTTGGACCCTTTGACCCTGCATGTTTTTTATTCAAATGAGTATTATTTGCAATATTTTTAAAATTATGATATTTGGTTCCCATCAACAAATAGAATGAACCCATATCATCATACAGATACAACAAAATGGTTTCTAACATGTACGGTTGCAGAGAAATAGACGATTTTCCACAAGTTACTTTTCAAGGTTTTTGGTCTTTAAAAGTGTCATTTATTATTCGATTTTCATAAAATTTTCACCATATGATGTCTTCTTCCATTTATGATTTCATAGAACTAATTTAACATTTTCGGTATCACCGGAAGTAATGTCATTTTGGCAAAAACTGTATTTTAGCCTTCAAAACAGATATTTTATTCAAATGAATCTGATTTGTAATGGTTTTAAAATTGTGATATTTGATTCCAATCAACAAATAGTCACTTTTCAAGGTTTTTGGTCTATAAAAGTGGCAATTATTATTCAATTTACATAAACATTTCACCATGTGATGATGTCATTTCTGATTTCATAAAACTAGGGAGGGATTTGGCGCAATGGTTAGAGTGTAGGATTTGTAACCTAACGGTTGCAGGTTCGAGACCCGAATTGTGCGTCAAATTCTTGTGTCCTTGAATAAGACACTTCATCCCTGTATTCCAGTCTACCCAGCTGTAAATGGGTACCAGTAGGATAGTGTATGTATTACACAAAAAACTGTTGCGCTCCTTGAAGCAGCATATGTTGGAGCTCTTTCTAACATTTAAAAAAAGAGTTCAGGGGTAAAGGGAGGTAATCAGGCTTTACCTGTATCCTAGATACCGGGATAGTAATTGTTTCGCGCTTTGAGCATAAACTTAGTTTGTGGATATAGCGCATTATAAATATGCACATTATTATTAACTAACTTAACATTTTCATTATCACCGGAAGTAATGTAATTTTGTCAGGATCACTTACATGTATAAAATGAATTGATTGCTGGATTTGGTTGATTCTGTGTTCATTTTATTTCATGTGTGCAATGTTTATGTGGAAATCTGTTTAACGGTTTCATTGGTACCGGAAGTGACATAAGTTCAAGGGTAACTTGGCACCGGAAGTGACATAAGTTTAAGGGTAACGTGGCACTGGTGAAACCCGTCATTACTGCATCGCAGTTCTAGTTGATATTTATAATCAATACTTAATATTTCAGTGATCGATGCTTTGTTAAAACCGCAAGATAATGTACAGTTTTTAGCACCGCTACCACCATTATCTGTAGATAAACCAGTATCCATAGTTAAACCTGTTACAGATCTCTCTAAAAGACTTCCAGCATTACCCGCTTATTGTAAGTACCAGGGCCCTGTTTCACAAAATCTTAAATCACTAAAATAGATTTGAACCAAATTCTAAGTGGAATTTTAAATATTATGCATTTCATGAAGATCGATTGTAATATAAAATGGATTTGATAGATATTGCTTGCACCTGGACAGTGCCATTTAAAAAAAATACGCTTCAGGTCTAAAAACTGTTGACAGGTTGAACTAACGGTTACAATATCAATAGGCGAGTTTCATACGTACATGGTTATACAGTCGTAGAGAGATGAAATAAATTATTGGGATGAGTTTTTTGTGCTTTATTCAATTGGAAATATATCAGTGGATTGGCCTTGAACTTTCTGCTTTTGTGGCCTTGACATTTGATTTACTAGCACGCTTCAAGGGACTAACCCGAATTGAACATAGTCCCAAAAATAAAAGTTCGAGTACGTATTAAATTTAACCACTAAAATATAGAGGAATGGTGTATTTACCCTGTCTCAAAATTTCAGCTCAAAATATTGAGTCATTTGGACGTGAATGTCAAAACTGCTTATCTGGACATGTAACCCTTTTAAGATTTCAGGACAATTTTTTTGTGAATGCCCTGATAATCGATTAACATTCCTTTAAAGGTCTAAACAATGAATGACCCATGTGCTGTACTTGATAACGAAGGGTGAATTTTACCTTCACATTATTTTTATAGAATATAAGTGTGGTTTTATCCAGACATTTCATAATACAGCTTGGGACACCGGTCTCCATTTCCAGATGAAGACTGACGGATTTAAGTTGTTTGAAAACCTATCACATATATTAAGTTAGTTGCTCGGCCCTAAGGTAGAGGATTTGAAGGGATTTAAACACAAACTTAAGCAGTTTTATACTTCAAAATATTATTGGTATTGGCTCTTTAAGCTACATGTAGAATGGAATTTAAGTTTAAGACGATTTTAAGGAGATTTAAGTTTCTGTGAAACAGGTCCTAGTACAATTTAGATGGATTTGTGCTTGTGCCATATTCTATGCAACAGATTTCTAACATTTTCATACAATGATAAGGATAAGGTTGTTGAATTGGGTTTACCAGATGACATATATTTCTGTTTATGATGAAGGAAGCTCTATACACTTCCCTTTTCTTTTCAACACAGTAATGTGGGACCCGGGGCAGATTTTAACTGTTAATTTATTTTGTAGATTGTGTTGAATGTGCTCATACCCACTACTCACCATGTAAACATCATACTTGTGATTATTTAAATATAACTGATACACCTGTATTATCACGAGCTAGACAATCATTACCATCATGTCTACAATTACAGTTCTCTAAAATAACAGGACATTTTAATGATGCAGGTAATAACTGTTTTATATGGCCACATTTTCATGTGCACGTATATTGTCGTAGCCCCCGTCTGTCTGTCCGTACAGTAATGAGGTACTATTTGCAAATTTTTTTCCAACTTCATTGTGGGGCTGCTCAATTTTGTACAAATGTTCCATGCGGGGATGACAGTGAAAATTCAACGAGAGGGGCATGTGTGGTTCGTTCTAAAGTTAGCATTGTGGGGTTCAATATTATTTCAATAATTCGCTTGCAATTAGGGGTCATTAGCAGTGTGGGGGGGGGGGACCAGAGGCCTCAGAGAAAACCCACAACTCACAAATGGCAAACCTTCTGGTCCAACCCGCATGCATTAAGCATTCGGCCACCCAACCCCCATATAGATAAACATCTCCACAGTGTGTCGGTCATACTCCAACATATCATACAAGTACCCAACAAGGTTATGGACAAACAACCCCACACAATATTTTGGATGATTTCACTTGTTTTATGGTGTTGTCCAACCAAATCACAATTTCTTTCAAGTGTCCATGGGAACGGACAAAATCATAGTGGGGTTCAATTTTTATACACCCACACTTTCATATGGACGTATTATGCCGTCGCCCCTGTCCGGGCACAATTTGTTTGTGGACACTCTACAGGTCACAATTTTTATCCGATTTTGACAAAACTTGAAATATAGGTCTATTTTCATGAACAGAACACAGGTTTTATGGGATACAATCACTAGTTTTATTTTAACCCTTTCAATGCTAGACGTAAATCCACTGCCTGTGCTAGACCCTTTTTTGAGGAAAAAAGGGAGGTTGGAACTGAATGCCAAGCAGTACTTATGGAAGCTTTTATGAAAAATCTTTTTGTCTGTTGGGATGGGCATGAGGTTGGGCTAAGAGGAAAAAATAGAATTTTGGAAATTTGCATAATAATGTAGTCACGTGACGTCATGGCGGCCATTTTGGATTGCTCATTTCTCACTAAAGCTAACACGAAAACGAATTTTTCTCCATGAAATACTTAAAAGATATTGTTTTTTTCACTGGATTTTGATAAAGATATATAAAATGAACAAAAATATCAATAGCAGCCATGAGCAATGGCGCCACGAACACGCGCATCACGTCTCCCGCTGCCATGACCACGTGCGGATTGCAATACCTTGTTTTTACTTTCACTTTCACTTTCATCCCCAAGTCCTATATCATTATCAATATAGTCAGTCAATAGATCTACACGTTCGGGAATCAGGAATTACCTACGTCTTTTACGATCCAGCAGGCCAGCATTATTATCAACATCAGAATTATTGTCAGAATCTACTGCAGACACAGGGCTATCGTGTTCACATTGGGCTTGTTCATCATGCACGGGAGACATAGCTAGCCATGGGCGGAACGTCGCGCAACAAATCACACACTTCATAATACCAATCACTGTCCTGACTACTATCATTATCAAGTAACTGGAAACGAATTATGTGTATCACCCGCCTCGAAATTGTCCACGTGTTGGTCAGCAAGACGTCATTCACGACTTCGTCGAGAGTGCATCGTCTACGTTGTCACTATGCACTCCGCCATTTTACGGTTTGCCGCTTTGAAACACGTGGAAATATGTTCTAGTGTATAGAAAATACAATAGATGGCACTTGCAGTTACAGTACTAATTTTAGCGAGGGCTTTACTGAATACACGGTAATACCGGGTACGGGCATTTTACCGACATTTTATAATACCCGGTACTACCGGGTATACGCAGTGAAAGGGTTAAAAGCACAACGTTTCGAGAAGTATCCTTTTATCGGTATCAAGCACAATGACATTTAGTAAACTTGAAGTCAATATATACAAAATTCATAGTGAAACCATCAACACGGATTAAAATAACAGTAACAAAAAGAATCTAAGAGGTAAAGGATATTTAACAAAAACAACACGCACAACATGATGACTACGATATCACCTTAGGTGGAAGTGGAAGTAAAACTCTAGAAACGAACAAACTAGATTGCGATGGCCTAGTAGTCTCACTGTCAAGCTTTGACCTCTAGCTGGCCGGTCACCTCTGGCTTGCTGGTGGTTTCGATCCCTGGTGTGAGCATATGTGGCTTGGAGATAGGGGCGCCTTCTCAACCTCACGAGTTTACTCCGGATTCCTCCCACAGGAAAGACCCCTGCGCGTGCGCTAAGATAATGAAAATAAAAAAAGACAACTTGTCTGCAATATCACCTTCGGTGGAAGCGGACGTTAAACACTAGTAACAACAACTAAATGTCATTGTGCTTGATAACGATAAGAGGATACTTATTGAAACGTCGTGCTTTTAGAATAAAACTAGAGATTGTAACCCATAAAAACTGTGTTCTGTTAATGTGTTTACCGATCGCTAAATGCCACTTAAGGATTATAGTTTCATGAAATCGCCAGGATATCTCTGTGTTTAAATTTTCACTAGCATAGAGATTGGATGAAATTTTTATGGAAAAAAAAAATGTAAATATTATTAAATGAGTGTGATTTATTTATTTCAGGTGTAATAACTACTACAAGTATATCAGTTATGACACAATTTGGTCCATTGATTGGCAAGTCTGTTCGTGATTCTACAGATAAAGATGTTCATATATTTAAACATTGGAAGGTAAATAACATATGTTTTTAATATAGAGTGTTTTACCTTTATACTTGGATTGATTGATTGAATAAAACTAGATATATTTTATTACATTAATACTTAGATTGATTGATTAAAACTTAATGTATTTTATTACATTAATAGTCTGATAGATTGATTGATTAAAACTTGATGTAATTTATAATATTAAGACTTGGACAGATTAATTGATTAAATCTAGTTGTATTTTATTATATTAATATTTGGATAGATTGATTGATTAAAACTAGATATATTTTACATATTACTACAGATTTTCTACACATTAGATAATGAGTATCAATGTGATGTATTGGATATTAGTGATGAACATTATTCTAATTGGTTGATGTTTGTAAAACCAGCGCGCAGTTCTACAGAACAGAATTTAGTGGCGTATCAATGTAATGATAGTATTATGTTTGTTACTTGTAAAGATATTGAACCAGATTCAGAACTTTTATTTTGGTATTCCAAAGAATATGCTAAACTTCTAGGTAAGTTTAGTTAATAGTTCAAAATTATAGTTTTGATTATTATACGCCCACATTGAAATGTGGTCGTATATTGTCTTCGGTCCGACGTCCACAAGCTCTAGAGGCTAAAGTTAATATCCGATTGACTTTAAATTTATACAGTGTTTAAGGTCATGAGACGAAGAAGACTTGATTTTCAGCTAATTCTGATAATTACTACCAGAGTTAGCACCCTTAAACACTTTGAAAAATCTTGTGGATGCTCTAGAGGCTAAAGTTTATATCTGATTGACTTTAAATTTATACACAGTGTTTAAGGTCATGAGACAAAAAAGCCTATTGATTCTCAGTGATTTCCAATAGTTACTGCCAGATTTATGGCCCTTGATCTCTTGGAAATATTTTGTTGATGCTCTACAGGCTAAAGTTAATATCCGATTGATTTTAAATTTATACACAGTGTTTAACATGAGACAAAGAATCCTATTGATTTTCAACAAGTTATGGCCTTTGATCGCTTTGTAAAATCTTGTGGACACTTTAGAGGCTATTACTTGTAATCAGATTTACATGAGTTGTTCTCATTACTGACATTAGAAAAAAAATATGCGGCATCACTTGTTGACTCCCAGGACGACTTAGCTAGATGTAAAATGTGTGAATATGAAGATGATTATAACCAAAGTACTAAAATTAAAAATCTAAGATGTCTTTATAAAATAAAAGTTTCTCATAAAATATAATTTTGGTAATTATTGAAGTTGTTCATTATGGTTTATAATATTTGAGTGGATTAAGACAGTATATCTAATCTAACATTCACTGAAAACTCTCTATTATTTCAGGTTTTATGACAAAACCAAATAGAATCAACTATTGTCCATATTGTTTCCAGTGTGATAAAATATTTCCTGATAAAAAATCTCTTCTAGAACATAAAAAAAGCGAACATTCTGAATCAACATTCAGAAAACATCAGTGTCAGTACTGTCATAAACGATTTGCTACAACAGGAAAATTAAATACTCACATTGTAGCTCGACACATGCAGTTAAAACCATTTACCTGTAATCAGTGTGGTAAACAGTTCTCTGATCAGAGTAATTTACGTATTCATAAAGCCATTCATACAGGTAAGTACTCTGTAGTTCTCTTTTGTATGAAAAATAGGCTGACCTAGATGAGTATTGTATTTTCAGGTACCGTAGGGGTATCAGAATCTGATTCACTAATAGAAGAATGATAGAAATTTCAGTTTCATTTGTAAGAGATGCTTACGTTCACTTTAGGGCTTTTTGGTATAATGAAACAAACGACTGAGAATTTTCTCACTTTTTCGTTGTTCTAATGTTTCCGAACCATGCTGATAATAAAATTTGAAACAATAATATCCAATTAGGCATGCTTGTACATTTTATATGCCATATAAAGCCACAGTAAACCAAATTCAATTATCATTATTTATGATTTTCTTTTTTAAGACGAAACGAAATGTCAAATAATCAATGCTTGGATTAATTATTCTAGGTAAATAATGACTTGAGAAAGATTTCAAATATTATTGACAATTATCAATCAACGACTCATTAATCCATGATTAGCATTTGATTAATTTATGATATGTCACATGGGATGTCTGGGCCAATCAGCAAGCGAGTTACGCTGTTCTGACTTGAAACAGGCTATGGTTGTTTACGTTTTTTAAACTTGTTTGTACTCAATGAAAATGATATCATTGGTAGTAGTTCGGTCATATTTATAAACTAGAGATATAAAGCTTCCCAACAATGCCAAATATTACGCAAGGGGATTAACTGATCATCCCAAAGCAAGCGAAGAAAAATAACTAATTCACAGAAAATTTTAAGAAAGAAGTATAATTTATGAATACGGTACTCTCACAAAACATCCAAATAATGGTGTTTCAAAATGTTTTATTGCTATTTTGATCATTTAAAGATACATTATGGGAGATAAGATAAAGAGATGGCAGTTCTCGCTATAATAGTTAAAAACTAGATAGTGTAAAGGTAATTTGCTGAAAATTTCAGTCAAATTGATCCACTATGAGCCGAGAAAGAAGCCAGTGAAATTTTTGCATAGTCTCGGTTATCATTACTAAAATCATTAATATAAACAGCATAGTCTCGATTATCCACTTTTTCTGATTTAATTATCTTTGGCCGTTAGCGGCATATATGAATCTAATCCAGCCTACATCGAAGGAGGGCCTTGACATCGAGAGTTTATTATGGTCTGGATAAGTTAATTAATGTCTAATTGATAATTTAGATAACATTTCATGCCTAAAGAAAGACTTGTAATAAGCAGATTTTGCTCTTGCATAATGCATGTTTAAGTTGATAGATAGTATATTTATAGACTCATTTTTGTGAAAATCTCAATTTCGACCAAAATCAATATTTTCACTTGTTTTGTCTATAGCTCAAAATTAGACTTTGCGCTTTCCAACTCATTTAGCCAGAACAGGTCACAATTTATGAATTATTTACACTTTGCTTTCCAAACCATATTCCAAATTCGATCAAATAACTTTTAGGTATTGATAATGTTGATAATTGATATGTATTGATTGTCTTTTAAGGTGTGAAAAAGTTCACCTGTGATTTATGCAAGAAAAGTTTTCGTCAAAAGGCTCATCTAACATCACATATATTAACTCACACTAAAGAGAAGAGTGTCGACTGTCCTCATTGTGATAAAAAGTTTGCTCGGGTTTCTGACATGAAACAACATCAATACAATCACACACACGAAAAGGTCTTTCAATGTGCTCAGTGTAATAAAATATTCTATAAACTACAAAACTACAAAAAACACATGAAAATACACACCAACGAGAGGAATTATTCCTGCCCATCATGTCAAAAAAGTTTCTACACAAACTATCATCTTCAGAGACATATTAAAACTTGTAAAAGAACTAAAATGGCAGACATGGTCATGCAATTAAATGCGGAAGAAGAACTATATAATAGTCGAAACAGAATAAATTCTATGGTAAATAATACACTATCAACATGTACCACTGGTAATAGTGAAATGTATTCTACTGTTCAGTTAGCAGGTGACACACACCATGATTTAAATCAAACAACAGTATAATTGTGATATTACCAGACTCCCAATATTTCATCCTTTGTCCAGATCTCTTTCATTTATTAAAGTTTGGAATCTCTATTTATTCTTTTGAGGCTATCAGAGGTCTGTTTTTTATGGGTTGTAGGTCATTTTTTTTTTTTTTTTTTTTTTTTGTCTGTCTAGAAAACAGTGGTATTTTTTATTATCATTAACAGATATTATGCTAGGGGTCTGAGAAGTATGTGTTGATTTATTTTCTTTGATTGGCATTTACTAATTGAACATATAAACACAGGGTACAATTTTATGGATATACAATTACTGAGTTTGATACTAAGCGACGTTATGACGAGGATACTCTCGTCTTTATCAAGCAAATGATACAGGTATGTGAATAGTAGTAAGTAGGCAAATTTATACAGAATATGCAAAAATATTAACACTATTAACGGGAAACCAATTAACCTGAGCTATAGATAAAACCTATTATTAGACTGTAAAACTGGACGAGGGAAACCGTAAATATATTAATTCAATAAACTGAAAATCATGAAAGATAAAACCCTTATTAGACTATAAAAAAACTGGCCCAGGGAATACGTAAATATATTAATTCAATAAACTGAAAATCAAGAAATGTGAAATATATCATTAGACTGTAAAACTTGATAAGTACTGAAAACCAAGATGTGTAAAATCTATACACATAATTAGACTGTGAAAAAAATGGATAAGCACTGAAATAGAACGAAAGTATGGGAATCAATGTCTAAGTTTGTCATAAGCTCCTGAACAAGAGTAACTGTGTACCCATAAAATTGTACCCTGTGTTAATGTGTTGATTTATTGTTAAAAAATCTCAAAACATGAGCTTACCAAGAATTTGATTTACATATTTAATAGGCAAACCACCAAACATCAATATAAAGTTAAAGGAGCTAAGTCGCTAATATTTGGGACCTAGAAATTGACACAAATGGGTCGCAACGCATACAATAATGTAATATGAATGAATATAAATTGATTTACAGTAGAATCTGCATTAAGCAGCCACCCAAGGGAATTTTCACAACTGACCGCTTAACGGGAGTGGCCTCTTAATAAAATCTCGTTGCTTTTTGTGCCGACATAAATTAAATATTACGCTTGGATGCATTGGAAGCGGTCAATTTGGCTGTCGCTGAATCTTGCGCCGAACAAAAATTCTTTACTCAAATCTCGGACATAACTTAACGGGAGTGGCCTCTTAATAAATCTCGTTGCTTTTTGTGCCGACATAAATTAAATATTACGCTTGGATGCATTGGAAGCGGTAAATTTGGCCGTCGTTGAATCTTGCGCCGGACGAAAATTCTTTACTCAAATCTCGGACATAACTTCTGTAAACTTGTCATTTTGTACCAACCTTCGATACTACTGTCTGCCATTGTGATGCATTCGATAATATTTTTCCATTTTTGTGAAGAAAATCGATGAATACATTTTATTTTATCAAAAAAGCACATGAACAAAAAACATCGCTAATTTTATCACCTATTTACAGGGGGTGTAACTCTGTATGTAATATTATAGGAGGCGCTAAGAGAGATACTAGATGATCGTGACAAAACTTGGTACTTTTATTTTATTCAATCAGTATCAAATAATGTGTCGTTACGCGTGAAAACAATGATCAGATTAGTCGTTTAATAAAACAAAAGATTAATTAACAGATAATCCCGGGTTGATTGTTATGTTTACATTTCTTTTTACCTGATCAGTGGGGGTCCAGTTAATTAACTACTACTCACGGGATTAGCGGGGGTGTTACAAAGAACGACAAGATGCTATCATTCAACAATGGCCGTTGAATGGGCGATGTTTTGTTGAATTTATTAGTAAAATAGTGACCGCTGGCCGCGTTAGAGGAGTGACCGTTGAATAAAGAGATAAAACAACAGAATTTCTACGGGGGGAATTTATCGTGACCGCTTAAAAGGAGATGTCGCTGAATAGGAGTGGCTGCTCATACAGATTCTACTGTACATTCAATTGTTTCTGTTTTTACAGTAATTTTTAATCAGTTAGGTTCGGGGACATAGCCAGTATTCTCAATCGAATTTCAATCTCTAGCCTCTGGCTATTCCAGTCTACGCTGATAGCATAGCGTCACTGTTTGACATGACTTGTGGAATATGCCTAGCCTCGTTTTTCGAGTCCCTTATTACACATAGTGCTGAAACGGATTATGGTACACGAATTCGTGTACCAATTGTAAATTGTTTATTTTGTCTTAAATATTGGATATCAGAAGGCCATCTTTTCCCGGTAAGATCACAACATTAATGTTGATTTAAACCGACAAATAAATCGTGTTTTCAATGTTGAAGATTTTGGATGATATTGAATTAGAGACTTAGCTACTTTAAACAATAATTATACAAGTAAGATTATCCATATGTTTGTTTGTGATATATGCTGAAAGATTGTTATTTTATCGCCTGCATTATTTAAATAATGCACGAATTCATATATTGTGTTAAAAAGCTTTCAGGTTTTTTTACTATTAATTTTGTGTCATAATGGTTGTAATTTTTTTTTTTTGGATTAAATTCTGTTAAAAACTACAAAAACATGCTTGTTGTAATCACACTCATTGAGTCATGTTAGATGACAGGGGTGGATACAGAATGTTTTAAATTGGGGTAGTGAAACAAAAGTTTTGCCGAGAGACACAATTTTTTTGTGGACGTTTTCTGGAGATTATTTTTTTAGCAAAAAACATGGCAAAGTTGACTAAAACGTGCAGCTGATTAAAACAGTTTGTGACATGTTGGTGTAGGGGGCATATTTATGATTTTTCACCGATGGGGGGAAACCTAGTAGGAGTATGTGACAAGAAGTAGTCGCCTGTCCAACCTCAACCTCGTTGGTTTTTTCTGAGTCCTCCGGTTTCCTCCCACAGCTAAGTACGCCTACAAGCAAAAGAATTATTGATATAAAATTGAACCATGTGTTAGTCCCAAAATGACCTAGCTAGTAACAAGTGTTAAACCCCATTTATCTCTATCTCCGTGAAAACTGGGCTCGACAGTAAAATGTGGGCATATCTAAAACTAAAAAGGATATAGGCATGGTTACCTGTGGATTAACTATATGGTAAGGAAATAATCATCTAATTATTCTGTGTAGGATAAAGCACGAGACTGAGGTTATGCTGGGGAAAGAATGACTGAAGAAAATAACCTGAGAAAACGAAAAACCGAGACCAGCAGGCCGAGGTTTTTCTGTCAAGGGTTTTTTTTTCTGAAGTCTTTCTTCCCCAGCATAATCAAAGTCGAGGACTTGCTTATAAACCGTCTATGTTTACATGTACGTACAATGAGAATATCCCAGAATTCCAGTAAGAAAAACCTGATATCATGTTTTCCTAAGGAAAATAAAAACCTACCTTGGAAAAATAACCTGTTACAGGTTTAAAGAAAAACTTTCAGAAGAATAACCCCAAATTCACCTGTATATATCCAAAGTCGCCCCCGACTTTCAGACCGCAAGTTATTCTGGTTATAGGTTTATAACATGGGATAAAGTAAGATTCAATCAGGTACACATAGGTGTGCACATAAAACACATAAAAGAACCTTTGACAGTTTGATGAAGAGAAGGTAGAAATATTGCTGTCCCTCAAAGCATGGTGTATGCGTGTCCTTATTAGCCAGGTTTTGTGAAGAGAAGTAGGGATTAAACCCCATTTCATTTCATGGCTCTACTTTACCTTTCTGGTTATGAGTTAACACATATAAAACCAACATAAATTTATGAAATAGTTTTTCATAAAAAATGAAAGAAAAGGTATCAGACATGAAAATGTATTCAATTTTGGTTACTTTTGTTGGTCTAGTAGCTATTAATAGAAACAATATTTTTTCTGTAGCAGTTTTGTATATAATATTGAAATCCTCTGAAGTATTCTTACATTTATAAACACTTTAAAATGTTATAATTATTAGGTTCCTTGTTACTCAAATACAAATGATTTTCAATTCAAAAGAGTAATACATAGGAAAGTGCATGCCTTTTCTTTTTAATTGTAAACAAATCCAACTACACCTAAGGCCCCATCACACCAAACATGCTAAACTTTTTACCCCGTTCTAGATGGGTTGTAGTCGGGGTACAATCTGTAAATAATGTATATAATACGATCCTAGTGCGTTCATAAACAGTCCCCAATACGTCTAGCTTGTCTGTACCCCTTCCACAGTCAGTTTATATCAAGTTCAGATCAAGTAAATTTGCCATTTCCAAGCAGTCTGTAGGAGGTTTAAACCCGTTCGTAACTAGTTCTACCCCGTTCCCAATAAGTCCGCAATTAATTCTAACTAGTTTGTAACCCGACCACCCATGCAGTGTTTCGTTTGATCAGAGCTAATCCCACTTAACAACTGCTGTAAAGGAAGCAAATTTCTGTTCCAAATTATGACTGGTCAACAGTCTGATTAACAACTAATAGCTAACTGCGTAATAATTTCATTAGGCAACAGAGCTCCAAATTGGACCAAATACGTTTACATGATGTGGAAGCCAACGTTAAATAAAGCTATTTCACGCACACACTTTCCATTCCTCTTCACGTTCAACACTTCCAGCTGTGGTGATCAAACTCCCATCACACCAAACCAGTTGTCGCTACGTTCTGGAAAATGTTTAGTCCGATTCAGTTTGGTAAATAGTTCGGGTAGAAATCATGGGATGGACTTTATTTTGAAGGTTTTGAAGTTTAATGACAAAAAAACAAAACAAACAATAGTAGGTCTTCATAGTATGGGAGGACATCTTTTGAAGAGTAGCCATGTTGCGATAATATTCCAACTTATTTTTTGTTTATTTTCACATATCGGCATATCAACTGTGATTTGGCACTGTATTAATATTGGCAGGGGTCATGACTATATTTTAGATTTTTTTCCATCACTTCCTAAATATATTTTCAAGATGGCGAACATTTTTTGGTAGACATGGCAAGGTTTGGGGGCATTTGGAAAAGTGGACAAGGAAATATTTATGAAACATTTTCTTTTTATTTCGCTGGAACAATAATAGTTTATCCTACCATCTTGTAAGATGTGGGGAAAATATATTCTACAAAATATATTAATCTGTGGTGTTTTTCACCACAAGAGTTCCACAAGATATTGAACTTAGAAAAATAAATCTTTTTTTTTTTTCCAAAAATTTCTTCTCTCTTCTTCTCAGACCTCCCTATATGCCTGTGTGGTACCACATTCCACAAGATTTTGGTGAAAAACACCACAGACCCAAAACACTCTATCCAAATTATTGTAAGTTGAAAATTTTGTGGAATGTAATACCACACAGGCCCAGAGGGGTGTCTGAGAAGAAATTTTTGAAAAAATTGTTTTTTGTGGAACTCTTGTGGTAAAAAACACCACAGACCCAAAACAATCTATCAAAATTATTCTAAGTCGAAATTTTGTGGAATGTGGTACCACACATGTACATAGGGAGGTATGAGAAGAAATTTTTGAAAAAATTGATTTTTTTTTCTAAGTCCAAAATCTTGTGGTACTCTTGTGGTGAAAAACACTCTATGAATATTATTCTAAGTCGAAAGTCTTGTGGAATGTATTTATTTTCAGAAACACAGTATCTTGTGGAACTCTTGTGGTGAAATGTTCCACACAAATGCCCCCAAACCTTGCCATAGATGTTTTTTGGCGGGAAAATCGGACGATGGGCTGATTTTGATTAATCTGTAGTGTTCGGTGTCAATATATATGTTTTCAGGGGCACAGATTCCATTTCTGCCAATTACAGCTGTGTAAAATTATCACATGTTCACCTATTTTGCATATTTCCAAGATGACTGCCATTTTTGGCGGGAAAATGGGACTATGCTAATATTAAGTAGTAGTGTTTGATGTCAACATATATGTTTTCATGGAAACAGATTCCATTTCTGCCAGTTACAGCTATATAAAGTTATGGCATGTTCACCTATGAAGACGATGTTCTGATATTGATTAAGTAGTCATCTTTGTTCTCAATATGTTTTCGGGACGCAGATTCCATTCCTGTGGTTTACAACTGTGTAAAATGATCGCATGTTCACATATTTAGCATATTTCTAAAGAATTGACTGCCACTAGATAAGAGAACACGAAAGAAAAACAGAAAAATTGTCAGGTATCCTCTTACAGTCCCATATAACAACTTTTGGTCTTCGAAGGAATTATTAGTGAGCAGAAATTCGGCCGTGTATTTATTATCACTTGTCACATCAGTCAGTTATATAGAGGGATGACTCGTGTTTTCCTTTGGCGTTCGTCACTTCCAATTCAGGAAACCTGTATTACTCAGCTATCGTAGCAATGATCTCTGTGTTAAAATTATATTTGGAATGTGTTTAACCAGCTCTATCACATATGTGATAATGACTGGCACCAATATTGTCCTTTAATTAAAATCTGCTCATCGTCCCATTTTCCCCACCAAAAATGGTCGCCATCTTGGGAATATGCTAATATGTAAACATGTGATCATTTTACAATGTTGTAAATGTCTTAATCAAAATATGCACATTATCCCATTTTCCCGCCAAAAATGGCAGCTATCTTGGAATTGGCCGCCATCATGAAGTGATGGAGAAAAAAAAATAGTGGCAAATAGTGTGAAAGTATATAATACCTCA
This sequence comes from Patella vulgata, assembly GCF_932274485.2. Lineage (NCBI taxonomy): Eukaryota > Metazoa > Mollusca > Gastropoda > Patellidae > Patella > Patella vulgata. Next base: position 48,345,054 of record NC_065880.2, read on the forward strand.
ATTAGAGGAGAGTTACTGCGTTCCAAAGTCTCGGTCAATCAAATTGCTTATTGCCCTGCTTACCTTGAGCAGAAAGTGCTCATTATCGAACTTAGTCAAGGTATTGATGTGGTAAAATTATACACCAAGTGTCCTCACTCTCACTAAATTAGAGCTAAAGTTATCATGTCCCAAAGTATCAACCAATCAAATTGCTTATCTCTGCTTACCCTACGCATGAAAAGCTCATCTTCGACCTCCATCAAGGATTGACCTAATAAACACCTACACCAATTTTGAACATTCTACCTCAATTAGGAGGAGAGTTATTGTGTTCCAAAGTCTCGGCCAATCAAATTGCTTATCGCTCTGCTTACCCTGAGCAGAAAATACTCATTATCGAACTTAGTCAAGGTATTGATGTAATGAAACTATACACCAAGTTTCATCACTCTCACTTAATTAGAAATAAAGTTATCGTGTTCCAAAGCATCAAATTGCTTATGGGCGGCTTATCTGACGGCCCCATTTCACTCGCAAAGAGATACACCGCCAAAAGGGAAATTGGACGTTTTTGATTTTTGTCTTAATAATGAGTAATTGCTCCACCAATCCTCCGACATTCAGCAATTCGTCGTGGCATGCTCCTAATCAACCTTCCAATCACGATTTGGGGCAATCTGACCCACTCCTCTTGCAGTGCCATGGCCAATTCTTGCAGTGTTGTCCGTTGACGTTGAGGAACACGTCTCTGTATCAAATTAAACGTAACACACTAAAGCAAAGATACACTAAACAGTAAATCTTATGCAAGCACCGATAGGAAAGCAAACATGGATAGATAAACCAGCACGCGGCAGTTTTCATCAACCCTTCCTTGAAGTGTCAAATTTGACAATGAACCCCTCCCACGTGTATGGCGCTATTGCGTGTTGCATGTGCAGCTCAGTGGTTCTGTTTGGGCAATAAGTTCTTCATCTGTGAACATACTTTCAAAGCATGCCAAATGTCCATGACTATTTATCATATTGCAATCTGCATAGGTATTTGCATTTCAATATCCCCTACTTTTTTTGAAGAGTATTAAAAGTGCATGAGAACTACAGACACTACCCAAACGAGTAGAACTTACCGAGAACCTACTGGGAGCTTTTAGAACAATGTAGAAAGTGTTACCGACTAGTTGGATTGAATGTCACTGTGTCTAATTGCAGGAAGAGGGAAATTTTGACCAGACTTAAAGTTCTAGAGCACCTTCCCGTCAATGAACTTCATAAGCAGATCGTAAACAGTTGTTAATATGTTCACACATAGTTTGAGCCCGATAGGCAACATTTTCCAGAACGTAGTGAGAACTAGTTTGGTGTGAGCAGGGCTTAAATAACCTGCTTTTTTCCTTATTTCATTAAACCCTATTTCTTCCTTGAAAATTCTAATGTTTAAATGTATGATGAATAGTATCTCCACACATCAGCATACAATTTCCTCCTACATTTACATAAAAGAGTTATGTTTCTTAAAGTGAATCTCATTTAAATCCAATCTGTAAAATATTTTACTCTGCATTCTTTTTATGACAGCAGATTAAGGTAGTTCGGTCATATTTCAAAATAACTTAATGATTCAAGATGAACCGTGGTTACTGTTTAATCTACTTGTTTACTGTATGGATTTCTCTTAATATGAATCCTGTTAGTAAGTATAATATTAAATTTTATATTTCAAAGTGGGCTTGAATTGCCCTCACAAATGCTTTGTATTTAGTTTTCAACTGTCCCTTCCACACCCCACAGAACCCAATACCTGTGTTTTAAAAATCTTGTTAAGCACCAACCATACAAAATTCCTAAATAATCTTTTTGAATAAACAGATTCAATAGCAGAAGTTTACTTGACTGAAATTTGCTTTAAGGTAACACAAACCCAGCCCTGCCCTTTCTTTACAGAGCCATAACATTTTTACTTACTAGATTGTTATTATTCTATATCCTCTGCATAATCATTTTTCCGCTGGTTAATCGCATACTGGCTGTTTAAGTCTCTCAATGTTCTCACAACCATTAGATCAACACATAGAAGCACTCTTTATGTCACTCCCAATTTTTTCCATGGGTGTGTTCCAGGGAATTGAGTGTCTCTACTTTCCATATATATCAAGAATGCAATACTTTTATTGGAAATGACTACCCTATGAATACTTTTATGGGAATGTATCTTTAATGAAGTATGCATGCACACATCTAGTTATGAGGATAGTCGCAGGGAGAACCTATGAAAAGGTGGTTCAACAATGAATATTGTATGTAACATCCATTGCGGACCTGTTTGATTAGGGCTAAAAAGTGAATTAATTTTTGTATAAAAATAGGTCCTAACAATGGGACAACATATGAAACTACAGTTAATAGTACCAGAGATAATACAAGCACACCTTCAACAACTTACAATATGGCTTCTGAATCTAACAGCAGTAGTACAACCAGTCACATTGTAAATCAAGGTAACAAACATTTAACAATCTGTATTATGGTATGTACTATGTAGTATAATGCAATTGTTTCTAGAACTTTATACTAGCGGTCGCACACATTTTGCAACTGATGGACAGAGATTTTTTGTACAATCTGGGGCCATAGGCCTGGATGTTATGGTCTGACATGGTCAATATCAAAAGGAACCGACGTCTTTTGGATATAAACATATATTCAAAATCGGATAAAAATTGTGACATCTATAGAAGCCAAAACCTTGGTATTATATGCTTATTATACTATTTGTGACCTCTGGAGGGTCCACAAGCTAAAAATGTGATTTTTCGTACAATCAGGGGCCATCATCCCAGAAGTTACTGTCTGATATGCGTCAGACAGGACCTGGTTTCTAGTTCTTAAGGGTTCCACTGCAAGTCACATGACTCAGTTGGTTTGGAGGCTCGAAGGAAAACTGGTTACAGCGGTCCAAGAGCAACCACACAGAGAGAAATGGGGTTTAAGTCTACTCGACACAAATTAGATCATTTCCAGACTAACATAAATGGTTCAATTTTATTTCAATAAACTCAATGACAGACCTTATGATCCAAAGCGGGCATGTTAGAGCATTCAGCCACATAAGCAAATAAATCAAGGCTTTAACAGAATTCAAAATCTGTAATACTGTTGGGGTTTTTTTTTTACTGAAGTGCAGAATTTTGCGAAGGATTAGGGTAGGTTCAAAAAGGGGTCACATTTTCTAGTACACTAAGCAACAGGAGGCAAAATGTTTGGGTAGAGGGAATATATTTTTTTTATTCTACCGATCCACCCTCAGACCATCAAAAATGCCCAGGAAAACGCACCCTTCTAATAAACACACTTAGTACATATTTTGGTATTTTTTGCTTTTTGGGGCACTAATTTTTTTAGTGTATGGAGAAGACCAGACTGATTCTTATCTATTGCTTCAAGGATTCAGAGGAAAATAATGTATAGATTTATGTTATATTGGGATTGGTTTTTTGTTTTCAGATGATATAAAATGTGAAGAAGGGTTGATATATACTGGTGCAGTATGTGGGATATTGGCGCTTGTGTTTAGTACAGTAACAATGATTCTGTTCTGCTGCTCCAGGTGAGATATTACACATGGTTTATTAGCTCTAACCTGTCCTCATCAGTTTCATAATTTCTAATTCCGTATTAAATATAGGCTTGGTCCTACCAAACTTCAGTGTGAAAGCCGACAAAATAAAAAGATTTTATAGCCATGGTAATGTCACATAATATAAACTAGCTTTCTGATTTTAAAATCATCCAAAATTGAAACCCACAAAATGCAAGTTTCTCTATCCTCAGGGGACATGCAAATATGGTTTTGTAGAGAACAAAGTTCACTGTGGGATTGCTTATTTATGCTCAAGATGGAGCTATTATCAAAATTCAAAATATTCACGAATCTCTTAATTATCTCATTGTTAACATTTTGGGATGCAGGACAAAGCTTTTGGTGGAATAAATATAGAGTCCACAACCTTGATATACCATATTTTTACGCCATTTGAGAACGGAGGGCGGCCATTTTGTCTGTCAGTTTTGGGACGATTTTCACGAAATTCAAACTCAGCCGTCCTTAGGGTGTAACGGTGATATAATATGTATTTTTAAATCGGATAAAAATTATGACCTCTATAGGGTCCACAAGCTAAAAACACTATTTTTCGTACAATCAGGGGCCATAATTTAGGAAGTTACGGTCCGATATGCGCGAATATCAAAAGAAACCAAGATCTTTGGGTTATAAACTTACAATTCAAGTTTCAACAAATTCTGATAAAACTTGTGACCTCTATAGGGTCCACAACCTTGATATACCATATTTTTACGCTATTTGAGAACGAAGGGCGGCTAATTTATCTGTCAGTTTTGGGCCGATTTTCACGTAATTCGAACTCAGCCGTCCTTAGGGTGTAACGGTGTTATAATAATATACGATTTTTTAAATTGGATAAAAATTATGACCTCTATAGGGTCCACAAGCTAAAAACGTGATTTTTCGTACTATCAGGGGCCATAATTCAGGAAGTTACGGTCCGATATACGCGAATATCGAAAGGAACCGAGATCTTTGGGTTATAAACTTAATTTCTAGCTTCAACAAAATCAGATAAAAATTGTGATTTTTCGTACAATCAGGGGCCATAATCCATGAAGTTACAGTCCGATACATGCCAATATCAAAAGGAACCGAGATCTTAGGGTGATAAACCTATATTTCATGTTTCATTGAAATCAAATAAAAATTGTGACCTGTAGACTGTTCACAAACAATTGTGGACGGACAGGGGCGACGACAATATTTATTTCAATAATTCACTTTCATCTAAGTCATATGCCTCAATCTCACATTTTTATAGTCCCTTTCTTAAAGGCTCAATACCACTCTTGTTGTAACTGAATAATATGTCCCAATCTTTATTTTGGTCAACAAATTTTACTATTTTACAATATTCCAATTAATTGGTGATACAAATTTCATCTTAACACACCTAATTTAAAAAACTGGAAAAATTCAACTAAATGATTTGAAAAGCCTAACGTAAACCTTTTCAAATGTGACTTGGATTTAAAAATATTTTCGAACCCTCTGGACAAGTAAAATAGGGTGTAATGGATAATTTACACAATAGGTAGGACACTTAAACATCTATAACTTAGAATAAGGCTATTATTTATTTTCTGGAGCTGTCAAGCCAGCAAGAGTGTTATTGTCCCTTTAAAACATGTTATTTTATTATTTTTTTTTTAGGGAAATAAGAAAATTGAAAAGCAAGTTTTTAAACTGTTTTCTTATTGACAAAGTAGCCTGTTGTTTTAATACAAAACATGATGTAAATGATAGTCCTTTCTACCATCAAGTGGAAGCCCCTCAAACTGTATGCCAGCAACTGTCAATCAGTTCAGTACATGAAAATAAAGGGGATTCAAATAAACAAGCAGGTTCTTCTATTGACAATGCAAGTGTATCCGATATAATATATGTCAACCAGGATGTAATACCAGATTCAAAGAACAGGAGATTGAACATTACGAAATGGGTTGTACCAAATCAAGAACATTATGATATGGAGATACTTGAAAATGATCTTTATGAATCAACAGAATCTTTGCCTTCTATAAAACAAGAAATTAACACAAGTGAGAAATAAATATTAAATGTAATCTATCCTCAGTTGTATCAATTTTAATACCCATTTCTATTCTGTAATACAAGCAAATACAGTAGATTAGGAGATAAACACATCCTGTTTCGAAGGGGTGTTTTGTGGGCTGATTCCGACTGCTTAAAAACGATAAGAGTTATGGCCCATTATTTTCAGTGACAATGTTTGACAGGAAAAGTTTTGAAATTGCAGTAACTGCAATAGACATGTATCCTGAGTTCATTATAAGACCCAGTATATACTGTCAGACTACTTCAGTTTTTTGTCCCATCCGTAAAACACATTTCCAGTTTGTCAAAAATGACCCAATTTATATTTAATAATTATATCCACGACAGCCAACTACATCATTTTTGACAAACTGGAAATGTGTTTTACGGTAAAACACCTTTCCAGTTTGTCAAAAATGACCCAATTTATATTTAATAAATATATCCACAACAGCCAACTACATCAACGTTGGCAGAATGTTTGCACCATATACAGTTTTGGTTGCACAATCTGACTAATTCCCCCCCCCCACCCAAAAAAAAATAAGAACACTTACAGAAACAATACCTGTTTCGGACAATAACAACCTAACACTGCTAGTAGTCTTTTGTTATATATAATTGATCCGCGATTGCTGAGACCATTTTTCTTTTTTACCTTAAATTTCATTTCATTTTAGTTGTCTTTTATTTTGTTTAAACTTGACAATAAAACATTATTGAAAATTTGTATATATTTAGTAATACTTCATTGTTTTTCTTTTATCAAATTGAGAGAGACTGAATACTCGCCTGTTTTCGCACCCACCAAAGAACCGTAAGTTTGGAAATTGCATTTTGATGGACAGTTTGAGTTGAAATAATGGTGGATTTGGGTAGATTTGGGTAAATTGTGCTATTGCAGATTATCGTTAACAATTGTAAAAAGATAGGTTGCCAGGCAACGAAACATACGCCCACAGCAACTAAATCGTCCGGGCAGTCAACAAGGGTTGTCGCATATTTTTACTTTTTTCGGTAATGAAACATTTATAATACACTAAAATCTGATTAAGAGCAACAACTCACGAAGTAATTATCAGAAAACTATTAGAATTTGTTTGGTTTTTATAAAGTTCTGCCCCATGCTAACGTTTTGTATGCAAAGCTTTTAATATCATGGATTTAACTGTTCAAGTCATAAAAATTCATTGAAAATCAATATACTTGTTCGTCTCAAGATCTTAAACTCTGTGTATCAATCTGAAGTCAATCGGATGATAACTTAAGGGCCATAACTTTGGCAGTAATTATCGGAAATCGTTGAAAATCAATAGGAATCTTCGTCTCATGACCTCAAACACTGTGTATAAATTTAAACTCAATCGGATATTAACTTTAGCCTCTAGAGCATCCACAAGATTTTTTGAAGTGATCAAGGGCCATAACTCTAGCAGTAATTATCGGAAATCGCTGAAAATCAATAGGCTTCTTCGTCTCATGACCTTAAACACTGTCTATAAATTGAAAGTCGATCGGATATTAAATTTGGCCTCTAGAGCATCCACAAGATTTTTCAAAGTGATCAAGGGCCATAACTCTGGCAGCAAATATTGGAAATCGCTGAAAATCAATAGGATTCTTCGTCTCATGACCTTAAACACTGTGTATAAATTTAAAGTCAATCGAATATTAACTTTCGCTTCTAGAGCATCCACAAGATTTTTCAGAGTGATCAAGGGCCATAACTCTGGCAGTAATTATCAGAAATCGCTGAAAACCAATAGGCTTCATCATCTTATGACCTTAAACGCTGTGTATAAATTTAATGTCAATCGGATGTTAATTTTAGCCTCTAGAGCATCCACAAGATTTTTTGAAGTGATCAAGGGCCATAACTCTGGCAGTAATTATCGGAAATCGTTGAAAATCAATAGGTTTCTTCGTCTCATGGCCTTAAATATTGCGTATAAATTTAAAGTCAATCGGATATTAACTTTGGCCATTAGAGCATCCACAAGATTTTTTGAAGTGATCAAGGGCCATAACTCTGGCAGTAATTATCGGAAATCGTTGAAAATCAATAGGTTTCTTCGTCTCATGACCTTAAATATTGCGTATAAATTTAAAGTCAATCGGATATTAACTTTGGCCATTAGAGCGTCCACAAGATTTTTTGAAGTGATCAAGGGCCATAACTCTGGCAGTAATTATCGGAAATCGTTGAAAATCAATAGGCTTCTTCGCCTCATGACCTCAAACACTGTGTATAAATTTAAGGTCAATTGGATATTAACTTTGGCCTCTAGAGCGTCCACAAGATTTTTCAAAGTGATCAAGGGCCATAACTCTGGCAGTAATTATCGGAAATCGCTGAAAATCAATAGGCTTCTTCGTCTCACTGTGTATAAATTTAAAGTCAATCAGATATTAACTTTAGCCTCTAGAGCGTCCACAAGTGTGGACGCCGGACGGACGGGGGCGATGACAATATACGACCACATTTCAATGTGGGCGTATAAAAAAGGGCATGTCGTGTAAATATTTTCTTTTGTGTTTGGGTAGGTCATTTTCAAATAAATTCATCAGCACATTATTCCCTTAAAAAAAAAAAAAAAAAAAAATTTTTTACCTTTACTGAAACAGATGATCATCAAAGAACTGTAAATCCAACTAATGTTTTGTTTGTTAGTGCCTTTTAATGTATTCTTTCACGTTTCAAATAAATTCATCAGTTACTTTTTACTTTTTTTTATATCAGATATACAAAAATAGTACAGATATTTCGTAAACATTCAACATTAGACATACTGTCATTTCTTTAGAGGTCCATACACTGCGTGATCAATATGCTGTACTTGACAACAAACAGTAAATTTCACCTACACTTCCTTCCAACTCATCCCCGAGTCCAAAATGTTATCTACCCGAGTCCGAAATGTCACCTTCCTGAGCCTGAACAGTCAAGGGCATATTTTTTTGAGTCCGAAATGTCATCAGTCCGATATCTTGCAGGACCAAAATATCATGTAATCAATAATAAAGGGTTCTAAGCGAATTCCACAAAGAAATAACCATTTTTTTTTCACTGAAATATATCTGGGCTTTTACCAAAATCAGACACAAGAGGCATGATAAGCCATTTGAGACATTGGTTAGACTGATTAAACCAGCGCCTGTCAGGCAGGATACGCCCACATTTTCGAGAGATGGATAGAGAACAAGCTAAAAAGAAAGCGATTTTTTGTACAATCAGGAACTGAGATCTTTGTGTTATAATCTTACATTTCAAGTTTCAACAAAATCGGATCAAAATTGTGACCTCTTTAGGGTCCACAACCTTGATATACTATATTTTTACGCTATTTGAGAACGAACGGCAGCCATTTTGTCTGTCAATTTTGGGCCGATTTTCACGAAATTAGAACTCAGTCGTCCTTAGGGTGTAACGGTGATATAATTATATGGTTTTTTAAATCGGATAAAAATTATGACCTCTATAGGGTCCACAAGCTAAAAACGCGATTTTTCGAACAATCAGGGGCCATAATTCAGGAAGTTACGGTCCAATATGCGCGAAGATCGAAAGGAACCGAGATCTTTGGGTTATAAACTTACATTTCAAGTTTCAAAAAAATCAGATAAAAATTGTGACTTCTATAGGGTCCACAACCTTGATATACCATATTTTTACGCTATTTGAGAACGAACGGCGGCCATTTTGCTGTCAATTTTGGGCCGATTCCCACGAAATTCGAACTCAGCCGTCCTTAGGGTGTAATGGTAAATATAATAATATGGTTTTTTAAATCAGATAAAAATTATGACCTCTATAGGGTCCACAAGCTAAAAACGCGATTTTTCGTACAATCATGGGCCATAATTCAGGAAGTTACGGTCCGATATGCGCGAATATCGAAAGGAACTGAGATCTTTGGGTTATAAACTTACATTTCAAGTTTCAAAAAAATCGGATAAAAATTGTGACCTCTATAGGGTCCACAAGCTAAAAACGTGATTTTTCGTACAATCAGGGGCCATAATCCATGAAGTTTCGATCTGATACATGCCAATAACGAAAGCAGCAGAGATCTTTTGGGGATAAACCTATATTTCAAGTTTCGTCAAAATCGGATAAGAATTGTGACTTGTAGAGAGTCCACAAACAATTGTGGACGGATGTCCGGACGGACAGGGGCGACGGCATAATACGTCCACATGAAAATGTGGGCGTATAAAAATTGTGACCTCTATAGGGTCCACAACCTTGATATACCATATTTTTACGCTATTTGAGAATGAATGGCGGCCATTTTGTCTGTCAATTTTGGGCCAATTTTCACGAAATTCGAACTCAGCCATCCTTAGGGTGTAACGGTGATATAATAATACGTTTTTTTAAATCGGATAAAAATTATGACCTCAATAGGGTCCACAAGCTAAAAACGTGATTTTTCGTACAATCAAGGGCCATAATTCAGGAAGTTACGGTCTGATATGCGCGAATATGGAAAGGAACCGAGATCTTTGGGTTATCAACTTACATTTCAAGTTTCAACAAAATCGGATAAAAATTGTGACCTCTTTAGTGTCCACAAGCTAAAAACGTGATTTTTCGGACACACAGGGGGCATTATCCATGAAGTTTCGATCCGGTACATGCCAATATCGAAAGCAGCCGAGATCTTTTGGAGATAAACCTATATTTCAAGTTGCGTCAAAATTGGATAAAAATTGTGACCTGTAGAGTGTCCACAAACAAATTGTGGACGGACGGACGGACAGGGGCGACAACAATATACGTCCACATGAAAATGTGGGCGTATAAAAATTATCATTACTATATAAACATATATTTTTCCTATTTCAAATTTTGACTATGTACATGAAATAAGGGTGGATATACATAATTACAAAATTCTAATATGGAAATTTCAGTCAACAGACAGTACAGTGATAGCTTTACATTTTACATAATTTTAAATACACCACATACCACAGCACCATTATGATCATTTTAAATAAATTTGAGTTTCTAAAGTATTACTTTATCTTAAGAGTCATCAAAATTTAATCCTTCAAGTTCATCTTTGAGTTCTGTGTTAACTTGTGCTTCAATATCCGATGGTATAACTTCGAGACATAAGTCATATTGTTGATCTAAACCTAGATACGAATCACTCATTAGATACAAAGTATAAATAACTCTTCCAGGTTTCTCTGGTGTAGTTAGAGCTAATTTAATATTAGTCTGTCCACGATTATATCCTACACGTTTTAATGCTATCACTTCTTTCATTTCCACATCACCTACAACTATCATCCAACCTTCATCTTTCATTTTAGGAAATCGACTCATACAAACTTTACTATCCCCTCTCTGAAATATAGGATGTATTAGAAGTAGAAAATGTGAAAAAATACAGGTTAAGATAAATAAAGTGTAAAACTCAACATAACGTTTCCAGTAAATTTCTTTTGTCTGTAGTTTGAGAATTCTGATTTGTTTTGTGAGACAGGGTCCTTATATATATATACAGATCAATATTTCTGTCTTCAAATATTAAATACAAGAGAGTTATTGCCCTTATCATCTCTTATAACATTTTATCATTATCCAAGCTAATTTACGTAAGTTATTCCAGAGTAGTATGATACAATGTGTTAATTTTTTTACCTAATAAAGTGGTCTGAGCATTCTCAATACTGCCTCTTACATGATACACTATAAAAAGTCTTACCTTCGCCTTTTTAATCCTAGTCATATTTATCTGAAGAACATATTCTTGATCAGCATGTACCTGAACCCAATCATTATCACTACGTCTACCACCTACATAAAATATATATAATTAACATATTTAACCAAACACAATGCAGTTCTCGCATACTCTTATTTTTAAGATTTATAAAATAGATTGGGAATACTGAATTGAATGTTCTAGAATTGAATTCTCTCAACCCCACAAACATTGACAATTAGGTGAACAGGAGAATTTTGGGCCATAATTGTGCAAGCTGAATAAGAACTCATCTCCACCAATCATCATGCCTCAATCATCCCCACATCTCAATTCTACCTACACCATTCTAATGGTACTCTGATATCTGAACCATGTCATGCAACTCTGATCGACAATCAAGCATCCCTACTTAAAGTGAAGCTATCAAGCCTATGCAATGTTTATTTTATCTACATTCCATCAATGCCTTAGCATTTATGAATACAATTTTGTAAAAATATTCATTTTTGAAGAAGTGTTCAAAATGAAAATTATCACAAGGTAGCCAACTCTTGCCAGACATTTGCTAACAAGCAGCATTATCTCATCACTTACAGTGTTTACAAATAGTGTTAATCTGTGTAGACGTTATTGAGCAAATTATAGATTAGGGTCATGGATAACTCATGTATTCAAAGCTATAAATCACCAAATGCCACTTAAATGCAATTTAACACACTATCATAGATAATCAAATAATTTTCTTGCATTGTAATCAGGATAAGTCATCATCTGTGTCATCTAATATTTGTGTTGAATCTGCCATAAAATTCAGAAAAGTCTCACCTTTATGATGTATATTGAAAGGTTTATGTATTTCTGTTGATTGACCAGCCCACCAGCCTTTTACTGCTACTTCAACTCTGATGTGAGGTAGTTTACTTAATGTATCATAAACCTGTATTATAAGACAACAAGATTAATTAGTAAACAATGCATATACTGTGAAATGCCATCTTATCTGAAAGAACTGGTGGTACCTTACATGCCATCAAAAAATCTAAGATCAAGTACTAAGAACAACCTTGTCGTCCCAAAATATAAACTAAGCTCCTTTGGAGCTCGCTCATTTAGTGTTGTTGCTGCCAATATGTGGAACTCGCTACCTGAAAATCTTCGATCCAGTCCATCATTAGACTCCTTTAAATCCAGATTGAAAACATACTTATTTGAAAAATATTTGCAAGAGTGATTATGTGTTTTTTGTAGCGCTATGAGCACGACTATATGTGGAATTAGCGCGATATAAATGGACTTATTATTATTATTTATTACATGAATTAAATATGGAAAATTTTCCGAACGATGTACCTATTTGTCGTTATTTTTGTGCTAATTACATACAGTAGAATACAATATTCCTCATGACAAATTACCAAGAATTATTTTTGTTGAAGTCTGGTTATATTAAAGGGAATGGAAGCTTAAAATTTTAAAACCCAGTTCTACCGGGACCTCATTTGACCCAATTCTGGCCGGTTTGTTTCGAAATGAATTAAGAACCCTGTTGTGAATCCATCTTGAAAAGCTCAATTATTTTAATAATAACATTTCTACTTGAGTGCCCTCTGAGGTTAAAATGTATTGCAACCGGTTTTGGTCTATTGTGTTTAATATCTGCAAAATGTTCTTTAATTTCGTTTTAAAAAGGCACATTTACTCTCTCCTACGTATTGTTTGTCACATAGGGAGCAAGTTAATAAGTAAAGTATATTTCTGCCTAGGCAATTAAAACCATTTACAGCAAAAAATGTCTTACCCGTTTTCCCACTAATGGAGTAGTTTTTGGGAGCTACTGGAGATACTGCAGTTTCATCTAATACATTGTTCGAATAAATTAAGGATGGACATTTCACATGTTTGTGGGTCCCTTGGGGGGGTAAATTAGTCTCGTTCTTATAAGCGTATCTTGTAGATATAGGATTCCTTCTAAATAATGTGATTGTTTTTTTTCGAGATCATATGGCACATTTCCAAAGATGCCATTTCTCTTGAATGAGCTTAATAACTGGTTACAGATTTTGCCTAATTTTTATTTTCTGTCACTATTTTGTGTGGATATCCTCTTTTAAATAATAACTTTGAGTAGGAGAAATTGATGGTATAGTCCTTTCGTAGATAGGAGTGTGTATCGGTGGGATTATTATGTAGGTCAAATGTAGCTTATTTGTAATGGGGTTGAATTTCACCTATGTATCTAGAAAAGAAACTTTATATCTAGAGTATTCCACAGTGAATTTGGTTGTTCCGGGCATAGAGTTCATTTTCTTTAATGAATCCCTCTAATTCTTGCTTCACCTAACCTCCAGATCATAAATAACAATATCATTGATATATCTCACATAGAGCTCTGTTCTATCAATTGATTTTTTTGAAGAAAATTTCTCAGAAAAAAAATATAGTGGAATATGATGGGGGTGGGGGCACAGGGGATCCCATTGCTGTACATGAAATCATTGTACGTGAACACATTATTCGGTAGTAAAAGTTCTAAAAGTCTTAGCTAATATATATACCGATGCATGTATAATAATATTACCTCATTTATATGGTTAGGATTCATTTCACCATCTAACATGGAACTTAAGGCTTCAAATTTATTATCACAGACTGCCATTAGCTCTGGTAAACTATCTACAGGCGCTTTAATGTCAGGAAAACCTTTCTTTTTGGCACCACCACTTTGTGGTCTGAAACATTTCAATCAATAAATTGAGAACATAATATTGTGAATCTATTAACTTAATCAATATAATTTCAGTTATGTCTGAAATTTTCATTATTGCAATAACAATATAAAAATCCACAATAGATTGCCTTATTGCAAAATTATAATGCTTTCAGTGTTAAATTCCTCATATTACAGCCTCTCTTGTTTCTGATATAAATGAAGGGTAAAAGTAATTTGTGGGTTAACTTGTTAAATTAATCAATCCTAACACAATTTATGGCCATCTAAATTTGATATTACTTCATTGAATTTATGCAGTCATATCACAGTAATTGTATGTCAACAATTTCACACAGATCAGATTATAATTTTTGTCATTTAAGGGTTCACAAGGTTTTACAAACTGAAACAAGGGCCTTCACTCTGAAAGGACCTTACAGAAATTGTTGCGACTTTGTTTTACTAATCTAAATAATGCAGATCGGATGATAACATTTATCATTTGAGCATTCACAGGGTTGAACAAAGTAAAACAAGAGCCATAACTCTAGACGTAATTGACAGAAATTGCTGAAATGCATAAGTCATGTATATAAATTTCATACAGATCGGCTGATAACTTTTGATGTTAGAGCGTTCACGAGATGCAACAAAGTGAATCAAGGGACATAACTCTAGAAGTAATTAACGGAAATTGCTGACATTCAACAGGATTCTTCGTTTCACTAATTTAAATAATACATATAAAATTCACAAAGATCGGATGATAACAAGGGCCATAACTCTAGACGTAATACACTGAAATTGCTGAAATTCAATAGGTTTCTTCGTTTCATTAATTTAATTAATGCTAATAAATTTAATAAAGATTGGATTAGAGCGTTTACATGGTTAAACAAAGTGAAACAAGGGCCATAACTCTAAAAGTAATAAACAGAAATTGCTGAAATTCAATAGGATTCTTCGTTTCCCTAATTTAAATACTGCACATCAATTTCACAAAGATTGGATGCTAACTTTTGGATTTAGAGCGGGCAGGATTTTAACGACAATTTGACTACCATACGAACGCCAGAATTACCATTTAAGTTCTGAAACTATGCAGTTGAAAGTTATAATTAATATAAAGTCTAAATGCAATTCAAAAGGTAGGTTGCCAAGCAATGAAACATACGCCCACAACAGCTAAATCGTCTGGGCAGTCAACAAGAGTTATCAGATATTTTTACTTTTTTTGGTAATGAAACATTTATAATACACTTAAATCTGATTAAGAGTAACAACTCATTAAGTAATTATCAGAAAACAATTAGAATTTGTTTGGTTTTTATAAAGTTCTGCCCCATGCTAACGTTTAGTATAAGAAACATTTTATATCATGGATTTAGCTGTTCAAGTTATCAAAATTCATTGAAAATCAATATACTTGTTCATCTCAAGACCTTAATCTCTGTGTATCAATCTGAAGTCAATTGGATGATAACTTTAGCCTCTAGAGCGTCCACAAGAATTTTCAAAGTGATCAAGGACCATAACTCTGGCAGTAATCAATAGGTGTCTTTGTCTCATGCCCTTAAACACTGTGTATAAATTTAAAGTTAATCGGATATTAAATTTAGTCTCTAGAGCATCCACAAGATTTTTTGAAGTGATCAAGGGCCATAACTCTGGTAGTAATTAATGAAAATCGCTGAAAATGAATAGACTTCTTCATCGCATGACCTTAAACACTGTGTATCAATTTAAAGTCAATCGGATATTAACTTTAGCCTCTCGAGCGTCCACAAGATTTTTTTGAAGTGATAAGGGCCATAACTCTGGCAGTAATTATCGGAAATCACTGAAAATCGATAGGCTTCTTCTTCTCATGACCTTAAAACACTGTGTATAAATCTAAAGTCAATTGGATATTAACTTTAACCTCTAGAGCGTCCACAAGCAATTGTGGACGCAGGACCGACGGACGGAGACGGCGACAATTTACGACAACATTTCAATGTGGGTGTATAAAAATGTATATAGAGTTTTTTTTATTTCATAAAGCTAAATATCGGTAATTATTATAACTGGCCCAGTTACTGGAGATTGCAGGTGTATTTGAGTCACGTATGGTATGGCACATGTTTCACAAGGCGCTGGAGAAGGGTGCGCCTAAACCATGCACTTTTATTTTTTCCTGAAACACCGCTGCCAAACTTGCCCTGCCCATTATCTACACATGCGGCCTAATAGTAATACACCGAAAAATACGGTAACGTCCATATTTAAGCCAGAGAATGGACAGTGTGAGGGGTGTTGGTAACTTTTTGTTTAATTATTGTGGTAATACCTACCTTTAACAGTAGGTATGATAGGTGGTTATATACCTACCTAAAACAGTAGGTATGATATTTTGTTATATACCTACCTAAAACAGTAGGTATGATACGTTGTCATATGTGGTAGTTGTAATAATGATGAATCATGCCACCATCTACCTTGTACTATCATCTGTATTATTTGTATAACACGTAATGATGTTATTAGCCAACCCTGATCAGCTGATACATCTAACATAGCCTGAATATAACAAATGTATCACATTAAAGATGCATTATATACATAGAATGCTAAAATCCTTCAATATACTATTAATACTATTAACAACAGTGAGGCCGACGTCCCCCGCCGAAATCCCCAAATAAATAGATGACACATATTAATTAATCGCACATCTATTTTTTTCAACAATATCGAGCAATCAAACTGATTATCAACTATACACTAAGTTTCATCACTCTCTATCAGATAGAATCAAAGTTATCTTGTCCCAAAGCATCGGCCAAGGAAATTTCTTATCTCTGCTTAGCTTTAGCTCGATATGTTAATATTGAACTCAGTCAAGACGAACATCTACATCAAGTTTAAACATTCTACCTCAATTAGAAGCATGCAGAGTTGTTATGTTCCAAAGTCTTGACCAATCAAAATGCTTATTGCTCCTTAGCCTAAGCTGACAATTCTCATCATCGAACTCAGTCAAGGTATTGATGTAATGAAACTATACACCAAGTTTCATCACTCTTCACTTAATTAGAACTAAAGTTATCGTGTTCCAAAGCATCAACCAATCAAATTGCTTATCTCTACTTACCATAAGCAGAAAATGCTCATCTTCACACTCTATCAAGGCATTGACCTCATAAACACCTACACCAAGTTTGAACATTCTAGCTCAATTAGAAGGAGAGTTATTGTGTTCCAAAGTCTCGGCCAATCAAATTGCTTATCGCTCTGCTTACCCTGAGCAGAAAATGCTCAATATCGAACTTAGTCAAGGTATTGATGTAATGAAACTAGACACCAAGTTTCATCACTCTCACTTAATTGGAACTAAAGTTATCATGTCCCAAAGCATGAACCAATCAAATTGCTTATCTCTGCTTAGCCTATGCAGAAAATGCTCATCTTCGAACTCCATCAAGGCATTGACCTAATAAACATTTACACCAAGTTTGAACATTCTAAGTCAGTTAGAAGGAGAGTTATTGTGTCCCAAAAAGTGTGACGGACAGACAGACAGACAGACGGACGAACCCATTTTAATAGTCCCCTGCTTTCTTCGAAAGGCGGGTGACAATAAACAATGTTCTCTGAGGACTGTATTGACAGACAGTAGGCTCAACCCCGGTTTTTAATTGCAAGCAGTTGCTGATGAAAATAGTCTCCTTTTATTATCTAAATACCACAGTTTAATAAAGATAGGCCTACTGGTTTATGAAATGCACCAATCAAGCAATTTTGAGCTAAGCTTGGAGATTAAAAAGCTCTTTCCAGCTAAAAAAATCTATCAATGGTGAAACAAGTAACAAATATCGATCTATTAACCAGTTTACCTGTAATACACGTATAGCTTGATCTAAAACAGATTTAGTATCAGTATAATAATCAGTTGATGGTAATTGTAGTTGAGAGAAGTGAGCTTGTAGCAGGATGTTAGTTTTGGTATGTGATGAATCAAATGAATGAGAATTCATTTCTAGCGGGACTTTCTGAGCTAAATCACTAAAATTAAAAAAAAAAATTATTATTTTTTTTCTCTTTTATTTTACATGAAAATGTAAAGATCTTAGCATGTCCTTAATTACTTCTTCTAAAACTGTCTTAAAAGCAGAATAAACTCTGAGAAAGTCCTTTACTGAGTGAGGAAATGTCTTGAAATTATAATAAAGACTAATAACTGTACCTGTTAATCTGATCTTCATTATGACGTACTGGTAACTGGGCATATTCTGTTGCATTCTGTAATAAAGTATATGTGAATGTTTAACAGAAAATTTATCTTTTTTATTATTACTACCAGTTACATCAAATGCAACATGGCATAGTATATTTCTAGCTAAGACTTAAAAATATTGAAAATGTTAGGATGGGTTAGGTGAAGAAGTCTCAGGGGAATGTGTATGCAAAAGATCCAATGAACAGACCTAAAATCAGATAGTAAACCAATAAGAAACCCTGAACCCCCAAGATGTACTTTGAGGGAAATTCATTTGGAACAGCAATTAAATTAAATGTGGTTGAATGTTCTATTGTTCAGCACCAACCAACAGAAAGACATTTGCATCACTGCAGAAATCTGTACTGCATGTAGTAATTCAAATCGCTGATGACATGAATTTCTTGAAAATTTGTCAAATACAGCATTATTTGACATGAGAAGGAACAACCGAAGAGACAAATCATTTCTTTTCTTATTTATTCATCATAATATACAGTATATCAACTGAGCGGCTACAGTGGCTCATTGAATAAGGCGCTAACTTGGAGTTCTCAGGTTCAGTCCCAGTGTTGCAAAACGGCCTGCCTGGTAAGGTACAGTGTCTAGTCGTTTAGATCTGACCAAAAGAACAAGGTTCCGTGTACACATTGACGTGTACGTAATAAGCACCCTTTACATTTACAGTTTAAATTCAAAATCAGAGCAGGCTGTGGTGCTGCTGTATGGGAAAAATTTACCTCATGGCACACTGCATGATGCATGCTGTCTTTATTAGCCCAGTAGGTCCAGAAAAGTAGGTTGTTAAACCCCATTTCATTTCATCTAAACTTATATTATCAAATATTATATCCCTATTAAATCATCATATAAAATATTATAACTTACTTATAATATCTCTATTAAATCATCATATAAAAAATTATAACTTACTGATCACATATAAAATATTATAACTTACTGATAATATCTCTATCAAATCATCATATAAAATATTATAACTGATAATATCTCTATTAAATCATAACTTACTGATAATATCTCTATTAAATCATCATATAAAATATTATAACTTACTGAAAATATCTCTATTAAATCATCATATAAAACATTATAACTTACTGAAAATATCTCTATTAAATCATCATATAAAACATTATAACTTACTGATAATATCTCTATTAAATCTGGTATAGAAGATTCAGCCTTTAATTCATTACAGAACATACGAACCGTATTATGGTTTAAGTAATAATATGACGATATTTTCCCTAAAGTTAAAGGATCAATAGCACGGTTATCCTGAAATTAAAATCAATTAGAAAGTAATTTTAAAACAAATTTTTTTGACAACAGATGTAATTCTCAAAGATAAGTATGAATAAATTTGCTAACCAAACATAATCAGTTAAATATGATTTTTCATTCTTTTTTCTTTCGACACAGACATGTTTTTTTTTGTTTAGATGTCAGTAAACACATGTTAAAAACTACTTACGTCACCAATTTCTATACAATAAGAAGACTGTAATTCCATTAAAGCTTTTTCTACTAGACATGATAGAAACTTGTTAATACTGTCAAAATCTGTACTATCCAAATTATAATAACTGAAAATATAATATAATTTTTTGGGGGGAAATTGGTTAAGAACAAGAGAAAGTATAAGTAATATCATGGACAACAGATTATTATAGAAAATATCATTTTTATTGGTAGTGATACTAAGCATAATAACAGATTAAAGTTGGACTGATGTACTATAATGAGACTTTAATTTAAAGAACTAAACCACTCAATATCATCCATAATATTTGAAACCAGCGGTTGCCAGGCAAGATATGCCCACATTTTTCAAGAGATGGATAGAAAACAAGCCAACAGTGAGGCTGATGTCCCCTGCCGAAATTCAAAAATAAATAAATGACACATTTTAATTTATCGCACATTTATTTTTTTCAAAAATATCAAGCAATCAAACTGATTATTAACTATACACTAAGTTTCATCACTCTCATCACATGGGAAAAACCTTGTCAGCGATTTTCAAAACATATGTATGTTGCCGCCCAGT
Source organism: Patella vulgata (assembly GCF_932274485.2). NCBI lineage: Eukaryota > Metazoa > Mollusca > Gastropoda > Patellidae > Patella > Patella vulgata. Next base: position 48,365,486 of record NC_065880.2, read on the forward strand.
CTTCAACTTTTGGGCTCCGTAGGCGACACAGTTTGGCCAGTGCGCGACGGCTGCGCCGCCCAGTCACCATGTTAAACGAGGCTCTGAGTTACGGTCCGATATGCGCAAATATGGAAAGGAACCAAGATCTTTGGATTATAATCATACATTTCAAGTTTCATCAAAATCGGATAAAAATTGTGACTTCTAGAGTGGCCACAACCTTGGTATTACATACTTTTAGATTATTTGTGTACAAGGAACTGCCATTTTGTCTGTCAGTTTGGGGTCAGATTTTAACGAAATTTGAACTCAAACTTAATTGAAGTGTAAAAGTGATATATTTAAACATGTTTTAAAATTAATTACAAATTGTGACTTCTAGTGGGCCCATGAACTAAAAATGCGATTTTTTGAACAATCAGGGGCCATAATCCAGGAATAACGAAAGAAAACAAGATCTTTGTGATATAAACATAAATTTAAAGTTTTGTCAATATCGGATCAAAATTGTGGCCTCTAAAGGGTTCACAAAGTTGATATACTATATATTTACACTAATTGCGTACAAGGGGCGGTCCTTTTGTCCAGCAGTTTTGTCTGATTTTTCGAACTCAACCTTCATTAGGGCGTTACAATGATATATACAAACTGTTTTTGAATCGGATAAAAATTGTGACCTCTAGAGGGACCACAAGCTAAAAACGTGATTTTGTGCCCAATCAAGGGCCATAATTCTGGAAGATATGATCTGATATGCATAAATATCAAATGGAACCAAGATCTTTGGGTTATAAACATGCATTTCAAGTTTCATCAAAATCGGAGAAAATTTGTGCCTCTAGAGGGTTCACAACCTTGATATACCATATTTTTACACCATTTGCGTACGAGGGGCGGACATTTTGTCCGGCTGTTTTGATCCGATTTTCATGAAATTCGAACACAACCATCATTATGGTGTAACGGTGATACATTCGAACAGTTTTGTAAATTGGATAAAAATTGTGACCTCTACAGTGTTCGTACAATCAGGGGCCATAATTCAGGAAGTTACGATCTGATATGCGCAAATATCGAAAGGAAACCAGATCTTTGGGTTATAAACTTGCATTTCAAATTTCATTAAAATCAGATGAAAATTGTAACCTCTCGAGGGTCCACAACCTTGATATACCATATGTTTACACTATTTGCGTACAAGGGGCGGCCATTTTGTCCAGCAGTTTTGGTGCGACGAAATTCAATTCAACCAACATTACGGTGTAACGGTGATATATTCGAACATTTTTTTAAATCAGAGAAAAATTGTGACCTCTAGACAGGGGTGACGACATAATACGTCCACATGAAATACGTCCACATGAAAATGTTGGCGTATAAAAACATAAATTAGAATGCAATATTGGTCCATTTCAATCAATATTGTGTTATTATAAGACACAATAAACATTATGAATCAGTAAATATCGTTTACTCTGTGGACATAATGGTTTTGAGCTCCATTTGTAATGAACAAAGAAAAACATATCCCATAAGTCAATGTGGATATAAACAAACGATAAAATAAATTTTTTTAAAACTTGTGTAGTACAAATTAAGCAGGTGCAAACAACTGTAGTTAAATTTGGACTGTTCGCATATGTCACTGAACATAATTGATTTTTTTGTTGTTACAATTTATGTAAATCATTTTATATACACTCATATTGCTTTTATACCCATTTTTCATATATTTTAAGGCTACAAAAAATTGAGTTATGCACCCTATAAGGCAGTTTCATGGCAGGTTTCAACATAATGTGTGGCATCAAGGTTGCTCTCAACAGTTATATTGACTGTCAGCAGTATATGCCGGTCGGAACCGAGGGCTATGGAAAATGACCGTTACTAGATCTGACTCATCAAACATTTTGCACGCCGAAAAAAATAGTCTTTTTTTCAAAACCCAATTTGAAAACATGGCTACGATCGACCTCCACTATGTACCGTAATTATAAAATTGTACGGCCATTACAGAATAATGCACATATAAGCCACATAATCTCATGATTGGTGTTCTAGAGTTGTATACATAGTCCTCAACAGAATAGACTGAGTGTTGTGTTGATAATTAATGATGAGTGTCTGGTAGCAGAACAATAAAAGTTAACTGATATGTGGGAATCTTATCAACCTTCACATTAAATAAAAACAGCATATAAATTATCCAAAATCCTCAAAAACGTAGGTGTTAGGAGAAAAATGCATTATAATTTTTTTTATTGCGGTATTATGGCCTCATGGGAATTGTAGAAATTTAATCTAGAGATTAGTTAACTTGCTTACCGAAAAACTAAGAAAATTACGTATTCCAGTGCTATTATTATGTAGCAATATTGATAATTCCACGTTTTGCAAAAATGTTGTGTTTATAGGGTTACTCTTATTATACACGTTGATAAATGTAAGAAATATGCCGTAGATAATTATATATTTATCTTTATTTCGAACTTAATGTATTACAACTCAAAATTATCCATGTCAGTGTGTTTTCTATAGAGCACGTTGTAATATACGTGTGAGCTAATGGAATGGTTTTTCTATGGTCAATTCAGCTATTTTGATTATTTAAGTAGCCCCAAGGGAATGTTTCATTAATAAATAATTATCATAAGCCTTACTAATATTTCATATTGAAATCCATGCTGACAAAGTGGTATAGACACAGGAATTCACAATACCCTACCATGAATTAAAAGCATGAAATATGAATTTTTTTTGCAAAGTTTTCGTGTGTTATCAAAAATGACTGACAGTGAAAATTTTGAAGTAGAAACCCTGCCTGGAACACAGTAACCCTGTTGTTATTAAATTGTATCAGTGGAACGCAACAACAATGTCATAGTGAAACCCTATTGTCATTGTACATGTACTTGAGTATTATGTATTTTATGATTTACAAAAAAAGTAAATTTTCTTGCTATACATGACACTTGACAAGATTTGATGTTAACAAATGGGTGTAATTATTTACAAACGTGACAAGAAGGTCATGTTAATTCAATTTTATAAAATTATGAGCTGGCTGTGATGGGTTGAATATACAACATCCTTCCTGAATAACTAAATATATCTCTTGCAATCCTACAATTAACTTCCTTCTTTAATAAACTAACAGCATTATACTCGCTGAATACGAGATAATACCATTGTTGAAAAGAATTCAGAAATGTTATTATCAAAAATAATTAAGTTTTTGTCATCCATCATTCTTTGGGTAGATAAAGGTAAGCAAATTTTTTATTGTGTATGGTCTGAAAGTTTATATCTATCATAGTATCTGGAAAATTGAGCTTTTAAACACTAAACCTTTTTTTTCTCTTTAGATGTTCCAACCAACACAACACATATAATGATGTGCAGTAATGACAACAAAACAGCAAATACAATTTACTTGTATCATGCCATTGATAAATCCGAAGAAAATCTTAAATTTCTTAAGAACAGGTGTTCCTGTTCTATATCCTCTGATCAACCATTTACTATTCATATTAAACGGCATATCACACTCAGAAGTAATAGGGGACAAGTACTAAACAAGTTGACTTTAAAGAATGGAAATCAGACACACATTTTTGATTTAGATCATGGTATTAATCCATTTGGAACAGACTGTCTTTATGGTAGTAAGGATGACTGTCACATGTTTAATAGTACCAATAATAGTTTGATAATAGATTTAGAAGAATCAGCCAGTTTTAGAGAATTTATTTTTAAAATATATGGTAAGTTGACATGTTTTCTGTAACTAATATTAAAATTGATAAATATACATTCTAAAGTTTAAGTTACTGTATTAAAAATTAATTATTTGTGACTTAAAAATTATTGCAAATCCGTCCGTAATGTCCGTTTTCAAATTTGGAATGAGGTTTAACATCCAATCAGCACAATACTTAAGTCATCTGTGACATGTACAATTTTTCTTGGACCGCAGCATTTTAGATTACTTCATCTAATTCCAGTCAATGGATCTTTTGCAAATGTGTACACACCAGGATTCAAATCCAGGTCAATCTATACCTAGCTAGACAAAAATTATGGATTTTCATCAATTAAAATATTTGTCTTTGATTAGGAACTGAAGAAATTCAAATAGAATGTAATATGACTGCAAAAAACAAATCTGTAAGCCAATCAAAAACTCAAAATAAGAAGAAAAGTCAAACTGAAGACCAATCACAAGATGAACCAAACAGAGAAGCATTACCAAGTAATTAATATATTAATTAAGCTTTCATACATATTACATATGAAAGCTTATTGTTTCTGTTAAGATTATTTTTATTTTTCGTTCTTTTCCTGCAAATCTTATATCCTAGAATCTAACCATAGGATCTTTTTTAGTACCTTAAAACATTTACTTTAAATCTGCTATTTCCGATTTTCGTAATTGGAATATTACGTCATTGACAGCTCATCCCGGAAGTAAAACCAACATGATAACTTCTTGAATATTAGTACGTAGACCTGGTTGATCCAACTTCAAAGAAGTAATCAGAAATTTTCTAAGTTATCTCCCCTTTGAGAAAATAAGGATCAAATTTTTTAATAAAATCGACAAAATATAGGTCCGATTGCCCTGGACATTTTTTTCTATACTAGAAAAAAAATTACTGATGCGTACACAAAATATGAAGTCTATCGATTGAACCGAAAGTGCCACCATCTTGAAACGTGAAAAATCCCTGAGGCTTTTGCGATATTATACTTACAGACATGGGAGTTACATTTTCTGAATCCTTGAAGGAATGCCTAAAAAACATTCAGAACAGAATTTTGATTTCAGTCAACTGATGATCTCCATTTGGAAATGAATATGAAGAACAGTGAAAAATCCACTTGAACAGACGTGAAAATAAACACAATAGGCCGTAATATTAGTTCCGTTCAAAGTTATTTCATTTATTTTTTCGATATTTTCCTGCCTTTTTTTTAGTTCTTTCCTGTCATTTTCATTTCATTTTCTCATCCGTCTCGTTTTTAAATAGCTTGATCCATTTTTCTGAAACTTCTGTAACGGGAAGTCATTCCGATTACAGCAATCCATGTTTCAGTTATTTCCCTTTACCTTTCAGATTATTTTTTGCCCGGGTGCAATGTTTCTCACTATGTTTAGACTTGTAACTTCGCGAGTTTTTCACCGATTTTGATAATTATTTTTTTCTTTTAAGATACTTGATATAATCCATGTCCACGTGACGATGAATATGAAAGCTTCCATATCTGCATGGGACAATAGCAGATCTAGACTTTATTGTTTTTATCTTAAATTATATAGTTGTAGAGGTTTATCACAATGAGTGATTTGACAGCCTTTTTTTTTACAATATTCTATTGTGAACACACAATATTTCATGAATTTTAAAGTACAAAGGGGGATAACTTCAACTATCAAAATATTCTGAATATCGATAGGGTTCATTCTTATGCCCTTATGAACAAGCTTAAACAGTCAAAATTTGATTAAAATACAACTCAGCAAAACACATTCAAAATAAAGATCCAAAACAGTGGGAATTTAATAGGGTTCTTTTTAAAGAAACAATAAGCCATCTCACCAAGTTTCTAAAAATTCATTTAAGAAGTCTGTCGTGTTATCATGTTAAAATTTTCTAAATTCTGAAAATAAACTACTCAATTTCTGCCACTCCATACAACGTAACAATATTACAAGATTCACATGGCTCATAAATGTGCACGAATAATTTACTTCTCAGGCGTTACAAATATATTAACCTATTGATAGCTTTTACTCCATGATAGATGACTGAAAAGAAGTGCCTCTTCCTACCCTAGTTTCTCCTATATGTGCAAATATTTCTCGCCCTGTATTTCAGAAGTAGAGCACCCATAGCACACTTTTGCAGAATCATTTATTAATACAAGTCACATTAGAAGAAAGATTTATGATATAATTATGAACATTTGAATATCATGCATCCACTGCATTATTTTTTTTATGTGCCTTCTATTTGTTTATATTTCAAATGTACTCCACTTGAAAAAAAACCCAAAAAACTCCAAACATTGACAAATAATTTAAAACAAGAGTTATCTGCCTTGTGTCAGAAATAATAAATTTGATAATTAATCACTGTTTTATATTTCAGTATTATATATTGGTATTATATTAATATTAATTGCCATCATAACCGGAGTAGTGTTTGCTTGTGCTTGGATCACCAATCCAAATTTGAGGTAAATATAGATTTAGCTTGGAGAGAGAGAGAGAGAAATGGGGTTTAACATCCACTTGACACAAACTAGGTCATTTCGGGACTAACATATGGTTCAATTTTATTTCTATAATTCGCTTGGGCGTATAGGGGTCTTTAGCAGTGGGAGGAAACCGGAGGACCCGGAGAAAACCCACGAGGTTGGACAGGCGACCCTACTCCTTGTCACGTACAACAGGGGATTCGAAACCATGCCAGTTGACTCAATGACAGACTTAATGATACAGCGCGCACGTGCTAACCACTAAGCCATCCCCCCCCACCCCCACCCCCACCCCCACCCCCGCGATTTAGCTTGGATTTGTTGACCATCAAAATTACTAGGACTAAATTTATTGTAGTCAAGCAAGATTAAATATCATGTAGGGAAGATTTTTCACCTACATATTTTAGTACCATTTACCATTGACACTGTAATAAATAAGATGATCATACAAATTCTTCCATTAAATACATCTACAGTCTTCATTTTCAGACATAGTATAAAACGAAGAAAATCTAAAAAGAATATGTTTCCAGAAGAAAAGGTTATAAATGAAGAAATGTCTAATGCAGGTATATCAATGTTAATACAAATCAGGATATGTATTTCAAAACATTTCATACAGTTGATATGATTGTAAAATCCATCTAATCTATATTCTGATTTAGTTGAATGGTTATAGCAATGGATTCTCAACTGGTATGTCCCGAAATCAAATTCTGGCATAGGCTGATAAGAATCTCAGGGGTTTTCAAGCCTGGTTCCCATCTTTCAGGAGTAGCACCGGTGGGGCTGACAAGTAAAGTGTTGGATGGGATGATAAAAGGAGATCCATCCTTGTATAACATAACCCTTGACACAGTTGGTATTTAATGAAGAGTAGATATAAATTTTCATCCCTTCTATTGCATATGTAACAATCAAAATAGAAAAGATGAACTTAAGTTAGTCTCTGAATGTCTGATGTATTGTGTAACTCCATTTTTTTTCTATTCCTCTTTTATGTATAAAAAAAGCAACTTAACAGTCCTCAATGACATACATTAAGCAATATTGGAGGTAACATATAATACAATAATAACTGGTCTAAACAGTAAAACAATGCCCAGTTAAAGTACTACATGATTTATCTTCTTTTTTTTTCCTATACAGTTGTTTCAGTTGCCAGTTAAAGTACTAAATAATTTATCATACTTTTTTATATTCTATAGGGTCACCCGATGAGGATGAGGATGACAAGTATGAATTTTGTGAAATTGAAGAAAATCCCAATCATGGCCAAAAGTCTGACATACAACCTCCCAAAATTCCTAGTACACCTTTTCCAACTAAACAACTTCCATTCTTCAAGCACGATAAACCAACTCCCCACAGTGTCGTAGAAATAAAAGATGAATATTGCCACGTTAATTCAAATGCTACAAATGCAACTATGGATTCAACTCAGACGAGAGATAACATACAATCAGATGTCACCACAGCTGAAGAAGATCCATCATATGATCATATAGAAAGTCATGTTCTCAAAAACCTTATTAATACAGATGACGAAACCCCGACCTGGTCAGACAATAATCGAAGTTCCATTATGAAAAATGTGAATGAAGTTGAAGCTGGTTTACAAATGGACAAATTTCAGTCATCTGAAACCCTAGACTCTGTAACAGCACATCATAATGACTCTGGATCTATGCCACATTACTACTCTGTTGAAGAAGATAAAGAGAACACGAGAGACAATTATCAATATGACAAAAATGCTAGAAGAGAAACCAAATCAGCATATGATCTAGCAGATCACGTACCTAGAGCCGCAGCTCCCATTGTCAACAGGAGCAGGAGTGAAGAGACCAGTCTTAGAATGGATAAAACTATGGACTATAAAGATGTAGTGAAAGAATTTAAGTCTTTGCTAAAACATGATTATGAAGAAGTGAGTCTTGATGAAACTGGATGTAATACTGATACTAGATATGGAGATATGATCATATTAGAAAATGAACTTTATCAGTCTCTAGATAGCTATGATGCTAATCCTACGGGGTTGATAAACAATACACCAATAACACATCTCTAAACTAATTGTTTTTAATTTTTAGCATGCATTTTAAGTAAATTATCAGAACATTGTTTTATACTAATTGTCTATAAAGTTTTTAATATATATCATATGCAACTATATAATGTAGTTTAAATTAAAGAATTAGGAATGAAGTATCTATAGGTGTGCCTACCGACAGATTGGCAACAAAGATGTAGAACATGTTTTATATTAATTGTACATAAAGTTTTTATTATTAATCCTATGTAATTAATTATAAGTTTAAATTAAAGATTTTGGAATGAATTACCTTATATAGCAACAAAGATGTTAAACATTTTTATATTAATTGTACAGGTTGTTCTGCCTGCTCGTACGCCTATGCTAGCAAACTCTGTTTGATATTTACAAAGACATGACATGATGAATTGAACATTTGTGTCCAATTGAATCCAAGCGGGGAGATTTTGTCAGACAAATGCAAATGACGATTAGCAACTTTAAAGAAATTCCATGTGTACATTGAACATTTTCTTGTACAATAAATTGTTATAGCATGATTTTAAGTCAAATGAAATGAAATGAAATGGGGTTTAATGTCCTACTGTTCTGCTCCTAACCTGGGCTAATGAAGACGGGCATACACCATACAGTGTGCTATGAGGGAAATTTTGCCCGTGCAGCAGCGCTACGGCCTACTCTTATATCGAATTACAACTGGCAAGGGATCTTTTATGTGCATTCCGATGTATACACGGGACCTCAGTTTTTCGTATCATCCGAAGGACAAGACAGCTGTCCTTGTCAGGCCCTCCGTTCTGCACCACTGACAAGGGGAAACCATGTATTTTAAGTCAAAGGAAAACCAGTCACATGGTTAGCAAGCATTCCATCCAGTCATGGTATTATTTCAGTTACAAATAACCATAAATTTACAGAACTTATCTGCTTGTAGGTTTGTTAAAAGATGAGACAGTTTTACTCAAACCACATAAAAACTGACTATAAAACTGTAATTCTATACTCTATACACAAACTTACATTTTACTCCACTTAAAGCTACATACCAAAAATACTTGGTTAAAATAACTTGGTGGTAAATATAACCCAAAATCATATCCTCCTGGTTCTGTATTGTAAATTTGATTTTTATGGTGAAATGGGTTTAACTTCATACTTTTCTGCACCTACCTTGCTAATGAAGACGGACAAAAGTGCCATATAGTGTGCTATGAGGAAAATTTTGCTCGGACAGTAATTGTAATCCAACTGTCTTTACATCCATGCCAACATGTACACTTGACCTCGATATTTTGTACTATCCGAATGACTAGATGCTGTTCTTTGCCAGGCCCTCTGTCCTGCAACCTGGGAAATGAAATGAAATGAAATGGGGTTTAACGTCCTATTGTTCTGCTCCTAACCTGGGCTAATGAAGACGGGCATACGCCATACAGTGTGCTATCAGGGAAATTTTTCCAGGGCAGCGGCGCTACGGCATACTCTTATATCGAATTCCAACTGCCAAGGGATCTTTTACGTGCATGCCAATGTGTACACGGGACCTCGGTTTTTCGTCCCATCCGAACGACTAGACAGCTGTCCTTGTCAGGCCCTCCATCCTGCATCACTGACAAGGGGAAACCACGCCGGAAAATCTGAATGAACTTTCTCGGTCAATGCAGGGATCAAACACCCGACCTCCAGTCTAGCGAGCCAGCGTCTTAACCTGCATCTTGGGAAACCATGCCAAAAAAACCTGTGGACCTTTCTCAGTCAACTCCGGGATCAAAACCAGGACCTCCAGGTTGTGAGCCAGCACCACTACGGCTCTAAGAGGCCATGGTACTTGTTTGGTTTGGACATTCGACTCAACACTAGATTATCCTGAGAAGAACGTGTGGAATTTTCAACTGACACAAAGTCTAATGCTCAAGGTGCAAACAAAGACAGTTTATCTTGTTTAGCTAAGAAAAACGACTGTTCACATAAGACTGCATGGTATGCAATTAATAAGCAAAATTACTGTAAATAAAATTTTACAGGGTTTCTTGATAAACTGATGAAGAAAATCAGTAGGTCTTATTTTTATTTTCCATCAAAATTTTAATTTTCTGAGACAACATTTATACTAAATATTGTACAGCTGGAAGAAAAGGAAATGGATCCTTCAATAGTCTCGACAACACATGTACAGTACTTGGGTTGTTTACAGTATCTTTGCCTTGTTTGTGTGTTTGTCATCTGAGTTTGTTCTTGTATGTGGTGCAGTTCTCCTGCATGTACTGTACTATTTTTCTCGGCCATCACCAGGATCCATCATACTCACATTGCCACATGTTAATCCCCAAATTACCTGGTTTGTGTTGAAGGGAAATTGGATAATAGAATAGCTTAAACATTTCCTTTCAATGATAGGTGCACAGCTAAATACACAGAATTGACATTCCTAAAATAACATGCAAAGGTGCAAATTTATGTTATATCTTGCAAGACAAAACTTGTATGTCTTGCCAATTATGGTTTCCATGGATTTGTTGAAGATCAGATTGAAAAACTTGCAAGATAGGTCTATGGTCAGAAAATCTAACACATGAAAAGTAATCGATATCATTCCATCATAGCTCTAGAGAATTCATCAGTATGTAAACAATCTACATCACTACAGTCATTCTCTAATTTCATAACAACCAAACAAAACAGCTCTAAATGTCTGGTAAACCTATTAAATAGATACACTGGATGCATATACATTACTTTTTATGCTGTTTCTAAATTTAATTATTTATTTTTTTATTCCACTTTTGCAGTTCACTACTTTTCTTACTATATTTCTTTCTATGTAAAAATTTAATCATAAAAGATGATGCTTTTTAAGATGTATCATCTGAGATCAGATACATCCAAGATGGAAATGAATTAGATCAACATTTAGGAAGAAATAGTAACTTGGTTATCATATTTAAGTTAAGTAGATGTACATCAATGTTTACTCTTTAAGAATTATTGATAAAAGTACTGATATGAATACAGCAAACTTTTCATCTCGGTTATTATAGGTAGAATTGAATTAGGTCTTTCGTGACGCAATATACATGAAACACTTTCACAACAAACATGCACTTGGCACTAAATCAACTTGGCAGACGCCAGCATCAGCTGATTCCAGGGTGCTCAGATAACATTTCTACCTTTGCAGAAAAAAGAACAGGAATTTACGCAAGATCTTAGCATTTCTACGTGATTATATGTACATGCAAATTACAATACACACGTGCATGTTACATGAACATCGCTGTAAGCTTTGCAGAAATTGTAAAAACTGGAAGGAAAAATACTTTTTCTGTTTATTCAGAACTTGCAGAAGTCGCTGTGTAATATACAAATCCATAAGTAAAATAAGACATACACAATATTCCTCTAAAAAGATAAAACAAAGAAGTCAAATGGGCTTTAAGGATAATGCAGCAATGTATTTCTAAGTACTGTATAGAAAATCATATGCATCTAAAACAAGTGGATAAAATCTGTTAAAAATCTCAAAAAGTCAGTCTAGAATTTGCCATGTTTATTCTCAAGAAATATAAGTTTATTGGTATCCTTTTTACCTATGAACTGCATTCATTTCCAACACTCTCAATCCTGTATAGCAGTTTGGGCAATCATATCTTTAAAGGTAAATTTAGCAATCTTATTTGGCCTAAATCTCAACCTCCTCCTTCTGTCCACTGCCATTGACCTTGGTAATAGGCTTTATTTATTTATTGCCTTGGAGAAGTATTCAGAGGTGGGAACAATTTGCGGGACCTTGAGTCCCAAGTCGCAGCTTCTTGAGTCCAAGATAAGTCCCAAGTGGCCGACTTTAGTACTGAGTCGAGTCCCAATTTTTCACAAGGCCCAAGTCCTGTTCAAGTCGCCAGTTCATTAAATGAGTCAGCAGTTACAGTTCAAGTTAAGTCTAAACAAATATTTCAATTCGAGTTGCTAAGTCGGGTCTTTTATGCTACTTAAGTCAGAATCGATTTGATTCGAGTTCCCACCTCTGAAAGTACTATAAAGAGATTGTGAAGAAACCACCATCGATAATCTTGATAATATATACCAATATGATACTTATAAATTACTAAGGGTAAATGGCAGCGGACCAGAATGGGAAGGCCATGATAATTTTCATGTTCTCTAGTCCAAGAATTTTTTTTGTAAAAATAGGATTTGCTTGTACAAATGAAGTTAAAAATTTATAATGTTCTCCTTGCTCATTAATTTGCTCAGTTCGTTTCTTCCATCAATTATATCTGCCATATGTAGCAAGCAAACTAAATTGACACTAATTTTAGGCAAAAATCCAATAAATAACTAATGACGAAATAATTATTGACAGCTTCCAATTGTAACCTCAATCTTAGGTAGTACATATTCTGATTTCACCTTCCTTCAAACAGTACTTCCTGTGCTGATTTGTAGCCAACAGCACCGTACGACCTACAATACTGCCCATAAGAAAACTCATAAAGAAACCTATCTTAATAAATAAAAACTTAACAATAAAGCATCAGATTAAACAGAAACAGGCGGACATAATACAAATTATTATGAATATGATTTAATCTATATAAGTTTTCTTTATTAATATAGGAAATGAAACGAAATGGGGTTTAATGTCCTACTTTTCTGCTTCAATAAAGACAGCATTAATATAGGTTTTCAGAAACGTTAAGTTACAAAAGAAAGAACCCTCCTACACATCTTCGTTTGTCATTCACTTTACTAGGCTAAAGTATTAATGGTCAAAGTTCATTTCTGCATCTCCAGTAAGAATGAAATTGGGTTTATAGTCTTACTTTTCTGCACCATCCGGTTTATAAAGACGTCCCCAGGTAAAAAGCAATAACGACCGACAAATGAATGACAAACAATATCATATTCCAACCCCAACCTACAACAAATTCCCTTCCCGTTTAGTTACAGAAATTCTGGTACCTTAGAAAGAAAGTTACAATACCATTATGACCTGGCAAACTTTTAATCTGTGATGACATTTTGGCAGGCTATCTCAATGGCACTTGCCTAAATTTCTTGGGGCAAGGTAAAAGAAATTACAGAAAAGTTGGCAAGACTCTGAAAAAAGTTCCACCATGATGTTTTGTTTTTTGAATTAAATTAGATTAAAAGCAGAATAAATATGTCTTGGTTTACTATGCTCACATTCATCTATCTTGCAAGTCCAGGCCATATTGCTTTTCATGCCATTATTTTAGATACACTCTTTTGATTCATACTCAGAAAGTACTGGCAATAATGTACCTGCAGATCATAGGCTAAGGATTGGTACAATATCGTACAATTTTCCATGAAAGATCGTAATTATATTGTGGAAATTGATATATAATAAATAAGAAGGAAACTTAAGTCAAATAGATCAATATGCACTAAAGTGTTTGGTTTTTGTAACTAGATGTGTGTATCACTATGTTTTGGGGACTTTCTTCATATACAAAAGCGTGAATTATGTAAATTTCAGAGGAACGTGGTACAGCACATCTTAATAGGGTCCAGTGTAAAGGGGTTTATGAGATATGAAGGATTTTAGCTCTAAAAAAACTAACTCACAAAGCACATGTATTTTAGTTATAAACCAAGACATGTTTCATGTTTCAAATATGGTATTAATATTTCTTTTATAATGTCAAAGTCAAAGTATATATATTATATAAATATAATGGTAAATATGTTCCCCACCTAGGAGGTCTTGTACACATCACATTCTGTCATATTTCAACTTTATACATGCTCATAAACAATCATCTGTTTCACATCTGTCTGCATGTCTATACTACAGTAAGCTTGAAACTTATTACCTAAATATACCAGTATCACAAACTAATAGACTTATATAATGCCAACAATAAATTTGAAATTTTCATACTTGAACATTTTCTACACAATACCTTGTTTACCAAGTGTATAAGAGGGCACCAGCTTACATAACCCTGCACATAGTTTGTTGAAATGAAATGAAATGAAATTTGGGTTTAACCATGGACCTTATATAAGGTCCATGGTTTAACGTCCTAATGTTCTGCTCCGACTGGGTTAATGAAGATGGACATATGCCATACAGTAGGCTATGAGGGAAATATTGCCTGGACAGCGGCAATGGGCCTTGTTTTTTAATCCCATTCGAATGACTAGAGAGTTGTGCTTGTAGAATTGAATTGAATAGAATAGGTATAGCATTCAATGACTTTCAGATTAAAGGAGCCAAATCTTTAACTCAATATCATCCACAGTCTTCAACATTGCAAACCAGACTTTTTAGTCAATTTAAATCAACACTGATGTTGTTATGTTAGCATGAAAAGTTGGGCTTCTGATATCCAATATTTGAGACAAAATGAAAATTTTAAAATTCCGTGCCAGAATGCACAATTTTTAACGACTCATTGAACGAGGCTAAACATATCCCATGTAGGAGAATACTACTGATGTAGACTGAAACAACCAGACGCCAAATACTGCCATTCAATTCGGACTCTTTGCATATTTTGCCGAACATGAGTGATTAGAAATCAGGTCTTTTAATAAAAAAATTACTAATAATGATCTGGTTGAAGGGTACAGCCTTTCTCATTATGGATCAGAATAATTTCCATAATGATCTTATAAACTTATTTCCAACTATCATGTAAGTAAGTACTTTACTGTGGTCAACAAGGTGTTGGCACCTGGCAAAACACTCATTATAGTTAACCAAATACAATAATTTACCCAGATTATTTATCTAAGTAAATATTTGGCCCATTTACACCCCAATATCTCTCCTGCTGACCATTAATTTAACAGTTATAAGTATTTGTGATATATTGCACCAATCTGGCCAGGAAGTACGGCTATACTGTATTGGTACCATATTGTCTATTCTTAATCACAAGATGTTAGCCCTGTTCAAAAACTCAGTATTGAGCACTTAATAGGGTTATGCATGACAACTGAGATTCAGAATTATACTATTCAAAAAAAGTAGGGGATATTTGATTTTTAAGTGTTATTAAAGTCACCTAATGAAACTGACGAAGAAACAAATGACAAAATGAAATGAAGTTCACATTCATCGATTTATTCCAAATGATCGTTAGACTAAGTAAGGCACAGACTGACCATTATAAGGGTAAAATGATACCCGGGGTCAAACAGCAAAGTTACCACAGCATCACAACCAAGTCAGTAACGGGTAAATCCTCCTCTGTTTGCCAAACAAGCATTGATCCGACGTGGCATACTCCTAATGAGACGTCTAAGGTCATTTTGGTCCAGATTGTCCCATTCCTGTTGCAACGCAGCAGCAAGTTCTTGGACATTGGCAGGACGTTGTTGACGTTGACGTAACCTCTGTCCAAGCATGTCCCAGACATGCTCGATGGGGGAGAGGTCGGGACTCAGTGCTGGCCAAGGTAATGTGGTGATGTTCTGTTGTTGGAGGTAACCTGTAACGATCCTGGCCCTGTGACATCTTGCGTTGTCATCCTGGAAGATGAAACGGCGGCCATGACGTCGGGCGAACGGCACAACATGGACTGCCAAGATGTTGTCCCGGTAGTACTGGCCTGTAACACACCCTGCAACAACATGTAAAGCCGTTCTTCCAGCAACAGTGATGCCTCCCCACACCATAACAGAACCACCCCCAAATCGATCATGTCTGATGACGTTAACGTCTTGGAAGCGCTCGTTTCGACGACGCCACACCCTCCTACGTCTGTCCAAAAAATCAACAGTGAACCTTGACTCATCTGAAAACATCACATTGCTCCAGCGTCGATTATCCCAGTGTTGACGATCCCTACACTAACGACGTCTTGCCTGAATGTGATGATCTCTCAAACAAGGGATCACGCGAGGACATCGGGCGCGAAGGTGACCCCTATGCAGTCGATTCCGAATCGTCTGGAAACACACTCTCACACCAGTGTCTGTTTGAAGACGAGCACTGATCTGATTTGCTGTGATGACACGATTTCTCAAGGCCAAGGTACGGATAAATCGATCCTGGGCTTGAGTTGTCGCCCTTGGTCGACCTGAGCGTGGTCTGTCCTGTACAGATTGTGTATCACGGTATCTGGACCATAGCCTGCTTATGACAGACTGAGAAACATTCATCGTCCGCGCCACAACCGCCTGTGTTGTGCCGATCTGTAGCATGCCAAGGGCACGTAACCTTTCATTTTGGGTAAGCCGACGCATATCAAAATTTGTTTTCTGGTCACTAAAACAATTAAACTGATGTTTCCACCCTGGAATTCAATGCCACAATGACTGTAACATTCAAAGTCAGAGTCGTGCAAATCTTGGGTTGGACCCCCATGATTATCCCAAGCATCACCTGCATTCCATGCGGTAGCTATTGGTGCGTTTGGGCGTCACATGTAACTGGAAATGTTTCTTCTGTTAGGTTCTATAGTGACTTTTTTCGTAGTCATTTGCATATTTTAGTATTATGCCCCCAAAATCAAATATCCCCTACTTTTTTTGAATAGTATATTATAAAATCATTATCACTTACAGAATTTCAGATTTGTGTTTTCTTAATTTAAAGACACATTATGTAAGATTTATAGCCCGTTCAGATGCTTAAGTTCAACTGGTTTTAAAAACCCTGGGATCGTTTAACCAGTTTAACTTAAGCGTCTGAAGGCAAATGTGGGGCAAATAAACCAGTTTAAAAAACCCAGCTCGTGACCTGTCTTCGAGAAGGCTTATTATTTTAAACTGGTTCATCTTAGCCGTCTGAACGAGTTAGCTTAATATCCCCAGCTCCAGCTTGCTTTGAGCATGCGCAGTACCCAGTAAGTTACATTCCTGTGAAAATATTGGGGTCAGACAGTGCCAATGTAATCGAAAGCGTGCGAGAACCGAATAAAGAACATGAAACTACCCATGCGTAGTTAACTCTAACCTCCAACCGATGAGGTCAGAATAGTAAACTGATTTGGCTTCTAGTACGTGAACACAACACGATGCTGTCTTAAAAACCCCAGCGATTATGAACTGGTTTAAAAATAAGCGTCTGAACGGGCTATAAGATAAAGAACTGGTCGTTCTTGCTATAATAGTTCAAAAATAGATAATGCAAAATGAATATATTGAAATTTCATTCAAATTAATTTATTTTGAGTGAAGTTATCACTGTTTTTAGTTTTGACAAGATGTGTGCATTGATTGTTTTTTTATTGTACCAACGGTGCTGGTTATTCGGGTCTTAGCCTCTCCATTTTTAAATTTAATCATTAAATGGCCGAACTGTTCTAATCTTCTTAAAATCTGAGCCATCTCATGGCATTGAGAGTTGATTATGGTTTTGTCTTCTCATGTTAAAGATACATTATGTAACATTTAGATAAAGAACTAGCCATTCTTGCTATAATAGTTCGAAAGTAGATGATGTAAAATGAATAATTTGAAAATTTCATTCAAATTACTCTATTGCAAGCGAAGATATTAGCCTTTGAAGGTTGGACAGACGTGTGCAATAATTTCAACCACCGTACTGGTTGATCGAAGCTAAGTCTCGGTCCTCCATATTTGATTAAATCAAAGTATCGCTGAACCATTCTAATCTATTTAATATCGGAGAAATTAATGTCTAATTAATACTTTAGAAAACATTTCAGGCCTAAAGAAAGACCTGCAATAGGCAGATTTAGCTCTTGCATAATGTATGTTTAATAAACGTCTAATCAATAATTCATATAATATTTAGGCCGATAGAAAGACCTGCAATAGACAGATTTAGCTCTTGAATAATGCCTCGATAATTGAAAGATTCTAGGAATCTAATTCCTGATGTTAACTGAAATTGATTCAAAACTGCAGTGCATATTTATCACAGTATAACTTGAACTCAATTTCTGCCAGAAACTAAATATTTAAAAGCGTAAAGACAGCAAAATTATAATGTCTTTATCATTATTCACCAAATAGTTTTACACACATGGTAAAGATTCACGTTTCATATAAAACATAATGAACACATCAACAAATTATCAGTAAAAGTAAATAAAGCTAGTAATATGCAAGGAACAAAGGAAGAAATTCATATGTTTATGTATATTTTATTTATCTTTTATAAACAATTCATACATCTTGATATTTTTTCAGCTGTAGATATAAAATATACATGATTGATAAGATGCAGAAACGTGCTTGAAGCCAGGTAATAAAATTTCAACTTGTATACAAACAATAGTTTCATCATCTTTAGTACATCTGTTGTGTAATATTTACAACATGTTTTATGTGTATTCTGCATAAATACTATGCATAGATTGGAATGCAATTGTGACCTAATCACCTTAAAATAGAGGTCAACAGGCAAAGATATAGAACAAAATTAACGGAACCAATGGCATTAAGCCAAGAAATTTTGGTAAGGAATATATACATTTTCTTCCATAACATCTTACGCAAATACAATTTGTAGGGTAAAAAGTGATTTAGCTATAGCTGTCTGGCAGAATATCAACAATACCAGCTGTATCTCGCTACAACCTTCTGCAACCCAGAATTTACTACAATTAACGTACCTGACATTCACTGATAATTCAGCCAATATTACAGCAGACGGCAGTAAGCCTACAGGTAAGTTCACTTGTTTAGAATTTTTCTAGCCATTTCTCAAGATTTTACAAAAGTAATCACTAGCAACTGTATGCAGTCTCCACTTTTAATAATCAATCAGGCATGATATCAATTCACTTTTTATAAAGAATATATAATATTGCCATAATCTGATATTTCAATTAATAATGCATGATAGGTCAATTTGGTTTCATTAATTTTCATAACTTCAGACTTTTATCTGTAATTTATAGTGATAGGGAGGAAAGCAATGATATTGTACATCTGCCAACTAAACATTAAACAAGGTCATTTGCCTTTCTGTACAGATCTGAGCACAATTTCACCTCTAAATGTACATTGCGCAAATTATGGTGCAAATCAGTTATCAACATTTCACTAATCAAATAATCAATTTATTTTTGATCAGAACATCATTACATAAACATCTGCATCCCCCTAAAAAAATGCAACTGGATTCACCTATTTCTCTTTAGATCTTTTTAGAAAATCTATAATATTATAAAAGCTACTATATAATTAAGCAAATGAAGATGGGGCACAAAAAAAACTTTGAACAATAACATTGGTTGACCTAATTATGCTATTGTTGATATTTATGTTGTTGTATAAGAGGTAAGTATAGAGCAGATGCCAACTCTATGTTTTAAGCTATCTGTTAACACAGATTGTTGAAAGATAGAATTATTTACAGGAGAACATGCCAAGCTGGATTCTATTATTACTCGCATATTTTATCGCAACCATACAGCTGTTTTGTGATTTACCTATAGAACTATTTCTTCTCGTTTTTATATAGGAACATTTGTGCAATAAGGATTTTTTCAATAAGAATGTTAGAAATTACAATTTATAACATTATTTCAGAAAACATTTTATAGCCAAATTACTAATGTTGTACCTCTCTGCTGTATCACATACACAACCATTCTAACCATTCTATCCCTTTTGTAAAGATACAAGGTTTTATTTTTAAAAGCATCCAACATAAATGCAAGGAATTTATTACTTTCAAAAACAATGAATTATAATTTAATAGGTATATATACAAGTAGATGTCAGATTCCTTGTAAACTCCCTTCCTTAGAATTACTTCCTGCTTCTAGGTTCATCATGAAGTCTCCTTAATTGCTCTACTTGAATTTAAATCAAAAACAGGTATACTCCAGCTTTGAAACTTGAAATAAAATTAAACCCATTTGCCTTCTGGACTTGTTACTCATCAGGGGTAACTTGATAGCAGTCGGCACACGCCAGTCTAGCCGCCTATTAAAACATTCTCTTGTTCTCAAATGTATGTTTGAGGGTCAAAGATGAAAGTTTATTTGTCCAAAGGTTGAAGATCTTTCATTTTCATCACTTAACTTAAGTACCGAAGAGGAAATAATAGGGCTTTATTTTTATATCATCTTCACATATCAAAGCCATCTGCTCTCAGAGAGAGAGAGAAAGAGAGAGAGAGAGAGAGAGAGGTTTTAATGTCCACTCAACACAAACTGTACTCTTCAAAAAAAGTAGGGGATATTCAGAAACAATACAAAACTGCGGAAATGCACTGCTGTTTTTATTAAAGGTAACCAGTGTATGTTAATAACAGGCCAAATGCCTACACATGGACATAAACAGTTCATATGGGCGGCTTATCTGACGGCCCCATTTCACTCGCAAAGAGATACGTTTTTGATTTTTGTCTTAATAATGAAAAATTGCTCCACCAATCCTTAGACATTCAGCAATTCGTCGCGGCATGCTCCTAATCAACTGTCCAATCACGATTTGGGGCAATCTGACCCAATCCTCTTGTAGTGCCACAGCCAATTCTTGCAGTGTTGTCGGTTGACGTTGACATCGACGAACACGTCTCCTGATCAAATTAAACGTAACACACTAAAGCAAAGATACGCTAAACAGTAAATCTTATGCAAGAACCAATAGGAATCCTGACATGGATAGATAAACCAGCACGCGGCAGTTTTCATCAACCCTTCCTTGAAGTGTCAAATTTGATAATGAAACCCTCCCACGTGTATGACGCTATTGCGTGTCGCATGTGCAGCTCAGTGGTTCTGTTAGGGCGATAAGTGCTTCATCTGTGAACATACTCACAAAGCATGTCAAGTGTCCATGACTAATTATCATATCACAACCTGCATAGGTATTTGCATTTCAATATCCCCTACTTTTTTTTAAGAGTATGTCATTTCAAGACTAACGAAATGAAATGGAGTTTAACGTCCTACTGTGCTCCGACTGGGCTAATAAAGACGGTGTACGCCATATAGTGTGCTATGAGGGAAATTTTGCTCGGGGCTGCACCACTATGGCTTACTCTTATATCAAATTCCAACTGCCAAGGGATCTTTTATGCGCACATTAATGTATACAAGGGTCCTCGGTTTTTCATCCCATCTGAATGACTAGACACCTGTCCTTGTCAGACCCTCCATCCTGCACCACTTACAAGGGGGAACCACGTCAGAAAATCCTGATGAACTTTCTGGGCCAATGTAAGGATCGAACATGCGACCTCTAGGCTAGCAAGCCAGCGTCTTACCCACTTAGCCACTGTGGCTCCCCATTTCAAGACTACCATATGGTTCAATTTTATTTCAATTATTCGCTTGCACGTAGGGGTCTTTAGCAATGAGAAGAAACCAGAGGACCCTGAGAAACCCCACGAGGTTGGACAGACAACCCTACTCCTTGTCACGTACAACTGGGGAATTGAAACCAAGCCAGTTGACTCATCTCTTCTCTTCTTAAAGATCCATAATCTACAAATTACATTTATGTTAAATATATGTAAATATTGATAAAAAAAAATGTACAAAGACTATCTGATAGAAAAATAGCACTTTGGTTCAACTTCAATACTAAAATTGTGCATTTACCAGATTTTCAGATCACATTTTAACATTTGATAGCTATTAGTATTTAGAACAACATGCATTCATCACATGATTGGAAGGCTTCTTGTATCAAATTTTACATAGTATACTCAATTACCTATCTCTATATACATATCATGTGGTAAACACATCATTGTAGAATGTGATTGTAGAGTTACAGTAAAAATAAATCTGTTTATTATTTGTTAAGTGCTTCACATGCCTGTTTATTTTCACTCATTAGAGACTAACTGATCTATTCATTAATTCACAAGACTTTCATCATCAAAGACAGACCAACCCTACTCTGCCAGAGTATCAATTATATATGAAATTTCAATTTAATTTAGGACCAGTTTCAGTTCTAAACTGATTATTTATTGGTAAAATGACCAACTCCTGGAACAAATCATAATTCAAAGTAGTTTGTTCAGAAATACTCAACATCAGTTGTTCCATTAGGCTTTAGTTAGACAGCTAGGACAACATGCACTTCCTTTGTAACAAAAGTCAATTTATGCCATTTATTCTGAAACTTAACTTGTTCTACTGAGCTTTTCTAAAAGTAAACTATTGGGTTTTTTTCTGAAAAAGACCTAGTATGGTAGTATATTGAATCTTCTGAAAGTCAGCTTGTTTTATTTAGCCTTTGTAAATATGGTCTCAGTTTTTCTATTGTTATTGATAGTATTATTCTTCTGAAGTTCAAGAAATTTATTTATTTTTTCTGAAAGTGAGTTTGTATTTTTATACATCAAAGTTTAATACTGTTTGTTCCTAAAGTCAACTTGCTATCATATGGCAAACCCTCTTGTTGTTGCTTGATTTTGTAGAATATACCTGATTTTGTGGAATATACAAGCATTGTTTTGTTTTGAATTTTGACATGCTGACACACAGTGTCTCCCAGTCACCTTTAAAGGGGTACAAGGATATAGGATGCCCATCATACAATGTATTAAATTCAATAATGTTCTACTGAACAGCTGGATTCAAATTTTCATTTTATTTTAATCTATCTTGAATGTTCATTATTTTGTACTTAGGTAGGCATTGTTTAAATTCTTTTCCAAAAACAATTACAAAAAAGTATTATTTTTGTATGGGAAATACTCTGGTGTATGCTATATGATAGTTATTAATTTCTGTTTTTATATGTATTCTTGTGTAAGTGGATTACCAGATGATATGAATAAATTAAGATCATTCTAAAACGAGATCATTTTTAATGTCCGATAACGAGAGAGAGAGATATGGGGTTTAACATCCACTCGACACAAACTAGGTCATTTTGGGACTAAAATATGGTTCAATTTTATTTCAATAATTCACTTGCACGTAGGGGTCTTTTGCAGTGGGAGGAAATCGGGGAACCCGGAGAAAACCCACGAGGTTGGACAGGCGACCCTACTCCTTGTCATGTACAACCAGGGAATCGAAACCATGCCAGTTGACTCAATGACAGGCCATGTCAGATAGCCATTATCACAATAAGTAATACTGCTAAAAGCCCAAAATATCACACGTCATTTGAAAGGTGAAAATAGAACTAGAAACAAGAGACAGTAACAGAATAAGATTTTACAATCTGCTCATACCCCTTATTACACTTAAGTGATTTCCTATTTTGTTCGTTTATTGGGCTTAACATTCACTTCCACCAAGGGTGATAGAGAATCAGTGAGGTCCTTAGTATATCTGTAACATGTATCATATATGTACCTGTAGTAAGAGTATTTCTAAAACCTGTTAGTTCAATTGGTCTACACTTTTATTAACAAGATTATCTTTTGCTTGACTCAAGTGAAGGTTATACTATTACTGAGAATTACCTGTATGTAACAACCGGTAACTCATTAAGACTGTTTATTTTATCAGAGGTCTGATCTAGGCATGTTATTAAAACTAATTGTAAAACATCTGTTTCTAGTAGTCACTGGAACAACATGTTTACTATACAACTGTGGTCCCAAACTCACTAGATATAAGTTAAAGGTAAAAGTAAAGGTACATTAATAGGAATGCTAACCCATTTACTACCAATCCTGTAACTTTAGACCAACTGTTGATACCATGCCAAATCTAAGAACAGAACCCACACTTCCGTTCCATGTTAAGTTTATTTTGGTTTTAATAGTCGCAGATAAAATCACACAGCTATATGGCTGTAAACATCATAATATATTATGAATGAAAGGGTTAATTCAATTTATAATGTCTTATAAAAAGCTGAATACCCAGATTAAATGTACATTTACTAGTTGTAAAGAGATAAAAGAAGGCTATGGAACCAGCTATCCCTTTTATCAGTAACTGGTATTGAACTCTTCCGACTGATTAGACTATTCGGAAACCCTTACAAGGGTAACAATTTTACTGGGTTCAAAGTAAACTACCTGGGTTGATAGTTGGTTTTACATAGGTTGCTTGTCATGTTACCAGCTAAAACAGTTGATTAATATGCTAAGTTAAGCATAAAGTAGTTTTGTGGGTTAATTAGACATTAACAGATGAGAAAGGCCTAATATTTATTACATCTTTGTGAGGCTATGGATTAACACAGAATTAGTGACATCTTCTCCAAAAAGTTGAGATTCTACATTTAGGGTCGTGTTGACTAATTAGTCTTCTTTGTTCATCCGGAATCGCTTTTCTAGACCACGGTCTATATTGCTCCAAATATTACTCCTGCTAGTGGCGAAAGTCACTCAAGGATCTGGCTCCAGGGGACTTGGCGATGAGTGAAAATCCCTGTGGCGGAAATCTAGGAATGAAGCACCCATCGTTGCAGAAGACCCCTTACTCTTGCCCGGTTCTATCATGGCAATTCCAACTGTTAGAGCCTCTCTGGTTCTGCAGGAAAAGGATGCTCTATATACAGAAAAAGAGTTTCACAAGAGGTACTTGTTAACAAGTCTTCTACCTCATCGTGGTCACCAATGGTCTCCTCAATAGTTCTTTATCTTATATGATTTGTTGAGACTTACTTTTTTGACAATCACCAGTTAAGAGGAAATAAATCCAATCACATTTTCCACCAAACAAAAGAAAAAGCATTTGATAAATTTATAATATTTCATGGGGTTTGTAAACCAATTTTTACTATTGCATGACAAGAAGCCAATAATAAGATTACCCAAGTATTTTGCTATAATCACCCAAACATCATCATACTATACTACAGTAACTATTGACTACATCTAGGATGTTGACCACAGTCAATCTAATTCTTAGCTTTAGGACACTTAATGTACGGATATTACAACTATCTTATCAATCATATTTCTGGAATAAATATTGATAATGTGGATAAGTCTTTGCACTTAATTGTCAAATCAATATTAATGTATAATTAACACAACAATGTCATATCAAAGTCACCCCTAGCACCAATAATATGTTTGCTGGATATATTTAGAACTGTAGGCCATAAAATTTGACATTTCTTCATAAAAAGAAATATAACAAATAAAATAAATTCTTTTATAAAGAAACTACATTATACAGCAAAGGATTATTGTAAAAAAACAAAAGGTCATAGAAAATTAAACACTTTCTTCAAGCCAGGAAATAAGTAACCTATCAAAAACAATGCCAGGCACAAATTCGGGCTTTGTCAGACACAATGTCTCTGTGTCATTTTGTCAGATTTTTGACTGCAAGACATACAGGATCAAAAAGTGGTCTTTACACAAAAATATTTATAGCACAATTTTGCATCAGGTCTAAAGAAAATTTGTTTTAACAATAGTTTAACTGGGAAAAATTGGGGTGGGGAGGGGGATTAAATTAAACCTATAATATACGTTAATATAGTCTTATTAATTCATCAATATCATTTATAGACAGATCACTTGATTCTGTTTAATACTGCATGATCCAAGTATTCTGTTTATTCTAACTAAAGATTGATCACAATCTCAAATCAAAACAAGGATTCAGGGGCCCATTCCGAACTTCAAACAAAATCAATTCTCATGATTAACACAGTCAACAGACATTAATAGTCGATTCCTGAGGCAGTAAATCTAATATTGCATCTCTATATTTAATACTCTTGTTATAGTAAATATGGTTTGTCAATATGTAATAAAGACTGGCTTTCTGGATGAAAGTCAATGTTTGAAGAGTAATTACTCATACAGATTCTATGTCTGTTGAGATGTCTAAATGCAGGACAATGCCATGATTTATTCAGGAATCAGAACACTTTTTGGTTCTTGCTGGAGAATTCTAATTAAAATTTTATTACCGTTATCAACAAGCATAATAAACTGACTGTAAAGGAATGACAATGAAGTCTTGCAGAGCATCTGGATTTTCCTATTAACAGATGTAGAATTTTTTCTTTTAACAACAATACTACTTTTCTTTAAATTGCACAAAATTTATGCACGTAAAATGAATATGGAAAAATTATTAAAAAGTTTATTTCATCCCTCTAAAGTTAAATTTATGGCCTTATCAAAAGATATTTAGATACAGAATATTTCATAATTTTATCAATTGTGACTCGAGTAACTCATCCAAAGTTTAAGCATCATATCTTGAGTATATCTGAACCATCTAGTTATTTTTACCCATGTTGTTGAGATTTCCAGCTGTTATCTAGTTTTTCTACTTATTTGTGAAGTGATGGGGTGTAAAAATACTAAATAAACTACAAAACCATCGACATGAGCAGCATTTATCTTTTTCTTTGATGAAAAGACCACCTAATGCAGAAAATTATCTTTAATTTAAACAGTAATTGACTGACCATTTCACTCTTGTAATGAATTATCTCAAAACTGAGATTAAAATTCTGATTTGGTTTAAATGCTGATTCTGAATAACTTTGGCTCAGGCACTAAAATGGTTAGATGTAATTTGACTTAGTTCTTATAATTGTTATGAACTGTTTTAGAAAGTGAAAATTCAACATGGTGCCATACATTCATATTATTTCAACCATTTTTCTATTATCACAAAATACTCTTAACTACGAATGAAGGCATATATAATTTAAATAAATTGACAAAGAACAGGTTGACAATAATTTGGCGCAAAATTTGTCTTTATTTGAATTGGGGGTTGGCTGATGGATTAAGTGAAGTGTGAAATGGACAGCTGTAAAGTAAAAGATTACATTGACCTTCAACTTGGCCATTTTGACATCTGTTGTAGTTTAACAGGCAGACACACACTAATTGTCCATTCAAAATATCATTTTTTCTCCCTGACATTTAAATTTAACTTGAACCAGACAAACACCATAATTTTAGGGGGTGTCTGAACAAAGCTAACCATACATTTTTAGAACATTTTCTGTACAACTTTCTTTTATTTCCAAGAATATACATGTACTGTCATTATGATTAATATGTATTTTTACCAAAATAGACACATAATAAAAAATCTAAGAAATAGAAAAAGATGAGAAAAAGATTTCATCTCACATCCCATGTCTACATTTGACAAATCTTTTGGGTTGTATACCATGTCACAAATAATGAATAGTCCGATGATTACTGTTTGATGACAAGTTTTATTTTATTTTTTCCTCCTCCCTCTACAATAATGTACAAAGATCAATCACATGATACATTAAAATAAATGCCAAATAGTACAGGTTTCATTCATTAATTCTAAAAATTTCAAATACACCAAATATCTCAACCCTGAATTGCTATTTAAATGCCATATATAGTACAGGTTTCATTCATTAATTCTAAGAATTTCAAAAGCACCAAATATCTGAACCCGAAATGGAATTTGAATGATGAAGTATATATGGTACTCTGATAAGTAGAAAGCTATCTGAGGTTTGAAATAGACTTGAAAAATTATGTGTGGTAGATGTAAGGTATATCAAGTACAAAATAAAATCTGAGAGAGAGTTTGGCGACCCTTCATCACAAACTAGGCTATTTTATGACTAAGATACGGTATATTTACTATTTGTCAAATATAAGCCTTGGATCAAAAACTAATTACTTGACTTAATGATACACTTTACGATCTAAAGCACACAATTTATACTAATCACACGGCCAAACCACCATAGGAATTGGTAGAGGGTCTTTTTCTTGAGATAGCATATTCAAACCTCTTGATGGGGGGGGTGCGTGGGGTTATGGGGGGTGGATAGCCGAATGGGTGCGTGGGGTTATGGGGGGTGGATAGCCGAATGGTTAGCATGTGCGCGCTGTATCATAAGGTCTGTCATTGAGTCAACTGGCGTGGTTTTGCTTCCACAGTTGTACGTGATAAGGAGTAATGTCGTCTGTCCAACCTCAAGGGTTTCTCCAGGTTCTCTGGTTTCCTCCCACTGCTAAACCCCTATGCGCAAGCGAATTACTGAAATAAAACTAGCCATGTTAGTCCCGAAATGACATAGTTTGTGTTGAGTGGACGTTAAACCCCATCTCTCTCTCCCTCTCTCCTCAACCTCTTGACACTGTATAATTATGTACCGTTGCATAAACTTTTGACCTCCAAGACAAGCACACATCATGATTATGCCAATGATCAATTAAGGAAAATATCTGTGCTGTCTTGTTTTAAGAGCTTTTTTATGCAAGTTTTTCCTGTGATTTTTCTGGTTCAAAATTTCCCATAGTTGTTCATGGATTTCGTTTAGTGTTTTACCCAGGTGAACCTGATAATTGTAATAAATTAAGCATGTCCATCTGGGAGTGTAGACTGTAAGATTTAAAATTGTTTTATCTCTTTAGAGGTCTATTTCTAGCCATATTGGTGAAATTTAACAAACTGTTACTGTAAATGATGCATCATATACCAATTTGCTCTAATTTGGACACATTAGTAGAATATGTATAACAGACACTACAGCATGCATATAACTACCCAGTGATTACGTTTCTAGTGTAAGGAAAGATTTGTAATATAAGAATCTTCAATGAAAAAAATGGAATTAAACAGTTAGAAGGTTTAATGGATCCATGTGATTTAAGCGTCGACACATGGATCCAAAATTTTCACAGTCTACAACAGAATACAATACAGAACAGCTGTATTCATTCGCAAAAAAAATAGTACCTAAAATTCATGTACATTATATAGGTTTAAACGTCAAATGAATAGAGACGTCTTTAATATATACTAAATATTCGTATCATCCCAAATCGACAATAAAACAGTGAGAAAAAGGAAAATCTAAGTAATGGCAATCTAATTAACATAAAATTTACGACATAATGGATTCTTCAATGTTTTGATGGTGATCATGAAGAAAATAGGCCTACATCTGTTCTCAGGAATCCGATACGATTTTCAAAAAAAAGATCAGTAGAATTATAGATTGTTATTCCACAAGGTCGAAAGGTATGTTAGATTTTTCATTCAGTCAAGTTAGAGCGAGTTTATTGCCGTACTTTGAGCTCCAAACCCGATAGAAATGAAGGCGGAAGTGGCCATAATAGTTTTAGAGATCACTACGTGATGGCGCTCCTGCGTCGCGACAAACGGGGCCGATTTGTCCAGCCCCAGTATACAAACTGAGCCATAATGTCAAACTTGGCCCAGGTCCTATGGTATGAATTAGGTTTTTCTTCACATTTTTGGAATTATTGTAACTTTACCATTTTCCAGGTAAAGTACATTGTTTATCATATGTCCAAGTATTCCAAAATTGCAAATCACTAGTCAGACTAATCGACATCCAAATATTATGTGGTTAAATTGTCACCAGTGATTTCTTCATGACCGTACAGGGTAACATATAAATATGCACAGCTTGTAAATATGGCAGAAGGTAAAAAGCGAATGACGGAAGAGAAAACATACTTGTCATACCAGTTTCAACCTGAACAGACTTTCTATTGTAGTATTCTGACAAACTCTCACAAATAAACAATCTTATAAATTCAACATCTCATGTTTAATGAGGTAACTCGTTCCATTGACTCAGGGATCCAGTCATATTTGAAAACAATTTGTATTTGGTAATGGTATATAACAATAGACACCGTTACTAGCCGTCTGCTCATCAGAATATATTGTACAATCAGGTACGTACTAACTTCTCTTTCTTAGTTTTAAAAAAATATGTGCAATTAACTATTTCAAGTTGCAAACAATATTATTATCAAAATGACCATTAGATCAATGAATTAAGATATAGATTACTGTAACTATAGGCAAGGTATTTGTTCTTGATTTAATTTTCACCATTTCGTAACCACAAATATGAAATGGGGTTTAACGTCCTACTTTTCTGCACCAAATGAGCTAATGAACTACATATAGTCAATCATCTTTACTGATAACTTCATGCAACACATACATCTCTTAACTCCTGTTTAAAGCTACTTTCCCAGAAACATATTTATCGGGTTGTTATTTCCAATAAGAGTATGGCAATTTTGGTACATATGGAAAGCAGAAACATCCAATCTTATAAGAAGAATACTTGATTCCCTGAAAAAAAACCCATGGAGTTCATACAGGGCAAAAATGTAAGGGTTTTCCTAACTGGAAACCTGACGACTAGTAATGTCTGCATAAGTAACATCAAAGGTAACACGTGAAGATTGCCCATGTTGATATATATATTGATATATAGTCAGCGATTAAAGACAACATCATCTTGTATATGCAATGAATTGTCCTCCGGCTTTGCACCCGTTGGTAGATTTCGAGACAGCTAAGTCACCAAACTGTTTCACAGAAGATTACGAAAGTCTTACTGCCTTTAACATGTGATGTCACATCTTGTGGTGTCAATCATTGGCCCAATGGCGCATGTATTGTTTACATAAGACGTTACTGGTTTGGGCAGAATGGTACCTTTTAATACCCATTTACACTAAATAGGAAATAATTTTTACCTACAAATACTTCAAACGTCTTTATTTATTTTTCTAATACATAAAATTGTTTTGTAGAATTTAATTTGTCGGAGGAAAAAGGTCATCCTTATCAGTGATTGTAGCGGCCTAGTGAATATTCACTGCTAATCAGTGTGCTAAGTCACATGACATAAACATGAACTCTTTTGATCGATTTTTTATAGCAAGGGTATTCCCAGACAATTACAATGTTTGAGAAGGATTTGAAGCAAAATATGATAAATTAATTAGTATGAATATGTTTTTAGTCCACATATATCATCAAATCACCCAGTTTGTAGCTGAGAATGTATTTTTAATCGTAACTTTGTATTATTTGAACTCAACAGCCCATAAAATCAACAAAATGGCAAATCAATATATTGTTTCATGAAAGTGTAAATGATTTGGTTTATTATAGACAAACAATATAATAAACTTCCACATGAAAGAAGACAACATTAAAGTAATCTTTTTGGGGGATTATCAAGTCTGCTGGAAGCTGACTATTACAGGCATTTTCTTTTTTAATACTTTATCCAATACTTTATCCAAACTAAGTTATCATTCAACCATATGGTAAAATATGTTCAGAGATTTTAAGAGGGGCTTATAATAAGATTGATTTATCTGTTCAAAGGAGGGGATTATAGGGAGATATAAAAGGGTACTACAGAGCACACATGCCATGTAAATTAAATACTGTACATGATGACAGATGACAGAACAATGTGTTTAAAATTAGAGAAGTGTTCAATATTTACACAATAAATAACTTTTCAAAATTTAAACTTATATCAATTTAAATCTGTGAGTTATACAGACAACTACATTTGATTAAAAGAAAAAATGTTGTTAAGTGATGCTACAAAAAATATGTCGGATCCTCCACATAATTATCAACCAGCATTATAAGTCGCGCAAACACTATCTTTCTTCAGAAAGTACAGATTTAGAACAAGAAATCTTGGAGAAGAAATATGTTTTTTTCATTTACGAATCTTACCTTATATATGATGCAAACTGGTTCTACATTAAAAAAAATGACATTAAACTTAAAGTAGAAAATGTGTTTGAAAATCGGGGATTAAACTTACAGAATTATAAAATACAAATTTGTTTCAGGTTATTAATATTACAGACTGGGCTTTTAAAAAAAAGGTACATTACACACAAAAATTACATTTAATAAGATATACAAAGATACAGGAATATTCATTGGAATTTATTTGTTTAGACTCACTTCAAGCAAAAAAAAACCCTTGAAATCTTTAAAACTTTAAATCTACAAATAGGTTGTCTGCTTGGCAACAAGAAAACTTGAATTCCCCATATATTCAAGCCATCTTATAGACATCCATCTCTCACCAGAAGGTAAAAGTTTTTACTTTAATTTGGAAGACATCATTATATCTACCATATGTATCCCATTAATTAGCACAACAAATTCGCAAGAACTAATAACCTTATTAACATCATGGACTTAACACATGTGAGAGCAAGAATCATACTTCCAAAAAACTCAAGCAGTGTCTTAGGGTTTTTTCTGAGAAGGATCATCTGTTTTGTTTTATCAGCAACCTAAAGAAAGTGAATGTTTTAATTTTTCTTTAAACTGTTCATGGTTAATCAGCACTAAGTCTGGGCCATCAAACTACAGATTAAAAACTGAATTAGTGAAGAAAGTAACAACAAGTTCTTTTAATAGCGGACAGATTCCAGATTAGACGAAAGATTAATTTGGGCAAAAAAAGACACAGCAAAACAAATTACTCACAAGTGTCTATCATACATCAATCTGGTTTTTCTGGACATAACCCAATTTAAGAATCTTTAACATTATAACTGGCAGTTTAATTTATAATCTGAAAACAATTAATGTCTAGTAATCAAAATGTAGTAAAGAATTGTGTATCAAAGAATACAACAGCTAACTGTCTATTTTTTTCTACTATCCCAGACAATAAAATTCTGGAGGCTGATAAAAGACTTTTTCAAGATACCAAAATATGATCCTCTTTTTCTAAGTTTATATGGACTTCTTTGTTTACAATCTTTAATGTACATATGTCTGTTAAACGTCTTACTATCAGTTCTGCTCTGTTGCTTCTTCATATTTCTGATAAATTTATCGTACTGTTATTTAGTTTATGTGTTTCTATTTAGAAAGAATTACTTTTAGAAAATATATGGCAATATTGTTGATAAATTAGTTATCTGTAAAGCAAGAGAGAAAAGAAGAAAATTTTATCAATGACTGTCTGTTGTAGAAATTGCTGGGAATACGAAACAACTCAGCTGATATGTTGTAAGGTAGTAAAAAATATCAAATTACGACAGACTTGAAGTGATTTCTTGCCTGTCTCAGAGGGGGCTTTTCATCTTGAAAGTTTCCACTAATCAAATTTTTCTGCATCTCCAATCTAACTGCTCAGCAACAATTGCAGACCAAGCGGCATGTGCCAATGTTTATACAAGGCCAATAACATCAGGCCATTTTGATTAATTTCAGACATTTAATGTTATTTTCCACTAGGTGTTATATCATGGTCAACAGTGTCAGCTTCTGTTATCATCTTTAATATCAATAAGACAGTATTTATTTAACATGGCGGTTCAAAATTTCCACACATGACTCTAGTTAGTTGAAATCTTGGAATTAATCAAAACTGGAAATCATTTCCATCATTCTGAAACACGAGTATCAAAATTTACATAATGAATCTTCATTTTACCATGGCTATGCTTTATTCAAAACAATGAAATGAAAATCGATAATAAACAAACAACTCTTTCATTTAAAAAAGAAAATAAATATACATAGATAAAGCATCTGCCAGTTTTTAATAGGTGTTATTTCACACCTTCCACAGGTACAAAAGAAAGCTTAATCAATCAATTAATTAGATCAATTACCAAGGATTTAATTAAACTACAAAAACAACAATAAAATTAGTTACAGACATACATGTCTAAAAGATTTTTTTTAAAGAAATCAAGGCAAGTGATGAAATATCCCCCTGTGGTTCCATATCTTAAATCTTTCTGAATTCAGTAAAGATAATATCTGACACTTATGACAAGTTTCATTTCAACTGTGATCAAAAGGGATTAGTAAAAACAAAGTCAGGTCTCTTGAAATGTACTGTTGCTTTGACATATAATAATGTCAGAGATTGACATTTCTATAAGTTTATACAAATTTAGTGACATGATGAGAAACTTGAAACTCCTTCATCTGAGGTGTTGCACCAATATTAATCTGTAGAATCTGAGTTCAAAACTTAATTAACAATAGATCAGATATATAAAGGTGTTAATATGATATAAGAAGTGTTAATGTCAACTTAATGAACTCCATGTTATTCCACACCAAATTAATCATTTCACACATCAAAAAATAACTGTTAAAAGATGTGAGAAACTGTTTAAGTTCATTTAACAAGATAAACTTTATCACATCTTGTCTTGAGAGTAAACAATTACATTAATCCACTTTAATGCATGCCAATATAACCAATTTGTTTCAAATTTTGTTTTATTCTTTTCTAATTTCAAAACTTTGGGCTTCTTTTAAAACTTGCAGAAAACCATTCCAACAGAAAAAAAAAATCAATAAAAAAGCTTACTGAGAAAGAAAATTTAATATTTGGAACTCTTTTAGAAATCAGCATGTACATGAATGTTTTAAGTGAAAACACTTGAAAAGTACAAGAGTATGAGTATTTGGGTAAATTTTCAACAAACTTAAACCATCACTCTTTGACTTCAATGACAGCTGGCACACGCCGCTAATAAACATCAGCCCTCAGGCATTATTTGATTGGTTCATTTTCGATCAGCTGCTGGTGTGGCCCAGGCGTGTGCCACAAACAAAGGCTGTTTGTAGTTTCCCTCATTTCTTATACAGGGGCTAACAAGTTTTATAGTACTGAAAAGAGCTATCCTCTTCAAAGTCTATTGTCCTTATCAAAAGAAATTTTGCGAGGGCACACGACCAGGTGTATTACTGAAATCTTAGAATGACTGTTATGGGAGGGAAATAATGTCTGTCCATCAAATCGATATGCCTGACTGACCAACAAGACATCAAAGGCGTTTACCGCTTAAGGGTTTTCCACAATAGTGATGAACGTTTGATGTAGACGCTAGTTGATTAAACATCAAAGGTCCATGCAGGTAAGAGCAGGTGTATTATAACTACCTGTTAAAATACAGAAAGGCTAACTAGTGGATGATTTAGCAGACCTATCAGTTAAAGTGACATAAACACACTACTCATCAAAGGTCTCTTTAGCGTGCCTTCTTTATGTACCTACAAACACTTTTCTTTATACTCAATTAACAACTAGCCAATAGGAGTGTGAGGCTGTGGCCAGTTAACCTCTGTGTACACCCTGCCTAGCTAATTAACAAACAAGCTGGTAGGCACGCGCCAGCATGTATAAAGCCCAGTCGTCAGATGTGTGAGCCATTAGTTCAAGGGAAATCCTAGTGAACACATCTATGGGAGATTAGTGTATGTAGTTCATGTCTAGTGCCAAAAGGATACTATCCTCGCCTGATAACACTCAAGCTGGTATACATCTGTATTTTAGGTTGTACTATTCCAGTCAGCGCCATTCTACAGGAATTTACTACTATAACATCATGTTGTCTACTATACTGTTGTTGTTATGTTCTGTTTATTCTGTACAAGGTTAGTACTTATTGCGATTTTATGATAATTGCTTGTAAGAAGTATCAGTATTCATTTATATGTAATGCTTAATAATTAGAAAGAAAATGATTAAGAACAAAGTAATGACAAAGAATGAGTAAATTTTCTTCATGAATATCTGTTTGAGGAATATTTATAGCTACACAAATATTTTTAACAAAATACTTAGACAGTTTATTTACTATGATGATGATTAAGATATATTAGTATAGTCACATTGTGTATCTATTTAAATTTTATTCTACACAGAATAATTTTAATATTTTTTAACCAGGTGTCAAGATGTCTGCCTGCTTTAGTCAGGAGCAGAAGTCATTAGATATAAAATGCCGAGATGGTTATATGGTGCGAATTCTACACACCTTCTATGGTTTTAGTCCCACTAAAAAATGTTCCTTCCATGATGGAGACTGTACTCTACCAGAATATGAAAGTTATCCTTGTGTAGGACGTCAGTCTTGCAGCATTAATCTACCGACAGGAACTTATGGAAGTCTGGTGCCATCTTGTGGACAATACAGCAATTACTTTCAAGTGGAATATGAATGTGTTTCAGGTATGTAAAATAAGAAATACTTTCATTCAATTTGTTATTTGCTAAGATAATGTTACATATTCATTTTTCAAGTGGAATATGAATGTGGTTCCGCATGTAAAATGAGAAATATGTTCATTCAGATGATGTTACATATTCATGGTGTAAGGTGACTAACAACATAGCCATCTTTTATCATTGATTTTACATCTATACACATACATACATACATGAATCAATAAAGCAACAGACAGTAAAACTATGTCAAGTGAATGTCTGTTGTTAAACTCTATTCAACTATTGGTTGTCATAGACAATAATAATATATTGTTGTGTTGTCATTTTATCGAACAAAGTGCTAGACCGAGAATAGGATGCACCAGACACTGCTATCAACACAATTCACATAAATTTTCTGTACAGACTAAGAAAAACCTCTAATGGTATAAGAAACATCTATAAGTTTTTGTCAGTCTAATCCACCATTGAATCTTATTTGTTAAAGTATGTAATTACAACAAAATATACTAGACATCTATCAGAACTTAAAATTGGGAGGTTCAAAAAGAAAATAGAACCCACAGATAATCTAGTACAGGATGTTACGATATTACAAATGGTTCAACCTCTCCATTGATAATTAGGTTCCCTTTTATATCCTATAATTTTCACAAAGGTTTACTAACTAACTTATGTGACAGTTTAATGTAACTTATTAACTTACTTCAAACTCAAAAATAGTTAATTACTTACATACCATGACCACCAAACTGTTTACACATTTTCTGTTTGGCTTTTGGAGGTGTTTATGTTGGAATAAACTAACATAACATTTTTGAATGTCAGATTTATTAACAATTCTAAGATGAAACTTTAATACGCCCTAATAAAATAACTGTGTGTACAAGAAAACGATGGCAGATATAAAGCAGTACATATGACATTTTGAGTAACTCTGATGATTTGCGATTCTACTTAACATATTGACATGTGCTGGTTTCTCATACACACAAAACTTATGTATGGAAGCCTAATCTAGATTTAAATTCCTTTATTTAATATTTAAAGGTAAAATATTCCAGAATAAATGACAATACAGATTTTCAGACCATACAAACACACAAAAAAGTAGTTTTACAAAAAAGCTCATTGGTCCGAAAAATGATTCAAACTGACAAATGATGTACGAAGTTGACATTACTTCCATTTCGATTTTTATTTTAATCATCTAATTTACCAGTTATAGACCATATTTCAGCGCCTTTTTAATTTTTTAAAATTTAAATAAAACGAATGTTTACCAGCCTTCTGCCACATTGTATCTTTAATGATCATTGGATATGGTGAATGGTTGCATTCATTCAGACTTCAGATATGCATGTTTTTAAACAAAAAAGTCATTTTATTCAGTTTAAAAACTTCAGTTTTGCATCAATTGCTCTGAGAATGATCACATACTGGTATCACATAAAATTACCAATATAAAACATTTATCACAATAAAAAATAACATCTGCTCATAAAACAAATAACTTCACAGCTTTCAAAACATTCCTTGATGAAAAAGGTCCAGGTCATTATGATTGGTTAAAAAAAGTTCAAAATGCTGACAACCCGCCAAAATCTGAGCTTGTTGAATACAATAGAGAGAGACCATCTGCCATGTTAGAGAATAGATAAATGTAACAAAAGATGGGAGATCTCCAGCTGCTGTAGCTTGAACATGAATTTAGTTTACCAGACAAAAAAACTGTTTTAAACTTCATTTAGCTATATCATGTTCCTAAATGCGAGCAATTTGAATTATATAATCTTTTCACAGTAAATCACAAAGATAGAAAACATCAACAGCCGAGGTAACATTACATAGGAAAAAGATGAAGAGATTATTAATAGAACATACAAGTTATCAAATTATCTACCATAGTATTAAAAGACAACTAATGAATTACAGTATGTCCTTGATAAAAGGATTGAAGATCTTTATGGTATTGTTTTTTTTTTTGTTTTTCATAGATGCCCAGACTCATGACCTTTGTCAAGTTTCAACATTAACAGATCAAAGTGGCTATATATCTACACCTCGATACCCTAACAACTTTCATAACACCTTATCATGTTCTGTACGAATACAGGCGGCACCCACCCAAAAGATCCTTCTCTACATCATTGATATGGAATTGGAGCCTAAAGGCAAGACTGACTGCTCTGATCTGATGTATTTTAATGATGGATATCATAGTATTACTCTCTGTGGTCGCCGATCAAACGATACCTTTCAGTCACATGGTGACTATCTATTAGTTGAATTAAAGGCTACATCAGGCAACAGTAAAGGATTCTGGTTATACTATGAAGGTAAGACTAATCTGTTATCTACGTATTTCTCTTTTGACCAAATTCACTTTGATTTGAAAATCTTATCTGTAATGGTTGAGTAATTGGTTAACTAGCTTTTCAAGTTTTTACTTAATTATCTGTATGAAGGTATTTATATCTTCAAACAGTAATAAATGCATGGCCAAGTTTCAAAAGTAGCCATAAAATTTCATTCAAATTGTTTATCTTTTATGCAGCTTTTCCCAAACTTCCAAATTATGTACCAACAACGGAAGAGCCAGGACAAGATGACAACATTTCACCAACAATGGCTTCTAATCATCCATATTTTAACAAACCCCAGAATAACAGAAAGCCAATAACTTCATCATTTATGTCTAAACTAACAGAGAGAAATGAAGACATCACCAGAGATACAACATCTACACCTATACCCGTTTATCACGATTATGTGAAAAATGGTGGAAACAGCAAAACATTGCCATTTGGTAAGCTTCATTGTCAGACTAAATTATCATATATCCATAACTATTAAATATATAAATCAATTGGACATCCAATTAAATTGATGGAATACAAATTACACCTTTGTTTCATTATAATGCTGTTGTAGAGGTCCACTAAAATAATACCCTTTAGAAGTGCAAGTCCTGTATAATATTAGACTGAAAGCTAATAAGGCTTCACCATAAAAAGGTTGTTGGGTTGTTGTCAGGCATATCTACTGAAACCTGCCTTGTACTAGTTGTTTAGATGAGTTCAATGTTTTGCTATATAACAGGGAATAATAAATTAATTATAACATCTCTATCCTGAGCATCATAAGAAAATTGCCAACCTGTAATGATAAACATCTCATGCTCTCTCTGTCTTAATCTTTCCGTCTTAAATAATAGATATAACCAAGTTAATTAGATGGATCTTTTTTTTATCTACTTGTAGCTGCTATTGCTGGAAGTGTGATTGGGACTTTAACACTAGTATTGCTGGTATTGTTAACACTACTAGCCATAAAATGGTATGTCATTGATTTTTATTAAACATAAATACAACTATTAATTTTAATTATACCATTTTCATATACTTTTAAATATTTTTATTATTTGAATTTCTCTTGTTTAATTTCAATCTCAGTACCTTTGAAATAACTACCTATCATAAGTGTATATTATTAGGGATCAATTTCAATTCAATTTAATTTTTTGTTTTATATCTGTACAGGCTAAAAGAAAGGAGATATTTCCAGAACAAAGAAAGATTTCTGGAAATAAGAAACCCAGCCTTTAGAAGTAGTGGTGATTTTAATCAGTGTAATAATGACTATAATCCATATGGAAATGAATATTGTTATGCTGAATGTTCTTAAGGGAAGAACACAAACATTATTTGTTGTTTTTATTGTGAATCATTCTTCAAAGTGTCTATAGGGCTTATTGCATTAGTAAGAAGTGTTAATTGTGTGATGACATCAGTTTGAAAGACAATGGTAAACAAATCAGATTACCGTCCAATTAAAGATGACATATTTTCTGTGAATATCTACCGATGATAAGTGCCATAATATTATTTATTTGTATATAAATGTTACTAGTCATCTAATCACATCAGTGTAAATATATCATAATTATTTATTTATTAATTAATATTTTCAAATATTGTATATTTATATCATAACTGTCTCACCACACATATAATCAAAATCAGATTTTAATTAGTATTTTCAAACACATGAGCTATGTGAATTTAACAGAAAATTTGATTTTTAAAAAAAGAAAAATGACAGCCTCTCTCTCTCAATCCAAATAGGCCATTTTATCCAAATCAGACTTTCTTTGGTAAGAAATTATAATCCTAATTTTTGGCTTATATAAAGTTCTCATTCCAACTTCACATGAAAAGCGTCTCTTCGAACATCCAATATATACTATTACAAGCAAATTCGTCCGATTCAAAATTTAAAACAAAAATTATGGGAGACTGTCATCCTAGACAATATTCTAGTCTAAACTATAGGAAGCAATAAAAATGCTACATCTTTAAATAATCATGTCAATATATAAAATTCACCAGTATAAATGATGTACCGGTATTGATGTATTTCACTGTTAATATATACAATGAAAAAGTTCAAAAACAAAAAGTGCAATACAGTGTTAACACTTCTAGTCATCGACCTGAATAATCCTAGTCATTATTACAGGCAGCTTGTTGGGAGTTATCTCTCTCTAAATTTGGCGTGGAATTACAGCAAATTAAGCTCAAGGAAATTATTAGCCAAAAAATTAACTGTGATATTGTCATTCATTCCTTGTTTTATTTATTATTTTCACGTATTTATATTATACGATGAAAAACATGTACATATTCTTTATTCAGGTAATTTATTGTAGATTAGTGTAGCTTTTGAAAATCTTACATCACTAGCTTTTTGACAACAGATGTTTGATAGAACCTTTGTAATGTAACACTCATAATCACTTACATATATGTAAATAGATGTACAACTAATATTATTAATAATTTATATATTCCAATAAACTGTCACGGACACAGAAATCCAATTTCATTATTTATTAAATGTATATAGAGTATATTTAGTCATTAAATTATCCAGTATTTATTCAAATTAACAATGGTAAAGTACATTTTTCTTGTATTACAGTAATTTTATATATCTGTGAACTAGTAGTAATACAGTGGCATATTTCAGCCTGGAATATTAAAAATATTATTTAGAATTATATCTTACAAAAACTTACTTCCTTCAAA
Organism: Patella vulgata; assembly: GCF_932274485.2. Lineage (NCBI taxonomy): Eukaryota > Metazoa > Mollusca > Gastropoda > Patellidae > Patella > Patella vulgata. The sequence goes on from NC_065880.2 coordinate 48,406,487, forward strand.
AAGAAATAAAATTTAATGTGTAATATTTACCTAAAATATCACTTGTGTTACAAAAATAGGAAATTAAATCCTTCTCCAAATTTTCAATATATTTTGGAATGAATACTATTTAAAGTTTTATTCTAAATAACAATGATAACATTAATAATAGGTACTGGTAATTGATTCAGATTTATAACTCATTTATATAATTATCCTCAAAATATAGTCAATGAACATTACATATAATTCGCTTTCATTTTCATAATCTGCTTTTATTTTGTTTTTTTAAATTGGTATATCTTAAACTTGTGGTTTATTATGTATACCATGTACAACTACATGAATTGTATACAGTGTACATCATGTATACTGATTATTTTATGTAAGATGAGTGCATGTAAGTAATGTTAATAATAATAACAATACTAATAGAACTGTATGTTTGCAATTTCTGGTGTACAGGCATAATAAAATATCTAAAAATATATTAAAGATTTTTTATTTCTTCATCAAACTGGTCCCTTATCTATAGTGAATCTTACTGGATCGCTATGATGAGTGCCATGCATGACTACAGAAACAGCTTATATATAGTGTTGTTTCCTTTCGTCAGTATATGCTGCCCCTATGGATATAACCAAAACAATATCCTCATTATGGCTATATGTACATTAGTTCTGTAAATGTCATAACTGGTCAAATGTAATACTTTTAGTAGAATTTTTGCTCGAGAAATAACATATTCGCATAATATGTGATATGTACTTAAAATACTTAAATCAACTTAGTCTGTAATTGACAGTTGACACATAAAAAGGACTATTTATCAAAAACATATGTCACTCATTTACCACCAGAATTACACTTGAGTGGAATTATTCTAATTGCATCATTTGGTTTAAAGTAACCAATCATATCGTTAATTGCACAGGTTCAGGGCCATGAACAGGCTTTCTGTGCGTGATCTGCAGGAGTCTTATAAAATAAATCATAGTAAAGTTTTAAGGCAGACTTGCATTAGATTCCAGAGATCGAGGGTACATCTGAGTTCCTAGACAGCCGAGAGGCTGGATAGGGTGGAGAAGTGGTTTTAGCTATATAGTATTGTAATTTGTGCTATGCTTGTATACCTGTATTCAGTTATATGCTATATAAAATGTAGAAGTGAACTATGCATTATTATTCCTGGTAAGACAAACATCTTAAGAAACTGGAAGAAGTAAATACACAACGTGAAGCAGAAGTAAAGACAGCTAGAGACAAATCCTAGACGATCACAAGGCTACAGAAATATGTAGTAAGAAAAGATGCATGGGTCGTACGTAGGATGTGGCGACCGGTTTGACAATGTACGCTCTCCACGTCAGACAAAAGACCCATGGTGCTACATATTCTATTTGGTTGCCGTGACAGTTTCGACCTTTAGGGTAAGCAGAAAATTTGGAAGAAGATTAGAAGAAAAGAGAGTAAGCATCACATATTTTCCACATCTAACCAGTGACTGCATAGCACTGCATAGTCTTACATATTCTAATTTGATACCGTAATGAAGTTTCGACCTTTGGGGTAAGAAGTCACTTTAGAAGAAGAATACATATTGGAAGACGTTAAGAAGAAAAAAATATCTGTACAATCCAGCAACAGAAAAATTCTGTTGGAAAAAAAGAAATCTGGTGAAGATATTCGAAAATTTGGGTAAATACATTTTTTCTGGAAAATTAGATGTGTTAAATTTGTTCAAAGACCAAATAATATTAATTTAAAGTTAAAATCTGATTAGAAACTAAGTATTTAAAATTTAACTGTATAGAGAATAAATTAGAGTCATTCATAAGTTGAGATTGATAGGTTTATTAAACAATATAATATCACTGGTTAGGTGTGTATATTATCGGGTTAACATGACCTGTAGTAAATTTGAGTAAAATTAATGTTAAAGAGAAAGTTTAGGGAGTAGGTTAAAAAAAAAATGTTTTGATATAACTAAGGAATAATAAGGAAACGGAATAGGGAATAAAGTAAGGAACTAATGTTGTCTCCGGATCGCAGTGGGAAGACGGCAGATCTAAGGATGAAGTTGTGAGTGATTAACTCTAGTTTCCTAGTTGGCCGTACTTTCTACTGTGATTCGTTAATTTGTGTTTTTTGTTGTTTCGTATACTATATAATTTTAAGGCCCTTAGTCCAGGCCTTAGAGTTGTTGTAATTTAACTTTTGATTAAAAAATTAGGTTATGTTAAAAATCCCATATGGTTAATCTAGGGATGTTGGTTATAGTTTTCCAGGGAAAAAACTAAAATTATAGGCTCGTTGAATTGTGAGATTATCGCAAAGTCATTAATACGAGTTTTATAGGAGGTTAAAGTTAAGAATACGACACTTTTTAGAAAAGTGTAGGTATACGGTAAATTTTGTCCGTATATAACTTTATTTTTGCTTTAGAAACGTAATATTAACGTTTAATATATACTGCTAATTGCTTTAAGCTGTCGACATGTACACGAGATGATTAGAATGTGTAATTTGACATTAGGTCAGATTATTATAAACAATAGGTTCTAACACTGTGTTAAATTTGGCCTGACGGGTTAATATACCGGTATATGACATAGTAAACTGTATGTGTATAGACTAATGTTCCTGTGGATGAAAGTGCACTCATTCACTTGGGACATGGTTATAAATTAAATGAAATGGGGTTTTGCATCAAACTGTAGGATGGAATGGAGCGTCATTCATATACTGGCCATATTTGATTGACAGTTCTATTCTAGATAAATTAAAGTCTGGTATTGTCATAGGTGTGAGCTCAGCTTGTGTCAGTGTCAGTCTGATAGGAATGTTTATAAAAAACGAAATACAAAATTGTAAATGATTAGGTCAAAAAGGTCACATTACTGACTGAGAAATATAAAATAATAATGGAGGAATTATAAAACACAAATGGAAATTCTAAAACAGAAAACGCAATTATAAAATTACTGATCGAGTTCAGGTCAAGAGGTTAAAGTAAGTTTGAAGATTTATAATTAAAGAGACACATCAAAGTTTATTTAATAATTAAATAAAATTTAATTTTAATTAAGAGTAAGATTTACAAATACTTTTTCGAAATATTAATGTTAGACTAATATCAAAATAAAGATTTAGGAATAGTTAGTTCTTGGTCTAATGGCAATGACATATTTGATTGACGGATAAAATTGTACAAACCAATCATACTTAGAAAAAAAAAAAAGACAGTTTCAACTTGACACTATGGTAGCTGAAACAGACCAATACAAATCCAAGAAGAAGAAATGGTTTACCAGTTTACCAAATTGACATTTCCTGAGACAGAATTTAAAGTGAAACCTGAACTTTATAAATAATTCGTGTTGTGTTATAGTGTTTTGAAATTAGGACACTTGAAGATCTAAAAAAGACAATTTGTGTTTTCTGTGTTTAGGCTTAGTGAATTTTCATAGGATTTTACAGTGATGAACTTTTTGGAGAACTTTTGCATGCAACTTTTGATTTTTGATTATGTGTGTTTGTGTTTTCACAGTTTTGTTATATAGTATAGTATCATTGATATTTGCCTGTTGCATGAATAATTATAGGGTTTAGCACATAGAAGTTTTTAAGAGTCTCCTACTGTTCATTTAGCATAAATCTTGCAAGTGGGGGAGGTGATATATGTTAGATTTTCTAGATTTCTGCTACATTTATGGATAGTTATATAATTCTACAGATGTTGGTATGGTTATTGTAAAGGATTCAAGGGATCTTTTACCCAATACCGAGCAAAAAGTCTTAAAGAAAGGGACGAATGTAATACTTTTAGTAGAATTTTTGCTCGAGAAATAACATATTCGCATAATATGTGATATGTACTTAAATACTTAAATCAACTTAGTCTGTAATTGACAGCTGACACATAAAAAGGACTATTTATCGAAAACATATGTCACTCATTTACCACCAGAATTACACTTGAGTGGAATTATTCTAATTGCATCATTTGGTTTAAAGTAACCAATCATATCGTTAATTGCACAGGTTCAGGGCCATGAACAGGCTTTCTGTGCGTGATCTGCAGGAGTCTTATAAAATAAATCATAGTAAAGTTTTAAGGCAGACTTGCATTAGATTCCAGAGATCGAGGGTACATCTGAGTTCCTAGACAGCCGAGAGGCTGGATAGGGTGGAGAAGTGGTTTTAGCTATATAGTATTGTAATTTGTGCTATGCTTGTATACCTGTATTCAGTTATATGCTATATAAAATGTAGAAGCGAACTATGCATTATTATTCCTGGTAAGACAAACATCTTAAGAAACTGGAAGAAGTAAATACACAACGTGAAGCAGAAGTAAAGACAGCTAGAGACAAATCCTAGACGATCACAAGGCTACAGAAATATGTAGTAAGAAAAGATGCATGGGTCGTATGTAGGATGTGGCGACCGGTTTGACAATGTACGCTCTCCACGTCAGACAAAAGACCCATGGTGCTACATAAATTCAGATGCATGACGTCAAATTCAGATGTGTGGTGGTCCAATTGAGAGCGTTGCAGTATCAGAAGTTGTCAATCCAAAGAAGTATGATTATTCATACTTTTCATTCAAGCATCAAATGATTAGCAACTGAAACTCTCCTTGAATTGCAACAACAACTCTGATTATAACGAAGCATCAACAATTTAATTTATCACCTACCTTGGATTCATGACAAGGCGTCGGAAAAAGTAAGTCCATGTTATATAATCCATAGCATCTTGTTTTGAAGATATTGTTCCAGAAACTATTTCAGCATTTAAATGGTCAGGTAAAACTTCTAATAAACTAAAAAAAAAACCATGACATAAAGATGTATACAAAATATGTATTCATATAAAGACTTTCTAATAAAGTATATGTACTTTATATGTTTTCGGTACAACTACTAACTGCCATTGAAACAGTTTATTCTGTATACACACTAGTATCCAAAAGTAGGGTTTTTTTGGGGTGTTTTTTGTTCAAGGGGATCACGTGGCTAAGTGGGTAAGACGCTGGCTCGCTAGTCTGGAGGTCGGGTGTTCGATCCCTGCATTGGCCGAGAAAGTTCATTCAGATTTTCCGGCGTGGTTTCCCCTTGTCAGTGATGCAGGATGGAGGACCTGACAAGGACAGCTGTCTAGTCGTTCGGATGGGATGGAAAACCGAGGTCCTGTGTACACATTGGCGGGCACGTAAAAGATCCCTTGGCAGTTGGAATTCGATATAAGAGTAGGCCGTAGCGCCGCTGCCCGGGCAAAATTACCCTCATAGCACACTGTATGGTGTATGCCCGTCTTCATTAGCCCAGGTTAGGAGCAGAACAGTAGGACGTTAAACCCCATTTCATTTCATTTCATTTCATTTTTTTTGTTCAATTATGGACAGTAATCTTCAACAGGGGGTTGCCTGGCAAGATACGCCCACATTTTGCTATAGATGGACAGAGAACGTCCTTAAAAAAAAAAAAAAGCGTTTTTTCGTACAATCAGGGGCATAATCAATGCTGTTACAGTCTGATACATGTCAATATCAAAAGGAACCGTGATAGATCAAAATTGTGACCTGTAGAGGGCCCCCAATCTTGGTATTCAATAGTTTTACATCCATTTTGTTGGGCAGTTTCGGGCCGAGTTTCGTACAATCAGGGGTCATAATTCAGAAATTTACAATCCGATATACGCGAATATTGACAGGAACCAAGACCTTTGGGTTATAAACATATATTTCGAGTTTCCTCAAAATCGGTTGAAAATTGTGATCACAAACTACAAACGTGATTTTCATACAATCAGGGGCCATAATACATAAAGTTATGGTCCAATACCTGCCAATTTCGATAGAAACCAAGATCTTTGGGCGATAGACCTATATTTCAAGTTTCGTCAAAATCAGATAAAAAATTGTGACCTGTAGAGTGCCCACAAACAAATTGTGGATGGACGAACGGACAGGGTTGACAACAATATATGTGGGCGTATAAAAAGATAACAGGCAAATTGTGTCTGCTTCCATTGGGCCAACTTTTAGGAGTTCAAATGGGTAATAATTTTTTGTTTAACAATCATTAAACAAGCAAAAAAAAATCATTTAGTTACCTCCCTTGCATTCCAATTCAATAACCAATTCTATTCTAATATTTTTAACTCCTTCCATAAACATATTATTCATATTGAAAATTCAGCAGTATACCAACAAGTACTTACTTTGATTCCACTGGGAATGGTTCATACAGGAATTTTTTGTAGAAGTACTTTTTGACATCATGTACTAGAATTAGAGCTTTACCACTATCATCAAACTGTGGACGACCAGCTCTACCCATCATTTGTAGAACATCTTTAAATAGTAAAACAGAGGTACAAATTCAACATACAGTAAACAAAACAATACATGCCCGCACAACCGTTTTTAATGACCGTGAATCTTAAAGCATGAATCAAAATGACGTATGAACCAGTTGTTATTAACACAGTCTCGTTAATTCAAACACATGTTCTTTCTTTTATTTGCACGTCTGACAGTTAATAATCATTACAGTTCAAAAATACCATACTCAGAACCTGAAATGGCCCACACATAAGATGTGGTTTTTTTACTGACCATGATTTTTTTTTGTCCAAACAGTGTCATTTTCACCTACTCCACATCAATTTTCTTCCTATTGGAAGAACGATTAGGCACACTTTCCTTGTTAGCCTTGTAAGCACCACATTCTCCTAGAAATCGCGCTGAGATTCAGATTCGCTAGACTACTATGGAGCAGCCAAAAAGACAGGTAACCTGCTCCTTGTCATGTACAATTGTCCGATGGAACTGTTGTTTGCAAAGATGACAGACCTCACATGGTTAGTGGCATATCGCTTTTAACAATTCTGTCACCCAACCCAGACCCCACATGGTTAGTGGCATATCGCTTTTAACAATTCTGTCACCCACTCATCCATGTAAATAATATATTTAATTACCTGTTATAGGAAAATCTACATATCTTCTTGTTTTTCCATCAAAATATTCTGTTCCTTTTATAACAACAAGATGAGCAGGAAAATTAACACCCCAAGCTAATGTACTTGTAGCTATTAAAATCTGTAAGTAATGATAGTTTTAATATTTTTAAGCAGCATTTAGTACCTGAATGAGAATAACACAATTATATGGAATACAAGTTCCTTAAAAGACTTATTTCTGTTAATTAAGTAACTTGTTTTCCATATAATTCTGTCATATGTTATAATAATAGTTTTGTTTTAAACTCTATATTTGTACTATAGGACAACAACTTTAATTTGTAAATTGCATCAATGGATTTTGCTTAAAGATACATTATGTAAGATTTAGATAAAGAACTGGCAGTTCTTGATATAATAGTTCAAAAATAGTTAATGCAAAATGAATATATTAAAAATTTCATTCAAATTACTTTATTCTGAGCGAAGTAATCACTGTTTGTACAGTTGTAGTTTTGACAAGATGTGTGCATTGACTGTTTATTATCGTAACCACAGGTGCTAGTTATTTGAGTCTTAGCCTCCTTCATCCATTTTTAGATTAAATCATTAAATGGCCAAACCTGTCTAATCTACTTAAAACCGAAACCATCCAATGGCATCAAGAGTTGATTATTGTCTTGTCATGTTAATAAATGGCTAATTAATAATCTATTTAACATTTAAGGCCTAAAGAAAGACCTGCAATAGACAGATTTGGCTCTTGAATAATGCTTTTTTAATACTTAATAAAGCTTCTTGGGTCCGTACTATCATTTACAAAGTGGTAATATAAGCTAAATTTTAGACTTAATACATATACAGGTGCTCTACTATCTTGAGCTCCAGAGATCTTGGAGTTGTCTCCCTTATACTAGACCTGGGAGTACTCATAATAATACACAGACAACAGTTTAATATAATTTTGGTTCTTATAATACTTTACAATTCTCTTTTAAACTTTCAGAGGAAAACAATAAATTACCTGTATCTTAGAGTTAACAAATAGTTCTTCAGTAGTTTTTCTGTCTCTTTCAACTAGTCCAGCATGATGTATGCCTATACCAAAAGCTAATGTTAATTTTAAGTTAGTGTCTTTAATTCCGGTTATAATATTTTCCATCTAAAAAAAAGGAACATGGCCATAAATTTGTTAGCTCATCATGAGCACCTGTAATTTGATGAATTACCGAATTACCAAATTGAATCAATATGTCACAGCTTGTAGATATTACCATTCTAAAATAGCTGACTAGTACATGCGGATGGGTTTCCGTCTTTATTAGCCTAGTAGGTGCAGAAAAGTAGGATCTTAAACCCCATTTCATTTCAGGCAGATACCAGTTATTTTTCCGTGAATAATACTTGTAAATTTGGTGTGGAAGAATCTTAGAACCCTTCAATCATGTCCCAAGCAACTATCTGAAACTCATTGATACATTTTCAAAGAAATATCAGCATCCACGTACAGAGTTGGAAACAAGCTTCTTGACTAGCTATCACCCTGTGATTTGATAACCCAATCTATAACGAAGATGTGTTTGTAGGGACAACTGTAAGTTATACTTTTGTTTTATTGGAGGTATTTTCCAGTGAGTAATACAATTTTGCGGGTTATTTTTGTATTTCAAGTAGCCTAGGTCTTGACAAAGTTTACAATACCTGGACATAAGGTCAATCAAAGAAAAATTGGAGGTAAATAGACTATATTATTTCTCAGGGCATAATGATCAAGTATGGCAGGTTTCAAGAAGATCGGTAAAAAATTGAGACCTGAAGGTGATTTATAAGATTTTCGAAGCAGGGGCCATAACTCTAAACCTAATTAGGTAAAGTGGACCAAAAGTAATAGGGATCATCCCTTGAGTATAAGACGACACAGCCTGTAGGCAATACAGCAACACCAGGGGCAACGACATTAAACGTTCACATTATGAATGTGAACTTATACAAAACAGTTAATTATAAGCCATAATTATGCAAATATCTCCAATCGGGCATACTATGTCTATCATACATCATGAATAACAACTGACCGTAAACAGCTTCTGATAATATAATGGTGTCCTCTAATAGGCTCTCTTGGTGAAACAGTAGAATGAGATGATTCAGGAACAGATGTTAAACGAAATTGTTTCAGTCGAAACATTAATGAAGCAAAGGGGTGATATAGGCTTTGTCCTGTTCCCCAATCCTATTCACTAGTTTGAATAAAATATTGTTTAAAAAAAAAAAAAAAAAGAAAAAAAACCAAACAGATTAAAATCAGTTTTTAATTACAATTTGTTTTATTTTCAATCATGTGAGCTTCTTGATGAATTAAATTGTCTGTATTGGTATACAGGACTCGTAAGTGGTAACCCTGGCACTGAACTGCTAATTAATCTAAAAAATTTGATTTTGTCGGATCAATTCAAATATCGATTAGCATTTGTTAGCTAACACATAACAGTAAATATTTCCCATAAAATGCAATATACAGGTGTATACAAGTAGGTAATAGACATCCACTGATTTTACAGACCATAATTCTTGGACTATTGAAATCAATGCCAGTCTATGTCCGTTATGTGCAATGAAATCATGGTCAGATTTTGTCTTGATAAATCAACATTGTATGAAAGATAAAGTAGTGAATAAAACAATATCTGTGGGTAATTTCTGTTATGTTATCAATATACCCAAGTCAATAATCAAGACACTAGATATGATCCATTTAAATATTCATGAGGATTGTTATGCTTAAAGTTATGTTTAAAGCAGTACAAAATATAATAACACAATTTGTAACAATGTGCCTAGGCCTAGTTGTTTACATCAGCAAGATGACGACCGTCAAACGTCGAAATTGTCAAACTTTCATTGGTATCGGATTCGACTTTAAAAGCCATCACAGGACATTTCATCTGATCATACTACCATTATCTCTGTCATAGCTGACCATTGTTAATTTACTTTAGATAATCCATTTTGGGTGCCCAGTTGTGTGTAAGTCTACTACCTTAATATTGAGTGAATGGCTGTGTTAAAATACTAGGCTGGTTGGAGAAGGTGACAAATCCAGCTTTGTGGGAAGAAATTCCTACCCAAATGATTTCTTCATTTTCTGAAACAACTATGTCCCTAGTGTTCCAGAAAAATTTTCCCCGCCGACCGGAGTTGAGCAAATTTTTTTACAGCATTTTGAAATTTTGACCCCCTGGGTCAACATAATGAAACTGAAAACCATTTATAACTTCAAAAATATCAATTTTACAGCCTAGAAATGTATTATCAACATATGGGGAAGTGATACCAAGGATTCCAGAAATGATGTAAAAAGTAATGTACGACGTCACCGTGACGTCAGAATACAAAATGGCGGAACTGTGACGTCACTGTGATGTCAAAATTCAAAATGGCGGAGACGTGTTGTGAATAAAGAGTTATTGTGTCCCAAACTTTCCACCGTACATTTGATCGGACAGACTGGCGGGTGAAAAGAAAGGTGGGGATCAAAAACATTATTATATGTCAAAGGGTATTCTCTTTATATAGTACCAAGACTGAATATACGCTAGAGAAGATAGGCAGTTTATACACCAACCAAGATAACTTAGTAGATAAACAAAAGGCTTTAGGCCTATATTGAGGCCTTTCCCATAACAAACAAACATGCAGGGCCTACACCATACATAAACCGGCTGGTTATGTGTCATAGCACAGACCTGTCACCTTCTGCATGCACATTGTCATGTATTGGGCACTGCATTCAATTATTTATCAGCCATGCATAGACCACGTTCTACTTTTCTAGGCCTAAGCCAGGACCCAAGCAGTTTATTGATTCTCACTATAAATAAATAGGGTCTTAAAAAATACTTATTTTGCATTTTCCAAGGCCAGTTGTACTAACTTCCTCCCCCGATTTGTCGAAAACATAATGTAATTTATGTATATTCAAAGAAAACTAAACATATTCTAATAATAAATTGAAACAACGGGGGCTGCCATCTTTGTTTCAAGCAATCTGATTGGACAATTGAGTTACTAGGTTTTACTGTGGCATACTAGGGAAATGAAGGAAGTTGCTAGGTTGTGCCATGGGTGTAACTGCTTACAAAATGAAAAGATTGGAATATCTAGTACAACAACAGGAAGCACACACATTAGTAACTACAAATTTGGTCCTAACTCAATTTTGATAAAAAAAAAAGTGAGTTACTAGGTTTTGCCTAGTGGACACATTTGCGCGCACGTTTAAGAACCCTGACAGTTTGAATTAAATATAAGAGTAGGCCTGTGGGCGGCTGTCCGGGAAATTTTTTCTTCATAGAACACTGTATGGCGTTTGAATTTCGATAGGGTCCCCCCTGCCCCCCGACTAGTTTTTTGTTTGTTTTAATCTTAATCTGTGCCTGTATATAGGCATATTGATTCGTATTATGTTTGTTTCTGAATGTTGAAATTTAAATAAAATAAAATTAAATTATATAACATAAGTTAAAACAATATTTCAATATATAATCTTGTTATGATATATAACCAATAATGGATACAGTTTTGATAAAATAATAAAATACGGATTCGTTGATCAAGAAGGACAATACAATATATAAAAGAATTAACAATAGTGAAATATAATATAATTTAGTTTAAATAAATAATATATTTACTTTAGTGAAATATAATATAATTCAAATTTAAATAACAGTTACGTGACCAGAAATCTTAAAAGGGTTACGTGTCCGGATAAGCATTTGTGAAGTTCACGTCCAAACGACTAAATAATGTGAGCTGAATGTTTGAGACAAGGTAAACACACCATTCCTCTATATTTTGGAGCTTAAATTTCAATCGTACTCAGACTTTTATTTTTGAGACGATCTGTTCAAATCGGAAAAGTCCCTTTAATATTTAAAGTAACATTTACTGATCTAAATATTTTCAAAAGCGAAATTCTATTATGACTTTCTGAATTATTAATCCATGTATACTTGGATCATTAACAATCTATGGCCCTCCATCTTGCACCCAACCAACCAAACATATATAAAGATAATAATAATCCATTTCGACAACCTGAATCACTTCCTACTACACTAATTTATAGAAATCTTGGTTCCAATATAATTTGAGTAAATGATGTTTAAAGTTATCAAGACGATAAAGTCGGTATTTAGATCACTTGGCTTGACCATAATCAACGCTCGATGTCATCGCTAGCCTGCGATATTTACTGGATTAGAACCCGGTCTGCTGCTTCTGATTAATTCAAGTTGACTGAAATTTCAGCTAATTTCCTTTACATTATCTAGTTCTTAACTATTATAGTAAGAACTAACAGCACTTTATCTAATAAATGTGCATATATTAATGCATCTATAGTAAAAGTGCCATTTAAAATTGTAATCCTGTTTATATATATATATATGACAAGGAAAGCTGTCTAGTCGTTCGGATGGGACGAAAAACCGAGGTCCCGTGTACACATTGGCGTGCACGTAAAAGATCCCTTGGCAGTTGGAATTCGATATAAGAGTAGGCCGTAGTGCCGCTGTCCGGGCAAAATTTCCCTCATAGCACACTGTATGGCGTATGCCCGTCTTCATTAGCCCAGGTTAGGAGCAGAACAGTAAGACGTTAAACCCCATTTCATTTCATTTCATTTTATATATATATATATCTAACATATTCTTATTTTTCAACATTTAAGTCTTCATTATCCTAGCAACGTTACTTGTTAATCGAGACCCAGTCTTGCTACCCCATTTTTGAATTATATCATTAAATGGCAATCGTATTTTAATCCATTTGTTCATCTGCGCCACCCGGTGAGCTAGAGAGTTGATTATAGGCTTTTCATGTAAATAAATGTCTGAATAGTAATTATATAACATTTAAAGCCAAAATGAAAACCTATAATGGGGAGAATTAGGTCTTACGTAATGCATCTTTAATATTTACTGGGGAAACCCGATACGTAATTGTAACGCGTGACTTATTAATATACCATCGGTTATCTAAACACTTATGTATTTCATATTTCATGGAAGCTAGGCGTGTCAAGCTTTCTCCGTACCGCCAGGCTTTTTATTCGAAGTGGTTGGAAATATTGCAAGTGTTACCTTTATTATATCTTCAAGTCAAGTTTTTGGGTAAGTATATTGCTTTGTGCTGGAATACACGGTATTATTTTAGGCCCGTGGCCCTACTTTGGATACAATCATCTTTAATTTTAAGAAATTGAATTCTTTATTTATTTATTGAAATACACTGTACATTTATATATACGTAACTACAATATTTTTCGGTGTATTAGGCGCATGCGTAGATAAGGCGCAGGGCGAGTTTGGCAGAGGTGTTTCAGGAAAAAATAAAAATGCATGGTTTAGGCACACCCTTCTCCAGCGCCTTGTGAAACAGGTGCCATACCATAGTTACCATACGTGATTCAAATACACCTGCGATCTCCAGTAACTGGGCCAAACCTTACTATTTACAGTTATAATAATTACCGATATTTAGCTGTATCAAGCTTTATATATATTTCTTTATGAAATTAAACTCTATATACATTTTTTGAATTGCATAAGACTTTATATTAATTACAACTTTCAATTGAATTGTTTCATAACTTAAGTGGTAATTCTGGCGCTTGTACGGTAGTCAAATTGTCATTAGAGTCCCGCCCACAACACAAATGGCTGTCTATTACATCCTGTTAAATTCACGAGCAATTGGCTGTGATAAATGAATAGGTATTGATGATAAACAAATGAAATAAAAAGTGTAGAAATAATTTATCATGATCAGTTACTCACGGCTTAAATCCTGACTACCGGTAAAAAGAGAAACAATAATTCTAGTTTATTTTATACTATCCAAACAACTGACAATCAAACGATTGTGTCAATTGTCTCGCCCACTACACGCAGCATGACAATACCTAGATTGAGGCCATTTATATCTATCAGTATCATAAGACAATAGCATTTTTAATACCAATCAAAGAAACAATGATTTTGTGAACAACAAAAAACTTCATAAAGCATATGATGACAACTCACCGGTAGATAATTAACGATACCGGTAAATTATAACAATAGGTTAATCAGTGAATCTTCGTTGCATGAAAACTATCGGTAACTTGAAACGGCTAAATATATAAGTTACAGCAATGTATAGTAAATAAATTTATTCAGAATGACTACGAGACGAACCGCTAAAGAGTGCGGTAATAGATAAAGCAAATAGATAGAGCGGCGCATGTTATCCACACACTGAGAAAGAATGGGTTAACTGTCAATCATAGACGGCGTGAAGATTTGCCGTTTCGAGAACAGGTTAGACAGAACAACTTCGTTGTCGTCGTTTCTGGAGTTTGCTGCCCACTTCCACCAGGGGTGATATCGTAGACAAGAGAACAACTTCAATATATGTCAGTTTAACTCTAATCCCACCCTTACTACCAATGACTTATATTGAGCCAATGAATATGCTGGTATGAATGCATATCCCGCCCTATTCGTCAACTTGACTGACAGCACCACTGACCTTGAACGGGGATAATGGCCAAGAGTATACGGAATAGCAGAAATATATGATGTAGAATTAGCAAGAAATATTAACGATACGTATGCTATTTTTTAAAACATCGTTAACGTTGAACGGCTATCAGCCGATGGTGTTTGCATTGCCGGTTATGACAAACACTATACTGTACACGGGATAGCCTAAAATGTTGACAACTTTTTTAATTTTTATGCACGAAATAACAGAAATACAGGCGATAATTATTGACGAATTTTAAACTATCTAAAATATTACTGACAAATATAAATGGACACGAAAGGAAACAGTATTGTGTTTAATTTGTGTGGTAATTTATCATAAACTTTTGAGGTAGCGTCACCCGGTCGACATGTGTTGATTATAGGGCAGTTATTTGTTGAACTCCCGACTTCGGTGTCTACACGGGAAAAGCCTGGATTCGCTTAACTTTATGTATTAGGCGCACCCCTTCTAGAAAATAAAATATTTGGTAAAAAAAGTGCGCCTAATACACCGAAAAATACGGTAAGCAGTATTACACACTAAAAGGACACACACTAAACAGTAATTATCACGCCGCACTACCCCCCCCCCCCCACACACACACACACCATACATGTTTATGGTGTAAATCGAGGACTTTGACTGGATGCTTTTAATCGAGGTCTTGATAAACTTAAAAAACACAGTTATGTCTGATCTCTAGTACATCAAACGATTTGAAAAATATATAAATAATACCTCAATTTATATATTTTCTGTATTTGACGTTTTACAGAAGAAATGCAGACACACAGGATGTTGCAAATAATTGAGGAAATACGACCGACCGAGTCCCTATGATATTTACGCCTAATCGAGGACACGCATGGTGTATGTTGGAACGCCGCCAAACGAGGTCATCTGCTCTATAATATCATACTGTTATTATTATTATTACTATTATTACAGCATATTTATAGTGCACCCTTTCATATAACATGTTGGGAAAGAACTTATATAGGCTTTGCCTGTTGTTCAATCCTTTTCAAATGAATAAAATATTGTTTAAACTATATAACATGTTCAGTTTGACCACACATGGGAAATAAAGACAATATAACTGTTTACCAGCGGCTGCCAGGCAGGATACGCCCACATTTTCAAGAGATGGATAGAGAACAAGCTAAAAACAAACACGATTTTTTGTACAATCAGGGTCAATAATCCAGAAAGTTATGGCCTGAAATGTGGAAATATCAAAAGGGACTGAGATCTCTGGGATATAAAGATATGTTTTAAGTTTCATCAAAATCGGATAAAAATTGTGACCTCTAGAGGGTCCACAACCTTCGTATTACACACTTCTACACAATTTGCGTACAAAGAACGGCCATTTTCCCGAAATTCGAATTCAAATTCATTATGGTGGAATGGTGATGTATTTAAACGATTTTTAAAATCGGAAAAAATTGTGACCTAGAGAATCCGCAAGCTAAAAATGCGATTTTTCGAACAATCAAGGGACATAATCC
The DNA here is from genome assembly GCF_932274485.2 of Patella vulgata. Classification (NCBI taxonomy): domain Eukaryota; kingdom Metazoa; phylum Mollusca; class Gastropoda; family Patellidae; genus Patella; species Patella vulgata. The sequence goes on from NC_065880.2 coordinate 48,422,526, forward strand.
AGGAAGTTAAGTTCGGGTATCCACGATTATCAAAAGGAACCAAGACCTTAGTGTGTAATGGTGATATATTCACACGTTTTTTTGAAATCTACAGGGACCACAAGCTAAAAACGTGATTTTTTGTTCAATCAAGGGCCATAATTCAGGATGTTACACTCCGATATGCGTAAATATCTAAGGAACCAATATCTTTGAGTTATAAACATGTATTTCAAGTTTCTACCAAATCGGATCAAAATCGTGACCTCTAGAGGGTCCACAACCTTGATTTACCAGATGTTTACACTATTTGCGTGCGAGGGGCGGCGATTGTGTCGGACAGTTTTGGCCCGATTTCTAAGAAATTCGAACTCAACCATCCATAGGGTGTAACGGTGATATATTCAAACGGTTTTTTTTTTAAATCGGATAATAATTTTGACCTCTAGAGGGACCACAAGCTAAAAACGCGATTTTACGTACAATCAGGGGCCATAATTCATAAAGTTAGTATTCGATATGTACGAAAATCGAAAGGAACCAAGATATTTGGGTTATAAACATGCATTTCAAGTTTCATCAAAATCAGATGAAAATTGTGACCTCTTGATACACAATATTTTGACACTATTTGCGGACGAGGGGCGGCCATTTTGTCTGTCAGTTTCGGTCCGATTTTTACGAAATTCGAACTCAACCATCATTAGGGTGTAACGGTGATATATTCAAACGTTTTTTTCTAAATCGGATAAAAATTGTGACCTCTATAGGGTCTACAAGCTAAAAACGCGATTTTTCGTACACTAAGGGGCTCTAATTCAGGAAGTGATGGTCCGATATGCGCGAATATCGAAAGGAGCCGAGATCTGTGGGTTATAAACATACATTTCAAGTTTAAACCAAATCGGATAAAAATTGTGTCCTCTACAGTGTTCACAAGCTAAAAACGTGATTTTTCCTACATTCAGGGGCCATAATCCATGAAGTTACGGTCCGATACATGCCAATATCGAAAGGAGCCGAGATCTTGGGGTGATAAACCTATATTTCATGTTTCATTGAAATCGGATAAAAATTGTGACCTCTAGAGTGTTCACAGACAATTGTGGACGGACGGACAGACAGGGGCAACAACAATATACGTCCACATGAAAATGTGGGCGTATAAAAATAGATGTATGGTACAATATCGCGATAATGTAATCAGCCGAGGAGGCATATTATGTTTCAATACCGACACATGGGGACTTTGTGTTTGGTGAACGCCAACAATCTAGTACATACACTCTCACATCCGAGGACGTTACAAGTGTATATCAATAATATAAATTGAGTGGTTTCAACATTATATCCCAGAACAGGCCCCCTTTGATCACAGGAGCAGTCCATTGAAAGAACATTTTTTTTTTACTGATTCAGCCACTTAAAGTTCTAATTTTCTGAACCAATCTAACTGAGGTCTTACCTCGTGGACTTGACACTCATTGTGGTCTTTAACCTGTAAATAACTACGCTCCCCCCCCCTATCGTTTGACCGCACATGGGATAAAACAATATAACAGTTTATAACTGATGTGTGGTACAATATCGCGATAGAACAGTCATTTATTAATGTGATCAACCTAGAACGCACATTATGTTTTAATACCGACAAATGGAGACTTGGTGTATGGTGAATGCCAACAACCTAGTACATACACACCTACATCCGAGGACGTTACAAGTGTATATCAATAATATAAATTGAGTGGGATCAACATTATATCCGCGAACAGACCCCCTTTGACCACATTAGCAGCCCATTGAAAAAATAGTTTTGTATTGATTCAGCCACTTAAACTTCTAATTTTTAAAACCAATTCTACTGAGGTCTTACAGCCTGTATGTAAACAATGGATGCCTCAAGCGATACCAACTCCCCCCCCCCCCCCCCCAGCTTACATAACTTTTGTTTCGTCAAGTAAATTTGTGATTTAGATTTCAGTGGATTCTGCCAAGCTGTTTAGCATAAGGGGTCGCGCATATACTGACTCGAGCGAGCTAAGCAAGATCTTATTTTCTAACTAAAATTTTCCTTTACATTGTACAGGCGTTCACATTGACTGACACGCGGCCGTTTACAGTAAAAAGTTGCCCAGTAAAATTTGACTGGGGTTCGAACGTTTTTCGACAAGGATTAAATATGGAAGTTGTGGGAAGAATTGCGTTTTCCCCGTGGGTAACGCGACAATGAATAACAATGGCGGTTTAAGCTATCACGGCATTATCCACGTATTTATAGTTTGGTGGTTTTCTATAATCTATAACTGACTGGAATATTTATAGAATGGAAAGTGAATTTTTTTTATAAAGCAAGATCTTCGGATTTGTAGTTTTCTAGCGTGGGCGAATTTGTGATTTGAATCCATGCAACGAGGACAGTAAACAATTCGGTTATATTGTGAAAAAACTTTATAGGGTATTAAGTAGGCCCTATTTATATTACATTAGCTTCTCGTCACAAATCTATATTATGATACTGCTTTTGAACTATACATATATAAGCCTCCGTATTTTCCATAGGGGGAAACGATAGGGGGGGGGGGGCATAGTTATTTACAGGTTAAAGACCACAATGAGTGTCCACGAGGTAAGACCTCAGTTAGATTGGTTCAGAAAATTAGAACTTTAAGTGGCTGAATCAGTAAAAAAAAAATGTTCTTTCAATGGACTGCTCCTGTGGTCAAAGGGGGCCTGTTCTGGGATATAATGTTGAAACCAATCAATTTATAATATTGATATACACTTGTAACGTCCTCGGATGTGAGAGTGTATGTACTAGATTGTTGGCGTTCACCAAACACAAAGTCCCCATGTCAAAACTCGGCGCAAAGATAGTTTATAATAATTTGTATTTGAAAAATATATTATACAAAAGATAATTATTTAGGTACATATTATATCTTAAAAAAATATATCCTTTCTTTTCGGAAAAAAACAATGCCTTTCCAAGTTACTGCTTTGGAAAAGATCATTTGATAATTTAGGTGATCAGCTCTCAACACCCCTTTTCTATGTTATCTCTTCTGAATGAATGGGGTGGGGAGTATACTTAATTAGGCGATTGGGTTGTAGGTTATAACGGCTCCACACCTTTAACGAAAAAGACGAAAGAGAGAGGAGGATTATAGCTAGCGAAATGGTGTAATTTTGTTTCTTGCAGACATACGAGTAAGGTGCCAATACATTTATACCAATCATACTATAATAGCCACATCTACTATATCGTATGCTCGCTCGAATACAGTATTACTTGGAGGGTAAACCTTTAATTGGGTAAATATTTGTTTGTCTTGATTTGAAATTGGATAGCCACAGTGGCTCAGTGAGTCAGACGCAAGCTCGCGCATCAACGCATGGTGGTCTAGATGGGACGAAAAAAACACGCCCCGTGTATACTTTGGCGAGCACGTAAAATATACCGTGTCAGTTGGAATTCAATATAAGAGTAGGCTGTAGAGCCGCTGTCGGGGCAATATTTCCCTCATGGGCACTGTATGGCGTATGGGGAACCACGGTGGCTAAGTAAGTAAGACACTGGCTCGCTAGTCTGGAGGTCGCGAGTTCGATCCCGGTGTTGGCCGAGAAAGTTCATCCAGATTTTCCGGCGAGGTTACCCCTTGTCAGTGGTGCAGGACGGAGGGCCTGACAAGGACAGGGCCTGTCTAGTAGTTCAGATGGTACGAAAAACCGAGGTTCCGTTTACACGTTGCCTTGCACATAAAAGATCCCTCGGCAGTTGGAAATCGATATAAGAGTAGGTCGTAGCGCCGCTGTCAGGGTAAAATTTCACTCATAGCACACTGTATGGCGTATGCCCAACTTCATTAGCCCAGTCGGAGCAGAACAGTAGGACGTTACACCCCATTTCATTTCATTTGTATGACGTATGCCTGTCTTCACTGGTCCTGTCGATGAAGAACAGTGAAACGTTAAACACCATTTAATTGCAATTGTCGAAGGCGACAAATCGACAAAATGAAGGCGGCGATTGTCGATTAGATTTTGTCGACTTGTCACATGCAATTATTTCGGCTTGTCGTGTCGAGAATATAGAATGGCCGCTAACAACCACCATAATGAAGATCTACTCAGAAAGAAATGTCAACACTGGTTTGTTTGTCATTAAACACCAAAACCTTCAAAATTATTCCACGATTTCTACTCGAAAAGCCGACGGATGGGAATTATGTAACAAACAAAATCGCGCTATACGTGGATATAGAGGGGATCTGTCCCTGCTTTCCTATTGGCAATTTCTTTTCCTTTTTTGGTTGGAGGGGGGGGGCTCTCAGATCAATAACCGAAATTCTGTATAAAATTGCAATATTGCTATTGTTTAGTTAGCTTTCCGCTTTATGGGTTCTTTTCCCGCATGGTTTCCCCTTGTCAGTGATGCAGGATGGAGGGCCTGACAAGGACAGCTGTCTAGTCGTTCGGATGGGACGGAAAACTGAGGCCACGTGTACACATTGGCGTGCACATAAAAGATCCCTTGGCAGTTGGAATTCGATATAAGAGTAGGCCGTAGTGCCGTTGCCCGGGTAAAATTTCCCTCATAGCACACTGTATGGCGTATGCCCGTCTTCATTAGCCCAGAGTAGCAGAACAGTAGGACGTTAAACTCCATTTCATTTCATTTATGGGTTGTCATAATACTACACGTTCCCACGATTATAAATCAGACTCGAGGCCTACCCTGACTAGTTGAAATTTTTTAAATATAACTATTATTTTTAAGAATGTTTTGGATATCGTTTCGCCCAGCTGGTCGTCATTGTTTAGAAACAATAAATGTGCAATTTGTGTACAACTGAGTGTCATTTATATAAACTGTCATAAGGTGCACTGAGTATATTAATAATTAAAATAACCATTAATATATAAAAACATAATAAAAGTTTGCATTTTACCCAGTTTCAAATAGCTAAAAGAAATTTATTTTGTTCGTTCTGCACGACTGTCTTTCATTTCTTGCACCAAATTGCCCGGGTTTTTTTATCTGTCTAAAAATCACTACCAGCTTAAAGAAATTTATTTTGTTCGTTCTGCACGACTGTCTTTCATTTCTTGCTTCTCTTTCTCTGAAATATTGCACCAAATTGCCCGGGTTTTTTATTTGTCTAAAAATCACTACCTTTTTAAAAAAAAAAGTCCCCAAATATGTTGTCCTCGATTCGCTTCATGGATAATTATGGATAATTGAAATTTTAATAAAGCCGCGTAATACCGACACTGGTAAGGTATATGAAAGCATGTCATATATTATATAAAAACGTGAAAAGTATATTTGCATTTACCAAGCTTCAAGAACTCCTAACATATCTTTATCGAAAATGTTGTATGCACATATGAAACTGAAGCAAAGAATGTAACAAACTCTTTTAAGAGCGTTGAATATGATAAAATGCCCATTTTAAAGCTAGCGCTGTAAGATATGATATGACATATTTTGTTATTTTGGGTGATAAAACACGTATCAATCACCAAGAAAATAACATTTTTTTACCAACTGTTCAGAAAATGGAAGAAAACTTAATTTAGAGTGATCCTGTATTTGTAGGTGTTTTTTTTTTCAATTCGGTCTAGATTTGTCAAGACAAATAATTCCTGGTAATCTCACCAATTGATAAGCATCTTGTGGCGAGGAGATTTAGGTTGTTGATTAGGTAATCAAGTTTAGTTTGTTGATCATCATGGACGCCGCCGCACGATCATAATATTAATCAGATTGGTGTACAATTGGCTAAAGTATTTATAATATATACGGGGATCACATGGCTAAGTGAGTAAGACGCTGGCTCGCTAGCCTAGAGGTCGGGTGTTCGATTCCTGCATTGGCCGAGAAAGAGGTCCCGTGTACACATTGGCGTGCACTAAAAGATCCTTTGACAGTTGGAATTCGATATAAGTGTAGGCCGTAGTGCCGCTGTCCGGGCAAAATTGCCCTCATAGCACACTGTATGGCATATGCCCAGTTCGGAGCAGAACAGTAGGACGTTAAACCCCATTTCATTTCATTTCATTTATAATATATACTGGCTTTAAGTACAAACGATTTTGATATGACCATTTTATCTGCTCTTAAACCATAGTGTTTTAGATAATAAATCAGACGAATAAAACGCAAATAACGAGAAGACAAACCAAATGTGGAGTGAAATTAATAAAAGCAATATAAATTTTGGGACAGTATGCTAATTTTAGGAAGACTTTTAATTTGTAACAGTCCTCTATATTTGCTCGGGGCAATTACGACGACCATTTCCTAACTCTGTATCATTAACTGACAAGCATAACTGGCCATATAATCCAGATATCCCTTGCAATGTAATGTGAAATGCGATATGAAATCCTTGGCTATTATATTTCTCTACCTATAGAGAGAATAAAAACTGAAATACTACAGAAGAAACTAGTCCAGTTGGTTTTGCGATTTGAACCCATATAAGAATTTGCTACTTTGGAAACAAACTTTGATGAGTGAAACTTGTTCAACAATATGCCACTGAATTTATGGAAAATACGAAGGCTTATACGTGTATATAAGCAGTATGATAATTCAGATTTGTGACGAAATGTTAATATAAATAAAGCCTACATTTAACAGTTACTTAATACCCACTAAAAGAGGACCATTGTGTAATCGAATTGTTTACTGTCTTAGTTACATAACCAATAAATAGCTCGAACAGGTCAGAACATAGAAAGCCACCAAATGCGATGGCCAATAATTAAAAAAAAAACTACCCACATACTACACCCCCACCATGTTGTACTTTGTTTGTTTCGCTTGATGTCAATATTTCGATGGGCAGAATTTAAACTATAGTTTAATGTACACAAGTAACGACAAATACATTCTGAAAATGGGCACTCTCTCAATTAAGTTACGTAACAAACATGGCTTTTAAAATTAGATTTTTACATCTTGGGGTCCTTCCTCCCGAATACAATGTTTTGAGAGGGATATGAAACAAATTTTTGATAGATTAATTTGATATTAGATTGAATTTTCAAGATACTAACTTGAATTTTTAAAACACTAACATGAACTTTCAAGATATTAACTTGCATTTTCAAGATATTTACTTGAAACGAAAGGCTCAAGTCTGTAGAGCGCAAAGGGCATGTATGTTGTTGTTGTTTGTTAGTTGTATTTTACGTCCGCTTCCACCGTGGTGCATGGGGACCTATTCTTATTTAAGATGTGTGGATCAAAATGTTAATAACAAAACCTAGTCTTTTATATTGAGTTCTTTTGTACAATTTGGAAAATAGCTGATCACTAACGTTTGACGAACTAATGCCTAGGTCCCACTGGGGGAAAATCATCGGCGATATGGAAATAAAACAAATTTTTCCCCAAACAACGGAGTAGTCCCGTGAGAAATGGAAGTTAAGCATTCGGGGTTGTCCGGGAGAACTGCGAAAAATTTCAAAGCTTGCATTGGAATTTTTACCGATGTGTTCCCTACTTATCGTGGAGGCATTCCTGGCGCTTTCCAGATGGATCCGCATGGATCGCGATGCCCAGTGGGACCTAGGCATTATATAAAACTAGGCTTAACAGTAACACGCGCTAACAAGTGTCACTACTTGAACTTACGCAACTTATTAATATTTCAATTGTTGATTACTTATTATTTTATCCTTATTATTTCGGCAATAATGTTTTACGTTACGCCAGGTAAAAACTTCGAAAATTCATTCAGAAGTGATATAATGACTAGATGGCTTGATTTTTTAACATCGAACGGCTTTCCTGTACAGGTCATCTGGTGTTTTGTCAAAGGTATGATGATGATAATAGTAAAACTTGCTTTCATTATCGTTGAAATAACAACTTATTTCTCCCATGTGACCATATTATGATGTGTATGGTAGACGTAGATCAACCGAGGACTTGATACGCTAGTTGTCCAATAAACACTAACCGAGGATTTGATACACAAAATCATACTTTTCATTTTTCAGATCACACACTCGAAAGATACACCCTAACTGTAGAATACCGCCTAACGCGGAGCACCTCAGATCGACCCGACATTCAAATGAGATATTAAATCCGGGCTTCTGAACATCGTTATAGTCTTGGATTTAGTTTTAAAAAAAGTCCTCGGTTCAACCGAGGACGTACTCGGTTGACACAGGTCCACGATTAGAAGGTGTGTATTCAGATGTGTGTCCTCGATATACACCATATACAAACGCACACACACACCAACCACCCCTTATTAATCACAGAGAATAGGCAAAAACAAAAACAAAAATCTCACTTCGTTATACCCAACAAAATATCTGTTTTCCTTATTATTATTTTGTTGTCCTCTATACGAAAGTATACGTTATTATAAAGACAAATACCCAAAACGTACTGTTAGTTGAAAGTCTACAGTGTAGGTCCTAATTGGAACCTACGGTTTAAACTTTTTCAAGTAATTGAATTCTCACTTTATTAGAATTTACGACAATGCTCTAGATTTGTGGACCTCATTGATAGAATTCTTTGTTGTAATTTGCCGGGACTGTACTTGGTGGGTACTCGGACATTGATTTGTTCAAGCAAGCGTTGTTGCGAATTCTACCGTATGTACAAGGTATCAATGTTCAAACACTCTTATATTGCAATAACTCATGAGGGTTGGTTATCCTGAAAATGTTGCTTTTTCCCTAGTTTGACTTGGGTTAGTTTACTCTCTTTTACTTGATAGAGGAATTCCTTGAACTGAACACATACGTGATATACATTGCTTAAAGGGGAGGGTGGGGGGTGAGAAATGAAATTGGGTTTATTTAACGTACTGCGCCGCTCCGATTGGGCTAATGAAAACGGACATACGCCATATAATTTGCCATCGTCTCGTATATAAATGTGTCTTTCTAGATCCGCAACGTTTGGCCATGGTTATACGTGATAACTAAGGGAGAGGGGTTTTACATAGTCTAAGCCTATTCCCCAATCCCATTCAGACAACCTGAATAAAAATATTGTTTAAAAAAAACCAAATTTTTTTTAAACCCAAACGACTCAATTTGTATAACTCTTCAATTTAAAAGATTACGTTTGGTATGGAATTGTTATGTTTTCCAGCTCACCCAACGAAAGCTTTGACCCAAAATCTTAAAAATGTTACGTAAACCGGATACGTAAACCGACTCAATATTATGAGTTGAAATTTTCAGACAAGCTTAACACAATCTGATTAAAAAACAGATCCTATTTCTTTTGAGTTTTTTATAGTTCAAAATTTCGTTTTAATTGTCTTTACTATACTAGAATCTGGAAGAGTTGTTTTTATGTGACCCGCGTTCGGGTTGATATGAGGGATTATAGGCTGGTTGGAGAAGGTGACAAATCCAGCTTTGTGGGAAGAAATTCCTACCCAAATGATTTCTTCGTTTTCTGAAACAACTATGTCCCTAGTGTTCCAGAAAAATTTTCCCCGTCGATCGGAGTTGATCAAATTTTTTTTACAGCATTTTTAAATTTTGACCCCCTGGGTCAACATAATGAAACTGAAAACCATTTATAACTTCAAAAATATCAATTTTACAGCCTAGAAATGTATTATCAACATATAGGAAAGTGATACCAAGGATTCCAGAAATGATGTAAAAAGTAACATACGACGTCACCGTGACGTCAGAATACAAAATGGCGGAACTATGACGTCACTGTGATGTCAAAATTCAAAATGGCGGAGACGTGTTTTGAATAAAGCAACAACAGCAAGCAAAAAGACAAGAGGAACATTCTGGTGCTGATGGAAGAACAGTCGCGATGGGAACGTGTATGTTACTTTTTACATCATTTCTGGAATCCTTGGTATCACTTTCCTATATGTTGATAATACATTTCTAGGCTGTAAAATTGATATTTTTGAAGTTATAAATGGTTTTCAGTTTCATTATGTTGACCCAGGGGGTCAAAATTTCAAAATGCTGTAAAAAAATTTGCTCAACTCCGGTCGGCGGGGAAAATTTTTCTGGAACACTAGGGACATAGTTGTTTCAGAAAATGAAGAAATCATTTGGGTAGGAATTTCTTCCCACAAATTTTCTACCTCGACCAGACTATACTACCTGGTTATAATACTAACGGTACCTACTAATACTAATTAATTGCACATGTAGCTTTTTGTAAAGTATCAAGGACCAAACTGATTATCTATCCTTAGGCTAAGCAGAAAATGTTAACCATTGAACTCAGTCAAGGTTTTGAAGTACTTGGTAGAGAAATTATACACCAAGTTGAAACATTCTAGCTCAATTAGCAGGAGAGTTATTGTGTCCCAAAAAGTCTGACGGACAGAAGGACAGATGGACAGGACAGATAGACAGACGGGCGGACGGACAGACCCATTTTAATAGTCCCCATTCTTTTTTTGAAAGGTGGGGGACAACTAAAATGAACAACAGAGTTCAAGGAAAATCACTAATTATTTAGTGTTATAATATATTCAGATTTACAGGGATGGTTTTGTGCAATATGTCTCAGGATTTGTCAATTATGCTGCCTTTTTCTGGTTCTTCAAATCAGTACTGTGATTGCATTTTGGCTAATTGATAAACATTTTGTTCCATAAAACCATCGACCTGTCTTGCAAATGCTATGCCATTTAAATTGAACCTGGAAAGCATATTGACAAATGGTTGAGAGTGGTTTAGAGGTAATAACCATGTGTCTAGCACAAACAAATTTCATTTTTTTTTAACATAATAACCAAGCATTTCAATATAATGCTTGAAGAATACATTTACATGGTTATAGTTATTTTATTATATATCAAACATTGTCATCAATGGCATTATATCCTAAATCCAACATAGACCATGATAATTAATGGATAAATTCAGACAATAATCTCATATACTTGTTTCAACATAATTAAAAGGTATCTACACAATTAACTTTTAAAAAATAGAGTGTAGTGCATGCAGAATTTGTTCCAATAGCTATTACCTAACTAATCCCTTCTACACCTGTTAGTTTGTGGGGCTTTACGTTTTACTATATCACCGAGGGTGATATCAAAGACTTTCACTAATGTCTTTGTATGTTGAACTTTTTAATTAAGTCCCTAGTGGCAACAATTTGATTATATTTTATTGAGTAATTAATTAAAGTTTAAAACTATTGGAGATTAGTGTCTTAAAGATGCATTATATAAGAGCTAAATTTGCCTATTTTGCATCTCTTTCTTTTGGCCTCAAATGTTATATAAATTATTAATCAGACATTTATTCACATGTCGTGACTTTTAATGGGTTTAAAAACAATCGCCATTTAATAATTTAATTTATAAATGGATAATCAAGACTTTGTTTATTATTGTAACTTATCAAAACTTCCAACATTTATAACTTTGGTCAGAATAAAGTAATTTGACTAAAATTTTCAATATATTCATTTTCATTATCTATGTTTAAACTAATATAGCGAGAACTGTCGTGATACATCTTTAACAAACAATTGATATAAATTAGACTAAAATTTTATCATAAGTTAGTATATTTTATTTTATTATGTTGTTTTGCCATGTTAGTTGTTAGTTTATTTTAATGCTATTGCTGATGAAATAAATCATATTCAGATAAATAATGTTGTTCTTCCTGTTTTAGGGAAGTAACTCTCTAGGTTACACATACACTACACTTTTGAACGATTATACATATTATAAAAAAAATCTTGTATGGATTTCAGAGTTACATAAATAGCTATTGGCATCCAATAATCTATCTAATTTATAGATTGGGTCTAAATATGGTGACAACCACTTTTTAAGGGGTTTATTCAAATTTTAAACCAGTTTCAAGATGGACAAATATGAAGAGGAGAATGTAACAAAATTGTGAGTTCCATGTCTTGTCAAAATAATACATGTCATTTTGAGACTAACATATGCTACCTACCATTCAACTATCATGGACCCAAATTTTGAAGAGTAGGAATTGAATATCCAAATATGCTTTTGGATGTAGCTCCCATCAGGCTAAGTTATGCAACAAAATTCAAAAGCCGCCGATTGCAGTAAGCAAAGCTAACGAAAATAATCTGGTCGTCTTGTTAGATGGATCATGCGATCGCAACATCAGACGTTTTGTTGCTGATTGGAGGCGATGTTTTGATCTGAGACAACGTTGCGATGCCAAAACTTCGCTACAAAACTTTAACATACTAAAGTGTTTCTGAATAAAGTTTACGTCGTAAATACTGAATAATAACGATTACCTCGTAAATATTGTATAATAACGATTACCTCGTAATACTTTTGAAGCATTTAAAAGAATGATATTTATTGAGCTAACCCTTACCCTTGTTTATGATACAGAGCAGCCCAATAAAACGTAGCCCTACCCCCCTGCTTTTACGAAAAACATCTTCCTAAAGATTTGGTGACCCAAAAAGAGGACGGAACATTCTTCAAAGGAGAGTGACATAATTAAAAGGATTATGAAGGAGCTTTGATCTGCTTCATTCTACTTCCCTGTACAAATATACCATAATCCAATCACCCATATATAACCAAGATATTAAAACACAATATATAACCCTTTTCACAATTTGTTTTTTCCAATCTTTTAATATCAGCTAAATGTTCGATTGAGATATACATTACATATAATAATAATATCTTTTATTTCATGTCATTTTATTAAATATATTTTATTTCATGTCGTATCATTTACAAAATATGTATACCTAATTAATAAAAAAACAAATATGTCTTGCTTAGAACTATGTATACTGCACAATACTGTCTCAAGAATGGAATGCTTGATGTTCATTAAATATTTCTGTGAATAAATTTAGTTGCAAATATAAGATTTCAAAGCACAATATTACAGGTTCTAAACAATATTAAATGGACATGAAATTGTTGATTTCATCAGACCTTTTTGTACAGTTTACTTGAAATTGTTGTTTTCATTAGATCTTTTTGTGCAGCTTACACAACCTCAAAATCAAATGAATTTTAAATTTTGAGCTCAATCAGTTCAGAATTACCTGAGAAAACACAATTTTTAAAATTTGCTCATTTGTGTGCGCACTTAATTCAAGTTCAGAAGAAAAAACACATCTGACAGCAGTAGATGATTTGCAAGCAAAAGCATTTTAACTTCTATTCGGTTTGAGCTCCACTTCTTTCAGGGTAGCTTACTCTAAGAATTTCATGTCTTTGCTGGCTTATTTCTTTGTTATTGTTAACTTTTCTATCCCACCCAGGGTTCTTAATCCATTTTGAAATGAACCGGCCAGAATTGGATCAAATGAGGTCCCAATAGAAACTGGGTTTTCAAATCTTAAGTTTCCAATCCTTTTAATATACCAGGCTTCAATAAAAATAATTCTTGGTAATTTGTTATGAGGAATATCGTATTCTACTGTATGTAATTAGCACAAAAATAACCACAAATAGGTACACTGTTTGGAAAATTTTCATATTTAATTCACGTACCGGCTTGAAATTCATGTCAGTAATATTCTTGAATAAATACGCTGATACAGCACCATGGTATTTCTTCATAATACAATTTGTATTTTTTTTTTCTAACACGTAACTTTGAAATGTTTTTATTCATTCGTCCATCCATGACAGACACACGGCACAGTGATCACGTGACACCCATAATTGAAATGGCTTTAAAATTATTCCATACGACTATGCCATATAGCTTTCAATAATAATAATAAATAATAACAATATTTTGAAAATGAAGCCTCTGTCAGCGTGTGTATAAACTAAAACTAGAATCGCTGGTTTATTGACCTAATTCCAACAAATGTCACATGTCATCGGGGGATTCGCCAATGGAGATTCATATAATATATTATTAATCACTGTTTCTCAGTGTATTCGGTGTCCCAGGATTATATTCAACTAAGATTTAAATTTAGCTAACAAATGGTCAGTGAAACATAAAATTATGATCCAATTATTTTTTTAATATCTACCGGTAGGCCTACACCTGGAATTCATACGGAGTGTTGATTCTCACTAAGGTATGACTGATATTTCAGCCGACAAGCAAGTTGATTGACTACTTAATTAACAAGTAATAATTAACCTGTTGTAATTTAGTCGAAAGTAGATCGATTTATGATACTCACACCATAGTGGACGGATCATTGTTTTACCAATCGGCTTGACTGATCTTCAAGCGGCTAAAGCCGACAAAAACCAGCCAATTAAGATCCCTGATCCAACCATAATGATGTACCAATATTGGCATATTTGTAAAACGGAAAAACAAAAAATAATACAATTTGTCAATATGCTACTTTAAATACACAAATACACCATTATATCCATTTCACCTCACTTTCACCAAAAAGTTTAGAATATATGAGTTTCATGATTTCTACTTCCAAGGTAGGAAGACATAAACTAAGGCACTAATTAATTACAACCATAAGAATAAATATTCAGTCAAAATTTCATTTGCATATTAGTTCTGGAATACATAAATTAGAATATTCAGAAGACACAAAGTTGAAAGAACACATGAATATTTAATACACAAAGCCACTAAAGGTACATTATGCCTTCTGATTGCGCAGTTTTCAACTTTTCAATGTCTTGTTCTATTTGTTCCATTTCTTTCGTTAAATGTTCGATGACTGTTTGTTTATCTCTCAGTGCCAGAGTCAAGTTTGTTATAAGATGGATATTTTTATCCAGTACTTGTGTTAATTTCAGTTGTTCCTGCATCAATTCGTTGACGACTTGCTCGTGAGTTCTGTGCACATCATAACCATAATATTCATATTGCAAAAGATTTGACTTATTGAAATGTACCGCTATTAACATCATATCTAGCACACAAACCAATAAAAGAATATGCCAGGAACTATACATTTGCAGGAATCCTAATAATTCAGGCATTTTGAAATATATTCCAATACAGTTTTTAGTCAAAAACACAAGTCCTCTTGAATCTTCAGAAAATGTTCTATGGTCAACTAACAGCAAACATCATATATATGTACAGGAAACAGTCAACAACCACATACACACCTTTTCCTACAAATTAATGAATAATTAGCACCATCATATACTTGTTTATAGCATCTAAATTATCAACAAAATTTATATTTACTGGTAAACTAGTAAGCTCCACTTTTCATGAAGTGGTCACAACAGCTTTCAGATGACTGTGTTTTACTAACATTTAGTATTGGTGTTCATACTAAGTAAAATCACATAAATCAATATCTTAAACACAAAATAAAACATTGGCCATTTCTGACTAAGTTCTGTGCCAGCAAATCCTAAAATCCTAAAAGTAAAAAGTTTATGTCTGCAATTTACATCACCGGTATATTAAGCACTGCGAACCAATAAACTATACACTATTGTTCATCTTATTGAGAGCATGAAAAGTTTTAATATATTTTCTAAAACATGTGTTACAGAATTTTAACATTATGTCTGTTTATTGATTTGTTTCCTATGTTGTACTTAAGCAAAATTAAATACAATACAATTCTATTTACTGGTATAATTACAAAATACCTAGAATTTACCTATGATTTCTTCATGTTTAATTTTTTAAAACTTAATTTAATTTCATTTCAAATAAATAAATAGTTCAACATACAGGAAATACTCTAAACACGATTCCATCTCCATTGTAACATATTAAATACTGTATTAAACGCCTGTGTAATTTATCAATTATATACGATAATTATATAAATAACCTTTAGTTGACGGTGATCTTTATGTATAGATGTGGAATAGGTCTATGTATGACATTATCCCAGTAAAAGTATTGGAGGACATATAATTTCTCACTAAAACAGTTGTTTTATAGATAATTTATCCCTGATTGAAATCAAATACTGTTAGACTGCATGATTATTCAAGTACCTTTCAAGCCACTCCATTGAGGGAGTTTGTATCCTTACAAACTAAAATATAGTTTTATTCCATTCAGTATTTACAAAGATATGATGAATTGATATAAATAGACCAGTTCACTTTTTGATGGACCCCTGTTTAATCTGATTTAATCCGACCCAGCAGATTATCTACCATTGACAAATCCAAAAAATAAATCATTTTATTGTTTTCACACAAGCCAAATGATTCCTCATGACGATTATTTCATACTTGGATGTTCTTAATTACATAATAGTAGGTTATTTTACTTTTACAATTTGGCTTAAAGATGCATTATATAAGAGCTAAATCTGCCTATTGCAGATCTTTAGTTTCGCTTCAAATGTTATATAAACTATTATATAGACATTTATTCACATAACAAGCTTATAAACAACTCTCTAGACCCTCGGTTGTCGAAGATTTAAATGGATTAGAACACCGCAAGGTTAAAAGTTTAATGATAAAATGGATAATTGAGACGTCTCAAATAAATGTTGAGTAATGACAATGAAGAATCTATGCTACATCTTGTCAAACCTTCAAATACTCCTAACTTCACTCAGAATAAAGTAATTTGAATGAAATTTTCAATACATTCATTTTCCATTACCTATTTTTGAACTATTGAAGCAAGAACAGCCAGCTCTTGAATGAAAATATATTTTATAGGAATATAAATGTTTATATGAATTAATCATGTCAGCTTATAATACATTACACATTTATTCATGCAATTTCGATAAAGGAAATCTATATGTACCAGGACATATATTTTGACAACTCAAGATACAAGAGAGTGACAGCTGAGAAAGTACGATCAAAGAATATAGATATTCACCGACTAAAATTTACCATAGAATTGACTGTTTTACGAACAATATGACAGCTGTGATTTCAATATTAATGTCTACAAACTGTGCTTATATCTACTTTCAAATTCCTAAGTATAGAACTAAGAAAATCTATAATAATTGGGGTTTTATCAGTAAATACAATAAATTGTATATGAGTAATAAACTACGTTAATTGTTTTTGAACATTTACAATATTTTCTTTAACATTTACAATTCTTTTTTTAACATTTATGAATTTTCAAATTTGATGTAAAAAGATGTACTTTCAGTTTTATTTTAATAATATTTACCTGTATTCCCCTAAATGATGAACCACACAGATTAAAATATCATCAAAACTATTGTTAAATACCTAAAAGATAAATCCATGCTCTGATCGTGTATGTTAACATGTAGTCCTAAATATGAATATTATTCTAGAGTGTGTATAACAGTTTGACATCTATCCCTCAACTACTTGATTTATGTGTGTTCTGATGTCAAGACAAAAGGTGTTAGGCTATTAATTTAAATGCCTTTCATAATATCAACCTAAAACATTCAGGGAACTTAGATGCCTTGGGCTTAGAAAATAATATAACCTCCAGCTACGTTTTCCTACATAATAAACAGGCAAATTACTATTTTTGCAGAATTCACTTACTTAAATTCTATTTCAAATGAAATCACTTACACTAGGACATACAAGTTTCTGAACGAAAAAAAATTAATTTAGAGAGGAATAGTACCGATGCTATAACATTACTGATATGACAAAATAAATATATTTTGCAAATTAGTAGAATTATTTTAGATTGGAAAAAACATTATCTCTGTTAAATGTTATGAAAATATTCTTTGGTTCGGATTAACTCACTGAACTGAACACACATTCTAGAATACAAATAGCATGAATATTTAATGGAAATTTAGAGAATCATGATGACTTAAAACAACTGAATGCCATCTATCAAGCAATGTCAAATAATACAATACAACTTCCTGATCAATCAAAATTTTCAGTAATTGGCAGGCATACAAAGATGACATCTCTACATACTCTATATTCTGTCTGTCGAAATTCAAATGTCAGTTGACTATATAGGAGTATATATACATCAATCAAGTAGGTTTAATTCTGTTTGATTTAACCAAGGTTTGTCAAACATCTCAGGTAGATACTTGTGCACTGCAGTCAATATAAATTCAATAAGTAATTAAACTTAATTCTCTCTTTTACATGCCTACTAAAGAAAAACAGTTAACTTTAAAGAGATTATTGCATTTTTTTAAGTCATATGTTTAAAATATGTTAAAATAAAGCCTTAAAATACATGGCATTTATACAGGCAGTCCCACCTTGCTAAAGAATAATCCTAAATCCTATAATTCACTAGTGTCATTTGGGAAATTGGCAAATACATCATTTTTTTATTTTTCAAATCCAACGTTGGATTTTACAATCTTATTATCACATGTGCCGGTTTGAAAATCCAACGTTGGATTTTACAATCTTATTATCACATAAGCTTCTTAGTTACTAAATCTTGTTAGAACTTTATATAAGTATACCTTGTTTTAGATCATATTATTATTATATTTTTTTTTCGCCAAATGGCAAAATGTTATACCCCCCCCCCCCAACATATTCTGAAATGTAAGTAATGTTCATGACAAATTGAATGCACATTGTTGACCAATGTTTTAATAGAGATGCATTAGATTAAGTGATTCTGTTACTATCTATGTGTTAAATACTCTCTTACTTAAAGTAGAGAAGTTGGTCACAGTCTGCAAACAAAATTCTGTTCCCAAGGAAACTTACCAGGTGTGTCAAAAACAAGTTATATATATGTGTACAGTAGGACAGATCAAGATTTTTACTTGAAGTCCCAAAAATAAATACAGATGTCATTTTACATGTTTACCGGTAATCTCACTAATTTCTAATTGGCATAAACAAAACTATCTGTACAATAAAAGATAGGTTGCCAGGCAACGAAACATACGCCCACAGCAGTTAAATCGTCCAAGCGGTTGACAAGTGGCGTTTTTGTGAGTCGATTAGATTAGGTTTTGATTTGCTAGTACGATTTGGTATGATTTCGATTTGATTAGCTATGGTCCACAAATGTGAAATTTGATAATTACGATTTGGTAAGATGGCTGCCATCACGGTCACCGATCAGAAAAAAAAATTGTCTCTGCTAATTATTGATGACTTGTTAAAGACAAATGAAGGTTATCTACGCAAAAAAGGAAAATGGTTGCCGTTAGAAACAATCTCCTATATCCAACAAGTTCAAGTATTTTTTTGAAAACTGAAGTGACAAAACATGTAAAAAGTGTCCTGAGAAAACCTAGGATCGAGGAATATATTGAAAAAACTGTAAATGAATAAAATTGCTTAGAGGTGATCTAACATTCTTGTGGACTATAAGGTTAACATTAAACACGTCAAACGCGTTTTAAAAAAAACATTTTTTATGGAGAAAAACAACAATAAGCATGATAACTTTTGGCATTAGAGTGTTCACCAGGTTCAACAAAGTGAAACAAGGGCCATAACTCTAGAGGTAATTAACGGAAATTGCTGAAATTCAACTGGCTTTTTCGTTTCACTAATTTAAATAATACGTATAAAATTCACAAAGATCGGATGATAATTTTTGGAGTTAGAGCATTCACAAGGTTCAACAAGTAAAACTAGGGCCATAACTCTAGACGTAATAAACGGAAATTGCTGAAATTCAATAGGATTCTTCTTTTTACTAATTTAAATGATGCATATAAATTTCACAAAGATTGGATGTTAACTTTTGGCATTAGAGCGTTCACATGGTTTAACAAAGTGAAACAAGGGCCATAACTCTAGACATAATAAACGGAAATTATTGACATTAAATAGGATTCTTCATCTCACTAAATGTAAACAACATATATCAATTTTAAAACAATTGGATAACAACTTTTGGCGTTAAGAGTGTTCACAAGAAATTCAAACATGATAGAACTTGAGAGTTAAAGGAGAGGGTCCTCCTTTTTCTGTACTCTAATAGACAGATACCAATGACAGCTAACACTAATCAAGTTTTTAAAAAATACGCACATTTGTTGATGAAATTTTTACCTTATTCCAAGATTAATTAGTTTCAAAATTATTTGAAGACACCTCTGTTCCAAAGCCAGACTAAATTGCATTTGTGATATCACTGGCGGAATCAGTGTGAGCAACTGTCAACTTGAAAGAGTAGAAACATGATAAACTGTTAATTTTTTAAAATAAATATTAATACACAAATTTGACCAATTTTAAAAGTATATAGTGGTGATGCAACTAACAAATATTTTAATTCAGGGTATCACCTGAATGAGGGCACCCAAAGTTTGACTAAAATAGATGCAAGTCTTTGTCATCATTATATATCTTTTGATAGAATAAAGAAACAGTTAACAAATTCTGTATACTCTTTATAACAAAATATTGGCTTACTGTCTTTCTGTGAAAAGAAATGAAAACAACATAGAAGTTATCTGTGTGAGTGTGTGTCATTTGGATTTATTGAAAAATATAAAACTTTCTTCAGTTTTCAAACTACCAAGGGTTCTTTTACGTGCAAGACAACATTCACACAGGACCTCTATCAGATTATAAAGGAACCCACCAAAAAATTTTAGCGAAGGTTACAGGTGGTGCTGGCTTTTCACCATATTCAGTCTAATCGTTTGCAATGGATGCTGAATGTTGACAAAATTTTGATCCATCATATCTTTGTAAAAACTGAAAGGAATTAAACTATTTTTGGACTGATATTTCTTTTAGAGATTCAATTTTAAGATCTTGTAGTTTGCAAGGGATTCTTCAATACCCCAAATCACATCCAGAGGCTTTAATGAATAAGTAAAGAAATAAATGCATATAAATATCACATAGATATTTCTATATATCATAATGAATTTGTAATCAACAAACTTATAACACCTGTGTACACCATTAAAATACAATCACCTTAATATTCATCCCGTTTCTTTCATTATAATATTGATTTTCATACAATATAACTACTATTCAGAAAAAAATCTCCTGTTTCCCTACATACATTTATCTATATCTCTAATTATAGCTTTTATTTACAAACAACATGTGTCACATAAGGCGGAAAAGTAACTGATCCATAATGACAATAATGCAATGTATATGTGAAGTTGGATGTTAACATGACAAGAAATTGATATTCAACATTATAAATGTGCCATTTAGCAATTTTTCTAGTGCCACTGATAACGGACATATATACACCCTAAACAAATACACCTCAAAGAAAAATACTCCCAATACCATCATTTGAATAATATCATGTAAATGCATTTTTACTACTGGTATTTTTGTCACAGATTAAATTTTAAACAAAAAAGATTAACAAAATGACCACAAAATTTTGATTTAGTCAAGGATTTTTTTTTTGTTTTTCTATTTTCTTGTTTATTTGCTGTAACTTGTACGTGTTTCAGTATTGTGCTCCTTTATCTTGAACAACAAGTCCACAGTAAGGTATCAATTCCTTGACTCAATCCCAAAATAAATAGATGAGAGTAATCACATTTTTATAAACATTAAGTCTGAACATACTATTTCAATTAGAAGCAGAGTTATTGTGTTCCAAAAAGTGTGACAGAAAGGCAGACCAACCCGTTTTAATGTCCCTCCTCTTTTTACAAAAAGTAGAGTGTAATTATCTAGAATATTGATTACCATCATGCATAAATTAATCATTGTAGTTATTCACTTGAAAAATACCCAGTACAACTGACTAAATAGCTCTTAATTATTGTTAAGAAGATGATAATTACATTGAGGTCTCGATTTACAAGTAATTCCTTACCAGACTTAAATGTCAACACAATAACTCTGAACATTATGATCGAAGTACCGTATTCTGAATATCAATAGCACTCCTCCATAAGCCTAAATTAACAATCTCTTTTGTACGTTGACATTCCTCAATGTTCCCAAAACTGCCTTACCATTTGATCAAGAAACAAGCCAACAGTGATGTCCCCCCCCCCCTCGAATCCCAAAATAAATAAATGACACATATTAATTGATCGCACATTTATACTAAGTTTCATCACTCTCTATCAGATAGAATCAAAGTTATCTTGTCCCAAAGCATCAAGACATTCACCTAATGAACATCTACATCAACTTTAAACATTCTACCTCAATTAAAAGTAGAGTTGTTACATTCCAAAGTCTTCACCAATCAAATTGCTTATCGCTCCTTAGCCTAAGCAGAAAATTCTCATCATCGAACTTAGTCAAGGTAATGATATAATGAATATATATTCGGAGTTCCATCACTCTCACTTAATTATAACCAAAGTTATCATGCCCTAAAGCATCAACCAATCAGATTGCTTAGCTCTGCTTACAGTTAGCAGACAATGTTTATCATGGGACTCCATCAAGACGTTCACCTAATGAATGCCTACACCAAGTTTGAACACTCTACCTCAATTAGAAATAGAGTTATTGTGTTCCAAAGTCTTGATCAATCAAATTGCTTATCGCTCTGCTTACCCTGAGCAGAGAATGCTCATTATCAAACTTAGTCAAGGTATTGATGTAATGAAACTATACACCAAGTTTCATCACTCTCACTTAATCAGAACTAAAGTTATCCTGTCCCAAAGCAACCAATCAATTGCTTTTTTCTGCTTACCCTCAGCAGAAAATGTTCATCTTCGAAATCCATCAGGGCATTGACCTAGTAAACACCTACACCAAGTTTGAACATTCTAGCTCAATTAGAAGGAGAGTTATTGTGTCCCAAAACATTTATAATACACTAAAATCTGATTAAGAGTAACAACTCATTAAGTAATTATCTGAAAATCATTAGAAATTGTTTGGCTTTTAGTTCTGCCCCATGCAAACGTTTATCAATCTAAAGTCAATCGGATGATAACTTTGGTCTAGAGCATCCACAAGATTTTTCAAAGTGATTAAGGGCCATAACTCTTGTAGTAATTATTGGAAATCGTTGAAAATCAATGGGCTTCTTCATCTCATGACCTTAAACACTGTGTATAAATTTAAAGTCAATCAGATATTAACTGTAGCCTCTAGAGCATCCACAAGATTTTTCAAAGTGATCAAGGGCCATAACTCTGGTAGTAATTATCGGAAATCGCTGAAAATCATTAGGCTTCTTTGTCTCATGACCTTAAACACTGTGTATAAATTTAAAGTCAATTGGGTATTGACTTTAGCCTCTAGGACGTCCACAATTGCTTGTGGACGCCGGACGGACGGACCAGGGTGGCGACAATATACGACTACATTTCAATGTGGGCGTATAAAAATTCATCAAGAAATTTGGCTGTATTGCATTCCCGGAAACTCGGGATAACTCCAGAACAGAAGGTCGTGGAATTATGAGAATCAATAGGTTTCATCAAACTACAAAGCTCACATTCTTTGCATCAAATGTAGGGGTCATCAATCAAGAAGTTTCAATATGATGCAATCCAAAATTGAACTTATCCAACCAACATCTTTTGGTCCTTAACATATATTTCAGTTACACAGGATAAAAATTGTGTCCTCTAGAGGGTCTACAATCTTGTTTTATGTTTTATGTATTAAATGCTTTGCAACCATTTAAGTAAAGGTGATGGCAATTTTAAAGGGAAGTTAAAGTCTGATTACTACTGAATTCAATTTTTAATTGTAATTATATATTTGAACATTAATCAAAATCAAATAAAAATTGTGATTTTCATTCAATAAGGGGCAATTAAGTTTCATCTAAATCGGACAGAAATTGTGGCCTCTAGAGTGTCCACAAAGAAATGTGAAGGGGCGGTTCAGACGAACAAGAAAGACAACATAATACGCTCACATGATAATATGAATGTACAAAAAATAATATATCATAATTTCAATCATCTAGATACCAAATCAATAAAATTTGTTGTTTAAAGTCCTATATTTAATGTCAGTGATTTAAAGATAATGGTACATTTAAGAAATAAGCATTTGTATTGCTCATTTAATTATTCATTCTGGAATTAAATAAATGATTTTAGTTACTGTATTGCATGGACATTAGTATTTTATTAGACCAGGTGTTTATATTCTCTTGGGGTATAAATCGTAATTTGGAAACAGAGCAATGTGCTAATAAAAACCTGAATAAAACACCATTAATCCTACTGTTTTACACGGTTGCATTTTTAATGTCTAGATTTGATTTTGTGATAACCAGTGAGACTTAGTTGTAAATCACATAAAATAACCAATCTGATATACAGTCAAGAACACCTTAGGCCATACAATGTTTTCTAAAAGTCAAATAACAAGATATGCCCAGATGGACAGAGAACAACCTAAAAAAAAAGAAGCAAATATTCTTCGTACCATCAGGTGCCATAATCCAGAAACCCAGATCTTTGGGATATAAACATATATTTTAATTTTCATCAAAATCAGATAACCAGCGGTTGCCAGGCAAAATACGCCCACATTTTGTAAGAGATGGATAAATAACAAGCTAAAAAAAAAAGCAATTTTTAATACAATCAAGGGTCATAATCCAAGTAGTTATGGTCTGAAATGTGCGAATATCCAAAGCGACTGAGATATTTGAGATGAGATATAAAGATATATTTCAAGTTTCATCAAAATCGGATAAAAATTGTGACCTGTAAAGTTTTCACAAACAAAATGCGAACGGACGTGGGCGTATAACAATGTAACCAGCTAACACGTTTTTTTTTTTTTGTGCACGATCAGGGGCCATAATGAAAATATGAGTGTATAAAAAGCAATAGGGTCCTTCCTAAAATCCTAAAGAATAATTCCACCAATCAAGATCTCTGACAGGTATTATGTTAACAAGAATTCATAAATCAGTTATATGCATTTAAAATATTTTAAATTTCAGTAGGGTTCTCCCATTAAGCACGGGAAATCTGATCTGTATTCCGTTGAAAAGATGTATTAGTACATGGAGAGATTACTTTGAAGAAATAATCCTGCAAATTATGAAAAAATCTGACGTAAATAGTGACATAAGGAAGTGACAACAATATACTTTCACATATAGTGTTGTGTATAAAAGCACAATTTGGTGTTCTCTACAAAATCTTCACAAATCTGGTGAGAATTAAAAATTATGAACAATCCAAAAAAGTAGTCATAATGGAAGACAAATATAAATGACTTACCTCAACTTCTGGCATATGCAGCCATTGTTTAGGATTTTCATCTGCAGCTAAAAATGCGATCAGATCTAATGCTGTTAATCTAGTTTGTCGCCTGGACGATACAAATACCAATACAGGTTTAGATGGAGAATAGGTCTTTACAGCTGAAATCAATCAGGTAAGAAAGATGAGCATTTAATTTTAAACTCAAGATTCAATCAATAGGCTTTGAAAGAGTAATTAACCCCCTTCTCTTGTGAAATGGAGGTGAATAGTCCGACAATGGGTATGGTAAACATTTTCTATGTTGCATTGATATGCTTACCTGTAATAAGTAATTTGGTTTGTAAGAGGGGTGCTGGAACTATTATTTTAATCAATTTTATATGCAGTTTATTGTGCGAAAACATAAAGCAGTGCTTGAGATATTGAAGGCATAAATTTTGTGTAAATTACCAATGCAGTTTATTGTGCAACAGCATGTTTTTCTAAAAGGGGCACAGAAACTATTTAAAAAAAATTTTTTTTATAGATTATGAATGCAGTTCAAAAGCATGTTTCACCAAAAGAGGCACTGGAGCTATTTTAGAAATTATATTTTCCAGAACAATACTCAGTAATTCAGCTAGAAATGCTAGAAAACAACTATCATATGCTATGTACCATGTACATTTTAAAGTCAAGACTTTTAAATACAGGTGGTTTTCTGGAAATTTCAAGTGGGAGTTATATGTAACTTTTTTTTAAATAACCAAATTAAGTTACCAATTGCTCATATATTTATTACCCGTACAGGCCTCCATAATTACCAACCTATCACAGCATCGCGTTCGGATTAGGCCTCACTTTCATATTCGGCTTCGCCTACATATTTGGCCTCGCCTTCATATTCAGCCTTGTCTTCATATTCGGCCTCACTTTCAGAAGTCGTCTGCTAGCGTCAGGACAACCGAAAAAAGGAGCTCAACCTCCTTCGTCCCCACCTCCAGCCTTTGTGATATTTAATTACGAAAACTGACACAAGTAATGGTAGCTATCAGATTTGAGATATCCCTATGCTATAAATATTCCAATATTGACCATTGTACTGTTAAATGTTCCAATGTTAGATTAAATATTTCAATTTGTTAAATAATCGAAGACTGTGTTTCAGTTTTATTATAAATGTTGATATTGCTACATTTCAATACCATATCATACTGTTACTTATTCCATTCTTGGAGAACAGGATTCTACTTGTCGAAGGCATCCTATTAAGCTACTGCTTAATTTTATCCCCCAAAAAATGTGCTTCGGCAATTTTAGACCAAATTGGATAAACACGATGTTCTAAATTAGTAACCAAGGAAATCCTGGCATCAAATTCTGTGATTCTGTATTTCGGTTCCTTCGGGAGCTGCCGTGGCATCAAATTCTGTGATTCTGTATTTCAGTTCCTTCGTGAGCTGCCTTCGGTTCCTTCGGTAACTGAATTCGGTTCCTTTGGGAGCTGCCTTCGGTTCCTTCGGGAGCTGCCTTCTTACTCTTACCTGTCTCTAATTCAGGTAGGCCTAGATCTACTGCCTAGCCATGGCTTGCCTGTCTCATTGTGTTATATTATGCTGAACATGAGAGGACTCCCGCACTCCCATATTGCCAAAGATTTAAATTGTTATGATTATATTATAATTAGACCTTAATAAATGCTAATGTTAATAATTTGAGTTTATTTAAAGACATAATAAATCATTTTTACAACATGTTCTCACCTTGGAATGTAGGTTTATTCATGGTAGCCATTCTAGGACAATAATGTTGACCAGTAAAACCTGTTATATGAACTTCTAATGGTACTGGACGTACAGATGGACGAAAATTAAATAACCCCATCTGGAAAAAAAAATAGTCATTAACTATTCAAATTATATTTATCTGTATGATCTAAGAAAATTTGGGTGGTCATTTTGGTTGTTAATTTTACATATCAGACAAGGAAGCCTTACTGCTCAACAATATCCAAAAGACAGTTGCATGTGATGTCAGGCAATCTGGAAGAAAAAAACATAACCCACCTAGTTCAAATAAAGTTTTGATAAAAGTTGAGTACCACAACAAGAAATGATTTATACCTGTTTAATACCCAACCAATCAGCTAAATCTCTAGCATTAGCTAAAGCAGTAGATAGGCCTACAACTCGAACCGGTTTTTCTGTATGAGATGATATAAAGTTAGTTCTTGAAACAATTACTTCTAAAACTGGACCTCGATCATCACCTGAAGAAATAAAGGTGAATTTTTCATCCACAGCCTATGACCTCATACAGGGAGAGATAATTTAGGCTTTAATGTTAATCAACAGCCAAATACTATGAGTTGTGAGTAATTAGCAAATAGTATTATGCAACTCAATAATATCAACTATGGTTTAGCCCATAGTTGTGTTTATTTTAGGAACGGGATCCTGTTTGGTCACGTGATCGATCACGTGATCATACCGGAGGTAAATTGACTATATTTGGGCAATAGCACGTCACGTGACATGACCGTATTTGGAAAATAAATTACGTAGTTCACACGTTGACTGTGACGAAATACAGACGACTTCCGCCCAGCCTCACTTTCACTGCTATCGTTTATAAGAAGACCCTGTCAAATTTTTGCTTGATTTAACTCATCAATTTTCCCGCCCAAATCCCGCCCCTTTTTGCCTTGCGATACTTTGTCGGGTTTTATTTTTCTCTTTTCAGGCTTGGTATGGTTAATGGTTATGAAAGCTTAATTGGTTATGTTCCTGTTTGATTCCTGATTGGTTATGTTCATTATCTTTTCATCATTAGTATTGTTGGTCATTAGTATTTATGCTGTTATTTTAAAGATCAATTTGTAGCTGTTATTATTATTTTATTCTTTTCTTTTCTTCAAATTATTATGTTGGCGGAATTCTATATTCTCTGAAGAGGTCATAGAGATTTGGTTCATTTCTTAACTTGGTTTAACCAGTAAGAATTCATGAACATTTTCTACAATTTGGGTACTCTGGTTATACTATGGTTAAACCTAGATAATCTTATACATTTTACCCTCAAACCTCATGAAGATAGACCGTGGTCACAAAATTCGACATTAATTGATACTATCTATATTAATAAACTCAATTTCTGTCATATCATTAAGACTTGTGATTTGAATAGATTTCGTTCTCTTTAAATAATGTCACCTGGTTATAGTCAACATAAAAATTGAGTTCCATTATAAACAACCCGCAGTGTTTGCTTACATTCTCAAAGTATTCAAAAGGCAAAAAATTCAGTCCTAGATGTATAAATGTTGCAAATATAAAACTGCTTCAAATGACCAGAAAAATCTAAATACGACAAGCAAATCCATACCAATAAGTTGACGAATGTACAAACCAAAATTATTCATCTGAAGATTGTTGATTAAAGATACTTTCCCACAAAAGTATTTATCAAGTGGTTATTTCCAATAAAAATATGGCAATTTTGGTATATATGGAAAGCGGAGACACCCAATCTTTCTAGAAAAATACTGGATTCCTTGAAAAACACCCATGGAGCGCGCACAGGACAAAAAGGAGAGGGTGTCACTAATTGGGAGCCTGACGATTAAGGGCTGTCTGCCCGCGTGACATCAAAGGTTGCACACGAAGATTGTCTGATCTCTCAGCATTAGGGAGCGCTTGATGTATATGTTGATAAACTTGATGGTGAGCAGACTAGAAACATAAACATATAAAAGTGTCTGAGATAAAAACGACGGAAAAAGACGTGGGCAGTGGATAATCCGAAAATTTCATTTGATTTTGATATTTATGATAAATGGACAGCGATTAAAGATACTTTCTCACAAAAGTATTTATCAGGTGGTGATTTCCAATAAAAGTATGTGAAGATTGTCTGATCTCGCAGCATTAGTGAGCTTTTGATGTACACGTGAGCTTAAGAGTACAACAGTTTCTGAGAAAAAAACCATGGAAAAAGACGTGGGCAGTGGATAATACAAGAATTTAATTAGGCTTCGATATTTATGATAAATGGACAGCAATTAAAGACAACATCGTCTTGTAGATGCAATGAATTCTCCTCCGGATTCACACCCGTTGCTAGGTACTGCTTCAGCCAAGACACGTGACACAAACACGACCTGTTTTATTAGATTTTTTACAGCCCGGGGTATTCCCTTGGGAATACAATGTTTTCAGAAGGATTTGAAGTAAAATTTTGATTGATTAATTAGTTTGAATATGTTTTTAGTCCAAATATATTATCAAATCACCCAGTTTGTATGCAGGAAGGTATATTTAATGACAACATCGTCTTGTACATGTATATGCAATGAATTCTCCTTCGGCTTTGCACTTGTCGCTAGGTACCGCGACAGTCCAGTCACGGAAAACAAACATTTTTATAGCTTGTGGTATTGGTATTTCCTCGCAAACACACTGTTTTGAAAAAAATTTGAAGCAAAATTTGGATAGATTAGTTTGAATATGTTTTTGGTCCAAATATATCATCAAACCACCCATTTTGTATGCGGGCAGGTATCTTTAAGATATTTTGAATATGATCCAGATATAATTGTCTACCAAAAAGTAAGTGAAAATTCCTTAACCAAAGGCACAACTACTAACTCCAAAAAACATACACCAAATTCAGCCACCTCATAATTTCTCTACAATTGAATATCGGCAAATATCTATCTGCTGATACCAATGTTGTAACCTTTGATCGACTCAACTCTATTGAAAAGATATCTTTAGTGGTTCTTTAGATATCCCCCAAATAAAAACTATTGGACTGAAGAGAGCAGATCAGAAAATTACCAGAGAGTAATTACATTTTTAGGAAATTTTGTTTACAATCTAGCAATGGTCAATAATACCAGAAAATGTCAGGCTATCAATTTATTCAGTGAAGATAAGCGCCTTGACCCCCCCCCCCCCCCCAACGAATATGGTATATTTAGTCAAGTTAACACAAGGTTATAGAATAAAAATCTTACCTAGAAGATGTATTTCATCAATAACTAATAAATTAACACTTTTAACATAATTTCTGGTTTGCCAACTTCTGCTAACACCATCCCATTTTTCTGGTGTGGTAACAATTAGATCAGCTTTAGCTACAGCTCTCATATCGGGAGTTACATCCCCTGTCAGTTCAACAACCCTTTGGAAAATCAAATTTTCTATTTATTTACCTAAATTACTATATGTTTAAAAATTTGAAATTGTAATAAGTAATGGATCATTATTCATTAATGTAGAGCTTGTAACATTTAAGATGATTTACATGTAACCTCTGTCAAGTTTTCAAATGCTATTTTTAAGAAATGTTTGAGTATGTAGAATACACAAGGTTATAGTCAAGTTATTTGATGTAAAGACTGGACATGATTTGTTTTACAGTGAATTAACAAAACATTTCTACTTTTAATAGAACTTTATACCTTTTACCAAGTTTCTGTTCAAATCTAACTCTCCAATCTTCCATTCTTTCTCTAACTAAGGCTTTTAGAGGAGCAATGTAAACAGCCTATAAAACAAGATGTTATAAAATCACCTGCATTGTGGATATATTAATATTCTATTATAGCAAAATATAACAAAATATAAATACTTCCTAATGTTCACCAATAAAAGAACAAATATTGAATAACTAAACTGTAAAATTCTAAAGTATGGAATGTCTGAAAATATCTTTCATGTGCTTTAAAAGGTCAATTAGTTCAGCTGCTCATACTGATATTCATAACTCAGAACTTGTATATATCCACCTTTACCAGCCACCCACATAAAGCAACATCGCGACATCTTAATGTATATATATACTAATTTGAAAATAAGTGAGAATATTGGCTAACAATTACCACAACAAGAAGACTATGTAAATTATAGACTGGCCTTGATTAAACAGTTGAAAAAAAGGACACTTTTGTGAATCAATGAAATGGAGTTTGAACATCCTACTTTCTGTACCAACCAAGCTAATAAAGACAGGGTTTTATGAAGCATTTGTACTTTAACTTATATTGACAAACTATACTACTAACCTTAGAACCTGGGTATTCTCTAAAGATTCTAAATATGGCTAACTCTGCTGCAATTGTTTTACCCGAGCCAGTTGGAGCACCAAGTAGAACATTACAATCATTATGATATAACGTATGAAAGATCTGAGTCTGCACAGGATTAAAGTGAGTAAACTTATACAATGATTCTAATTTCGGATCATTTAATACAGTCACTGGTAGAGGATGTAGATCTAATAACTCTGAAAACAAACAAAAAATACTTGAACTGTTCACCAATATATTATCTTAATTAGGTTTAATCTTATTGAAAGCCTCCCAGAAATATTTCTTTTAGTATTCAAATAAAAGTGAAGCACAATCAGTTCTAATTAAAAGACAAATGTACAAATTTCCAAAAATCATGTAACAGTAGATTTTTATTATGTAAAGAGAAAAAGTCATATAATCTATCTTCATGATAAAAATCAAACACAAATTTTATTTTTGTACCTAAATTGTATGCTAATCAAAATGTACAAGTGATTTGATCTAGATGAGATATCAGCCCCTAAAAAAGTATATATATATATTTATATATATACAGTACTACAATACCTGTGTGAGGCGGATGTTTTTCTGGCAATATCAAATGTTGGAAGGATATTGCACAAACACATTCAGAGCCTAACCATCTATCTGATACAGCTTTAACATAATATTGACTAGGTAATGGTTCAAATATAGGTATCGTAAATACTAATGTCTGTACATCACCAGATTTTACCTGTTACAGTTAGAAAACAAAGATTTTACTACAAAGGAATTATTAAATGCAGAATTATGTTAATTTCCCAAAAATTATTAATGGGATACAACTCTATGGAACACCCCAAAAAATAAATTTTGTAGTAGATTTTGTATTATATGAATTAACCCTTATACTCCCCCTAGAATTTTGTGTTAGCACTTTGTTTGCTATAAGCTTATTGGTGTGCTATTTCATATTCTATCCACATTTTGTCGAACTGTTTTTTCTGAGTTGTCTATTAAACTCCCTTTTTCTGGATTCTTCAAAAGAGGATAAAATAATACAATGTGCTACTTACTTGTTTTTTATGTAACATAAAATATTCAGAATGATAAATGTGGTTATTTTCAGGATCTTCCACCCAAATCTGGAATGGTTCTGCTACTGATCCATGAACCTATAAATTAAAATATAAACATAATCCAAACTTTATATCCCCAAAAATGAGCAAGTTTCTCCCCTTAATACAAAATAAACGAGTGGTTGCCTTGCAAAATACGCCCACATTTTGCAAGAGAAGGACAGAGAACAAGCTAAAAAGCAATTTTCATACAATAAGGGTCCATAATCCAGGATGTTACAGTCCGACATGTGTCAATATCAAAAGGAACCAATTGCGGTTCAATTTTCACGATATTCAAACTCAACCTTAACAGTGATATACGGTATATGAACATTTTTTAAAATTAAAATTGCGACATCCATAGGGTCCATAATCTAAAAACACAATTTTTAGTACAATCAGAGGCTATAATTCAGGAAGTTCTGGTCCAATATGCGCAAATATCGAAAGAAATCAAGATTTTTGGGATATAAACATATCTTTCAAGTTTCATCAAAATTGGATAAAAATTGTGACCTCAAGAGGGCCAACAACCATGGTATTACATACTTTTACACAATTTGCATACAGTGAGTGACTATTTTGTCAGGCAGTTTCGGTCACAAAATTCAGGGGGATCACATGGCTAAGTGGGTAAGACGATGACGCGCTAGCCTGGAGGTAGGGTGTTCGATCCCTGCATTGGCCGAGAAAGTTCATCCAGAATTTCCGGCGTGGTTCCCCCTTGTCAGTGATACAGGACGGAGGGCCTGAAGAGGACAGCTGTCTAGTCCTTCGGATGATACGGAAGTACAAATTAAACGATTTATGGTGATTTTAAACAGTTTTTAGAAATTGTTAAACAAAGATTGGATATTAAACGGATGTGAAAGAAATTAGTGCTAGATACACAAGATTAAACGAAACCTGGGTTACAGTGTTAGTTTCTTTCCTTTTTTCGTAAAATCTGGATGATACCCGGTCCCTAGTGATAGGAGCAGAACAGTAGGACGTTAAACCCTATTTCATTTCATTTCACGAAATTCAAACGCAACCCTCATTATGGTGTAATGGTATATATTGATTCAGATTTGAACGGTTTTTAAAATTGGATAAAAATTGTGACCTCTAAAGGGTCCACAAGCTAAAAATGCAATTTTTCGTACAATCAGGGGCCAAATTCAGTAAGTTACAGTCTGATATGCGCAAATATCAAAAGGAACCCCGATCTTTTACGTTTCATCCAAAACGGAAAAAAATTGTCCACAAGCTAAAAGCATGATTTTTCATACAATCAGCGGCTACAATCCATGAAGTTATGGTCTGATACATGCCAATATTAAAAGGAATGGACACCTTTGGGATATAAACCTATATTATAAGTTTCGTTCACAAACAAACTGTGAAAGGACAAACAGACGGACAGAC
Organism: Patella vulgata; assembly: GCF_932274485.2. Taxonomy (NCBI): domain Eukaryota; kingdom Metazoa; phylum Mollusca; class Gastropoda; family Patellidae; genus Patella; species Patella vulgata. Next base: position 48,456,052 of record NC_065880.2, read on the forward strand.
AGGAGGAGACAGCAAGATACTTCCACATGAAAATGTGGGCGTATAAAAACACACAAAAATTCTACATTCAGATCATAACTTAGAAAGAAAAAATTGTATATTTTTACCTTGTCGTCCCAGTTAAATTCTGGTGTTATATTTAATCTAACTCTAAGTACTGTTCTAGTTATAGGTTGTATTGTAGCATCAAGACTTAATGTTGGTATTTGTTCTACACATCTTTTAATATTGCTACCCATTCTAACATGATGTATCATATGACCTGTAACAAAAGGCATGGTCTTTAACACTTATGTCAACATAATATTTCAGGTGGAGAATTCTTGACCAAACTGCATCTACTCTTCTCTAAATCTATCCGCTAAAGGATATTTTACATGCACTACTAACCTCAACATTTAATCATGTTTTTTTTTTTATGTGTCATCTGAATCCATTAGTATATGCAAAAAAAAAAGCGCATCACATATAAAAATCAAATAGAAACCCAGAAGCCAAACCAGCAGATAAAACCAAAAAAAACACCTAACACTAAAACACTTTCCTCGTCAGTTACATTACAAGCAGGAAATATTCATTCATATCATATCAAATCATGTTATATACAAATGACTTTAATTATAAATCCCTTAAAATATCTTAAAGTACTAATCCGAATCAACATATATACATATACTACGGCATTCTCTGAAATCCATCATCATTGTCATGCCCTGAATTATTTCCTTATTACTTCAACCAAAAATGTTTTGAGTAGTCCGGATTCTGAATATTCCGAATTACGACATCAATCAGCAGTTCCATCACACGATTTGCGTTCAATTAACATTGGATAATCCGGCCTTCAATCAGTGGGTCTTAACCGACAAGCAATCACCAATCAATTATCTGTGAGCATAAAATGTGTGAGTATCTCACATCAAATACAGTGACATTATATATAAATTGCAAAATGAAGAATCACTATCTTTATAATATTGTGTTCACAACGTGTGATCATCCTGCAAAGCACACCCGTACGGATTTGACTAGCAGCAAATTATAGCAGATTTTGAGAAAGTTCCATTGACCTACACAGATGGAATTAGACATTTAAAAACAAAATTCAAACAGAAGTATGCCGATAACTTCACAGCAGTAAGAAACGACTTTACTCAAATGCTAAGTTTGAAGACATCATCAACAGAATGACGCACAAGTGGCCTAAGGGCGTGGACAAACACAACCTGTCAGTCAATTGGTCGGCCAATCATCATAAGGCTTGGATGACAAATGCTATTTATTCGGGTTGGTGTATCTTCTGATGACGAAGATGACAATATACCGCTTGCAAAAATAATCAAATCCTTGGTACCTTCTTCAAACACAACAGGAGATTTTATCAATTTCGACAATGGGATTCCGACGGAATATGATGAGGATATGGATATAGAACAGCAAATTATTAAAGGTAACTTTAATTGAAGACGAAGATGATAAAGAAGATGCAGTGTCAACAGATTTAATGTTGCTAAATGTCTACACATATTACACGATTTGAAACCATTCGCTCAAATTAAGGACATTGGGTTGATAGCATTCGTTCATTAGAAGACCAAGTGCAGGACTCCGCTTTACAATATTCAAACCAGAACCAAAAACAATCAACTTTAGATGATTATATATATTGAAAGTAAATTGTTATGTACATGTATTGTTATGTTATTGTGTTTTGTTATGCAATTGTTCGATACAATAAAATTTTGAAGGTACGATAATACTTCTGGTATAATTGAGGCAATCGAGTATTTCGACATGCCGTCTAATCCTGCATATTGCATCGATCACATACGATGTCAGAATTGATAGAGTCTACTGTATCTACTTATGAAAAAGTCAATAAACAATAGGAGTATGCACCTACCTATTTCTTTAGCATCCATATCTCTAAGTCTGTCAATTGTTAAGTTTTTCTCTTCTAATTTATATATTAATTCAGGATTAAGAAGAGGAAACTGGTGCAGAGGACTATCACATCCCCATAATCTCTTATCTACCACTTTACATAACATTAATAGGCGACTTGCCATCAACGGCCATCCTTGTTTCAACGCCATCTCAAACAATGCTCGTATTATTCTAGCAGCATTCTAAACGGATAAAATCAAAAGACAGATAAGTTTCATTAGTGTGACTAAGTCTTTAAAATGCAAACTATAGCAATATCCTCTTAGACTTATCCATATTATTTTTTTGTTAAATTCTTATCTATTACAGTTCAACGTCCTACTGTTCTGCTCCGACTGGGCTAATGAAGATTTTGCCCTGACAGCAGCACTACGAATTCCAACTGCCAAGGGATCCTTTATGTGCATGCCAAAGTGTGCATGGGACCTCAGTTTTTCATCACATCCGAATGACTAGACAGCTGTCCTTGTCAGGCCCTCCGTCCTGCACCCCTGAAAAAGGAGAAACCATGCCAGAAAATCACGATGAACTTTCTAGGCCAACACTGGAAGCAAACCCGCAACCTTCTGACTAGCGAGCCAGCGTCTCACTCACTTAGCCATCATGGCTCCTTATTACAGTTTGAATAATATATACTCTTTTCTAAATTAAAATAGTATAGCAAATAATAACACAAATAGTATCTTACCTGTGCCACATAAGCTTGATCTGATATAAGTGAGAAACTCTGTAATTGTGCTCGTGATATATAAGATTGTAACAAGATATTGACTTTACCATGTGTATTCTCTTTACCACCTGGTACATCCATTACACAATCATGATTCAATAATATATCTAATTCTACCATTTCATCTTCTCTAACCTTTATATATGAAACATACATTATCAATAAATTGACCAGTAAGATATTGAGAGATCAAATCAATTTGGTTAATATCATTATACAGAATATTCTATAAAACAAGCCAACAGTGAGGATGATATCCCCAGCAGAAATCCCAAGATAATAGGTAACACATATTAATTAACTGCACACTTATCTTTTTCAAAAGTATCGAGCAATCAAACTTAGTCTAAGCACAAAATGTTCACGATCAAACTCAGTCAAGGTGTTGAAGTACCTGGTAGTGAAACTATGCACTAAGTTTCATCACTCTCCATCAGTTAGAATCAAAGTTATCTTGTCCCAAAGCATCAACAAATGAAATTGCTCAGATCTGCTTAGCTTAAACATGCATTATGCAAGAGCTAAATCTGATTATTGCAAGTCTTAATTTAGGCTTCAGATGTTATAGAAATTATAAATTAGATCTTTATTTAAACAACAAGACCAAAATCAACTCTGTAGACCCACGGATGGCTCGGCTACAGCTCGGATTTAAATAGGATTTCACTAATTGATTAAATCAGATAAGGGGTAACCTGATGAAAATACGTCAGTTAGATCGAGGCTAAATGATAGAGTGTACTTAGCGAGGCCGCTGTAAAGCGTTTCCGTATGCCATTTAAACTTTACTTGATAATCGAGATATGTAGGTGGAGTTAACGCCTGTCAATCAAACGTTCGGCGACGGTGAAGACACATTTCGCTACCATTTCTAGGCAAATATTACAACGATGATAACTATGTTCAGAATAAAGTAATTTGACTGAATTTTTCAATGTATTCTTCTTTCATCATCTACTTTTGAACTGTTATAGCAAGAATGACCAACTCTCTATAAATATCTCCCATAATGTATCTTTAAGTGGAATATGTTAATTATTGAACGCAGTCAAGACATTCAACTAATGAACATCTACATCAAATTTAAACATTCTACCTCAATTAAAAACAGGGTTGTTATGTTCTAAAGTCTTGACCAATCAAATTGCTTATCACTATTTAGCCTAAGCAGATAGTTCTTATCATCGAACTTAGTCGAGGTATTGATATAATGAGTTTCATCGCTCTCACCCAATTAGAACTAAAGTTATCGTGTTCCATGGTCTCAACCAATCAAATTGCCCATCTCTGCTTAGCTTACGTGGAACATGTGCATGATCGAACACTGTCAAGGCAATCACCTAATAGACACTTACACAAGGTTTGAATTCGAACATTCTCCCTCAATCAGAAGGAGAATTACTGTGTTCCAAAGTCTTGACCAATCAAATTGAAGCCTCATCTTTGCCTAAGCAGAAAAAGCTCAGCATCGAACTTTGTTTAGGAAGGTACTGATGTAATAAAACTATACACGAAGTTTCACCACTATCACTCAATTAGAATCAAAGTTGTTGAGCTCAAAAGTCTTGACCAAACAAATTGCTTATCACTCTGCTTACCCTGAACCGAAAAATGCTCATTATCGAACTTAGTCAAGGTACTGATGTGACGAAACTATATACCAAGTTTCATTGCTCTCACTTAATTAGAACCAAAGCCATCCTGTCCCAAAGCATCAACCAATCAAATTGCTTATCTCTGCTTACCCTAAGCAGAAAATGCTCAATTTTGGACTCCAACAAGGCATTCACCTAATGATGTGACAAAACTATACACCAAGTTTTATCACTCTCACTTAATTAGAACCAAGACATCGTGTCCAAAAGCATCAACCAATCAAATTGCTTATCTCTGCTCACCCTAAGCAGAAAATGCTCATCTTCGAACTCCATCAAGGCATTCGCCTAATGAATGCCTACAACAAGTTTGAACATTCTACCTCAATTAGAAGGAGAGTTATTGTGTTCCTATTTCTCGACCAATCAAATTGTTTATCGCTCTGGAAACACAGTCAAGGTACTGATGTAATGAAACTATATACCAAGTTTCATCACTCTCACTTAATTAGAACTAAAGTTATTGGATCCCAATCAAATTCCTTATCTCTGCAATAAGTAGAAAATGCTTATCTTCGAACTTCATCAAAGCATTCACCTAATAAACACCTACACCAAGTTTGAACCATCTAGCTCAATTAGAAGGAGAGGTATTTTGTCCCCAAAAATGTGACGGACAGACCGACCGATGGACAGACCCATTTTAATAGTCTCCGCCCTACACTAAGTTTAAACATTCTACCTTAATTAGAAGGAAAGTGTTTTTGTTTTCGAAATTTTCGACCATTCAAACTGCTTATTGCTCTGCTTACACTATTGAACTTAGTCAAGGTATCGATGTAATGAAACTATACACCAAGTTTCATCACTCTCATTTAAACATACATTATGCCTATTGCAGGTCTTTCTTTAGGCCTGAAATGTTTTCTAAATTATTAATTAGACATTAATTAACTTATCCAGTCCAACATCAACTCTCAATGGCATCGGATTTCTCCGATATTAAATAGATTAGAACAGTTCAGCCATATTTTGATTTAAGGTAAAAATGGAGGAGTGAGACTTAGCTTCGAACAACTAGTACGGTGGTTGAAATTATTGCACACGTCTTATCAAACCTTCAAAGGCAAATATCTTCGCTCGCAATAGAGTAATTTGAATGAAATTTTTAAATTATTCATTTTACATTATTATCTATTTTTAAACTATTATAGCAAGAATGGCTAGCTCTTTATCTAAATCTTACATAATGTATCTTTAATTGGAACTAAAGCTATCATGTCCCAAAGCATCAACCAATCAAATTGCTTATCTCTGCGTACCCTATGCAGAAAATGCTCATCTTCGAACTCCATCAAGGCATTCACTTAATAAACACCTACACCATGTTTGAACATTCTAGCTCAATTAGAAGAAGAGTTATTGTATCCCCCCCCTCCCCCAAAAAGTGTCACGGACAGACCTATTTTAATAGTCCCCTGCTTTTTTCAAAAGGCGGGGACAATAAGAAACTAAGGCATCATAAAATGAGTGTAACCTAAAGAAGGTTGACTTAAATGGGTACTGAAATTAAGACAGTTTTTAAAAAAAAAATAAAAAAAATTGAACGTAAAAATGATAAGTGAGTGACGTCTTAGTAAATGTACTGAAGTGGTAGACTCATATTAGAAGGCATACATTATTATGATGTTTACAACAAGCTATGTTTATCGAAATTACGTGACTGCTGGCAATCTGGTTTTCTCTTTCTAAAATTTGACCCATCAATCGTATAGAGATAATACAGAATCCCTGGTCTACATCAATTAAAATTTGGCAACACATACTTGATAAAAACTAAATGTAAGTTTATTCTAATCTTCATATTTATGATCATACTATTATATTTTACCTTAATCTGATCAAATTCTTGAGCTCTAGAAACAACAGCTAATATATCAGCTTCATTCATAAGCGATACAAATGATTCATTAATAACCTGTATATTAATAAATCAAACATAAAATATAGAATTATCTTAATTAAACAAACATGTCATGTGTCATGTGTGTGTTGCTATGAATTTCATTTTTTTAATGTGAAGCATTCAATTCTATTATATTTGATAAATTATTAGGTGTGCATTTGCTATTTCGTTGGTAATTCTCAGAATTATGATTGACGATTTGCAGTATTTGAGTAAAATACAGTACAATTGAGGCCAATTCTTTCATTATATTATAACATTTAAAATATAGTAATGATTGTCAAAATTCACGCAATATCAATACACAGTTCAAGCTCATGAAGACAACTCTTATTATGAATCAGGGATTGAATTTCTAGCATTTCTTATCAACATTGAGTCAGAAACAACATCCCATTTGTAATCAACAAGTTAATATATGAAGGAAATTATCAGAAATAGAACTTACTTCTACTGTATCATATTTAATGTAGAAATGACTAGAAATACGACCCAGGTCAGTAGAGAAAAAATATCCAGCTGCTTCATTAAAACGGATCATCTTAGTTTTATCTAACTTTCTACCAGCATTCACAATTAAGTCATATCTATACTTCTCTAACCTCGGATCAGTCTGAAAATACAGAAAATTAATACCAATTAAAATTTTAAAGAAGTCAACCATAAGTGTGAGACTACAATTTTCTTAGTTTCTGCCAAAATGACATTGCAATACATGTAGAAGAAATCACAAAAGAAAGAGTGTGAGAGAGAGGGAGAGATGGGGTTTAACGTCCACTCGACACAAATTAGGTCATTTCAGGACTAATGTATGGTTCAATTCTATTTCAATAATTCGCTTGCGCGTAGTGGTGTTTAGTAGTGGGAGGAAACCGGTGGACCCGGAGAAAACCCACAAGGTTGGCCAGGTGACCCTACTTCTTACCACGTACAACTGGGGAATTGAAACCATGTGAGTTGACTCAATGACAGACCTTATGATACAGCGCACACGTGCTAACCATTCGGCCATCCAACCCCCCCAAATCACAAAAGACAATCTGCACTAACCTCCAGAGCTGTATAAGGTACACCATATGCTAATGGATTAATTCTCATTCTAACAAATAAATAGGTATAACTAATCCATTTAACAGCTTCTTCAACATTTGTAACAGTACCAAGAGCTATCTGAAATAGATATAACATTGAATGAGCAACAAACACTCTATTAACTTTCAAAATCAGTACATAAATGGATTCAGTAATATCTTTGAATTCATCCAGATCTCATGAATGTATATTTTCATTTAATAAATGTTTTATTCATCTGCTCAGTTTTCTAAAATAGCATCTATTTCCTTTACTATAGAAATTGAAAGTAAAACGATTATTGATTCGGGCAACTTCCAGCAGTACAGATGCTGGTGTAGCCCAACATTACATTGGATAATATTTCTAAACAAAAATAGTTGACAAAATGGTGCTTGGGAAGAAAAAAACATATAAACATTGACAAGGTGTTAAATTTTTCTAACTTCGGAACTTAAAGATGATATTAAAAAGAAATGGAAACGAAAAACTTGAAAACAAGCAAGATCAAAATGAGCTTGGTGATCACGTTGTAATTTGATGTAGAAATTTGCCAACAATAGTAAATGGAAACGCTATTTGGCCAAACCAAACCCCAAGTCAGGGAACTATCGCAAAAACAAATAAATTTCAGACAATTTAAAGTGCCAGAAATACCCTCACCAAAGTTGTCAGAAACAATAAGTAGGTCACCGGCATTTTCCAAGAAAGTCTGGCGTCTCGAATCGGGAATCAATAAGCTGGAAATCATTTTTGATTTAACCTTCTACTTTCGCTTTTGTTATAACATGTAAACAAAATTTATTTTAATTGTTTAAGTTTTACAAATGCAATGACTTTGTAAAATATTAAACAACCTTTTTAATGCATAAAGTGGAAAGTTATTGTTGATAATGTATAAAGAAATAGGGATGAGAAATGTCAGGAGAAAAAGAAGAATAAAAAACTTCAAGGAAATTGAGATTTTTTCCAAGATATTGTTTTATCGTTTTATTGAGAAACCAAGTGAAGTTGTCAGTTATTTGTACGTATAAGTTTCATCCAGATCAAAATAAATAGGATCATTTGTTTGATTATCGCTCTGCATATTCTCTTCTGCATTCAATTTTGTTTACAATTTTGTACTGCTGAATGTTGCCTGGATCAGGTGCGCGTAACATCAAGCCATCTTTTTCTAAGATTGCTATAATGAATGAACCACACATAACAAAGACGAAGAGAAATTTGATACACAAGATGGAACAACTCTTGAATAATCAAGTAAAAGTATGTTCACCTGTAGACTGTTTTCCAGTAGTCTGAATACATGTATTTTATAAAAATTTATAAATATCATTATTAAAATGACTGCTGTTTTCAATGACTGGGGATTAGGCAATCATTTCTTCATAACCTGTACATTCTTTGCGTGGACCAAAGTTGATTTTGAGTGACAATGTCAGTGCAAGCTACAAGGGGTGGTCCCTGTCACCTGTCATCATATTTTCATCCAATCACCTTTTCATCCACAACTACATTCACCCCCATTCATGGAATAGGCTGACTGAAATGTCAGGACATTAAAAAATAGAAAAGATATCAATATAGCCGACTATGGCTAGTCTAGATCACCTACCTCTGCATTCAAGTTATCAGTTAAACTGGCTATAAACTGACTTTCTATAGGATTCTGTCTGGTCATGAGAGAGAGATAACGTGATAATTTATCATGTGTAGTAATAATGGTACCATGTCCAAACTTATCATATTGAGGTCGTCCAGCTCGACCAAATATCTGCATAACATCTAATATGCCAAGATCAACAAATGAACCTCTTTTAGCATCATATAGTTGTGTCCCCTGTAAATAAATGTATATTTACCAACGTAACTAGGAATGAATGTATTTCAAACGATATCTTATTCAATATTATAACATTGGCTCTCATTTTGAACACTTCACTGAAGTCTACATTGTAGCCATGTTCCTTGTCCCAAACAAATTTCTGTCTGAATGTTTGAAGAAAAACACTTCTTTTACGACTTTTTGCAACAACTAATTGAAATTTTATACAATGGCCTATTTTCAAGAGAATGTTACAAAGAATATATACTGAATAAACCAGTGAAGCAGATAGGAGTAACCTACCTTTATAATGACAGCATGTGCTGGTAAGTTAACACCCCAAGCTAGAGTAGCTGTACAACAGATCACCTTTAACATTCCATCAGCAAAATATTTCTCTACTAGATTTCTATCTTGACGTAACATACCAGCATGATGTATACCAAAACCTTCTGGTAACAATTCCTTTAACTGTTTATTTCTTGAATGAGATGCCTAGAAAATATGATTCATGTCTGAATATTGCATATGTACCTCTTAAAAATGGTTTTATATATGATAAAGACAATAAATTTTTACTTTATTTGAATTAAGTTTGTAAAGTTACTTGTACTCATTTGGTGTTCTTAGTATCAGCATTGAGCATATATCTAATAAAAGAGTGAAATTAGGAATAAAATTTTGTAACAATTTCTTAAAAATCATATAGAATCTAATACAAAGCTATCCCTGAGAACTTACTGATTTTTGAAAGTCACCATATCTTGAAGAGTTATTTGGAGCAAATAATTGAATATCGCCTTGATTTCTAGCCATTTCTAATAAAGTCATGGCTGTTCGTACTGTTTCATTACGAGCATGTACAAACACCATCACCTAGAAGAAAACAAATAACTGAAATAAAACTTGTGATTAGATATCTAATTATATCAACCAGCTGTTGCCATGCAAGATATGTCCACATTTTGCAAGAGATGGATAGAGAGAGAACAACCTAAAAAATAAAACGTGATTTTTTTTATACAGTCTGGGTCCCTAATCCAGGAAGGAACCGAGATCTTTGGGATATAAACATATATTTTCAGTTTCATCAAAATCAGACAAAAATTGTGACCTCTAGAGGGTCCACAACTGTGGTATTACATACTTTTACACTATCTGCGCAAATATCGACAGGAACCAAGATCTTTGGGTTATACATTAAAATCGGATCAAAATTGTGACCTCTAGTGTGTCCATAACAGTCTGATATATGCCAATATCAAAAGGAACTGAGATCGTTTGGAGATACCATGAATATAAATAAGAATTTTTTAAACTAGAGGGGGTTAAAAATAAAATCAGACAGTACATAACTTTCAAAAATTAAATAATAAAGCAAACCTGGTGTCCTTTTCTAACATCTTCTATAACTTTTTCATAACAAACTGTATTAAAATCTTGAAATTGTTGTACCTTGTTTGTTGTTTTTATACCTATAATAACGAATTAAAAATGTATGTTATGTATTAGTTTCATTGTCTATTTTTTCAACGTTTAAAGTCCATCAAATGAGGAAATAAATAAAGTTTAATCCTGATACAAGTCATACAATTTATGACTACTGTCAAGTGCTAATATGATTTGGCAACTGAAATTCACCAAATGCTGGAAACATCACATCATTCTACGTTTAAAATGTCTATCACATCATTCTATGTCTAAAATAAAATGCATACAAAATTGAAGAGTCTGTAGCGCTCTATCCCCACAACACAGTCTAGGGTCCATCTTTAGAATGATGTCTTAAAAAATATGTTATCAACAATATGCAATAACATCAGTTTACCTATAAATGTCTGTCCAAGAGGAACTGGTCTAAATCTGCCATCAAAGAAGAAAAGTCCAACATATGGATTAACATTAAGGAATCTAGCTACATCTATATAATTAGGTAACGTAGCTGATAATCCTACAATACGTATCATACTCTGTGAACTCTCAACCTACAAAAAACACACCAAAATTAAAATGAATTTATATAACACCTATTAACTCCCATATCAATAGCTACCCAGTTCTAAACTTGGTTTTATCTGTGTGGTGTGAGCAGATGCGTTTGAGACTCAGAAATTGGCTGTTAGGTCTCTTATGTTTGATATGAGGGGAGTGGCATGCGGTGTAGGAAAGGTAAGAGTGTGTGTCTGTCGGTTTGCAGGAGTGTGATTAGTATGTTGGATGGATTCTCCAATCAGGTTTATGTGTGAGTATGCTTTTGGCTACGCCCGTAAGCCTTTGTTGGTGGGAATGTTGGTGTAGAGGGAGGTAACATCCAAGGTAAAGAAAATAACATCGGTTTCTCGGGCGAGGTCGATGGATTGTAATCTTTGAATAAAGTGGGAAGTGTCTCTAATAAAGCTGGTGTACCGAGGGATAATATCTTTAATATGTTCACCTATGAAACTACTGAGGAATTCAGTGGGGGTTCCATTCCCACCAATGATGGGTCTGCCCGGGACTTCACGGGTTCACAAGATTTGTGTATTTTTGGTAAAAGGTAGAAACGGCCTGGTCTAGGGTCGTCTATGATAAGGCCTTTTTCGTGATATGTCCCGATTGGTAGATTTTAGTTAAGAAATTGGTCATTTCGGCCTGGTCAGCTTTTTTAATGATGAGATCCGGGTTCATTTTTAATTAGACAATGGTCTCTCTTTCTAATTTAGAGAGGCTATTTCTTTTGAATTTGATAGTCTCTGTGTTGAGCAATTGATGTTTGATAACTCTAAAGAAGATCTATAAGTTCAGGTTTGCTCCTGGGTTTGGTGTCCAGGTGCTCCGTGGTGCAAATTTTTTTGTCCAGTTTCCACTGGAATGTTTCAGAAGGGTAAGGGTGTTTTCGCGAAATGATAGGTGATTCTCATTTTATGGATTAAGCTTCTAAGGTCTAATAGTATTTTACTACGGTCTATTCCAATAAGTGTTGGGCTAAAGGCAAGTCCATTGCTGAGGACGAAGTAATGTGATGTATTAAGCCCCCTTTAGGGAGATTGATTGACAACAAACGACTTGGTATAGTTTTTAAAAGTTTTATTAGCAGAATCATTACTACTTTGATTAAAATTTAAATTTTTAACAAGTTCTAGAATCATATGGTGGATCTTGGATTCGTTTTTGGTGGTGTGTGGAATTCGTTTTCGAGAAGAGGACCTGGAGCAGTACCTTTTGTTGTTGTGGTTGAACCTAGAGGCTCGTGCTACGGGGTTGGTTGAACGTGTTCCCTTTACTGAGGAAGTATTTCCCTTGGAAGGGGTCTTCTTTTTGAGATCCCAGGCTTAGTCGATTGAAGCAGGGTTGAAGTTTAGATTTTCCTGTGAAAATTTCTCTTTCGATCACTGCAGAGACGGCTTGTTCTGCTTCCTGTAGTTGACGAGGGTCACAAAGGTTCTAGCAGATCTTCATTGATCTTCTGGCAAGTTTGTTCTAGATGTTGGATGTGTATTTTGATCATCGTGAGACAGAATTCTTTAGTGGCACATGCTCTGTAGAATGTATTGCCAGTATAGATTCTTAGTCTGAATTAAGACGGTAGGATTTTTTGCCTGCGTGGCTTGATTCTAAGAAATCGCCTTCTACCTGTAGGCGGGCATGTTTGCTCCTCTGACCGTTTTGTAGAAAGGTAAAATGTTATCAGGTAATTTACTGCTTTAACATTTGTTAACTGGTTGGTAGTGGTGAAGTTGACTTTGTCGTTTAGCCAATGGAGCTTCTTCCATTAAGGTCGTAATGGATTCCGAGGTGAAAAGGGAATCACGACTGCCCGATGGGGTCACGAAATTAGCCATAACTGGATGGATGGCGAGATTGATAATACAGTAGATAAGTATGGGCGATTCGTCCAGTTGTCCCAATTTTTAGTGACTAGTTTCGTTCGTATTGAACTCTTCATTTTTTATTATCTATTTTTGAATAATTATTGCAAGAATGGCAAACTCTCTATCTGAATCTATAAAGGAATTCTAAACAATGTTTAGTGTCTTCATATATCTGAAGAACCTTACTGAGGATCTATTCTATGAAGTCATTATCAACCTGGGGAGTCACGGTGGCCAAGTGGTTAAGACGCTGGCTCGCTAACCTGGAGGTCGGGTGTTCGATCTCTGCATTGGCTGAAAAAGTTCATCCAGATTTTCCGGCGTGATTCCCCCTTGTAGGTGATGCAGAACAGAGGGCCTGACAAGGACAGCTGTCTAGCCGTTCGGATGGGACGAAAAACCGAGGTCCCGTGTACACTTTGGCGTGCATGTAAAAGATCCTTTGACAGTTGGAATTTAATATAAGAGTAGGCTGTAGTGCGGCTGTCCGGGCAAAATTTCCCTCATAGCACACTGCAGTCCGGAGTAGAACAGTAGGACATTAAACCCCTTTTCATTTCATTTCACTTTCTTTATCAACTCTCCCAACAAAATAATTTTGAAGATGTGATTTTACTATTTTATAAAATTCTTGAAATATATTTATAAACTAATTACCTGTCTGATTGTTCTAGCTACTAGTGTTTCTATAACAGGACCTCTATCATCATGTAATAGATGTACCTCATCTATAATCAACAGTCGTACAAGCTGTGATAACGCTACATCACCTGTACTCTTTCTAGTTACAACATCCCATTTTTCTGGGGTAGTTACCAACATCTATAATAAATATACACTATACCTTATTTCATACAAAAACAAAAAAAACCCATGAACATTGTTGTTCAGTGATGGCATTTCGCCCGTATATTCTGGACATGTCCGATGCTATTTTCCAAACGTCCGAAATTGTCCATCCAGGAATATGCCCAATAGGAAATCAAGATATGGTGAATAATATTCAAAATTCCAAATTTAATATAGTGTACTGTGTGTATAACTACCACTCAACCCGATTATCGCTGATAATAGGCTGGATTGATAAGGTAATTAAGTGATCAACGTATTTATCGTGTTATACCGTCTATACACCTACCTTGGTTAAATACTTAATCTGCCATGATTGACTGACTTAATCCTTTATCGGACAATTTATCAATCTAATCTGAAACAGAAGTCATTGCTTCCCCTTTGTCGGACTATTCATCAATCCAATAAGAGTGATTATAATTTTAATCTAAGTGTTTACCTCAAGGTTTCTCCATTGTCGGACAGTCATTTTGTCTGCGATATCTTTTACGTCCTTTAAGACTCCATATAGAAATTCTCATCCACAGTGGCACTTTCACGCAATTTAAATTGACGCACGAAAATCGCTTACCATATAAGACAGTGCTTTTGAAGCTATCTGCTATGAGTCACGTACGCCATACGCTGAAGTTAGCTATGAATTTTTACAAGTGATTTAACTATCAATGTAATTTTAAAATACTGATTTACGAAGAAGAAAATGGTGTTTTGACATCACCACAAGTATTATCATTTGCTGCCGTATAAACCAAGACATGTAATTTTGGAGAAATATTACTGGCTACGCTTGAATCAGGTACAGATCGGCAAGCTTTCATTCTATCCTATTACGAAAACATGTAATTTTGTAGGTATATCACTGACATAGATTTAAATACCATACAGGAATTAAACATGAACCAGCGGCTGCCAGGCAGGATACGCCCACATTTTCGAGAGATGGATAGAGAACAAGCTAAAAAGGAAGTGATTTTTCCTACAATCAAGGGCCATAATTCAGAAAATTACAATTCGATATGCGCAAATATCGAAAGGAACCGAGATCTTTGGGTTATAAACTTACATTTCAAGTTTCAACAAAATCGGATAAAAATTGTGACCTATATATACCATATTTTTACGCTATTTGAGAACAAGGGGCGGCCATTTTGTCTGTCAGTTTTGGGCCGATTTTCACGAAATTCGAACTCAGCCATCCTTAGGGTGTAACAGTGATATAATAATACGATTTTTTAAATCGGATAAAAATTATGACCTCTATAGGGCCCACAAGCTAAAAACGCGATTTTTCGTAAAATCAGGGGCCACAATTCAGGAAGTTACGGTCCAATATACGCGAATATGGAAAGGAAACGAGATCTTTGGGTTATAAACATATGTTTCAAGTTTCAACAAAATTGGATAAAAATTGTGACCTCTATAGGGTCCACAACCTTGATAAACCATATTTTTACGCTATTTGAGAACGAGGGGCGGCCATTTTGTCTGTCAGTTTTGGGCTGATTTTCACGAAATTCAAACTCAGTCGTCCTTAGGGTGTAACGGTGATTTAATAATATGATTTTTTAAATCGGATAAAAATTATGACCTCTATAGAGTTCACAAGCTAAAAATGCGATTTTTCGTACAATCAGGGGCCATAATTCAGGAAGATACATTCCGATATGCTCGAATATCGATAGGAACCGAGATCTTTGGGTTATAAGCATACATTTCAAGTTAGAACCAAATCGGATAAAAATTGTGGCCTATACAGTGTTCACAAGGTAAAAACGTTATTTTTCGTACAATCAGGGGCCATAATCCATGAAGTTACAGTCCAATACATGCCAATATCGAAAGGAACCAAGATCTTAGGGTGATAAACCTATATTTCAAGTTTCATTGAAAGAGGACAAAAATTGTGACCTGTAGACTGTTCACAAACAATTGTGGACGGACGGACCGACGGACGGGGGCGACGACAATATACGTCCACATGAAAATGTGGGCGTATAAAAATAGCGAGTGTTCCTATTTTTATTATGCGCGGATTTTAACATTTTGTTGACATTTTATAAAGAAGAAAACGATGTTCTGACATCACAAGCTATTCTTATTTCAGAAGTTCTGCATTCATTTGCTACCGTATAAACAAAGACACGTATTGAAGGAATATTACTGTTTGGAATTTGATGTTGAAGCAGGATCGGCAAGCTTTCATTCAATGTATTACTAAAATGCGCAATTTTGCAGGAATGTTACTGACAAATATGAATACCGTATGGGAATTAAATATGAAAAATAGCGAGGTTCACCTATTTTTATTACATACTGGATTTGAATATCTTGTTGACACATCATTTTTAATTTGGGTATGAATCCATCTGCTTAAATAAGGATAAGAGTTATGTCCCTTTATTTCGGTAAAATGTCCGACAAGAAAAATTTTGAAATCCCATCACTGTTGTTGTTTCACATTTTGCTGACACGTGATTTTTAATTTGGGTATGAATCCATCTGCTTAAATAATGATAAGAGTTATGTCCCTTTATTTCGGTAAAATGTCCGACAAGAAAAATTTTGAAATCACATCACTGTTTTTGTTTCACATACATACGGCTCCAATTTAAGTACTCCATAGGGTTACTTTTTTCATTTTTCATTTTAGAATATATGTTCAAAATTTACCATGTACAATGGAATAGATTAATAATGCGAAAACAAATGAGAAATATTTTCAATCACTAGATCTGTCTCAATATTTAATTCTGTGATTATATATATATAAATTATCGCAGACAAGCTATCATCTGTTTTATAAATAAATGAAATATTGTCAAGTGAAAAGATAAATTACCTGAGTTTTAAGTATTTCTTGTTTAGTAAGTGACATATCACCAGTCAATTCTCGTACACTTATACCAAGTGGTGCTAATCTCCCTCCAAAATTCCTAACCATTTCTGCTGCTAAAGCTTTCATTGGTGCAATATATACAACCTACATAAATATAAAATATGAACCATTTTATCATAGTGATGTGAAGTGTAACAATCAAATATTGTTGTATTCTGTAATTTTATGGAAACTGATACCATCCATAGGAATGAAAATATAAATTTCTAAGACTAATGACTTCATCCTTATGTTCCACGGTGTATGTATATTATACAAACAAGCCAACAATGAGGCTGATGTCCACAGCCAAAATCCCAAAATAAATAAATGACACATTTATTTTTTTCAAAAGTATTAAGTATTCAAACTGATTATCAACTATACGCTAAGTTTCATCACTCTCTATCAGATAGAATCAAAGTTATCTTGTCCCAAAGCATCGACCAATGAAATTTCTTAGCTCGGCTTAGCTTTAGCTCGAAATGTTAATCATTGAACTCAGTCAAGACATTCACCTAATGAACATCTACATCAAGTTGAAACATTCTACCTTATTAAAAGCAGAGTTGTTATGTTCCAAAGTCTTGACCAATCAAATTGCTTATCGCTCCTTAGCCTAAGCAGAAAATTCTCATCGAACTTAGTCAAGGTAATGATATAGTGAATCTATACTTGGAGTTTCATCACTCTCACTTAATTAACCCTAAAGTTATCGTGCCCCAAAGCATCAACCAATCAGATTGCTTGTCTCTGTTTACCGTAAGCAGACAATGTTTATCATCGAACTCCATTAAGGCATTGATCTAATAAACACCCACACCAAGTTTGAACATTCTAGCTCAATTAGTTATTGTGTCCCAAAGAGTGTGAAGGACAGACAGACAGACAGACAGGCAGATGAACCCATTTTAATAGTCCCCTGCTTTCTTCGAAAGGCGGGGGACAAAAATATTGCTGCACCCTTAGTGTTGTACATGAAGCATATCTCACATTATTATAACACAGGACATTGTTTTCACACACACATACAAGCCGTGGTTTGTTGTGTATTGGCCCACATGCATAAAACATATCTATTATATCTATAAAATACAAATAATTGATGAAAACAAGTACCAGCCAGGCAGGATACGCCCACATTTTGCAAGAGATGGATAGAGAACAAGCTAAACAAAAAGTGATTTTGCGTACAATCAAGGGCCATAATTCAGGAAGTTACGATCCGATATGCGCGAATATCGACAGGAACAAAGATCTTTGGGTTATAAAGATGTATTTCAAGTTTCATCAAAATCAGATGAAAATTGTGGCCTCTAGAGGGTCCACCACCTTGATATATCATATATACACTATTTGCGTACAAAATTCGAACTCAGCCATCATTAGGGTGTAACGGTGATATTTTTCGGATAAAAATTGTGACCTCTAGCTAAAAACATGATTTTCGTACAATCAAGGGCCATATTTTTACATTTTGTCTTGCAGTTTTGGTCCGATTTTCACAAAATTCGAACTCAAGCATCATTACGGTGTAACGGTAATACATTCCAATGTTTTTTTAAATCGGATAATAATTGTGACCTCTCGAGTGATCTCAAGCTAAAAACATGATTTTTAGTACAATCAGGGGCCATAATTCAGGAAGTTACAATCTAATATGCGCAAATATCAAAAGGAACCAAGATCTTTTGGTTAAAAACTGGTATTTCAAGTTTCATCAAAATCTGATGAAAATTGTGACCTCTAGAGTGTCCACAAGCTAAAAACATGATTTTTCGTAAAATCAGGGGCCATAATCCATGAAGTTATGGTTTGATACATGCCAATATCAAAAGGAACCAAGATCTTTGGGAGATAGACCTTTTTTTTTAAGTTTTGTCAAAATCGGATAAAAATTGTGACCTGTAGAGTGTCCACAAACAGATTGTGTACAGACAGGGGCGACAACAATATACGTCCATATGAAAATGTTGGCAAATAAAAATTGGGATATCATTACCTTAAATTCATCTTTTTTAATAACACCTTGTGATAAATGTTGATTGATTTCATGTAATATCGTCAACATGGCTACATTAGTTTTACCAGCGCCTGTAGGAGCACAAATTAACAAGTTTTCATTGGTGTTGTACGCGGACTCAAATACAACAGACTGGATTCTATTAAGAGTCTTAGTTCCTTTAAATGCTAATTGTCCAATCTATAAAAAAATAAACCAATACACTATAAATATTTGATAGTGGGGGAAATATTGTTACCACCCACCTAAAAACTAAATATTTATCACAATAAAACTTTAACTTCAATTTATCTGGTAATTGGGAACTACAACACATGATATAAATACCTTGGCAAATTTCAAAATATATATTGACTATGCGAAACGATTTTTAGTGTCTGATTCATTCAGCAGTGAGCATGATTGCTCATGATGAAAGCTTACTGTCTGTTCCAGGTGACACTACGACACAAAAATTGCTTGCCATTTCTTCAATTTCTAATTAAAACGGCTAAAACTTAGTGACCTACCTGGAATTCCCACCCCACTACTTCCTTACACAAGGGAACCAATTTCAGATCAAGCTATATAACCTGTCTCACTTGAAAAATCATGGTTTGTTTACATCGTGCTACTGAACATCAGCCATGTTTGACCTAGTTATCTGGAATAATCGATTTGGGGCGGGGGTGCTGGTTTTGCTTTGAGTCTTTTCGGCCTACTTGGATGTTAATGAAGTTGCTTCGGCCCAGGCCCAGTAGAATATAACTTTCATTTTTACTGGATTTAAGACCACAGTTGTTTGTCCAACTGCTTTGAATATTTAATTGGACCCTAGGGCTGTAGCGTTTTGATATTGATATAAACTACATACAAATTTTATCTTGACATTTAAAAGGAGGCTATAAGCGTACACAATAATAGCTTAGTCCATAATAATAATGCGAAAGTAATCGCGGGTGGCATAGTAATTCCTTTGCTTAAAACTTTGTCTCGAGAACCCTTGCAAATGTTTAAGTTCAATTTAGGCTGGAGCGATGATCAAACTAATTGCATACATAACCTAATTTCTCATGAAGCCTGCAACAAAAGCAAAAACGATTTTTATATAATAATTATGTCTGGCGCATTATCGCCCAGTTAATGCTGGGGTGTCATTAAACATCAATTACATCGTTTCATTTCATTTCTTCAATCAAGGTTATGCATTGCAGAACACGGCATATGTGGCTGTGGATGGTCTTGCTTATTATATAATTTTGTCCCTTTCCCTTTTGAGGATGGGTCCTCCTTTAAAATGGATTTTATGGATGTAATCAAATATAAAGAAAGAGAGAGAGAGAAATGGGGTTTAACGTCCACTCGACACAAACTAGGTCATTTCGGGACTAACATATGGTTTAATTTTATTTCAATAATTTGCTTGCGCGTAGGGGTCTTTAGCAGTGGGAGGAAACCGGAGGACCCGGATAAAACCCACGAGGTTGGACAGGCAACCCTACTCCTTGTCACGTACAACCGGGGATTCGAAACCACGCCAGTTGACTCAATGACAGACTTCATGATACAGCGTGCACACGCTAACCATTCAGCCACCCAACCCCCCAAATATTAAGAAACAGGTACATTTGAAATAAAACTTTGTTTAATAAGGGTTAAACGTACAAGTTTTGCCAAAATGACTTCATTTCTAATGACAAGAAGGTTACAATAATGAACAGTCGCAGTAGGCATCAAATGGTGCAAATGTCATGAAAACAGAACAATATTATATTCTTTTGAAAAGTGACACACACAAAATTGCCTATTTCGCGCAAATGACAAAAATCCAGAATGATTCATGGGTTTTGGGCTGATCTTATATATCAACCCTATGTGTATATAAATGTTAAGAAAATACAAATATTGTATAATAAAGAAGTTAAATAACATTTGCAGGAAAACGGAATACGAAAATCGATTCCTGCCTTCCTCTGCTTATTTATGGGGACTATATATATCAGCTAAATTGCGATGAAATAAATTTTGTATCAATAATTATTATAACAGTGCCATTGTGTATACTATGCTGTTGATTATGTGTCAACCGGATAATTATTTTCTAGTTTATACGCTAAAAACTGTACCGCCAAAGGGAGACAATTTAGATAAATATATTTTAAATATTTATTTACAGCTGATCAGAACCTATGTACTTTAGAAAACTAATAAAGTGTTTATAAAAAAGTCACATCTCCAGACATTGCTCTCAAAAACTGAGTGGCTTAATGAGCAGTTACTGCGAAATAAGCAGGTGGAAACAGAACATAATATTAATCCGACCAAAATACATGATTGTTTAACACACAGTGTGAAATCTAATAAGTGACGTCAAACATGACAAACATGAGTTGTCCTTCTATATAACTGACTGAAGTAACGAGCGATAACAGACAAACGATCGAATTTCATTTCACTGATAATTCCGTTGAAGATGAAAAGTTGTTATATGAGACGATGAGAGGATATCTGACAATTCAAAAAAAAGAATTGGCTGTCAGTAGATAAAAGATAACGAACAAATTAGAAAAAGTCTGTGCATTACCATGTTTTTATTAAGAACAGAATGAATAAAAACGGGGGAATGCACAGGATTTTTCTACTTTTTCTCGTGTCCCTTATCTAGTGACAGCCAATTCTATGTTTGAATTGTGAGATACCCTCTCACCGTCCCATATAATAACTTTTCAACTTCAACGGAATTATCAGTGAAATGAAATTTGATCGTTTGTCTCTTACCGCTCGTTACTTCAGTCTGTTGTATAGAAGGACAACTCGTGTTTGTCATGTTTGGCGTCACTTCCCGTTTCTTCACGTACTTGTTACACGTCTCCCGTAGCAATGATCTCTGTATTAAAATTATATTTGGAATGTATTTAACCAGTTCTATCACATATGTAATAATGACTGACACCAATATTGTCCTTTAAGGCTGGACGAAGAGAGCAACGGGATGACAATTTCAGGTATGTCAGCAAGTTTTGGTCGTTTAAATTAAAAACTGAAGAAATGGCAAGGAATTCTAGAGTCGTAGTATCTCCTGGACCAGATACTGAAAGATTCTACTTACCTCATCTAATGATGCTATAGGTACAAGTTTATTACCTATATCAGTAGGTGCTGGATCACTAGGGGGTATATTAATCTCATCATATAATTTACTTTCCGTTTTATCAAAACCACTCGGTAAACATAACTACAATAATATAGTAGAAATAATCAAAACATGCAAATATCAGTCATTTCTGACTTCCTTTGTCAGATAAATGGAAATCTCACTCAATTTTGTCTTAGACAGAAATTTGGTTTTATACAAAAGCATTTCAATAAGGAAACCTCTACAGGTGGAATGATGTAGAGGTTTTGGGATGATTAACAAGTTTCTAAAAATCTGATGAAGAATGAATCAAGACAAACCTTGGTTCCACCAATAAATGCTGAAGACTGTCTAGCCTCTTCATAGGTGTCAAATACAAAAGGATATTTTTCTCTTGGTGCATAGTTACCAGT
Organism: Patella vulgata; assembly: GCF_932274485.2. Taxonomy (NCBI): domain Eukaryota; kingdom Metazoa; phylum Mollusca; class Gastropoda; family Patellidae; genus Patella; species Patella vulgata. The sequence continues at coordinate 48,478,315 of NC_065880.2, forward strand.
AATTCTACCGGCTCTAAATAGTGGTGCTGTTGCAGCAGAACGCAATGCAGCTTCTCTATAATGGAAAAATACATGCCAGAATGAATAACCCACACGATAGAATTTAGGTATAAAAATATAAGAGCTGCATAGAAGTAACTAAATAAATTATTTTGCAGCTAATAATTCACACTATAAAAAGTTACTTCCAACTTATCGACATTCAAACACTATTTTTTATTGTCAGCCTAGAAGCCTAGCCATAAAACTACCGTTTCGACTATCAAACCATTCAATCTCAAAAGATGTCTGTTTCTTGAAATCATAGTACATGTAATTACCATATGATCGCAAACTAAACGCCACACACTGAAAAAATCAGTACTGTATATTAGTAAAACTGAGATGATTTAAAATAAAAACAGAATACAATCGTACAAGCTAAATAAACTGAAAATTGACAGGATGCACAGAATGTTGTATATTTTACACATACCTTTGAAATTTTAATTCTCTGGGATCAAAGTTTTGTTTATCGTGTGATGTCTCATCACCTTTTTTACCACCTTTTCTTGATGCTTTCTTCTCTTCCTTTCTGTATAACTTTACCAATCTTTTCTCTTCCTCTGACTTAATCACATAATCAAAAAATAAATAACAGTCTTAGTACTGATTATTCTGTCAATTATAAAACTTTCTAATTATTATGTTTATGTGTTTTAAAATATTAATAGACATGGTTACTCTGATATGGTACTGATGTGTAGAAAGAGAAAATATATTACAAAAAGGATTTTTTTTTACCTGAACAGTAACTTGGCAGCCATATATTGGGCGGTCGACTTTCGGTTCTGTCATAAAAAATACACAAATTTCCAAGATATCCTCAAAATGGTTTAAAGAGAAAAGAGATAACTTAATGTAATTACTGTAATCTACAAGAAAATATAATTACTGCAATCTACAAGAAAAGGTAATTACTGTAATCTACAAGAAGAAAATAATGCTTAAAAAGTTAAAACAGATTACTTACTTGGCATAGCAGAAAGAACAGCTTTAGTAACCTCTGTTACAACAGATTTAACAACTTTCTTTCTATTTTCTAATAACATCTGTATTAACTCAAATCTGTCAAATCCCAATAGGTCAAATAACTTAAAAAACAAATATATAGAAATAACACACCACTTAGGTCCGCTGTCCATGGCGAAAATGTTGGTCTAATGCAAATAAAATGGGATTGATTTTCAGAAAATGAGTGTAAAAAAGTAGCTCTAAAAATACATAAAAGATATATTAAAATGAGAGTAAAAAAGTAGCCCTAAAAATACATGAAAGATATATTGACACTTTTTGATAAAAAGATGCGTGTACATGTATGTGTGTAAGTAAGCACTTGGCAAAAGAGTGATATTGGGTTTAACATCCACTCTGGGGGGTTGGATGGCCGAATGGTTAGCATGTTCATGCTGTATCATAAGGTCTGTCATTGAGTTAACTGGCGTGGTTTCAATTGTACGTGACAAGGAGTAAGGTCACCTGTCTAACACCTCGTGTGTTTTCTTCGGGTCCTTCGGTTTCCTCCCACTGCTAAAGACCCCTGCACGCAAGCAAATCATTGAAAAAAAACTGAACAATGTGTTAGTCCCAAAATGACCTAGTTTGTGGGCGTTAAACCCTCTCTCTCTCAACATCCACTGTACACAAACTAGGTCATTTCTGGACTAACATAGAGTACAATTTTAATTCAATAATTTGCTTGCCCATAGGGGGTCTTAAGCGGTTGAAGGAAACCAGACTACCAGAGAAACCCACAAGGTTGGGCAGATAATCCTACTGCAAAATTGGGATCGAAACCATGCCACATTGACAGACAATATGATCTATCTAAATCGTACGTGTTAGACCACTCGACCAACCAACCACCCAACTACATGTAATTCCATAAATCTCTAGTATGTGAAATTAAAAGACGGTGAAATTAAAACCCAACATACCTCATTTTGTAGCTCATTATCTGATCTAGTAGAAGACAGAACATCAAATACTGTAGATGTTAATTGTGAAACTGGCATTCCTAATGACGTCTCTTCTTCAACAAAATATTTTCTTATTTCTGTCTCCAACCACTTCATGTCTTTCTTGGCCTTGGGTCCTCTGTCCTGATCATTGTTATCTAAGTAACATATTGTCCCAGTGTTTGAACTTGAAGCAGTGTATTCTATATCCCACTCTTTTGCTTCTTTTTCGTCTTCAGATTCAGAGCTAGAGAAATCTTGGTCAAAATCGTCTAAAAATTCTGAGAATTTAATACCACTGCCAAATTCAAAATCATCGGCCTCTCCATCCCCATCTCCACGTTTGCTATCTGAGATCTCTAAGAAATCATCAGGTAACCATGCTGAAATTCTTTTTACAATATCACATGTTTTGGTAGCAGCTGTTGCTGGAAACGGTCCAAATGTATTCCTCAATCTAACTGTTTCTCTTTGACTAACAATATCAGTTGTTTTAAACAGTTCAAATAAAAATGCTGCAGCTGCTTCAATGGTCTCTCCATCAGAATCTGTTGAAACTATAAAAGTAGTACCGGTAATGTATAAGAAATGATTTACAAACAAGCCAAAAGTGATGCTGATGTCCCCCGCCGAAATCCCAAAATAAATAGATGATACATATTAATTAATAGCACATTTATTTTTTCAAAAGTATCAAGCAATCAAACTGCTTATCAACTATGTAATACTAAGTTTCATCACTCTCTATCAGATAGAATCAAAGTTATCTTATCCCAAAGCATCGACCAATGAAATTGCTTAGCTCTGCTTAGCTTTAGCTCGAAATGTTAATCATTGAACTCAGTCAAGACATTCACCTAATGGACATCTGCATCAAGTTTAAAGAGAGAGAGAGAGAGGAGAAATGGGGTTTAATGTCCACTCGACACAAAGTAGGTCATTTCGGGACTAACATATGGTTTAATTTTATTTCAATAATTCGCTTGCGCATAGGGGTATTTAGCAGTGGGAGGAAACCGGAGGACCCGGAGAAAACCCACGAGATTGGACAGGCGACCCTACTCCTTGTCACGTACAACCCGGGATTCGAAACCACGCTAGTTGACTCAATGACAGGCCTTATGATACAGCGCGCACATACTAACCATTCGGCCATCCAACCCCCCTGTTTTAAGTTTAAACATTCTACCTCAATTAAAAGCAGAGTTGTTATGTTCGAAGGTGAACATTTTCTGCTTAGGGTAAGCAGAGATAAGCAATTTAAGTGGTTGGTGCTTTGGGACATGATAACTTGAGTTCTAATTAAGTGAGAGTGATGAAACTTGGTGTATAGTTTCATTACATAAATACCTTGACTAAGTTCGATAATGAACATTTTCTGCTCAGGGTAAGCAGAGCAATGAGCAATTTGAGTGGCTGAGACAGATGGATGGACAGGCAGATGGACAGACAGACGGGGGACAAAAATATGTCAAATCTATAAGACAAAGCACTACTGTACATAAATTGATCTGCAGTGGACCAGTGATTGCACGTGACCCCCTCAGGAAATCATGAAAATTATACATAGACTTACGTAAAACATGCAAATGGTAACCTTGATTCAAAACACCACAGCCCGGTTCCTAGAAAAATCTCAAAGTAAGCACAAATTCATGCTTCACTTTTTTTTACGTAAAAAACTTTATAAAATACCGTCTCTAGAAAATTCTTGTTTGCATGTGCTTGTGTTATTTTTAGCTTGTGGCACATTGTATATGTGTATAGGGGACATGTCAAATGCATCTAAATCGAAGCAGCCGACCAACTTATGACGTAATTCGCATACTTTAGAGAGCATCGAGTCTCAGTTTACCAGTCACAATGTGCTTAGACTCATACTTGACTTGTGCTTAAGTAAGAATGGTCTTGAGAATTTTCTCGAGACGGTATTATATAAAGTTTTTTACGTAAGCAAAAGTGAAGCATGACTTTGTGCTTACTTTAAGAATTTTCTGGGAACCGGGCCCTGATCTCTGTCAATGTTAAAGAGTACATCAAATGATCAAACAAAATTCCATGTACTTATAGCCAGTGGGTACTATAAGTACTTTACGGCAAGTTCACACCAATCTGATTAAAATTAATTCAGCCATCTTCACACAAAGTTGCAAATATAAATTATTTGATGGATAAACGTTTGGGATAAGATTAGTTTAGCATTGTTTTTCTCCTTTGTAAAAAGGTGTTTTACAATTACATTGACAGCTTAATCACTCAGCAAAAGGCATCGCAGACTATATGTACCACAAATAATCTTCATAATTTTCTGCGAGTGTCACCTTACATCTTTCTGGGGATTTAGCCCACTTAACATGCTAGTAGAATGGGGTCATTAAATGTAGTATTACACTGATTGATTAGACATTAACATGCCATGTGAGTATGTAATATTATACTCTTATTAAAGATACATTATGGGAGATAAGATAAAGAGATGGCAGTTCTCGCTATAATAGTTAAAAACTAGATAGTGTAAAGGTAATTTGCTGAAAATTTCAGTCAAATTGATCCACTATGAGCCGAGAAAGAAGCGGGTGAAATTTTTGCATAGTCTCGGTCATCATTACTAAAACCATTAATATAAACAGCATAGTCTCGATTATCCACTTTTTTTTTTTATTTAATTATCAATGGCCGTTAGCGGCATATAGGAATCTAATCCAGCTAACATCGAAGGCTAGCCCTGACATCGAGAGTTTATTATGGTCTGGATAAGTTAATTAATGTCTAATTGATAATTAAGATAACATTTCAGGCCTAAAGAAAGACTTGTAATAAGCAGATTTTGCTCTTGCATAATGCATGTTTAATTACCGGTACATGTGTTTTGTGTAACATCAACTCCTACCTATAGATTTGGCACATGATATCAATTCTTTCAGAGCAGTATTGTACATTTTACTATCTACTCTGGCATTCTTTCTAACAGCTGAATTCAGTTCCTTCCATGTAAGACCTTCTTTTGTTTTGTTTTGTGTCTGACTTCTTCTTCTAGATGAAATATCATCTTCATGTTGATCACTGACATTAGCAGATACATTAGCAAACACTCGCAGAGCACCAGATAATCGGGGAAGATTCATTCTTCTTATCTAATTCATTCTGAAATTATAAAAGAGATGTTCGATCAATATTTAGATAGGCCCTAACCACCAATATTGTTCTTAATATGTAAGCGTACATTAATCACTGCGCACTACCAATACTGCCAGCATGATTGGTGGACTGATTCTAATATCCACCCAAAGCTTTGCATCAGAATATGATTTTGACTTTTTCAATGTGAAGGGGCACCGGTATAGATCAGGGACTTATTGGCTTTTATGTGGATCTTAGATACATAAGGCTGAAAGATTGATGCATGTAATCCAGGGAGGGGGGGGGAGTCTACAGATTGTCTGTTATGATATATTTAAAATTTTGCTGTTGCCTAAACAGGTGGTTCATGAATGCAATACCGGTATTACTAAATTAGATAGACATGAGCATTCAGGTCTAAATGTAGCTATGAGAACGTACATGTAGCTAAGAGTAAAAACGTTGAGATATACTGGATGTACTTGTTTTTAGCTACGATTGGGTGCCTTTAGTTCCAAGTGGCAAACTCAATTTCTTTATTAATGCATGTAACATCTTAAAAATAAGATAATTTTATACTACATGTATAATGACTAGTTAAACTTACAGAGGCCAATGTAGTGGTACAACTATCGCCTAACTCCAAATATTCGCATTTAAATTAATGAAGCGTTGTTTTTATCTGACATACACCGCCATACATCTCCCGTTTAAAAATGGCATTCCCAATAACGGCTAAAAGCCTCAATTTTAAATACAACGATTTATACCCATTTCAGGTAGGATTATATGCTCAATTGTAGTTGGATGTGGCAGAAATAATATAAATAACAATAATCAATCGTTGTTTTGACGAAAAATATTGTCAATTTTGCTTACTGAGGCCCATTGTGATTTGTGTTGGGCTTTGCTACGTGGAACTATATAGTTCCATCTCTTATCTCGAAACACTGAGGGTTGAGTCTTGAGAGATGTGTGAGGTTTGTTATCTTGTCTAAATGATGGCCATATTATGGCATCTCGCCAATAAAGGTATCTGTATTGTTGCTGACCAGTAGGTCTAATATTGTTAATCTGATCTAGATCTAATGTCTCAATAGGATAACCAATAAGTCTAAAATTATGCTATATTAGCCTATATCAATATAACTTATAAGGATCACAAAAAAAAATCACACCGGTACTTTTTTACTTGCCAACAGTGGCATAAGTTGATAATTCGTTTAAATAGTACATTATAATCCAATATTAAGTGTACATCACTTTTTGCTTACATTCTACCTTACAATGCGCATTATTTTACATGGAATCAAGTAAAAAAATCTGTCAAGCTTTAGGCAACCACACTTACCTCAGGTTTTGCAATAACATTATTATTCCCCCTTTTTTGCTAGACTTGAACCGCCAGACTCTTTTATAAATTAATGGATTTACCTCCCTTGAATCGGTACCAAAAAAATATAGACTAAACATAGAAATATATATATGAATGTTTTTCGACAGTTGTACGCGATTAAACCTCAAATAAAAAATAACATTCTTGTTGTATTCTTTTTTATAAAAAAAACAACCGTAAAATAGTCGGAGGTAACAAGAAATCATTAAGCATTTGGTCGGCGGTAACAACCATTGGGTCGGCGGTAATTATATTACGGTCGAAAGTCATTACAATGCGGTCGGCGGTAAAGAAATATTTGGTCGGCGGTAATTACACGACGGTCGGCGGTAAAAAGCATTTGGTCGGCGGAAGTTGGCGGTGGTCGGCGGTAAAAAGGACCACCGCTCAATAAGTCCACTTTTTTTTTGCGGCGACTGTGGTGAGCTTGGTAATGATATATAATAATATTATACAGATCACCAAATTCAGAAAATTTCTGAATTGTGAGCTTCGTATATTAATTATTATACAGATCGCAAATTCAGAAATTTTCTGAATTGTGAATCTGTGCATATACATTATACAGATCCACGTACACTAATCAGTGATCAGCTCAGTGAGTTAGGCTACTGTCCACTGAGTATTCGCTAGATACAATCACTGAGTGATAGGGATGACATCGATGCGACAAATTAAATTCTAAAACATTTTTTTTATGTATTAGAAAAATAAATAAAGACATTTGATGTATTTGTGGGTAAAAATAATTTCCTATTTAGTGTGAATGGGTATCGAAATGAGTAAAAGGCACCATTCTGCCCGAACCAGTAACGTCTTATGTAAACAATGCACGTGCCATATTGAGCCAATGATTGACGCCGTGTGATGTGACGTCACTTGTTAAAACTTAAAGGCAGTTATCTTTTAAAGAGATTTCGTAATCCTCTGTGAAAACATTATTAGAAGACTTTCGTATCCTCTTGGTGAAACAGATTGACCGGCCTACAGATCGCCAAATTCAGAAAATTTCCTTTTTATTAGTAGGCCTACAGATAATTAAATATAAATATAGAAATTTTCTGTATCTATATATCAATTCCCCTTCAGTCAAACGGCTTTATTTGTTTTTCTTAGAATTTAATTTGTCTGTGGAAAAAAGTTAATATTTGTGGCCCATTAAGTCGCATCGATGTCATCCTTCACACTGATCAGAGTGAATTTTCGCTAGGCCGTTATTAAAAGCTCTGTGAAACAGATTGGTCATCCTTATCAGTGATTGTGGAGGCATAGGGAGTATTCATTGCTGATCAGTGTGTTTTGCACGAACTGCCCCCAACTGCAAGTTGAAAATTTAACTAATTATCTCGAACGCTCGACTTAGTATCTCAAGTCCAGCGCTCGACTTAGTATCTCGAGTATACAGGTCACAATTCTATGGAATACAATTACTGCTTTTTACTGAGCGACGTTTCGACTAGGCTTCTCTAGTCATTATCAAGCTATGATAAAAAATGAAAATATGACAGGACAATATATACATGTACACCACAATGCTAAGTTAATGATGACAAACCAGGGATGTAACTTAATTACGTGTACCTAATGGTAATCTGATTTAATTGTACGCTAATAAGTAATAATACCAATTAAATTACAATAACCGCAGGCCTGAAAAGCATTGAGTGCATTAAATTACAATAACCGCAGGCCTGAAAAGCATCTGCTTTTCAGGCCTGCGGTTATTGTAATTTAATGCACTCAATATTTCTAACCCTGCTTTTCTACATCACCATAACATCCAGTGAAGTACCACTCAGGCCTGCGGTTATTGTAATTTAATGCACTCAATGCTTTTCAGGCCTGCGGTTATTGTAATTTAATGCACTCAATATTTCTAACCCTGCTTTTCTACATCACCATAACATCCAGTGAAGTACCACTCAATATTTTAAATTGTCAACCTTCAGGGGACTATTGATCATTGTGCAGTCATTGTTCTAAGGGTTTTTCGTATATCAGTGTAATCACTCGCATCAACATCCACATATCAATTATTTTGGTTATAACACAAATCAAATCTCATCTTCGTGGGATGTTGTCATTATCAAAACCTCATCAAATCGTTGTAAATACTCCACAACAATCTATTCTTTTACCATTTGTATTTATTTCAGTGAAAGGGGTCGTTGATAACATTTCATCAATTTTCATTTTCTTGCAACATTTGTATTATTAAAACCCACTAATCACTGTGTATACTCCACAACAACTTATCCATTATTACTTATTAGCGTACAATTAAATCAGATTACCATTAGGTACACGTAATTAAGTTACATCCCTGGTTTGTCATCATTAACTTAGCATTGTGGTGTACATGTATATATTGTCCTGTCATATTTTCATTTTTTATCATAGCTTGATAATGACTAGAGAAGCCTAGTCGAAACGTCGCTCAGTAAAAAGCAGTAATTGTATTCCATAGAATTGTGACCTGTATACTCTAGTTCAATTACTAAATGCCATTGAAACAGTTTAGTATCTCGAGTGCTCGAGATATTATTTTTTTTTTTTTTTTGTATTTGCGTGTCCGTAATCAGACCGAACACAATTTGGCGACCTATTCGGCTAGCGACCTATTCGACCGATCCAGCTGGCAACCTGTTCGTTGGCAACCTATTCAGAATAAATTCAACAGTCGCCCAAACTCAACTATTTTTATCAACCAATCAAATCCAACGTTACGTCTTTCAAATGCAAGTAGAATACATCTACCGGTATATTATTATTTATCCATTCCTTTAGCTCAGAATAGAGATGTAATTTCGCATTATCTTACAAATTTCTTGACATCCAACTAAATATATTCCGAAAGGTAATTAAATAATATTATTATTAAAAGTCGGCACAGTCATATTAAAGGGGTGCACTCTCATCCTAAACATGGCCAATTTTGAAAAATATTTTTAAGGGAAAGACCGTTAATAACACGTGTCAAAATTCGGACCATCCTACTAAATTCTGAGGATCAAACTAAATATATTCTAAAAGGTAATTGAATAAGCTTCCCAATTATTAGTAGTAAAAGTTGGCACAATCATATTAAAGGGGTGCGCTCTCAATCTGAACATAGCCCATTTTTCAATATTTTAAAGTGAAAGAACGGTAATATTCCGAGTCAAAATTCGGATCATCGTACAAAATTCTAAGCACCCGGCTATATATATTCTGAAAGGTAATTGAATAAAATTTATAAATATTATTAGTAAAAGTTGGCACAATCATATTAAAGGGATGCGCTCTCATCCTAAACGTCACCAATTTTTCAATATTTTAAAGTAAAAGAACGGAAATTGGCTATGTTCAGGTTGAGAGCGCTCCCCTTTAATATGATTGTGCCAATTTTTACTAATAATATTTGTAAAGCTTATTCAATTACCTTTCAGAATATTTATAGCTGGATGCTCAGAATTTGTACGATGGTCCGAATTTCGACTTCGAAAAAAATACCGGCCTATCTTTACATTTAGAATATTGAAAAATTGGCTATGTTCAGGTTGAGAACGCACTCCTTTAATATGATTGTGCCAACTCTTACTAATAATATTTGGAAAGCTTATTCAATTACCATTCAGAATGTATATAGCTGGATGCTCAGAATTTTGTACGATGGTCAGAATTTTTACTCGGAATATTATCGTTCTTTCACTTTAAAATATTGAAAAATTGGCGACGTTTAGGATGAGAGCGCACCCCTTTAATATGATTGTGCCAACTTTTACTAATAATATTTATAAAGCTTATTAAATTACCTTTCAGAATATTTATAGCTGGATGCTCAGAATTTTGTACGATGGTCCTAATTTTGACTCGGAATATTATCGTTCTTTCACTTTAAAATATTGAATAATTGGCGACGTTTAGGATTAGAGCGCACCCCTTTAATATGATTGTGCCAACTTTTACTAATATTATTTAAAAAGCTTATTCAATTACCTTTCAGAATATATATAGCTGGATGCTTAGAATTTTGTACGATGATCCGAATTTCGAATTCGAAAAAAATACCGGCCTATCTTTACATTTAGAATATTGAAAAATTGGATATGTTCAGGTTGTGAGCGCACCCCTTTAATATGATTGTGCCAACTTTTACTATAATATTTATAAAGCTTATTCAATTACCTTTCAGAATATTTATAGCTGGATGCTCAGAATTTTGTACGATGGTCCTAATTTTGACTCGGAATATTATCGTTCTTTCACTTTAAAATATTGAAAAATTGGCGACGTTTAGGATGAGAGCGCACCCCTTTAATATGATTGTGCCAACTTTTACTAATAATATTTATAAAGCTTATTCAAATAACTTTCAGAATATTTTTAGCTTGATGCTCAGAATTTTGTACGATGGTCCTAATTTTGACTCGGAATATTATCGTTCTTTCACTTGAAAATATTGAATAATTGGCGACGTTTAATATTAGAGCACACCCCTTTAATATGATTGTGCCAACCTTTACTAATATTATTTAGAAAGCTTATTCAATTACCTTTCAGAATATATATAGCTGGATGCTTAGAATTTTGTACGATGATCCGAATTTCGACTTCGAAAAAAATACCGGCCTATCTTTACATGAAGAATATTGGAAAAATGGCTATGTTCAGGTTGAGAGCGCGCACCTTGAATATGATTGTGCCAACTTGTACTAATGGAATTTGGAAAGCTTATTCAATTACCTTTCAGAATATATATAGCTAGATGCTCAGAATTTTGTGCGATGGTCCGAATCTTTACTCGGAATATTACCGTTCTTTCACTTTAAAATATTGAAAAATGGGCTATGTTCAGGTTGAGAGCGCACCCATTTAATATGATTGTGCCAACTTTTACTAATAAGATTTGGAAAGCTTATTCAATTACCTTTTAGAATATGTTTAGTTGGATTATCAGAATTTTGTACGATGGTCCGAATTTTGACACGGGATATTAACATTAACAGTCTTTCCGTTTAATTTTTTTTTCAAAATTGGCCATGTTTAGGATGAAAGTGCATCGCTTTAATATGACTGTGCCAACTTTTACTAATAATATTTGGAAAGCTTATTTATTTACCTTTCGGAATATATTTAGTTGGATGTCCAGAATTTTGTAAGATAATGCGAAAATACATCTCTATTCTGAGCTAAAGGAATGGATAAATAATAATATATTCTACTTTCATTTGATAGACGTAACGTTGGATTTGATTGGTTGATAAAAATAGATGAGTTTGGGCGACTGTTGAATTTATTCTGAATAGGTTGCCAACGAACAGGTTGCCAGCTGGATCGGTCGAATAGGTCGCTAGCCGAATAGTTCGCCAAATTGTGTTCGGTCTAAATCACCGACATCAGCCACCGTACTTGCCGAATTTTATTCATGATTTCATGTTTTAATGATTTCATTTCACATTTTCTGTAAATCTAAGGGACATAACTCTATTTTGAATAATTGTTGTTCAAATATAGTTTCCTTTAATATGTTTGTAGATTTTTAGTGTCAAAATGTAGGAAATTTTGTAATAGGTTTTTTTTATTTGAGACTGGGGTTCTTTTATGATTTTAAAATGCTTCCCAACTCTGAGCTTATCAGTCCTTTGTCGTTTAAAGACAGTTAATTAATTTAATTTGCCTGCGCGTTAAGCTGATTGATCTAATCCTGATTGCATCAGTATAAATTAGGGATATTAGTGGAAGTTTTAATAATTGTTAAATTTACTAGAATTATAAAGGAGCTTAATTCTCGAACGGTAAATTTTCTTTTATTAGTTAAGTATTTGAATACTGTTAGCGACGCCCATAAAGCGCCCCGAACTTGTTATATCTGATTACCCGGTACTGTTCAGCTATCCCAACAACCAAATTATAATATTTTCATATTCAATGTATAAATAAATCTGTTTTGGAGATATATTAGTGTGTATGTATTTATTTGAAAGCTATTCTGTCTAGTGAGCGGGTAACACTAATGTATAGAGAGAGATAGTTTTTAAATTGGTGGCTGGAGTGGGATTGTTGAAAAGCATCCTTAATACAGATTTGTTTAAGATTTGTTGTTGAACGGAGTTTATTTGAATGCGCAAAAAAATGAGTAGCAGCATGAGTACAGAAGAGCTGATTAGAGCGGTTGAAGAACTTTAGCGTTCTTTTAATGCAGATATTAGCAGACTTGAACAGTAGGGTGTTTCACTTTTCAATTTTTTTGGAATTTCTAAGGTTTCTACCCGTCACCGAAGTCCACTCGGGGTCAAACTTACACCGTAATATTTTCAGAATTTCCTTGCCAAAAATGGCTGCCGGCGGCCATTTTTTCCAAAATTGCGACTATTTTCTGGATTTTCGGACGTTTTGAGCTTGACAGATCACTTAGAAAGGCCAGGTATGGCTTGTAATGTGTCTATTTTATGTTTTTCAGGTATGTAGAGTCCATTCCCACTATCTTAAATAAGATTGTCAGAATCCAAGATGGTGGAAATCCAAGATGGCGCCCCAAATATTCTATTTTCGTGACATGGAAAAGCAGTTTTCAAAGACTATGTCATTCTGAACATCATTTTGGCCCTGATAATAAATTTTGCACTCATAAAATTCATTATCAGGGCCAAAATAATGTTCAGAATGACACTGATCTACCTTTGGTTGAAAATGGCGCAAGGTAATGACTGAAGGTGAAGTTCCGATGGAGTATATTCACAACACTATTAATCTGGCAGAACTATGACTGAACCTGGAAATTGTTTACAAAGTTTTTTTTCATGATCGATTTTAGTAGCCTAAGGTGTCCTCTTTCAGAATGTGCCGGGTGAACCTCGGTAACCCTTGAGCGTTCTGAGAAATTCAAGATGGCATCCAAGACGACCGGCATTTCACTAAATACACTGAGCTCGTTCATTATGTTGTGGCGATTATTTCACCAAACCAAACTATATCTAGAGACAAATTATATATTTCTTGATATAGTAGCAAATGAGTGATACAATAACACTACATACATGCCTATCAGGAGCCCCAGGACCACATGGATCGGCCCTGGAAAGGGGGGCACAAGCTGTTTTTTGAATATTTAAAAAAACCCAACAAATTCTACCCGTAAAACACGAAAATAACTAGGTAATATTCAGTTTAATCGTCTAGTCATGTTTCTGGCTGCAACCTGCAAAATACTGTATAATCTAAGCCATCCCTAGTGTAGCTACAAGCACGCGTTCTACATGTCACTCTTGCATCCACATCTGATGAACCACGTAACAGACTCCGGAGCACGTTGACCGGTTGTAATGTTCTCAATTTAGTGTCCTTAACCAAGCAATATAGTTCCTGCGGACTACGATCTTCCAGTCAAGGCCACACAATAGCTTGGTGATGACATGTTTTTACGTTCCCTACACATGCATCATTCTTTGGAGCAAGACTACATGGTTTAGGTGGGGATGATGACGACAGATTTCCCGTTTTGGATGCCTATACCCTCCAACGTGTTTCAGACAGCGATTTGCAATAGCTCTGTCTATAACAAGCTTCTTACAATGGAATCACCAATCGAGGAAAGAACAACCGTTGACATTGGTTCAACTTCTGAGAAACATGTCCAGTACCATTGAAATCCTGTCAGCTCATGCTCTTACTGGATGTGACACAGTTACTTGCTGTTACGTCGTGGGGAAAGGAATAGCTTTGAAAGTGGTGAGAGCTTGATTGTATTCTCTCTCCAGAAGCTCTAATAGAATCTGTGCTTGTACAGGCCACTGTACATGTCAGCTGGTTATGGACAAAGTTCTAGCAAATCGATGTCCGAAACACGCTGGAGGGTATGCACAATTGGACATCCAAAACTGAAATGTATGGTCAGCATTCCCCCCCCCCACCCAAACCATGTAGTCTTGCTCAACGAATGATGCATTTGCAGGGAACTTGATCCGGAACTGTTTTGCTGGGTGAAGGTTACTACAGTGAGAACATTACAACCGGCCAACATGCTCCAGAGTCTGTCATGTGGCCCTGGAGCTCCTGATAGGCATGTATGTGGTGTTATCATATTACTCATATGCTCCTATGTCCAGAAATATAGTTTGTCTCTAGATATCATTTGGTTTGGTGAAATAATCGCCCCCAACCGCCGCTAACGAGTTAAAGGGCCATATTATCTGGTATTTTGGATTTTACTATCATCTAATCACCCCACAACATAATGAACGATTTTAGTGTATTTAGAGAAATGCCGGCCGTCTTGGATGCCATTTTGAATTTCTCAAAACGCTCAAGCGTTACCGAGGTTCACCCGGCACATTCTGAAAGAGGACACCTTAGGCTACTTAAATCAATCATAAAAAAACTTTGTAAACAATTTCCAGGTTCAGTCATAGTTCTGCCAGATTAATAGTGTTGTGAATATACTCCATCGGAACTTCACCTTCAGTCATTACCTTCCGCCATTTTCAACCAAAGGTGGATCAGTGTCATTCTGAACATCATTTTGGCCCTGATAATGAATTTTATGAGTGCAAAATTTATTATCAGGGCCAAAATGATGTTCAGAATGACATAGTCTTTGAAAACTGCTTTTCCATGTCACGAAAATAGGGAATTTGGGGCACCATCTTGGATTTCCACCATCTTGGATTCTGACTATCTCATTTAAGATAGTGGGAATGGACTCTGCATACCTAAAAAGCATAAAATAGATACATTACAAGCCATACCTGACCTTTCTAAATGATCTGTCAAGCTCAAAACGTCCAAAAATCCAGAAAATAGTCGCAATTTTGGAAATAATGGCCGTCGGCAGCCATTTTTGGCAAGAAAATTCTGAAAATATTACGGTGTAAGTTTGACCCCAAGTGGATTTCGGTGACGGGTAGAAACCTTAGAAATTCCAAAAAAAGTGAAAAGTGAAACACCCTATTGAACAGGTGATTGCAGAGAGAAGGAGTGCAGCGAAAAATACTACAAATCCTTTGAGCAGTAGCAATTGTGTTCATGATACATTCTGATTCTGGTGAGAACACACCGTCACAGTAGGAATGTGGTAGGTGATAGTACAAATCGGAGACTGTATGACAGTTAGCTGGTCCTGTTGTTACGGAGTCGCAGATCACGTCTACACTATTGTTGACCGCAGCATACGGAATATCTAGGAGACTGTCAGGTTCGCCGTTTACTAGTAGTCATGACCTGGGTTTCTGAGTGGAAAACCTCTCGATCAGCCAGTGTTTTATGTTTTCTAACAGACCAACAGACGAGACATACAATTTGTGCGACAACCATGTGCAGTGCGATCAACTTACTTGTTTGGAATTTCCTTTCTATAAACTATTTCTTTCTATTACGTGGGATTTTCCTGCTTGACCATAACCCTGTCTTTGATTTAATGGTGACACCTAGTGACGTACTTGATAATGGGGCATATGGTTCAGGGGCGGATCTAGGAATTTTGAAAAAGGGGGGCGCCGCAAAATGAGGGCACTGACCTTGGAGACGGGGCACGCCGCTGAGAGGGATTTTTTTTTTTTTTTTTTGGGGGGGGGGGGGGTGACCCCCCAAGAAAATTATCCGTCATTTCCTTGCATCTGTAGCCATTCCAAGAGCTATTTGGCTGATATCGTTGAAAAAGAGCCTTAAAATCGAGCAAAAAAGTCAGTTGAACATGCGACTCGAAAATCGTCAAGGCGAGCGAGGCATTATGATGGGAAAAAAGACGAATCTATTCCCTAGCCACTTCACTATTTAAGCCTTGTAACTTGTACATGTACTTTGTACTGTCCACACATGAAACAATGCTACATCAAGTTGCACTCATGCGCGTCGATGACGGGCACGAGTGTATACGCCGCCGATTCCACAAGATGTCTGCCTATAGTCACTCTATAGGATTAGGGCACCGTCAGCTAAACAACAAGAATTCGTTTGAAAGTGGAAGCATTAATTAGACCAGACTGGTGTGTTTGAATCGATGGTTTGAGTCATTTGGGATCCCTGCAACGGGTTGGGAACGGACATATTTGGGTCTGACAAAAGGGCACTTTCAGCAGTAAAAAAGGGCACTGTCGAAAATTAGGAGGGGCGCGCGGCCCCCTTGAATCCGCCTCTGTGGTTAACTCGCTAACAAAGGCAAAGCATTAACGGAAAAGACAAATGTTCCCAAACTTTTCACAGAAACAATATTTGATCAAGCTTATTTCTATTTCTTCTTTAAATAGCTAATAGGCATTCATTTCTATTGGATGGCTAATTGAAAAGCACTGTATTTTTTTTTACTGATCTTTCAATTTTAAAAGCAGATTTTCAAGTTCAAAGTTGAGAATGAGAAGTTTTACCACCTAACGGAATGATCATTTTGACCACATAATTTGATATACTGTTTTTTTGACGGTTGCGAAAATTTTATATCATATATTGTGTAAACCGGTTTTTTCCCCGTTATTTGTACGTTTTTCTGAAAATAGCCCATATCAATAATTGGAATGATTCTGAGAAGGCTAAGTATCTGGCAATAAGTGTGACAGGTAAAGCCAGTGATCCCAAGATATCATAATTAATGTGTCTAAAGCTGAGATTTATATGGATGGAAGTTCTTTTAGATGTGATTTTAAGGGAGGTTTGGGAGTTTGTTAAATGAATGTGAATGGAAATATTGCTTTATTACCTGTTTGTGAGCAGGTACTTAATGCTAAGATCGGTGGGATAGTGAGCTTTGGTGATCGCCTAGATGAATAATTTAAGAATCAGCCTAGCAATTATCCAATGGTTGGACGTAGCATTGTTAGAACTGACGCACAGGGATCTGTTCCGGTTATACTTTTTAATCCTTCCCCAGAGATAATCAGTCTGAGTAAGGGTACCACGCTTGCTTTATTATAGGAGGTGTCAGAGATTTTTCCTGGGAAGAAGATGAATACTAACGAGGATTCCGATATTATTGATTCTCTTGTTGAAGTGTTGTTGTCATCATGTAAAAACTCCTTGACGGTGAGTCAGTTCAGAGACGCAGAAACACTATTAACCAGGAATATTTCTGCATTTGTCAGAGATGAAGATGATGTCGGAAGAACTCACTTGGCGGAGCACATTATCAATACTGTTGACGCCTAACCGGCACGGTTGGCTAACCAGAGACTGCCTTTTGCTGCCAGGAAGCATCTCATAGAGATGACTAGGAGGGACATGATTGAGCCTGCGATTGGGCCTTGGTCTTTTCCAATTGTTCTTGTGAAAAAGAAGAGTGGCGAAAGTCGCTTCTGTGTAGATTACCGGAAGTTAAATATGGTAACTATCCGGGATCGAATTGGTGAATCTATCGAGTGTCTGTCAGGAAAAGTGTGGTTCTCATGCCCTGACCTTGGATTCTTCAAGGTAGAAGTAGTCGAGAAGGGTCGTCCGAAGACTGCTTTCGCTACTCCAATCGGAATTTTCCATTTCAAGGTCATGCCCATGAGTTTTTCGAACAGCCCTCTACTTTCGAGAGGCTCATGGAGAATACATTATCAGGACATGTTTAATTTATTTGGACGATATCATAGTCTTTTCGGCTACGTTTGAAGAGCATGTGTCCCGATTAGGTGAAGTTTTAGATAGTATTAGAATGGCTGGTTTAAAACTAATACCTAAGAAATGTCAGCTATTTTGTATTTGGGTTACAAAATTACTAGAGATTGGCCAACACCCAAATGTGTAACCGAGGTCCTTGACTGTTTGGGGCTGTGCTCCTATTATCGTAGGTTTGTGAAACAGTTTTCCCAAATAGTCGAACCACTTCACGATTCACGGACTAATCAATGCGAAGAAGCTTTTCAGAGTTTGAAATTCAGTCTGATAACTGCTCCAGTCTTACTGATCCAAATAAAGAGTTCATCTTGCATACCGATTCCAGCGATGTCGGTTTAGGCGGTGTATTAATTATCTCAGCTTGATGAGGATGGTTTTGAACGAGTAGTATTAGAGAGGAGTCAAAGGAACTACTGTACAACACGGAAGGAGCTGTTAGCTTCTGTTAGCACTTTAGACCCTGTTTTTACGGTCGAAAGTTCATTCTCCGGACAGACCATGCTTCGTTGTGCTGGATAATGATATTTAAGAACCCGCAAGGGCAATTAGCCGGCTGGTTGCAGGTGATATCCGAGTTTCACTTTGAAATTGTCCATAGGTAGGGTAAACACCATGGCAACGCTGGCGGCTTGTCCAGAAAACACTGTAGAAAGTTGTGATTGTGATATGTTTATAAATTGTGAAGGACACAAAAACTTGTTTTGTTCCTGACGATCATTCTAACAACAGTACTCGCGATGGACTGTTTCGTGTGAAACCGATACGGAATTCAATCTTTCATCTGTTGTAAAACTCAACATTATTCTTTTTGCGTGTTATCGAGGACGACCGATTCTCGGAGTCGTGGCATTATTTTCTTGTTATTTGATTAACAATATTTAGGCTACTAAATGTAGATTTCTTTATCTAATTTGTCAATATTTGTTTAATGTGTTTTGTGTGCCGTTCCTTTAATCCAGTGGTTCTCAAGCTTTTTTAGGCAACGGCACACATTAGGGCACACGAAAAAATAGCGGTACACCTGGCTAAATATATATGAAAAATATTTGAATTTTCAAAATAAATACATGGCAAGTCATAGACAGCATACAACCGCAGACACAGGCTAGTCATAGAAACATAGAATGACCCAAACCAAATTAAGAAAAACACAGCTATGAACGTACCAGTAGAATATTCAATTGGGATCAAGTGGCTTTTCGCATTTTCTTGGTGTGCCGTTCAAAATTTCGCGGCACACTTAGGAAGATGTGCCGCGGCACACTGTTTGAGAATCACTGCTTTAATCCTTTGTCTTTATACGTGTATATATATTGAGCATTCAAATAGTAGTGAAAGTTGGATATCGGCAGGCATCCACGGAATATCTTTGAATCATGTTTTTGGTGTTTTATTACTGCAAACTTATACTCTGAATATTCAATGTATAAGTAAAGCCGTTTTGGAGATCTATTAGTGTGTTTGTATTTACATGTATTTGAAAGCTATTCTGTCTAGTGAGCGGCATGGGCGTGGATTTAGGGGGGCGGGGGATGAATATATCTGCTCCCCCTCATGATTTTAATCGCCAGGACAGATTTTCAGGTTTATATCCAAATGATGGTGAGCTTGTTTCTACGTATCTGGAACTGAATCGGGACTTGGAACAAGAATTGCCATTCTTCAAGCGCCAGTTTTTGGCCAAATCTATTTCACTTAAGTACGAAGCGTTCCTCATTATGTCACCTGAAGTGAGGCAGATGTTCCCTTCTGTCGAAGCTCTTCTCATCTCACACTGCTGAACCCTGCTAGTTCCTGCTCAGCCGAGCGATCCTTCAGCACTCTGCGCCGTATCAAAACTTGGCTGCGCAACTCCATGACGCAAAACCGACTGAAACACTTGATGGCGTGTGGGGTGCGTAAAACTTGTGAAGGTAAAAAAATGTAATAAAAAGAATGAATGGTTTGACAGAGACTGCAATAGGTTGAAAAGAGATCTTATTGCTCTAGAACAATTAAATAATAATTTAAACAACTCCAAACTGCGGTCAATATATTATAAGAGAAAGAAAGATTATAAGAAAACAACTAAATACAAAATGCGACAGGCTATGAATGCAATATTAGAAAAACTTGATGATCTTGATAGCAATAACCCGCGTGAATACTGGAAACTTGTCAATTCCCTTCTTAAAGACAAACCAGATGGGGCTGATAACATAACCATTAACGCGTGGGAAAATCATTTTATCACACTTTTTGAAAAAAACCATGATCAGCCCAAACTCTCTGAAATATTTGAAAAAATTGAACAACTTAAACAAGAGCCTATTAATACCTACCTAAATGAGCCTATCTCTGCAAATGAACTTCGAAAAGCTGTAAAAAAACTAAAAACAAAAAAATCGAATAGGCCTGATTTGATAATCAATGAAATGTTAATATCTTCCTCCGAAATTATGATTGATCAGTTCCTAAAATTGTTCAATATGATTTTAACGACGGGTTGCTATCCAGCGTCCTGGATGGAATCTATTGTTCCATTACACAAAAAGGGCAGTAAGGATGATTTAAATAACTATCGTGGCATTTCCCTGTTCAATTGCTTCAGCAAGTGTTTTCTGTCTATTATCAATAATCGAATAACAAATTACCTTGAAGACAACAATTTACTTGACCCGGCACAGGGCGGATTCCGTAAAAATCATCAGACAGTTGATAATATTTTCATACTCAAAACGATTATCAACAAATTTTGTAAATCAAAACTTTTTATGAGAAATGTTTCTCTACCCTGTGCTTTATCCTTTATCGTCAGATGTGGGACAGGTTGGGCACTCAAAGCGCGAGATAATGATATAGACATTATGTGATATCACAATTGATGCTTTGCATCCATGAAATTGAATCACAATGTCATGGTATTAATTCATATAAAAATTGACGTCAAACGAGATGTTGAATTTCTCTGTTTAAAAAGCTCAATGTGTGTGTATATACACCACAATGACGATAGAGGCAATGCGTGTGTGTGTGTGTGTGGGGGGGGGATACATTGTGTCAGGAACCTGGCAAACCCCCTCCTGCAAAAATTCCTGGATCCGCCCCTGAACTGCATATATAGTTACTTCCCTTGATTGAGTGCTTCAGAACTTGGCGGTGTTTGTGAACATGGCACCAACTTTTTCGTACCGGTACCGGTAAGTTGCTGCATATAATTGATGTGGAAATACCCAGCAAACAATAGAGGAGAAGTTCATCGTATCAGAGCATTCTTGATAATGCTAGCCATTTCTACACTGGAGCATTCCTGAAAATAACGATAATGATAACACTGCCCCGATGCCCAAAATACCAGCCACTTTGACTTAGCCCTACGACCCTACGTAGGCCTACGGCTGTGACGACTGTTGAAGTTGCTTGTACTTCGCAATCACATTTAAAGGACCTAAGTCCGTAACTCAAAATCCTCCAAAATCTTCGACATCGAAAACACGAATTATTGGTCAATTTAAATCAACATTGATGATGTAAACTTACCGGGAAAAGATGAGCTTCTGATATACGATATTTAAGATAAAATAATTTTTTTAACATTGGTACACGAATCGTGTATCATAATGCGCTTCAGCCCCAGTTGTATTGAGAGGGACGAGGCTAGACACATTGCACCAAATCAAATGGAGTCATGTAGACAGTCATATGTAGACTAGAAGAACTAGACGCTAGAGATTTGCACTCGATTGAGATTGCTGACTTATTTCGCCGAACATAACTGATTTGAAATTGGAGTAAAAACGGAAAGCATTAAATGTAAATCAGTTTATATACATTCATATTACAGTATTATATGCGTTGCGACCCACTTTTGTGAATTTCTAGGTCCCAAATGTTAGCGATTTAGCTCCTTTAAGCCTTCTGTTTCGTCGGCCTATTTATTGAAAATATTAATAAACACATACAACAGGTAGCTAGTTCCATGGAGCCATTTCTATGGCTTAGGAATCAGGGATGTGGTGGTTGTACAGAACTTTCAGCAACAGATTGTGCCACTTGAACTTGAACGGCTTGGTGTGTAAGATTTAATTGATAGTTGATAGATCTAGGCCTACCAATATATATTTTTGATTTAGGTGTATTTGTTTGTAGACATTTTATTAAAGATACACTAGTTAAGAGTTGGCCATTCTATTTCTTGCTATAATACCGGTAGGCCCTAATTCAAAAATAGATGATAAAAAATAAAAAAAAAAATATTGTAAATTTCAGTCAAATTACTTTATTTTGAACGGAGTTGTCACTGTTGGAAATTTGGACTGTAGAAATAGGCATCAACTGTGTCTGCACCATCTACGAGAATTGCCGATCGTTTGATTGACAGACGATAACTCCACCCACATTTTTCGATTATCATGTTACATTCTCAATGGCTATGGTACCCTCGCTTGGTAGGCCTTTCATTGGCAGTCTCCGGTAGTGATGTCAGTGACTAACGGTAATTGTTAGCTTGGTTGGCCATTTCTTGATTTAATTTTAAATGGACGACTGTTTAAATCCAAACTGTATCCAAGCCATCTGAGGGTCTACAGAGTTGATTTTAAGCTTGTCGTGTAAATAATGGTCTAATTAAACATACATAATTTATGCAAGAGCTAAATCTGTCTATCGCAGGTCTTTCTTTAGACCTGAAATGTTATCTAAATTATTAATTAGACATTAATTAACTTATCCAGACCATAATCAACTCTAGATAGCATCGCTAGCCAGCGATCTTAAGCGGATTGTGAGCCGATTTACTGCATAACTTTCCTTCTCGATTTAACGATTAAATGGATAATCGAGACAATGCTGTTTATCGTACTGACTTTAGGAATGATGACAGAGGCTAGGCAAAAATTTCATTCGCTTAGTTCTGGGTTCATAGTGGATTAATTTGAATGAAATTTTCAGCAAATTGCCTTTACGTTATCTAGTTTTTAACTATTATAATGAGAACTGCCAACTCGTTATTGAATCTCCCATAATGTATCTTTAATAATTTCTATAACATCTGAAGCCTAAATAAAGACTTGCAATAGGCAGATTTAGCTCTTGCATAATGTATGTTTAATGTGGATTAAACCTACATTATGCAAGGGCAAAATCTGCATATTGCCGGTCTTTCTTCAGGCAGGTCATTCCATCTCAATTCAGCATGTGCACGCTGTATCATAAGGTCTGTCATTAAGCCAACTGATGTGGTTTCGATTCTCTGGTTGTACGTGAGTAGTAGGGTGTTTCACTTTTCACTTTTTTTGGAATTTCTAAGGTTTCTACCCGTCACCGAAATCCACTTGGGGTCAAACTTACACCGTAATATTTTCAGAATTTTCTTGCCAAAAATGGCTCCCGACGGCCATTATTTCCAAAATTGCGACTATTTTCTGGATTTTTGGACGTTTTGAGCTTGACAGATCACTTAGAAAGGTCAGGTATGGCTTGTAATGTATCTATTTTATGCTTTTTAGGTATGCAGAGTCCATTCCCACTATCTTAAATGAGATAGTCAGAATCCAAGATGGTGGAAATCCAAGATGGTGCCCCAAATTCCCTATTTTCGTGACATGGAAAAGCATTTTTCAAAGACTATGTCATTCTGAACATCATTTTGGCCCTGATAATAAATTTTGCACTCATAAAATTCATTATCAGGGCCAAAATGATGTTCAGAATGACACTGATCCACCTTTGGTTGAAAATGGCGGAAGGTAATGACTGAAGGTGAAGTTCCGATGGAGTATATTCACAACACTATTAATCTGGCAGAACTATGACTGAACCTGGAAATTGTTTACAAAGTTTTTTTATGATTGATTTAAGTAGCCTAAGGTGTCCTCTTTCAGAATGTGCCGGGTGAACCTCGGTAACGCTTGAGCGTTTTGAGAAATTCAAAATGGCATCCAAGACGGCCGGCATTTCTCTAAATACACTAAAATCGTTCATTATGTTGTGGGGTGATTAGATGATAGTAAAATCCAAAATACCAGATAATATGGCCCTTTAACTCGTTAGCGGCGGTTGGGGGCGATTATTTCACCAAACCAAATGATATCTAGAGACAAACTATATTTCTGGACATGGGAGCATATGAGTAATATGATAACACCACATACATGCCTATCAGGAACTCCAGGGCCACATGACAGACTCTGGAGCATGTTGGCCGGTTGTAATGTTCTCACTGTAGTAACCTTCACCCAGCAAAACAGTTCCGGATCAAGTTCCCTGCAAATGCATCATTCGTTGAGCAAGACTACATGGTTTGGGTGGGGGGGGATGCTGACCATACATTTCAGTTTTGGATGTCCAATTGTGCATACCCTCCAGCGTGTTTCGGACATCGATTTGCTAGAACTTTGTCCATAACCAGATGACATGTACAGTGGCCTGTACAAGCACAGATTCTATTAGAGCGTCTGGAGAGAGAATACAATCAAGCTCTCACCACTTTCAAAGCTATTCCTTTCCCCACGACGTAACAGCAAGTAACTGTGTCACATCCAGTAAGAGCATGAGCTGACAGGATTTCAATGGTACTGGACATGTTTCTCAGAAGTTGAACCAATGTCAACTGTTGTTCTTTCCTCGATTGGTGATTCCATTGTAAGAAGCTTGTTATAGACAGAGCTATTGCAAATCGCTGTCTGAAACACGTTGGAGGGTATAGGCATCCAAAACGGGAAATCTGTCGTCATCATCCCCACCTAAACCATGTAGTCTTGCTCCAAAGAATGATGCATGTGTAGGGAACGTAAAAACATGTCATCACCAAGCTATTGTGTGGCCTTGACTGGAAGATCGTAGTCCGCAGGAACTATATTGCTTGGTTAAGGACACTAAATTGAGAACATTACAACCGGTCAACGTGCTCCGGAGTCTGTTACGTGGTTCATCAGATGTGGATGCAAGAGTGACATGTAGTACGCGTGCTTGTAGCTACACTAGGGATGGCTTAGATTATACAGTATTTTGCAGGTTGCAGCCAGAAACATGACTAGACGATTAAACTGAATATTACCTGGTTATTTTCGTGTTTTACGGGTAGAATTTGTTGGGTTTTTTTAAATATTCAAAAAACAGCTTGTGCCCCCCTTTCCAGGGCCGATCCATGTGGTCCTGGGGCTCCTGATAGGCATGTATGTAGTGTTATTGTATCACTCATTTGCTACTATATCAAGAAATATATAATTTGTCTCTAGATATAGTTTCGTTTGGTGAATAATCGCCACAACATAATGAACGAGCTCAGTGTATTTAGTGAAATGCCGGCCGTCTTGGATGCCATCTTGAATTTCTCAGAACGCTCAAGGGTTTACCGAGGTTCAACCGGCACATTCTGAAAGAGGACACCTTAGGCTACTAAAATCAATCATGAAAAAAAACTTTGTAAACAATTTCCAGGTTCAGTCATAGTTCTGCCAGATTAATAGTGTTGTGAATATACTCCATCGGAACTTCACCTTCAGTCATTACCTTGCGCCATTTTCAACCAAAGGTAGATCAGTGTCATTCTGAACATCATTTTGGCCCTGATAATGAATTTTATGAGTGCAAAATTTATTACCAGGGCCAAAATGATGTTCAGAATGACATAGTCTTTGAAAACTGCTTTTCCATGTCACGAAAATAGAAGATTTGGGGCGCCATCTTGGATTTCCACCATCTGACAATCTTATTTAAGATAGTGGGAATGGACTCTACATACCTGAAAAGCATAAAATAGACACATTACAAGCCATACCTGGCTTTTCTAAGTGATCTGTCAAGCTCAAAACGTCAGAAAATAGTCGCAATTTTGGAAAAAATGCCCGCCGGCAGCCATTTTCGGCAAGAAAATTCTGAAAATATTACGGTGTAAGTTTGACCCCGAGTGGACTTCGGTGACGGGTAGAAACCTTAGAAATTCAAAAAAAAGTGAAAAGTGAAACACCCTAGTGAGTAGGGTCGCCTGTCCAACCTCGTGGTTTTTCTCTGGATCCTCCAGTTTCCTCCCACTGCTAAAGACTCCTAAGTGCAAGCGATTTCCATCTCAATTCACCAAATGGATTTAACATGACCGTCTCAGATATTGATGAAAATCGGTAGACATGTTCGTTTAGCACCTGAGAGACGATATTTCAAATTTCAGCTTGATCAGAATTTTACTTTTGGAAATATGGTGTCTCAAAAATTGACATGTTCCGCAAAAAATGGGTGTGGCCGCCAGACTTTAGACCCCTGAATTACGGCAAGCAATGGGTCAATTCTCATAATTTTAGTGTTTCTGGAAAGGGAATTACTTTTGACATAGGACCATGTCAAGATATCATGACATTTGGACCTTTTGTTTGACCTTGAATTTGACCTTGTGTATCACATGACCTTGACATGACGTTGGTCAGAATTATAGCTCAAGATGTTAGCAACAACATTTAAAAAATCTGGAGATAAAATATTGTTTATAAAGAAGTAAAATTTAATCATAATGTGCATACTCAAGGAAATAATGAATGAAATGCATGTTTTATGCATCAACAGACAATGCCATAACTGTAGGTGTCTGTAAATTAATTAAATGGTCAAGTATGGTTTAATCAGCGGTGTTTGAGTTGATTTTATATAACAGGTCCTATTTTCTTCCAAATTTGAGGCATTTTCACAATATTATTAATTATTATAAACGGCAACCACGTCCTGTCCTTGCATGGAGTTAAAAAAAAAACTACGTTATGATGATCTACAAATTTATTGAATCTTACAAACCTCCACATTTCTCAAATGCAACATGTTAAACTCAAATTCTTAAATTGGTAGGCTACCAAAATAATGTGTGTTTACACAGAACTTACTCATGAGCTATCTATAGATCAGTGAATTGTTTTATATAGGCTGAAGCCATTCACTGGAAATTTAAAACAAAACTGTCCAACGACAAACCATATAAAATATTAAATGCTTGTAAATACTAGTTAGTAAATGGAATATCATAGAATAAAACAAATGTAGGTGTATTTTTTTGTCACCATTGTGCGACATCTGTCGTCCATTCACAATTTATTTTGAACATCCTGGTTGTCAGAGATCTTGATAGATTTTTTTTTTCAAATTTGCAAGGATTGTTCTTTGGACTGCAAGGAAAAACCTGATTGACGTTGATGGATTAAAGTCCTGCACCATTGTCATTTGTCTCTAAGATATCAAATTTCTTGCAGCTTATTCCCATTAATGGTGCATTATACATGTACGAGCTAAATCTGCCTAATGCAGATCTTTCATTTGACCTCAAATAATATATACTCTTCAAAAAAAGTAGGGGATATTGAAATGCAAATACCTATGCAGGTTGTGATATGATAAATAGTCATGGACACTTGACATGCTTTGAGAGTATGTTCACAGAAAAAGAACTTATCGCCCCAACAGGACCACTGAGCTGCACATGCGACACGCAATAGCGCCATACACGTGAGAGGGGTTCGTTGTCAAAGTTGACACTTCAGGGAAGGGTTGATGAAAACTACTGCGTGCTGGTTTATCCTATCCATGGTTGCTTTCCTATCGTTTCTTGCATAAGATTTACTGTTTAGCATAACTTTGCTTTAGTGTGTTCGTCAACGTCAACCGACAATACTGCAAAAATTGGCCGTGCCACTACAAGAGGAGTGGGTCAGATTGCCCCAAATCGTGATTGGTCGGTTGATTAGGAGCATGCCACGACGATTTGCTGAATATATGAGGATTGGTTGAACAATTACTTATTAATATTAAGACAAAAATCAAAAAGGTCCATTTTCACTTTTGACAGTGTATCTCTTTGCGAGTAAAATGGGGTCGTCAGATAAGCCACCCATAGTCCCATATGAACTGTTTATGTTCATGTGTAGGCAATTGACCTGTTATTAACCATACACTGGTTACCTCTAATAAAAACATCAGTGCATTTCCGCAGTTTTGTATTGTTTCTGAATATCCCCTACTTTTATTGAAGATCATATAAATAAATCATTTATACGATTTTCAGAAGATTTAGACACGTTTGCAAGCTAATTTAATCAATAATCAAGACATTGATTATTTTCGTAACAACGGTAGCAATGACAATCGAGACTACACTGTTCTTCAAAAGACCATAACTCCGCTCAGAATGAAGTAATTTGACTGAAGTTTTCAACATATTCATTATCTATTTTTATATGCCCATATTTTGCATGTGGACATATATTGTCGTCGCCCCTCTCCGTTCACATCAGTTGAGTTCGAAATCCGTGAAAATCGGACCAAAAGTGCCGGACAAAACGGCCGCCCCTTGTACGCAAATTTATAGTGTAAAAGTATGGTATATAAATTTTTATCCGATTTTAATGAAACTTGAAATACATGTTTATAACCCCAAGATCTTGGTTCCTTTTGATATTCAAATATATTGGATTATAACTTTCTGAATTATGGCCATTGAGTGTATAAAAAATTGCGTTTTTAGGTTGTGGTCGCTCTAGAGGTCACAATGTCACAATTTTGGTCCAATTTAAAAAAAACCCAACCATTTGAATATATCACCGTTAAACCCTAATGATATAATGATAATTGAGTTCAAAATCTGTGACAAAATGGCCGCCCCTCATATGCAAGTAGTGTAGATATATGGTATGTCAAGGTTGTGAACCCTCTAGAGGCCACAATTTTGATCCGATTTTGATGAAACTTTAAATTTATGTTTATATTACAAAGATCTTGGTTCCTTTCGATAACTGCGCATATCCTGGATTATGGCCCCTGATTGTGGACCCACTAGAAGCCACAATTTGAGTTAAATTTTAAAAAACGTTTAAGTATATCACCATTACTGTACAAAGCAATGAAGGTCGAGTTTGAATTTCGTAAAAATCTGACCCAAACTGCCCGACAAAATGGCTGCTCCTTGTACGCAAATAGTGTAAAAGTATGTAATACTTTGATGAAACTTGAAATGTTTGATTATAATCCAACGATCATGGTTCCTTTTCATATTTGTGTATATCGGACCCTAACTTCCTGGATTATGGCCCCTGATTGTACGAAAAATCATGTTTTAAGTTTTTGGACCCTCTAAAGATCACAATTTTTATCTGTTTTTAAAAGATGTTTAAATGTATCACTGTTACACCCAAATAACGTTTGAGTTTGAATTTCGTGAAAATCGGACCGAAATTGCTTCACAAAATGGCCGTTCCTTGTACGCAAATAGTGTAAAAGTATGTAATACCAAAGTAGTGGACCCTCTAGAGTAGAAGTTACAATTGTTATCCAGTTTTGATGAAGCTTAAAATATATCTTTATATCCCCAGTCCCTTTCGATATATTGGGGGGGTTGGATGGCTGAATGGTTAGCGTGCGTGCGCTGTATCATAAAGTCTGTCATTGAGTCGACTGGCGTGGTTTCGAATCCCCGGTTGTATGTGGCAAGAAGTAGGGTCGCCTGTCCAACCTCGTGGGTTTTCTCCGGGTCCTCCGGTTTCCTCCCACTGCTAAAGACCCCTACGCGCAAGCGAATTATGTAAATAAAATTAAACCATATGTTAGTCCCGAAATGACCTAGTTTGTGTCGAGTGGACGTTAAACCCAATTTCTCTCTCTCTCTCTCCCTTTCGATATCTGCACATTTCAGACCATAACTTCCTGGATTATGGCCCCTCGTATGAAAAATCGCTTTATTTTTTTAGCATGTTTTCTATCCATTTCTTGCAAAATGTGGGCGTATCTTGCCTGGCAACCGCTGGTTCACCTATTATAGCAAAAACTGTCAGCTTTTTATCTAAAATCTTACATAATGCATCTTTAAAGATACATTCCTGCGTACAAACTTTGTGATTTGATGATATATTTGGACTAAAAACATATTCAAAGTAACCAATCTATCAAAAATTTGCTTCAATTCCCTCTCAAAAATTTGTATTCGCCGGGGATACCTATAGCTATAAGTAAGCTGTTGTTAGACGCAATGTCTGTCAACTTAGCTTCATTGTGGGAGGGTCCATTTTTCAGAATGTATAAATCATTACTTACTGTACATTTACCATACATATTGAGGCCTAAGTAAATTCTTAATTATTTCTGTCAACTTCTTTTTCCGCCGTTTAATTGCAGAGTCTTTTGTACGTTGACACCTCTCAATGTTTCCAAAACCGCCTAACCGTTTGATCAAGAAATAACAACCGCTCCCTCACTTAAGCTGGCACACAATAAGCTGACAGATAACAGTCGGGTTGCCAGTTAGTGATACCCTGACAATTTTGCCCAGTGCTTGCTCCATGGGTGTTTTTCGGGTAATCCAGTATTTTTCTAGTAAGATTGGGTGCCTATATATACTTTCCATATGTACAAAATCTGACATACTTTTATTGGAAATAACCAGGCCGATAAATACTTTTCTGGGAAAGTATCTTTAATATGTACAGATTGATAATTTAACATTTAATTAAAAAAACGAAATCAAAATACCAACACTGGATAATGATCAGGTTTGGATTCAATCAGATTTGAACTAGGTCCATCAGGTTTCAATGCTGCCAATAAAAGATGGGGTTCAACTTCCATTTGACACAAACTAGATCATTTTGGGACTAATATATGATTCAGTTTTATTTTGATAATTATCTTGAGCATAGGGATCTTTAGCAGTGTAAGGAAATTGGAGGACCCTACTCCTTGTCATGTACAAGACTATACCAGACTCCATGAGATACTTTATGATCTAAAGCATGCACTTTAGAATATTAATCCCTCCCCATAGAAGAAGAAAATGGCTATCAATTTTCTTTGATATTTAACTATCAGGGTAATACCTCCTTGTAACTAACACTGTATCCTGCCTGGGTATCATTATCATTTAATCTTGTGTTTCTAGCACTAATTTCTTTCACATTCGTTTAATATCAAATCTTTGTTTTCAGATTCCTAAAAATCATTTAAAATGACCCCAAATCATCTAATTTGTACTTGTGTCCAGTTTAAAGTTGACTGATTAATTTTGATAATGATTGTCCAATTTACAAGTATTTAATCTCCAGACGACTGTTCAAAAATCAATCATTATACTTATACATCAATAATCAATTGGGTTGTTTATTTTTTAACAGTGAAAGAGAAATTAAACACTTGTAAATTGGACACTCATTGAGTTAAGGCTTCTAAACTTTTTAGATGCCACAATTATTGTCCAATCCTTTTGAATGCACTTATATTGCTGGTAATGGTATGTTTCTTTTCTTGACAAGCTATGTTTCAAATGTTGCAATATCCAAATTTTCTTGTGTTACTCAGTGCGGATGGTTTTAACGTCGGACCAAAACTTTTCATGGGTAAATGAGCATTGTCTCAGCTATCAAGTTTTAGAAAAGGAAATGACATGGTAGAACTAGAAACCATTGAGGCTACTGGAACCAGACATTATCGTATTATTTCAGACTTAGATTTAGTTGAACAGGCCCGGTTAAATTGATGTTATGGCGACACGTTATACAACTTGCTTACACAGTAAACAAAATCAGGATCTGAAGATAGAGCACGTTCAGCATTCTTACAAGAAATTTGGTAGACCCAAACTAACATAAGCTTAAAGTTATTATGTCTGAGACAGAATGAGATTACTGATTCAATAATTTGATCTTTTAGATTACAGTTCATCATTCCATTTACACAGTGGTAATGGTTGGACGTTAAATTCTATTTCTATTAAACCTTTGATACTACCGGTTTTGATCGTAAAATGTACGCAAGTAAAACCCTTTTTTTAAAGGACCAATATTTATACCTGAATACAAGCATAAAGCCTCATGGGAAGTAAAATAATCCACAGTTATTCCATAATTAATAATGTATATTTTTTGAAAGCTAATACATGTATGTTCATCTTGAAGATTTACATGCAATTTTAAAGGTGTAAGTAATATCAGACACAAAATAATTTTGAGATAGAAAATGCTTCCCATACACATTTATAGATGTTAAGGTAAATGTTAACTTTCAGAAAGAATGTTATTTTGTCACATTTATCAACTGCATAAATAGTTTGTGTAGCCGAGCTTTTTAACTCGGGGATTTGCGGGTTATAGAGGAGATGAACAGCACTGGTTTAAACATTTTATTCATTCTGAAACAACCAAAACACAAAACAAAAACACTGAAAATATAAATGCAAATAGATTACACACATGTCAGACAGAACATAATCAAAATAGAAATAAATATACAAAAGAAACATAAAATACGAACTAAATACATTTACAAACATTTAGAAAGAAGAGGAGAACAAGAAAACTAAACATACCCTGGGAAAAGTGTCTTAGTTATATTATATACCAGTAAGGAAGAGCTATATTACACACGCTAAAATAAAACAAACACCACAATAAATAAATACCACGGTAAAAAGGGAGAAAAATGGCGGGAAAACTAGAGATATAAATTATATATAAATTAGGGAAATACCCATTACAAGAATTATTACTTAAACTACTGAAATAAACCTAAGCTAAATAAATATATTTAATGATAGATAAAACCTGATCAGATTATAAAAACAAGAAATAAAATATACCTGAATCTAGAGAAAACACACAAAGGTCTTGTAATCGGTCATGTCAAGAAATAAGTCCTGTTTGAAACAAGAAGGTGCAATCCAGGTAAACTCATTAAAACAACAAGACAATATATACATGTACACAACAAAATTCACAATGGAAACTAAAAATGATAATCAACTACCTTTCCTTGATGTCTGTGTATCCAGAACCAACAACTCAATCTGTACCAGTGTCTACAGGAAACCAACCCACACCGACCAATATATTCATTTCAAATCCAATCACCCGAATAGCGTCAAATTGGCCACAATTTCAACTCTGGTGAACCGTGTGAAAAAGACATGTGATCCTGAGAGCCTCTCCAAGGAAATAGATCATCTCAAACATGTCTTCACAAATTTCAACAGCTATCCAGAGAAGTTTGTGACAGACACCATCAATAAGACTCTGTCGGCGAGTGCAGCTAAACCCAAAACCCCTACTGCCCCAGTCAGAATCTTCCTTCCTTTCAACGGCAAAGTCTCCTACCAAATTAAACGGCTACTAAGGCAACAACCAGAAATAGATGTAACTTTCACAAAAAGTAACAGCAATAAAGATATACTAAGAGCCAATGGTAAACTAAATCCAACACAACCACCGCAGCCAAAGGGATGCGTTTATCAAATAGTGTGCAATTGTGAAAGCACATACGTGGGGGAGACAAAACGACCATTAAATAAAAAGGTAGACGACCACAAGTTGAAAGCAGCAACCAACAACTCAGCTGTAGCTGAACACTTGAACTCCAACCCCCGCCACAGAGTCCAGTGGCAGTGGTCTAATGTTAAACCACTATGCAAGAATATAAACAACAAGAGGGCATGCCGATTGCATGAAGCCATTCAAATACGAAGACACAAACCAACGATGAACAGAGATCATGGATTGTTCCTCCCCAGGGTGTATGATACTCTTATTACATAATTATAGACTAAGCATAATAATTTTTATTTAAACACATTTAATAATAACAATATTCTAGTTAAAATCTAAGGTTGTAACAATTACTACAATTTGTAAAAAAAATGATAATTAATAATTGGCTACTATTTTTGCTTTTCAGAGCTGCTGTTATCCATATTCAATGCACTTAATAGTTCAAATCCTGCCTTTCCAAATAACTATAGCATCCAGTGGAAATACTACTCACTAAGTCAAATAGTCGGCCTTCAGGAGACCATTGATCATTTGTGCAGTCATATTGTTCTAAGGGTTTTTCGTATATTAGTGGAATCACCTACATCTACATGCATATATCAACATTTTTCGTTAAAATACCAATCAAATCTCATCTTTTTAGGGTGTTGTCATTATTAAAACCTGATCAAATCATTGTAAATACTCCACAACAAGCTATTCATTGATCATTTGTGTTTATTTCAGATAAAGTGGTCGTGGATAACATTTTATCAAATTCCATCTTCTTTGATCGTTTGTATTATTAAAACCCAATAAATCATTGTATATACTCCATAACAAGTTAGCCATTAATCAACTAATAAATTTGTGTTAATTTTCAGGTAAATTGGTCTTATTGAATGTTGTTATTAGCATTAAACTTTATAATCCTCATTTAGATTAGATTAGATTCCATTTAGGTACACGTAATTAAGGGGTATCTCTGGTTGATCAGCATTAATTAAGTATTGTTGAGTACATGTATATATTGTTGTGTTATATTTTCATATTTTATCATTTCTTGATAATGACTAGAGAAGCCTAGTCGAAACATCGCTCAGTAAGAAGCAGTAATTGTATTCCATAGAATTGTGAGCTGTATACTCCAGTTCTATTACTAAATGCCATTGAAACAATTCATTAAAACAACTCAGTGACCACAATTACAACACAACACACTGGACACCACATCTTGGCTGGACTCCAATATACCAAGCAGATATAACCACAAACACCATATATTACATAAACATTATTTACATATATACAACAAAACATTAATAAACTCCACCTTACTACATTTGGAAAAGATGTGACATTTATCTTAAATTACTGCTAGAGGTGAAGACAGTTGCGCTGATTCAGTTGCATAACTCCAGGATATAGTTAGTATTTTAATAATGAAGCAATCCTCTCCAGAATTATGTCAATTTGTACTATGGATTATCTGGAAATTATTTATTGAGGTGTTTATGGTAAGTATACTGAAGTTGCAAAACTGTTGCAGGAGTCTCGTAAATAAGTGAACTTACAACAGGAGAAGCAAATTACAGGCTATTTAAATCTCCAGGAATACAATTAGCCGATGGGATCAATATTTGATAGTTTTCAATGTCTGTTTTTAAGTTGTACATTATCTTCTAGGGAAAGCAGATTAACGCTTAGTCAGTTCAAGACAGGAAGTGTCTTTGTATAAAGAAATAACTTAATAATGGATTCCTGTTGTTAATACCCTATGATTACCAAGAAAGCGTTGAAAGATCTATACCAAGCTGTCATCTCATCCATCTTACAAATCTCTTCACTCACAGTATGAGCTTTGAAAATCCCTCAAGAGTTCTTGTACTTCTAGTTGTGTGACAGAAATACAAGGTAATTCAATTTCATTTGGTGTGATACTGCTCTATTTGTCATATAAGTTGATTTCTATCAGTAGACAAACAGTTTTTCAATCTCTACTTTTATAAATCTTTAATGCTCTGTCTCTCTGTGAGATTAATAGAAGTTTTTAATTTACACTTGTTTGTCTACCATTGTCTATAAATCAACCTATAGTCTAATGATCGTGTCATGTTATAGATTCAAAAAGAGAAGGTTAATCATTTTTGGACCAGGAACTGGACCCCATGCACTATTCATCTTGTTCTTCTTCTCTTGGGCTCTTCAAAAGTAAAGTTAAAGGCTCCCTAAATTCTGGGGGGTTGGACGGCTGAATGGTTAGCATGCTCGCGCTGTATCATACGGTCTGTCATTGAGTCAACTGGCGGGGTTTCGATTCCCTTGTTGTACGTAACAATGAGTAGGGTCGCCTGTCCAACCTCGTGGGTTTTCTCCGGGTCCTCCGGTTTCCTCCCACTGCTAAAGACCCATACGTGCAAGCGAATTATTGAAATAAAAATGAACCCTGTGTTAGTCCCGAAATGACCTAGTTTGTGTCTACTGAGCGTTAAACCCCACTTTTCGCTCTCTCCCTCAATTCAAATATGATCAACATGAAACTTGCCATACATTTTCATAGGACAATTGACCATGTGGACATATTAAAGCTGTCGCCCCTGTCCGTCCGGATGTCCGTCCACAATTTATCTGTTGACACTCTACAGGTCACAGTTCTTATCCGATTTTGACGAAACTTGAAATATAAGTCTATCTCCCAAAGATCATGGTTCCTTCGTGCATATCGGATCATAACTTCCTGAATTATGGCCCCTGATTGTATGAAAAATTGCGTTTTTAGTTTGTGGTCCCTCTAGAGGTCACAATTATTATCCGATTTTAAAAACCATCTGAATGTATCACTGTTACACCATAATGTCGGGTGAGTTTGAATTTGACAGACAAAATGGCAGTACACAGTTAGTGTAAAAGTATGTAATATCATGGTTGTGGACCCTCTAGAAGTCGCAATTTTTATCCGATTTTGATGAAATATATGTTTATAACCTAAAGATCTTAGTTCCTTTTTATATTCGCGCATGTCAGACTGTAACTTCCTGGATTATGGCCCCTGATTGTACAAAAATTCATGGTTTTAGCTTGTGGTTTCTCTTATAAAGGTCACAATTTCTATCCGGAGTGAGTCGGAATGCTTCAA
The DNA here is from genome assembly GCF_932274485.2 of Patella vulgata. Classification (NCBI taxonomy): domain Eukaryota; kingdom Metazoa; phylum Mollusca; class Gastropoda; family Patellidae; genus Patella; species Patella vulgata. The sequence continues at coordinate 48,514,768 of NC_065880.2, forward strand.
ACAAAATAAGTGAAAATGTTGATTTTGACCGAAATTGAGATTTTCACAAAGCAATTAGTTATTTTTCTTCGCTTGCAGTGGGACGACCGGTCAAGCCTATTGCATAATACTTGGCACCGTTCTAAATCAGAGAATCTTTAGTTTACAAATATGACCAAAGTGTTGCCGATGAATTTATTTTGAAGGAATACAATCAAATTTTAAAACCCCTAAAAAGTGTAAACAAACTCTGCTTGTTGCTATGCTGTCTACGCAACTCGTTTGGCCCACACACCGCGTGCAAAGCATTGTGGTTACGTGGCTGCCTGGAGGCTCAAGCGGACGATAGAAATTTGATTTTGGCGATAATGTTTTTTGGGTACCTACATGCAATGCGATAAGTGGCAGAAAAATACTTAATTCTGATTGTATATACAGCTGTAGATTGCTGTTGAGTGTTAAATCAAAACCATGTTGCGGAATACTGTAAATTGAGCAAAAAGCAGATCGTGTCATTGAGTAATACTAATCTATAATCAGCTGTCACGGATCAATGATTAGACCGTTGACAAATCATTATTTACTCAGAATAATTAATCCAAGCAGTGATTATTTGATATCTCTTTTGTCTTAAAAGAAAAATTTGTAGGCCTTATATGGAAATTAACAAAATAAGCAATAATTTTCTTTTCGAAGATAATTTTATTGATAGCTGAATTCTGTTTACTGTCGCTTCATACGGCTGCAAAGTAAAGAATGCATATTGTATATTAGTGTTTAAAATTCTATTATCACCATGGGTCAAAAAAAATGAAAATGAACACTGAGCCGAAACGCAATGATTCTCAAATGGGGAAAACAGTCTGCCATTGTTTAATTACACCGCCGCCAAAATGCACGAAAGTGAACGTAAGCATTTCTTGCCAATGAAATTGAAATTTTTATCATTCTATTAGGGACTCATATTTTGATACAGTTACGGTACCTGAAAATAACAATAGACCTATAATACCTTATTTTAATTCGGTTGTTAACAGAACACATGTACAGCTGTGGCAGCTTCTTTGATGATCAACAGGGAACTAAACTTGATCACCCAAAAGATAGACTACTAATATATAGATTTTCTAAATTTTAACACTATCATTGTTCTCTAAATTTTAACACTATCATGTGAATATGCTGCATGTGTAGCGGATGTTTTGTTACGAAAAGGGTGAATTTACTACGATTTCCGTCTTCAGCACCCTTGAAATCCTAAAGAAACAAATATTAGATATAAAATTACAAAATAGCTAATAAATGTTCAAACGGACACAGCTCAGTCAATTTTTACCCAGTTCAACAAATTATACATAAAATTGAAGGTATTGAGTTGAAAAATGTGAAAATAACAATAAATCAATTTTGAAAATTTCCTCCTTGCAACTCATTATGCCAGCACGGGTTTCCTTTCCACCATAATGAACGTTTAATTTGAATTTCCAGAAAATTGAATCGAAACTGCCCGACAAAATGGCCACTCTTTGAACCCAAATTGTGTAAAAGTATATAATACAAAGGTTGTGGACCCTCTAGAGTCTAGAGGTCATAATTTTTTATCCGATTTTAATGAAACTTAAAATATATCTTTATATCCCAAAGATCTCTTTCTCTTTCGATCTTTGCGCATTTCAGACCATAACTTTCTGGATTATGGCTCTGATCATATGAAAAATTGCTTTTGTTTTAGCTTGTTCTCTATCCATCTCTTGCAAAATGTGAGCCTATCTTGCCTGGCAACCACTGGTTGATAGAATGTCACAATTCCAAGATGGCAGTGAAGGTATCATGCTTGGTTCCTGGTCTATTATAATGTTATTGTACTTGTTATCTAACAAATTAGTTAACCTTCCTTGATCGACTAATTAACGAGATGTAAAAGCTGATCCTAATTACAAAGTGATGGTAATTGCTTGCTGATAAAGTAGTCAATCAACTTGTCAGCTAATCCTTAACAGACATCCAAGTACTTTGATAATCCCATAAATATAGAAGCCTGATTATTATTCAGTAAGTAGCTCACTGATATTGCAAATTATTTTCTACAGTCACTGAAATAAAATCAAACGATCACACAATATTTTAATTTGTAACAATTTTCTTGTTTGCCGTCTGATTTACCATCATTTTAATTTGTAACAATTTTCTCGTTTGCCGTCTGATTTACCATCATACAATATGTTATCATTCACTGAGCATCAGATTATTCCACACAATCGAAACATATATCCATCCTAAAGTTCCCTATTTTTGTATGCCCACATTTTCATGTGGACATATTATGCTGTCGTCCCTGTCTGTCCGTACAGGTCACAATTTTTATACGCCCACATTTTCATGTGGATGTATATTGTTGTCGCCCCCGTCTGTCTGTCCGTATTTTGTTTGTGGACACTCTACAGGTCACAATTTTTTGTATCTCCCAAAGATCTTGGTTCCTTTTCGAAATTGGCATGGATCGGACCGTAACTTCATGGATTACGGCCCCTGATTGTACGAAGAATCATGTTTTTAGCTTGTGGACACTCTAGAGGTCGCCATTTTTATCTGATTTTTATGACACTTGAAATGTATGTTTATAACCCAAAGATATCAGTTCCTTTCGATATATGCGCATATTGGACCATAACTTCCTGGATTATGGCCCCTGATTGTACAAAAAATCTTGTTTTAAGTTTGTGGTCCCTCTAGTGGTAACAATTTTTATCTGATTTAAAAAAAACGTTGAATTTCATGAAAATTGGACCAAAACTGCCGGACAAAATGTCCCCCCCCCCCCTTGTACGTAAATAGTGTAAAAGGTTGTGGACCCGCTAGATGCCACAATTTCGATCTGATTTTGATGAAACTTTAAATTTATGTTTATATCGATGACAGTGCATATCTGAATGTAACTTCCTGGATTATGACCTCTGATTGTTTGAAAAGTTGCATTTTTAGCTTGTGGACTCCTTGTATGCGAATAGTGTAAAAGTATGTAATACCAAGGTTGTGGACACTCTAGAAGTCATAATTTTTATACGCCCACATTTTCATGTGGACGTATATTGTCGTCGCCCCCTGACGAAACTTGAAATATAGGTTTATCTCCGAAAGATCTTCGCTGCTTTCGATATTGGCATGTATCGGATCGAAACTTCATAGATTATGGCCCCTGTTTGTACGAAAAATCACGTTTTTAGCTTGTGGGCCCTATAGAGGTCACAATTTTTATCCGATTTAGTTTAAACTTGAAATGTAAGTTTATAACCCAAAGATCTCGGTTACTCTCAATATTCGCGCATATCGGACCGTAAATTCTTCAATTATGGCCCCTGATTGTACAAAAAATAGCGTTTTTAGCTTGTGGACCCTATAGAGGTCATAATTTTTATCCGATTTAAAAAAACGTATTATTATATCACCGTTACACACTAAGGACGACTGAGTTCGAATTCGTGAAAATCGGCCCAAAACTGACAGACAAAATGGCGGCCCTTCGTTCTCAAATAGCGTAAAAATATGGTATATCAAGGTTGTGGACCCTATGGAGGTCACAATTTTTATCCGATTTGGTTTAAACTTGAAAGGTATGCTTATAACCCAAAGATCTTGATTCCTTTCGACATTCGCGCATATCGGAACGTAACTTTAAGAATTATGGCCCCTGATTGTACGAAAAATTGCGTTTTTAGCTTGTGGACCCTATAGAGGTCATAATTTTTATCCGATTTAAAAAACCGTATTATTATATCACCATAATACCCTAAGGACAACTGAGTTCGAACTTCGTGAAAATCGGCCCAAAACTGACAGACAAAATGGCCGCCCTTCATTCTCAAATAGCGTAAAAATATGGTATATCAAGGTTGTGGACCCTATAGAGGTCACAATTTTTATCCGATTTTGTTGAAACTTGAAATGTAAATTTATAACACAAAGATCTCGGTTCCTTTCGATATTTGCGGATATCGGACCGTAACTTCACGAATTATGGCCCCTGATTGTTCGAAAAATTGTGTTTTTAGCTTGTGGACCCTATAGAGGTCATAATTTTTATCTGATTTAAAAAACTGTATTATTATATCACTGTTAAACCCTAAGGACCCTGATTGTACGAAAAATCACGTTTTTAGCTTGTGGACCCTATAGAGGTCATAATGGTTATCCGATTTAAAAAACCATATTATTATATCACCGTTACACCCTAAGGACGGCTAAGTGAAAATCGGCCCAAAACTGACAGACAAAATGGCCGCCCCTCGTTCTCAAATAGCATAAAAATATGGTATATCAAGGTTGTGGACCCTTAAAGGTCACAATTTTTATCTGATTTTGTTGAAACTTGAAATGTAAGTTTATAACCCAAAGATCTTGGTTCCTTTCGATATTTGGCATATAGAATTGTAATTTCCTGAATTATGGCCCTTGATTGTAGGAAAAATCACTTTCTTTTTAGCTTGTTCTCTATCCATCTCTCGAAAATGTGGGCGTATCCTGCCTGGCAGCCGCTGGTTGTCTGGAAACACCCTTTTAGGGCAGCATACAAATACATAGTTTATGCATAAAACATAAACTTAATAAAAACACAGCCCCCATATATAGGACAGCTAATTAGGAGAGCATAGATAAGAACAAGAGATGATAAAACAGTTCTTTTATTGTATAAAAACACCCTTTTAGTAAGTTTTAGGGCAGCATACAAATACATGTACATAGTTTAGTGCATAAAACATAAACTTAACAAAGGTGATATATATTTGAACCAATTCAAATAACAGACAGTATTAATATGTTGTTTCTGTAGGAAACACAATAGGAATAAAAAATACTTAATACATTTATTATGGAAATGACAATGTTAAAAACAGTGTTTAAGCTATAAACCCTAGTAAGATGGCCTTGTTAGATAAATGCATGATATAATTGCATTTTATTCTTGTGATAGATTGTTAATGGATGGTAATTCTATTTGCTGATTAAATAATTGACTTGGCATTTCTCTGAGACCATTTTGTTTTCATGAATAAAACATATCAGTAAACATTTTGTGCAAAAACCAGTTTTATGATTGGAAATCCATTTTTCTTTTTTTTTTAATCTTAGAAAATGTAGTAAAAAAGTGAGTCATATTATTTTTAAAAATCTATACATATACTCGCAAATGATATAATTGGAACAATTAAAGACGCAGTATCTGGCATGGTCTGCAAAAGAAATGAAATACATTAAGATACATTAAAAGTAGGTATGGTTTAGAGAATTGTACAAATTTATTTATGAACTCAAAAGAAAATCAAATAAACTAAAGATGCACTGAAAACTATTGCATAATTCATATTTTAAAAAAAAGACAAAAACAACCCAGAATTGATTAAACATGCATTATGCAAGAGCAAAATCTGCTTATTACAAGTTTTTCTTTAGGCCTGAAATGTTATCTAAATTATCAATTAGACATTAATTAACTTATCCAGACCATAATAAACTCTCGATGTCAAGGCTAGCCTTCGATGTTGGCTGGATTAGATTCCTATATGCCGCTAACGGCCGTTGATAATTAAATCAGAAAAAGTGGATAATCGAGACTATGCTGTTTATATAAATGATTTTAGTAATGATGACCGAGACTATGCAAAAATTTCACCCGCTTCTTTCTCGGCTCAGAGTGGATCAATTTGACTGAAATTTTCCGCAAATTACCTTTACACTATCTAGTTTTTAACTATTATAGCGAGAACTGCCATCTCTTTATCTTATCTCCCATAATGTATCTTTAAATAACATTTTGATTATGAAAATAAATAATATAAAGATCATTTTATGGTAGGCTTATCTGTTAACTTGTGGTCTTCGTTACAAATAATCCTCAAAGATTTCAGCCAGATACTCCAGAAAAATTCAGTTTATGATACAATATTACATTGATCTAAGTATTTCCGAGGAAAGATTTCAGGAATTTTATCATCTGATTCGAAATCCCCATTTACTTTATTTTGTAATAACAAGATTGTATAGTGTACTAAGTACTGTATGTTGAATGGTTTAGAAAGGGGTAAGTAGAAATTCACTACTTACAGAAATGAAAGCTGAAATTGGTACAAACACATGTAAATCTAACAAACAATATCCAACAAATTAACTAGTTTAAAATGCTACCCTAAAAGCCCAGGAGCAGCCTGGTGTTTGTGTTATTAAAAAAAAGTACTGGTACTATGTTCACAGTTCTGGACATGGTATAATTTAGGGAATCCATGATAGAATCCCACATAGGCAAATATAGGCCATAAGATCCAGACAGTATCCCATTACCTAATTTCCAAAAGATGAAATAACTCTACCCCTACAAAAAACCAGTGTCTGCCAGGCAGGATATGCCCACATTTTGCAGGAGATGGATAGAGAACAAGCTAAAAACAAAAATGATTTTTTGTACAATCAGGGGTCATAATCCAGAAAGTTATGGTCTGAAATGCGCAAATATCAAAAGGGACTGAGATATTTGGAATATAAAGATATGTTTTAAGCTTCATCAAAATCGGACCAAAATTGTGACCTCTAGATGGTCCACAACCTTGATATGGACTCCATAACCCTTGTATTGCATACTTATACACAATTTGCATACAAAGAGCAGCCATTTTGTCACGCAGTTTCATTTCGATTTTCCCGAAATTCCACATCAAGCTTCATTATGGTTTTTGAAATTGGAAAAAATTGAATCCACAAGCTAAAAATGCGATTTTTCAAGCAATCAGGGGCCATAATCCAGGAAGTTACGTTCGGATATGTGTGATTATCAAAAGTAACCAAGATCTTTATGATAAAAACATATATTTAAAGTTTCATCAAAATCGGATAAAAACTGTGGCCTCTAGAGGTCCCACAACCTTGACATACCATATTTTTACACTATTTGCGTACAAGGGGCGGCCATTATGTCCGTCAGATTTTGTCTGATTTTCATGAAATTCAAACTCAACCATCATTATAACTGTGATATATTCACACATTTTTTTTTTAAATCGGATAAAAATTGTGACCTCTATAGGGACCACAAGCTCAAAACGTGATTTTTTGTACAATCAAGGGCCATAATTCAGGTAGTTACCATCCGATATGCGCAAATATTGAAAGGAACCAAGATCTTTGGGTTATAAACATGCATTTCAAGTTCCATCAAAATCAGATCAAAATTGTGACCTCTAGGAAGTTCATAACCTTGATATACCAGATGTTTACATTATTTGCGTAAGGGGGCGGCCATTTTGTCTGTCGAAAAAATTCGATATCAACCATCATTAGTATGTAACGGTGATATACTAAAACGTTTCTTGAAATCGGATAAAAATTGTGACCTCTAGAGGGACCACAAGCTAAAAGCGCAATTTTTTGTACAATCAGGGGCCATAATTCAGAAAGTTACGATCCGATATGCGCGAATATCAAAAGGAACCAAGCTATTTGGGATATAAACATGCATTCCAAGTTTCATCACAATCGGATGAAAATTGTGACCTCGAGAGGGTACACAACCGTGATATACCATATTTTACACTATTTGCGTACAAGGGGCGGCCATTTTGTCCTGCATTTTTGGTCCGATTTTCACGAAATTCAAACTCAACCATCATTAGGGTGTAACGGTTATATACTAAAACGCTTTTTATACGCCCACATGGAAATGTGGTCGTATATTGCCGTCCGTCCGTCCGTCCGTCCGTCCATCGTCCACAATTTCTTGTGAACACTCTACAGACTACATTTATCAACCGATTGTTTTGAAATTGATATATCGTCGGTGGGCGATCAAAACCTGTCTGCGGTCCCGGATTTTTTATTGAATGTGATTATATTTCTAATTTATGAACTAAATTGTGGAAAATTTAATATGGGGAGGTTATTTTTGGTATAATTTTAGAGGTTTATGTGCTGGGGCTATATACAACATTTTGTCTTGTGAAATGGCGACGTTCACAAACTATAAGCCTGTTCTGAGTATATACGACGTTTTGTTCTTAATAACCTATTTACACAGATTATTTTTTAGGGTAACTTACCTAGTACAGTGACGGAGGCAGGATATTTTTTTATCGGCCGGGGGGGGGGGGGGGGTGCGGAGCAAATCGGGTGTCAGTGGTGGATTGTGAAGCTTATCTGCACCCGAATACAACACTCAATTTCATCAGCTGTAGCTGACATAATTCAAGGCAAATAACCCTGAGCCATAATATCCAAGACATAATTCAAGGTAAGTAATCCAAGGCTATAATATTCAGGACATAATTCAAGGTAAGTTACCCAGGGTCATAGCATCTACTACACAATTCCAGGTAAGTTGTCTGGTAGGTAAATAGCCTTGGATCGGTTCTGGTAGGTAAATATAGCCTTGGATAGGGATGATACTGAATACGCAACCTAAGATAAGATATCAAGTGTCGTGATATTTACTCCATAAACAGGAGTTATTAACAAAACCCAATGTACGTTTAGCCAGGAGCATGGAATCTATTAGAGAAAAGCTATCGAATTAGACTTTTCAAAAAATGTTGTGAAGACTTGTTCTAGGTACATCTTGTCTGACGATGATCGGCAGTAATGGGACGGCAATTTAGATAAAGGGTCTAGAAATCTTTTAGCGGTTAAATATGTAGAAGATTCTCTATTCTTGGATTTTTTTCTCTTTTCGGTCGAGCCAGGTGTTGTACCGTTTTTGGAATGGTCGAACCATCTGTACACCCTTTTTTCTCCGAGAGCAAACGTCGATAAAACATATTCTTGCAGACCTGTAGTCTGTCATTGTTTTTAATTAAGTGGTAACGGTAAGTAGTTTGCTTTCTGTATGTCTTTTCTTCCGTTTCGCATACGGTTCTATCCTTGACATTACATTTTTTTACAAGATTTACTATGTATACCTCTTTTTGGTCCCAACTCATCTTCCAGAATGCTTCAAATAGATTACGCCTGTCATCCTCTGTAAATTTTGAACATAATTTGCTAGGATTTGGAGCTTTACACTTTGATGTACAGGACGACGGTGTAAGTGTTTTTCCGGATCTCTTAGCGGCATATTTTTAATGTCCAACATTTTTAGCTCTTTTTAGTATCTCAGCTGATATTGATTCTTCAGCGGATTCTATTGCTTTGTTTTCTTCAATTGCAATTGCGACCGACTCGACTGTGGCTGAAATGTCTGACGATGGCAATCCTGTAACTGTCAAGAGATAATTAGACTGTGTTGATGCTGAAGCATTGTAAATATTTGTGGAAGCAAGGACCGACTCCCCAACGATGACGAAGCGGGGCTAGAATTTGTCTGCGAATCGAAATCAAGGTACGTTCTTTTGGTTGATGTTGGAGCGAGGTAAATGTTGGTTACTGAAGGTGGTGCGTGAGCGAGGTAAGAACTGGTTAGTGAAAATGGTGTTAAATTTACATAAGTACTGGTTACTAAAGGTTGTGCTTGGTCGAGGTAAGAACTAGTTACTGGAAGTGATGCTGGGGATTGTAAGTGCCGGTTACTAGAGGTGGTGCTTGAGCGAGGTAAGTACTAGTTTCTGGAAGTGATGCTGGGGGGTTGTAAGTACCGGTTACTAAAGGTGGTGTTTGAGCAAGGTATGTACTAGTTACCGAAGGTGATGCTGTAGGGTTGTAAGTACCGGTTACTAGAGCTTGTGCCTGAGCGAGGCAAGTACTAGTTACCGAAGGTGATGCTGAAGGGATGTAAGTACCGGTTACTAGAGGTGGTGCTTGAGCGAGGTAAGTATTGGTTACCAGAGGTGATGCCGAAGGGATGTAAGTATTGGTTACTATAGGTGGTGCTTGAACGAGGTAAGTGCTGGTTACCAGAGGTGAATCTGAAGGGATGTGATTAGAGGTGGTAAAGGAATGTAAGTACTGGTTACTGGGGGGGGGGCTAAAGGTATGTAAGTACCATTTACTTGATGTGTTGCCGGAGCGGGATGAATACTGATTAGTGGTGATGGTTCTGGAGCGAAGTAATTATTGGTTATTGGAGGTGGTGCTGGGGCAGGTAAGTACTGGTTTCACGAGGTGGCACTGAGGACTGGTAAGTTCTTGGGCCTGGAAATGATGTTGAAACAAGGTAAGTACTGGTTGCATGAGGTGGTGTCGGAGCAAGGTACGTAAATCTTGTAAAGAAATGTAATGTCAAGGATAGAACCGTATGCGAAACGGAAGAAAAGACATACAGAAAGCAAACTACTTACCATTACCACTTAATTAAAAACAATGACAGACTACAGGTCTGCAAGAATATGTTTTATCGACGTTTGCTCTCGGAGAAAAAAGGGTGTACAGATGGTTCGACCGTTCCAAAAATGGTACAACACCTGGCTCGACCGAAAAGAGAAAAAAATCCAAGAATAGAGAATCGTCTACATATTTAACCGCTAAAAGATTTCTAGACCCTTTATCTAAATTGCTGGCTCATTACTGCCGATCATCGTCAGACAAGATGTACCTAGAACAAGTCTTCACAACAGTTTTTGAAAAGTCTAATTCGATAGCTTAACTCTAATAGATTCCATGCTCCTGGCTAAACGTACATTGGGTTTTGTTTATAACTCCTGTTTATGGAGTAAATATCACGAAACTTGATATCTGATCTTAGGTTGCGTATTCAGTATCATCCCTATCCAAGGCTATATTTACCTACCAGAACCGATCCAAGGCTATTTACCTACCAGAAAACTTACCTGGAATTGTGCAGTAGATGCTATGACCCTAGGTAGCTTACCTTGAATTATGTCGTGGATATTATAGCCTTGGATTACTTACCTTGAATTATGTCTTGGTTATTATGGCTCAGGGTTATTTGCCTTGAATTATGTCAGCTACAGCTGATGAAATTGAGTGTTATATTCGGGTGCAGATAAGCTTCATAATCCACCATTGACACCCTGATTTTTCCCGATTTGCTCCGCCCCCCCCCCCCCCAGGGCCGATAAAAAAAATATCCTGCGTCCGCCACTGTACTAGGTAAATTACCCTAAAAATAATCTGTGTAAATAGGTTATTCGAATTGAAGGAGATCTGAAGCATACGTTTCCCCCTTGAGAAAGACGAATTCGAATACGTCATTGTAATGGGCACCTGAAACAAATAAGAATAATAATAAAACAGTTTGACAAAACTTAAGACTTAGTAATGAGAAATTAAATTCTTAAGTAAGCTGGTTCGTTCGATTGTCTAAAAGTTCAAGACTATTGTTTTCTTTTTTTTTCATCTAGATTTGGGACACAGTTTTACCTCTTTCTACTCTTTCTAACGTGAATTCCTCTATCATTTAGATTCAAAATACTACTATTATGTCAAAATGGATAGGCTGTGTTAGACAAAACTTAAGACTTAGTAATGTGAAATTAAATTCTTACCTTGTTAGCCTGTAGCCTGCGTCGATGTCAATTAGGAGATACGACTTTTTGGTTCCTAAAAACCACGTGACTTTGAAAGATGTTTTATGACAACCTGGCGTATATAAGATACGACATTTTAGTTTGTAGAAAATTTCACGAATCAGAATACGATGTTTAGTCACATGCCTATAACTTGAGTTCTAACTGGATTACAACTACCACGAATAGAGCATTCGACGCGCCATTAATTTACGATTCTAACCATGTAAAAATCGTTTTTGGCGCCAAAATTGATATACGTGGTTTTGATCGCCCACCGACGATATGTTGTTTGCATTAGTGAGATGAAGAAGCCTATTTAATTTCAATAACTTCTGTTAACTTCTTCTGGAGTTATGGCCCTTGTTTCACTTTGTTGCACCTTGTGAACGCTCTAACGACAAAAGTTATCAACCGATCTGTATGAAATTTATGTTTACATTATTTGCGTACAAGGGGCGGCCATTTTGTCTGACAGTTTTAGTTTGAATTTCACGAAAAAATTCGATCTCAACCATCATTAGTATGTAACGGTGATATACTAAAACGTTTTTTGAAATCGGATAAAAATTGTGACATCTAGAGGGACCACAAGCTAAAAGTGCAATTTTTCGTACAATCAGGGGCCATAATTCAGAAAGTTACGATCCGATATGCGCGAATATCAAAAGGAACCACGATCTTTGGGATATAAACATGCATTCCAAGTTTCATCACAATCGAATGAAAATTGTGACCTCGAGAGGGTACACAACCGTGATATACCATATTTTACTCTATTTGCGTACAAGGGGCGGCCATTTTGTCCTGCAGTTTTGGTCCGATTTTCACGAAATTCAAACTCAACCATCATTAGGGTGTAACGGTTATATACTAAAACGCTTTTTACACGCCCACATGGAAATGTGGTCGTATATATTGCCGTCGGTCCGTCCGTCAGTCCGTCCATCCATCGTCCACAAGTTCTTGTGAACACTCTACAGACTACATTTATCAACCGATTGTTTTGAAATTGATATATGTTGTTTGCATTAGTGAGATGAAGAAGCCTATTTAATTTCAATAACTTCTGTTAATTTCTTCTGGAGTTATGGCCCTTGTTTCACTTTGTTGCACCTTGTTGCACCGACAAAAGTTATCAACCGATCTGTATGAAATTTATATGCATCATTTAAATTAGTAAAACAAAGAAGCCTATTGAATTTCAGCAATTTCCGTTAATTACATCTAGAGTTATGGCCCTTGTTTCACTTTGTTGAATCTTGTGAACGCTCTAATGACAAAAGTTATCAACCGATCTGTATGAAATTGATATGCATCTTTTAAATTAGTGAAATGAAGAAGCCTATTGAATTTGAGCAATTTCCGTTAATTTCTTCTGGAGTTATGGCCCTTGTTTCACTTTGTTGCACCTTGTGAACGCTCTAACGATAAAAGTTATCAACCGATCTGTATGAAATTTATATGCATCATTTAAATTAGTAAAACAAAGAAGCCTGTTGAATTTCAGCAATTTCCGTTAATTACATCTAGAGTTATGGCCCTTGTTTCACTTTGTTGAATCTTGTGAACGCTCTAATGACAAAAGTTATCAACCGATCTGTATGAAATTGATATGCATCATTTAACTTAGTGATATGAAGAAGCCTATTGAATTTCAGCAATTTCCGTTAATTACATCTAGAGTTATGGCCCTTGTTTCACCTTGTTGAATATTGTGAACGCTCTAATGACAACAGTTATCATCCGATCTGTTTGAAATTGATATGCATCATTTAAATTAGTGAAATGAAGTAGCCTATTGAATTTCAGTAATTTCCGTTAATTACGCCGTGAGTTATGGCCCTTGTTTCACTTTGTTGTACATTGTAAATGCTCTAACGACAAAAGTTATTATCCGATCTGTATGAAATTTATATGTATCATTTAAATTAGTAAAACGAACAAGCCTATTGAGTTTCAGTTATCACCTAAATTAGTGAAATGAAGACAAACAAGCCTATTGAATGTCAGCAATTTCCATCAATTACGTCTAGAGTTATGGCCCTTGATTTACTTTGGTGAACTTTCGAACAACAAAAGTTATCATCCGATCTGTATGAAATTCATATGCATTATTTGAATTATTAAAACGAAAAAAGCCAGTCGAATTTGAACAATTTCTGTAGATTGCTTCCAGAGTTACGGCCCTTGTTTTAGATTTTAGAACCTTGTGAGCCTTCAACAATGGAAATTATAATGTCATCTGTATGAAATTGTCTATTAAATTCCCCTAATTACCTACAAAAGAATAAATATGTGACATCCCTTGTCGACTGCTCGGACGATTTAGCTGCTGTGGGCGTATGTTTTGTTGCCTGGCAACCTATCTTTTTAAATTGGATAAAAATTGTGACCTCTAGAAAGACCACAAACTAAAAACGCAATTTTTCGTACAATCAGGGGCCATAATTCAGGAATTTACAATCCGATATGCACGAATATCAAGAGGAAACAAGATATTTTGGTTATAAACATGCATTTCAAGTTTCATCAAAATCAAATCAAAATTGTGTCCACAAGCTAAAAACGTTATTTTCCGTACAATCAGGGGCCATAATCCATGAAGTTATGGTCCGATAAATGCCAATAATGAAAGGAACCAAGATCTTTGGGAGATAGACCTATATTTCAAGTTTCGTCAAAATCGGATAAAAATTGTGACCTGTAGAATATTCACAGGTGTGACGACAATATACGTCCACATGAAAATGTGGGCGTATAAAAATTGAGGAAAAAATAACTAATTGTGTAGTTTAAAGTGGCATTAGTACTATGATAGAATATTGATAGAATGAAATGTAGACTTAAAGGAATTCATTATTTGGTTATTCATTCAATATTGATGTTATCTTACCGTGAAGATATGGGATCCCGATATCAAGTATTTAAGACACAACAAACATTTCAAATTCAGTACACGACATCATGTACTCTTTGGACGTATTAGTTTTGAGTGCAATTTGTGACGACCAAAGACAATGTGGATTAAGTAATTAAAAGTGGCAGGTTCACAAACGACAAAACAGTAATAAAAAAATCTTGTTTAGAATTGAGTAAGCCGACGCCAGCCTCGTTATCCCAAGTAGTCTCATTCCATTCTGCTTCACTATCCCCTGGGGACTGGGTTTATCCATAGGGTATTCACATATTCAAATTATCTTCCCTAGACAAACCAGTCTTAGCCTCATTGCTTACATTCACAACAATATGGCCACAGATCACTACAGATTTCCCCATTGACTTTAATGTTAATTCTTGTATTTTAGACCGGCTCTAACTTTTCCCCAAATTTTCGTTGGGTAGAACACTTTCTACCACAGATGGAGCCGGTTGTGGCAACCTCTTGCCCAAAAGCAAGTAAACATGCGACCTCTTGCCCAAAAACAAGTAAACATGCGATTTTCAGCCCTACATTTCAACCTAACCAATCTCTCAACTCTTGTGTCCTTCTGCATCAAAATTATGAATATTCACCAAAACCTGGCAGAAAATGTATTTTCAAACCCTTTTCTTCGATTCTACACCAAAAAGTCAACAAAAATTGCCATGCAAAAGGGGGAAAAAGGAAAAGGGAGAGGAATACTTAGATGGGATCTACAAGTTTGTCAGGTTTAGAAATAGCCCAAGCTTTCCTACAGAAAATTTAAAATTGGTAACACTGAGTTAATAATGTACAGCAGATGGGTTTGTACAAAATGTTCAAAACAGGGGGTGGCTATGACGGACGGATGCGGTCACAATGGGCCATTTATATGACTTACTAATTCCATTTATATGACTTACTAATTCCATTTATAAAGCTTTATAATTAATTACTTACTTAGGCACGTGTGGACGCTGAAACCCATCGAAATGGGTGACTGAATTGAATATTATTTTCATAGTTTGATAAATAATCATGAAACTACGTAATTATTTATCAAGTCTTATAAATGCATTTATATAACTTAGAAAATAATCGGCAATCTCCGTACTCCTTCGTTGAGTCGGCCAATTGGCCAATCAAATCCCTCGTTACATATAGCGGTGTTTTACCTTTCATGGCGGCTATTGTAAACATAAAATGACGAGAATAAGTTTTATGCATGTTTTAGTTATCCTAGCGTCAATTTACTTTGCTAAGGTCACCGCTCCCCCTCCACCCACCGACCGGGGTAGTTCTCATCATCATCAAAATGTCCGTAATCCGAATCATTAGGCCCTATCAGCCACAATTTCTTGTAAGACTTCCTCTAACGTCATTCGGTTAGCCATTTTGACGTAAATTCGTATAATAATATCCGTTTTTGATTGCAATTTGTAGTTTTGTTTTTATTTTGATCGCTTAGCTATAAATAGCGAAAATGTAAACAGGAAGTAGGAGAAGATAACTGTGTTTTTTATAATTTTCTGACTTGGAGCATTAGGCGAAAAAATGAAGGTTTCGTATGAGAGGGTGTACAACGTGCCGTGCGGCACGCGTGGGCCACGAGGGAAGTTTTCTGAACGTGCCGTGCGGCACGCGTGGGCCCAAGCCCTTGAAGACAACATACCCTCATCCTGACCATGGTCATCTTCTGCAGGAAGATTAGTGCGTCCGAATTCCATTAAAGGAAAAAATGTACGAATAAAATGATGTAGGCCCTATGACACCGACGCACACAACTCGAAAACCGCGGACGGGAGTGGGAGGGGCTTGCCATTCAGTAAGACGACCTGTGATTGGCTGGCCGAAGCATCCTCAGGAATTTCCGGGCAGATGTACGAACTTTCCCGAATATTTAGTTCGTTAGATAATTCATTTATAAGACTTAGAAAATAGATTTATATAGCTACCATATTATTTACAAGACTTTATAAATCATTTATCAAGCTATGAAAATAATATTCAATTCAGTCACACGCTTCGAGGGGTTTCAGCATTCGCACGTGCCTAAGTAAGTAATTAATTATAAAGCTTTATAAATGGAATTAGTAAGTCATATAAATGGAATTAGTAAGTCATATAAATGGAATTAGTAAGTCATATAAATGGCCCATTGTGACCGCATCCGCCCGTCATAGGTGGCTTAATTTTGCTTCTGTTTTACCCAGAACAGGCATTTTTTTCTTCTTTGTAACATTAAATTCTTGCATTTCCTTCATGTAGAAAGCCGTATTCCAGTCTTTCTAGCCATTTTTAACTTTGCCATTCTGTTAAGAGAGGCATAAATGCCCCACCCCACTCTTTTTTATTAATGTGTTTTGAGAGATTTAATTGCACCTGTGTTGATAATTAAATGATAGTAATTGGAATTTGTGGTTGAATTACAGCTAGGAATGTAATTTTACACCAATAAATAGTTATTTTGTACATTTCAAAGGTTTCTAGCCCTTTTTGTTTAAAGTCAAACTTAGAACCCTGAGACATGTCAGGCCAATGAGACCACACCCTGATATAAAAATGGTGTAGATGTGTAAATGTCAGCTTAATGTTCAATATTTTCTTATCAAAATCTAGGATTTTGCTCCTTTTCAGGCCTCCTTCATGTTGTCAACTCTTGTCATAACTACTTTTTGGCCTTCATTTTTTCAGGCAATTGATGTAAAGGTCCAGACATCTTGTTTCAGCACAAGAATTGCAATAAAGATTTGTATGGTGCCTCTGAGCCTTGAGATGTTGAAAACATTGAAATATTCCCAAATTTGTGAAAATTGTGTATTCTGTGACCCTTTTGTTAGAGAGGGGTGGTCATAGACCAAATATGGCATTTTTTTCTTTCATCAAGGCCTATTTTTAACCATAATTCTTATTTATTGCAGATATTTTAGTTTATATGTACATATGTTAGCCAGGGATGGTAAAACATAGCTATTAAGACAGATTCCTTTGGTGATGTTACTTCTGCAACCAAAGCTTAGATTGATTCAGTCAGTGACATGTTTAGGGGTTGGGGATACATGTTTCGGTATAGATCTCTAATATTAACCATCAGTGCAGCTGATTTGTAATTTTTCTGTTTGCATATTGTCAAGGGTTTCTAAAAATATGTTCCTTGCCCGTCCGGCTATCTAAAAAGTGGAAAATCATTGTTTTTTTGAAAGATGCTACATGTAAATTTTGTGCATTTTTCATGACATGGCAGTAAAGAATTATATTTTTGAAAAAAAATCCAGCTTATGAGTGTTTTCTGTGTAATTTGTTTGTAACTTGTCTAATTTTTTCACAGAAATCAAATACTGCCTTAAAAAGAAAGATTTTTAAATTTTAGCACAAAAGGCCCATGGACCCGAGATGCACCGCTGTACATAATTGACATAAAGCAGCATGTATACTTAAAGGGCCGTCATTTTTGCAGTTATTCTTTGATTTTGACTTCCTTTCACCGGTATGTTGCCAGAACATATGAGAAGCATATAAAAAAGGCTTTTTGGTGATAGCTGAAGTTTTACCCCTATATAGGACACAGCTCACCAAATATTTCTACTCCGTCACCCACGAATGTAGGGTGAAAGTTTTTTTTCCCTCTTTTGCATGGTGATTTATGTTGACTTTTTGGTGTAGAATCGAAGAAAAGGGTTTGATACAAGAGCTGAGAGGTTGGTTAGGTTGAAATGTAGGGTCAAAAATTGCATGTTTACTTGTCCCTACTTCCAGCTTGTGTATCTCAAGTTTTCCATGGTGAACCTCATACGTGCTTTTGGGGAAGAGGTTGCCACATGTTGCTCCATCTGTGGTAGAAAGCGTTCTACCCAACAAAAATTTGGGAAAAAGTTAGAGCCGGTCTAAGAGATGAGAATTAACATTAAAGTCAATGAGGAAATCATTAGTGATCTGTGACCTTATGGCAGCTTGTTTGGAGGCAGACCACCATTAAATTTCATCATCTCGGTACCCACGAATTGTAGTTCGTCTATTTATAGCAATTCTCTCTCTCTCTCTTTTCTCCCCTTTTGCATGCCCATTTTTGTTGATTTTTTGGTCTAGAATGGACGAAGAAGGTTTGAATTAACATTTTCTGCCAGGTTTTGGTAAATATTCATGATTTTGAGGCGGAAGGATAAGAGGGTTATCAGGTTAGCTACGGCGATGTGTACGGCAACTAGTTACATGTTTTTAGTATGCTTCTTCAAGTTTGTGTATCTCAAAATTTTGGTGGTCAACCTCATACAAATTTTAGTGCAAAGACATGACCATTTGTTCCTCTGTAGTGAAAAGCATTCAGCCCAACGAAAATTTGGGGAAAAGTTGGAGGTGGGCAAAGAGGCCAGAATTAACATTGAAGTCAATGGGGAAATTAATGGTGGTCTGCCTCCTATATGAAAACAACCTGACAGTGGATGAAAGGCCTAAATTTGATGATATGATCTCCAAATTGTCAGAAAATGTGATATATGGCATTTTGATAGTAAAAAATGTGAAATGGTAAAATTTCAAAAATATTTGACAAATTTGGGAGGGGAAATTTTGATTTTAGTGTTTATTTACTTTTCAAAATTAGTGGAAAATATTTTAATCTATGATTTTTACTTTTTCTGCATTATAAAGGTTAGACGGGAAGAAAGTATCATAATTTTTCTCAATTTTGCCTAAAAATCATGATAAATTGTCTGAAATTCTTCAGATTACCCCCAATATTGATGTCAAAATTTTAATTATTCATCTGTTTTAAAATGAACCAAAATGTCTTGCATGTCTTTATTTTCATTGTTAAATAACTTGGCAAGGATCCATGTGTTTGTCAGATATTGAAAAAGTATTCATGTGTTTGTCAAAAATTTAAAAATTAAGAAATTTAGTCTAATTATGTTCTGCTAGGTGTGTTAGAATTTTCAAAACATGAGTGAACTGCATTTTGCTGCTGTTTTCCTCAGGCTTAACACAATTTTAATCTTTCAAAACCTGAAATTGTTGCATTTCCCTTCTCGAGAAAGTAAAATCTATGTGTTTACAGGGAAATTTCTCTGTCTTCATTTCATTTAGACTGGCTCACCCTCCCCACCCCTTTTCTTGAAGATGATATTTGGATATTCAATTGAACATTTGTTGACTCCAAATTAGCAGTAATTTGATTTTGTGCTTGAATTGTAACCGAGCATTTTATTTGACACAAACAAATAGTTACATATAAGATTTCAAGGATTTCTAAGACTTTTTGTTTATGGTCAAACATGTAATCCTATGACATTTCTTCCAAATGGGTCCACACCCCAAAATGGATATGTTGTAGATGTGTTTTTTGCAGCTTAATGTTTTACATTTTGAATGTAAATCTATTATTTGTGGTGATCTTTTAAAATGTGGCACTTACAGGGCAATAAAATATTAATTAATAGCCTTTTCATACCCCTTTTATGCTTTGAATTATGTCAGAACTCCCTTTTTCCATCTCATTTTGTCAGGACATTGATGTAAAGATTAAAACAACTTGCTTCCACATAATATTTATACTATGTAATTTCAAGGATACCTCTGATTGTTAAAGTATTTTAAAAACTGAAATATTCCCATTTTTTAAAAAAAAATAGTGCTTTGCGACCCTTTTGTTAGAGTGGCTGGTTGTCACCTAAATACAGCATTTATTTTACATTTATCAATCCATATTTTAATAAATAATTCATACTTCTTATAACAAACTGTGTTTATATGTATGTATATAAGCCAGGGATAGAAGAACATGGCTTTTAGCCATATTCCATCAACAGTATTACTTATGTGGACACAAGTGGGATTTGTTACCACACCAACATTTTTAGGGGGTGGGCTTACAGGTTTCACTATAGTTCCTTACAGTTACCTTCAATGCAACAAATTTGCAGCTTGTCTTCCTGCATACCGGCCAAGGTTTCTAGAAATAAATGCTTTTCATCTCAGACTTTCCCAGAAATAGGGAAATATTAGCATTTTGAGGCATACAAAGTGTCAAAAATGGACCATTTTGTAGAAAAAGGTTAAAGAAAGTCAATTTTTGAAAAATATTCCAATATTTTGAATATTTTTGATGTGACTTGTTTGAAACTCTTTAAATCTTTTCGCAGAACTCACATTTCGACAAAATTAAGAAAGAATCTTCAATTCTAGAACAAAATGCCCATGGACCTGAGCTGCAATCTGTTATACAAAACAGTGCATAACTTTAAAGGGTCACCATTTCTGCAGTAATTATTTTTTTCTGATTCTGTATTATAATAATGTTGCAAAAATAAATGTGAAGCTATAAAGAAAAGAATTTTGATGATATATGAACTTATAAAACCATATAGGAGGCAGACCACCATTAAATTACATCATCTCGGTACCCACGAATTGTAGTTCGTCTATTTATAGCAATTCTCTCTCTCTCTCTTTTCTCCCCTTTTGCATGCCCATTTTTGTTGATTTTTTGGTCTAGAATGGACGAAGAGGGTTTGAATTAACATTTTCTGCCAGGTTTTGGTAAATATTCATGATTTTCAGACGGAAGGATAAGAGGGTTATCAGGTTAGCTACGGCGATGTGTACGGCAACTAGTTACATGTTTTTACTATGCTTCTTCAAGTTTGTGTATCTCAAAATTTTGGTGGTCAACCTCATACAAATTTTAGTGCAAAGACATGACCATTTGTTCCTCTGTCTGTAGTGAAAAGCATTCAGCCCAACGAAAATTTGGGGAAAAGTTGGAGGTGGGCAAAGAGGCCAGAATTAACATTGAAGTCAATGGGGAAATTAATGGTGGTCTGCCTCCGTTTGTTGCAACAAGGTGAGAGTTACTTCCCTTTGCCAACTTCCTTTGTATTTAATGATTTTTTTGATTGGTCGATAAAAATAGCATAGTCATCAAGGGCAGATAATTTGAATAAGTGTCTCTCTTTTGGATGGATCCAGAGATTTGTGGAGTGGAACGGAATGAATAAACTAGGGATAGCCAGGATGAGCAGGCCCAAACAACTGTTGTTCAATTTGCACTGTTCGAATATTTCTTCCAATATAATTGATAAAACTTTTTAAAATTGCATGTAATTCACTTTATATACACTCATATAACATTAATATGTGTTTTTAGATCCATTTTCGTTTATTTTAAGGTTCGAAATAATGGGGCAAAATGCCCTTTAAAGCTTATATAGGCCAGTACAATAATTTTAAAGTCAGATTAAATTGGTTCATTATTGAAGGAATGAATGAATGTAATATTGTCCTCAAAATAAAAAAAGAATTTTAAATAGCTAGATTACATTCCACTCCACTGTGGAAGTATGGCTTTATTTGATGTGTGTGTATGTGTGGAGAGTTGAGGCATAACAATCATGACATGCAGAGGACTCAAATTCTTGGATAGCTTGTGGACTGACATATAAATGTTTCTATTCTCATGAAATCCGAGGCCATAAAGAAGAGGATAATTTCAGTGTGTTTCAAACATTCCAACAACTTATCAAATCCAGCCTACAGAATTGTTTGTAATATCTACACAAGCTTTGCAGAAAGCACAAAAAATCTGTTCTAAGATTACTAATCTAGTGTGATCTTGACTTTTAAATCATCGTTTATTCGAGATGCTGTCTGAGGATGAAGTTGACTGACATTGTAATTTCCATAAATTGACATGAAAAGTATTTGTTAAGACTTTCAATGGAATAATTTTAAATCTATTAAGTGGTGGGGTTGGGGAGAATATATTTGTGACTTCATATACTCAGTAATATAATTCTTTCTTTGTGCTAGTTGATCCCATTTTGCATCATGTGACATTATAGTTTGTCTGGATGGCCAATATTTTAATCTGTGTTCATTACTGTATAATATCAAGAATATGAAATTAGACACAACAGTGTCAGCATATTGGTCTTTTGAGATACTACATGAAGCTGTTACTGGTTGGTAGCTAGAATTAATGATACACACTGATCAGCAGTGAATATTCGCAAGGCCGCTACAATCACTGATAAGGATGACATCGATGCGACTTAATAAGCCACAAATATTAACTTTTTTCCTCAGACAAATTAAATTCTAAAACATTTTTTTTATGTATTAGAAACATAAATAAAGACGTTTGAAGTATTTGTAGGTAAAAATTATTTCCTATTTAGTGTAAATGGGTATTAAAATGAGGAAAAGGCACCATTCTGCCCGAAACAGGAACGTCTTATGTAAACAATGCAATTGCCATTGAGCCAATGATTGACACCTCGTGATATGACGTCACGTGTTGAAGGCAGTAATCTTTTACAGAGATATTAGAAGACTTTCATAATACTCTATGAAACAGATTGTTAATGATAGGCCTAAACTAATATCTAAAATTAAATGAATTTATAGTTACAAACTGTTATGAAGTCTCATGATTCTAATGAGAATATTCCTATGTTCAGGATTGTTGCTTCATGGTGTGCAATTGTGGTTTTTCTTTAATAGCTTGTTAATAAAGAGTTGATTATGAGAAGACGAAAAATGGAATCAATATAAAATGATATTTTTTTCCTCTTGAAATTAAACTGTTGAGATGAGAAATCAGTTCTAATGAAATCCTGATATGAAATTGAAATTCCCAATGAAATAGAAAATTGGAAATGGGAAATAATGTTCATATAAATGTGAAGTGTCACGTCTCCAGCATTAAATTTAATGATTTCAACATTATAGATTTCATTAATAAATTGACAGCTGATTTCACCTTTAAGCTGGTGTGAAATATGTGCTAGACATCAATATTCTGATGTTGTTGAAGGGAATATTGAAGATGGACTTCACTCCCACTTAAGCTTGTTTTGTCACTTCTTTGTTAATCTTCAAGTCCTGGTTGTGTCGCTATAAACAGACATTTGGTGGAGGGGGGGGGGGAATTGCGGACACAATAACCACATAAAAGTTCTGGTTTTGTCGGAAAATGAAAGAGAACGTTCACTGAAAAGAAAAAATTATGAAAATTGGTCACATACTTACTTCCAAATCAAATATTATTGGATGTGTAATGTGTAATTAATAAAATAAAGACAGTTTGTGTACAAAAGTTCAATAAGAGCTATGTGAAATTCTCGACTCAGATATGACATCAAGTGTTCTAAATAGAATAAGCATAAAACCCATCACTGACACTACATAAAACAAAAAGGAATAGTATTGGATGTGTAATGTGTAATTAATAAAATAAAGACAGTTTGTGTACAAAAGTTCAATAAGAGCTATGTGAAATTCTCGACTCAGATATGACATCAAGTGTTCTAAATAGAATAAGCATAAAACCCATCACTGACACTACATAAAACAAAAAGGAATAGTACTATGAACTGTACATGAATTGCAGAAACCTAATGTTAGCGGATAAAATGCCACACACAACTGAGTCATAAAACAGCACTTTAATCTAAGGCAGGGTTCTAAATTCATTGTGAAACAAACCAGTAGGAATTGGGTCAAATGAGGTCCCGGTAGGAAATGGGTTTTAAAATTTTAAGCTTCTGTTCCCTTTAATATAACCAGACTTCAACAAAAATAATTCTTGGTAATTTGTTATGAGGAATATTGTATTCTAATGTATGTAATTACCACAAAAATAACGACAAATAGGTACACCGTTGGAACAATTTTCCATATTTAATTCACGTACCCCCTGGAAAATCATGTCAGTCATATTCCTGAATAAATTAGTGTCTTCATTTTTTCGATGGATATATAAGCTGATATGCTATCTAAAACTAAAACTAGCATCAGTGGTTTATTGACCTAATTCCAACCTGTGTCATCGGGGGCATCGACATTGGAGATTCTGTCGGAAAAATAGATTATTCATGACTATTTCTCGGTGTATTCGATGTTCTATCCGAGGATTATATTCAACTAAGATTTAGATTTAACTGACATTGGGTCAGCGAAACCATTAAATGTATGATCTAATCATACGGTTCGTTGAAGACAGTTCCCGAGCGAGATGCACAATCCATGCCAAGATCGTCTTCCTAAGTTCCTTCGATCGCCACGTAGCGATCCACAAAGGCAAGTTATGAAGAATTAGCAAGCTTGTTTTGTTTTTTTACTGGATTATCAAAATTACCGTTACATATGTGCTAATTACTCGGATTATGAACCAGTGGCCAATTGTCACTAAGGTATGACTTTTATTGTAGCTGACAAGCAAGTTGATTGACTACTTAATCACCAAGTAATAAGTAACCCTTTGTAATTTAGTCGAAAGTAGATTGATTTATGATACCATAGTGGTCGGTTCATTGTTTTATTAATCGGCTTGATTTAACTTCAACGTCTAAAGCCGACAAAAAACAGCCGATTAAGATCCCTGATCTGAAGTTGTGGAAATCAACTGATATATATTTTTTCCATCATACATCAAATACTAATTCTGATAGAAAACTTTAAAACAAGAATCTGGAATGTGATTATCAAATGCATTTTCGTTAGATATTGCTTTAAAATCAATGACTTGTACGTCCAAGTTGATGGAGGAATGTGACAGATATTTACTTAGCAAACAATCCACGTCTGCCTTTCTATAAGACATAGTAGAATTAGGGTCTTGTGCAAGGTGCACCAAGCTTTACTGATGTTTGATATCTAAGTGTAAATACAACCGACTATGTGGTTCTTATCTCATCTTGCAAAAAAGATCAGACAAATTTGACATTGCCAAAATAAATGTTATCATTTCAGAACTGCCTATGAACTATATTTTATGTGCAAAATATCAGAGTTTCAATCTGTCTCAGAGTTTCTTCTTTTTTGATCAATTTCTATTCAGTCAGATCACCTGATCTGGCAACCTTTTACGATCTTGTTCTTTTGGTAAATTATCCATCCATCCTTCATCCACACTTCTTTGTGAACACTCTACTGCAGATTTATATTGAATTTAATACCTGATATTTTGGTTCCTGATATGTTTGAAAACAATTAATTATTATAATGTCCTGGTGCTGTATTGAAATTCATCAAGCAAGAAGGGACTATGAACACTTTTTGAGAAACCCATTAATAGAAAAAATGAAGAAAGAAAAGAATGAATTATAATTTTAACTTGAGAAGCATTACTTACTTTTTACCCTAGACTTGTCTTTATGTGTTTATAGTCATTCTTATTCAGAGATACCGTAATGACCAATATAATTTTAAGTGGCCGATGTCCATTGTACTTCCACATGGGCACTATCCTGGACCAGGAGATGACAGCAGGTTTGTTTGGCTAGTCATCAGGAGAATCTGATTGACATACAGAATCATGTATTAATTTTATCCAGTCAATGAATTGCTGAAACCATATACACAATCCAAATCTCAAATTTTTTAAGATGGAGTTTTTTTCTTTGAGTAGCATCATGTAAAGACATTTCCAGAGAGCAAATCGTTCTTAGATTAATTAAGTTGTGTCAATAGTCTGATTTAATTATTCATTTTATTGCCACTGTAAGATGGGATTTTAATTTAAGATCAAATTACACTGGGTCTGATAATAATCATCATTAGTAATTGATCAGTACAGGTAGTTTTCTAAAAATATCATTTTTACCTACAACAACATCTATCTTCTGTCACACATAGCCATGATTCCATGTGGAATTCTGCCAAATTCAGGTAATTAATCACATCTTCCATCAGGTTTTGGATATAATAGGATATCAAAATAGAAATAAATAATAATTTCTGCTTGCAAAAGATTATTTTAATCAAACCTTTTTTGTATTTATAGCTTTTATACACGTGTGCATGTTAATATAAACCTAATTATTAAATTATGTATTTCTTGATATTTCAACTAGCATTGCACTCAGACAGGTTTTTATTTTGGCTTAAAATGCTATATAAATTATCATTTAGACATTTATTCTCATGACAAGACTATAATCAACTGTATAGGACATTGGATGGCACAGATTTAAACAAATCAAAATATGAATGCTATATATTGTGATTTAATTTTAAAATGGAGAAGCGAAGCCGAGTCTCAATTTACAAGTTACTTGCTGCCATAATAAACAATCTATGTCAAAACTTCAAACAGTGATAATATTGCTCAAGTAATTGTCCCCCCCTTTCGAAGAAAGCAGGGGACTATTAAAATGGGTTCGTCTGTCTGTCTGTCTGTCTGTCTTATCTGTCCATCCGTCAGTCCTTCACACTTTTTGGGACACAATAACTCTCTTTCTAATTGAACTCGAATGTTCAAACTTGGTGTAGGTGTTTATTAGGCCAGTGCCTTGATGGAGTTCGAAGATGAGCATTTTCTGCTTAGGGCAGAGATGAGCAATTTGATTGGTTGATGCTTTGGGACACGATAACTTTAGTTCTAATTAAGTGAGAGTGATGAAACTGGCAGGATAGTGGAGTAAGGGGGAGTCACGATCTGACGGCCTCGGCATCTAAACACTATTCCACCAAAAACAGACACCAAACCTACAGAGTGGGATAGTGGAGTAAGGGGAGGTCACGATAAGACGGGCCTGGCACCTAAACACAAACCCCTAAAAGATGACATCTACCAAACTAGCAGGATAGTCGAGTAAGGGGGAGTTACGGTCAGACGAACTTGGCACCTAAACACTATTCCGCAAATAAAACTGATACCAAACCCAGAGAGTGGGATAGTGGAGTAAGGGGAGGCCACGATAAGACGGGCCTGGCACCTAAACACTAACCCCAAACGATGACATCTACCAATCCAGAAGCAGACGAGATCATCTAAAAAACAGGAATCAGCTTCGGCTCTCCTATGTCTTGTCTGCGATATCACTTATGTGGAAGCAGACGTTAAACACCAAGAACTAACTAACTAACTGAAACTTGGTGTATAGTTTCATTACATCAATACCTTGACTAAGTTCGATAATGAGCATTTTCTGCTCAGGGTAAACAGAGCGATAAGCAGTTTGATTTGTCGAGACTTTGGAACACAATAACTCTCATTCTAATTGAGTTAGAATGTTCCCACTTGGTGTAGGTGTCTACTATGTGAATGCCTTGATGGGGTTCGAAGAAGATAATTTTCTGCTTAGGGTAAGCAGAGATAAGCAATTTGATTGGTTGATGCTTTGGGACACAATAATTTTAGTTCTAATTAAATAAGAGTGAGGTGTATAGCTTTATTACATCAATACCTTGACTAAGTTTGGTAAAGAACATTTTCTTCTGAGGGTAAGCAGAGCAATAAGCAATTTTATTGGTCAATACTTTGGAACATAACAACTCTCCTTTTAATTGAGGTAGAATGTTTAAACTAGATGTAGATGTTCATTAGGTGAATGTTTTGACCGAGTTCAATGATTAACTTGGTCTTGGTGTTGATGTTCATTAAAACTAAGCAGTAATTTCAGTTGGTGGTGTAGACTGTATATTATCTAATATTTGCCTCATGCTTTATTTGGTGTAATGCAGCTAAAAATTAAATAAAATCCTCCACTCCTAAGAAAAGGTGGTATTAAGTGTTTATTGGATTGTTTTTATATGCCCACATTTTCATGTATTATGCCGTCTCCCCTGTCCGTCCATTCGTCCCTCTGTCCACAATTTGTTAAAGATCTTGGTTCCTTTTGATATTGGCATGTATCGGAACATAACTACATGGATTATGGCCCCTGATTATACGAAAAATCGTCGCTCTTCTGGCGAACCGACGAATCTGATATATTTAAGTATTGAGAATTATGTGTTTGAAATTTGCGTTCTGTTGTTATCTCTGTGAACATCAAATAACATTCATTTGTGATTTAATATTTCATACATATACATCATGTTTATAACCCAAAGATCTTGGTTCCTTTTGATATTCACGCATATCAGATCACAACTTCCTGAATTGTACAAAAAATTGTACAAAAAAATGTACAAAAAATCGCGTTTTTAGATTGTGTTTCCTCTAAATGTCACAATTTTTATCCGATTTCAAAAAACGTTTGAATATATCACGGTTACACCTTCATGACATTTATGTTTGAGTGAAAATCAGACCAAAACTGCCGGACAAAATGGCTGCCCCTCGTACGCAAATACTTAATAGTGTAAATATATGATATATCAAAGTTGTGTTTAAATCACAAAGACCCTGGTTCCTTACGATAATCGCGCATATCCAAATGTAACTTCCTGGATTATTACCCCATGATTGTTTGAAAAATCGCATTTTTAGCTTGTACTCAATTTTAAAAAACGTTTAAATATACCACCTTTACACATCAATGAAGGTTGAGTTCCAATTTTGTGAAAATTGGACCAAAACTGCCTGGCAAGGTGGCGGCTCCTTGTACGCAAATAGTGTAAAAGTATGTCATAATTGTTATCCAATTTTGTTTAAACTTAAAATATATGTTTATGTCCCAAAGATATTGGTCCCTTTCACTATTTGCGCATATCAGACCGTAACTCCCTGGATTATGGCCCCTGATTGCACGAAAAATCATGTATTTTATACGTCCACATTCGTATATTGCCGTAACCCCTGTCTGTGTGGATGACCCCAGGGGCAGAGTCACACCCATTTTTACTTTTTGTCTCTGTGTATTGCCTACAGGCCATGATTCTTAATGGATCGTCTTTGAACTTGGGATATGTATTTCTTATAGCCTAAGGACGACAACTGCATGTACCGACCCCCAGCGGCAGGGCCACGCCCAATTTTTGTGCCACAATTCTGAATGGATCAACTTGGTACCTGGCATATGTATTCCTTATAGCCTAAGGGTGTCAACTATTAATTTTGGTGAATGCCCCAACCCCCAGGGGCAGAGCCACACCCAGTTTTTGCCTTAGTGCCCGAAGGCCACAATTCTGAATGGATTATCTTGGAACTTGGTATACTTATTCCTTATACCCTAAGGAGGCAAAGCAGGAATGTGAGCATATATTGCAGCGTTAGCGATGCTCTTGTTATTTTGTGGATTCTCTAGATGTCACATTTTTTTTTTATCTTGCCTGGCAACTGCTGTTTAACTTATCTTCTTCAAGATATTTTTACAGACTCCTCTTGATTCATGGATTTTGAGAAATGTCTGTTAACAAAATTCTTCAAAACTGTTTGATTTTAGAAATAGGAAATTCAGTAGTTTACTGAATGACATATCTTATATGTTTTTCACACAGATTGTGAAAAATAAATTATTTTATGTAATACATGTATTAATATAATTATTTTATTATCACTGCCAGGTGGAGATGTGTTATTAATCATATAAATGTGATTACCAATACAATTATTAAGGATTTATAGAAATTATCTGCTGTCAAAACTTTGATGAAGGGAACATCTGTTGATGAGGATAAGAGATAGTAAAAGGTTTTATATTGGATATTGAGCTGTTGGTTTTAATGCTGACTACAGGGGATATCCCATAAACTAGAGGCTCCAGGTTTATTGATAACGCCAGCCACAGATTAATCATTGTGCAAGAATAATCTAATTTATATTCTAATCGTGTGCCAGAAAGTTATTCTAACACACTATCTTAATCTAATCATGAAGTAAAAAAGTGGATTGAAAGACTAGAAAATGGTAAAAAAAAATATAAAAAGTCCACTCTATATAAAGAAATTAAGGAATTATACCGTCTGTTGCAGGACACCTAATTTATTTTCAACACGCTCATAACTCCCTAAGGGAGAAAATATCAATTATTGGAGTACAACTTTGGTTAATATTCTTTTTTCAAATGGGTCACCCTATTATGTACTTAAAGACATGATGGAATAAAGCCCACACAATTAATTACTCAACTCCTCTAATACATGGAAGTTTTATGTATTCTAGGAAGCAAGAAAGAAAATTATGGATCCTTTGAATGTTAAAAGCGGAATTTGCGAAGTACTCCTCTTACAAATGGTGATCGAAGTAAATTACAAGACAGTAAAATGATATTCTCTGAGGTTTTGCATTTCTAAGAAAGTGTAATACAATCCTTATTCCTATCAACTAAAGTGAAATAGACCAGGATGACAAAGTATCATGAAAATTGTTTGTGACTTAAATTTAAATTGACTGAAACACAGTTTTTTGTAATAAAATATGAAAAACATTAATCCAGTCCTTTCTTGTTTTAAACTGCTAAAAGAAATTATAGTCGTAACAGTATGTATTTTTTTTTTTGATTTGGTAATGGAAAGACTTTTCTTAGATTTATGGGGGTTTATTATGAGAAAATCGTAGGAATGTTATAAATTATAGAATAGAGTGAGTATCTCGAGGGATTGAGCTGAAGGAAACTAGGGGCCCTGTGAGATACGATTCATAGAGGTAGCTGTTTTAAAGAACATTGAGTTTCAGGTGGAGGAGTAGATTGGGTGCTTGCATACTTCTGGAGTTGATTGAGAGACTACATGTAGTTAGCAATTTTAGGCAAAGGAATTAATATGGAAGTTCATTAATTAAGTAATTGTATTTTTGAAATTTACTGCTTGAAGATCAATTTTAAGTTGTTTTTTTAGATGTTAGTGAATTTAATCAAGAAACTGCTTACAGATATTTTTGGAGTAGTAATCCAAAAGACTAGTGGAGGAGTTGATTGAGAGACTTTGTACAGGTTTCCGTTTGAGGATTTTATTAGGAGACTACTAAGAAGAGGTTTCAGATGTAGGGATTTCTAACGTCTTTCTTTCCATCTTCTATTAAGCAGTGGAATGATCTAAGTCTTCCAACAAAAAATTCCAAAACTATTTCTGAATTCAAAACTAAATTAAAATCAAGCTTGCACTTATTCAAAACTAATGCCCACTACTATATAGGCGAAAGGCATCTTCCGAAAATACACTGTAAACTTCGAAATTCAAAGAGCGATTTAATCCTTCACAAGTGTCTAATGCATATATCGGAAAATCCCTCTTGTTTATGTGGCCATGGTGTCGAAGACTGCGAACATTATTTCTTACACTATCCACTATACAACTCTCAGCGAAAAATAACAATAAATAAATTAGATATAGAACATAAAAATATACAAACAATACTTTCTGGAAACACAGCTATTTCTTTGGAGGACAATTCCTTCATCGTTGAAATCGTACATGACTTTATCAAACTAACTAAACGCTTTAAAACTGCCTAGATCATTTCCGCCCCCCCCCCCCCCTCCGAAAGCAGGTCACCTCATAAAACTTGGCGATTAAATTTTGGGCCTTTGCATCGACATCGTCTTATTGAATATCTACCGTTATAATCTACTTGTATGTGTATTGTATGTTCTTTCCAAGGGATCTTTACCTTCACCTTCTGCACCCTGTAAAATTTGTAAATCAAACATATCCAGTCATCTATCTTCTCAATGATCATTGTTTATGGAAGTGATTTTACATAAGCAGCAATGCTTGTTATTGTATCCATATATAGTATGTTAGATATATCTGTGACTCACTAATGAAATAAAATATTGTAAATCAAACATATCCAGTCATCTATCTTCTCAATGATCATTGTTTATGGAAGCGATTTTACATAAGCAGCAATGCTTGTTATTTTATCCATATATAGTATGTTAGATATATCTGTGACTCACTAATGAAATAAAATATTGTTTAAACCACAGATGTAGGGATTGATTGGGCGATCTACTCAGTTCCCAGAATTTTATGATGGTGAATTTAGAAATGAAATCGGAGTTTGACGTCCTATTATAACGGATTATAGGTTAATGGTGATAGGGGATATTCAGAAACAATACAATGCGGAAATGCAATGCTGTTTTTATTAGAGGTAACAAGTGTATGTTAATAACAGGCCAATTGCCTAAACATGAACATAAACAATTCGTATGGGCAGCTTATCTGACAGCCCCATTTCACTCACAAAGAGATTCACCGTCAAAAGTGAAAATGGACGTTTTTGATTTTTGTCTTAATGAGTAATTGCTACACCAATCCTCAGACATTCAGCAATTCGTCGTAGCATGCTCCTCATAAACCGTCCAATCACGATTTTGGGCAATCAAACCCTCTCCTCTTGCAGTGCCACGGCCAATTCTTGCAGTGTTGTCGGTTGACGTTGACGTCGACGAACACGTCTCCTGATCAAATTAAACGTAACACACTAAAGCAAAGATATGCTAAACATTCAATCTTATGCAAGAACCAAGAGGAAAGCAAACATGGATAGATAAACCAGCAGTATTCATCAACCCTTCCTTGAAGTGTCAAATTTGACAATGAACCCCTCCCACGTGTATGGCGCTATTGCGTGTCGCATGCATGTGCAGCTCAGTGGTTCTGTTGGGGTGATAAGTTTTCATCTGTGAACATACTGTCAAAGCATGTCAAGTGTCCATGACTATTTATCATATCACAACCTGCATAGGTATTTGCAATTCAATATCCTCTACTTTTTTTTGAAGAGTATATATAAGTTTCAAAGGGAGAAGTTAATTGAAAGCTTTTGGGTGGTGGGTTTGTTTGTTGGTGTAGGAGGATGAGAGACAAGAGTTTTTTGGTGAGGAAGATGATTAAGATGAATAATTACTTACCTGGCATTGTTTATCAAGGTTGTGGTGGAGTTGATTTGTGGAGATGGCGAATTCTGAGAGAGGAAATGATTGGGAAACTATTTAAGAGGTTTTTGTTTGAAATTATTGATGTGAATATAGGTTAGACTTAAGAGGTTTCTGTTTTAGGTGGTTCAGTTGATAGTAGTGTTGGAGGTTTCTATGGGGAGAATTGAGTGAAAGACTATTTAGAGAGGGGTTTTGGATGGATTAAATGATTGGAGTAGACAGGTTTATGTTTGAGGTAATGCTTGGAAAACTGTTTAGAATTTCTTTGTATGTTTTTGGTTGAAGAGTTGTTTTGAAGACTATTTATAGGATTATGTTGGAAGAGTTGATAGAGAGACTGCTTAAGCGGTTTACAGTGGGGGAATTTTTTTATGAAAACTAGCTAAAGAAATAATGGGTGTTTAGCACACAATCAACATAAGCCAGGTTATTTTTAGACTACCTTGGTATATTTAAATTTAGTTAAGCAGCAGGTCTTTACAATGGGAGAGAACAGGGGAAAAATGCCAAATTTAAGCATTTAACAGTAAATCTTAACCCCACTCCTTATTAGATATAAAGGTGGGTTCCAACTGATGACTTTGCCCAGACTTAGATTTCAAGGATGTGATCTATCAGAAATGGGCATGGAAAAAGAAAATATGACCTTGAGTATGATGTACAGTATGTTTTCATTTTCTGCAACAGTATATCAATCTTTTTTCTTTTCCAGCTTGATCAGTTCAACAAACCTTTTATGTTTTTGATTCAAAGTTTCCACTCTTTAGTAATTACCAATAACTAGTATTATTATAAACAAGTCTCGGTTTCATTATTAAGTCTTTCAGTTGCTAAATAAAATGTGTTCTTCTGTATCCAAACATTGCACATTCTTTAATACTATTGACATTCAAATTATATTGGAGAAGAAACTAGAAATGAAAAAACAATATGGATACGATTACATAATTACCATGAAAAGTTGCAATTAACAGAAATAATTGTCATAATTAAATACTAATCCTCCTAAAGATGATGATTTTATTATCAATAAAATGGTGAAACAGTTAAATTATATTGATTGTTTAATTCATCCCTCTGATTATGGCAGCCATCTTAGGATAACCATTGGTTGTCATTAGTAATAGAAGCATTGGATCAATACTGATGTATCAGTGGACGAGTCCTACTTCCATGTAGCCACATGCTGCCTGAAAGTGTTCTCAATGTGTATATGATCAACACACAATATCTCCAAACTGTCATTCGACTCACATTTTTTATTCATCTGCTCCTCTTCTGCTGCAAGAATGGAAGTCAAAGACACCATGAACAGGTCTATATTGTGCCATTAATATATTATAGATTGGATTGTAAACATGGTTTTCTTGCTGCCAAACCTCTAACATAGATAACATTAATATCAGGAATGGAATATATGGGTCTGTTTAAGGTAGGTTTATACTGAGTCTTCAAAGGTTGTTTACATACAATATTCTACAACATTTTATATTATTTATACTGTTGTTTGCATATATGGTCATCATGGGATATCTGTTGGTCTTCAGCTTTATATCGTGGCTAGCATTGACTTGATGTGGAAGATAACTCTTTTGTGCAAGATTATAGTCTAATCTGTGTTTTTTGGTAAAATATTCCTGCTGTATTACCAGTACCTTCTTCTATAATTATCCACATATTCAGTGAAATGAGGGTGATTGGGTGGCCGAATGGTTAACAGTAACACCTGTGCGTTGCATCATAAGGTCTGTCATTGAGTCAAGTAGTGTGGTTTTTATTCCCCACTTGTATGTGACAAGGAGTAGGGTCGCCTGTCCAGCCTCGTGGGCTTTCTCCGTGTCCCCTGGTTTCTTCCCACTGCTGAAGACCCCTATCTGTAATTGAATTATTGAAATAAAGTTGAACCATATGTTAGTCCTCTCTCTCTCTCTCTCAGTGAAATGAAGTGATTAGAGCAATTTTCATTGTGAATTTAAAGCTAAATTTCTGTATAGAAAGTATGCGATCGAACGTTACGTCTGTGTGTGTGTGTGTTCCTCCCCCCCCCCCACCCAATCTATGATTATTTAGCACAAAGTAGATGTTGTTATTCAAAAATTTGCTTTTTGCTTCAGAAAAAAGCCCTTAGAACCCTCAACCCTTTCAGTATGGAGAATGTTTCTATACACCCATTTTTTTTAATGTGATTGTATATTCTTAACACTCATGTCCAGCATCGGGCTCTCCATTCATATTTAGTTGGCGAGTGTTGAATGTTTGTGTTACATAAGATTAAACACATCAGTGCATTTCCTCAATTATTCACAAAGGTATGGTTCTTGCCTAAAAAACATGAAGAAGAATAAGTTTGAAAATCAATTAAATTATTTATGGAGTATTGGTGAGTATTTTGAAAATTGTGCGGTTTATTTGTAGCATCCTAGAGAGAATATGCATGACTGACCACTAGTGGGCATATATTTTGTTGCTGTCAAAAATTTGTTGAAATATATCTTTTGAAAATTGAAAGCATAATAATTACTTGCTTAGCCCTCTTTATTCTTTTCATGCTGGATTTACATAATAAATATATTTTATAATTTTATCAATTGTGATTGCAAAAATAAACTATATACCAGTACTATGAACTAGAGTTTTATATCCTTATGGTCAAATTTAATAGTTATAAATAACTTTAAGTTACAAACAACTTTACACATATCTTTAGATATCTAACAATATTAAAATCCTTTATGTTGAATACTATGCATAAAATGCGGATATGTCACCAAACAAGTAAGGAAAGCCATAGTACATATTTTTGACAGCTGAGTATAAACTTCTACTTTTCTTTATCATTAGAAATATACTTTGAGATGAAAATAGGTTTTGCAGGTGGAATGGATGATCTAAATATTTTTGATGCTATAAAATGACAATATCGCAGAAAATCAAATCCCTGTTCACTTATGTCTTTGCATAATACTTAAATATCATAATTTAAGTTATATTCTGGATGGATACAATGGAAAGTGGTAAACATACAATGTATTTATAATGTTGAACACAGTAAGACCAAAGAAGAACATATAGTAAGTGCAGGAAGACCACAAGATATAGGGTTTCCAATAGAAAACGTTGCCTTCTGCCAACCAGCACATAAAAGGACAAAGGCTGGAAAGGTCTGAAAAACATTCTTGACTAATACTGAGATGAAACCTGTGACCTCCTCGATAGTGAGCCACAACATGCAGTAAAAATTAATGGTTTGTATGATTTTGCTTCAAATTGAGGTAGAATCTTTCAATTCGTTGGATATTGATCGATTGGCTGATTGATCTAACTTATGCACTTTAGATCATAAGGTCTGTCATTGAGTAAAGTGAAATGGTTTCAACCCCACACTTGTACATGACATGGAGTGGGATCACCTGCCTAATCTCGTGAGTTTTCTTTGGTCCTCAAGGGTTCGCCGTTTTTTCCCAATAATTCAAGACTTTTGTGCACTGAATTATTGAAAAAAAATTCTACCATATATTAGACCCAAAATGACATAGTTTGTGTTGAGTGGACATTAAACCCATCTCTCTTTTAAACTTAGGTGTAGATGTTTTTCAGGTGAATATCTTCAAAGAGTTTGATGAATTTTTTCTGCTTAGGCTAAGCAAAGATGAGAAATTTGATAAGTTGAGACTTTGAAATATGATAGCCTTAATTCTAATTGGGTGAAGGTGAGGAAACAAGATGTATATTTTCATTACAGCAATATCTTGTCTAAGTTTCATAATGACCATTTGCTGCTCAAGTTGAGAAGAATGATAAGAAATTTGATCGCTACAATGTTTCATCAAAAGCTAAATGTATGATTAATTAACGGTGATTTAGGCAGTAGACATCCCCCTCACTGTTGGCTTGTTTGTCACTAGTAATAGACTGTTGTGAAATCAGGTAAACAGATCATGTGTTGGTTATAAAATAGGCTTTCGGCTATATTTGAATAATAAGCAGACCCATTCCATTTGACATGCCATCAGAAATTTTACCTTTAATTTTAATGCAGGAATATTTAGTCCATGTACATGTACCTATATAATTACCTAATTACCATCAAGTAGAATATGTCTAGGTTTCGCAAACAACAGCATTTGTATTGTTTGTACATGTTCCTTGTATGTGGTTAATTTCCGATGTCTAGTATCAAACAATAGTGGCTCTCTGATTTCAGTTCCTTTTGCATAATTACAACAAGGAACATGCGATGTTCTAATTACCGCTCTTGAAAGTCCAATTGTCTGTGTGACATCTAATATTTGTAATAGAATTTTCATGATACATTTAACTTCATCTTTGCCTTATCACAGCACAATATTGTATCTTAACAATGACTCTTATTAAACTTGTGGCTAGTTATTGTATGGTCAAACATTCAAAGTTTGCATAACTAAAATCCCTCCCTGATTGTAAATGCTTAAAGTGGCAAGAGGAATTAAACAAAAGTTTAAACTAGTCTTTTATCAACAGTGATAGTGTCTTGATGAACTTTTAAAATTAAAGGACAAGGTTAACATTGGTGTTCACCAATATTACATTAATTGTGACAGAACTGGTGACAATTATAATCTTTGAATGGCATTTAGTGATTGAACATAATATAACACAACACAGTTCTATGGATAACAATCACTATATATACACATGACGTTTCAACAAGATTTCACTGGTCGTTAGAGAAACCATAAGTTAACAATCATGAAACCCTATGGTTAACTTATTGTTTCTCTAATTATTGTTCAATGTACCTATATATAACACTGTCACAATTCTTTCCTCATTTGTAATTTGTATGCTTGATAATGACCAGTGAAATCTTGTTGAAACATCATTTGTATATAATATAGTGATTGTTACCCATAGAACTGTAGCTGTTGTGTTATATGTGTTATGGTTAGTGAGAGAGAGAGAGAGAGAGTTTAATGTCCACTAGGTCATTTTGGGAATAACACATGGTTCAATATTATTTCCATAATTCGCATGCACGTAGGGGTGTTTAGCAGTGGGATGAAACCGGAGGACCCGAAGAAAACCCACGAGGTTCGACAGGCGACCCTACTCCTTGTCACATACAACCAGGAAATCAAACCACGCAAGTTGACTCAATGACAGACCTTATGATACAGTGCGCAGGCGCTAACCCCCCTATCAACAATGTAATTATAATGCCAGATTCAGATTTTAGACTATCAAACTGACCATAAAGTCATTTGTTTTTATATACGCCAACATTTTCATATAGACGAATATTGTTGTCGCCCCTGTGTGTTCGTCAAAATTTGTTTGTGGACACGCTACAGGTCATAGTTTTATCCAATTTTTACGAAACTTGAAATAT
The DNA here is from genome assembly GCF_932274485.2 of Patella vulgata. Lineage (NCBI taxonomy): Eukaryota > Metazoa > Mollusca > Gastropoda > Patellidae > Patella > Patella vulgata. Next base: position 48,553,006 of record NC_065880.2, read on the forward strand.
AGGTTTATCTCCAAAAGATCTAGCCCAATCTTGATGAAAATATATATATGGTTATATCCCAAAGATCTTGATCAGTTCCTTTCGATATTCGTGCATTTCAGACCATAACTTCCTGGATTATGGCCGCTGATTGTACAAAAAATTGTGTTTTTCTTTTAGCTTGTTGTCTATTCATCTCTTGTAAAATGTGGGCATATCTTGCATGGCAACCGCTGGTTATTGTAAGTGTTTAAACCCTAGCACTGTAGTGATTTTTCTTTGAATTTTGGGCTCACAGCCTCCCTTTAAGTTCAGTGCCTGTAATTTGTACAGATGAAACAAAGAGATCTTTGGTCAGATTACAGTGTGCTTATATGACGAACATTATAACTTATACATGATCAATTACAAAATTAATATTTCAGGAAAAACATAGGCACACCCTTGTATTTATTATATTTCATTTCTTCTAACGGAAATAGAATAATATTGATTATGATAAATTATCACACTGAGTGATGGTTGCAATCTTTGATTTTAAAAGAAATATTTTTATTAAGATGCAATTCTGTTGATAACCAAATTAATATTATGCTATCTGAAAGGACAGAGATTTAATATATTTACCTGGCAACAAAAGAAAATATAAACTGTTCATCAAATGACGCAAGATAGAATATTGATATTTGACTCAAAATTTTGATGAGAATTGATAAGCCAGCATTGAAATGTGGTCATAATTTGTACCTCAAGCCTCTCCATTGGTCTAATGTCTACAATTGCTAAAGTTATTATTCAGTTGACTTTATATTTATATATGGTGTTTATGTTTATAAAATGATTTATCAGAGTTACCATATCGATAAGTTTGAACATTTCTAGAATTTCTGATATTTACGGTTGGAGTTCTGGTTCTTTATGAATTTGAAATGTCTTTTGGGGACGCTCTAGAGGCTATAGTTATTATCCAATTGACTTGAAATTTAACAGTGTTAAAAGTTCATGAGACAAAGAAGAAGGGTATTGATGATTTCTGATAATTACTGTTACTTGATCAATTTGTAAGATCCTGTGGACGCTCTAGAAGCTAGTTTTCATCATTTTAATTTATTTATAATAATTACTTCATGTTTTTTTTTCCTTATTACTAACTGAACAGTGAGAGCAAGTCTAAGGATAATCTCAAAAGCTTTGAAATCTAGAATGTTTACATGGTTTTGTGATCGTAGCAATGAATTTTATTTGGAAGTTTTCACAGGTTTCTCCTTGTGACAAACCTGTAGAGTATTTACAGCATTTCCAGAACAAGAGCATAACCTCATAGGGTAAATATTCCAAGATATTTTAGATTTCTTATTGCAATATTTCAAGCATAGAGAGTGTACATGAAAATTATATGAATAGACAGAAATAAACCAGTACTTTAATCACATGAAATTATGGATAGATAATAGTGTTTAGGAAAATTATCAAAATATTAAGGTTCATTCCTAGTGGCTTGACTAATTGTATACATAATTAATGTGTGTGAAATATATACAATACAATATAAAATGGGAAATTATGTTTTAGTTACTATAGTCCAAAATATATGATTCACATTTATTTCTAAGATAGATGTGACGTTTAAAGTTCTTTGCGCATTATTCAACAAATATTCAATTACCACTTGCGGATCAGGTCTAACAACTACTGGAAGGAATAAGTATGTCATGTTGTACATTAAAATGCTTAAATTCTGCCTGTGAGCAATTTGACAAAGTTAAAAAAAAAGAAAAATATTTAACAAATATTTTGTGAAGGGAGAAATATTACAACCATGTGTTGACATTGATGACTAAGATGTAAAACTTTGACAGGTTTTTTGACTTCTAGCACGTTTAATCTGGATGAGTTCAATTTAACGTACGGGGAAACTACTTGTTTGAATTTGAAGAGTATGTGTATACATTGAAGTCGTCCTTGTTTGTCAAAAAAAAAGGAAAAAGATCTCAACCCAAAAGAAGAAAAGCTATCACAACTATAGGTAAAGTAATTATATGAATGACACCATATATAACAAGACTGTCTTTGTATTTCCAAATGGGTGTTGTTGAGGAAGATTAAAGAAATAATTAAAATGTAACGAACAGGACTGTGACTATAGAAGAACAAGAACATCAGTTACTTCAGTTATTCTACACATAGCTGTTATAACAACTTAACAGTAAAGACAAGTTTTTTTAAAGTTCAGGACATGCAGTAAGTTGATAAAATATACTTTTTTGGTTTTGCAACAAGATGCCAGCAAGGGAGAGTAGTGCTTTCACTAAGAAATTAAATATCTCAAATTCATATTTTAAATGATATTTTATTACTCTACTACTGTTATAATCTTAAATTGTGTTTTTATAAAATTTAAACTGAATATTGACTTCCAAAACAAGGGATATTTTGTTGGGTAATGTTTTAGCGTTTATGCTTATGCATTTCTTCTTTAAAACAGTTGTCCCTGATATACTTTAATGAATAAAATGGTTACCTCTGTATGAAAGACATTTAAAAATGTGGATCTTGGTCCTTTGCAGCTATCTAAATCTTTGCAATAATTTTCTGAAAAATACTAACTTTCCATGTTGGCTGGCAATTGTCTCCAGTTCGATTTTTGGATAACTAAGCATATTCTTGCTGAAACTATTTGTAAGAGAGTGTTTTGATTATCAGTTGGAATCAAACCAGGGTTCTTTATCCATTTTGAAACGAACCGGCCAGAATTGAGTCAAATGAGGTCCTGGTAGGAACTAGGTTTTAGAATTTTAAGCATCCATTTCCTTTAATCTAACCAGATTTCAACAAAAATACTTCTGGGAAATTTTTATGAGGAATATCGTTTTCTTCTTTATGTAATTAGCACAAAAATAACGACAAATAGGTACATTTTTAATTCTTGTACCGGCTTGAAATTGATGTCAGTAATATTCCTGAATAAATTACTGTATTCTTTTTTTTTTTTTTTTTTTTTTTTGATGGATATAAGCTGATACGGCACCGTGGTATTTCTTCATAACACAAGACAATTTGTAACTTGCAAATGTTTTTATTCATTGATCCATGATAGACACACGGCACAGTGATCACGTGACAACCATAATTGAAATGGCTTTAAAATTAAATTCCAAACGACTGTGCCATATAGCATTCAATAATAATAATAACGACAATATTTTTAAAAAAATAAGCCTCTGTCAGCATATGTATAAAATAAAAAATCATAACGGTAAACGCTATTTAAAACTAAAAACTAAAACTAGCATCGCTTGTTTACTGACCTAATGCCAACCGATATCATGTGTCATCGGGGATTCGGCATTGGAGATTCATATTATTAATGACTGTTTCTCAGTGTATTTGGTGTTCTATCTGAGGATTATATTCAACTAAGATTTAAATTTAACTAACAACCGGTCAATGAAACCATTAAATTATGATCCAATTATTATTTTCCCCCGCCTTTCGCAGAAAGCAGGGGACTATTAAAATGGGTCCGCCCGTCTGTCATCGGGGATTCGGCATTGCAGATTCATATTATTAATGACTGTTTCTCAGTTTATTTGGTGTTCTATCTGAGGATCATATTCAACTAAGATTTAAATTTAACTAACAACCCAACCGGTCAGTGAAACCATTAAATTATGATCCAATTATTATTGTCCCCCGCCTTTCGAAGAAAGCAGGGGACTATTAAAATGGGTCCGTCCGTCCTTCCTTCTGTCTGTCTGTTCGTCTGTCTGTTCGCCTGTCTGTCTGTCTGTCATACTTTTTGGGACACAATAACTCTTCTTCTAATTGAGCTAGAATGTTCAAACTTGCTGTAGGTGTTTATGAGGTCAATGCCTTGATAGAGTGCAAAGATGAGCATTTTCTGCTTATGGTAAGTAGAGATAGGCAATTTGATTGGTTGATGCTTTGGGACATGATAACTTTAGTTCTAATTAAGTGAGAGTGATGAAACTTAGTGTATAGTTTCATTACATCAATACCTTGACTAAGTTCGATGATGAGAATTGTCTGCTTAGGCTAAGGAGCAATAAGCATTTTGATTGGTCAAGACTTTTGAACATGACAACTCTGCTTCTAATTTAGGTAGAATGTTTAAACTTGATGTAGATATTCGTCTTGACTGAGTTCAATGATTAACATATCGTGCTAAAGCTAAGCAGAGATAAACAATTTCCTTGGTCGATGCTTTGGGACAAGATAACTTTGATTCTATCTGATAGATTTAGTGTATAGTTGATAATCAGTTTGATTGCTCGCTACTTTTGAAAAGAATAGATGTGCGATTAATTAATATGTGTCTTCTATTTATTTGGGGATTTCGGCGGGGGACATCAGCCTCACTGTTGGCTTGTTAACAAGTAATGATTAAACCATTGTAATTTAACCGAAAGTAGATTGATTTATGATACCATAGTGGTCAGTTCATTGTTTTATCAATCTGCTTGATTGAACTTCAAGCAGCTAAAGCTGAATAAAAAACACCTGATTAAGATCCGTGAATCAAACCCTGTTAAGGAAATCTAGAACTAATTTTTGGATGGTTGACGATTTTAATTTAAGATTTCCTATTTCTTCACAGTTTCTCTTTTGATTTTCATACCTAAGCTCACTTAGAATTTAAGAACACCACTTTAACTTTCTACATTGTGTAAACGTATTGACATCAAATAAAAAATGAGATCCTTTATGTCTGGTCATGTTTGAGTGTTCGCTAAAATTTTGCTTTCAAGTAATACAGTAGCATGTTTTCTAATAAATTTTGAAATATTTTGACATTTTCAAATTGTTTCTTGAAAATCTCAAATCCCAGATTTCTCTCTGTACTTCACAACAAAATTCAATAAATAGTTGGTTAATCCTGTTTAAATGACAAAAACTGGCTCAGCATATCTTGATATCTGCAATCTAACAGAAAACAGTGATGTAGTCTTTATTTTGTGGAGCAAAGAAATACTTGATATTGTTGACTGGGCAGTATTTAGTGTGGAATGGGCTTTGTTTGTTACATAAACACAGGGAAAGATGGCCAACATGTGCGAGTTAATCATATTTTTGACCTGTGTGAGATTATGGAAGGATGTTTTTGTTGACGATGGTCTCTGTCTATCCAATATTGACAGTAATAAGAGATTGTTATTTGCTATGTCTTTATATTTCGTGTTATTTTATTAACAGTATAAGAGCACTTCAATACTTGAAAATATCAACACAGACATACTAATCTCTAGTCTATAATATCTGTGGATTAAATCCATCAGTACCCATTAGATCAATATCAAAAGTACTTTAAGCTCAATTTCTTGAATTTTACAATGTTATAATAGTGCTACAATAGTACTACCGGTATATGATTCTCTTCCTGAAAAACTTTGTGGTTACTGAACTCAAAACTATAATGCCCTCCGTTCAGATCCTTACTTTGATTAAAGAGGACTATCAGGATTCGTCACATTCGATTTGAAAGCCTGTAGGTAAATCAGTATCTACCTCACTAAATAATTAATCATATTATGACACAGCCCTTCACTAAATATAGGTAAGAATAGAATTTTTATTATATCAAAGCGTCCTTTAAGGACAGCATTACATATCCAATATACAAAAGTATAAAATAAAAGTACAAAAATTATAAATTGGTAGATCCCATGGCATTTGGAATTCTAAGAAGAGTAGGATGATGTATTATAAATAGTAGGAATTTAATACAGCAGACTTGAAAATAATATATTTATAGAAAAGGATGTTGTCCTTCCAGTTGATGTCAATGTGATTTTGTTTTTAACATTGCACAGGTTGATTAATGTATGCACTGGTGGAGTAACATAATATGCTGCTTTATTCCTGATGGAGTTGAAACAATATATATCTTTTGAACCAAATTACTGACATGGTTGTTGAATAAAATTGATTTCCTGTTCATTTACATCACTTTGATGATTGATGTAACATTTTGCTATGGTGTTTATGTTATCTAACAGAATGGTTGAAGTATGCGTTAAATAAGTGAACAATCATTTAAAGTATATGTGTATTTTAGCAGCAATACCATTATTTCTAGTTTTAATGCTAGACCCTTACATTACTAAATAAATGTTGTCGTTTTCAGGCAATGGATTAAGCATGCATGGGGCCCCTGGCAGAAAAAGGTCACTTGGGCCTTTGCATAAACGTTGAAAAGGAGTCATTGTCCGGTCATGTCCCCCGGTTGCCTTATGTCCACCTTGTTTAACTCCACCATAATTACATATAACATATTTATTTATGGTACAATTTTTTTTAGAACTAATTTGGGAATACAAAATTGTTTTTAGAACTAATCTGGGCCCGCTAGCTGCAGAACAGTCAGAAATGTAAAAGTAAAATATTTGTATTTTTTTATACGCCCACATTTTCATGTGGACATTTATTGTCGTTGCCCCTGTCCGTCCGTCCACTATTTTTTTGTAGACACTCTACAGGTCACAATTCTTATCTGATTTTGACGAAACTTGAAATATAGGTTTATCTCCGAAAAATCTCTGTTCCTTTCGATATTGGCATGTATGGATCAAAACTTCATGGATTATAGCCCCTGATTGTACGAAAAATCATGTTTTTAGATTATGGACACTCTAGAGGTCACAATCTGATTTTGATGAAACTTGAAATGCATGTTTAAAACTCAAAGTTCTTGGTTCCTTTCGATATTTTCGCATATCGGATCATAACTTCCTGATTTATGACCCCCGATTGTACGAAAAATCTGACTATCTGATTTACCGTTACACTGTAATGATGGTTGAGTTCAAATTTCATGAAAATCGAACCAAAACTGCTTGACAAAATGACCGCCCCTCATACGCAAATAATGTTAATATATAGTATATCAAGGTTGTGGACCCCCTAGAGACCACAATTTTGATCCGATTTTGATGAAACTTGAAATACATCTTTATAACCCAAAGATCTTGGTTCCTTTTGATATTCATGCATATTGAATCGTAACTTCATGAATTATGACCCTTGATTGTGCAAAAAAAAATTGCATTTTTAGCTTGTGGTCCCTCTAGAGGTCACAATTTTTATCCAGTTTAAAAAAAACGTTTGAATGTATGACCGTTAGACCCTAATGAAGGTTGAGTTCAAATTTCTCTTGCAAAATGCAAAAAGTGGGCGTATCTTGCCTGGCAACCGCTGGTTATTTATGTTAATCAGGTAAATAAAATAATGCTTGATTCTGTAATTTATGCCAATAAATATTGACAGATTGTTTTTACATGGTCATGTTAAATAACATAATTATATCACCAGCTGTAGTATTTGTATTTAATTTAATTTTTGTTAATCCTTGTTGAACTATGTTAAACAATCGAATCAGGTACTCTGTGAATGTAAACTATTTGTCCAGTGGGTCAACAATAAATATCAACATTCATTGGCCAGTGCTATGTCACCAGAAAAAATGTTGTTTATAGATATCCCTGACTCTCTCGACATTTTATGACGTCTTTAAACCATTTAGTTTGTTTTTTTTACCAAACAATGGGTCAGTCAGGTAAATTGTAGACCAGATATATAGTTTACACTGAAGGAAATTCCAATAAACAAACTGACCAAGATGATAAGATAAAGTATTTTATTATATCAAAACACCTACAAGAGGTGGCATACAACATATAATAATGTATATGAAAACAGAAGAGGAAGAAGTGAAAACAGAAATTTAAAAGAGTATAAAAAAAACTATAAAAAAAAACAAACGTTAGATTGCGAAAGCCCCTGGGTGTAAGTTTATGTTTAGCAAAAGCAAGATGATATGAAAACAGAAATTAAATCTTAAATATGACGGATATACAAAAGTGCATAGAACATCTATTTGAACATATTATTGCCAGAGGAAAGGGAATAAGGAAGGTCATGTTGAAAATATACGTTAATTTTAATTTATCAAGAAGCTATAATAAAATCCACAAGGAATAGGCATTCATTTTTGCATTTGTATTTTCTCTTTCTGTTTTAAGACGGTTTCAGACTTGTCATTGCTGTTTAGAACATTTTGATACTTAATGAAGGCTGGGGGTGTGTTTATTTTGCTTTGAAGAGATAGTATTTTTGTAAAAAATTTTATTTGACATAGCAGTGAGATCTGTGTAAGGAGTACTGAATTTTTTTTTTTAAAACTTCGCAGTGACATTAGGTTTGGATGCTGTACACTTTACCTCATAATTTGTAAAATTAACACAAGCTGTATACATGTAAGTTTTGAATGTGCTGTGTGCTGTCATGGGTTTACTGTAGAATTACCACACACAGCTGTTGGTTGTCCTCAAAAACTGGACCACCACAAGGCCACTTGTCACTCTACTGACCCAAGTCTTAACACTACCTGTCCAAATTACAAGCATGTAAAAGTTTTGTCAATTGACACGTTTCGACACAGAACATGCAATGTTAGTATTTGACTGACAGCCAAACTGTTCTGACCTCCAGACACAGCTTTCAATGTGGACATTTAGTTTGATTTGAGAAAACACCTTTAAGTGTATTGATAGTAGAAGTGTTGTTTTTTTTTTTACCTCCTTTGGTTAATATATTAAACTTTATAACCTTAATATATTAAACTTTATAACCTTATTAGACTATCATAAGGATAAAGACTTTTTCTTAATGTCAGTACAAACTGTCATCATTTGGGATAAGGTAAAAAATAAAAGTGTCTTAATGTACTTGTAGAAGTCATTATCTTGTGATTGGTTATTAGTTGACAAAACCTATGATTCAGGAAAGTTGGTGAAGTAGATATGGATGTAGGTAGGTATAGTAAAATCAGTTCCACTCATGTATAAATTTGTCTAATGCTTTTTATAAAGCATGAATTTGAATTCTTTTTTGGCGATGGAAAAAACCCCAATGTTTCTTTTTTTTATTATTATTATAAAGTTTTTGTAAGACTATGAGATAGAATTTATTTTTTATTTTTACACTTTTTGCTGTGTTGTTTTGGTTTTTTTTGCAGAGCTAAAATTATATCTTTATAAATTTGTGAAGCAGTCCTTCACGTTTACGGTGAACTTTCGCTCCTGCTCTTCTCAACGAACCCTGACTTTCCTTTGCAAGAATCATTAAAGACTCCTGCAAATTAGCTAAATCGCTCTCCTAAATATTGAGATTAATCAACTACTATCAGATTTGTGTTTTTTTAAACTGCATACATTCAAGCTATCAGTTTTCATGATGATAATTCTAATGCTACCATATTCACCAAACATTCACCAAATATTAAACAAGACTAAAGCATAAATACAATTTGGCTCTCCTTAATTCAAGAAAATGTAGAATTACTCTTGCAATATAATTAAGAAGATTGTTTTTTTACGGGAGCTTTTTCCTCATTTTTGAAATTGGCAGGAGATTTTTATGGATCCCACTCAATTTTATAAATGTGAAGGACTGGTGAAGGTTTGTTCATATAAATATTTCACATTTTGTGATGATTTTTGCTGTTTAAAGGGCCAATCTCAATTATATTTTGGATCATAAATCTGCTTAATTATGTCTGAAAAGCCCTTAAAAACCTCTACCTTAGGGCCGCGCAACTAAGTCAATATACGTGATCCATTTTCAAACAACTTAAACCTGTCAGTCTTCATCTGGAAATGGAGACCGGTTGTCCCAAGGTGTATTATACAGTGTCTGGACTTGACCAGACTATTATCTTATAAAAATAACTTGTAGATAAAATTTATCGTTCGTTATTGTACAGCACCTGCATCACACACTGATTTGACCTCTAAAGGAACGACAATAGATTATCAGGTCACCCTAAGAAAAAATGAACCCGAAATCTTAAACAGGTTACATGTCCGGATAAGTGGTTTTGAACTTCACATCCAAACGACTCAATATTTCGAGCTGAAATTTTGAGACATTCCTCTATATTTTGGCCTTTAAATTTCATATGTACACGTTTATTCCTGAGAATAGGTTGTAGGCATCTTAGCTTTAAAGCAAAACTGACCCAATATTTGGTCAAAATGGATATACATGTAATTTTTAGTGTAAACGACCATAAATTTGTTATAACATCCATTATAGTTTGCAAGAAAACAACCCCGATGATGACATTCGCAGACTTATATATCATAATTTAATCAGATAGCTGATTGCAATGTTATACATTTGTGTTGGTGAATCACACCATATTACCAGAATTTGTAAAAATAATGCCTTAAAAACTACTATTTTAATTTTTGTCTCGGATTTCTCAGCAGTTTATCCCAGATTCAGGAAGTTTTTTCTTTCACAGTATCTGATGTACACTAGACTATTTATAAAATTTGCATTGGTATTGAAAGGTTGTATTATTAAGTAGATTGGATGAATTGATCATATTATGATACTCCTTCTAAATGTCATTTAAACAAGATCAATTAGAAGATAAGTTTAAAGACACGAATGATTATTATTTTGTATGAATTTACTGTAGATCAGACAGTAGTGCTCTCATTGTAGATGTTAGGAAGACTTAAAACATTGCTCTGTCTGCTAGGAATGCGTTGTTGTGTCAGAAGATTGTCATACATATGTTCAGTATAAGGTAGCCCTTATTTGGATAATATATTGTATGGGATAATGGGCTTAGGTGCAAATTGATGAAACAATCTATGAATATTTTATTTGATATGAATGACACTTTCCATCTTTTCCATTAGCTTATAGGAAGATATACCATCTGGGATTTTGTAGCCTTTTTTCTGTACATACTAAAATTTATGCTCTCGTATGAAGCCATCTGTGTAAAGCCTATTATTGATTGTTTACAAACGAACTTGGAAATGCTTTTAGAAATAGTATGGAATATTTATGTTGGAAAGTTTGCTCTGCAGATTTTTGAAAGTGCTGGTTAGGTCAGTTGAACATCCATCCATTCCAATGAATATGCAGATCTTAACTTTAAGGGAAATCCAGGTGATTGGTGTATGGAGGATCTGAACACAAAACATTTTAAAAGATCAATAGCAAATTATTTACAAAATATGTCATTGAGAAGAGCAAGTGACCAGTTTCCAGGTACGGAAAGGATATGTTTTTGTTCTTTTTTGAATATTATTGCTTGACAGCTTTACATTATCTTTTATTATTGGATATTAGCTTTACATGATCTTTTATTATTGGATATACATTTAAACCTTTAAAGAATAAATAGTTCTCTTTATTTTTCTCAAAGCCTATCCCACTTTAATTAAATATTTCATCGAATTAGAATGCCAAAAAAGCATTTATTAATTTTCTTCAGTCAGTCAACAGTAAAAAAAAATGTAGTTTAATTGGGCTAATTTGTCATTTGTGTTTATCTAAAGACTGTTGGAAAGCTTCCCCATTCAAGTCTTAAATAAATCTGGAATTGTAATGAAATAGACACTTTTGAAGAAAGTAGGCGACTAATGACATGGTTCTGTCTGTCTTTCTGGTGCACTTTTGGGGACACAATAACTCTGCTTCTAATTCAGGTAGATGTTTATAAATATTAGGTGCATTTCTTGACTGAGTTAGGTAATGAGCATTTTCTAGTCAGGCTAATTAAGTTGAGTAATGTATTTTCTGCGCTATGCAGAGTGATTACCCGGTAATTATTTGGATTGCTAGATGCTTTATGTGCAGTAATTAATGATTGTCATCTATTTATTGTAGGATTGAGGCAGATATTAGACTTACTATTGACTTGTTTACCTACTTGCAATATATATATATATATATATTAGTTTAGAGAACTTAGTCCTTTAGATAAACAGAGTAGAAGATTTGTCATAAGAAGAAGTGTGTAAACAAAACATTGAAATTGCATAGATGGTGTGACAATAGTATTGAAAGTCGATTTAGATAAATATTTATCTGCTCTGTTGTTATTTTAAAGTATGGTTACTTTGGCTTTGTAGATGTCTAAGTGTGAGTGGCTACAGTTTAGTGTACTTACGGTGACATTTTAGATTTGTAAAACTATGAGTTTTTAAAAAAAGAAATGGTGCTGTTCTTGTAAAAGAGTAAGCTCAGCATTTTGAATTGGAAATTCCAAGTAAATGCATCTTCTGTTCCGAGAATGTATAAACACATTCTTTGAAAATTACACTGGCACTATTTTTAAATAGCTTCAGATTTACTGTAGAAGTGAATGCAAGAACTGATCCAATTAGTTAAATACCTCTTAATCCGTAGCTTTTTTTAAAACTGGTTCACGAAACAAGGACTGTCCCTGTAATAAAGATGAACGAATGTAAACGTAGGATAAGAATAGAATTCTTATTATCAGATGATTTTCAGATCTATTTTTATTTATTAGAAATTATAGCTTTGCAGAATCTATGCGAACTGTTTTGAGAGTAATTTGTGGCCATGCCATAATATTCTGATGTACAAGTTAATTGAGATTTAATTGTAGGCGATTAACTATATATTTAGTACAGGCTATGAGTCTAGGACAGTGTCATTTTATGATTTATCACTTAGTCCAGTGAAGTATCTATTGAGAGTTAACAAATTACCAATACAAATATGAGTGAGTATGTAATGACATAGTGAGTGCAGTGGTTCTCAACCTTTTTTGGCCAATGTCACACATTGGAGCACATGAAAGAATAGCAGCACACCTGGCAAAATTTTGCAAAATAAAACATGGTAAGTCAGACGGCATACAACCTTAGACAGAGACTAGTCATAGACACATAGAATGAATCTAACTACATAAAGAAAAACACAGCTTATCAGTAGACACCAGTGAATACTCAGTTGGGATCACATGGTTTTTCGCATTTTCTTAGTGTGCCGTTCAAAATTTTGTGGCACACTTAGGAAGATCTTGCGGCACACCTTTGACAAAAAAAAGATCTATGATTATTAACTTTTTTTACAGATATATAAAAATGAGAAATTAGTTTATATATGAAGAGCCATTCAAATTATTTGGGTGAATTCATTTTGCAAAAGTTGCCCTGATACCAATAAGGGTTCTTCTTAAAGTATAGTAAACTATTATCTATCAATAAATTCTGCAGCAGTTGTCAAATGTTTTATTATTGTTCAAATACTTGTTACTGTAGACAAAATTTAGATCGCAATATATTTAGGTGAGAAAAGTACTAAATTCATAAAGTATTGAAGTCAAAATTCATGTGTCTAGGACATTCAGAGACTTTGTCAAGACAAAGTAAAATATATGAATGGAGCATTTAGAAATTTGTGATAAAGCATTGTTTAACCTTACCCTCTTCTATTACTACTTCTATTACTAAATGTTTTTTGAAGCATTGTTTAACCTCTCCCCCTCTATTATTAAAATCTTTTTGAAAGTCCCTGTTTTCATTATAAAACATTTATTTTTTGCATATTAATAATATTAAATAAGTATTATGTTACTGTTCATATATTTGATTAAAAGTGAAAGATAATTGTGTTAGAGCAAGATTCTGATCACAGCAGCTACTGTCAACACTAGAAGAAATGGAATTCTAGTGTTGTCCAACTTTTTACCATATGAACAAGATTTGTGTTGTTAAGAGGAAAGAAGCAAGTCTCTATTTTAACAATTTTGTAAATTTGGTCATTCTTCTTTTTAGAAAGCTAAAATCAAAGCTGGTGCATCAATAAAAATATTGGACGATTTAAAATAACCTTCATTTCCATGCATAGGAAAAATTGTAATGTGCCGCGAGTGTTTAATTCTTTTGTATCCTGCACTTGGCCAGAGGATGGTGGATTAAAACCATATATTGGCTGACATACAAATTGTATTTTTATTTGTTTATATTTGTATAGTGTTTTCTAAGAGTTTAACTTTGGATTTACTTGCTGCCAGCTCCATAATATTTTACAAACATACGACTTAAGGGAGAATGGTGTTTATACTTGTATAGTTTATCAGAAAGATCATAAAATCTTGCAAGAATGAAATTATTAATAAATAGATTGTCTAATAGAAAGCATTTACAGAACAGAACTGTAATAAGGTATGGTAGATATGATGTCCAAAAATCCATGCATCATTTGTATTTAAGGGGTTTCTGATAAGGTTTGTTATTTACTTGGAATAAAATAACTTGAATTTAAAGAAATACTCTATAGTTTGAAGGAACCAATGTGGCTAAGTGGGTAAGACACTAGCTCGCTAGCCTGAAGGTCACATGTTTGATCCCTGCATTGGCCGAGAAAGTTCATCGGGATTTTCCGACGTGGTTACCCTTGTTAGTGATGCAGGACAGAGGGCCTGACAAGGACAGCTGTCTAGTCATTCAGATGGGACAAAAAACAAAGTCCTGTGTACACATTGGCGTGCACGTAAAAGATCCTTTGGCAGTTGGAATTTGATGTAAGGGTAGGCCATAGTGCCATTGCCCAGCCAAAGTTTTCCTCATTTAGCACACTGTATAGCATATGTCCTTCTTCATTAGCCCAGTCGGAGCAGAACAGTAGGACCTTAAATCTTGTTTAGTTTCATTTCATTTCTATAGTTTGAAAAGGTTTTTGAAAGTATTTTTTTTCTTCATCAAAAGTATTGAATAAAAGGGTTTTGCATAATACTGATTTTAAGAGAATTCGTATTAAGGATGCTGAACGATTCCAAGGGAATACCTATATGATAAAGTGAAATATATATTGAATTACAATTTCTAATTTGATCCAGACAGCTGTATCACAGTTTATATTATTTCATGTTTCATTTCATAAAAATGAGATCGCATCAGTTGTTGATCAACTTTGAGATTTTTGATTGATACACAGAATTACAGATCAAATTTGTGTTTCATGGAATTCAGATAATTTGTTTCAGTTAAACTTTGAGGTATTTGATTGAAATTTAGTACACAGTTTTACATAGTTGTATTTAGTCTATCTATACATAATTGGATTATATATAAACCAAAATGTATATTTGCAGTATCAGCCTCGAGGATCTTAGATGCATGCATTGTAAAGTTTTTAGGGGTCGGTAGGGGACATTATACTTTTGTTATTTTAAAATCTGAATTATTTGAAATACATTAGTGAGTTTCTATTTCTATATTTATACTGACAATACATATCATATTAGATCAAGGTCTTTTAATAAATCACTTATACTTCCTCTTGATGTAGGCTATAGATTGTTTTATTTACTTTGGTTTTAGTATGACTACAACTTGCCTTATTTTAGAATTTAAAACTATCAATGTCTATGATAGGCATTTAGAAGCTGAATATGTTATCTATAACAATTCTTATGGACAAGTATAGAAGTATCAATTCATATTTTATTGTACAATATCAGTATAAATGTGTAAAGGTAACCTTGTTTCTTAATTGTATCTTCTGAACAGCTAGACACTTAGGTATGTTAGGTTCCTGCAATACTTAATGCTGGTAAACAAGATTCTGAGACTGTTTCATTATATTCTTTAGGATGTGTTTAGTAGCTTAGATATATGTCCTCTGTATGTGAACATAAAAGCTATACTTAGCTATGTTTTATATTTTAGAATAGCTTGTATACCGGGGTAGGTAATTTTATATAATTGTTTGTTTTCTTCATGTAATTCATCATGCATGTTTTAAACAGTAGAAGTTCTCTACAGACATGCACAGACATCTGTTTCAAACACAATTTAAAAAAGACTGAAATTGATTACCTTATATTATCCTTATTGTTTTATCTTTGATCAGTAGGTCAGTTGATGCAAAAAAGTATCTTAAACTCCCCATTTCATTACATTTATTTCATATTGAATTTTAATTAGAAAGGAAAAAATGTCCTAATAATAATTCTGGTAATTAAACTACCTGTTTTTATTATTTATTGATATTCGACACTATGCAAGTTGGGAGTTATGCATATTTTATAATTTGATATCAATAATAAACTTCAATAACACCTGTCTTAAAACATGAATTATAAATGAAGTGTACATACACCACTACAAGTAATCTATAATACACCTTTTATCAAGAATATAGGAAACTTACACAGAAGAATGTGTACATATATATATATGGTGTATCATAAATATCAAAGAGGTAATAAAGGTTATCATATTTTTCTTATTTTATTTAGTTTTCTGTGATCTTTTACAGTTAGTTGAAGACCTTAATGATAACGTAGTACCATTATGTGCATAAAAGGAAAAATGTTGAAATCATATAAAATTCAGAATTCTTTTAGCAATTTGCAAAGAAATTATGCGAATGAGATCTGTAGTTTTAGACCATAATGGATTGATTGTTTTACTCTCTTGTTAAAACACTAATGATGGTTTCTTAATGTTTCTATTTGATCATCATGGTTACTTGTTAAGACACTAATGATGGATTCTTTATGTTTCCATTTTAGGTAAAATGCTGTCTAACATATTCTAGATTTATGTGTTCGTGGTGTTAACAAGGTTTAACGAGTAAATACTAGCCAACTGAAAAATAAGAAACGAAATTAATTTGACATCAAATTAGTCTTAGGGTGTGGATGGTAGATAAACTTGTAGCATCCTTACATTGGTTAATAGAAACATGTAAGTCAATCATTCCTATTATAATGGCTACTGGCTTTTTATTTACCCATACACTCTACTTTATTAACTTCTTTACAATATCTTGATTCATTACAAAACCATGGCCAGTCAGATACAGTCACTTTGATAAATGGCTCTCTGTTTTATTCTGGTTGCTCGAAAGTCTGTAAGTTGTTATGTGAATTATACAGAAACTATGCTTTTAAATATCAGGTGTTTTGTACTATTTTGTCAATTAGCCCATACCAAATCATTTTATAAAATTTGACATGTTTTTACTGATGTTATTGTTATCTCACCATGTTTTTCAGCGCAATTTAATAAGTAATATATTTGAAGACCATTTGATTTCTAAACAAATATATCATGCTCAAGTGTCATCAAGACAAATAAAAATCGTGACAGAGTTATACATGTGACCTAAATTTGTTTTGCTTTTAGCTACCACAATTACCTGTACATAAATTATTGTAGTTTTGAAATTTTAGTTCAAAATGGTTAATTCTGTTCAACATTTACATAGATTTGGATTGAAAATTTTCCAACATTTGGTATCTTTGCAGATGATAGAATGGGATATGGTAAAAACAATCCAATACCATTTATAATTGTTGCTAAAATTTTTTGATGGGTCTCTTTTTAATCCAGTTGAATCATATTTGAAAAACTTTCTAACAGAATTTTATAAGTAATATATGTTTGAGTATAGGTACCTTTAAATGTAATAGGATAATAAAAAGCAAAGGTTATTCCTTAATCTTTTAATGTGCTCTGCTTGAATTACAATAACCCACATTTATTCTTAGTCTCTAAACAATAATAAGATTTACTACTAAAAACAAACAAGTGTAATTTTAGTATTATTAAATATTTAATTCTTAAAAAATTATTTTTAACAATACTGGCTCTGCTTAAATGAGCTGTAGTTCTGTTCAGATAACTAACAGAGAGTTTTTGCATTTAAACCTGTAGAATTGTTTAGAAGAATAAACAAAAATGTAGAAATGACATTGCCAGTGTATATTGACTAGAAAGAAAACATAGGTTGTCAGGCAACAAATCATGCCCACCAGCTGTAAGGGTTGTCTTTACATGCATTCATTAAGATTTTAATGCGTACAGAATTTGAACAATTTCAGCCAATTCTGAAAAGTAATTTTAAATAAGTAAAGGGCAAAAACATAGATAATAAACCATCACATTTTATATTTCAATAAGCTTTTAAAGATGCATTATGTAAGATTTAGATAAAGTGCTGGTTGTTCTTGCTATAATAATTCAAAAATAGATAATGAAAAATGAATATCTTAAAAACTTCAGTCAAATTACTTTATTCTGAGTGAAGTTATGAGTGAGCGTAGTTATAAGTGTTTGAAGATGTAGACTATATAGTCTCCATTATCCATTTTAACAATGAATTTTTAAATGGTACAGGTGTTCTAATCCATTTAATATCTCGGCCATCCAATGGCCTACAAAGTTGATTATAGGTTGTCATGTGAATAAATGTTTAAATAATAGTTTACATATAACATTTGACGCCATAAAAAAAAGATCTGCAGTAGGAAGATTTAGCTCTTACATAATGCACAGAAATTTTGACAAAGAATCAAATATTGATGATGGAATTTGAAATTCGAGAAGGTTAATCTTATTACTGGTCAATAGGGTTTATCCGTTAACTGGCAAATCAACCCCAAGCAGTTCCCAATAAAAACTCATTAAGCATAAACTATGACTCATCGTTCCATTTCGATAGAGTTCAACAAGGCTCAACCTTGTTTACTATTCAAACCTTTTTATAGATCTGTTTTATTTTTAGCAACAGTCCTTGACCATAAAAATTCAATTCAATATGATTTTGTTTATTCACCAAAATTGAAAAGGGTTGTTCGTGTTTTGAATTAATAGAAACATCAATTTATTATTATGAGCGGATATGCATCAAAATGTCAATAGAAATCTTACTTAAAGATATCTTATTACACAATCGATTTCCGTTTTATTATTAGATATTTATGATTTATAACCAATGATATTTATCATTATGCAATACCCATGTATTGTAAATGATGAGCAGAGGCGCGTTGGGCGGGTATACTGCCTACCTTGCCATGCCCTACTTCTTGAAAGAGTGCCATTGTATTTCGAAAGAATTACCTCAAATACTCAAGGATATGTCTGCATTAATGTCATCATATTCCCATTGCTCTAATGACAATATTGAGCCCTCTCTCCCTCCTGCCCTTCCCTTGTTCAAACCAGATTCAGCGAAACTAAAAACATTTGCGCTTAATGTACTTACATGCACCATCATATTTGCATTGCTTAGTAATAATATTGTGCCCTCTCTTCCTGCTGCAGTTTCTTTGATACTAAAAGATCTATCGCGTTCAATGTACGTACATGTACCATCGATCAGTCCTCGCTGCTGTTTGGCTATCAGCCTCTATGGGTCAGGCAACGTTGCAGTTGATCAACTGATTATGGCGGTATCCATTTTCTCTGGTTTTG
This sequence comes from Patella vulgata, assembly GCF_932274485.2. Lineage (NCBI taxonomy): Eukaryota > Metazoa > Mollusca > Gastropoda > Patellidae > Patella > Patella vulgata. The sequence continues at coordinate 48,572,046 of NC_065880.2, forward strand.
GTTTGGATTTTTGAAAGGTTCGTAGTGTTGGGGGTTGGCAAAAATTTCTGGAGAAAAGGTCGCAGGCTGTTTCTTTTATTCGCCCAAATTTCAGTGTGGGCATATTATGTAGTCACCCTGTCTATTGGTCCGTCTGTCAACAGTTTTTGACAGATTGTCTTTATATTTGGTGTGAAGCATTGTGGTCATGAGAGGACGAACCCTAATGACTCAAAGTTTCGTACCTTTCGTACCAGAGTTTTGCCCCCCTTTGCCGAAAACCTTGTGAACATGATAGAGACTATAGTTTTTATACGCCTACATTGAATTATGTTGTATATTGCTGTCACCCCTGTCTGTCGACCTTACATCCACAATTGCTTGTGGACGCTCTATAGGCTGAAGTTAATATCCAATTGACTTTAAATGTATACACAGTATTACCGGTCATGAGACGAAAAAGCCTATTGATTTTCAACGGTTTTCTATAATTACTGCCAGAGTTATGACCCTTGATCACTTTGAAAAATCATGTGGATGCTCTAGAGGCTGAAGTTAATATCCAGTTGACTAAATTTATACACAATGCTTATGGTCATGAGATGAGTTATGGCCCTTGATCACTTGAGAAATTTTGTAGATGTGCTAGAGGGTAAAGGTAATATAAATTTATATACAGTGTTTAAGCTCATGAGATAAACAATCAAAACAATTCCTAATGATTTCTGATAATGGGTTGTTACTCGTAATCAGATTTTATTGTGTTGTAAATGTTTTCTTTACTTACAAAGGAAAAAATAAGTGACAATCCTGGCAACCTACTTTTAACAGATTGTTTTAAAATTTGGTGGGGATCATATAGGTCATGAGAAAATGAACCCTATCGATTTTCAGCATTCTCTGTCTTTCTGTTTCAGAGTTATCCCCCTTTTGTCGAAAATCTTGTGAATGAACAGTTTTCACTGGAATCTTCAAATTTGGTGTGAAGCATTGTGGCCATGAAAGGGCAAACCCTATCGATATTCAGCTTTCTATGACTTTCTGTTCTGGGTTATCCCCTTTGCTGAAAACCTTGTGTACGCTATAGTGTCTTCAATTTTTAACAAGATTTATTTGTACGCATTGGGGTTGTGAGAGAATGAACCCTATCATTTTCAGTTTTCAATCCCCCCTTTGCTGAAAAACCTTGTGAATTTGGTATACGCCCATATTTTCATGTGGATGTATCTTGTCGTCGCCCCTGTCCGTCCACAGTTTGTTTGTGGACACTCTACAGGTCACAATTCTTATCCGATTTTGAGGAAATTTTAAAAATAGGTTTATCTCCAAAAGATCTTGGTTCCTTTCGATATTGGCATGTATCGGATCGAAACTTCATGGATTATTGGATATGGCCCTTGATTGTACGAAAAATCACGTTTTTAGCTTGTGGACACTCTAGAGTTCACAATTTTTATCTGATATAAAAAAGCGATTGAATATATTACTGTTACACCCTAATGATGATAGAGTTCGAATTTCGTGAAAATCGTACCAAAACTGCCGGACAAAATGGCTGCCCCTCGTACGCAAACAGTGTAAAAATAAGGTATATCAAGGTTTTGGACCCTCTAGAGGTCACAATTTTTTTCAGATTTTAATGAAACTTGAAAAACATGTTTATAACCAACAGCATCTTGGTTCCTATCGATATTCGCACATATCAGATCGTAACTTCCTGAATTATGGCCCCAGATTGTGCGAAATATTGCATTTTTAGCGTGTGGTCCCTCAGCGGTCACAATTATTATCTGATTTAAAAAAACGTTTGAATATGTCACCCGTTACACCGTATTGTTGGTTGAGTTTGAATTTCATGAAAATCGGACCAAAAGTGTCCGACAAAATGGCCGCCCGTCTACGCAAATAATGTAAACATCTGGTATATCAAGGTTGTGGACCCTCTAGAGCTCACAATTTTGATCCGATTTTGCTGAAACTTGAAATGCATGGTTATAACCCAAAGATCTTGGTTGCTGTCTATATTTGCGCATATCAGATCGTAACTTCCTGAATTATGGCCCTTGATGTTACGAAAAATCGCTGTTTGTTTAGCTTGTTCTCTATCCATCTCTTGAAAAATGTGGGCTTATCCTGCCTGGCAGACGCTGGTTTATTTCAAATTTGCTTGGAAGCAATGGGGTCATAGTGGATAAACCCTAGAGATTATATTTCTTCAAGGTAGATCCTTATCAGATATACACAACTTCCAAGTTTTCCTTTCGGATAAGCTACAGTGGAGATAAGGCTGCTGTGTGGGCATATTCCACACTTAGCAACCTATCTTTTGTATCTGAGAAAAAAAACTGACAAGATGAAGATCATTGATACAACAAATCAGGACTGTTTACCAATCAAAGACACCTAGCCTATTTATGTACTTAACTAGAGATTGGATGTTTTCTTTCTTCATTCACATGTATTGACCTGCAAATATACTAGTCACAGATTCTATTGTCTTATCAAATTACATTAATTAATCAATTGTTGGTCTGGTTATTTTGGTAAAATTGATATCCAACAATTATCTTATAGTTTTTATCCTGTTAATCATTTCTGATAAAGATTTGAACTGAATAATTAGTGTTAGATATTTTATACTAATTACATTTCATCTGTTATTAGTATTATACCGTATTCTATTGAAAATCAAACTGTAATATTATTTTCACTTCATAAAACAGCATTTACACATATAATATTGAATTGTGATTAGCAAGAAAGATATAACACCCTAGCGGCTGGCAGCAAGATGTATATATTATCCCTGTTGTTTGTACACTGCAAATAAAGAATTCAGTTAGAGGAAATTTGTGACAAATGCCCTTAAAAATTATGGCAAGACTTTAGAATCTGTCCACTGCTCAGATTTACCATATTGCACATAAAGTGAACAGCCAGGTTATCTCATGTAATGTATAAAGTATTGCAAAAAAAAATTGGTGCAATGATTTGGTAAGGACTCCAAAATTATTTATGAACTGTATATTAAAGATACATTATGTAAGATGTAGATAAAGAACTGGTTGTTGTTACTATAATAATTCAAAAATAGATAATGTAAAATGAATATATTGAAAATTTCATCCAAATTATTTTATTCTGAGTGAAGATATTAGCATTTGAAGGTTTGACAAGATGTGTGCACTGATTGTAGCCATCCTACTGGTTGTTCAAGGCCTAACCATGCTTCACTAGTTTTAAATAAAATCATTAAATGGCCAAACCATTCTAATCTACTTAAAATCGGACCCATCCGATAGCATCGAGAGTTGATTATGGTCTTGTCATGTTAATAGATGTCTTATTAATCGTTTATATAGCATTTAAGACCTAAAGAAAGACATGAAATAGGAAGATGCCTGTTTAATTTAATCTCATTTTTATATATTCATTGTCTTGATGATTAAGATGGCATTTCATATTTAAATATAGACAATTTTTTCTGAGGATAACAATTGCTGTGGTTTTTTGTACCTGAAAGGACAAAAAACATCATAGAGCTATCTGCATGTGTGTGTTGCACATAATTTAATTGTTCTTGAAAATAGTGCTGTAATAAAGTTCTTTTAGCTGATGACTAAAACTGAACTGTTTCAGTTGATTATTTTCTTTTTTTTAAATGTGAGATGTCATTTCCTGGCTTTTAATTAAATGTGACATTATTACTATTGTTCAGACAGAAATTTCAATTATAACAGGATATTTTATAGGAAATAATGTCTGAATAATTTAACAGGAATGGTGCCACAAAATAAAGGCCAAATTGTCTGGAAGTAGAGAAGCATTCTATCAGACAAATTAATTTCCTATTCCTTCTGCTGACAAATCTGAGATTACAACTAATTACTGTGAATGCGTCACAGTAATACTTTTGTTGTCTTCCATTGCCATGAAAATAGCAGCAGAAATATTAAGCTGTCCTTGTTAGCTCAATCATGCTTTTGTTTTCTTTTCAGTCACACCATGAAGCAGATGGCCGATTCAAATCATCATGGCATCAATTTCTAAATTCTATCAACTGACGTGTGATTCATATTGGGATTGCTGAGTGAGTAATATTTCCTCTTACATTTCGTGTAATGAAGGAACTGTGGTCGAAAGAACGAGACATAAAGATTTGATACATAACGAAATATTTTATTCAAGTCTAACCCTGTGGAAAAGAATCAACATGCAAAAGGGTGGATTTCTCAAATCTATTACCTTCAATCGATTTATTTTGTTATTATGTGGAATTTATATTGGAATGGTGCTTTTTATACATAGTCGACTGCAAGCTGATCGCCCACCTCAGCAAATAGATAACGATTCAAAATCGGAATACCAATTGACAGAGAAATTGGATCTATCAGATTTAAAGACTTGGGTGAACAATAAAAAAGAATTAAATCAGCTGTCGAAAGATATTAGTGATTTAGAGAGGAAAGTATACCAAGCCAAAAAACAAGTGGATGGATTGAAAAAACAAAATGAGAACCCTAAGAGCTCAAACTGTTTACAGCATAGTAATGAAGGTGTTAAAAACAGTAGCTTTAAGATACTGGAACAAGGCGTCTATGTCTTCTCTGCATATCTCGATGACAGAAAACCAAATGTTTTTATACGTCTGATGGTACTTCTAGAAAAAACCAAAAAGAAAGTTCCAATATTTTGTCATATTAACTCAGTAATAATTATAGCCAAACAATATGAAATGTGTGAAAATCATAATAAACCATTTGGTGGATATATATATTCCTGTGAATTACCCAGAAATATGTCAAATCCTTGTCCCCTCCATGTGTCGACAGTTTATGCAAGTTCTGCATCATCTGAAGTTGCTCTTCCAATAATCCCAGTTAAACCTCTCTCTAAACCACAACAGTTTGGAATTTGTATATCGCCATTATTTGGTAGCGTGAAAAAAGAAAAGATTGTTGAATTCATAGAACTGTCACAAGTTCTAGGTGCTAACCATTTTTATTTCTATGATAATAACATATCAGCTGAAATGAAAATGACATTGAATTATTATGAGCAGAAGAACATTGTAACAGTAGTTCCATGGGACCTTCCGTCTGTTATATTTGATAATAAGATTTGGTATCATGGCCAGCTTATAGCCCACAATGATTGTTTATATCGCAGCATGAGTACGTTACAACATGTCTTATTCAATGATATAGATGAATTTGTCATACCCCATACCAGTGCTAAATATTGGAAGAATTTATTTCCTAGTGTGTTCAAAGATCAGTATTGTGGCATTGCCTTCTCTAGTGCTTTCTATGACCCAGCTATTGGTGTGACACATCCATCAGGCTTACAGACTATGAGTATCACAGGTCGCACCAAACTCTTTAGTCATGTTAGGACTAAAATCATGGTTAAACCACAGCGAGTGTTTGAAGTGGGAATTCATCACGTCAGTAAACAAAATGAAGAAAAATGGTCTGTTCAGAAATTTAAACCTGAAGTGGCGTACCTACATCATTATAGAAAGTGTATAGGAAATTATGGTATGAAATGTAGTCAGTTTGAGAAAGACACGACCATTTTTAGTTACTATGATGAACTTAAAGATCGGTTCGATTTTTCAATGAGAGAAATTAATAAATTTTCTAGTGCTCTTTCTCCAAATGTCACTCAAAAGGTTGTATAATGTTCTACAGTTAATTTATTGTTCACATTTTGTATTCTATATCATTTGATCTTTAATTGATAATGATGTTTTTAATTTCCTTAAGCAGTATTATACGCTGATGAGATGTTAATGATTTTTCATTTGTTAAACAGAATTTTAGTCGGAGGAACAAACTCATGGTTGTATATATGTACATCATCAATTTTTCTGAGAGGTATAACATTTGTACCATACAAGATCCTTAATATGATAACTCAGTTTTATGATTCATATCATGCCTATTCCAGGTATTGTTAACAATAACATAAAGTTACTGTAAGTAACTGCAGTAACTGGTTTTATTATAAATATCTTATGATAACTCACTTATTTTAAGATTTATGTGATGACTATTTTTAATATCTTGGAACAGAAAATTAACTGGTTTTACTATAGATATTTTATTTAATGGTTAGTGATATATATCAGAAAAGTTATCTCAATTTTTATGTTTTTGTTAAATCTTTATTTATGGATTGTGTTAAATTTGTTTTATCTAGTCATATTATGTAGTTGAAAAAAGTTATATACAAAAATAATTCAAGATAAATTTAGTCTTTAATGGTTTCATTGCATCTGAAATTCATGCATGTACTAAGGTACAAACCATTGTTAGTTGATTCCAAAAATATTATTTTATCTGCTTAAGAATTGGAAAATAGATAATATATTATTGTCTTACTTTTAAAACTTTCTTATAATATCTTACTTAAAGATAACTGAAAATATGGAGATTTTGAACAAGATTATTCCTTAGTACAGTGGTTTTCAGAAAAGATGCCATGAAGTCAAATAGCAGAACATCCAGGCTCCACAAAACCACTATGAAATAAATACAAGATAGTGGTTATTTCAAATGATAGAGAAGCTTTTGCTACCTTTGAGATCCCTGTCCGTAAAGGGAAATGACATCAAGGACATATTTTCTGAAAATGCTCGTCATATGCATGTATTATGTGGTAATCGAAACTGATTATAATTTATGTTAGCTGTATATTTATTATTTAATAGCTTTAAAAGGAAAAGTAAACATACTCTAGTTACTGTCTGGTTGTTAATCTTATACAGTTATAATGGGTTATTAACTCGGAATGAACCAATTGCTTTTAATGTACATTAATCTTTATATCCATCTAATGAAATAATGGTACCCACACTAAATTAGACTTTACTATTTTCAAAAATAATTAAAAGTTTTGCCTTCAGTGATTAAAATTTTGATTTTTAATATTGTTTAAAATTTTGATTTTTAATATTGATTAAAATTTTGATTTTTAATATTGATTAAAATTTTGATTTTTAATATTGATTAAAATTTTGATTTTTAATATTGATTAAAATTTTGATTTTTAATACAAAATTTTAATATTGATTAAAATTTTGATTTTTAATATTGATTAAAATTTTGAATTTAATATCAATTGATTTTTTAAAAAAGTAATAGAGATTAAAATTTTGAATTTGATATCGATTATGAATTTTATCATCGATTTGAATTTTATCATCGATTTGAATTTTGTATTTAATAATGATTTAAGTTTTGAATTTAATATCTATTTAAAGAGGCATTATTCAAGAGCTAAATCTGTCTAGTGCATGTCTTTCTTTATGTCTTAATGTTATATAAATTATTAATTAGATATTTATTAACTTTCCAAGACCATTATCAACTCTTGATGCTACTCTAGATTGTCAACAGATTCAAATACGATTGACAGTTAAAACTATATAAATGATTTAATTTAAAAATGGAGACTTTGTTTATTATCTTAACAACGGTAGCAATGACAATCGAGACTCGGCTCAGAATAAAGTGATTTGACTGAAATTTTCAACATGTTCCCTTTGCATTATTTATTTTTTAACTATTATAGCACGAATTGTCAGATCTATATCTAAATCTTACATAATGCCCCTTTAAGTTTTGAATTTAATATCGATTTAAATTTTGAATTTAATAATGATTAAAATTGTATTATTCATAGATATTACCAGGAACAATTTACTTTTCCTTTTAAACTAACTAGATCTTTAATTTGGGTAAAACATAAAAGTTGATTTAAATAATTAAATCTAATGTTTTCATCTGCTTTGTGAAGTAGATATCTGTCTACATTCAAAATGTTAGGTCCACGGATATATCAGTTTTTAAAAAAACCAAGAACAAAACAAAAATTAGTAAGCAAACTGATTTACATTAATACATTAAATACGAAATTGAAATTTCACTTAATTTGACATTTAATTTAACCCAAATCATAGAGATTTAGCTCCTTTAATTTATTTGGGTGCAGTTATTAATTATAGCAAATGTCAATATACCAGGTACATATACATTAATTATACGTCTGTGTCTCATATATATATATATATCAGCTTAATTATATATCTGTTATCTCGACTTGTGATCAAATGACCATAACCTCTTGTCTCAACATTCCATTATATTTTTATTGGTTTTATTTCATTTAGTTATTTATTTTAACCAGATCATTCCACATATAGACATGTCAACATTCCTCTATATTATTATTAGCCTTGTTGGTGATTTCATTTTTATTTTGAGAAAGTTATAATAAGCCATATTTTTTTATATTTATGAACTATGAAAGTAGTGTAAGAATTTCTACGCAAGCTTAGATTAAGATGATACATTATATTTCATGTAATGTGGTGGTATATGTTGTCATTATAAAGCTCGATCTTGATTGCACTTGTTGCAAGGCTCTTGCTATTATGCTATTTTTGTTAAATCTTGATTGCATAAGCCCCTGCCTCTTAATAGTATTTAAATATATGTAAGCTTTCCCATCTTTCAAATAATAAGGTATAAAGTGTACTAAAACATGGCAAGCAGCAAAGTTGGGTTCCTCCTTATGGCTAGCCTAACAAGTTCAGTAAAATAGAAGAGAACTAAATCTTCAAAACTGGCCTATCTAGTCTATATGGACAGGAAGAGGTGACTGAGTGGTCTAAGATCATAATTTCTCTAAGAAATCTGAATGGTATCACCATGCTAGATGTACTTAAGCAAAGTGGGGAAACCCCCCACACAAAACAAACCTTGCTTGCTAAACTATTCATCAAAATGATTGCTTGGTACAGCAATGCAAGAAGTGTTGATTTATCAAAGAAAACACTGTAAGGAGTATGGCAAGGGCTAAGTTACCTCTATGCATTGTACAATTACTTTTTATTACATGCAGAGTAACTTGATATGTTTTGCCTTTCTAATTCAAATATTTTTTTATGCACTTGCATATTTAGTTAAAAAATCTTTATCTGGATGTACAGTTTGACAAGATGGATGCCTTAATATTTGTAAAAAAAATTCCATTGTGACTCCAATTGCAAAGCTGATAGATACCAGCAGCCTATTTTTATAAGCCCACATTGAAAGGTGGTTGTATAATTTCGTCAGTTTATCTTTCAGTCGGTCCGGTCTAAGGGCTAAAGTTAATATCTGATTGACTTTAAATTTATACACAGTGTTTAAGGTCATGAGACAAAGAAACCTATTGATTTTCAACGATTTCCACTAATTACTGCAAGAATTAATGCCTGGGTTATGGCCCTTGGGCTCTTTGATAAATCTTGTGGATCTCTACAGACAAAGTTATCATCCAATTGACTTTAAATTTATACACAGTGTTTATAATGAGATGAAGAAGCCGGTATCTGATAATTATTGCCAGAGTTTTAGAGCATGACCTCTTTGAATATTCTTATTCACACTTTACAGACCAAAGTTATCATCCGATGGACTTTAAATTTATACATAGTGTTTAAGGTCCTGAGATGATGAACCTTATTGATTTTTTTTAAACAATTTCTGATAATTATTGCTTAAGTTATGGCCCTTGATGACTTTGAAAAATGTTGTGGATGCTCTCAAGACCAAACTTTTAATCCAATTTACTTTAAATATACTCAGCCAAATTAAAAACTTGACACTCAGGATTTTTGGGGCTAGATTTTTAATATTTGGTTTAAGGCAACTATTTTAGTGTTATGTTGTGCACAGACGACCTTGACATCAACAGAAAGCAAGAATACGTCTCGCCGAAAGTCCTTGACATTGATAACGTTCGTGATGTCACGGTACCCCCCAAAATGAAATTCACAGACAATCGGAATAAAGTGTTTAGTAACGGTTGTGGCCTTCTCTAGCGTCTCGTACTGCCACACAACGTCTTCTCATGGATCTCAGAACATTAGTAAACACTACCCGAGGAAGACGTCGCCACTGCTCAGCAAGAGCATGTTGAAGGTCCTGCAACGTCAGTGGTGGATTCTCTTGCTGACGAACACGTCGACCCAGTTCGTCCCAGATGTGTTCAATAGGATTAAGGTCGGGACTAAGCGACGGCCAATCCAAGACTTGGACACCGGCATTTCTTAAAAAATTCTGGGTAGCAATTGCTGTATGGGGTCGAGCATTGTCTTGTTGAAACGTTAGTCCAGGCCCATGTCTCTGCATAAACGGAAGAAGAACAGGTTGCAAAATCTGATCCCTGTACTGGACAGCATTTAAGTTCCCTTGGACAACAAGAGGAGAACGTCCATGTGCACAAAAAGAACCCCAAACCATGACGCTGCCGCCACTTGAGCGTAACGTTTACCTCGTCTGTGGTACACTCGGACCCTGCCATCGGCAAATCTCAAAGTGAATCGAGATTCGTCACTAAAGACAACCGAATTCCACTGTCTTTGAGTAAATCCTATGTGTCTTGTGGCCCACACAAGTTGGTTACGGCGATGAAGAGGTGTCAATATTGGTCCATTATAGGGCCTCCGAGCTCGATGACCAGCAGCCTGCAAGCGATTTCTAACAGTTTGTGCAGTTACCCTTCCATCAAACATCTCTCTACTTGTGGAGGTTGCAGTGACAAATCTGTTTCTAAGATGACGTATTGCTTGATCTTCCTGGAGTGACGTCACACGTGGCGCTCCCGCCCTTGGGAGGTCGGCAATAGTTCCAGTTTGAAGCACTCTCATTCTCAGATTAATTATTGTCTGGCGTGAACAATTAAAGGCTCTTGCAACAGTGACCACAGACTGACCAGCATAGAGCCTACATAGAGCCTACATATAGCATGTAGACGTTCTACGTTTGAAAGGCGCTGCATTTTCTAACAAAGATGAAAATAACAATTTTAATTTGTTTTTCCAGTTTAAGTTACGTGTGCGTGTTCAGTTTAAGCAAACTTGCATCGATTGACCTCACGAGTTTGTGTTTGCACATGTTTTTCAGGTTTTTCATCTTTATATGCTCAAAAGCCACGTGATCCACGTGACTTTACAATTTTATGAAATTAAAGGCTTCTTACTACTTACTATCGTTAGCAACACTTTAAAATTTATTTGACTTACCAGAAAAAGAAATTTGTTGAAATTCATCTGTGTCAAGTTTTTAATTTGGCTGAGTATATGTATACACAGTGTTTTAAGGTCATGAGACAACAAAATCTATTGCTTTTCAACGATTTCCGATAACTTGAAGAGTATCATTTATGATATTCAATGTTTTGTATACTAAATGTTAACTTGTGGCAGAACAAGAAGCCAAACAAATTCTAAGGATTTCTGATAATTACTTGATGGGATGTTACTCTTAATCAGATTTTAATGTGTTGTAAATGTTTTCATTACCGATAAAATATTTGACACCCCACAGACGACTTAGCTGCTGTGGGTGTATGTTTTGTTGACTGGCAACCTATCTTTGATTACCGGTAAACTGATAAATTACTTAAGGGGTTGTTATTATTGATCAGATTTTAGTGTGTTGTAAATGTTTTCATTACTGACAAAAGAAAAAAATATTTGCCACTCCTTGGACAACTTAACTACTGTGGGTGTATGTTTCTTTGCCAGGCCACCTATCTTTGATTACCAGTAAACTGGTATATTTTTTTTTTTTCATGCAATATTTTATTTTAATATTTGCTTTACTATATATACTTCGGTCTTGAAGGCATTCAACATCTTCTGTAGAATTGATGGCAAACCAATGGCAAAGGTAAAAGTCAGACATATATATATATATATATATATATATATATATTTACATGTAGTCGAAAACCTTTCAAGTAATCTGTAAAGTTACAAAAATAGATCTCGGCTTTGTCTAGATTTCAGTTTGATCAAACCTATAACATGTATGCTTAATTTATTGTTACGCAAATTGGTTGAAGTAATGGGGGAAAACAAATCTCTAACGCAAAAAAACTATTGATGCAAATTAACATGACAAACGGCCAAACTACTGAAACTCTGCTTTGAATATTTTTTTCAGGGGGGACATCATTATGGTGTAGAATATTTTTACAGGTTAAAATAGTAATCTTGTTGCATTTATAAGAAATGGATTTTGTGCTTTTTATCCAGAATACAAAAATTATATAATTCTTGTTATTGGATTCAAAATAAAGACCAGGGGCCTGTTTCACGAAGTTTTAACTAAGATAAAATCCAAATTTTAGTAATTTGATTGGATAATATTACATTGATTTTAGTGCTTAGCCAATCAAAATTGAAGTTTCTACTAAAATTTGGATTTTATCTTTAGTTAAAATTTCGTGAAACAGGGGCCTGGAGCCTGAATTTAAGTAGGATAGCCTGTACCTTTCATATAACAAGCCTTGGAAATTTTAGCTCTTAAGTGAAATTAAATCTGATTTTATTCAAATTCATCAAAGGAGCTTTGCAATAGAAAAATTATATATGATTAATTATGAATTTCAGGCCTTAGGTGAAAGCATATGTTTGTCAGATCGTGTCACTTTAGCATAAAATGTATATTCTGGTGTTATGTTGTTTATGTTAGTTTCTTGGTTTACAGTAGTAAAATCACTGTGGATTGAAAATTATAATTTTAGCAAAGGTCATGAAAATACTGATGTCTATTTAATTGTAAATTTAATATGTAAGTTTAATTACATATAAAAGGTTTAAAGTAAGGAAATTTAAAGGTTACAATTAACAAAAGATGTGTCACAATTTGTATATTATTATAAATATAAATTTGCAAGTTTTGTTGAGAATGTTGAATTTATAACTTTTTCATGTGGACGTATATTGTCGTTGCCCCAGCATGTCCGTCCATAATTTGTTTGTGGACATGGGGGGGTGGGTTTATCATAAGGCCTGTCATTGAGTAAACTGACGTGGTTTCAAATCCCCGGTTGTACATGACAAGGATTAGGGTCACCTGTCCAACCTCGTGAGTTTTCTCCGGGTCCTCCGGTTTCCTCCCACTGCTAAAGACCCCTATGCACAAGCGAATTATTGAAATAAAAAAGAATTAAACCACGTTTGTCCCGAAATGACCTAGTTTGTGTCCAGTGGATGTTAAACTCCATCTCCCTCTCTCTCTTTGTTTGTGGACACTCCACAAGTCACAATGTTTATCCGATTTAGATGAAATATAGGTCTATCTCCCAAAGATCTCAGTATTGGACTGTAACTTCGTGGATTATGACCCCCTATTGTACGAAAAATCAAGTTTTTAGCTTGTGGACACTCTGGAGGTCACAATTTTCATCCGAATTTGATGAAACTTGAAATGTATGTTTATGACACAAATAGATCGTGGTACCTTTCGATATTTCGATTATTGCCCCAAATTGTACAATAAATCACGTTTTTAGCTTGTGGCCCTAACGTTCAAATATATAATGATGGTTGAGTGTGTATTTCGTTAAAATTGGACTGAAACTGACAAACAAAATGGCCGCTCCCCATATGCAAATAGCATAAAAATATGGTATATCAAGGTTGTGGACCCTCTAGAGGTCACAATTTTGGTGAAACTTTAAAAAAAATTTGTCACAAAGATCTTGGTTCATTTCGATAATCACAAATATCGGGACGCAAATTCCTGGATTATGGCCCCTTATTGTTAGAAAAATCAAATTTTTAGCTTGTGGATTGGACCCTCAAGAAGTCACAATTTGTAGTCAATTTTAAAATCATTTAAATGTATCACTGTTACCCCCCAATGAAGGTTGAGTTCAAATCCGACTGAAACTGATGGACAAAATGGCTGCTCCTTGTATGCAAATAGTGTAAAAAATATGGTATATCAAGGTTGTGGACTCTCTAAAAGTCGTAATTTTTATCCGATCTTGATGAAAATTAAAATATATGCTTATATCCAAAAGATCTCGGTTCCTGACGATATTCGTGCATATTGTGGGCGTATCTTGCATGGCAAACACTGGTTTTATTTTTCTTCCACATTTGAAGATAAAATAAGAGATTGAAATACATTCCTATTGTTATTGTGTTTTGTTATTTTCAAGGAATGGTTTATTTTATTATCAAGTTGCTTTTTCATTCTTGAATAAAAATTATTTAATTTTAACTATTTCAGTTCATTTTGAAGACTAGCATACCATACAACTGAATGTAACATCAACACATTTCAATGTGTGCAAGTTAAGGCGGCACTTAGTCCTTCAGTCTATAAGAGAACTTGATAGAGACAACAGTTTTTAACAGATTTGTTCAAATTTGGTGTCATGAGGGGAAGAACCCTATCGATATTCATCTTTCCACAACCTCCTGTTCCCTCACTTCTCATGTTAGCACTGATTTTTCTCAATTGTTTACAATGTATGGTAAATTAAAGTCCTAATATAAGCTTGTAATCAGACCATAATATTTTACTATCAGTCACATGAATAAACATTGTTGGCCAAAATAAAATGGCCCCATGAGTGTTCTTATCTACACTGTGAGCAGTGTCTATTAAGATCCGCTATTACTTTGTGGTCCAAATTATCTGTAACATTACCCATCTAACATCTCCCATGGTAAATGCTAATCACCAGCTTCATTATAAATTTATAAACATATATTTGACATATAAGGATTTGGGAACAGTCATAATAATTATAAAAACATGCTATTTCTGGGAGTGAAGATCTGAGTACAAAAATCTGAGGGCAGGAATATCAAGTTTTTATACAACCACATTTTCATGTGAACTTATATTGTCATCGCCCTTGTCTGTTCGTGTGTCCGTCCACAATTTATGGACACTCTACAGGTCACAATTTTTATCCGATTTTGCTGAAACTTGAAATATAGGTCCGTCTCCCAATGATTTCGGTTCCTTTCGATATTGGCATGTATCGGACTATAACTTGATTGATTATGGCCCCTGATTGTACGAAAAATCACGTTTTTAGCTTGTGAACACTCTAGAGGTCACAATTTTCATCTGATTTTGATGAAACTTGTAATGCATGTTTATAACCCAAAAATCTTGGTTCCTTTTGATATTCACGTGTATCAGATCGGAACTTCCTGAATTATGGCACCTGATTGTACAAAATATCGTGTTTTCTGCTTGTGGTCCTACACCGTAATGTAGGTTGAGATCGAATTTTGTGAAAATCGGACCAAAACTGCCGGACAAAATGGCTGCCCCTCGTACGCAAATTGTGTAAAAATATGGTATATCAAGGTTGTGGATCCTCTAGGGGCCACAATTTTTATCCGATTTTGATGAAACTTGAAATTTGTATCACAAAGTTCTTAGTTCCTTTCGATGATCGCGCATATCCAAATGCGACTTCCTGGATTATGGCCCCCGATTGTTCGAAAAATCGCATTTTTAGCTCGTGGACCCGCTAGAAGTCACAATTTGTATTCAATTTTAAAAAACGTTTAAATGTATCACCGTTACACATCAATGAAGGTTGAGTAAAAATTTGTAAAATTCTGACCCAAACTGCCGGACAAAATGGCTGCTCCTTGTACACAAATAGTGTAAAGTATGTAATACCAAGGTTGTGGACCCTCTAGAAGTCACAATAATGTTTATCCAATTTTGATGAAACTTGAAATGTATGATTATAATCCAAAGATCTTGGTTCCTGTCGATATTTGCACATATCGGACCATAACTTCCTGGATTATAGCCCCTAATTGTATGAAAAATCACGTTTTTTTATCAGATATTGATGAATCTTAAAATATATCTTTATATCCCAAATATCTGAGACCATTGCGATATTTGCGCATTTCAGATCATAACTACCTGGATTATGGCCACTGATTGTAAGGAAAATTGCTTTTTTTTTTTAGCTTGTTCTCTATCCATCTCTCGCAAAATTATGGGCGTATCCTGCCTGGCAGCCGCTGGTTCATAAGTTTCATTAGCTTGTTGCAAGGGGTACATAGTTAAAAGCATTTAATTCAAATAGTACAAGGATAAAATATTCTCGGCAAACCTTTTTAAAGGCTTTTTGACACACTTTCAAGGAAATACAAGTTTTCAGTTATCATATGGTGTTGGTTATAAGTCTCCAAATTCCAGGATGTGTAAGTAGCATGTGACATCCACATTGCTGTATTTGAGAATCAAGTCACTCAAACAATTCAGGAATGAAATCTCTTTAATGAGTTTTATTACCCTGTTAAGCACATCTGACGAACATTTCTGGATGGATCAATATCTTGAATGGAAACTTTCAGACATCGTAAACAGACTATTTTGTCATATTTTGATATTTGATTCACATACTGACGAAGCACCTTTCATGCAAGTGGTTATCAATCCCTCTAGGTAGGCTGACTGGTATGTGATTATTAAAGATAGGTTGCCAGGCAACGAAACATACGCCCACAGCAACTAAATCGTCCGGGCAGTCAACAAGAGTTGTCGCATATTTTTACTTTTTTCGGTAATGAAACATTTATAATACACTAAAATCTGATTAAGAACAACAACTCACAAAGTAATTATCAGAAAACTATTAGAATTTGTTTGGTTTTTATAAAGTTCTGCCCCATGCTAACGTTTTGTATGCAAAGCTTTTAATATCATGGATTTAACTGTTCAAGTCATAAAAATTCATTGAAAATCAATATACTTGTTCGTCTCAAGATCTTAAACTCTGTGTATCAATCTGAAGTCAATCGGATGATAACTTTAGAGCGTCCACAAGATTTTTTGAAGTGATCAAGGGCCATAACTCTGGCAGTAATTATCGGAAATTGTTGAAAATCAATAGGCTTCTTCGTCTCATGACCTCAAACACTGTGTATAAATTTAAGGTCAATTGGATATTAACTTTGGCCTGTAGAGCGTCCACAAGATTTTTCAAAGTGATCAAGGGCCATAACTCTGGCAGTAATTATCAGAAATCGCTGAAAATCAATAGGCTTCTTCGTCTCAAGACCTTAAACACTGTGTATAAATTTAAAGTCAATCAGATATTGACTTTAGCCTCTAGAGCGTCCACAATTGCTTGTGGACGCCACCGACGGACGGACGGGGGCGACGACAATATACGACCACATTTCAATGTGGGCGTATAAAAACGAACTGTAAGCCAAACTTTTACCATCTTTTCTTTAGTTGCTAAAAATTTCGATATTTTTGCCAATTGCAGACCTTTTTCCGACCAATGACAACGTAATACGACACTAATATCTCCAGGAGAAGCTTGTATTTTGGGTATTAAAAACAATAAACACATAGTATTTTGGCATTTGATGGTCACAGTTTTTGTTTTCCATTTGTTTGCTTGCTTAAAATTTCCTGTCAAAATCGTTTACATCTGATTATTATTACATCAGTAAAACTAAAACGCTGTTCATGTATTTAGTATATCATATGTTGTTGTGTTAAATCTCATTTTCTGTATTTTAACAAAGTGACCTCCAGTTAACCCAGATAAATGCCAAAATGACGTTAGAGAACATGTATCTTCCAAGTTGCTTGTTCCAGGGCCCGGGGGGGGGGGGGGGGGGGGGGGGGGGGCCTGTTGTGGGCCCTGTTCATATATGGCACTGCAAGTGTCGAATTAAATTTGCTGACACTCACTTGGAGTGTGTATGCTTTTTACCACACAAATCTGTCCATCAGTCAGTCCAAACTTCGAGGGCCAATCAGGGAAAATTGTGTTTTTTAATGATTTTGATGTAAATGATCCATAGGGAGACCTCTCCTCTGACTTTTCAAAGCTACAGTAACGTCTTCTGCCATAAGTAGACCCAAGACCAGTTTCCAGTCGTCTAAAAATTTATTAAAATTCTTAAATAAATATATTGAAAACACTGCCGTTTTTAGGCCATCTGCCTTTCCCTGTGGGTTTTCTCCTGGGTCCCTCTCACTGTTAAAGACCCATGCGTGCATGTGATTCATTAAATAAAGATTTACAAAGTTAGTCCCAAAATGACCTAGTTGAGTGGGATGTTAAAACACCATGCTTCTTTTTAATTTTTCGAATGACTGGGGATTTAGTGATCAATTCATAAACAACTTTTGTGCTCTTGAGTTACATATGACATCACATCCTATTTTCAAGGGTCCGGCTTTCCTAAAACATTTTTGTAGTTATAAACCAAACAAAATGCAAAATAGATTAATAATTCAGCCAACTAGGGCAAATCTAACCTAAGACCTATGGCACAAACTAGGGATGTTAAAATCCTTGTTGAACACAAGATCAACCTTAATACATTAACATGCTCATTTCCACTGTTTGAACTTTAGTTAGACAAACTGTCTGGTTATAAATATATATTTATAACAACAGTTTTCAAAAAATGTATTTTTATTGAAATTAAGCTAAAATTAATTTTAAAAAAAGGCAATAAATATCACAATTTTTCTAGAAAAAAAAAGTGTCAGATTTAAACAATTATTTTCTTGTTTTGTCAAAATACAAATTTTAACGGTGCTTTCATTTTATGTTAACAAACTTAACTACTAACTGAACTTATCTGGACCCCAATATGCCCACCAGCAGCAAAGTCACTCATGTTTGATCTAAAATCATTGTCAACAAATTCTGCTGTGTAAATTTTTAAAAAATCGAACCAAGTTTTAAGAATTACATTTAGTCCTTTATCAAAACATCAATGCAGAGATAACTCTGAACAATATGATTGAAAATTGATAGAGTTCTACTTGATGTCCTAATGAACACACCATCGAAGACCCTATCCTGTATTGCTGTCACAATTAGAATGTAAAATTGTGAATGGAAAGATAGCTCAGTGAAACGCCTTAAAAATTTGAAATCACAAAATTTATACTCTTATTACCAATCCCACTGCGTTTTTTTATCTTTAAATATTTCTAAGTTTGAATGTAAACAGGCTGATAATTCCACGATTTGCTCTCAAAAAAGTTCTAAACTTCCTGATGATCCAATGAAAAATACCTGCAAGTTTAACCAGCGGCTGCCAGGCAGGATACACCCTCATTTTGCAAGAGACGGATAGAGAACAAGCTAAAAACAAACATGATTTTTTGTACAATCAGGGGCAATTATCCAGAAAGTTATGGCCTGAAATGTGCAAATATCAAAAGGGACTGAGATCTTTGGGATATAAAGATATGTTTTAAGTTTCATCAAAATCGGATTTCATTTCAATTTTCCCGAAATTTGAATTCAACCTTCATTATGGTGGAATGGTGATGTGTTTAAACAGTTTTTAAAATTGGAAAAAAATTGTGACCTCTATAGAATCCGCAAGCTAAAAATGCGATTTTTCAAACAACCATGGGCCATAATCCGCGACTTTCACAAGAAATTCTGGATGGACGACAGTTGCATGTTAAGACAATATACCTTCACATATAACCACATAAAAAACATGTTTCTATAATAATATACTAAATATAGTACAAAGCAATTGATATCACAGTTTTAAATTATAGTTATACAATATCACGAATGTATTCATTACCAAAGTCAACCATATCTCAGCCTTAAACAACTCATCATAATCCAATAACTCCTGAAGTTGTGTCAAAACAACTAACAAATATTCATATCGAATTGCATTTGGGTCATTAATAGTGATTTAGGCCAGTGATTACATGGAGCTTCAATGTCAAATAACAGTCTAGAAAATAGAAAATATTGAAATTTATAATCTTTTAGAGGCATTAGTACATGTAACTGGACAGAGTAATAAATAATACCACATATGTGTTACAATAATCTTTAAATGGCATTTAGTAAAAACCAAAACACATATTTATGGAAAACAGCTACGGGTATATTTATGTGTTACAGTTTACTGTATATTGAATTTCAATGACAGCAATTGTACAAGAGTTTAAGAATAAGAGTGTGTAATATATTGGCAGTCATTGAGTTGTAAGGGTGACATATACGTTGTTTGATCTACAAAAATATTACATAAAAGTTTAAATATAGCAAACATTTGTAATAAAAATCTCAAAAAAATTAAATATAACAAAATATAAGGAATGAATATTCTGTTTTAAAACTAAGGTAGCAACAATTCACCAATCAATGGTGATCTTCTTAAAATCAATGATAAAGCAATATCTGCATTGTGTGATATGTGAGGCTGAATATAAAATACTAGCATAATGATGAAATTAAATCCTACTTTTAGAACTGAATAGAAACTAAATCAGAAGTCTTCAAAGTCTTTGAGTTGGTGGGCTGATATTGAAAGTTGTACCCTACCATCCCTTAAACTAAAGTTGTGGAGTAGGAATCACAAAATCATATCAACCTCGGGTAGGTTAATATCCTATACTTACATGCCACAAAACATGTAATGAGTGGAAAAGTATGACCGTAGATTTAGGTTTCTTGGAAAACTAATATATCAGTTTTTGCTGAATAGACAATACAGCAGTTGTTTTAATATACATAAAGGATTCTACTCTCTGGTAAATGTATTTAGAAATATGAAGTTTTAGAAAGGAAAAAATAATTTCATCTTAGCTAGCGCTTTCACCCACTAAAGGTATCATCAAGCATTTAATAATGAGATAGTAAACAATTAAATGATGTCATGGCATTATTATGATACATGCGCATGACAATAATTATTAGTGAAGGGAAAACGATAAAAATTAATGGAAATGAAAATTCAATCTATGACCTGTAATATATACCCAAAAATATTAGCACAACTGTAAAGCTGCTTGTTTTACGGTGAAAAGATAAAAGGTGTGCCGATACAAACTGATTTCAACACTGGTTTCATAACATTTTAAAGTACTTGGGACTATTTATAAATAATGTAATTACAAAGAGATGGTACTAAATTGATACACATTTACATATAATAACACTGTGGTTTTAATTGGATATACTTACCATTGTCTATAGTATAAAGGTCACTAACAGAAAATATACTAAGCAGCAAAAGAAACGTCAAGTTGGTATGTTACTCTGAATAGACGCATTGTATATTTGTGACCACATCTTCAACTTTACCTGAGCAATAAGGCTCCATCCCAAACACAGAATTGAACCCATGAAATGTCCTCAAAAACGCAACCTGACTTCTGAAATGGTAATGTGTTCTCCATGATTTTCATGTAAATCATGCTGTACGTGCTGTTCACCAGGGTCAGCCCTATAAAATGTACCCCCAGATAATCAAGAAAACTTTTACAAAACATCTTTTATAAATTTTGTAAACATTATAAATTATAATTCCCTGTCTGGTCCCTGCTGTAATAAAAACATCAACATATTGTAAACCAGCGTTTGCCAGGCAAGATACGGCCACATTTTCCAAGAGCTAGATAGAGAACGAGCCAAAAAAAAACCCCAGCAATTTTTTGTACAAACCGGCAAGTTATGGTCTGAAATGTGCGATTATTGAAAGGAACTGAGAGTTTTGGGATGTAAGCATATATTATATGTTTCATCTAAATTGGACAAAAATTGTGACTTATAGAGAGGGTCCACAATCTACACACTTTTACACTATTTGCTTTCAGGCAGTGGCTATTTTGTCTGACAGCTTCAGTCCGATTTTCTTGAAATTTGGATTTAACCATCATCAGAGTGTAACAGTGATATATTAAAATGGTTTTTAAAATCGAATAAAAAATGTGACCTCTGGAGGACCCACAAGCTAAAAATGTGATTTTTTGTACGATCAGGGGCCATAATCCAAAAAGTTATCGTCTGATATTCGCAAATATCGAAAGTAACCAAGATCTTTGGGATATATACATATATTTTTATTTTCATCAAAATTGGATAAAAATTGTGACCTCTAGAGGGTCCACAACCTTGGTATTACATACTGTTACACTATTTGCAGCGGCCATTTTGTCAGGCAGTTTTGGTCTGATTTTTACAAAATTCAAACTCAAACATCATCCGGGTGTAACTGTGAAATATTTGTGACCACTAGCTAAAATTGCGATTTATTCGTACAATAAATCCAGGAAGTTAGGGTCCGATATGCGAATATCGAAAGGATCCGAGATTGTTGAGATATAAACACTTGTTTCAAGTTTCATCAAAATGGGATAAAAATTTTGACCTCTAGAGTGTCCACAACCTTGATATTACATACTTTAACACTATTTGCTGGTGGTTTTGGTCTGATTTTCGCGAAATTCAAATCCAACCCTTATTATGGTGTAATGGTGATATATTCGAACATTTTTTTAAATCAGATAAAAATTGTGATCTCTAGAGGGACCACAAGCTAAAAACGGGATTTTTTTCGTACAATCAGAGGCCATAATCCAGGAAGTTATAGTCTGATATGTGTGGATATCGAAAGTAACCGAGATCTTTGGGATATAAACCTATATTTCAAGTTTCGTCAAAATCAGATAAAACTTGTGACCTGGATGGACGGACAGACAGATGTCCAGACAGACAGGGGCGACAACAATATACGTTCAGATGAAAATGTGGGCATATACTAAAACTATATGAAACAAGCCAACAGTGAGGCTGATGTCCCCCGCCGAAATCCGCAAATAAATAGATGCCACATATTAATTAATCGCACATCTATTTTTTTCAAAAGTATCGAGCAATCAAACTGTTTATCAACTATACACTAAATTTCATCACTCTCTATCAGACAGAATCAAAGTTATATTGTCCCAAAGCATCGACCAAGGAAATTGCTTATCTCCGCTTAGCTTGAGATCGATATGTTAATCATTGAACTCAGTCAAGACGAACATCTACATCAAGTTTAAACATTCTACCTCAATTAGAAGCAGTGTGAACATTTTAGCTCAATTAGAAGGAGAGTTATTGTGTTCCGAAGTCTCGGCCAATCAAATTGCTTATCGCTCTGCTTACCCTGAGCAGAAAATGCTCATCATCGAACTTAGTCAAGGTACTGATGTAATAAAACTATACACCAAGTTTCATCACTCTCACTTAATTAGAACTAAAGTTATCGTGTCCCAAAGCATCAACCAATCAAATTGCTTATCTCTGCTTACACTAAGCAGAAAATGCTCATCTTCGAACTCCATCAAAGCATTGACCTAATATACACCCACACCAAGTTTGAACATTCTAGGTCAATTAGAAGGAGAGTTATTGTGTCCCAAAAAGTGTGACGGACAGACAGACGGACGGACAGGCAGGCGGACAGACAGACAGACGGACGAACCCATTTTAATAGTCCCCTGCTTTCTTCAAAAGGCGGGGGACAACTAAAGTTATCGTGTCCCAAAGCATCAACCAATCAAATTGCTTATCTCTGCTTACCCTAAGCGGAAAATGCTCATCTTCGAACTCCATCAAGGCATTGACCTAATCAACACATACACCAAGTTTGAACATTCTAGCTCAATTAGGAAGAGAGTTATCGTGCCCCAAAGTATCAACCAATCAAATTGCTTATCTCTGCTTACCCTAAGCGGAAAATGCTCATCTTCGAACTCCATCAAGGCATTGACCTAATAAACACATACACCAAGTTTGAACATTCTAGCTCAATTAGGAAGAGAGTTATTGTGTCCCAAAAAGTGTGACGGACAGACAGACGGACAGACAGACGGACGGACAGACAGACGGACAGACAGACGGACGAACCCATTTTAATAGTCCCCTGCTTTCTTCGAAAGGCGGGGGACAAAAATATATCTAAAAAACAACAAACTAGGTGGTGCATTAATATTTTAAAACATATACTACTCTAACTGTTATCTAACAAAGCAAATCTGATCTTTAAAAAAAAAAACTGTGCAAAGAATGGACAGCCGTTCGTGAACGGTATTTGAGATGTTTTGATCTTTTTATGCAGATGGTGCATAAATGTTTTAAAAACATATTATGTTCTATTCTGTTACTTGGCAAAAAATAAATGTGCAAAGAATGGACAGCCATGTGTGAAAGGGCTTTTAAAATTATTTCTATATTTATACTCAGACCTATGAATAATTTTGAACTTAAACGGGTTGTTTTAGTAATATTTCTTGAGGTTTAGAATATACATATATATATGTGGCTTGTATTCTGGTATGTTGCTCCTTTTAGTTAACAATACATGTATTAACAACACCATGTTGATATAAATAGCTTATATATAAAATTGTTATAGAAAATAAACTCTTAAAAGTCATACAAAACATTTAAAATGACATATTCCTACATATAACTTAATATAGAAATATATGACTTCACATGATTACTATAAATTTAAACAGTAATGCTGAGTATATTCCCAGGGTCTGCGCATGGCCAACTACCTAGAGCATCATTCAAAATTTTAAAAAATAATGGGTTTTTTTTTAAGAAAAAAATTGTTTTTCTCAAATACAAGAACTGCGTCCCTCATGGGCTAGTTACACACCATCCCTCTGAGGTCTGTGCAAGGCCAACTACCTAGAACATCGTTTAAAATTTTAAAAAATAATGTTTTTTTTTAAAGAAAAAAATTGTTTTTCTCAAATACAAAAACTGCGTCCCTCAAGGGCTAGTATACACACCATCCCTCTGAGGTCTGCTCCCTTAATGGCATATATGGCTTAACAGTAGCACTGGCCCTGTATGTCCCTAACAATTTGGTTGCAATAGTAATCCAGTCGTCACCTAATTCAAGTGTATAATATACCAATGGGTATTTATCATTTGTAGAATTATAAAACTGTATTGCTTTATCTATGGATTCACAGGTTTCTTGGGCATCATTGGAATCAAGCTGATTGATAAGCAACATTCTATCTGAGGAATTCTGAAGCAGGGTTTTCCATGATGGACTTTCTTTTTGAGGCTGTACTTTACTTAATAAATCCTCTAGAATACGGATCAGAGCTATTAGTGTTGACAAAAGATTCATGATATCCTTAGTTACTTTTTCACCTAAAATATAAGAACAAATGAAATGAAATAGGGTTAGTGAAGATGGACATACACCATGGATTATGCTACGCATGAAGGAAATTTTGCCTATAATACAGCGTTTATGCCTACTCTTCTTCGAATTCCAACTTTTATGGTCAAGTCCATGTGTATACAGGACCCAAAGGGTTTTCGTCCCATCTGAAAGACTAGCTAGATGCTTTCCCTTGCTAAGCCCTCTGTCCTGCACTATTGACAAAGGGAAACCAGGCTGGATTGAACCTGGAACGTCCTCATTAGCCAACCAGCATGATACTGAGTCACAGTGGCTCCAAAAAGGCCTCCAGAAATCTTTGTCTAAAGTAAAAGTTGTCTCCACTAAAAGCCATATTCTATTAATAACATTAATACTTAATAGCTCTCTAATCATTGCCACGTGATCGCAATTATGGGTGATATGGTTTCATTTGTCTACTAGATTCTCCGACTGCATTAGCAGATAAACTGTGAGTTGACATCTCTAGGGGATTGTATAAAGCTACATAGTGTACATATGTCCAGTTTCTAGAGACATTATATCTATGATCAGCATATACCTACAAGTGGAATCAGGATCTGGACACAGAGAAAGATAACTAATCAGAAACAGCACTTTACAGTAGTAAGTGTAGTAATGATTGACAAATTAAAAATGCTTGTAACCACTAATACCGGAATATGCTATATTAGTCTAATAGGCCTTTTTAGAATTGGGTTAAAACATTTATAGAATGATGTTCTCTTGAAATTTGAAGGAAACTTGCTTTCTAGGCTCCAAAAGTTTGATCAAATATGTTTCGTCATGAATTATCACATTTAAGTTCTAACAGCATCTCTTCTTTCAGCAATATAAGAATGTTTTGGTGCTATTGAAGTTATGAGAATTCAACTTTTGCACAGATACAGCCCCCTTTCAACAATTTATGTAATTGCAGAATAGACAGCTGTATGTGATTTGTGCTGACAGAATGGTTTGTTGTAACAGGTTTGAGCAAAAACATAATATGCTTCTAAATAAAGTTTAACATACCAAGAGATCGGATACCACAACTATACAATAGTAGTCTACATTTATCTTCATTAACACCAAGTAAATCATTGAACTCTTTCCCAAATTTCCAATAACCTTCCTGTATTATAAAATAAATATATAAAAAGACAAAATAAGGAGTTGAATACTTGCAACATACAAGCATTTATTGATGAGTCATTAGGCTCGACGTACAACAGTTGGCACAATCAAATGGTAACCAGACAACACAGACCAATGACCATGCAGACCAAGACCAGACAGACCAACCAATTGACCACTCAGACCAGCTGATAGATCACTTGGACCAAGATTTCTTTCTTTCACATACTATAATAACATTTGGATTAGGTTCAACTGGTCTGAGTGGTCTTGGCCCGGGTGTTCTTTGGTCCCAGTTGTCATGCATTCTATCAAATCTACTCTCCTAACCAGATGAAGACTCACTATTGTCTAGCTTCATCTCTTGACATATCTGTGTTACATGCACAGCGACAATGAGACCTTTTATAAAGGAAAAGAAGCATATAAATATTTGGCTCATCCAAATGTAACTGTATAATTAACAATGTAATTACTAGTAAATAAGGTTTATTCACTGGAAGTCTCAGTTACGAACCTGAATGGACAAATACAGCCCAATTTCTCATAAACTACGCTTGATATCGACTCCATATAGCGAATTCAGCTTTTGGGGGATTAAAATAATACAACAGTGTTTTAGTGATGAAATGAAATGAAATGGGGTTTAACGTCCTACTGTTTTGCTCCTAAACTGGGCCAAACAGTGTGATATGAGGGAAATTTTGCCCGTGCAGCAGCGCTACGGCCTACTCTTATATCAAATTCCATATGCCAAGGGATCTTTTACGTGCACGCCAATTTGTAAGTGTTTTAGTGTGTTATTAACTAAAATAAATTTCACCTTTATACCATAGATATAAATTTAAAAAAAAATAGTATACGTCAAAAGCAGCTAAATTGTCGACAAGGGTTGTTGCATATTTATTCTTTCGTAGGTAATTGGGGGCATTTACATGTACAAGACAATTTCATACAGATCAGATTATAATTTTTGTCACTTGAGGGTTCACAAGGTACTACAAACTGAAACAAGGGCCTTAACTCTGGAAGGAATTTACAGGCTTTTTTGTTTTACTAACTTAAATAAAGCATGTAAATTTCATACAGATCGTATGATAACTTTTGTCATTCGAACATTCACAAGGTTCAACAAAGTAATTGGCTGAAATTCAACAGGCGTCTTCATTTTACTAATTTCAATGATCCATATAAATTACATATAGATTGGGTGATAACTTTCGTCATTCAAGGGTTCACGAGGTTTTGACAAAGTTAAACAAGGGCAATAACTCTAGACGAAATTATTGGAAATTGCTGAAATTTACTGGGCTTCTTCACTTCACTAATGAATAGGATTCTTCGTTTCACTAATTTAAATGATGCATTTATATTTCAGACAGATCAGATGATAAATTTCATCATTCGAGTGTTCATAAGGTTCGACAAAGTGAAACAAGGACCTTAACTGTAGAAGAAATTAACAGAAATTGCTGAAATTCAATAGGATTCTTATTTTCACTTATTTTCCCAAAATAAAAAGATTACACATATTAATTGGTTGCACATTTATGTTTTTCAAAAGTATTGAGCAATCAAACTGATTATCTATACTTAGTCTAAGCATAAAATGTTCATGATCAAAATCAGTCAAGGTTTTGCAGTACCTGGTAGTGAAACTCTACACTAAGTTTCATCACTCACCATCTGTTAGAATCATCTTGTCCCAAAGCATCAGCCAATGAAATTGCTTTACTAGGAAATCAGTCAAGACATTAGCCTAATGAACATCTACATCAAGTTTAAACATTCTACCTCAATTAAAAGCAGTTGTTATGTTCCAAAGTCTTGACCAATCAAACTGCTTATTGCTACTTAGCTTAAACAGAAAATTTTTATCATCGAACTTAGTCAACTTATTAATATAATGAACCTACACTAGGAGTTTCATTACTCTCACCAAATCAGAACCAAAGTTATCGTGTTCCATGGTCTCAACCATAGAACGTCTAATGAACGCCTACACAAAGTTTTAACATTCTCCTTCAATTAGAAGGAGAGTTAATGTGTTCCAAAGTCTCGACCAATCAAATTGCTTATTGCTCTGTTAACCCTGAGCAGAAAATGCTCATTATCGAACTTAGTCAAGGTACACACCAAGTTTCATCACTCTCACTTAATTAGAACTAAAGTTATTGTGTCCCAAAGCATCAACCAATCAAATTGCCTATCTCTGCTTTCTTCAAAAGGCGGGGGAAAATTATTGAAATTAAATACATTTCTTCATCAGATGATAAATACAGTCTGTAAAGTGTTCACAAGAAATTGTGGACGACGGATGTACAGACAGGGGCGACGGCAATATATGACCACATATCGATGTGGGCTATAAAAAAATTAACAAAAGTAGAAAGAAAAGGGCGATCTTCTAGTTATCCCTGGTTTTTTAAGTTACTAGTTTCGTTCGTATTGAACCCTTCAGACTGGTTAGACTCCAAAGGCGGAGGTCTATTTATACTATTCCGAGAATTGGCGGGGTTGGCGGGGTCAGTTTACCGGGGTTTGGTAAATTTTGGCGGGGTTGGCGGGGTCAGTTTACCGGGGTTTGGTAAATTTTGGCGGGGTTGGCGGGGTTGATTATACAGGTGTTTGGTATAATTTGGTGGGGTTGGTATACCGGGGTTTGATATTTTGGCGGGGTTCATGAATATGCCAGGCACCGGGGTTCGGTGTTAATAGTCCCCGTAAATATGATTTACCGGGGTGAGTATTAGGCGGGGTCGCCGAGGTTACTAGATTATATTGCCAGAATGTGGTCTTGTGGCAGTTCATGAGTATTCGAATACCGTAGTTCGGTATTGAGGCTCAATTCAGGATTAACCTAAAGTAAGATTTAGGTATGGTGCGAGGTAGACGTGTCTATACTTCTGCCGGGATTTCGGGCAAAAAGCGGTGAACTATTTTCGTTTGTATTGAACTCTTCAGACCGGGTAGATTGGATGGGAAAAGAAGGCAGGCCCAGGGCGGGTCTGAGGCCCGGAGGCTATAATAAGGTAAGAGAAGAAAGAAAAAGGAAAACGTGAAAGGTAGATGGAATGGTTTATTAAACCGGAAATCAAGCTGGAATTAGTGAAACGAAAAGATTGTTCCGCGTTAGGCTGAAAGAACACTTTGCTGACATTACCCACAAGAGAGACACCCCAGTCGCCTCTCACTTCAACTTACCGAGACATTCTAGTCGAGACCTGGACTACCAAATAATTAAACAACTGGGCTCAGACCCTGAGTTATACACTTCCACAACCAACAGACGCACAATTGAATTACATTGGATTATTAGATTAAAAACTTTTCAACCACACGGTATCAACGACAAAATCTGAACTTGGGCACCCCCACTTATTTTTATTTGTTATAAAAATTAACAAGTAAAAATAACACAAACAAAAAATTTCCCTATATATGACACTCTATATATACTATTCAAAAAAAGTAGGGGATATTTGATTTTGGGGGCATAATACTAAAATATGCAAATGACTACGAAAAAAGTCACTATAGAACCTAACAGAAGAAACATTTCCAGTTACATGTGACGCCCAAACGCACCAATAGCTACCGCATGGAATGCAGGTGATGCTTGGGATCATCATGGGGGTCCAACCCAAGATTTGCACGACTCTGACTTTGAATGTTACAGTCATTGTGGCATTGAATTCCAGGGTGGAAACATCAGTTTAATTGTTTTAGTGACCAGAAAACAAATTTTGATATGCGTCGGCTTACCCAAAATGAAAGGTTACGTGCCCTTGGCATGCTACAGATCGGCACAACACAGGCGGTTGTGGCGCGGACGATGAATGTTTCTCAGTCTGTCATAAGCAGGCTATGGTCCAGATACCGTGATACACAATCTGTACAGGACAGACCACGCTCAGGTCGACCAAGGGCGACAACTCAAGCCCAGGATCGATTTATCCGTACCTTGGCCTTGAGAAATCGTGTCATCACAGCAAATCAGATCAGCGCTCGTCTTCAAACAGACACTGGTGTGAGAGTGAGTGGCCAGACGATTCGGAATCGACTGCATAGGGGTCACCTTCCCGCCCGACTAACACTGGGATAATCGACGCTGGAGCAATGTGATGTTTTCAGATGAGTCAAGGTTCACTGTTGATTTTTTGGACAGACGTAGGAGGGTGTGGCGTCGTCGAAACGAGCGCTTCCAAGACGTTAACGTCATCAGACATGATCGATTTGGGGGTGGTTCTGTTATGGTGTGGGGAGGCATCACTGTTGCTGGAAGAACGGCTTTACATGTTGTTGCAGGGCGTGTTACAGGCCAGTACTACCGGGACAACATCTTGGCAGTCCATGTTGTGCCGTTCGCACGACGTCATGGCCGCCGTTTCATCTTCCAGGATGACAACGCAAGATGTCACAGGGCCAGGATCGTTACAGGTTACCTCCAACAACAGAACATCACCACATTACCTTGGCCAGCACTGAGTCCCGACCTCTCCCCCATCGAGCATGTCTGGGACATGCTTGGACAGAGGTTACGTCAACGTCAACAACGTCCTGCCAATGTCCAAGAACTTGCTGCTGCGTTGCAACAGGAATGGGACAATCTGGACCAAAATGACCTTAGACGTCTCATTAGGAGTATGCCACGTCGGATCAATGCTTGTTTGGCAAACAGAGGAGGATTTACCCGTTACTGACTTGGTTGTGATGCTGTGGTAACTTTGCTGTTTGACCCCGGGTATCATTTTACCCTTATAATGGTCAGTCTGTGCCTTACTTAGTCTAACGATCATTTGGAATAAATCGATGAATGTGAACTTCATTTCATTTTGTCATTTGTTTCTTCGTCAGTTTCATTAGGTGACTTTAATAACACTTAAAAATCAAATATCCGCTACTTTTTTTGAATAGTATATGTACTCCATGAGTGAGAATTCTTTGTGTATGTATTGAGTCTTTAACTGTGTCAATTGGTGTTGCATATGTGCCAGAAAGAATTTATATCTGTCTCTTTCAAAATTATAAATTGGAGAAAAAATTCTGTGACAAAAGCGACAGCTGACCATGACATAACCCATGTCTTCAAGATTAAACTGTATCTATCAATATTTCACATAAAATTGATATTTTACCTTCTCTTGTAATGAGAGTAATATTTTTAAGTTGAATGTCATCTTCTCATAAACACAAATAGATGGTATATCAAATCCTATTCCAAACTGAGTTGTTTCACTGGAATAAGTCAGTAGGTTAAATTTTCGCTTCTTCTTGGGTTTGCATGCCAACTCATGAAGTGAATTGTTTAATTTTTCCGCTTGATCATTGCTTAACATCATCTCGTCCATGTCATTTACTGACCATTCTTGTGTTGCATAGTTTGGAAGTTTTTCTTCCTCCTTTCTAAGTCTAGGTCGACTGCATGCTGTAAAATAAATGACAGGTTTAACTTTAAATGACATAAGCTGATCAATAGGAAGAAGTACCGATGCATGACATTCATTTTTTCGGAAATTATCAAACATGTTAATATGTACCCAATTGATTATTCAACACTTCATTTAGATTAAAAAATCAAAATATCAATGCCAATTTCCAGGCTTAGATTCAGTTGGATTAAAAACAGGCCCATCAATTAGCTTTTGTGAAACATAAAGATGGCGATGGGCTTATTATCAGAATATCATGATGTCATCTGACAATAAAAACACTTGTAAGCTTGTCCCAACTTTCAATGTCAGGTGGTCACCTTTTTGTATGCCATAAGGGCTGCCAAACTTTAAAACCCGAGGACCCGGAGAAAACCCACTAGGTTGGACAGAGGATCCTACTCCTTGTCACGTACAACCGGGGAATCGAAACCATGACAGTTGAATCAATGACAGACCTTATGATACAGCGCGCACGTGCTAATCATTCGGTCATCCAACCCCTCACTTTCTATCTTAGAAATGAAATGAAATTGGGTTGAACATCCTACTGTTCTGCTCCGACTGGGCTATTGAAGATAGGCATATCCCAAGCAGTGTGCTATGAGGGAAATTTTGCCCCGGCAGCGGCACTGTGTGGCCTACTCTTATATCGAATTCCAACTGCCAAGGGATCTTTTACGTGCACGCCAATAGGCTAGCGAGCCAGCACATTACCCACTTAGCCAACATGACTCCCCTTCTATCTTAGAAGCAGATAGAGATAATTAAAGCCCCAAAAAGTATGATGGATGGACATAGACAGTGGACAAAAATAAGAAATAAGAATATTGTGATTGATTACTAAACTTAAACTATGTGATTTGATAATATATTTAAGACTAAAAACATATTCAACCAAAAGTTCACTGTTTTCACAACTCTTAGCCATTAGATCAACACATATGAAGCACTCATTTACGCCACTGGAGGAGACATGCTGCTTGTTAGGGACACTCTTAAACTTTGTCCTGTGGGTATCGCATGGGTGTTTTTCTGGGAATCCTGTATTTCTATAGTACGATTGAGTGTCTTTACTTTCCATACATATCAAATAACTACCCTATAAATACTTTTGTTGGAATGTATCTTTAAATATTGCTGATAAATGTTAATAAAACATAAAACAATCTTAAAGGACAATATTGGTGCCAGTCATTATCAAGTAATGTGATAGAGCTGGTTAAACACATTCCAAATATAATTTTAACACAGAGATCATTGCTATGATAGCTGAGTAATACAGTTTTCCTGAATCGGAAGTGACGAACGCCAAAGGAAAACACGAGTCATACCTCTATTGATGTGACAAGAGATAACAGATACACGGCCGAATTGCTGCTCACTAATAATTCCTTCGAAGACCAAAAGTTGTTATACGGGACTGTAAGAGGATACCTGACAATTCAATAAAGTAATTGAATGTCATTATATAAGAGAACACGAGAAAAATAGAAAAAGTCTGTACATTCCTTTGTTTATATTCATTCTATACCTTATAAAAACATGGTAATGCACAGACTTTTTCTGTTTTTCTTTCGTGTTCTCTTATCTAGTGGCAGTCAATTCTTTTTATGAATTTTCAGATATCCTCTCACAGTCTCACACAACTTTTGGTCTTGGAAGGAATTATTAGTGAGCAGAAATTCGCCCATGTATTTGTTATCACTCGTCACTTCAGTCAGTTATATAGAGGGATGCCTCGTCTTTTCCTTTGGCGTTCGTCACTTCCGATTCAGGAAACCTGTATTACTCAGCTATTGTAGCAATGATCTCTGTGTTAAAATTATATTTGGAATGTGTTTAACCATCTCTATCACATATGTGATAATGACTGACATCAATATTGTCCTTGAAACAAACAGGACAATTGAAAAATTGTTTCAGTTTTATCATTTACATCTGCATGATCTACTTAATTTTACAGATCTTTTAAGTGCATTCTTTTGTGAATAATCATTATCCTGCATATCACGATACATGTTGTAATGTAGGATGCAGGTGAGAGGTACACGTGGAAAGAGCAACATTCACATTAGAACTAAATGAGACAATTATTAGTTACTTTTTATAAAAGTATTTACAGTAACTTAGAAGCAATTTTTTAGATATGTTACCCAAATATGATTAATCAAACAGTTTGAAAAAACAGATTAGATAAATGTACCACCTTCAAATGTGATGTTCCTTTTAAAGTCATTTAGCCTTATGATCCGTTGACAAAATAGAAACACAAAAATAAAAATCTCACTGCCGGATCAGATTGTTTGAAAGGATTGTCTGAGAACCAGAATATTTGTTTTTATATGTCCTTAATATGATATCTTTATAGATATGTTATTGATTACCATTCTGATATAACTCATAATAGTTTTCTAATAATTTGAATTCTGGGCCCTTATTCACGAAAACTTAAACTAAGTTACAACCAAAATTTTAAGAAATACTGCAAATTCATTGGATATATGCAAATTGATTTTACTGGTCAGCCAATCGAATTGCAATATTTCTTAAAATTTTGATTGTATCTTAGTTTAAGTTTTCGTGAATAAGGGCCCAGATTTCTAAAAGAATCTAATTATTGATTGAAATTATTGACTGTGTAAAGGGTCCAGAAAACATAAAAGATAGGTTTGCAGGCAACGAAACATACGCCCACCGCAGCTAAATCGGCCAAGCGATCGACAAGGGTTGTCGCATATTTATTCTTTTGTGGGTATTTTGGAGCATTTACAAGAAAATTTCATACAGATGAGATTATAATTTTCGTCATCTAAGGGTTCACAAGGTTCTACAAACTGAAACAAGAGCCTTAACTCTGGAAGTAATGTACAGAAATTGTTGAAATTAGACAGGCTTTTTTGTTTTACTAGTTTGAATAATGCATATATAAATTTCATACAGATCAGATAACTTTTGTCATTTGAATGTTTACAAGGTTCAACTCTAGAATTAATTGACGGAAATTGCTGAAATTCAATAGAATTCTTCGTTCAACTAATTGAAATGATGTATATACATTTCATACAGATCGGATGATAACTGTTATTGTTTAAGTGTTCACAAGCATCAACAAAGTGAAACAAGGGCCATAACTTGAGAAGTAATTGATGGAAATTGCTGAAATTCAGTAGGATTCTTTGTTTCACTAATTTAGATGATACATAAAAATTTCATACATATAGGATAAAACTTTTTATCGTTAGAGGTTCACGAGGTATAACAAAGTAAAACAATGGCCATAACTCTTAGAAACAATAAATGGAAATTGTTGAAATTCAATAGGTTTCTTTGTTTCACTAATTTAGATGATGTTTATAAATTTCATACATATAGGATAAAAATTTTATTGTCATAGCATTCACAACAACGGTTCAATAGTTAAACAAGGGCCATAACTCTAGAAGTAATGAACGGAAATTCTTGAAATTCAATAGGATTTTTCGTTTCATTAGTCCAAATAACGCATAAAAATTTCATACAAATCGAATGGTAACTGTTGTCATTAGAGCGTTCATAAGGTTCAACAAAGTCGAACAAGGGCTGTAACACTAGCCACTATTAATGAAAATGGTTTAAATGTTCACAAGCATCAACAAAGTGAAACAAGGGCCATAACTTCAGAATAAATTAAATAGCCTTCTTCATCTCACTAATGTAAACAAAATCAATTTGATAGCAATCAGATTATCAATGTAGTCTGTGGACGACAGACAGACATGTGGGCAAATAATAAAAGCAGTTACCTCTACTCAATCTACTGTGTATTTCTTGTGGTTGGGCTTTAAAAGATGGTTCTCTACCAGTCAATGATTGACCACGTGCGTTGCATAGGGCTAGTAGATGTGAACTATGATCTGTATCTCTAGATGGTGGTACTGGCGGTGGTGGTGGTATAGAAGATTTATCCATTTTGGCTCTAGTTGCTGATGATCTTCCTCTACAAGACAGAGCTCTATTAGGTTGGGGTGGTGTACTTGATGGTACTGGTGTACTTGGGAGTTGAATAGCAGTACCAGGTTGAGTTGAGGAATATTGTACTGTAGGTTGTTTCAGTGGTGGTTGTGTATTTGAGAGGGAAGGGGGCTGAATACCAGTACCTGTCGGTTGATGTTGCTGCTGTGGCTGTTGTGCTTTAGTTATTGTTTTGGATTGGGGTTTCAAAGTTAGAGCAGCAGTTGAAATGAAAGAATCATATTGGTCTTGTTTTGGTGTTGGGGTTGAAGGTAGTGTTGCTGGTGGTGGTGGTGGTAATAGTGGCGGTGCTACAGATGGTGGTGGTGGTGGTGGTGGTGGCCCATAATGTTGCAGTTGTGAAAATGTGTTTGAGAGGGGATGAATACCAGTACTCATCGGTTGATGTTGCTGCTGTGCCTGTTGTGCCCTAGTTATTGCTTTTGTTGGGGGTGGCTGTTTCATAGTTTGAGCGGGCATGGGTGGAATAGCAGCAGCTGAAATGAAATTTTGGTCTGGTGTTAGGTGTGTTGGTGTTGAAGGTAGTGTTGCTGGTGGTGGTGGTGGCCCATAATGTTGTGTAGCTCTAAATTCAGAAAATACATTATTAGTAGACTGCTGGTCTTTGACATTACTTCTAGTGACTACATTAAATCTAGATGATTTATGTTTTTCCTCAAATAACTTACTACCAGTACGACCCGCAAATGTTGAGCCTGTTGATCCAAAACCAGAGAATCCACTTTGACTACTTGACATGGTTGTCCTGAAAAATCCACCACTTTTAGTAACTGCACTTAATGGAGCCTTTTCAAAAATTGAGTCAAATGATCCACCAACCTTACCACCTCCACCGAAAAATTCATCACTTGTAGTAACTGCACCAAATCCATATTTTTCAGAAATTAATGGTTGTGTTGTGCTTCTTAATCCAAAATCAGAGAATTGACCTTGGTCAGATGTTTTAAGTTCTTCCTCAAAAAATTTACTACCAGTACCACCCCCAAATGTTGAGCCTGTTGATCCAAATCCAGAAAATCCACTACTTGTAGTAACTGCACTAAAACCAGATTTATTTTCGCCTGTTGATCCAAAACCAGAGAATCCACTACTTGTAGTAACTGCACTAAAACCAGATTTATTTTCACAAATTATTGGTTGCTTTGATCCAAATAATCCACCATCCATACCAGCTCCAAATGTTGAGCTTTTTGAACCAAAATCAGAGAATTCAGCCAGTTCAGATGCAAGAGAAAAACAGTTAGGTTCTTCCTCAAATAATTTAGTATTACCCCCTAATGTTGAGTCTGTTGCTCCAAAACCAGAGAATCTACTTCTTCTATTAACTGCGCTAAATCCAGATTTATTTTCAGAAATTGTTGGTTGCTTTGATCCAAATGAAAATGCCGATTTCTGCGATGGCCTTTCAAAGTCAGAAATCAAATCTGACTCATCTTTGATCTGCTGAATACATTGGCTCTTACGTACTAAAATCTTTTTTTTACTTTTTGCGCTTTTCTTTATTTGTATATCCATGCTATCATCTGTTCCTGTTTCATTTATACTATCTCTTACAGCTGTCAGTTCTGTTACCCCTTTAATATAAAACAAAGAGTTGCCATGCAACTACCAACATTTTTCAACAGATGGATGGATAAAAGGGAAATAGATAGGGTTCATTCTCTTATGACCCCAATATTTCGGTTAAAAACTATAGCCTCTATCGCGTTCACAGTGTTTTCAGAAATGAGGGATAATTCTTAACTAACTGAATATCAATAGGGTTCATCTGTTAAAAACAGTAGCTTATATGGAGTTCACAAGGTTTTCCGCAAAAGGGGGGGGGGGGGATTACGCTGGAACGAAAAGTTATGGAAAGCTGAAAATCAATAGGGTTTATTCTCTCACGACCGCAATTTCTTACAACCAAATGTGACCAGCTCCAGCTAAAGGATCTTCATGGATCAAAAAATGAAAATTGAGTTACCGGTATTGATATATTGGGATTCTGCATTTAATTCTGAAAGTTTGTTGTAAAAGTCCCGGTGGTTCGCTCGATATAATACTGCAAAAAAACATAAAAAGCAGGTTTTTTTCCTTTGTTTTCGCATGTTTGTTGATGCATATGGCTGATTAAATGCAAACCTTTACCTACTTATGTTATGATTTTTATTTTGAGCTTTTGGGACATGAACCTAGAGACATTAAGTAATGTATTTTCACAATTTTCGTCCTACAATACTTCTATACACTGTATTTCTATACGATGACATGCGACATGAGGATCCTTTAGCCACAGATGGTCACAAATTTGAAGCAAGCAGTTGCCATACAAGATACTCCCACATTTTGCAAGAGATGGACAAGGGACAAGCTAAAAAAAAAAAAGCGATATTCATACAATAAGGGGCCAAACATGTAATCCAGGACGTTACAGTCCGACATGTGTCAATATCAAAAGGAACTCAGATTTTGGGGATATAAACATACATTTTAAGTTTCATCAAAATTAGATAACAAGCAGTTGCCAAGCAAGATACACTATACGCCCACATTTTGCGAGAGATGGACAGAGAACAAGATAACCCAATGGACAGAGAACAAGATAACCAAGCCAACAGTGAGGCTGATGACCCCCGTCCAAATCCCCCCAAAAATAGATGCCATATACTAATTAACTGCACATTTATCTTTTTGAAAAGTATTGACCAATCAACTCATTATCTATACTTAGTCTAAGCAGAAAATGTTCACAATCGAACTTAGTCAATTTAAAAGCAGAGTTGTATGTTCCAAAGTCTTAATCAAGGTATTGATATAAGGCATCTATACTCTGAGTTTCATCACTCTCATCAATTAGGACCAAAGTTATTGTGTTCCAAAGTCTCAACCAATCAAATTGCTTATCACTGCTTAGCCATAGTGGAAAATGGGCATGATCGAATGCAGTCACCGAGTTTGAACATTCTACCTCGATTAGAAGGAGAGTTATTGTGTTCCAAAGTCTCAACCAATCAGACTGAAGTACCTATTTAGCCTAAAAACATGACTTTTCATACAATCAGGAAGTTAAAGTCTGATATGCACGAACACAGAAAGGAACCGAGATCTTTGGGTTATAAACGCACATTTTAACCGTTTGAACCAGGGTTCTTAATCCATTTTGAAACAAATTGGCCAGAATTGGGTCAAATGATGTCCTGGTAGGAACTGGGTTTTAAATTTTAATCTTCCGTTCCCTTTAATATAACCAGACTTCAACAAAAATACTTCTTGGTAATTTGTATTGTGAATATCATATTCTATTGTATGTAATTACCAAAAATATATCTCATTCGACACCAGAAATCTAAACACCAAGTCGATATCTTGGACACCGCTGTGAAACAGAGTATCGGTCCTATTTTGCCTCACTGTGATGAAATTTGTTCAAATAATAGCATCAAAAACCTTTCCCAACCATGAGTAACTGGGAGGCTTTTTGTGAAGGAGTTGAGCCAGTTTTTCGCACATAGAATCGCGATGACTTGGCAGAATCGAACCTCAATAAAGATGACTGGGTATTTTTACAATGTTTCAATCGAGAAACACAAAACCAACTTCGTGAGCTCCTTGTAGAATTCGAAAAAGACTTTCCAAGAGCCACTTTTCAAAGTATGCGAAATAGTAGCATAATTCTTAGCCTAACTCAGGGCAGAGAGTGAAAACCGGGACGAGTTCCCAATCATTTTAGCTGTGGTACCCCCACAGCGAAAACTAATAAAAAATTAGCACAAACATCCCCATAACCCAATAGAGTTATTCCTAAGCCCTCATTAGTTTAAAAAACCTTAAACTATAAAGTCAAAAAGGATTGGAGCCTTGAGTCTATGCAAATATGCATAATTACGACAGCAATTTTCTTAGCTGAATATCTTTGCACAATTTTGGAATAATCGACTCTAGTGTTAAAGATTGACTCCGGTCCATCTGTGACGTCACATGTTTCCGGTCCCCACCAACTATATAAAGAGGGCAACCGCACATCCTCAATCAAGCATGAAGAGTTCAAATAAGAATAAAACTAGTAGCTCAGAGAAATCAGGGAAAGGCTGTTCTCCTATTTACAGATTTTTAACACAAATATAACGACAATTGTACACTGTTCGGAAAATTATCCATATTTAATTCACGTACCGGCTTGAAATTCATGTCAGTAATATATCTGAATAAATTACTGTATTCGTTTTTTTTTCGATGCATATAAGTTGATACAGCACCATGGTATTTCTTCCTAACACACAATTTGTAGGGTGTTTTTTTTTTCTATCACTAACTTGCAAATGTTTTTATTCATTCGTCCATGATAGACACACGGCACAGTGATCACGTGACAACCATAATTGAAATGGTTTTAAAATTAAATTCCATACGACTGTGCCATATAGCTTTCAATAATAATAACGACAATATGTGTATAAAATAAAAAATCACAACGGTAAACGCTATTTAAAACTAAAACTAGCATTGCTGGGTTTGTTTTTTTTTACCGAATTCTAACCTATGTCACGTGTCATTGGGGATTCGGCATTGGAGCTTCATAATATATTATTAATGACTGTTTCTCGGTGTATTCGGTGTTCTATCCAAGGATTATATTTAACTAAGATTTAAATTCAACTAACAACTGGTCAGTGAAACCATTAAATTATAATCCAATTATTATCTTAATATCTACCGGTGCACCTGGAATTCATACAGCGCATTGAAGGTGCGCGATAGATACACAATCCATTCCGAGATCGTATCGTCTTCCTTCGATTGCCAAATGGCCTATTTCCTCAAGGTAACTTACTGGACCTGTTATGAATAATCAGCAAGCTTGTTTTGTTTTTTTACCGGGTGCTAATTACTCGGATTATGAACCACGTGGCCGATTCTTACTAAGGTATGACTGTTATTGTAGCCGACAAGCAAGTTGATTAACTACTTAATTAACAATAATAATTAACTGGTTTAATTTAGCCGAAAGTAGATTTATGATACCATAGTGGCTGGTTCATTGTTTTAACAATCGGCTTGATGGAACTTCAAGCAGCTAAAGCCGACAAAAAACAGCTGATTAAGATCCCTGCTTTGAACCCTGGCATATATACCGTACATGACTATCCCCCTGGCCCGTGGGGAAAAATTTGACAATTTACAGTGACAAGATATAAAATTGCTAATCACCCAAAGCGCCAACAAAAGTTACATTATGCAAGTATGGATCATGTGCTACCAGGAAAAATATTTCTTAAAAATACATATACATGTAATATAATTTTTCATGGCAACATTGGTCATCATAGTTCCACAGTTCACAAAAAAACACTGAAAAAAGTCAAAAATTCTAAATTCAACAGAATGCCATAATCAACATTATTCAAGTCCTTGACATTTCTCTCAAGTATTCTGGCCAGTGCCTAGTCTACTATAGTCCGGCAGAACTATGGCTGAACCTGGAAATTGTATACAAAGTTTTTTTTATGAATGATTTTAGTAGCCTAGGGTGTCCTCTTTCGGAATCTACCGGGTGAACCTCGGTCACCCTTGAGCGTTTTGAGAAATTCAAGATGGCGTCCAAGATGGCCGCCATTTCAATTTATCCCCTATAACTCCCATAGTATTTAAACTAGGATGATAATTTTGGTGTCTAACCGTATGTTTTCGGGGTCAAGGAATACTCTGAAAGCATTCATTAAATTGTGGAGTGATTAGATGATAGTAAAATCCAACATGGCGGCTAATATGGCCTCTTAACCCTTTAGCGGCGATTATTTCACCAAACCTAGCTACTGTATATCTAGAGAGAAGCTATATATTTCAGGACATAGGTGCATAAGACTGATACGATGACACCACATACATGGCTACCAGTGGCTATTTTTGAACATTTTCAACAAAACCCCGAATTCTACCTGCAAAAGACGAAAATGACTCCCAAAAATAGGTAATATTCAGTTTAACCCTTTAGTCGTGTTTCCTGCTGCAACCTGCGGCGGCAAAAGCACAAAATACTGTACATTTTAAGCCATCCCTAGTGCAGCTACAGCCCAAGTGCATCAGCATCTGAAGAGCCACATGACAGACTCCGGAGCAAGTTGATTATCAACTGGAAGGGTGACCGGTTGTAATGTTTTCAATTTTGTGTCCTTCACCCAGCCATACAGTTTCGGATCAAGTTCAGGCGGATAACGATCTTCCAATGAACGCCACACAATAGCATGGTGATGAGCTCTGTTTTACATTCTCTGCAAATGCATCATTCGTTGGAGCAAGACTACACAGTTTAGGTGGCCATGATGACGATACATTTCCAGTTTTGGATGCCCATACCCTCCAGCGTATTTCAGACATCGATTTGCTAGAGCTCTGTCCATAACACGCTGACATAAATGATGTGGCTTGTGTAATCACCGATTCTATTGGAGAGTCTACTACCCCGAGGAATGAGAGAGAATACAATCCAGCTCTCATCACTTTCAATGCTGTTCCTTTCCCCACACCGCAACTGCATGCAACCGTGTCACATCCAGTAAGAGCATGACCCCCAAAACATACGGTTAGACACCAACATTATCACCCTAGACTAAATACTATGGGAGTTATAGGGGATAAATTGAAATGGCGGCCATCTTGGACGCCATCTTGAATTTCTCAAAACGCTCAAGGGTGACCGAGGTTCACCTGGCAGATTCTGAAAGAGGACACTTTGTATACAATTTCCAGGTTCGCTCGAATTATTGGGTTTGGCGACCGGACTACTAAGGCACTTCTGTCTGCCATTCATTATGACCGTAAAACAATATTTTCAGGAATATTTGTGTTGTGTACTGTCCACAAGTAAAGATGGTAAAGCCCTCACTGCAAACGACACATTGTGTCACATGTTAAATTGTTCTGATTGGTCTAAACTTGATGGAATTCCATACTGGAGTATCGCGAAGGGAAGCAAAGAAAGCCCTCGCTTCATAGTGGAATTTCTAATTTGTCATGCTTGACCAGAAAACCAGCCAGCCAGGATATAGATGTTATTATCTTGGCCGGAAAACCAGCCAGTCGGGGTCAAAGAGTTAAGTTTCATCAAAATCGGATAAAAATTGTGACCTCTAGAGGGCCCACAACCTTGGTATTACATACTTTTACAGTATTTGTGTACGAGTAGCAGCAATTTTGTCGGGCAGTTTCAATCAAATTTTCTTGAAATTCAAACCCATCTTTTAACAGTTTTTAAAATCGGATAAAAATTGTGTCCACAAGCGACGGACCCACGGCGATGACAATATACGTCCACAACTGTTACAAAACCAAATTAAAGATGCATTATATGTTGAAAATTTCATTCAAATTACTTTATTCTAAAAGACGTTGTCATTATTTGAAGTTTTTACATAGATCGTTCATTATCATAATGATGCTACTTGTTCATCGAGACTCAGCCTCG
This sequence comes from Patella vulgata, assembly GCF_932274485.2. NCBI lineage: Eukaryota > Metazoa > Mollusca > Gastropoda > Patellidae > Patella > Patella vulgata. The sequence continues at coordinate 48,614,863 of NC_065880.2, forward strand.
TTTCTCCATTTTTAAATTAAATCATTAAATGGCAATCGTATTTTAATTCTGCACCATTCAATGATCTAGAGAGTTGATTATAGGCTTGTCATGTGAATAAATTTCTAAATAAAAATTTATATAACAGTTAAAGCCAAAATAAAAACAAGTAATAAGCAGATTTATCCCTTACATAATGCATCTTTTACAAAGAAAATTTAAAAAATAAAACTACTGACTTCACTGTTGTTTTTAGCCATGTACTGACAAAGACCATATTAGCAATTAAATCTTACCAGCAGGATCATCAGTGTCTATAACTTCTGTTGATGGAACAGGTGATACAGGAATTTGGGACCTCATTGTAGCAGTACGAAATACTATCGGTTTATAAGGAACGGGTGGATCTCTTGATATCTAATGAAATACATTTACTATAGTGAAATTATTCATCACATAAGGACCCATATCTACATTACTGAATATAACTAAAAGAGACCAGAATTAGGTAACTAGAAGAGGTCAGCTTTAGGAAATAGGGCCAATAAGCTTTCATTTCCTTTAATATTATGTAGCATATATCGAGTCGGGAATAATATTAGTACAAAATAAAAAGGTGAACCTTGCAGCTTTTCATATCTAATTCTTGTACGGAATTCAAATTCATGTAAGTAATATTTCTCAAAAATTACATGTTTTCATTTATACAATAAAAAATAAAAGCATCAACTATAAAATTTTTACCATTTTAAGACTGGTTCCATATTGAATTTGTTTTAATAACCGATCTCTTTTATCAGAAAAAATGTCTGGTGATCTTGCCTCTACAGAGTGTAAGGTTTTACCACCACGGTTAGCACCCAAGAAATTAGATCGTTGATCTGTTATGGTTCCAGGGAGATTGAATGGTGCAGAGGATGGTGGTGGGGGTGGAGGCTGTACCCTAGAACCTGGTGGTGGTGGTGGTGGTGGTGGTGGTGGTTGTCTTGAGTATGAAACTGGAGGCGGGGGAGGGGGTACAGCATTGTTTTTTTCTGCAGCCATCCTTGATGGAACAGATTGTAGAGGAGATGGACGACCCCCTGCAAAGATTAAAAAAATAACTGATTACATACAATTTGTATAGCATAGGCCTACTGAATAGTTTAAACGATCTGTGTTCTAAACAGAAACATTATCAATGCTTTTAAGGTATTAATATTGTTGAACAAGCGGTTGCCATGCAAGATACAATCATATTTTCCATGGATTAAGGATAATAATAATTAAAGGTTAACTAAATTTTAAAATATTCAAATTAGTATTAAAGTAGTTGTGAATGATTATTTACTAAACAGATCATCACAAATGGCAATTTATATTTAGTTGAAGAAACATCAATGATTATTTCTGATTTAAAGAAGATATATTGCTTGGGATGTGATTTACGGATTTTCGATGTATTGTGTAACTTGTTTGTCAGTGTGGTGATTACTATTTTCAAGATACCTTCCCATGTACAAACTGGGTGATTTGATGATATATTTGGACTAAAAACATATTCAAACTAATTTATCTATCAAAAATTTGCTTTAAATCTCTCTCAAAACATTGTATTCGTGAGGAAATACTCCAAGCTATAAAAAATCTATTAAAAGAAGTCATGTTTGTGTCACGTGACTTGCCTCTCGTGGCACCTAGCAACAGCTGCAAAGCTGGAGGAGAATTCATTGCATATAAAAGACGATGTCTTTAATCGCGTGCCAGAATGCTTTTGTGTGTAATTATTAATGAAGTGACTTTATGAACAAGGCTAAACATACCCCACAGGAGAGAATATTACCGGTATAGATGGAATAACTAGACGCCAAAGACTGACATTCAATTTGGACCCCTCGCATATTTCGCCGAACATAACTGATTAGAAATCAAAGTAAAAACAGAAACGATTGAATGTAAATCAGTTTATATACATTCATATTACAATATTATATGCGTTGCAACCCATTTGTATCCATTTCTAAGTCCCAAAGAATACGGATTTAGCTCCTTAACGTCTCTCATCTTTTCCATATCCGCTCACCATCAAGTATATCAACATATACATCAAGCGCTCCCTAACCTCAAGAGCTCAGACAATCTACGTCACTCGAGTTGACAGTCCTTAATTGTCAGACACCAGTTAGTGACAACCTCCCACTTTTGTCCTGTGTGTGCTCCACGAGTGTTCAAGGAATCCAGTATTTTTCTAGTAAGATTGGGTGTCTCTACTTTCCATATATACCAAAATTGCAAAAATTTGAAATAACCAGCTGATAAATACTTTTGTGGGAAAGCATCTTTATATATATAATGGATTATAATACTATTACCACAGGGTCAGTAAGACAAGCATCTATATGGGTGAACATTTTTTTTATAATCTTTGACTTTTTTTTATGCCTGCTTCATAAGTAAATAATCTTAATTAAAATCAACCTGTCCAACGCAGTGCGTAATTAAACAGATTGGCTAAATGTATCCTGGGAAATTAAACATCTAATAGATAAATGCTGTAGATAAATAAAAGGGATAATGATCGATACATGCCTCTCAGAAAATTGTACTGTCCGTCTAAAAAATAAATGCTGTAGATGAATAAATGGGAAATTGTTTGATACACGCCTCTCGGGAAACTTACACCATAACCATTTAACTACACCCTAGGCACAAGCTTTTTGGACTTTACAAACGATTTTTAATGACTATCAAACAATAACAGGGTTCCCGCAGCTTCGTCAAACATTTTTTCAAGGATATTCAAGGATAAATTCAAGGATTTTCAAGGACATTTTTTAGCCTAAAGTTACAATTTTTCATCTTAAAAATAACCAAAACATTACAACTATCGTTATAAAACTTCTAATCTAAACAGGATTTTCATATCAACTTACTATTATTACCCATTTGATACAAAATTAAGGATCTCAACTGAAATTCAAGGATATTTTCCTATTTCCGCGAAATTCAAGGATATTCAAGACCTTGAAAATGAAATTTTAAATTTAAGGATATTCAAGGATTTTCAAGGACTGCGGGAACCCTGAATAATTTGAATGTAAACCATATGTACAGGTTAAAGCACACACAAGTGTGTGGTATGCAATCTAATAAATACACATATACAGCGCTCAAAATTAACCACACCAAACGGCAAAACTGTGGTAAAAGCCAAGGCAACCTCTGTCTGCCACGGCATAATTCACTTAGTTTTTTGTCATGGAAGATCTTATGATTCTAATAATGACTAATGTACAGGTTATAGAATAGTACCAGGAGGAAGTCGTCTGACCGTGTTATATGGTCAATACATATTTTGTTTATCATTTTGTATACGAAAGTCGGACAAATTTATTGCAATTATCGAATACACTTTTAACCCATGTGCTGTAGGCTTATCCATGCTTTACCTTGTACAGTGGTGTTATTTTCAACGATTATAAACTAAACTAGACATAGGGTGCACAGACTGTTGCCTGGTTACTCTGGCTAATGCATGAACAATGTTACCATTCTCGTCATTTGTATTTTTTAACTGTATCGTTTGTCACGTACGAAGGACCTGGACCGATTCACACCCTTTGTTTGTAATTACTACACCATAATATGTAATGGAACGTATAACAGGTCATCACATTTATTTTCTTGCTAATCTTTCAAACCAAAATTAAATAAAATTGATCTGTTTTAGTGTTGTAGCTATAATATGCCAAACAAACAAGAAAATTTTAATTGATTTCACAAAGTATTCGCGCATATGGATACATATAGCTTACTTCTACTCTTTTTGACACTCATCTGTCATCAATGTTGTTTTCTTTTTTAGTATATCAATTTGCAGAATATTTTAAACTACAGTAATAATAACTATAAAAGTATATGTAATACCACTAACATTAGTTTTGTTTATCATATAAATTTATTCATCTTGAAAGTTCAGAAGTTGTACAAAAAAATGCAGTGGTGCGGTAGCAGTTCCATTCTGCCAAAGCATTTTTCATATTTTTGTGCCATAGTAGAAAATTCTGAATTTAGAGGACTGCATATACATATATATAAAAATTGGAATCTTATCTTTGATGTTTTCACTGACCAGTTATAAGTTAAATGTAAACAATCACTGAATAATCCTCTCACAGAACACCTAATATTTTAATAAACAGTCAACAATAGTATCTGTGGTATAGGTTTCTTACCCGTATTTTAATAATTAGTGTCTGTATTCAAAATTTGAATCTTGGTATAATAGTTTCAGTCAAGTGATAACTTTAATGTTCCCAAACCCTATATGTCTGCCACAAATACAATATAATTTTTTGTAACTGAGATTAGTTTTATCGCAGTCAGCTCCTACTGATAAGTTTAAAGTGTTTGAAGGGTCAATCCAAATAATAATTTGCAGAATAAAACTGCTTAATTTTGTGTTAAAATCCCTTAAAATCCTCTACCTTAGGGTTGAGTAAGTAGAGGGTCCACAACTTTTATATACCAGATGTTTACACTAATTGTGTACGTGGCCCGACCATTTTGTCCGGCAGTTTTGGTCCGATTTTCACGAAATTCGAACTCAACCACAATTACGGTGTAACAGTGATATATTTGAAAGTTTTTTTTCAAATCAGATAATAATTGTGAGCTCTAGAGGGACCTCAAGCTAAAAACGCGATTTTTCAAACAATCAGGGACCATAATTCAGGAAGTTACTATCTGATATGTGCGAAAACCGAAAAGAACCATGATCTTTGGGTTATAAACTTACATTTCAAGTTTCACAAAATCAGAAGAAAATTGTGACCTCTAGAGGGTCCACAACCTTGATATATACCATATTTTTTACGCTATTTGAGAATGAGGGGCAGCCATTTTGTCTGTTAGTTTTGGGCCGATTTTCACGAAATTCGAACCCAACCATCCTTAGGGTGCAACGGTGATTTTTCGTACAATCAGGTGCCATAACTCAGGAAGTTACGGTCTGATATGCGAGAATATCAAAAGAAACCAAGATCTTTGGGTTATCAACTTACATTTCAAGTTTCAACAAAATCGGATAAAAATTGTGACCTCTATAGGGTCCACAAGCCATAATCCATGAAGTTACAGCCGATACATGGCAATATCCGTTGAAATCGGATAAAAATTGTAACCTGTAGAGTGTCCACAAACAATTGTGGACGGACGTCCGGATGGACAGGGGTGACGACAATATACGTCCACATGAAAATGTGGGCGTATAAAAATAATGTGTTGATGAAATTTACCTTTCGTTATCAAGTACAGCACATGGGTCATTCATTGTATAGACCTCTAAAGGAACGGGAATCGATTATCAGGTCACCCAATGAAAAAATTGACCCGAAATCTTAAAAGGGTTACGTGTCTGGATAAGCAGTTTTGACGTTCACGTCCAAACGAATGAATATTTTGAGCTGAAATTTTGAGACAAGGTCAATTCATACGTACTCAGATTTTCACTTTTGAGACTCTGTTTCAATAGTAAGTCGCCCAACATGCCTTCACCTCTAACAGCTTTTTTTCTATTTTCTAAACCATCTTGTTCATCAACTGATGGGATTTTGGCCTGTTTTTGATGTTCAACCTATTGATATTTAAAAAACATTCATAAATTGAATATATATGTGAAATTTACAGAATATATTCTTATGCATCCAGTCAAGAAACAAATCCTATAAATGATGTTAACTTTGATTAAACCAGTACTTGTCTACCTGATATATCTGGAAGCAAAGATTAAACCAGTACTTGTCTACCTGATATATCTGGAAGTAAGGTTCTGTTTCTTGTTGCAATGATGCTTCTGACTCTCATCATTTTTCAGTGCTCTGAACGTTTTAGAATTCACTACTTAAATTAACATACAATGTTAAACAACTATAAAATGTTTACCTTTCCAAGTGTTTGAAAGTGTTTGATTATCCGATCTCTTTTATCACAAATTCGTTCTTTTCTAGAGAGAACAAATGATGTAGAGGGTGGGGATGGAGGTGCTGGTGGTGCAGCTCCTACAGCAGGTGGGGGAGGGGGAGGCTGTACCCCAGAACTTGGTGGTGGTGGTGGTGGTTGGGGTCTAGAGGATGAAATTTGAGGTGGGGGAGGGGGCACAGCATTTTGTTTTACATCCATCCATGATGAACCAGATAGTGGAGTTTGCCAATCTCCTACAAAGATTTTAAAAATAACAGATTACATACAATTCAATCTGATTAAAATACAGATCTATATTTCGTTTTGTTTTTTTTATACTTTAGATGGCCTCTACTAGATGAAGATCTGACCAGTTGTAGTGGGAGGTCGCATCAGGGGTCATAGAAACGGCTTTTGATCCTATGACGTCAGACACTTGATTAACCAATCAGCATTGATGTTTCTAGCAGGATACCCACAGTTTCGTGCATCAAACGCCAAGATCTCACTGCAACGGACCGTTTCATTGGCTAATCCCTCACATCAACCAGAACTCAGGTCATTAACAACTCATCCAGATCGTAGGGAAGTAAAGACAAGTAAAACGAAATTTTGAACTATAAAAAACGAAACGAAATAGGATCTGTGTTTTAATCAGATTACATACAATTTTTATGCATACAAAATAAAACTGAATAGTTTAAAAAATCTGTGTTCTAAACAGAAACATTATCAATGTTTTTAAGGTATTGATATTGTTGAACAATCGGTTGCCATGCAAGATACACTCATATTTTCCATGGATTAAGGATAATAATAATTAAAGGTTAACTGAATTTTAAAATATTCAAATTGGTATTAAAGTAGTTGTGAATGATTATTTACTAAACAGATCATCACAAATGGCAATTTATATTTAGTTAAAGAAGCATCAACGATTTTAACAGTAGCATTTTTTGTAGGATTTATGATTATATGGATATGCCGTACCTATTCTAGGTAGTTCACAGCATTCACACCTATTCACTGTCGGATGATTTTGGAAAGTACAAGCTGAACAGTTCCATTGTTGTCCTACTTCTGAATCCTGTGAACCAGTCGACGGTTTGTGAGGAGGAATTGGTGGACCTGCAAAAACAAGCATGGCAACTTGATCAACAAAATAACAACAATATGGTTTCATCAAATTCAATAGCCTGAAGTATGTTTTTGAAATTTACAACTTCTAAGGAACTAAAGTTATGAAGGAAAACATATTTTTAAGCACAGCTGTCCTATAACATCTGATAGGGTGACCCACCATAAATAAATATCTCCATATATCTCGACAATTACACCCCAATATTTATATATATGCCAAGCCTCAAATCAGTTTCACACAATTATAGTCACTAAATAAACGATCATGTTGTACTTAATAAGCTATGACCATTAATCATGTATAAATAATAGACTGAAAACTGGTTCCAAGAGTCGTCCATAACATCCAGACACTTTTGAGTAAAAGATAGGTTACGTGCCCTTGTTTTGAAATTAGTCTCGCTTAACCAGTCTATCGACCATTCTACGTCTGATTGACAGGTCGGGATAATCAAGACTACTTTTTTACGAAACATAACAGAAAGCTAGAACAAGAAATTGAATTTAGAAATAAGCACGTTAGGTAGCTCAACAATCGTTTTAAGAAGCTTGTAAAAGTAAAATGAAACTACTGCTAGTATCATGTTCCTGCCTAACCCGAGTGATTCAGAGATATTATTTGTACTAAACCAAAAGATGCCGCTCTTAACGGTACAGTTAATGATAAAGCGATTTTAAAAATGAAACGAACGTAATATCTAAATCTGCTGTAATAACCAAGAAGCTTAATTTAACTGCTATTCAAAATCGTCAACAATAAATTTTTTACGGCTGTAATAGTTGATAGATTTGTAGAGAATTGCACGTGCCATGGCTATTTATAGTATCATACTGTCAGAAAGTTGGTCTCGGCACGGCGAATGTGCACGCTTCAGTGGTAGTCTCGAACTATCAGCGGTGGACTGTATTTTATGAGTACATGGGTCACCCTACATCTGAAAGTGTGAACTGTTGATGAAACATGCTAATGAACTATGAACCCATTATAAACTCTCTGGTAAAAATATTGCACACAATTCAAATACATGTAGTTAAAAACAGATTATGCCTGAAAACTTTATTATACCAATTTTCAGCAAAAAATTGTGGTTATGTGTACAATATTTGAACAAATTTGCAAAGTCATGAATTTTAGTTGTCTTATATATGTTTCTCCTCAGAATTTTTAAGACTATTTTCCCCTTGTCAGTGGTGCAGAACAGAGGGCCTGGTAAAGAACAGTAAAACATCATTGTACCATTCTGAATTTCAATATTATGCCTCCTTAGTACAGGTGACCCACAAAAAACAGAACCCATCAAAAGTCCAGCATGTGTACAATCATTCCCCAGAATAATGACTATCTGTAGATAATAGTCATCAGTAATAATAGTAAGTTCATCCTGGATGAACCCTATTGAATACATTTAATTGCTGAGTTATCGCCCTGGTAAATGCTGTACATTTTTTTTTTCAAACTTTGTTTGATTGAGAGAAGTATTTTTTCAAACATGCTGGGAATGTCTGCCAAGTAATAAACATGAACATATTTGAAACTCAAAGGTACATTTTAAGTTTTGGCACAGTTTTATCTACTGGCCAGAGTTTTTAGATTTATTAAAATAAAACCTATCTGGGATTGTTTGACGAGTAATAAAGATAAAGCTGATGAAGACTATTGAAATTAAAAGTCCTGAATCAATCATGCAAAAGCATGAAGAGGTAACTCTACTGGATGAATTGTATAGATGAGCAGACAGAAGGAAGTGTGAACAACAATATGCAAATATAAATCCAAACTCTTCTTGAAGTATGACACGATACAATTATATGGAATACAAGCTATTTAAAAGATTTATTTCTGGAAACATTTCAATGAGGGTTCTTGGCTTGATAAAGGCAAGAAAACTCTGTCCAAACATTCACAGAAATAAATCTTTACAGTAAATTGTATTCTATATAATTGTCTCATGAGTTATTTGCATTCAGTTACTAAATGCTGCTTAAACAATTTGAAAATTAAGTATTTGTTCCAAAAAAAAAAAAAAAAATGCACAATAATAGATTTTAATTAAATAACATTTTACCATGGTGTAAGTCTGCAATTTGTGTAATATCCATATCATCATCTGAAATAAATTTCCATGGTGTAAACTAAGAGACTGACAGTTTTATATTAGGCTACCTCAAAAATGAATTAAAAGAGAGAAATAAGTAAAAAAAAGAAAAGCCCCAGAAGAATTAGAAACACAAATGGTTAACTCATTGTCATCAGTGCAGAGGCGTAGCCGTGAAATATATATTAGGGGGGGGGGGGGGGGTCCGCAAATGAAATTATATAAATGTTGACAATCTGTGACGCAGCAGCCGATTAAAATTTTCAGTTTCAGTCTTCTGTAAACACTGTTTTGGCATATTTTACGGGGTTAAACTAAAACATCACACCAATACAATGTTTATCATGTTGAAGTATTCATATTTTTTTCATGACTTTTACATATTGAATGTTACGCTTGAGTTATGAACAACACGACAAAGAGGGTTTAGTAGTGGAATTTTTATAAGGAGAATCCAAATGAAATAAAACTTGATCACATCACTTTAGTTTATGAGGATGCATATTTGACAATCACCTTGTTAACTACAATACTATATACATATACACATTGACATTTACAAGAAAGTTGTATAGATATTTAAAGTATTTTGTACATTTTGTGTATTATAAATGGATTTCAAAAAGTAAACATAAGTGTTTGTGTTTTAATTTGTACATTGTTTTACACAGATAGAATCCTAACTAATCCTAATAATTGTTGTAAATAAATAGGAGTTAGGGCCTACAATGTAAATTTTGGGGGGGCCAAGTATATTCAGACCCCCCCCCCCCCCATGTGTGACGCCCATGCATCAGTGTGATGGTGATCAATCTGTGAACATCTTAAATTTTTCATATGGAAATGCAAATAGAATGATCAAATAAGTTTAAAAGGAGATGAAATTCTGCAGAAATAGAGTTTATTCTTTGAATTTCATTTAGTAATCAAATAAAACCCTATTTATGGATAACAATTACTACTGAGTAATACTATGATGGGGAGGGGAGATTTGTCATTACAAATGGAATGATCAAATTCAAATAAGTTTCAAATGAAATAAGATTTCATATCCTACTGTTACGCAGCAACCGGGTTTATAAGGATAGCCATGTTGCCATGCAGTTTGTTACAAGGTAAACTTTGCATGCATAGCTATATTTCTGTCTACTCTTATTTCAAATTCCAACTGTCAAATGTTCTTTCATTTGCATGCAGAAGGACTAGACTTTATTCCTTGCCTGACCCTCCGTCCTTCACCACTGACAAGAGGTTACCAAGATGGAAAATCCTGTGGAACTTTCTTGGCCAACACCATCACCTCAATCGAACCTCCAGATTATCTAGTTAATGAGTCAGCGTCTTAGTCACTGAGCCACCCTGGTTGATGAAAATTGGTAAATAACTTAAAAAATTAACAAATTGGCTTATAAAAAGGCATCTCAATGAAATAGACCAAAATATGTTTAGCAACATTTTTCATACTTTTATAACAAATACTGACCAAATAAACCAAATCCCATTTCATCATCACTGTCGTCAAAGTTCACACACTGATCAACTGCAATAAGTAAGAAAATATCTAAAGTCACCATCTGATTAAAATCACATCTTTTTCAAATCAACTTTCTCAGACTGATCTATTATTAGTATTAATGAAATCAATAGTCTTGTGATGCAGCAGACATCGGCCATCCATACAACAGCTGCTAGGACTAAAGGTTAAATCTTAAGCATGGTAAAAATTCAATACCATAAAGAAAAAAAAACAGAACAGGATATAATTTTATCAAATTGCTTAAGATTGGTTGCCAGGCAACAAAATTTATGCCCACCAACATCTTTAGCCATCCAATATGTTAATAAAGGTTACAGTTTTTCTACAAATTCTGGCAAATTTGAAAAAAAGAATCTAAAAAGATTATTGTCTTTCTTAACAAGTTTTAGATACATGAGCAACAATTCCAAAAGTAATAGAATAGATGGGAGTCTCTCTATTTGACAAGGATTAGTTTTGTGTGTGATAAAAGAAGCAACTAGTGGAATACATAAGGACAGCAATAAATATCTGATCATTCACAAGCTAGTGCAAATTATTCACAAATATGATCCTTAGGGACTAGGGCACATACTAAGTTTTATTAAAAGCAACTGAAAGCTTTGTAGTGAAAAAACAATGCACTGATTTTGACGATGGAATTTCAGTTTTCTTTTTAGATTACATCTTGCTGATTTATATAATTACAAATCTTGGCGGACAAATGGTTGATTCTCTCTCTGCCAATATAGTTTACATGTATATTTTGTAGACAGATGTCAAAGCACCTGATAATATGAATGAGAAATTTGTATACAGTTTTGACCTTACTGCATCTTGATCTATCGCATTGGTTAGATAGCCGGTGTCTGATAGATGGTGGTATCAGTGGTCGGTTTGCATCTTCTAAAATGTTGCGAAACAATGAAAGAATGATTTCCAAAAAACGTAATACAATATGATGGAAGACAAAAATAAATGATGATTATCTATGTGTACATGTCAGCCCTCTAATATGCTCAACACCACTATGATTCAATTTTATTGGATTGCTTACTTTGCACACTTGTTCCATGTGTAAAATAACCAAGAGGACACTTTTAAGTTCATGCGAAATATAAGACGAAGGTCAGACTTCTGCTGAAAAAAGTATCGACTTATACCCCGAAAAATATGGTACTTTTGTAGGAATATTACTGCCGTGAATTATAATTTGAAACAAGTACTATTACTACATTACAATTACTACATCATATTAAGACAACATATACTTTTTTTTAGGAATATTACTGATATGAATTTAAATACCGTTTGGGAGTTAAATTTGAAAAATAAAAAGGTGCGCCTTTTTTTAATTGTGGTCTGAATCTGCCTGCTTAAATAATGATAAGAGTTACGCCTTTTATTTTCGGTAAAAATGTCTGACAAAATGTTTTTTGAAAAAGCAACACTGATTCAAACTAAATTTGAAAAGAATCTTATGACTACAATGCTTCAGACCAAATTTGAAAAAGATCTGCCAAAAACTGTAGCCTCACAAGCCAATTGTTAACAAATGGACGGACGGACTGAAAAGTTGACGACTATATATGACCAAACGATATGTGAGAAACTTCCATTAAATAGAAACAGGTAAAACAAAACAATGGTATGATGGAAACTTTGCCCAGACAGCTGTATTTCTTCTTACTATCTTTGGATTCTAATTGCAAAGGATTGGTTTTGTGTCTTTTCAGAATGACTAGTTGGCTTTCTTTTATAGTTGGCCCCCCTCCATCTGGCACAACTAAGATGGGGAAACAAGGCCGGAAAAATCTGAGGAACTTTCTTGGCCAACACTGGGATCGAACCTGTGTCTTCCTGGTTTGTGAGTCAGTGACATACTTACAGAGCCACTGTGGGTGGCTATCTCAAATAATTCTAATACATTTGATCCTAAAAAGTAACTATAGAGACTGGTTAACTTAGAGAACATACCGGCATCACAAGTCTCCTCCTTTCCCCAACTCTGTAAACTATTTGTTGACCAGTTTTCTATATCCGAAGATTCCTCTGATACTGACATGTCCTCTGATACTGACCTGTCCCTTGATATTGACCTGTCCCTTGATATTGACCTGTCCCTTGACCTGTCCCTTGATATTGACCTGTCCCTTGATATTGACCTGTCCTCTGATAATGACATTTTTGTATCTAACAATAATTCATCCACATCCTCTTTTTGTTCCTGTAAATATAATATATGCTCAATACTGTTTCAGATTATTATCATAAAATTGTCCACATATTCCGCTGACAATCATAATTATATAAGTAAATTTAAAAGAAACCAGCGGCTGCCAGGCAGGATACGCCCACATTTTCGAGAGGTGGATAGAGAACAAGCTAAAAAGAAAGCGATTTTTCGTACAATCAGGGGCCATAATTCAGGAAGTTCCGTCCGATATGCACGAATATCGAAAGGAACCGAGATCTTTGGATTATAAACTTACAATTCAAGTTTCAACAAAATCGGATAAAAATTGTGACCTCTATAGGGTCCACAACCTTAATATACCATATTTTTACGCTAACTGAGAACGAACGGCGGCCATTTTGTCTGTCAATTTTGGGGCGATTTTCACAAAATTTGAACTCAACTGTCCTTAGGGTGGAACGGTAATATAATAATACAGTTTTTTTAAATCGGATAAAAATTATGACCTCTAATGGGTCCACAAGCTAAAAACACGATTTTTCGTACAATCAGTGGCCATAATTCAGGAAGTTACGGTCCGATATGGGTGAATATCGAAAGGAACCAAGATCTTTGGGTTATAAACTTACATTTCAAGTTTCAACAAAATCGGATAAAAATTGTGACCTCTATAGGGTCCACAAAATTGATATACCATATTTTTACGCTATTTGAGAACGAACGGCGGCCATTTTGTCTGTCAATTTTAGGCCGATTTTCACGAAATTCGAACTCAGCCATCCTTAGGGTGTAACGGTGATATATTAATACGGTTTTTTAAATCGGATAAAAATTATGACCTCTATAGGGTCCACAAGCTAAAAACGTGATTTTTCGTACAATCAGGGGCCATAATTCAGGAAGTTATGGTCCGATATGCGTGAATATCGAAAGGAACCGAGATCTTTGGGTTATCAACTTACATTTTAAGTTTCAACAAAATCGGATAAAAATTGTGACCTCTATAGTGTCCACAAGCTAAAAACGTGATTTTTCGTACAAACAGGGGCCATAATCCATGAAGTTTCGATCCGATACATGCCAATATCGAAAGCAGCCGAGATCTTTTGGAGATAAACCTATATTTCAAGTTTCGTCAAAATCGGATAAGAATTGTGACCTGTAGAGTGTCCACAAACAATTGTGGACGGACGGACGGGGGCGACGGCATAATACGTCCACATGAAAATGTGGGCGTATAAAAATGTGTTATGTCCATACAGTGACACACTGATAATGCCCAGAAAACACTCATGTAGAATGTGGTTGGACATATGTATAAATCATCAACTATAGATACCAGCAACCAGAACCCAATCAATTGTGTTGGCTCAAAAGTCAATGCTGGCAACCAGATCCATTCACTTGATTGGATATTTGTTGATTATTGCCTGCAGGGTGGGGAGAGGGAGAGGGGGGAGATGGTTTAGTGGTTAAACGCGTGCGCAGGAAATCACAAGGTCTGCCATTGAGTCAAGTGGCGTGGTTTCAATTCCTCGCTTGAACATGACAAGGAGTAGGGTCGCCTGTCAAACCTCATGGGTTTTGTCTGGGTCCTCCAGTTTCCTCCCACTGCTAAAGACCCCTATGCGCAAGCGAATTATTGAAATAAAACTGAACCATATATTAGTCCCGAAATTGTGTGAAGTGAACGTTAAACCCCATTTCTCTCTCTCTTCATTGCTTGCAGTGCCTGTATATCTTATCGATTTTGTTGGCATGTAGTTTGGTCCTTATGCACTTACTATATAAAATCCGGCCAAGTAAGATTTTAAAAAATCCCAAACAAGTTTTCAAATTTAAATACAGAACTCTGTCCTGTATTGTGCTTACAAGCGCTTACAAAGAAAAAATAGAAATGGAAAGCAAACTCTGCTAAAAGTGTTCTAAAAATATGGAGGGATAACACTTTCATTTTCAATTTAAATATTCCCATGCCCCGTCAACAATCCCATAAAGACAACAAAATTCCATTGATTTCACACAAGCTATACAAATAAAATGTGGATGGAAAGATAACTCTGAAAATTGATAGGTTTTTTCTTTGTGACCTAATACACAATATATTTATATATTTCATTATGAACTCTGTCCTGTACTGTTATCACATAATTTCATAAATATGAACATCAATTCCAGAATTTATGATTGAAATTTTGGGAAATTTAAGGTTAAATTACTAGAGGCGCCATTTCTGAGATTAACAAGACTAGGACCAGAAGCTGTGATCATACTTAAGATAATCCGGTTAAGACCAGTAATTAACCAATGGAAACAAAATTGACTACATATTTTCTCTGGCACATTTGAAAATTTGAAACAATTTCTTCAGGGGACACCAGTTTAAATATAAGATGATTACACCATTGGACTTATCACTATCATTGATCAACATTTCACATTATCATTCATCATTGATAAACTTATAGTTTTGAGTGTCAGGGGTGTTATATTTGACAACATGCTGATTTACTTGTGGAACTACCATAATAACACTAATGCACTTTGTTGTGTTAGAGGTGTTGAGCAGTCTAAAATGCACATTTTAAAGCTAACTCTGTAAGTTTTGTTCATAACATATGACATTTTTTGTTATTTGGGGTGATAAACCAATTTCATTTACCATCTATGTTCGAAATTTGGCCCAAAAGCATGATAATTAAGAGTGCTGATGACAACAGAAGTCTAATTTTCTCATTTCCATCAAATTTAGCATAGACAATAGTAATTACAAGTCCAAGAAACCCAAGGGACATTTTTTAGCTATAGGCTGTGGTTTGTCTGGTATCTATGGAAATGCCAAAAAATGATGAGTTTTCTTGGACATTCTATTAGTACATTCTAAAAAAAGATTGATCAATTAAAGTAGAGGTTATAAGCAACATTTTGATTGATAATAACCCTTTTAAATTTCATAGAAATTCAATTCCAGTATCATTTTACACATGGAAGAAGTATGCAAAGTCTTAATAAGATCAAGACTACTCAACATCCCTAATAGAAATGTGGATCAGAATTAATGCAACTAGTGATATGTTCAATTAAACATGTTAATTTTTTGCTTGTCTTAATTTTTTGCTTTATACATGTGGTTCTAGTTGTCATTCTTAATGGTATCAAAGTGTATATTTTACATGGATAATAAACCATCTATACTTGTTCACCAACTTTGTGATCTATAAATATTAAAACTTACATCAACTTGAACTAAGATTTGCTCTTCATCAGGAAAGGATATCTGGTGTAATATATCAACATCTTCATCATTAACCAGTTTACATATAGCCGGACCACGTCCTTGTCCTAAATCTTTCTCATCCTAAAAATATGAGATAAATCATTCAGTATAAATATAACTGATGTTGCTAGTCATCATTTGTATGATTGATAAATCATTTTCTGATAAAGATATGTTCCCTAAGATGTTCCCCAGCATATGTTCAAGTATCTAATCCTTATTTCATCTGAATGTATGATGCTTGTAATGTCCAGCAAAAATCAAATTATTGACTCAAAAAATGCCCAATAAGCCCACAACAAACTAAAGAGTGTCAACCATTGAGCCACAAAGTTTATTAAATGAAAAATAAAATATTACCTCATCTCTTTTCTCTACGGCTATAAAACTTGTAAATTGTGTAACAATTGAATAATCTTTACTTAGTTCAATAATATATGGTTTTAAGTTTCTTTTAATAACCTGAAATGGATTTCAAAGAACAAAGTCTGAAATGACATGGGGTTTAATGTCTTACTGCTTTATTAATGTCTTTTTCAACCGAACTAATAAAGACAGGCATACATCATGTAGTGTGTCATGAGGCAAATTTTGCTCGGACATCAGCGCCAAGGGTTACTCTTATTTTGATTTTGAATTGTGATAACATCATTAACGTACTGCCAATGGTATACAAGGGAACTTTGACCTTCACCACTGACAAGAGGGTCCCAGTCTGAAAATTCATTTCTCAAAAAACACCAGGATCAAATCCTGGGCCTTGTTTCTCAGCCAGCCTCATGTTCACAAAGCTATAGAGACAGAAGTAGCATTTTTCTGGTTACCAAACCTTACACAATAAATTTCAATAAAATCCAACCTCATGATCTGTTTTATCTGATGATAACATGCCATCTTCCCAATCACGAATAATACTTCTAGCTGTTAATCTATGCAGTATCTGTAAATTTAATTCAAATTGCTATGGTATTAAGAAATGTATTCTTAAAAAAGAAAATGTCATTGTAAAATGTCGAGAAACAAGATTAACTAAACCCTACATAGTGCCTGATAATAATTGTATGTACATATATGTTTACTTGGGATAATTAATGGTTTTAATGGAAAATACACCAGTGAGGGACTAAATGATAACATTAAATGTCTTTTTTAAAAGATTAAAATTCTTGTTAATATTCGTTTTGTATGTTAAAATTCCTTTTTTATGTTAAAATTCCTTTTTTTATGTTAAAATTCCTTTTTTTTTGTTTAAATGTTAAAATTCCTTTTTTTTAAATGTTGAAACTCCCTCTTTTTTTTTAAGTTAAAATTTCTTCTTTTTTTTTCTAATATTAGTATCGGTAAATTTAATTCAAATTGCTATGGTATTACAAAATATATTCTTAAAATAGAAAATGAGATTGTAAAATACCGAGAAACAAGATTAAATAAGCCCTACACAGTGCCTGATAATAAATGTATGTACCATCATACATGTTTAATTGGGATAAATATGGTTTTAATGGAAATATACCAGTGAGGGACTAAGTGATAACATTAAATGTCTTTTTTTAAAGATTAAAATTCCTTTTTTATGTTAAAATCCTTTTTTAAATGTTAAAATTTATTTTTTAAAAGTTAAAACTCCTTTTTTATGTTAAAATCCTTTTTTAAATGTTAAAATTTATTTCTTAAAAGTTAAAATTCCTTTTTTAAATGTTACAATTTCTTTTTTAAACATCAGAATTCCTTTTTTTAAATGTTAAATTCCTTTTTTTAAATGTTAAATTCCTTTTTTTTAAAATGTTAAATTCCTTTTTCAAATTAAATATTAAAATTCCTTTTTAAATGTTAAAATTCCTTTTTTAAATGTTAAAATTCCTTTTTTAAATGTTAAAATTCCTTTTTTAAATGTTAAAATTCCTTTTCTAAATGTTAAAATTCCTTACCTGGCCTCTTGTTATATTTAGTTCAGGTGTAGATACAACAGTTGATACTTCTTGTCCATCAATTACAGCCTTTAAAGTGGCCTACAATATATAAAACACAAATTATTAGTCTGGTTGCTTTGTTTTTCTCTCATATACAACTTGGTGAAAATAATAGTTAATTTCATATATTCATTCTGATTTTAGTTCCTGTTACTAAAAAAATCAAACGTAAAATTGCTAATAGAATCTTAAGTAGAGGGGGGGGGGGGGGTCTGGTTGCTTTGTTTTTCTCTCATTTACAACTTGGTGAAAATAATAGTTAATTTCATATATTTGAGTTCCTGTCACTAAATAAATCGAACGAAAAATGGCTAATAAAATCTTCAGTGGAGGGGGGGGGTGCATAGATCAGCAGTTTCTTTTTAAATTGTATTAAATTCTATACTGTTGATCTATCCAATATCGGGCCAAATTAAACAATGCCATGTATGCATTTATTCACTTGGTCACGTAAGAATATCTGAACATCTATTACTATCTGCATTAAAATCAAAGTATTTACCAGGGTACAATTAGGAACAAAACCATAAACCACTTGTCTTGATCCATTAAATAAGGCAGTGATTTTTCTTGGAGCTTGAACAGGTTCTGGTAAATTATCATCAAACTGCTGCCATTCCACAGACACAGATGTCAAACTTGGTTGAACCGATTTTTCTAGTTGATGTTTTATCTGCAGCAAAATGAAAAAAGACTTATATTTACCCCAAAAGAATTTGATTTCAATAACAAAAAGAAATGTAAAGAATACTCAATAAAAACTTTATTTACAATTTTTGCATTTATTGTTGATCATATTGTATATTATGTATGTCTACAATTTACCCTCCCTCTTTTGAAACTATACAAATGATGTATTAGCCAAACTGGTTACTGATGAAACTGTGGGTAGGAAAGTAATTTTTTCACAAAAACAATTTACTACTAATGCTAACTGACACAGCTCTTTTGTTCACATAATCAACAGCAGATATGGTTGTATGTTAGAGTGGACACATAAATCATATATATACCTTATCTTCCCACTTAGATTTAGATTTTCTATCAAAATATTCATAGGCTCCACCACCAACTCTAGCTAGACCACGCAACAAATGAAAATTCGCTGTTGAACTGAAATTAATATACGGGGGTAATATCACAAATGAAATGAAATAAAAAATGTTACTTAATTATTTTCACATAAGAACTAAAATTAAATTTCGACATTCCAAAAATTTAAAATAAATGACTTTCCAAATTTTTTGAAGGAATGATTACTGATGATTAAATAGTCATGTTTAAAAAAGTAAATGATGCAAGAATCTTAGTTTTGACAGCTGACTCCAAAGAAATGGGGGAAATGAAAAGATAAACCAACCTGACTCCAAAGGTAAATATACGGGTATGCTTAGAATTGAGCAGAGCCGAATTTAACACTGCATCATCATTATTAATATGGCCATCTGACAAAATGAAAACATTTCTAACACCACTTGTAGATTGTAATAGATGTAAAGTGTGTAATGGCTCATATAATTCTGTATTTCCTTTATTAGCAACACATTTCTATAATTAAACAAATGATACAATAAAACATGAAGAGATAAATATAATACTACATGTAAACAGAAACAAATAAAGATTGATTAAAGTCCCAGAAATCCATGAAATGCGGTAAGCTAATATAAAGAAATGTATTTAAAGAGGCATCTGTGCTTTTTGAGTTTTTACTGATTGGTAAAAAACATGTACTGGTAATTTAATTTGAATATTACAGACACTTGAAGCATGTTCAAATCAGAAAACATGAGATCAATTAACCCTCTCGTCACGTAAGCGCCCGAAACCGCCCGTAACGTCCTGTACGGGATCGCCCGATGTCGCCCGAAATGACGGTCGGTAAAACTCGGTAATTTTCCACTCGGAACAAAACTCTCACGTGACTAACGACAACTGGAGTGTACTGTAAACATAGCAGTATTCAAAATGGCGGCCTCCGTGAAATTTTTTATATTGAAGAGTTTTGTGTAAAAATGAAGGTTTTTCGTTGAATTTTTGAATGGCGTCATCGGATTCAGACGGCGATTTTAATGGATTCGATTCTTATGACGTTGAATGTGCCGAATTGAAGCAAAAAGAGGTAATAAATGACCGTGAATTGGATGATAATTTTGACGATGAAAGTGACATTGAAATTGAACAAGGACTGGAATACGATTCGTCTGGAGAGTCTAGCAGCGAAAATGATGACTTTGAGGACATATTAAATAGGGACGATCGCAACAATCACAGTACGGTTGACGACTTTGTTACTCTTTTACTAAAATGGTTGCCATTTTTTTATTTACCATCAGATTTTCAAAAATATTGTACCATTGTGAAGGAAATTAAATTCTCCTTAAAATGAAATTAACTTGTCAGATTAATTTTGAACTTTGTAGCATTAAGTTTTTCTCCAAAGGTTATCTTGAAAAAAATTTCAAATTTTTTTTCAGATACATCTTATGATACATAAGTAGTGATGAGAGATGCATATTTCTAGTTGACTCCATTGGAAAGAGAATTCAATTTCCTTTCAGAAAATCATAACTTGTCTTCTTTGAAAGTTGATAGGTTTTGAGCTATAATCACATGAACATTTCGCATATTTTTTCGACGTTTTTTCTGAATATTGTCAGGATTTGGCGTCATACATTATAAAACTCACTAGTAATGAAAGGGTTAATCAGTCAAACCATCATTGAGATATAGACACTTCAATTGTCAATTTACGGATTATACAGAACTTTTGATTGGAGGATTTTCAGGAGGTTAAAGTACATTCACACAAAATGCATCACCTAAGTAGGTCATCAAAGCTCAGATTTTCAATAAATACCCCAGTCCATAATTATGATACAATACTATACAGTGGACTCTGTCACATCTGACCTCTAAATACTCGGGCACTCTGTGAAATCAAAAATCATTTTCATGTCCCGATTTATTTCCTTATTATTTCAGCCAAAAAATCTTTGAGTAATCCATACTCTGAATATTCTAAATTACGACATCAATCAGCCGTCCCGTCACAAAATTTCCATTGAATCAACACTGTATAATCCGGCCTTCAATCGGTGGGTGTGAAGCCACAAAAGATTAACAAGCAATCACCAATCAATTATCAGTGAGATTAAAACTCGCTCGCGTAGGTCTTTGATGATTACTTTGATAATATTATAATCTCTTGTAAGACAGTTGTGACAAATACTCTAGAATACCCACGAATTATTCACAGTCGTAAAAATATTCCTAGCACCTGTTGGAAACATTCATTGCGCATGCTGATTGAACCTGAATACCTAAGTTTGTTCATCCTACGGATCTATCAGAATTGTGTGACGAAGAACAACAGTTTATCAATGAACACGTGACACCAAAGACAAGTGTGCGATCAACTGAAGACGATGAAGGAGATAAATTAACTGAAGACGATGAAGAAGATAAAATAACGACAGACTTGACCTATTCAAAATGCCTACGCATGTTAAATCAAATAAAAATTAATGTAATAAAATTTTGAATGTACAGAAAGGTTTATCATTTTTAAAGGGAATAACGTTCTGGGGATTCGAAACTACATTATAATAATACTTCCGGTTTTCGAAGTTACAATAATACCTCCGGTTTTCGAAGTTACAATAATACTTTCAGTTTTCGAAGTTACAATAATACTTCCGATTTGGAGAAAACTGAGTATTCCGACACTGCGTAACAATCCCGTACGATGTCGGATTTGACAGAGTCCACTGTATATATATATATATTACTTGGACCTTCTAGGTGAAAGTGATAATGCCTCTTTATGCTTAAAAGCAGATTAAAAAGTGAATTCTAGGATGCTCAGATTTTAGTCAATATTACTTAGTATGGTATTGTACTAAAATAATTAAAACACAGAGTAACAATATCATTCATATTACCTTAATAAATCTATAAGCAGATTCCATCACTGTTTGTGTTTTTCTCTGGCTACAGGGAAATAATTCTTCATAATCTGTTGAATATAACCATTTATAAAATTCTTCAATAATGAATATAAATGAAATTATGTGAATACAAGATAATTAAAAAATATTAACAGATGTGGAATTTCACTCAATTTAATTTCTCTCCATAAACAATAGAAGAATATAGAGTTAAAGTTAAATTTTGAATGGATAATATGTCCTTCTTTGTGCTTTGGTTAACCCCCATTAGATTACCTTATTAGTTTTATATGTGTTAACATATTTTATAAGAAAGTCAAAACATAATTATTTCTATGTCTTTTGCTCAATAGGTTGTCAACTCACTATTATACGACCATAGGTATTATTCTCCCACTTAAAAATCCTTTGACCCCGGAAATAATAACACAATTACCTCCCCTGTTTTTCTATTCACCCCATGGAATAGCTATCTTCAAACGTTTGAATTTCAAGTTGAAAATGATATTTTTGTCAATTTCTGAACTGGCAATAGTGAATTATAGGATTATTCTTAACAAGGTAGGACTGTTTATAGATACCATCTATTTTAAGGCTTTATTTTAATAAATTTTAAAAATATAACTTAAAAATATGAAATGGCAACTTTAAGTTACCAATTGAATCAATCATCTTGTACTGTAACACCAAAGGTCTCTTTTTAACATTTAAATATTACCTTTTAGTTTACTAATTATCATTTGTGCTTGGAAACGACAAGAGGATACTTGATGAAACTGCGAGCTATATGTGTACAAACCAGTGATTGTTTTTCCATACTTTTAGGAGGCTATTCTAATGATTAAGTAGTTATACTACGATACCTTTTCAATGCCAGTAAGAGATATGACTGGTAAATATGATCAGGCCTTTGTTGATACATACCTGTACCAAAAGCTATGATGTTAAAATAGGTTTTATAAGATAAATGATGTAATGTTAGATACAGAATCTTCTTAGCATCTTGTAGGCCTTCAATAGACATAGAGTTGGATACATCTAATATAAATACTATTTCAGTTTCTTCTTCCTCATTAGCTTCAAACTCCGGAAAAATTGTCAACATACACGCCTGAAAAGATATAAATTTTGAGAAAATGTATATTTTTAGGTCGTTTGTTTTCTGTTGTTGTTTTCATGGTCGCTAGTTGAATTAGGAATACTGTAGTTTGAGAAAAAATTAAAATAAGCTATAAATGGTTCAAAAATAGCGTACCCGATTGTCTGAATCAGTTGGCATTTGCTCCACCCACATTCTAGGTACATGTATTTCTGCCAATCCAATCAACAGTTGAAAACCTTGACTAATATTTTCTCCTTTACACATTTCAACAACTGCCTTACTTGCTGTTTTCTAAATACAAGAAATAAATATTCATCAATACGCTTCAGAGTAAAACACCTTCAAATTTTCATTATTAAATATTCAAACATCTGTAAAAAAAATAGAATTATTTTTGGGATAACTTGAAAACTGTTTAAAGGTGATAATGTGTTAATCTATTATGGCTTTATATTAATAATTCTAATTGAAGTATAACCATAATCCTACCTTTATTCTGACTCTATTAGAAGGACTGTTTATTGTTACAATATCAAATGGCATTTCAACAGCAATCTGTATTGTCGTTTCTTCTTCTTTTACAGCTACTGTATCTAGTTCATCCTATCAAATATACCAAACATAACCAATCAGCAGTTAAAAAAAAAATCAAAACCAATTTCACTACTTTTCGCATCATCTGTCAGTATAACATGTAAATCATGCTATTCTTAATCATGTTATCGAACATTAAGAGTGAACAACAACTTTACAATCCCAAAACCCATTTCAGCAAACACTTACCCACATAAAAATATTGTTAACACAGATTACATTTCAAATACCTGTGTCTGATCTTTAATGGCAGAATCATGTTTCCATGGTGCCACACTTCCTGGTAATCTAAAACTGATCTTTCCACCTTCTACTTGTAGTTCAGCAACATAAATAATCTTAATAAGAACACAAGCTCCAGGTGGTAAATTACCCACACTAACAGTAAAAACATCCTGAAAACAAATCACAAAACTTTATCTGTAAAAAGTAATGTAATCTTTCAGTCTTTTATTATATGACGTGGGGATTGTTCTGTGGTTTAAATATCATTGCATCAATCTGAGAGACAGACCATACACTAGAGAGGTTGTTTATCTTTAACAGTCATACTACATAGCTATGTAAGTTTAACAATTACACCTGGGTTGTAAAAGAAAATAAATTCTTACTGGGGTTTCTTCATCCCTGTCCATTAAATAAGCTCCGTGACCTTCACTTATAGCTTGTTTATATTCTTTCCTAGCCGTTTCCTTCTCTTTTACTTCCCCAATAATATGTTTACCATTAATAAAAGCTTCAAAACCACAAACAGCAGCCATATCATCTAATGGAAATACATATTTTGCTTCTAGAGAGCTATCTGTACTACTATTGTAATATTCTTGTAAAACTGTCACCTAGAAATCAACCATTAAAACAGTCAACAATTTTGGTGATGAATTCCAAATGACTAACTATTTAGTGCTGAAACTTTCAATGTAAACAGGTTTTTTCTTTACATTTTGGCATCAGGGCTGTATTTAGTGGGGGTGCACTAAATTATTTGACAATCTTTCAATTATAAAATAATACACTTGATTATGATCACACAGTGATGTTCTTAAGGCACTGATCAGTCGATCGGTTTTAAGGGCACCCACACGCCAATGGGTTCGTTTGCCCTGATCGAAACTTTCTTATATCACATACGTGGAGGCTATGGCGCCCCACCACTCTGCTGCACCCCCACTTTTAAAATCCTACATACGGCCCTGTTTGGCATTTATTTTAACACTAATGTATTAAATTATGAAGTATGGGACTGTTTTTAATAGGATTACACAGTACCAAATTGACCAATACATTCCAAGCTAATATGTAAATCTCTCAAATATATCTAGTAATAATCAACATTATGCTACTTTCAATTTTTCACTAAATACAGTAGACTCTGTGACATCCGATCTCTGATCACTCCGGTTTGCTGTGACATCCGACATGATTTTCATGTCCCTATTTATTTCCTTATTACTTCAGCCAAAAAATCGCTGGTAAATCCGAATTCTGCCTGTTCCGGATTCCGAAATCAATCAGCCGTCCCGTCACATAATTTCCATTGAATCGACACCATATAATCTGTATTTCAAACGGTGGGTGTGAAGCATCCAATTATCGGTGAGATTAAAACTCAATGGGTGTGAAGCCATAAAAGATTAACAAGCAATCACCAATCAATTATCGGTGAGATTAAAACTCGCAAGCGGCGGTCTGTGTTGATTACTTTGATTGGTAAAGCAATGAACCCGAGATGTTTTAAGGGAGTGGACAAGATCAACCTGCCAGTCAATTGGTCGGCCAATTGCAAAGCGTGGATAACAGGTGCCATTTACTCTGATTGGCTTGAAAAACTGGACATAGAACGACAGATTATAAATGAACACGTAACAGAGTAGACAAGTGGACAATTGACTGAAGACGGGGACGAAGAAGAATATACATTAACGACAGACTTGACCTATTCAAAATGCCTACGCATGCTCAACGACATTAAACACTTCGCACATATTAAGGACAAAAAGATGATCGCAACAATTCATTTGTTAGAAGATGTTGTCCAGGACTTCGCCTTACGATATGCTTCCGGTAATCTTAAGCAAACTACTTTAAACGATTACATGCATTGATATTTATAAATATATTGTACGCATCCATTGATATTACATGTAAATGATTTTATGAATATATTGTACGCGTGCATTGTTATTGTTAATTATTTAATGTAATAAAATTTTGAAAGTACAGAAAAGTTTATCATTTATAAAGGGAATAGCATTCTGGTGATTCGAAGCTACAATATAAAAATACTTCCGGTTTTCGAAGTTACACTATTTCCGGTTTTGGATAGAGCTCGGTATTCCGAAACGCTGTGTGATCCGAATTATTGTAACGATCCCGTACGATGTCGGATGTGACAGAGTCCACTGTACAGCTGTCATTTAATGAAGATCTCTATCATGATAGTCTAAGAATTTACTAAGACTGCAAATTCTTCTAACTCATTTTGATTGATCGATGCCCACAAAAAAATAACAGCACAATACACATCAAATATACTTAAACTGTGAAACAAAAAGCAGTGTATGTCAGGCATCTTGTATTCTTCTACTTTCTTGATAGAAAACAGAATTTTGTTCAAAGTAGTAGACCAAAAGCAGTCACTAAGAATGTGCTGCCCGAGGATTGTTGTTCGCTGCGGGAGCCATGGTGGCTAAGTGAGTAAGATGCTGGCTTGCTAGTCTAGGGGTTGTAGGTTCGATCTCGGTGTTGGCTGAGAAAGTTCATCAGGATTTTCCGTCGTGGTTTCCCCTTGTCAGTGGTGCAGGACGGAGGTCCTGACAAGGACAGCTGTCTAGTCATTCAGATGGGACAAAAAACCAATTTCCCGTGTACGTAAAAGATCCCTTGGCAATAGTGCCGTTGTCCGAGCAAAATTTCACTCATAGCACACTGCATGGCATAACTCTGTCTTCATTAGCGAGTCGGAGCAGAACAGTAGGATGTTAAACCTCATTTCATTACATTTTGTCATTCGCTGTGCTAATTACTATGTTTTTATTTCATGTCATATTTTTGTTTCAACAACATTGTTGCTGCATTTATTTTTTGACAAATATTTGTTCCTTTAGGTCATTTACAATAATGAAACTCTGCAATCGTTATTTTTGCTTTTCAGCAGGCTACATAATTACCTGGACAGCTAAATCTAGTAATTTAGCTCTGATATGAACTGATTTTAAATCCACTGGTTGATCTGTAGTAGATATCAATCCAGCTTTAACCTTATCTAAAGGATTTTTTATATCTTGTATATCGGATAACTCTAAAAACAAAAAACAAAACAGAATTATAAAAACCATGAAGATGCTTTCAATCACTGTGAAGAAGATTATGAAAACATCATGGGTTTTTTTTAATGCGACATGGATTTTTGCTGCCCATTTAATTCCTGTTGGACATTGCCAAATTTTCAATTCATTCATAATGTTTTGGTAAATACTTAAAAGAACTGAACCATTTTTGGACGGATGTTCCATTTAGAGATTCAACCATCATAATATCTGAGTGTGCAAGGGATTCAAAATCCCTAAAATGGTGATCAAAAACTATAAATAGACTGTACCTATATCATCAATCTTCGTTATTGTCTCCTTTATTTCTTCCTCTAGATTGTCTTCGGCGTTCATTAAAGAGTTGTAATTAGGAGTATCACCTGGCAGTTGAAATTCTACCAGATACTTTATACGTTGTTGTTTTATATTATATATAACATATTCATCATCCTGTATAAATAAAACAATATATAAAAACAAATATTGACCATATGTGTTAATCACATTAAATGGTAACTTCTAGTAAAAAGTTAAAAATCATGTCTACTTCGGGATGTTTTAACAAGTTCTATGCTAGTAGAATATCAGAAATATTTTGTGTAATTAAAAAGCACAAGACTAAATTTGTGATATATGCTCCATCTGTCTGAATTAAAAGCTTGTTTCTTTTGACATTTGTGCATCTGATATTTGATGATATTTGTATGTCAAAACTTTATGGAATTCAGCTGTAAACAATACTTGTTTTCCATACATATATGTCAAAGACATGGCGGTATACTATCATTAAATCACATCATCATTTCAAATACAAATGGAAACGATCCTTTACCATAAATTGTGAACCATTATCCACATTTCTTTTTTCACCATGAACACTGCCATAACCATCAGGTGGCTGTTTTAAGTCGGGATCAGATTTATAAAATGGACATGTTCTACCTAAAGCTACTTCACATATCAACATAAGTCTTGATCCCACACTTTTACTAGCAGTAGAATATCTAGCACTTTTACTGGAAAATAAATACATTATACACATTGTATTAAGATATATTACTTCACATATCAACATAAGTCTTGATCCCACACTTTTACTAGCAGTAGAATATCTAGCACTTTTACTGGAAAATAAATACATTATACACATTGTATTAAGATATATTAAAAAGACAAATACTTATACACAGAACTAAATACACTACTTGGAAGCCTTTGGCTCACTTTAATAAATTGTAGCAAATATATGGTGGATCCCCTAATGATGACCATCTATAAAATAACGTAATTGTATGAGCAGCTCACACATATACTGTTAACTAATAAATATTTCCTTGCATTGACAATATTTATAAGACATTGATCGTCATTTAATAAAAAGCAAATATTGAAATGTCGATTTTTAAGATTTAGAAAAAAGTCTAAACAATTATAAAAATCCTTTTACATAAGGGAATTGCTTGTATATATTTGGTAGCTTCAGAAAGGTATTTAAATTATCAGATGGATGTTATGTAACTGTTTTATTATCTATGTGATTTAATCTCCATGTCATTTGTTTCTATTTTTCTTCCTTTGTAATTTGAACAAATGTAATAAAATATTTCTAACCTAGCTGAACTGGCGAAATAGATTCCACTTCCTAATAATCCAGCATCTGTTCTTTTTCCACCATAATCGTCAACAACAACTTTTGGTAGTAACAGACCTCTGAAAATAAAAAATTTATACAGAAATGGGTAAAAAGATGTTTGTCTTATTCTTACCTTTCCAAATAACAATTAGTAGTTCTGAGAGGTCATGCACACAAATCATTAATTTAATAAAGGTTTGAATGGAGATATCCATAAAGTTTTCAAAATTTGATTCAAGGTGCTCTCATTATTATCTATCTGTTATTAGCATATTGAAATATATGCCCCTTTTCGTTTAACTGAACAGAAGTAGAATTTTTCAAAAGAAAAACATAAAATTTTGATATTATAAAAAAAACCCAGTTAAGTATTCTAAATATTGCCTTTAGTTTTATGAAGTCTTTTTTACAATAAATTATAACTGATAATTACCTTGATAATAGACCTACAAAGTTCTCTACCCTAGATGAGTGAAAGAGAAGTTTTTTAGGACACAAATCATGAGTAAAATTACTCTCTTCTATTGGGCGCTGAATGGTATAGATCTTCTTAACTTCTACTTTAGTGTCACTGAAATATTTCAAAACAATGGAACAGTAGCCCTTGATGTTTTCTACTGCTTACGTGTTATAGCTGAAAAGCTACTAGTGTGTAAGCCAGCCTCACACACTGCGATTTTCATTATGATACACAATGATAACCTGTGATAGCCCAAGAAAAAGGCTGTCTGTGATATGATTTTGGCCAAAATACAATATTTTAGCGTATCATAGACAATTGCAGTTTGTTGCAGCTTTTTAAAGATTTTCAATTATTTTCAATTGTTTCATAGCTGATCATAAACAATTGTAGTGTATGATGTTTCATTGCAACATGTGGACTATCACTGGGGGAGTTTGAAACTGATGCACAGAAGAAGTTGATTAGTAAGGCTGCCGTATCATAAGTAAAATCACAATATGTGAGGCAGGCTTGATGTAAACAAGTTAACAGTGAGGCTGATGTTCCCCGCTGAAATCCCGAAATAAATAGATGACACATATTAATTAACTGCACGTTTATCTTTTTCAAAAGTATCAAGCAATCAAACTGATTATCAACTATACACTAAGTTTCATCACTCTCTATCAGATAGAATCAAAGTAAAAGAAATTGCTTAGCTCGGCTTAGCTTCAGCGGGAAATGTTAATCATTGAACTCAGTCAAGACATTCACCTAATGAACATCAACATCAAGTTTAATCATTTTAACTCAATTAAAAGCAGACTTGTTATTTTCCAAAGTCTTAACCAATTAAATTGCTTATCGCTCCTTAGCCTAAGTAGAAAATATAATGAATATACTTGGAGTTTCATCACTCTCACGTCATTATAACCAAAGTTATCTTGTCCCAAAGCACCAACCAATCAGATTGCTTATCTCTGCTTACCGTAAGCAGACAATGTTCATCATCGAACTCCATCAAGGTATTCACCTAATGTACACCTACACCAAGTTTGAACCAATCTGATTAAAACACAGATCTACATTTTGTTTCATTTTTTTATACTTTTGATGGCCTACACTACATGAAGATCTGACCGGTAGTAGTGATAGGTCGCGTTAGAGGTCATATGAGCGGCTTTTGACCCTATGATGTCAGACATTTGATTAACCAATCAGCATTGATGTTACTAGTGGATTACCCACAGTTCTGTGCAAAACACGCCTAAAGCTCGCCGAAACAGACCGTTTCATTGGCTAATAGCTCCTATCATTCAGAACACATCAATGAGAACAACTCTTCCAGATCCTAGTGTAGTAAAAACAAGTAAAACAAAATTTTAAACTATAAAAGCAAAACGAAATAGGATCTGTGTTTTAATCAGATTGAGTTTGAACATTCTACCTCTATTAGAAGGAGTGTTATTGTGTTTCAAAGTCTCAACCAATCAAATTGCTTATTGCTTTGCTTACATTAAACAGAAAATGCTCATTATCAAACTATACATCAAGTTTCATCACTCTCACTTAATTAGAACTAAAGTTATTGTCTTCCAAAGTCTCAACCAATCAAATTGCTTATCTCTGCTTACCCTTAGCAGAAAATTCTCATCTTCGAATTCCAACAAGGCATTCACCTAATAAACACCTACACCAAGTGTGAACATTGTTGCTCAATTAGAAAGAGAGTTATAGTGTTCCAAAGTCTCGACAAATCAAATAGCTTATCACTCTGTTTACCCTGAGCAGAAAATGTTCATTATCGAACTTAGTCAAGGTATTGATGTAATGAAACTATACACCAAGTTTGATCACTCTCACTTAATCAGAACTAAAGTTATCATGTCCCAAAGCATCAACCAATCAAATTGATTATCTCTGTTTACCCTAAGCAGAAAAAGCTCATCTTCGAACTGCATCAAGGCATCGACCTAATAAACGCCTACACCAAGTTTGAACATTTTAGTTCAATTAGCAGGAGATTTATTGTGACCCAAAAAGTGTGACGGGCGGACGGACAGATGGACAGACAAACCAACCCATTTGAATAGTCCCCCGCTTTCTTCGACAGGTGGGGTACAATTACTTTATAAATTAGTTTAAATATAATCAAAAGACTGTGACGAATTAACTCCTTACTTGAAAGTACAGGTGATAAGTGGAAGAATCCCTTTACAGTGCTAGCAAGATCAAATCTCAGTGATACGGTTGGGGACCAAAAGAAAGCATAATGAATGATATATAATATTCCCCAAGCAACGACATTAGTTATTACATACATCAGGCTAACATTGCTGGATATATCTATATCGAACTGCATCAAGGCATCGACCTAATAAACGCCTACACCAAGTTTGAACATTCTAGTTCAATTAGCAGGAGATTTATTGTGACCCAAAAAGTGTGACGGGCGGACGGACAGACAAACCAACCCATTTGAATAGTCCCCCGCTTTCTTCGACAGGTGGGGTACAATTACTTTATAAATTAGTTTAAATATAATCAAAAGACTGTGACGAATTAACTCCTTACTTGAAAGTACAGGTGATAAGTGGAAGAATCCCTTTACAGTGCTAGCAAGATCAGATCTCAGTGATACGGTTGGGGACCAAAAGAAAGCATAATGAATGATATATAATATTCCCCAAGCAACGACATTAGTTATTACATACATCAGGCTAACATTGCTGGATATATCTACTGTATATATATATATAAACTTACCTATCCAAGGAGGTTAAAACTTTCTTTCTAATGTCTTGAAACTGTACATAGTTTTTTCCTGGATCAATATGTTGTATATAGCATCGTAAAGCTTTATATTTGGCTTCAGGAGAACTGTTTGTACTCCAGTTAGTGGCTTCGTTGACAGATAACATATCACGCAACAACTACAGTAAAATAATACATGTATATAACAACAGAAATATAATACAAACAAATAAATAATCAAAACTATATATTTTCAATCAAATTTCTTTAATATTTTAGGGAATATCCATAAAACACAATTTATTAACAACATATATATACACCAGTCTATACTTCAATTGGAGTTTTTCAGAGCAATAATGTAAAAAGAGTTTCTGGTTTAGAAACCATTGAACAATTTTTAACTACTAGTAAATAAATGGAATGAAATATATTTTAGTTAGTTAAAAGAGTATGAGATTACCTGACATAGATCTTGTTTATTAGACAACCATCTTCTATCAGGTTTAGTGTCCTTTCCTTCCATCAGGTGAGGTAGAGCAGAATAAAAATCTTGAAGTAAAGTCTGTAGTTTATTGGTATCTGCTGTCTTATTCAATTCATCTTTTATTTCTACTAAAATGGCATCTGCTTTGTCAATCTGAAGAAAAGCAATGATTGATTCTAATTCTATACATATTAGAAGTAAAAACCATTGGTGAGACACTTTGGAGTAGAATGGGGTTATCTCACTGAGGCTAAGACAATTTTGGTTATTTCTAATTTTTTGCAGACATTGGCTTCTCAGTCTAATCTCCTCTTTATGTGCACTACCAATTTGTACAATGAACTACGTATTTCATACCATATCATCTAAACACACTTTTCTTACTAGCTCTGCAGGTGACCACCAGATTATACTTCACCAGAAATAATTAAAACACAAGAAAAAAAACCTTTAAAAATAAATATTTACTTGTGATAGTTGAAGATCTGCTATACTGGATGATAGTACATCTTCTATATGTCCTGTAGCTTCTTGCCATACATGGTTCACAAGTTGTTCTACCTCAAAACCAACATGTTCCGACTGTGTCTTTCTGTAGGCTATAATCTAAAATAACAATATTTATGATAGCTTTCATAGTGTCCACACTCCACAGCAAAGTTTTTGTTTCTCTCACATGAGCCAAGAAAAACAACTATAAGTTAATCATTATGCCAGAAAACTTTGTATTTTTATGGATAACATAAACTATAGTGGCATTCTGTGAAATCCGTCATCCTTTTCATGTCCTGATTTATTTCCTTATTACTTCAACCAAAAACGTTTTGAGTAGTCTGGATTCTGAATATTCCGAATTACGACATCAATCAGCGGTCCCGTCACACGATTTGCGTTCCATTAATATTGGATAATCCGGCCTTCAATCAGTGGGTGTTACCGACAAGTAATCCCCAATCAATTATCTGTGAGCATAAAACATGTGTCAGTCTTTGTTGATTACCATGATAATTTTATAATCTCTTATAATCACTATCATTATAATATTGTGTTCTGCAAAGCGTACACGTACGGATTTGACATTGGATGTCAAGCAGCAAATTTTAGTAGATTTTGAAAAAGTTCCACATAGGAATTATCCGTTAAGTATTCAATTGGCCATACTACAGTATCCAACATTCAAACAGAAGTTTGCTGATAACTTTAACAGCAGTAAGAAAGGATTTTATTCGAACACTAAGTTTGAAGACATCAACAGAATGACGGACGAGTGGTTTAAGGCCATGGACAAAAACAACCTGTCAGTCAAGTGCTATTTATTCAGGTTAGTGTATCTTATGACGAGGAAGAAGACGATATACCACTTGCAAAACTAGGTTGATTGATAGCATTCGATCATTAGAACCAAAAACAATCAACATTAGATGATTATATGTATTGAAAGTAAATTGTTATGTACATGTATTGTTATGTTATTGTGACTTGTTATGCAATTGTTTGATATAATGTAATAAACTTTTGAATGTACAGAAAGTGTTACCATACTTTAAGTTCTGGATATTCGAGGGTACATTATAATAATACTTCTGGTATTCGAAGGTACAATAATACTTCAGGTATTGAGGCAATTGAGTATTCCGACATGCTGTTTAATCCGGCATATTGTATCAATCACGTACGATGTTGGAATTGACAGAGTCCACTGTAATATTAATCTATTCGTTGTTTTTCGTATTGATACACAGTTAGTCAATGATAACAGCACTAGAAATGACATAAAATAGCTCCATGGATTTCGAACTGATATTCATTTACTATTAACCAAGATAGTTTGTCAGTGTTGAGCACGATTATTACCATACATGAAAAGGTAACAGTTTCTACATTTACCTTCTGTACTTTTGGTGAACCAATATCCCTTGGTATATCATCCTGTTTGTGAATGTATTTCTTGTTTATTAAGCCATCATAAAGATATTGATAAAGTTGAAGAGCTTCATCACAGGTCTTGCAAAACCGACATTCCTTTTCCTATAAACAGAAAGATAATAATATTATGTCAAAGGATTTTAAACAAAAATATATACATGTATAGCCCGAAATATCATGAATAATAATAGATTCGAAATTGAATATGAAAGTTTTCTAATTTTTTCAAATTTGTACTAACTTTTTCAAATTTGTACTAATTTTTTTCAAATTTGTACTAATTTTTTTCAAATTTGTACTAATTTTTTTCAAATTTGTACTAATTTTTTTCAAATTTGTACTAATTTTTCAAATTTGTACTAATTTTTTCAAATTTCTAATTTTAAGCAATATGAATCCCTTGAGAAAGATGAATCTCTAACAGAAATGGTTCACGTCTGTTCAGTATTTACAAAGATATGTGGAATCGAAATTTCATCAATCTACACTGCTCGAGCGTAACAAGACGGCATGATCTTTTATTGGTTGCAGAGAAACCTGATGGGCCTAGTTTAAATCTGATTGAATCCGAGCCGAGAGATGATCTAGCATTGATATTTTTATTTTGTTTTCTTAACTAAATGTCAAATAATCAATCTGAGTACATATTCAGTGTGTATAAGCCATGAACAATTTGATATTTTAGCGAAAATACAAATGGCGCATCAGGAATTTAATGTGACAGACTCTGACTAAATCTAAATGAGAAACATAGGTGAAAACATCAAAACACAACTATGCATCAATTTAAGCCTCTGAGCATCATTTGAGAGATATTCAATCCCTTGAAAACTACATTATTGTGAAAGTTGAATCTTTTAAAAGGAATATCAGTCCAAAAACGGATAAATGTCATTCAGCATTAACAAAGATATGTTGAATACCTCTTTGCCCTGGAGTTTGCCAGCATGGGTAAATATTCTGTATTGGCATACATCATCTTTATTAGCTGTCTGTACATGAAGTTCAACAACAGAAAAGTTCTGTGATTGTGTCTTTGAGTCTGTAAGCTAAAAGAAATTGATTCAAAGTCGTACATTATATATATGTAGAAGTGCCGGTATATATTTATCTGTTGATAAACATATGTGTAATGACGATTTGCTAATTAGAAATGTACCAGTACTAAGAATTAAGTAAGTCAATTATAATTTGACAGGTAGATTGTCTCGAACTGCAACAAGTTATTTAAAACCACTTTACTGAACTCAACTTATAGATATGTCCTCTTTAGGAGAGCTATCTTGTAAAAATTTATTCTGAACAACACACAGCATTTGGACATGTAATAATATTTATTCCAAGAATCCAAGAAATGACATCAAAAGTCTACATGTGCCACACCCATCTCTCAAGAAAAGAAGCGGTTGTCATGCTCACATTTTGCAAGATATGGACCGAGAACTGGGAACTATATTTCCAGGTTCAAATACTTTTTCCAGCTCTGTATCTTTGTTTGAGAAATAATAAATTCTTACCAAAAATACTGAGTATTTGGCAACTTCATATGAATCCTCATCAAAAGTGGGAGAATCAACATCATTATATTTCCAGACTTTACCAATAGAAATATTGAATATCTTTCTTTTCTTTTTCTCCTTTTTTAGACTTGTAGATGCAGCTAGAAAACAAACCCATTGAAATTAAAATTTTACAAATACTGCACAATCAAGACAGATTCTGATAGACAATAGATCTACCTATTTTAAAAGAAGAAATATTAATCCATCTGTCATGCTACAATCAATAAGGAAAGGAATGAAATATATATAGTGTTTAAATAGTCCATCAATATACAATGCACCAGTTATTTTGACAATAAGACATTGTAATTTCTTTATCTTGTATGGTTTATCACATATGTGACTTGAAATTTCAACTCTCCAGGGATGCTTGTTATGTGTAAGCCTACGCAAGACCTTGGTTTACCATCTTATTTCTTTCATCACTAAAACCCCAACCATTTAGTGAACCGACTGAGGTAATGAAGAAGGGCATATGCCATACTGACTGCTATGAGGGAAATATTGCTCAAATTCCAATTGTCAAGGGTTCTTTTACATGCAAAAGAATGTGTACATAGGACCTCAGTTTTTCATACCATGACTTTGCCAGGCCCTCCCTCCTGCACCACAGACAAGAGTAAACTGTGACGGAAAATCTCAAGAAACTTTATAGGTCAACACAGGGAGTGAGCCCAAGACCTCCTAGTTAGCGAGCCTGCGAATAGCTCAATGCGCCAACGTGGTTACCTGCCCATTTAGTAGTCAAGTGCAGTAACTCCACAACAATAGCTGCTCCTGACCAAGATATGGCGTGTGAATGCATGTCTGCTCTTATCAAACTATATATTTATAATAGCCATTTATAATAGTACATTTAGTAGAAGTGTTAAATAAATTACAAATAGTAATACAAGACTTACAAGAAATCTTTCCACACTTAAAGTCTGCATCCTTGCTTTTTCTACCAACAATAAACTTTTCTGGGTTGAGTACTTTACCCGCTTCAATTGATTCCCAGATAAATTCCAATGAAACAACGGGGATACCATACTTTAAAGCATTTCTACACTTTGAGGAAATGTCAATTTTTTCAGTATCACTAACCACTACATAGTTGCACTTCCTCGTAACAATATAAGAAATAATTCCACCATGGTTAGTCACTGCCTTTTTTATTTCTGTTTTCTTTTTGAATCCCACATTAAAATTCAAATCCAAAGCAATCTGAATTCCATCAAATATTGGCATTATAAATCTTGTTCAGATTTTTGAGGGAGGATTAAATCTGTAAAAATAAAAAAATTTCTTTATAAAGATCTTAATAGATAATTGAAAATAACATATGAGAGAGAGAGAGAGAGAGAGAGAGAGAGAGAGAGAGAGGGTTTAACCTCCACTCAACACAAACTAGGTAATTTTGGGACTAACACATGGTTTAATTCTATTTCAATAATTCGCTTGCATGTAGGGGTCTTTAGCAGTGGGAGGATGCTGGAGGACCCGGAGAAAACCCACGAGGTTGGACAGGCGACCCTACTCCTTGTCATGTACAACCAGGGAATCGAAACCCTGCCAGTTGACTCAATGACAGACCGTATGATACAGTGCAGCGCGCATGTGCTAACCATTAGGCCATCCAACACCCCCCTCCCCCCCCGAAAATAACCTAAGGAAATGGAACTAAATCAATGACTACTATATATATTATAAACAGAATCCAAAATTTAAATCCAAAACAAACGGAATTTTATCAAAAAGCTGTAAAGCAGCTTCTCTGGCTCTATAGAATTCCTTAATGAATTGACTTTAGGTTCTCTGTCTGACATACCCATTAGGCCGGTATATTCATCCTTACATTGTCCAGTATTACCAGTCTATCTACCTGATCTTTTAACAAAGTAAGAACCTTCATGTCAACTACGTTCCATAAATCAACACTTAATTAACATTCCAAAATCCAGATTTCTATTTGGTGAACAGTGGAAGCTCCTAAACTTTGGAATGAATTATCACTCACCACAAAAACTTGTCCAAGATTCAGCATTTTTAAAAAGGATCTTAAAACAGTGTTATCTATTAAAGCTTTTTTAATTGATTATCATTTTGCTTTGCTCTTAACATTTTTAAGCCTTTTTTCAATTTCTCTAAATACTTTTACATGTCTTTTAATATATGTTATTTTTTTTTTTTTTACTTTGGATTTTTGTTCTTAAATCTATTTCCATTCTCATATTGCATCATTGTAAAAGCACCATAGAGCAGATATTCCTACCGGGTTCTGGCACTAAGTTTAATAAAATATTATAATAAATCATTATATTAAATGATGAAATTATGATTAAAAAAATATTCTGATTTACTTTTGAAATCTATCCTTTATCTATAAATAATCATTTATAAGAATGTATATCGAGTCCATTGATAAATTAATGACTATACATGTAAAACTAAAATTTACTTGTTAGAAAATCTGACTTGCTAATCTGTAAAAACAGGCATAATGTAAATTTTGGTATGTAAAAAACACGGCATGTAGCTTGATTTAAATATGAATATGTATGAATTATTTGTTACAAGTGACCAATAGTTCTAATAAAGGAAGTAACTTCTCTACATGTACATACATGTGCAACATAATATAAAGCCTATATTATACTATTATTGGAATGGATATAAGTGGGGGTTTGTGCCTTAACGTTATGACAAACCAAACAAACTATCTTTAAAAAATCTAATTTTGAAAGTAAGTTCAAGAAAGGTCTCTTGCCTTTTAGCCCTCCACTTCCCACAGCGTCAAGATCATGAAATAGCCGGAAACTGGCATTCATAATATCATAGTTAAAAAGTTTATTTTGGTCGTCTAGCAATTAAAAAATTAGAGTTTTCAAATGTTGTACTTGAAAAATGTGTAGGTTAGTAAGATCCAGTAATTTGCAGATGACTATAATCATGTTTTAACTCTGTTCAAAGGCTGGACGTGGTTGGCTTTTATAAGTTAATAACAATATTGCTACATTAATTGTAGTTGGGTGTAGCGGGAAATTGAATAAATAACAATAATCAATCACTGTATTATGAATAAAAATATGATAGTTTTTGTTTACGGCTGCTATAGAAGATAGAACTATATTATAGGCTTTTTTACAAAAAATAAATCGGTTTCAGTCACTTAATCCATTTTGATTATCACGTGGGTCTTGAGACAGTATTCAAATCGGTTCTCGAAAGAAAAACATAAAAAAAAGTTTTCTTTATCCTGAAGTCACGGCCCCAAAAATTGTCATAACAATTTAATATTGGGATTCCAAGCGGTACAACCGTCTTCAACGCAAATGAAAGCAGGTAGTACACGAAACAAAGGGTTCAGGCTAAAAACTTAAAACTCAGTGACTATACCAAATTTTGTGTCATTTATTTAAGTACTTTTAGGTCATATATGAAATAAAAACAAGTTGTACATGTATCAGTTGCCAGTCCTAAATGTGCTGTAGACTGGAATTCCCTATTAGAAATGAAAGCAGGTAGTACACGAAACAAAGGGTTCAGGCTAAAAACTTAAAACTCAGTGACTATACCAAATTTTGTACTTTTAGGTCATATATGAAATAAAAACAAGTTGTACATGTATCAGTTGCCAGTCCTAAATGTGCTGTAGACTGCAATTCCCTATTAGAAATGTCCATATTCATAATGATTATACATGTATTAACGTGAAATTTAAAAAAAAATTAAATAACCTCATGCATTTCGGGTCATTTTGGAATTCGAATTGTCAGAAGATCTGCATAATCAATTTGATAAATCTTCATGTGTTAAATACAATAATTAAAG
The DNA here is from genome assembly GCF_932274485.2 of Patella vulgata. NCBI lineage: Eukaryota > Metazoa > Mollusca > Gastropoda > Patellidae > Patella > Patella vulgata. Next base: position 48,654,552 of record NC_065880.2, read on the forward strand.
ATACATTATGGGAGATTCGATAACGAGTTAGCAGTTCTCACTATAATAATTAAAAACTAGATAACGTAAAGGCAATTTGCTGAAAATTTCATTCAAATTGATCCACTATGAACCGAGAACTAAGCGAATGAAATTTCTGCCTAGCCTCGGTCATCATTACTAAAGTCAGTACGATAAACAACATAGTCTCGATTATCCATTTAATCGTTTAATCGAGAAGGAAAGTTATGCAGTAAATCGGCTCACGATCCACTTAAGATTGCAGGCTAGCAATGCCATCTAGAGTTGATTATGGTCTGGATAAGTTAATTAATGTCTAATTAATAATTTAGATAACATTTCAGGCCTAAAGAAAGAACTGCAATAGACAGGTTTAGCTCTTGCATAATGTATGTTTAAGTAAAACTGCTTTGGCTAATTTTTGCTGTAAATGTGATTTGTGAATCGATTATCCATAATCGATATCTCATAAAACATATCATTCCTTATATGTTGAGATACACTATAGAGTCGAATCTAGCTACGAGAACGTAGCTATAAACGTGGAGATATATTGATGTGCTTTATTAATGCATGTAACATCTTAAAAAAAAGATAATTTTACATTATTATGACTAATTAAACTTACAGAGGCCAATATTTTGGCATAACTATCGCCTAACTCCAAATATTTGCGTTTAAATTAATGAAGCGTTGTTTTTATCTGACACACACCATCATACATCTCCCGTTTAAAAATGGCGTTCCTAGTAACAGCTTAACGCCTTGATTTTAAATATGATGATTTATACCTGTTTCAGGTAGGATTATATGCTTAATTGTAGTTGGATGAGGCAGTATATTATAAATAACAATAATCAGTCGTCATTTCTGATGAAAAATATTGTCAATTTTGCTTACTAAGGCGCGATGTGATTAACTTAAAATGAGGGGCGCACAGGGATTAAATTAAATCATCAATGTAGCTTGTACATAGACTATTGAAATCAAAAATAGAAGAACAACTTACTCTTTAAAAATATATATAGAGAGCAGAGCAGAAGAGTTCCTTAATAAGTTGTTGAGATTCTTGAATTCGTTGAATTAATGATGAATCCCTGTCAAGTTCCGATTTCGGTCTGTTTTTGTAAATGTTTAGGCCTAGCTTCAGATGTACTGTTCAGTTAATTTCTTAATCGCAGTATTTTGCTGACAAAAACAAAATTAGTGTCTGTGTTATTAGTGGTAAGCTAATTATATCACATGAGTCAAAGTTGTTATTGTGGTCTGGTTAATCAAGTTCATTGCAATTGGTTCTACTTGATTAAAATACGCGTTGGGGCAAATAATAGCACAGAACCATAAATTAAAAATTAGAATAATTCTATGTAAAGCAATTCTATTTAAACTGACTTTATTACAGCTGTGTATTATCATTCAAATATGCACAATCTGTTTAGAACAAATAATAGGTGTCTATGATAGTAGATAATGGCAATTGATACTAGGCCTAGCTCTGCGGTGTTGCTCATGAACGCTATAATAAAGTGTATACCTGAACTTTGCTGCCCTCTACCGTTAAAAATCATCAACAAAATGGCTGCGCCCACGGACCACAACAGCTCTGATTATGATTTATTGTATCCAGAATTATTATCAAGAGATGTATTAATTAAGGTTTTGCATCAGGTAAATCAAATCGCAAAAAGACATTTGAAACAAAAGAGTGATTTGTAATGAACGGAAGAGAACTGCATTTGTGTAATTATTGGTGATTGTCAGTATGAATCATGAATGATTTAATGAAGCCAAGATCCATGACTGGCATAAGCATGGTTTAATGTGCCACGAGGGAGGCCTAGTGCCTGTAACGATCATGGTTGACTGTAGAAATGGTTCAGTACTGATGTCTTCCATCCTGCCTCCAGCCACAGTAGTGGATGGTTCTAACTAAGGACTTCCTTTGTGCAAGTTTTGATTACAAAAAATGTTACCGACACTGACCTGTATTCTCATTCTGTAACAATATAATTACTATTAGCATAAGCATGTGCCAACCAAAATTCAATTTTTGAGTTAGAGACATGAAACCTTGCACACAGTTAGAAAAAATCCTGAGAATCATTTATTGGTTTAGATTATAGATTGTTTTAAGCAGCGTTTTGTAAAATTCTGTGAAACCACAATTGTTTTTAACTTTTATTTGGACAAAATTTAATGGAAATCAGCCATATTTCATACAGAAAACTACATGTAATAAAAATGACAATATAAAACAAAATCATAAAAAAAAACCAAATCATTAGATTTTCAAAAAAAATTCTGGTGATGGAATAATAAAATCGAACTGGAAAGTATGTTTTCTTTGGCGAATAGATCGTGCCCGATACATGACCTATATACAGGTCGCTGCCATGTTGGTGGACAACAACACGCCACCTCTTCGTAATCATGGTAATAGATTTCAGTACCATCCAACATTGATTGTTTTTCAGAGTAAATAAATATAAATGCGCCAGAAAATAATTTAGATATTTGAAAAGAGCAATGAAAGTGCTTTTCAGTGATACGTTATATGATATCTGGAATTTTATATTAAGACCCGTATTTTTAATTTAAATACCCCTATCCCCGTCAAATAATACAAGTTTTGTACCACAATGAACTTTCATCGCTTTTCAAGGCATGTAAATATGACCGTCCTGAAAAAATTATTTACATTTGAAAGGGGCAATAAACATGCTTTTCAGTGATAGGTAACATATGACATATGTAATTTCGTATTTGATCTATATCAAATCGAGCAATGTTTATCAGTGCTTCATGTTTGAGGCGAGCGATCGCTGTCGCTCTTCTTGGCTCCCGCAAACGTCATATTAGACAAGTTTTTCATTGCTCTACCATGGATAAAATTGCTCTCGTCATTTCTTACAAATTTGTCAAAAAAAAAACAACAACCGCCAGACTGCAAATAAAGCCCATGTAAACGAATCCTCGAATATCGTCCAATGAAAATTTTATTTTTGGCACCAAATATCTCGAAATGTTGCTTCAGCAACTAACCTATATAACTTATAATTTTCCACGTCAGACATTATCCATGTAGGTACACAAACACGATGCAGCTAGTTCGCTTATATAAATAAATATAATGCTAATTTTTTTTTTAAAACTTAACCCCGTAGAAACAGAATTTCATATTATTTTACATAAACAAACACCGTTCTGTCGCTATATACGCGTTATATGCAACGGTTGAATTTGGATTTAAATAGAAACTATTTTATATAGCCTATAAACAAACACTGTTTTGTCGCTATAAACATGTTATGTCACGGTCGAATTCGGATTTTAATAGAAATTAAATGTAAAATTTAAAATACATAGACAAAATCTTTATTCAACATAAATATCACCTTGTAACTATCGGACCACGTGTAGTCTGGTTGTCCACCAAGATGGCGGTTGCCAATGTGTGTGACGTCATGTGAGTTATCTCTATTAAGAAATTGAATAAAATATGAAACTTAAAGTTACGTTCCCAGAAAAGTATTTATCGGGTGGTTATTTCCAATTTTGGTATATATGGAAAGTAGAAATATCTCTGAAAAACACTTGTGGAGTGTATACAGGACAAAAATGTAAGGGTTTCCCTAATCGACAGCCCGACGATTAGGAATGTCTGCTCACGTGACGTCAAAGGTTGCATGCGGAGATTGAGCGCTTGATGTACATGTTGATTAACTTTATGAAGAGTTAGATGTACAACACTTGCTGAGATAAAAATCACGGGAAAAGACGTGGGCAGTGGATAATCCGAGAATTTAATTAGGCTTTGATATTTATGCATTGTGTATGCAATGAATTCTCCTCCGACTTCGCACCCGTTGCTAGGTAGTTCGTCAGCTAAGTCACATGACACAAACATGGCCTTGTTTAGTAGATTTTTTTTATAGCAGGGGTATTCACTCGCGTAAACAATGTTTTGAGAATGAATTGAAGCAAAATTTTGATGGATTAATAAGTTTGAATATGTTTTTAGTCCAAATACATCATCAAATCACCCAGTTTGTACACAGGAAGGTATCTTTAATAAAAGAAAATGAATTGTAACAAACAAAAAACCTGTTACATTTGGTAGGCCTACCGGTTGATAAATTGTATACATGTATGTTTACTGATACATATTTACTAAGTTAAAATCAACAAAAAAAATATTTTTATAATTTTTAGTAGGGATAAAATTAAAGGAAATCAGTCTTATTTCTGACTGGAGTGGAAAAAAGTAACAATATCACAATAACCAAAAAAGACATTTAAATTAGATCGTAGAAATTGCTTTTCTTTCTGATGTTGAAATGGTAAATTCAAACCAAAATTTTAAGTTTTCTTTGAATGATTATAAAATAGCATTTCTTTTTATATCCTTTACAATGATTTTAAGTTTTCTCTGAATAATTATAAAATATCAAAAAGAGACACATGGTCATAACACAAGACCTACTTTTCACGAAAAAATTTCGCCATATTTGTGACAGCGAATTAAGAAAAACAAGTTGCATCCTTTCTTTGGTTGGCACAAGCTTGTATAATAAACCAATTTCCATTGATATAGAGATGATGCTTTACCTCATAATTATGTGGTTTGATCAAATCCAGCGGCTAGACAATAATGCATCTTTAACATTTGACAATTTCTCTGTATTCTCTGGACTACAAAGTTGTTTATGGGCATATTATGTTGTATCATATTCCTGAAGCAATGGCCCAAGAAATCCCTCTCTGGCCATTGCTGGATTGGCTTCTGATACTTGAGCTTTTGAGGGAGTTTGTCTATTCTTCCCGTTCAATCAAATCTATCCCAAGTACAGCAACATGACAGCCCTTCGTTTAATCTGGGTCTTTGCTAAAACTTTGGACAGTGATTTAAGGTAATAAAAACGGTGAAAGTATGTTCGTCTCCAAAGAGAATTGTTTACATTGTTTTCGATTTGATAGCCTTGTTTGTCACGCAGTTAGTTTTTCTGCAATATTCTGCTATGCACTGGTTAATTGGGCATAATAAAATCGTGAGTCATGACGTAACATTCTGTAAACATATGTGGTCCAATTTGGAGTTGTTTTAAGTGTAATGATTTTGTAACGCAGTTATTTATTGGTTGTTAATCGGACCATTGACCAGTCATAATTTGGAACAGAAATTTGCTTTCGTTAAAGCAGCGTTTAGTGGGATTAGGTATAATCAAACAAAACACTGCGAGGGGTATGATGTTGTATTGCCTGGCAGCCTTTTTTTTATCACCTTTACTAATTGCAATTGAAATTATAAAGTTTTTATTTATGATTTTCTATTAAAGCGATACATCCAAAAAACAAACATACAGTCTTTAGATAAAGAAGAATTACTGAATTTATATTATCAATATATTCTACCTCTTCCACAACGTAAATATAAATTAAACCGACGTGGACGAGAAATGACGAAAAAGCAAATTCTGAAGGCAAAAAAAAGAAGATTTGTCAATACCAGTACCACTGATGGAGACCCACCAAAAAAGTAATATTTTGTGGACTTTATTTATATATCTTTACAAATATAATTTTAAGCTTTTTGGTATTCAAGCACTAATAAGTGATTAGCAAGATCTTTCTTGATTGTATGAAACCTCAAAAATGTAGATGAGGTTGTATATTAATTATCTGATTATGTCATTTATTTTATGACAGTTTCTAAGTTCTGTTGTGTCATTATGCTGCCAAAAGCTACCTATTAAGAGTTAAAATGGATATTTATCAATATGTAATATTTGTATTAAACTTTTATTTGTGTGGTCTTCACCATGTTAACTATAAATACTAATAACATGACATTTGAGTTTAATTTGTAAAAAATTGCTGGGTATTAATAGCCATTATCAAAAGTGGAAGCCCTGCAGTATTTTGGAGGTCTTGGCCGAGGCTATCTTGAATATTATTCAACATTAATTATATTTATCTTTTTGGTGAGATATTGCATCTTTAAGATTTGGTCAGCCTCAATAAAAAACAGAATTTAAAGTAGTAAGCAGTAACATTTTTATACACCCACATTGAAATGTGGTTGTATATTGTTGTTACCCCTGTCAGTCTGTCCATCCAGCGTCCACTATTGCTTGTGGATGCTCTAGGAGACAAAAGTTAATATCTGATTGACTTGCAATTTATACACAGTGTTCAAGATCATGAATTACGGCTCTTGACTTTCAATTAATACATATAGTTTAAAGGGCTAATCCCGATAATTTTTTGGAGAATAAAACTGTTTATTTTTGTTTTAAAATCCCTTAAAATCCTCTACCTAAGGACCGAGCAACTAACTCAATATTTGTGGAAAGTTTTCAAATAACTGAAACCCGTCAGTCTTCATCTGGAAATGCAGACGGGTGTCCCAAGCTGTATTATGCGGTGTCTAGATAAAACCAGACATTTTTTGTATAAAAATAATGTGTAGGTGAAATTTACCTTTCATTATCAAGTACAGCATTTGGGTCATTCACTTTATAGACCACTCAATGAACGGGAATCGATTATCAGGTCTCCCAACGAAAAAATTGACCTGAAATCTTAAAAGGGTTACATGTCTGGATAAGCAGTTTTGACGTTCACGTCCTAACGACTCAATATTTTGAGCTGAAATTTTGAGATACGGTCAATACACCATTCCACTATATTTTGGCGTTTAAATTTCATACATACTCAGACTTTTATTTTTGAGACTCTGTTCAAATAAGGGATAGTCCCTTTAAGGTCAGGAGACCAAGAATCTTTCTAATTTCCAACAATTTACGATAATTATTGTCTGAGTTATGGCCCTTGACAACTTTGAAAAACCTTGTGGGCGCCCGAGAGATCAAAGTATTAGCATTGAGTGGAACTAGAAACCAAAGAAATACTAATGATAATTACTTAACAGTGTCTTGTAAATGCTTTTATTACCGACAAAAGAAAAAATACGTGGACTGCTTGTAAGACTTACCTGCATGTTTTATTGCCTGGCAACCTATCTTAAGCTTAGTTTATAAAATTGGATTTTCATTAAGAGAGTTTGTCCAGATCACTATGTGAAGAAACACTTTAAATGTTTGAAATAGACACTTTATTTATGAAACGTGAAACAAACTAACAGGTTAAAGAAGAAAATGATCACATTATTGACTAATATTTATTGTTTCTATTCATAGAAAAAGACTGTCAACAGAATCTCTACTTATAACACCTTCAGGAAGTCCATCAGCCAATAGATTAAAACCTCCACCATCTTGTATCAATTATGACAAAAAAGTGATCAAATTAAATTCTATCAAAAACTTGGATGAAGCAGAGAAAATTGAGAAGCTAACCAGTGACATTGATAAATTATCACCTTCATCCAATAAAACAAAAGAAATTAGTTCAAAAAAAGCATTTGACACCATTAGCTTTGACACAGACAAAGTGAAGAGTAGTAAACAAGTGATACAATCTTCTGAAGTTGCCATGGAAATTGAAACAAATAAAGAGGTGAGAAAAAAATGAATTACATTAGAACTAATTAAGTAACTAGTAAACTAGTAAACTCTGTAAATTAGAGAGCCATTAGTGTAACTATTGTTATTATATTAAATATTATTAATATACACGATTTATGTACAATGAAATTTCTTTAATTTTAGGAATCTAATGAACCAAAGAAGAAGATAAAGAAGATATCTTGGCCGTAATTTATATTATTCAAAGATTTAGAAAGTTTGAATGTGTCTGTAATATATCTACTTAGTAACTACAGAATTTATTGGAAAATGAAATTTTATTGCTGACTTATTTAAAGATACATTATGGGAGATTAGATAAAGAGCTGGCAGTTCTCACTATAATAGTTAAAAACTAGATAATTTAAAGGGAATTTGTTGGAAATTTCAGTCAAGTTGATCCACTCTGAACCGAGAATTTAGAGATTGAATTTTGGGCCCAGTCTCGATCATCATTACTAAAGTCAGTACGATAAAAAACGTAGTCTTGATTATCCGTTTTTATATGCTCACATTTTCATGTGGTCCTATTATGCCGTTGCCCTTGTCTGTCCAGACACTCTACAGGTCACAATTTTTATCCAATTTTGATGAAACTTGAAATATAGGTCTATCTCCCAAAGATTTTGGTTCCTTTCAATATTGGCATGTATCGGACCATAACTTCATGGATTATTGCGTCTGATTGTACGAAAAGTCACGTTTTTAGCTTGTGGACATTCTAGAGGACACAATTTTCACTCGATTTTGATGAAACTTGAAATGCATGTTTATAACCCAAAGATCTTGGTTCCTTTTAATATTTGCGCATATCTGAGGTCACAATTATTATCTGATTTAAAAATACTGTTCGAATATATTACCGTTACACCGTAATGTAGGTTGAGTTTGAATTTCATGAAAATTGGACCAAAACTGCCGGACAAAATGTCCGTCCCTCGTACGCAAATAGTGTAATGTAAACATCTGGTATATCAAGGTTGTGGAGCCTCTAGAGGTCACAATTTTGATCCGATTTTGATACAACTTGAAATGTATGTTTATAACCCAAGGATCTTGAATCCTTCAATATTGGATCGTAACTTCCTGAATTATGGCCCCTAATTGTAAGAAAAATCACGTTTTTAGCTTGTGGTCCCTCTAGAGGTCACAATTATATCACTGTTGCACCGTAATGTCGGTTGAGTTCGAATTTCGTGAAAATAAGACCAAAACTGCCACACAAAATGGCCACCCCTCGTATGCAAATAGTGTAAATATATGGTATATATCAAGGTTGTGGACCCTCTAGAAGTCAAAATTTTGATCCGATTTTGATGAAACTTGAAAAATATCTTTATAACCCAAGGATCTTGGTTCCTGTCGATATTTGCGTATATCGGATCGTAACTTCCTGAATTATGGCCCTTGATTGTACAAAAAATCTTCTTTTTTTTTTAGCTTGTTCTCTATCCATCTCGTGCACAATGTGGGCATATCTGCCTGGCAGCCGCTGGTTCTTTACATTAGTGAAATGATGAAGCCTATTGAATTTCAGAATGGCCCTTGTTTCACTTTTTAGAACCCTGTGAACACTCAAATGCTAAAAGTTATCATCTGATCTATATAAAATGTATATGCATCATTTAAATTAGTGAAACGAAGCAGCCAATTGAATTTCAACAATTTCTTTTAATTACTTCTATAGTTATGACCCTTGTTTCACTTTGTTGGATCTTGTGAATGCTCAAATGACAAAATTTATCATCCTATCTGTATGAAATTTATATGCATCATTTGAATTAGTGAAACGAAGAAGCCAGTTGAATTTCAACAATTTCTGTAAATTACTTCCAGTAAGGCTGAAACAATACACTTTGCCATGATATGATACAGTATCATGAAATAGGTCAGTTTTTGTGATGATATGAAGTCTGGATGGTTGAGACTATTGAAAACTTGTGTGGTGCTGACTTAATAATATTATTCTATTTATAACTACCAGGATTTTTCTTTATACTGAACTGATAGCTAATTATGTTAGTCCTAAAGCCTAATCATGATACAGTGTGAAAAAATAATGTTGGTTATCAATTTTCTTATAAGAGTTACAGCCCATGTTTCTGTTTGTAGAACCTTGTAAACCCTCAAATTACAAAAATTATAACCTGATCTGTATGAAATTGTCTTGTAAATGCCCACAATTACCTACAAAAGAAAAAATATGCGACAACACTTGACTGTTTGACAACAGCTCGGATGATTTAGCTGCTGTGGGTGTATGTTTTGTTGCCTGGCAATCTATCTTTTGGGGTGGAGGGAAACTGAATTTGTTAAATTGTCTCCATTGGCATCAAGAAGAGACTACTAACTGGCTGAACTGGTGATGGTTTTGATAAACGAAATTTTTGGTTTCTAAAAGGACGTGATTTGATTTTACAGGTGGTATACATTGAATTTTCTTTTAATAAAATTATAATTTGTTACCAATTAGTCTTTTCATGATTTCATTCTACATGTACATGTATTAGCCCAATTGAAGCATCAAATAAATTTGGGATTATGGTTAATCCGATTGTAGGATTAGCTGGAGGATAACGTGAAATTAAATCAAATGGGGTTTAATGTCCAACACCGACTGAGATAATGAAGACAGACAGATATACATACATACGCCTTACAGTGTGCTATGAGGGAATTTTGGCCAGACAGCAATACTACAGCTTACTCTATTGTGAATTCCAACTGTCAATGGTTCTTTTACCTGCACGCCAATGTGCACACAAGACCTTGGTGCAACGACTATACGCTGACCGTTGCCAGGCCCTACGTCCTGCACCACTGACAGGGGGGAACCACCCCAGAAAATCTTGATGAACTTTTACTGCCAACACCAAGATTGAACCAAAGGACCTCCAGGTTAGCGAGCCAATGTCTTACTCACTGAGCAACGGCAGTTCCCTGCAGGATAACATCTTTTAAAATGTAATATTCAATGACATAACATATTTCCAATCAAATGTATTTCTTTACCGTTTCTTCATGGCAGAAGGCAAATTTTACATCAAATATCTGAATAAGATAAGCTTATAAAAAAAGTAAGTTACAAACACATCTTCCTTCCAGAAGTCAAGCTAAAACATTTTCTTTCAAGAAGTGTTACCATGACCATAGTCTTTCTAAAATACAGACATGGACAGTTTCGACACGCTCCCATAACATCATCTAGTGAATTTTAGCACTATTTTGACTTGTAAGCATGTTTCAAATCACTGCAATTAATATACTTAAAGAGATAATGTATAGTATCATTAATGAATAGTTTAATTTTCTGATAGGTCACATGGTTTCATTTCAATTATGTCGACATATTCTTTAAATTTTGTGGAAAATTCTGTCTTGATTTCATCAAATAACACTTGATAGAAATCTAAGCAGAGATTGTATGAACATACAGAATCAACCAATCTAGCTTGTTCTCAGATTCATAAAATAATGGTAATTTGGTAGGGTAGTATTAATATCGCAGGATAGGGAAATATTTATATTACCCTGTAATGGGAGGACGAGGAAGCAAAGACGGATTAAATGTTACCATCAATATTCAGCTGAAATTTCACCTTTATCAAGATTTTGAAGCAAGAACATGAACTGTCAAATTTCCATTGAAAAAAGCCTTCAATGAACACAAAAATACCAGTACATACCCACAAGTTTCAGGAACTGAAGTAAAACTTGTCAAAAATATTAATGTAGATAGATTTTGAATAGCAAAATTTAGCCAGATATAAATAAAAGACAAAAGAACAATGTTTAATTTTTATTTTATTCAATATTATTGTGTTTTCACACAAGGTTTGATATTATGACAATTACACAAAGATTGAGTAGTATGAGCACTGGATGCATAAAGAGGCAATAACATTACTTGATAATACCTGGGTATGGACATTAACTATGTTGGGAGAGACTTAATATCAAATGGTCGTAACATGATATTGGGACCAATGTTTTTTGACTACTCTGTTGTCTTGAAAACTCTATATTTGACTTTTAGTCTGGAATGTTTAACAAATGTTTTCTGTTTAAAGACTGAACAAGCAAATTGTCAATATAATATATGAAATAATAAGCACAAATTGTGGATCAACAATTTATTATAAGATCTTTCAGAGCTTACTGGGGGTTTCATAAAAGGATGGATATGGCTGATGGAAGTCATTAAAATTAATGTCGATAAAAGTACTAATTAACTAGATATTAAAAATGCTAGTCGTGACTAAAAAGTTTTTTGAGATTATTAATTACCATTCAAAGTTTTAATAAAACCCATCCTGTCTAATTTATCAATAAAAGATATTAGTAAACAAAATAACAATAATAGTATATATGTAAAATAATTAATTCATTATAAATGCACAACCAACATAATAAAAATATACATTAGTATCAAAACAAGACACATATTAAATATTCAACCCTTTGGGATATCAAATTTTCATAAAATATAAAAACACTAACAATATTCTAGTAATATAAAAAAAAATACAGTATTAATTTACTAACAAGCAGTATCTAGCGGAAATCCCCTGATGGAGTATGAACACATTGTATATAAAAATATTTTATCAGAAGCCAACATGAAATTACTATATAGCTACAAGTATCTATCATCTCAGATCAAAGTATTGTATCATCATTACACACCATACTCAATCCCAGTTAAATGCAGGGCTGGTGTGTTTCTTAAGGGCATTGAGCAGTCTAAAATGCACATTTTAAAGCTAGCACTGTAATTTTTGTTAAGATATGACATTTTTTGTTATTTTGGGTAGTAAACTACATATTAATCACCAAAAAAATACCAATTTTATTTACCAACTATGTTCCAAACTTGGCCCAAAGGCATGATAAAAAAGGGTGCTGATGACAAAAGACAAATTTTCTCAGCTAGCCAGCATGGATTTTTATCAAACTTCGCATGAACAATGCTAATTGCATGTCCAAAAAAGCCACTCTAAAAATCATTTTATACATTTATACAGCCACGTTCCAGTCGCGATAGATGGTAGACCTGGATAATCGTGTCTTAGAGGGAATTCCTTCTGACGTCATATCTAGATAGACGTCAATGATCCCGTGTGAAACTGCTGCTAGACACGGCCATGATTGTTTACAGCAGATGACTTGAACGCTGTATACATCATAATTTATTCTAGAACTGATCTAGGTCGGAAAAGCCTTCTTGTTTGCTATAAATAGTTTTTTCTTTCCACTTGTATTTCCATTATTACACAACAGTCGGACTGTTATGTGTCCTCTGTTTTTGTTTTTTTTTACTCATGGAACAAGTGTGCAAAGTCATAATAAGATTGGTGTTGAAAAGTTAGTATTTTAGACTACTCAAAGCCTTTAAACATTAACTAGCGATTATTTTATAAATACATGTGGATATTGCATAAATAAAAAATATATTTTTTTAAAGCCTAGAATCTTTACTGTAAATATTGCCACAGAGTAGGTGCTTGCTTATCAGTCCGGAACATAGCAGATTGATGGAATTGCAGTGGACTGACCAAGAAACAATAAATATTTCTACATTTACATAAACTAAACTACAAATGAGGTTCAATATTATGCTTCATAGGAATATATCACTGCAATAACATTAACATTTGGTAGCTCCAGTAATAGGGTCTTTCTGTAACAAGCTACAAACATCCTCATTGGCTGAAACTATATCACTGGTTTTATTTTCTCCAATAATATTGAGTGTAACACCGGGGGTGAATTTTAAAGGAATGTATCCATCTATATTAGCACCAAGTACTATTGGCTCCTCATCTGAAACACATTTGGTTGATACATGACATATTCCAGACATTTTTAGTGAACATAGAATCTTAGAAATGTTATGTTATTATATTATGTGAAGTTTTTTGAAGAAATACAAATAATCAGTTTTCATGCAATTGGCCACATATTTCCAAACTAACATATTTAGTAGTGTCGTTGATAACCATATCTACAGACTAGCCTGCCATATCAGATTACTTGTTATGCCACAAAATATCTATATGACTTACATAACCAGTGAAACAGATTTGGTGATCAAATGGCTCAGTATTTTGAACCGAAACTTTAAAAAAAAAAAAACATTTTTGTGGGCATCTAAACAACACATTGGGTAGCATTATTAGTTTTCCAGTTCCCTTCTAATTTTCATAATGATTGTGAAATACATGTATAAATAATTTTCACAATTTAATCTAAAATGTAACATTGACAAGCAACAAATATATGCCCACCAGCAGCATTATGAAGGGTGGATTGAAGTTTTCAGCAATAACTATGCATAAAGTTATTTCAATTGAGTTTTTTCATAGGACGAGCTTAGCAAGTTTGAAAGTCTGATCAATTGAGTGTTTACAAGGTTTTGGTGACAGGGGCAGTAACTCTGAAACAACTGTTATGCAGCTTTTAAATTTGAATAGATTACTTTTAGGACTAGCTGATTATTCCCAGAACATTTTAAAATATAATCAACAGAAATCTGACCTGTAGGGAACTTACAGGTACAAGAATTGTGTATGGATGGACAGGGGTGACATAAAAAGAATGCAGATACAACATTTCCTACATGTACATACCTATTAAAAGTGCAATATAATCTAGCTTAAAAGCTCTCTTTATTTCTGCAAGCTGTAATCTACCATTGTCCAATAAAAACTTCCTTGTTAAAGAGGTACCACTTTCATATAAACATGTTATCTTGACAGAATCTACAATAATTATAATAATGTATTAATGAAGTGGTTACAGAGACAAAGAGAGAGAAATGGGGTTTAACGTCCACTCGACACAAACTAGGTCATTTCGGGACTAACATATTGTACAATTTTATTTCAATAATTAACTTGTGCGTAGGGGTCTTTAGCAGTGAGAGGAAACTGGTGAAATCGCACAAGGTTGGATAGACGACCCTACTCCATGTCACATACAACCGGGGAATCGAAACCATGCCACTTGACTCAATGACAGACCTTATGATACAGTGCGAAGGTGCTAACCATTTGGCCATCCAATTGCCCAAGTGGTTACAGTAAAGAAAAATTCAGCAATTCAAAGTTAATCTTACTTTGCAAATAAAGTATAAAAAGGTCAGAACACAACAGATTATTTGCACAAAGTGCTGAATTTTTGAGAATGTTTTAGGCCCTTAACTAAATATATTCTGTATTCTTAAAGTGTTTAAACCATACTCAATCCAGTTTCACAGTTGAAGATCACAAAGTCAACCAAATTTCTTTTGTATAACTTACATTTCATGTATTATTTTTATACTTAAGATAACTGAAATACATATTTTCAAAAACGTTTGTAATTTCTCAACATCAAATATCAACAACCTTTTTTTTTGTTATCGAAATCCATGCAATCAATTTGCCTAATTTTTATACGCCCACATTTTCATGTGGACATATTATGCTGTCGCCCGTCCGTCTGTCTGTCCACAATTTGTTTGAGGACACTCTACAGACCACAATTTTTATTCGATTTTAACGAAACTTGAAATATAGGTCTATCTCCCAAAAATCTTGGTTCCTTCAATATTGGCATGTATTGGACCATACCTTTATGGATTATGGCGCCTGATTGTACCAAAAGTCATGTTTTTAGCAAGTGGACACCCTAGAGGTCACAATTTTCATCTGATTTTGATTAAACTTGAAATGCATGTTTAAATCCAAAGATCTTAGTTCCTTTCGATCTTCGCGCATAACGGATCGTAACTTCCTGAATTATGTCCCCTGATGGAACGAAAATCAGGTTTTTAGCTTGTAGTCCAGCTAGAGGTCACAATTATTATCTGATTTAAAAAATGTTCAAATAAATCACGTCAGTTTTGATCCAATATTCATGAAATTCAAACTCAACCAACATTATAGTGTAACGGTGATATATTCAAACGTTTTTTTAAATCAGATTATAATTGTGACCTCTAAAAATGCGATTTTTCGTACAATCAGGGGCCATAATTCAGGAAGTTACAATCCGATATGCGTGAATGTAGAAAGGAACCAAAATCTTTGGGTTATAAACATGCATTTCAAGCTTCATCAAAATTGGGTGAAAATTGTGACCTCTTGGAGTGCCCACAAGCTAAAAACGTGATTTTTCGTACAATCAGGGGCCATAAACCATAAGTTATGGTCCGATATATGCCATTATCAACAGGAACCAAGATCTTTAGGAGATAGATCTATATTTTAAGTTTCCTCAAAATCAGATAAAAATTGTGACCTGCAGAATGTCCACAAACAAACTGTGGATGGACAGACATCCAGACGGATAGGAGTGACAGCATAATACGTCCACATGAAAATGTGGGCATATAAAAATCACTTTTTTAACTTGTGGTCCCTCTAGAGGTCACAATTATTATCTTATTTAAAAAAAACGTTTGAATATATCACCGTTACACCCTAATGACGGCTGACTTCAAATTTCGTGAAAATCAGACCAAAACTGCCAGACAAAATGTCTGCCCCTCGTACGCAAATAGTGTAAAAAATATGGTATGTCAAGGTTGATGGAAATTCAAAATATATCTTTATATCCCAAGGATATTAGTCCCTATCGATATTCATGCATTTCAGACCATAACTTCTTTGATTATGGCCTCTGATTGTACGAAAAATCATGAGGTTTTTTTTTTTAGCTTGTTCTCTATCCATCTGCTGCAAAATGTGGGTGTATCTTGCCTGGCAGCGGCTGGTTTATGTAAACAGTAAATGTAAAAAAACAACAAGTATTACATGTATATAAATGTAAATAACAAAAAGAATATATGTATACAGAACCAACCTGGCTTTTCGGGGGTTTGGTATTTAGTCATTTCAATAACCGAACTTTGGTCAACAAGCCTGAAAAAAAAAAAAAAAAAATGAGAAACCCCTAAACTGTATTCATTTCAAATACACTAAAGTGAAAGAAGGCAAGAGCAAACATTCAAAATTATACCTACGGTGATTACAATACTTTTGATTACAATATTCTATAGCATATAATTGCCATAAAAATGTTCAAATATATCCTCTCAGAACACATCTACAGTATGAAGGAAAGCTAAATATAAGTCTTTAGATAATGAAATACTTTACTTCTTTCATGTCTATAACTTAATAAATGAAACCATCATGATAGAAATATTTCTAGATTATGACATATATGTTATAGCATGGATATTATAATAGCAGATGTATTTTTATATTTATATGAAACAAACATAATCTTACTTAGATAATTTTTTGACTTTTTTCTGTAATTCTTCTATCTGATCTTTCTGGCCCTCCACTACTTTCTCCAAAAATTCATAGTTATCATCACTACACATACTTAAACTACTACTAGGTAGTCCATGATCTGATAGAGAATCTTCCAATACAGTTAAATTAGCTGAATGTGTCTGAACAGAACTGGTATAATCATCTTCATTTTTAACATTAACAGCACGATTAGCATTATTCTGGAATGTCTTTTCAGTTTCATATTCTGTACTGATTTCATCAGTCGCAATTCGATCGGTTTCACTTGTCCCATTTATATTATTTTTACACTGATCTTTGTTCTTGCAAGATTGTTCTGTTTCACTTTCCTTACCAAAATGCACTATCTGAGTTTTTTTGCTAATATATTCCGTCCCATTTTCCTCATCGAATTGTTTTTCACCTTTCACTTTAACATTTCTTGTTCTGCTTTTCTTTTTTTCACTTTGGTGGTTTATGATTTCTAAGTCCTCGTTATGAAATTTTGGAGTAATATCTTTGAAATGTGTTTTTTGAGTTTCAAGAATACTGTTTGAATCTGTGGAATCATCTAAAGAAGATACCAAGATTTTGGATGACTGGTTTGAATCTGTATTATTGAAGCGTATTTTGATATGTTCTTGTGAATTTGTTGCATCATTAGTCAATTTCACATTTTGTAAAGCTGATTCACTGATACTTTTAGCTCTCAAATCTGAGCTTGCTCTTATGTTTTTAACTTCTGGTATTCCTGAATGACTCTGGAAATGCTGTAGTGTTTTCTCTAAAAATTTATGAAAATTACATCATTAAATCTTATAAGGACAAACATACAGATGTGTTCTTTAACTGTTTATAGACATTTTTTTAAATGGGGGCTTTCATATTTTTAAGGTCCGGGCCAATAATTGATGCATGATTCTGAATGTTGATACACTCCCTCATAAGCATATTCGGAACAACTCTGTACAAAATCATTGTGAGACGAAATTCTGATAGGATTTTTAAAAATCTCAAAAACTCAGACACTTGATATTTACAAGGTTTAGGTGGCATGGGCAGTAACTTTGTGAAGATTTAGTTACATAATCTCAAAAACTCTGACGCTTGATGATATTTACAAGGTTTTGCGGGCAGGGGCAGTAACTTTGTGAAGATTTATTTACATATCTTTCAATAGGATTTCCAATTTGAAAAAATAAATCTCAAAAACTGATCTGTAGGAAGGCAGGGGACAATGATCAAATATATCTTTAAAAGGCAAACTACCTGGTTTTACAGGATAATAATAAATGGTTAAATCAAACTGACATTCTGTGGTAGCAGATGGAAATAAAGCATCTTTTTTAGTTGGTTGACCAACTAACACTAGAACTCCATTCTGACTCTCTCTTAAACTGTTATAGGGACAGCAGATACCTTTTGGTCTTTGTGATTTTTGTAGCACCTAGTTAAGGTAGAGAGAAAATGTATTATTAACATGATTTTAGTAACATCTAAATGAATGGAAAATTCATGTAATTCACAATGAAAGACAATTACCACACAGCATAGTGATTTACAAATCATAAGGTTTGTACGATAATAAAAGAAATAATTGTGTATATATAAATAGTCTTACTATTTCTGATGATTTAATTAGGTTTAAATCAGTTAGTGTAAATATCTGTAAACAATTCTGACTATTACTTCCTACAATAATACATCCACTGGGCTTGAAAAACAAGAAAAAGATAATAATGATAAATAAGAATATATTGAAGTTACACAGAAATATTGTAATATCTATTACCCAACTTCCTTTCTATTAACAGAGACAAACAATTATTTGTCTCTATATACCGATAATTTGTTTATTTTTCTAGTTATACCATTGCAGCACATCACTTTTGCACATATAGAAGGCTATAGTTGAATGTCTGATGTAAAAGGCCTATATTTCTAATACTTACGTAGAAAAGAAATCCTTACCTCATGAGCCAATAAATCTGGAGAGACAAGACCTTGTAATGATATTGTGTTTAATCTTACAGAACTTCTAGCATCATCATTTATTTGAAAGTAGACGAGTTGTGAACTGTCATTTATAACGGCCTAAAATAAAACAATAAAAACATTGATACAATCTGCAAATAATAATACAGTTTTATATATAATAATACTAGCTCGATACCCGGCTTTTCCCAGAGCCCAAGATCTGCTTACTCGGCCCTTTCTTGCACGCTTTCCAGCTAGCTTACATCATTCGTTACTATTATTAAACTTAATTAGCATAATAAACAGAATTACCTCCCGTTAACTGTTAAATGTAGTAATTGATTTTTGGTTGATACCACATATGTGTTACAGAAGTAATTGGGTTTTTTTCTTATTATTTCCCTAAGTAAGTGTACTTTTAGTGAACACTAACAAATTTGACTTAGTTTTTGGTAAACAAGGGCTCTGGATAAGAGAGAGAGAGAGAGAAATGGGGTTTAACACCAACTCAACACAATCTAGATCATTTCATTAGGAGTGTCTTTAGCAGTGGGATGAAACCGGAGGACCCAGAGAAAACCCCATCCTCGGTATCCCCAGTGGTTTCATTCCATTCTACTCCACTAACCCCTGGGTTAATCTATGGGGGGGGGAACACTTTTTCAAGTTATCCGCCCTTGATGATTGTGCTATTTTTATTGACCAATCCCATAAATCGTTAATTGCAAAGGAAGTTTCCAAAGGTATGTAAATCTTATTGGGTAAAGTAAGCAAAACGCAAAGGCTCCCCTTCAAGAGACAAGGTAGCCTAAATGAGAGAAGTCCAAATTATACTAAATACATATCTATTAACAACAAATTACAATTATTTCATAATATATTAATAAGGCCCCGACAGGTGTTTATAAATGTGTAGGTTCATAAGTTTCATTGGGAATCAAATTGCCAAGAATAAGTTCAACAATAATAAACGCAACACAATGAAATATTTCAGACAAAGACCAAATAGTAATAATAATAACGAAAGACAAACATATAGATGCTATACATATTTGTAATCTGCGAAACATACTACAGATTTTGATAATTCAATTAAATATAAATGTATTAGAAATATATACATTATTTACATAAATCATTCAGTAAATGGACATGAATATGGTTATCTACCTTTATAAAAACAAATGCAAAACAACTGGTTTGTAAACTGTTTTTTGATTGGTTCGTAGACTTTAGCTAAAATCAAGGCCAGGGCAGATAATTTGAATTCGTGGAAACCCTATGGATTAACCCAGGGTATAGTGGAGTATAAGAACACTGGGGATACCGAGGATGAGAAAAATCATGAGGTTGGACATGAGAGAATCGAAACCACACCACTTGACTCAATGAAAGACTGTATGAATTAAGGTGCATACCATTCAACCCCCTGGTTGTGGATAATGATGACTGCCTCTTCTTGTTATGTCTAAAATAAGAGAACTAAAGCAATATAAATACCTCTGGATTCTTGGGAAGATTGAGCAGATTTTCTTTTATAGAGGAAGACTTAGTTGCTTTTATTAAATCTTCTCTCCTCTTCTCTTTTGAGTCATGTCGACTTAAATTGGCAGGTAACTCTGTTGAATAAAGAGAAATAAAATGCCTCAATTTATGTTAAACTATTTCCTAAATCAATGTGTATATACCCAATTGACATGGTGTATTTATCACTGACTGGGTTTTGACTGCAATATAATCTAGATAAATAATGAAATAGAAAAGGTTATAGACCAACCTGGCATAAGAAAAACATCTTGATTCTGGCATAGTCTTTCTAAGGGTAAATCAACACAACATACATATTTATCTTGACTGATAGGTACTATAGCTGTTACATTACCATCAGACCTAAATCAAGCAATTTTATATTGACATTAATATTTTAATTATGCATGAATATTGATTGACATTGACATAAACATTTGTTAATTCAAAGCTATCATTTAGGCTTTTGGAACAACAAATATTGCAAATCAGTAAAACGAATACAGTAATTTATTCAGGAATATTACTGACATGAATTTCAAGCCGGTACGTGAATTAAATATGGAAAATTTTCCAAACGGTGTACCTATTTGTGGTTATTTTTGTGCTAATTACAAACAGTAGAATACGATATTCCTCATAAATTACCTAGAATTATTTTTGTTGATGTCTGGTTATATTAAAGGGAATGGAAACTTAAAATTTTATAACCCAGTTCCTACCAGGAACTCATTTGACCAAATTCTGACCGGTTCGTTTTAAAATGGATTAAGAGCCCTGTTATAGTCCTCATTTTATGTTTGGAAGAAGTACTTATGTTATAGCAATCTGTTTCACAGAGATCTTTTAATATCTCTGTAATAGATGACTGTTCCGACATGTGACGTCACATCACGCGGTGTCAATCATTGGCTTAATAGCGCGTGCATTGTTTACATGAGACGTTACTGATTCGAGGTAAATGGTGAATTTTACTTATTTTAATACCCATTTACACTAAATAGGAAATGATTTTTACCTACAAATAATTCAAGCGTCTTTATTTATTTTTCTAATAAATGAAAAAAATGTTTTAGAATTTAATTTGACGGAAGAAAAAAGTTAATATTTGGGACTCATTAAGTCGCATCGATGTCATCCTTATCAGTGATTGTAGCGGCCTAGCGAAAATTCACTGCTGATCAGTGTGATGTTATTGCTACTGGGTTTTTATTTAGTTGTTCTGTGTTATGTTGATCTAATGCACTTGCTATTAGTGTTTTTTTTTTTTAAAATGCCAACACCGTAAGATTGATTGCATTAATTTCAGTATACCTTATTTCTGTTAGATTATCATTAATTTCATTTTAATGTGCCATACACTTTTATAAAATCACCTTTAAGAAATATCAGGCATTAACCACCCTGTAATGTCAAGACTTTTTTACAATTTGTTTTTTCAACTTACTTTGGTAAGGTCCATGCACTTGGCGTAAAATCACTTAGGGAGTTTTCAATATCTGACCATGTATAAATCTGTTGAAAATAAAATGAATAAGTTTACATCAATAATTAGAAAATACAAAATTCCTGAATTTTAGGTTTCCATAGTTCATTATTCTTCTTTTGCCTTTATTATAATAATTATATATACCGGTACTTACCAGTAGCGATGAACCAATACACACCAATAACTTATTACCATCATTAGACCAACACCCACTTGTAATCTTACCACTGGAAAAAAAAACACTCTATGATCATTGAAAAACAAACAAAATTTGCTTATCAAAATAAATGGATTATGCTCCTTAAGTAGCATTTGGAATGGTCGATACCTTTGACCCCCAAACCATGGAATTATTTCACCATGTCAATGTCATATGTTTGTGGGGGAAATTGTCTTTTTAGAAAGTACCATGATCCTAGCACAATGCTGTGTATTGGCTTTTCAATGAACTAACAATCTACATCAGTAAACATGATAATCATTTTGTGTATCACAAACTTCTCGAAATCTATGTACATCAATGATAAATAAAACTCACTTACCTAACTAATGGAGGAAAAGCATAACTTCCTTTCTTTGTTAAATGATTAAAATAAAAACTGACTTGATTTTTACTAAATAAACACAGGACATCACATTTAGGATTCCATAAAACACCTGAAATATAATATATATATATATATATATATATATATATAAATACGTTGTACAAAACTATAATTCTACATGACTGGACACACTTTAGGCTTCACCAATGAAACCTGACCTGATAAAGGGAGACAGAGAAATGGGTGTAATGTTCAATCGACACAAACTAGGTCATTTTATTTCAATAATTCCCCTGCTATACAGAGGTCTTTAGCAGTGGATGGAAACCAGGCTACCCAGAGCAAACAAATAAGACTGGACAGTCAACCCTACTCCTTGTCACATAAAGCTTGAGATTGAAACCAGGGAACTTGACTTATTGACAGACATTATGATCTAAACAAAAGCACTCAACCACCCACCAGATAAACATCATGATTTAAAGTATAATATACACTGCTAGACAGACACTGCAATAAATAATGCATTTGTAATCAAATGTACTCCTGTTTGACTGACATGGCTTCTGTATTAGTATAGTAGTGTTATTCTATTATTTATAAACTAAGGCTTGTAAAGCATCAATGAAACAATACAAGATAAATGTGTACAAAAAAAACCTAAAAAGATTTCCAACCAGCAGCTGCCAGGCAGGATACGCCCACATTTTCGAGAGATGGATAGAGAACAAGCTAAAAAGAAAGTGATTTTTCCTACAATCAAGGGCCATAATTCAGGAAATTACAATTCAATATGCGCAAATATCGACAGGAACCGAGGTCTTTGTGTTATAAACTTACATTTCAAGTTTCAACAAAATCAGATAAAAATTGTGACCTCTATAGGGTCCACAACCTTGATATACCATATTTTTACACTATTGGAGAACGAAGGGCGGCCATTTTGTCTGTCAGTTTTGGCCGATTTTCACGAAATTCAAAGTCAGCCGTCCTTATGGTGTAACTGTGATATAATAATACATTTTTTTAAATCGGATAAAAATTATGACCTCTATAGGGTCCACTAGCTAAAAACGCAATTTTTCGTACATTCAGGGTCCATAATTCAGAAGTTACGGTCCGATCAGGGGCCATAATTCAGGAAGTAATGGTACGATATGCGCGAATATCAACAGGAACCGAGACCTTTGGGTTATAAACTTACATTTCAAGTTTCAACAAAATCGGATAAAAATTGTGACCTCTATAGGGTCCACAATCTTGATATACCGTATTTTTATGCTATTTGAGAACGAACGGCGGACATTTTGTCTGTCAATTTTGGGCCGATTTACACAAAATTCGAACTCAGCCGTCCTTAGGGTGTGACGGTGATATAATAATACGGTTTTTAAAATCGGATAAAAATTATGACCTCTATTGGGTCCACAAGCTAAAAACGCGATTTTTCGGACAATCAGGGGGCATAATTCAGGAAGTTACGGTCCGATATGCGCGAATATCGAAAGGAACCAATATCTTTGGGTTATAAACTTACATTTCAAGTTTCAACAAAATTGGATTAAAATTGTGACCTCCGTAGGGTCCACAACCTTGATATACCATATTTTTACACTATTTGAGAATGAAGGGCGGCCATTTTGTCTGTCAGTGTGGGGCTGATTTTCACGAAATTCGAACTCGGCCGTCCTTAGGGTGTAACGGTGATATAATGATACGTTTTTTTAAATCGGATAAAAATTATGACCTCTATAGAGTCCACAAGCTAAAAACGGGATTTTTCGTACATTCAGGGGCCATATATCAGGAAGTTACGGTCCGATATGCTCGAATATCGAAATGAACCGAGATCTTTGGGTTATAAACTTACATATCAAGTTTCAACAAAATTGTATAAAAATTGTGACCTCTATAGGGTCCACAACCTTGATATACTGTATTTTTATGCTATTTGAGAACGAACGGCGGCCATTTTGTTTGTCAATTATGGGCCGATTTTCACGAAATTCGAACTCAGTCGTCCTTAGGGTGTAACGGTGATATAAAAATACGTTTTTTTTAAATCGGATAAAAATTATGACCTCTATAGGATCCACAAGCTAAAAACGCGATTTTTCGTACAATCAGGGGCCATAATTCAGGAAGTTACGTTCCGATATGCACGAATATCGAAAGGAACCGAGATCTTTGGGTTATAAGCATACCTTTCAAGTTTAAACCAAATCGGATAAAAATTGTGACCTCTACGTTGTTCACAAGCTAAAAACGTGATTTTACGAACAATCAGGGGCGATAATCCATGAAGTTACAGTCCGATACATGCCAATATCGAAAGGAACCGAGATCTTAGGGTGATCAACCTTTATTTTAAGTTTCATTGAAATTGGATAAAAATTGTGACCTGCAGACTGTTCACAAACAATTGTGGACGGACGGACGGACGGACAGGGGCAACGACAATATACGTCCACATGAAAATGTGGGCGTATAAAAACTTATTCATATTGTTAAAGCATACCTTGTTGAATTGGTTTAACATTAATCCTTCGAACTTGTTTAAATCCCAGCTTAGGTGTGGAGCCAGATACTTTCCATACCGTAACATTATTTTGATGTACTACTGACATAAAACAAGTTGTAGAGTCTATATCCCCACTCCAACATACACTGTCTACATTGCTATCAAATATAATACAAAATACATTATATCCCTACTCCAAGATACACTGTCTATACATTACCATCAAATATAATACAAAATACATTATTATACATATAAATAATATCTGTGACACAAAATAAAACCGACAAGACAAACCTGCAGACGAGACAAACTACATAGACGTTGCAAGAAATAAACAACAAATATCAAATAAAGTGAATGGATCCTAGGTTCCAAAGAATGGTGCTAAACACACTTTAAGTTATGTATTCAAAGACCTTTTATATGGTACATGTATGTGACAATAGCAATCATTTAAAAGACATGCTATAGCTTTAATTTTTAGGAAATTGCAATTGAAAACAAGCAAAACAAACAATGCAAATGTAACAAATATCGTGAATTTTTGAAATATTTTCTCTTTTGAGAATTGGCTAAACAAAAATAAAGTCATTTTGAAGCTAAATATGCTGGAAAATTAAAATCATTTTATTATTTACATGCCACCTCAGAAAAAAGGGATGGGTGTCTCATTTAACCAAAGCAGGTAACATTTTTTTCATAATTTGTTGTATATGGTGAAGGTCTGTAAATAAAGCAGTCCGAAATGTTGGAAATCAAGCATTATATATATTTAATAAATATGTCTAACATTGAAAAGTTGATCAAATATTCTCACAGTTAAAATATCATGGCCAATGATTAGATTGTTTGATACTTAAATTTATCTTCTAGTGTATTAAATTTAATAGATATATCAGTACAAAGATGCTCTTTAAAATTACATTCATCTGAATATACATACATCCATTTAAAAATATTACAGTACACCTGTAGGTTAAACAGATAATTTAAATTCTTTAATAATGTTTTCTATGATTACAAAGGGTGTACACCTGTATTGTTACTTGTCTGTCAAACATTGACGTAGGTTACCTGTCAGTCATAGGTCATTTACATGTGAAGGTAGATAATGGATAATTGTCAAACAATGGTTAACTGAAGAGAATAAAACTGCCACAGACAAACAATGATCATATTACATAAAAGTGAAACAATCCTGTCATTTATTATTTCAGCATATAAACTACCTAAGACTACATTGAGCTGTGTAAATTCTTTACCTATTTTGGAGAGATCAAGTCACTACATTTAACATAAATGGAAAAAGCGGATAAGTTTTATAACCATAAATAATTATATTTCAGTCCTTGTATCTTGCCTACAGGTTTAGTATTTGGCATAGACAAACTCTTTAGCAGGTTTGTCTCCACCCAAATTTCATAATGCACACCATGTTTTTAAAATTCCTATATGTATACAAAGTGGATGACTAACTGAATGTAGTAAAATATGTGTGACCATGATTTGATTTTACTAGACTAGGTACATACATACAGTAATAGAAATTATTTAAACTGAAATATAGGATTGGTAACTTCTCTATATTAAGTACATGTGATATGCGAAGAGAAACAGGATCTAAACTGTTAAGAGTAGTTGACTTACACAAGATTTCATAAATGAAATGAAATGAAATGAAATGGAGTTTAACGTCCTACTGTTCTGCTCCTAACCTGGGTAATGAAGATAGGCATACGCCATACAGTGTGTTATGAGGGAAATTTGCCCGGACAGCGGCACTACGGCCTACTCTTATATCGAATTCCAACTGCCAAGGGATCTTTTACGTGCATGCCAATGTGTACACAGGACATCGGTTTTTTGTCCCATCCGAACAACTAGACAGCTTTCCTTGTCAGCCCCTCCGTCCTGCATTCAAGATTTCATAAGTTTGAATGTAAATTCGGAGATAACTCTGGAATTTAGAATTTTTGATACAGTTCTTGTTTACAACCAAATAATTTATGGCCGCAAATCTTTTTAAAGATCCAATAAGAACTGTTGTGTGTAGATCATTTGCACGAAATGTTGGACGGACTGATAGACATAGGTGATGACAATATAACGACCATAGAAAATGTTGGCAAATAAAAACTAAATTTATTAACTTACTCAAACTCTCCTAGTCTGTTTGACGTTGTATTTTGTAAGGTATCGGATGATATAATAAGAGGGCCAAGATATATAGCTTTACCATCAGACCATACCAAGCCATGTCGCGGATGAATTGCTGAAATAATAGAACAGAAATAGGTTGACTTCCAATTTTAACAATTGAAAACAGTAGCAACAATGTTTGAAACTATTTCAAGGGTTTAAAACTAAATCACTTCAATGTACATGTAGATTCGTAATTACCGGTACTGATAAATACACTGATGTCACTTAAAAGAATTAAGACAGATCCTCTAATACCACAACTTAAAGAACTACTGCTGTAAGGCTCATTCAATTTACCCGATATAACATAAATTTTCTGTTCTGATAAATCAATAAGTAGAATGCACAGCTGTTTATTTCAATCAAGAATTTACACCAAAATTAAAATAAATTTCTACTAAAAATTACAACTATTCATATTTTACTTTCAGTTGACTAATAAACTGAATGAAACCAATCGATAGACTAACCCACTACAAAACACTAAAACAAACCCAGTCCAATTAATGCAATAAAATATTTCTATGGGCAAAAAAAAAAATGGATGCTACATGTATCCATTTCCATTTTTCTGAAGACTAGGCATTATATTATAGGCAAGCTATCTAATATTAACAATTATTGGATAGTTGTAACATACATGTACTTCAATAATGAGTACTGCATTATGATTGATGGCCTGACCACTGAAGTGGTGAAAGCCGTAATAGCAATAGACTCAATATAAAGACCTTATGTAAAGAAGATTGGACTTAATATCTTTAAAATACCAGACCAAAGCTTGTACATGTATAGCCAACTACGAATACACACAATAAATTCTTACATGACAAACTACAGTTAAAAGTCAATGAAGTATTATAATTTTCTATAGCCTCAAGGTAAAAAAACGGCACTTAAAAGTTTATACAGTATTTTATGAAATAACTAGTGTAAGATTAACATATAGGTTATATGAAATTTTAAGTTATTAATATTAATTATACATCAAACTTTTCTTCTTGAAGTTGTCAAAAGGATATCAAATCAGTAACATCATAATTTGTTGTGTGTCCTTTATTAAAATAGTTTGCATCATACCTTCATGCTCGCTATACCCATGTTTAACGTCTACTTCCATCATAGTGCCGTGCAATCTAATTAAAATACAGATCTCTATTTCGCTTCGTTTCTTTATACTTTCGATGGCCTACACTACATGAAGATCTGACCAGTTCTACTGGAAGGTCGCGTCAGGGGTCGTACGATCGGCTTTTGACCCTATGATGTCAGACATTGATTAATCAATCAGTGTTGACGTTTTAGTGGTTTACCCACAGTTCCGTGCATCGCACATCAAGAAGTCGTCATAACAGATGGTTTCACTGGCTAATTCCTCATGCCATCCAAAACACTGCTTATATAACAACACTTCGAGATACTAGTGTAGTACAGACAAATAAAATGAAATTTTGAACTATAAAAAACGAAGGGGGAGAAGTAAAGATCTTCCTCTTCTGACCTGCCAGAAATACTGTGTGTGTGGGTGGGTGTATGTTAAAGGATGATCGAATGTCGAGGGTTGACAGTGGGCACCTTCATAGATTAAGAAGTTGCAGGAACCATGGACCTTAAAGGGCTAATCCCGATAATTTTTTGGAGAATAAAACTGTTTAATTTTGTTTTAAAATCCCTAAAGGCCGAGCAACTAACTTAATATTTGTGATAAGTTTTCAAACAACTGAAACCCGTCAGTCTTCATCTAGAAATGGAGACCAGTGTCCCATACCTTTCGTTATCAAGTACAGCATTTGGGTCATTCACTGTATAGACATCTCAATGAACGGGTATCGATTATAAGGTCTCCCAACAAAAGAATTTACCCAAAAACTTAAAAGGGTTACGTGTCCGGAAAAGCAGTTTTGACGGTCACGTCCAAACGACTCAATATTTTGAGTTGAAATTTTGAGATAACGTCAATACACCATTCCTCTATATTTTGGCGCTTAAATTTCATACATACTCAGACTTTTATTTTTGAGACTCTGTTAAAATACGGGACAGTCCCTTTAAGTCTTAAGGTCCATTACAGGAACATATCCTCCCTATCCTTCACCCACTGACACAAAAATATTGAGGTACCAAATAAAAGGTAGATTCCAGGCAATGAAACACTTGCCAATATCAGAAATTGCAGAAATCCCATAGATTTCTTTGTTTCACATGAGAGGAGAGGGTTAGCTTGATGCACTGTCAGTCAACTTCAACTTTTTATTTGCATATGATATTATGTCCATTAAGAACAGTACCCTATACGCATTGACATACATCAATATTGATATACATGTATACAAAAATATATTTTACATGGAATAATATATATATATTCAAGCACTGTGACTATATATATCTAACAAAAGTGACAAATGGCGGAAAACAACAATGATCAGTAATAAATAAAGCGCTTACTACATATGTTATCCCATCTTCAACTACACCATAATCTATTTAATTCTATTTCTAGGTAATGACTTGGATTGCTAATTGATCACACATTTTAAAGTAAGATGCTTTTCTAGGCCTGGCTATATACACACACTAACTATTTAGGAATGTTATACCTCAAATTCATAAACCCATGACTGAGAAGCTGCTTAAAAATGAATACAGAAAGTTAATACTGTTTATATGACCCACCTTTACTGAGAGCATTCACATTATTCTCTTTCATCAATGTTTTTCCTAACTCCATTTCTATACACAGCTATCGGTATGTTTCCTGCAAACTCTATACATTAGCTGAAATACACCTATTTAAAAACCCAATTCTTCATGTCGTTTTAAAATGTTTCAATACACCTGTCATTAACACTAAAATCCCTCGCCTTTCCGCGGTAAAATTCTGCTTCGAATGTGTTGACCTGAAATATCAACTTGTTACTTGTTGGTGAATCTCTTCATAACAAACTCACGTGGTATTTTAAAGTCTCGATTGTCAAGCCGATCATTTCATTCAGTAGATACCCTAATCATACTCATAGAACTATACGATCTAGATCTGTTTCACAGAGGATTTCGAAAGTCGCGGCCTAGCGAATATTCACTGCTCATCAGTGTGTTTAATTCTCTCTGTGAGCGATGCAGGGCGAAGGGCTAGTGCCTTTAGGAACTGTCTTCGAGCTGACGATATCAGGTGAAGTGCCTGTGTGAGGAACAGCAGCCTTGGCTTTCGCGTAAAGTAAAAGAACTTTTGTAACATGGGTGTAGAAATTTGAGAAAAGAAGGATGTTCAACCACATTTCAGTTCATTTCAGTTTATAATAAATAAGCTTATAATAATTGATTTAATGGGGATTAAAAGCCTTCTTTCGCATAATGACAATTCGGAATGTCTCACTCATTCAAACCAAAAAAGACCCGAAAATCAAGGACAGACTTATTTGGACAAATCTTACTAGTAGGCCTAATATCGTCAAATAGATTACATATCATTATCAAGAATCATTTCTACACCCTGTCTACATCGGAAGAATGACGAGGTTCGGGTCATTTTTTTTTTTTTTTTTTTTTTAAATATTTTTGGCACATTCTGACAAAAGATGTTCTTGTGTTTGTGGCACTGTGAAAATTCTACGTAGCAAAAATAATTGACAAAAACTGTCCTACACTACATCACTCTTACGACCATAATTGGCGATCACCAATGCTCATGGTGTAAGCGTGTTTGACCTTGTCTTAATTCTACCATATCTTAATCTTTGCAAAATAGTTCCACTTATAAATGCAGTCAAGGATTATCAGACGTGTCCTGCAATTTTGAGTGTGTGGGCCTCTTAAACTTTCGTGTCTCGTTTATTCGTGGCACTTCGGCAAAAAAAAAATATATATATATATATAAATTAAATAATCGTGGAGACTCGGGAGTAGCTACAAAGTAGTTACGAATAGTTTACGAAAGAGTTACGACATGAAAAAAAAAACGCCGATCGTTTCCGAAACCGTTATCTGCACAATGGATATTCAACGGAGAGCAGGTCTGGCTCTGGTCATGGAATTGGAGTACCAACACCAACTGTTGGCAGCTGAGAACCTGAGGTGAAGGGAAACCCCAAGAAGTCAATGAAGATCCAAGCACTGGTAGGTTCGACCATAGCTGACACCCCAGAGAAGGCTATAGACTGGTGGAGGAACTGAGGGCGGAAAATGAAGTCTTTCACCATCTATGTCAAAATGCCACCCCAGATTACAAACCAACTATTAAATATGGTTTGCATCCGGTTTCTCCGGTTTCCTCCCACTGCTAAAGACCCCTACCGGAGGAAACCGGTGAACCCGGAAAAAACCCACGAGGTTGGACACGCGACCCTACTCCTTGTCACGTACAACCGAAGAATCGAAACCCCGCCAGTTGACTCAATGACAGACCGTATGGTACAGCGCGCACGTGCTAAACATTCGGCCACTCGGCCCCCCTGCCCCCCTGCCCCCCTGCCCCCCCCCCCGGTTGAATCATGGTGCCGCCCCGATTGGTCACAAATGTGTCCGTTGGGTGCGTGAGAAGAATCGAATAGGAAGCTGTTACGGACGACGGGACGATAAGAAATGATTACGACGGATTTACGATACATGTATGAATTCTGAAATTCGTAAACTGGCTACGAAAGTTTTAGCAGTCGTCAACGTTCAGTCTATACTAAACGCCAGAAAAGCAATGCACAACTGATTTTCGTTTGTCAAATTACAATAGACTTGTCTCCCTTACATCATAAATAGACCCCTATATACTGAACATCCTACGCGTCTCTGAAATTGAGAAAACATCAGAAAGGGGCTATTTTTTTTTTTAAAATGGATGTCAAAAAGAAAGAACACGTCGTAGTTGAAATGATGTACGTAGCATTAGGCTATGGTCCAGGCGACTTTTTTTCTTAGTCCATATATGTTACAACCCCAAAAATGTTACAGTTTTAGAGGAATATTTTTTCACTTTGCTACTGAAGAGTTTTGCAGTGTCGCCCGAAAAGTATAAATGTAGTGGCCTTGAACCGCCTCATGCACCAGAATATCAGTCGGAACAAAATTGGCGACATCGATAAACGGATAGGCTGCAATTATAAAGGCTATAAATTTGGTTGTTGCTTCGCCAGGGAAATAATGTCTTATAGACTGAAGCTATTATATGGTCATTTTACGCATATATATTGTGCATCGTATCTATAAAATCGCAAACTCAACAATAATAACAATTTCCTTCTCGCATAGCTCAACTTGGTAGCATAAGTTACGTATTCATGTAGTCCTATACTCCAAAGCTTGCACTGTAGGATATGGAAGAATTAACGATAAGGCCCCTCCCCCAAATCCCCAACAAAAAAAAATACCCTATTTTTTTAAAAGCAAAATCGCCGACCCTAATGAGAGTTTTCTTTCTCATTACCCAAGTCCTCCTATAAGTCAGTAATATTTTACTGAAATTTATGACAGGGGACACTGTATAAATTGATGTCACCTTCGAATTTACGAATAATAACTTTATTTTGAAATTTTAAACACTTCTATTCTCTTTCTCAATCAATAAGCACACCTGTATACCTGTGACAATTTGATATATATTATTTACAATGAAATGACTCATACCGCCTCTTTGTAGGCTATATTACACACCTAGGAATATTGAATCGAATTCAATTGGTTTGGTTACTGGAAAATCGCCCAGTATAAGCATCAAGCGAACACTAAACCGCTTTCCCCGTCTTCATTCGGAGCAGAACAGTAGGACGTTAAACTCCATTTCATTTAATTTCATTACAATGTCTTTCGAACAAATAATTATTTAGACCCAACCCATCGCACTCACCCGAAGTAAATTCATTTAATCGTATGCAAACCATATTTAATAGTTGGTTTGTATTCTATTTTGAATATTTTGTTAAATATTAAGTCCAGGAAAATTATTTGAAGTAGCCGACTTTATTACTTCGGAGTAAAATAAAAAAGGCACAAATATAGCTCTCGGGAAAATCAATTTATTTTTATTTCACTCTACATATCAAAAAATATATAGCATTTGCACCAAGCCATTGATAGTATTTCATATATTTACAAATTAAACAATTAGAAATGAGTGTCAAGAGTGAACAAAACATACAATAAAAAATGTAACAAAAGAAATAACAACAGAACGTTAAATAACGCACTATAACAGCATGTCTTAATCTGGGAATAAAAATGAAGGGAGTAGATGTAATAATTCTCGTTCATTTTTGATGGGTGTGCCCCCCCCCCTCCTCCGCCCCAACATTAATGTTTTGTTTAAATCTCATCTCTCTCGCAATTTTACTCCTTCGTGACACCTATATTTACACCAGTCACGTGTTGTTTTTATTTACTTTCCAAATCTATCAATATTCGAAAATTTTCACGGGTGTTTCAATTTACATGTACCACTTAAATATGTCCCGATACAAATTTCTACTCCTTTCATTCTCACCCACTGAATGAAGCCACATAACAGCCTAATAGTACGCCTCGTTTCCAGCAGAAGGGTAACGACAACTAATTGCCGGTCTACTGATCCCAGTGTTCTATATTATGCATAACCAAAAGCACCATATCACATTGTGGTCACTCTTGTGTGCTGTTAAATCTATTAAACCTAATATACAACACAAGCAGGAATCATATAATTCTATCTACACACACTTTACACTGCATATTATTTGTTACTCTTTCAACATCGTGGCACCATTCAACATCACAAATTAACAGTTCATGTTTCAATAGAGAATATCAAACTATTATCAAACTATAAATATAATCTGTAATTTAAAAAAAAAGATCATAATATTATTACATTATACTACATTATATATATTTAATAAGTTAGCAAAGGAGATCTAATGAAGATGAGACAAGCTCTACAACACAACAGAGACTAAAGCAAAATAATATCAAAATATGATATGTGAGCTACCTTAGAAATAAAAAAACTACAATCGCCATACTAGAAAACAAGATGTATTTTGAGCAAAATACAAAAATATATAGACATCAACAACTTTGTTTACTAATGGTCACTGCGTGGTATATAGGTAAACCGTGGTATGGATAAGTATATACATTGATGGCTTTAAGATCAAGTGGTTCTTAGTCATATTTACATATTATTTACAAAGAGTTACACCAAATTATGCATTCAACCTATTTGAAGAAAGACAGAGCTTCGTGAAATTTATATTAATATCAATAATTAATAAACGCAGTTAATGTTATTTATTATTATTGATACCAATGCAGCAACGTTTTAATTTTGTTTAAATTGGAGAAATACACGTTTTAAAATCAGATCTATAATTCTGGGACAGGGTATCCAAGCTGAATACCGTTTTTCGGGGGAAAAAATAAACAAAGAAACCAATGCAGGCTAAATGAGACATAGACAATTTGCTGATTTTTACCCTATATTAATTTTATAATATCCATAACAAGTATTACCAGTAAATATTTCGAAATGTCTGCAGGATAGTATGAGAACATCTAGTACAAGGGGTACTGTTTTTAATTTTGATACAAATGCCATAACGTCTCAGGTAAGCGTTTCAATAAAAGATCGAATGGCTTCATGTCTCAGGTAAGGGTTTATCATTTATAGTTCGAATAGAGAATTATGAATTTTACAGTGTCAGGTTAGGAAGAAAAACACCCCCACCCCTTCTCTCTCTTTTCTTATCTAAACCGAAAAACAACACTTTGCGAATGCAAAGTACATGTATGATCTACATGTAATCACGCTCCAGTAATTTAATCCGACGACATTGATACGTATCAACAAGTTCGTATATATAATCTTGATTGGGAAACGATTGGTATGTTAATTCATCTTGTTGATATATGCAGTAGGCTATGTCAATCACTATAGATATAATGACATGTATTATAGCCCTAGGTCTGAAAGTGGTCAGCTTAGCTATACCTATATTTCTGTAATTTTCGATTTAAGACGGTGTTTGTTTAACCGTTACGATTTATACATTCTGATTTGTAAATATCAGTGCAGCACAATACGTTCACACATCTTCTCAAATTTCGAATGACTGCAACTACCGCAACTATTAAATATTGGATGGGTCTTGACATTGTATCGGGATAGTTATTTTCTTTAGATTCCTATAATTTATTTGAGATTGTCAGCGAATGTCGTAATTAATCAATTAATATTTTTAATTTAGTAAATTCTATACCATAATAAGGGCTTAGTCAGGATATGTGCTCGACTGATAACCCTGGTGGACTGGATCTTTTGTTAAATTGAAGCTTCATCACAAAAACAAACAAACAACAACAAAATCATAATTCCTGCAAATATTAAATTGTCAAGAATTGTCTGCAGATGGCGGAGAACATATACTATCCGACTGATTGTTGTTGGTTAATATGCATTTTAGAACAATTACACCAATATTTTGTTATTTAAATTTATCTAGGAATATTCATCATGTTACATTCATCGCGTTATTGATTTATAATTATTTCTTGTCATCTGTAATTATCTACATTCTAATGACATGTATAATCAGTCTGCGACATTATTATGATGGAATTCTTGAAAAACGTGATTTAGGTTTCTTACGTAACGAAATACACTTCACAGCACGAAAACAAGAAACTTAAACCACTGTTACAAACAATTGACAACAAAGGCATTCACAAATACGTTAAAGTATCGGCCTATATATTAAAAGCCCCCTGTGCAGAATAAGGTTTAAATATAGAGTTTAAGACTATGTACAAAGTAATAGTATTTAAAACATTTTGGTCCAAAACTTATTCAAATCGATTAATTTAAAAGTATGTTATGGGCATTTCAAATTTACGTTGGTTTCTATATATTTATGATTTTCGATAAATAAAGTAATAATAATTATTTCTCTTTCGTACAGATCTGTCCATTCTTCATTAAGGTTTTATCAGATAGCTAGACTTGCCTACTTATATATACATTATATACATAACAACAGCCTTTACATTAAAATATAGTATGAATTTGGATTATGGAAAGATCTGGTTTGCTGTGCCTTAAATGACTTTTTCATTTAAATGTTTCTAGTGCTTTGAGATCATTGTGGAATGTCTGAACATTGCCATTTAGGGAATTACTTAGTTTCAATTCTATATTTATAAATAGATAAATAGACCGAAACTTTAACCAGTGACAAGCCGAACAAAAAGCAGTGTAATTGTATTGTGCAGTGCATACATGTACGTGAAAGGGGTCCTTTAAATTGAATTATGTATTGAATCTCGGGGGATTGGTTGACTCACTAATATTTAAAAAAAAGCGTCAACAGCTATACGAAAATATTTAATAACAACAATGTCCCTTGATTTATCTTGATAGAACTGGGAACTGATGTATATTTCTGTTATCTATTGTTATGCAAGATTATTTATGAAGCAAAATCTCAAATCACGGTATTATATACTCCTATATATACATAACAGTACATGTATAACATATTCAGAAACTATTATAAAAGCATTAGATTGTCCGCCTTGCATACTGCATAGAATATTCATTGGCCTTCGTATTCGCGTTATATCCTTCACTGCAAGAATATAGAACACTACGTTTTATTATTGAAACACCCGAAGTTCACACAAAAAGAGAATGACACTGTCTTAACAATGCCTTCATACTAACACAAAGTCTACTAATATGCCTTCTCTAAACAGTCTAGATATTCCATACACATTAGCTCACGTATACAGAAATGGTTTACATTCAAATTGAAACACTTTTATATCGATTGAGATAATAATCCAATGGTTAAATAGCCAAATTCTTATTAATCTTTAAGAATTGTCTACATATCCAAGTGAGGTTTCACACTTTTTCTTCGAATATCATGGCGTCAAATTAGCAAAACGTTAGTAACTATAAACACACTTTTTTATTTTATATTAATTTATAGTTGTCTTATCGCAAATCTATTGATTGATGTATTACAACGACGTCTCGTCTTTATTGTATTCAACTTCACTGCTGTCTTGGATGTGATATAAGCGACCAGTATCCTCTATTTGTTTATTCGCCATTCTAATCAAACTTTTCTCCTGTTGTTTAACCATGTGTTCAATCTGATCAGTCGTATCAAAGAAATCGAATCGGTCTGCTCGCTCACGAACTCTAATCTTATGGTCGACTTCGATGACGTTTTTACCCTGTAAACACATAACCGGGGTAATGTCACTAGCAATGATTTTTCCTACTTCGGCTAAGCAGGTTTCGGGTCTGCAGATTGCCTCCCTGTCAGGCATATATTCCAGTTCTTTGAAACGTTGACTGTCCCGGAGTTCTTTATATGAACACGGTACACAAATGCTAGCAGTATTGACTTTACTATAGAACGTAGTTACAACATGCCCTTGCATCAAACGATAGAAATACGGATGCCAATTAATTGGTCGTTCGTGACTGACTGTAAGCTGATTGTATTCTTGAACAACGTTCAAGGTACCGTGATGTTCATGGCATAAATCACAATGATTGTTAGTATATGTCATGGCCATACTCCTTGACTGCACATTTTCTTCTTTTAGCCGGCGTAAAGTATAATTTATACCATTAAACTTTTTAACGATATCGTCGAAATTTGACATCAAGGTTATATTGGGAATTTCTGAATCGGCACACGCCAAAGTAGCACCATCAACAGGCTTTTGTAATTCCGTGATGGAACTACAAACTGGACACTGTAACTTGGTCATCTTTGGTTTCACATGTTCTCTTAAACAGTGATGACACAGCACGTGCCCACATGGAAAGGAATCTGGTGCCCGCCCTTCTTCCACTGTTCTGTGGTATTCGACATCTTCTCTCTTATTGTCATTTATATCATATAACTTCATCTGATTCGACGCCATCTTAAAGTATTTTCTTTGTGGTACAGATAATCCAGAGAAAGTATAAAAGTCGATGAAGACGAAATACCGGTGATGAACGTCTATCTATTTCTATGACGATCCATCATGGTCGCCGTCCTAGTTTACCGCGGTGTACCGATCAATAGAGTGTAGTTAATTTATGAAGCGATAACTATACAGGTTGTTACATATGACCTAGCATTTTATAAACTTTCTAAACCACTATATTATTTTGACACACACATCCGCCACATGGCAAATTCAGTCCAAAAGGTGCAACTATCCAATAAGAAGGAACACACAGAGGACACAACTTCTAGGATATATCTTGCTGTACCGGTATTCGTATGTAGTCAATGATATCTATATCAATTCGCTTGGCTCACCGAACTATTGTTGTTGTGTCTCCAGATATCGAAATCACTGAAGCTTGACCTTTTTGGGAGAAAACTGAAGATACTACTAACGTTATTCCACAGAATACCCAGAATTCAAATCATCATCACCACAGGGTCAGTATGTACTGGTAATACAGGTCCCCGGCTTCAATCACAATAAACTTTACTGCATGGTAGGTCACCTGTAAATACAGAATATGAAATGAGTTGAACCGGCTTGGCTGATTGTTATTCTCATACAGTATTATATTTACAATGAGTTGGTGTCTCTATAGCGTAGAGGCTCTTAAGCTTTACAGCCATTGAAGCCCACGCAATACTGTATAATGTAATGTTCAAATAACAGTTTTGTACTGGGGGTCCGGCTTTG
Organism: Patella vulgata; assembly: GCF_932274485.2. Taxonomy (NCBI): domain Eukaryota; kingdom Metazoa; phylum Mollusca; class Gastropoda; family Patellidae; genus Patella; species Patella vulgata. The sequence goes on from NC_065880.2 coordinate 48,693,302, forward strand.
GGAGTTACAATTCTTACTTTTTTATTACGTAAAGATCCACGGTGCATCAATGTCGGTAAATAAGGCGTGGGCTCACTAACAAGTAGGTTCCCGGTGTTGGCCGAGTAAGTTACTTGGGATTTTCCAGCCCGGTTTATCCTTGTATGTGATGCAGGGTGGAGGACCTGGTAGAGCTTACACTACAGCGTCTAGTCTTTCGGATTGCATGAAAACCCGAAGAATTCGAAGAAGAGTAGGCGGAAACGCCACTGTCCAAACAAAAATTTCCCCCATAAACACACTGAAGACTAGTCTATAGGACGTTAAACCAAATTTCATTTCTTTTTACTTTACAGCTTAGAGACTAATCTTAAGTGTTTAAAGTGGATTCAATTATCTAATCAAATTACCCGATTAAATCTTAATGAAGATTTGCACGCTTCTATTATTCATGTGAGAACACAAAGCCCCAAAAGTAACTTTTTCCCTTGACTTATCTAAAGACAACTAAATTTACAATTCATTACAGTTTGTACAGAAAGATCTATTGTAGATATATTAACTTTATCACTGAGTTGTTTTTGTCTGACTGTTATGTCACGTTGAACGTGGGAGTGACATTCTGGAGCCCATGTGGTCTATTTTTCTCAAATAAATGAAAAGTGGGCAACATTATAAATGGGTGTAACTTAGCAAGGTGGTAGTTGAAAAATAACACACATAAGTTATTTAATTTAGTCAGAGAATAAAAACAAGCTGGCGTATAAGGCAATATGTATATTAATGTTAGTATGTGTTCGTGTACATTAATATTTTTACACCTATTTGGTCACACTAACCTAACCTAGCTATATATCATATATATAAAACTTACATTCTATTGTTATCATATATTCTCTTATATACCTGTGTTTGCACAGACCACATAATGTAAACAGGTAAAAGTATATGACCCTATATAGTTACAATATTCAGTAGCTTATACTTCCGTGTATAAATACACTTGTTTACGATAAAGCTTACAAGTCTTACAGTTGTAGGTAATTAACACCAAATCGATCCAAAAACCTCTTATTGTATATAAATGTGAAGAAACTGCGCCGTCCACGAGATGATATCATGCCATTAAACTATCAGAAACCTTATCACGACTTAACATTATCAGAAACTAAAAGTTCTAAGTCTATCTGTGAAAGACCTGTACAAAGTGGATGGTTTCCATTTATTCTTCTACATAGTCCCCTTCGAGGTGTACACACTATTGCCTACGATGTTGCAAGGCCTGGATGCCGGTCATGAAGAAATTTTCTTCAACCATCATAAAAAAGGTCCTTTACAGCTGACATGATGTCATCATTACTAGGAAAATGACGACCTGCTAGTTCTTTTTTCAATTTTGGAAACAGGCGGAAGTCTGACGGAGCGAAATGGGGCCAAAAAATTATCAATATCTGCTTCAAGATGGTCTGGTCTGAAGACAATAATAACACTACAGTTGCAGTTCTTATGTCCATAATTCATTCAATGGTTGTAGTTGTTGGTGGCAAAAGTTTGTTTCAACTCAATTGCTCTTTCCTTTTTAGGCTTAGAACGTTTCAGCCAGTCCTCGTATATAATTTGACCTATAATAGAGATCTAATCACGATAATGGTATGATCAGAAATATCGTCTCGAAATCTTATTACTTTATTACTACATACAACTAACTATCAGTTATCACTCCCAGAACCCTTATTATTACATACAATTACCACATAACACTATCCGAACCCTTATAATTACCAGATTTCACCATCAGATAATTTACTACTATATAAATATCAGATGCTTTTTTAATATATAACTATCAGAAACCGTAACAATAATTATATAGAATTATTAGAAACCGTCCCGTTGCATGGAACTATCAGAAATCTTACGTCAGAATACCTTATCATGAGATTCATGGAACTTACTGGGATGTGTTGTTATTGGGGATCTTATCACCAAATAGTCGTCCATGTGGAAACAAAATATGTCCTGTTTTAACGTATAAAAGCGTTCAATCCATACTTTATTACAAGGTATGGGTTACTGTCACAGTGTACTCCTACACCTAAGATGGCTTGGTCATCAAAATGATCTGCCGGCTTTTTTTCTAACAGTAAAGCCGCTTTTAATTGCCTTAGCTTTCACATAAACAAACCACAGGGCTTCGCTGCGGACCACATCACACAATATACAATATTAAGTCCTTCAAACTAAGTTACCTTACATTTTATAATATTTGTTTGCTGTCTTGTCATGTGAGTCGATGCTCACCGCGATAAGAAACTATAATGAAAATTTAACAAAAAGTTATCTTTAGATAAAATTATGAGAAATTCTTAACACAGATTGTATAAAGACGGTCCATTAACAAGCTCTGAATAATATAATCTTAGCATTTTAAAACCTATTAAAATTTAGCAAACATTTTTCATTTCATTCAAATGTTTTCTAAACAGACAGATATAGATACATGCGGATTTTGGGTGTATAATCAATGTCTATCAGGACAATACTTTGTAAGATCCCCCCCCCTTCTTGTTGCATAATGTACTGTTACTCACTAAAATGTCGCTTATTTCTACAAAATTTATGAAAGAGGAAAGCCCACTCTGTTACTCACTAAAATGTATATTTCTACAAAATTTATGAAAGGGGAAAGCTCACTCTAAATAGCCCAACAGAAACAGAACCAGCAAAAATATCAACAGTCGATATTAACAAAACCATCATCCGTTATCTTACACGATGAAGAACGTCGGTATCATTTTTCGTTATAATGGTAGATGTATGTTTTTCTGTGTTAATCGATATGTTGTATTATTCAATAATGTATTAAAGTATGAAGCAAGATAATATAAAAATATGTGTTGATTACATTTACAACAAAAGCCTTATAATTATGTTGATTAAAACAAAAGATGTTGATGGAACATGTCTGTTTTATATTAAAGTGCACCCGGGCCGTGAACGTAGATCGGCATCGAAACTATAATATTCTTTATAATTAATATTGTTATATTATTTATTCTGTGTGCTTTAAAAGAAGCAAATTTTGAATGCAATATAGGCCTACAATTATTAAAATAATTTCAGTATGTTCTGCGTTTTAGCATTACTTCTGAATTGAGCAAGAAGTCTCTTTTCTATACCAATTAAAAATATATAATGCAACCCTGGAAATGCCAAGCGATCTTCAGGAGAAACGTGGATGATAACCTCGTTGTTTCTAAATTGATTGATTTCACTAATTTCATGGATAATAGAAAGACCTACAAAGTCTAGCAAGCATTTCAATCCAGTTTAATGACTTCAAAAGATAAGAGTCAACGGTTAAAATTTAATAAATTACATTATTACTGACATTTAACTTTGCAATGATGTTTAACCTTACAATATCCGTTATACTTCACATGTCAACATGCCATTTAATTTCCCTTTTTAAAACATTGACACAATGCTTACTCCATAATCTTTTATTTGTCGTGGTCACATTGAAACTAACGTACGGTATACGGTGGAGAAAATAATGCCATATTATATTGGACGTTTCGGCCCATATTTTGCACTTGGACCCTCAAATGAATTTTCATTAACCAAGTTTACTAACTTACACTGTGTGGAATTTTACAAATTATTTTAAATTAAAACAGGTGACCATTGTCGTTATTATTATCAAGACAAGAGTGTGATATTTGTATAGTCTAACCTTTAAGTCAACTCAGACATTTTATTAATTCACAAAGTCAGCCCACGGAATATCGGCCTCGCGTGTTGACATAGAGATTTAGCTTAAGATCCGTTAAAACACAACGCCAACTAAATTTATACCGTTTTTTTTACGTTACGCCCAGTTGTATATTCAAAACAATGAGCGAATTCCCCATATTAACAATGTAAAAAGAACTAAGTAAATTTTACAATTCAAGGTCTTAAACTTTTAAAACTATCAATTCCAGTAATTTACAGATTTTCAACTCAACGACCTACACTTAATTTTTGGAAAGAAACCTTTAATCGTATGCAGTTTGCCCTATCACTATTTAAAAAAGACCACCAGATCACCCCAATTTCAATGTTCTATTTTGACCTATATCAAATTGGTTTAGTTCCCTTAAATGTGAAATTTAACACTCTCTTTTGTACAGTGCACAACTTTTGTATTCGAAATCCAACCAACACTAAAGATAAAAATGTCCACGTAATCTATGAGGAAATAATTAAAATAAAGTACTTCTGTCAATAAAAGCACGTTCTATGACCAGTCATGACTTTTATACGTTGTACAAGTTACTATAAATCCGTCGTTCGGGATATGCTATACACTCGTATAGCGGGAATTGTCGGACGGTCGTAGCAAGCGGGCCAGATTTAATAAGCCCCCACCCCCTCGTAAATAGGGGGTTTAGTTACCCCAAGAACCGCCAAACAAACTACTCTGAACGGAAGGTCACGAGTAAACCACCTGACGGGGTCTGGGGAGCGCTGTAAGCCATGAGGCCGATCCAAAGCCCAGGGCCCGGCGGTTTAAGGGGGGGGGGGTCATGGCAAAAAGAGAAAAAATTCAAATTCCAGATGATAGTTTCACGGTATTGCAAACCGTTTAATTGTATGTTACGCATGCGTGCCTTCAAAAGGACATAAAATCTGTTCGTCGCGTTAGCGGCCCCGCGATTCTAGTCAGACCCAGGGCCCTGCTCCGGTTAAGCTGGGCTTTGAGCCGGTCCGAATATTTTGTAGATTTTGAACCCGTTTTTCTATCCCTGTCTATCATTAAAGCATCTTTTGGGGGGCATAGGGAACTAAGTGAAATGAAGAGGCCCCGTGTCCCCCAATACCCACCCCACGCCGGCCCTCACGACACCCCATTAGCTAATTTCACAAAGACAATTCCCAAGTTATAGTTATTATACTTATTGATAGTTCATATACTACAATCCCTTTTACCGGTTTTATCAAAATGTTGACCTATTTAAGTCTCTGATCGTCATTGTAAACAACCATTTTGTAAATATCAGGCCAAAAATTGTTCACTTCCGTTCAATATTTTTAAAGGTACAGCCAACAGAATATTTGCAGCATTCGGCATCTTCTATTCGGATATCATCGGTCATGGTCAAACAATCAAGCACCACAAAAAATCTGCGCTAAAATCTTTTGATACCGTTGACATTTTGATTTCATATTAAAGAATCAACAATGTTTGATATTTCATACTTATACATCACTGACATAAATAAATGTACAGTATGAATAGGCAAAGCAGTTTATATTTTTTGACATAAAGTCGATTCATCAAAAAGCAGAAATAACACATATTAATCAATCATAATATAAGGTTGCTGTAATATGACCTAGATTATATTTTCATATAATCAAATCACCTCATATCCAATTAACCCAAATAACCATATTCAATCTTAACAAATGGTCCAGTTGAATACAATCAACATATGTCACCACTTCATACAAATTAAACTCATTTTTATCGATGTTTTTCTCTCCATAAATGTTTCAAAATAAGCTTAAAGAGAACTTGAAAAGAACGGCATTGCATTGATGTATGGTGGGCTTTGATATTTTCTCTAGTCTGCCCACTACCTTTTAAAAACAAATACTTGAAGACAAATAAACAATGATAAATGAAAAGCATGCATAATTTTAAAAATCTTTAAAAATAAAGGTTTATCTGAACAAACCATTTCATTTCAGAAAGTGTAAAACATCTTTGTTACATATACTATTCAAAAAAAGTAGGGGATATTTGATTTTTAAGTGTTATTAAAGTCACCTAATGAAACTGACGAAGAAACAAATGACAAAATGAAATGAAGTTCACATTCATCGATTTATTCCAAATGATCGTTAGACTAAGTAAGGCACAGACTGACCATTTTAAGGGTAAAATGATACCCGGGGTCAAACAGCAAAGTTACCACAGCGTCACAACCAAGTCAGTAACGGGTAAATCCTCCTCTGTTTGCCAAACAAGCATTGATCCGACGTGGCATACTCCTAATGAGACGTCTAAGGTCATTTTGGTCCAGATTGTCCCATTCCTGTTGCAACGCAGCAGCAAGTTCTTGGACATTGGCAGGACGTTGTTGACGTTGACGTAACCTCTGTCCAAGCATGTCCCAGACATGCTCGATGGGGGAGAGGTCGGGACTCAGTGCTGGCCAAGGTAATGTGGTGATGTTCTGTTGTTGGAGGTAACCTGTAACGATCCTGGCCCTGTGACATCTTGCGTTGTCATCCTGGAAGATGAAACGGCGGCCATGACGTCGTGCGAACGGCACAACATGGACTGCCAAGATGTTGTCCCGGTAGTACTGGCCTGTAACACGCCCTGCAACAACATGTAAAGCCGTTCTTCCAGCAACAGTGATGCCTCCCCACACCATAACAGAACCACCCACAAATCGATCATGTCTGATGACGTTAACGTCTTGGAAGCGCTCGTTTCGACGACGCCACACCCGCCTACGTCTCTCCAAAAAATCAACAGTGAACCTTGACTCATCAGAAAACATCACATTGCTCCAGCGTCGATTATCCCAGTGTTGACGATCCCTACACCAACGACGTCTTGCCTGAATGTGATGATCTCTCAAACAAGGGATCACGCGAGGACGTCGGGCGCGAAGGTGACCCCTATGCAGTCGATTCCGAATCGTCTGGCCACTCACTCTCACACCAGTGTCTGTTTGAAGACGAGCGCTGATCTGATTTGCTGTGATGACACGATTTCTCAAGGCCAAGGTACGGATAAATCGATCCTGGGCTTGAGTTGTCGCCCTTGGTCCACCTGAGCGTGGTCTGTCCTGTACAGATTGTGTATCACGGTATCTGGACCATAGCCTGCTTATGACAGACTGAGAAACATTCATCGTCCGCGCCACAACCGCCTGTGTTGTGCCGATCTGTAGCATGTCAAGGGCACGTAACCTTTCATTTTGGGTAAGCCGACGCATATCAAAATTTGTTTTCTGGTCACTAAAACAATTAAACTGATGTTTCCACCCTGGAATTCAATGCCACAATGACTGTAACATTCAAAGTCAGAGTCGTGCAAATCTTGGGTTGGACCCCCATGATGATCCCAAGCATCACCTGCATTCCATGCGGTAGCTATTGGTGCGTTTGGGCGTCACCTGTAACTGGAAATGTTTCTTCTGTTAGGTTCTATAGTGACTTTTTTCGTAGTCATTTGCATATTTGAGTATTATGCCCCCAAAATCAAATATCCCCTACTTTTTTTGAATAGTATATAATCAAGATTATAAAATCAAAAAATTAAACTAGGTTACATTACTTTAAATAGAAACTTAGAAAGTTTATGTAAATATAAAATATTTGACTATCACAATACAAGGTGTGTTGGTAAAGATCACTTTTTATAAGACATGAAATTCTCTATAAATCCAGCTGAATTAAATGATTATAATATAAAGTACATGCTATAGGGTGTTTTATGATCCATTTATCTAGTCCACATTTAATTACAGTTTTTACTAGTTTAATTCTATTAAAGATGCATTATGTAAGATTTAGACTAAGATCTGGCAGTTCTTGCTATTATAGGTTAAAAATAGATAATGCAAAGAAAATATTGAAAGTTTCATTCAAATTACTTGATTTTGAGCTAAGTTATTGCCGTTTGAAGTTATGACAAGATGAGGCATATATTGTTTATTATCGTAACAATCGTACTTTGCCTCGCTTCGCAATTTTAAAATTAAATCATTAAATGGCGAACTGTGTTTAATCCGTATAAATCTTCACCAATCGATGTACTAGAGAGTTGATTATAGGCTTGTCATTTGAATAAATGTCTAAATAATATTGTTTATATAACTTTTGAAGCCAAAATAAAGACGTTGGTAATGTTGAGTATTTATATGTGAATTCCTGCGCAACGAAACTCTAGTCAGGCTATGTCTTAACTTATTAAGGCTCAGTCTTTGGGTGAAAAAAAACCACAAAACGATCAAGTAATATTCTCCTCGACTGGAGTCTGGGGGCAAGTCTCCCAGTAACTTAACATTGCAGTCATATAAAGATATAAATGAAATGAAATGGGGTTTAACGTCCTACTGTTCTGCTCCTATGCTGGGCTAATGAAGACGGGCATACGCCATACAGTGTGCTATGAGGGAAATTATCGAATTCCAACTGCCAAGGGATCTTTTACGTGCATTCCAATGTATACAAGGGACCTCGGTTTTTCGTCTCAACCGAAGGACTAGACAGCTGTCCTTGTCAGGCCCTCCGTTCTGCACCACGTCGGAAAATACCGATGAACTTTCTCGACCAATGCAGGGATCGAACACCCGACCTCCAGGCTTGCGAGCCAGCGTCTAACCCACCAAGCCATCGTGGCTCCAATATAAAGATATAAATTGTAATAATATATGTTTATCAACTAAAAATCTATACTGATTGATAAGACACCAACTACGTCCCCTCAAGCATTATTCAATAAACATAATATAAATTCAAAACGAAATTCAATTCGGTATGTCAAACATGCTTAATGACAGTTTTGTCTGAAAACTGAACCTCTATTCTTGCTCAAGATAAAGAGATATACTGCAATATGAGATATAGTGCAGTATAAAAGCTAAGACTATTTAAAAATGAATCTGTCATAAATTTTCAGATCTTATCGTAATCAGTCATAGGCTACAACATCACGCACGACACATTTGTTTTGTTCAGATTCTAGGAAAAAAGCTGGGGCTAGTTGGTAGACGGTAACCATGATATCTACCAACAAAACCAGTAGAATAAAATAAAAAGAGTGACCATGATATCCTGCTTCGTGCCGAGAAGCTTCAATTCAGACGGTTACCCCTGGGTCATGGCCACTAAATGAGTCGTCAGGCATGCGCGCATGTTATTTAAGATGATTGTAATATTTCTTGAGGAAAACCAGGGGAGAAAAACAATATGGCCAAAGAACGATGAAATGCGACGCCTATGGATAATATATAATACAGAGATTTGTTCTTTCTGCAATATTTCCGCATACTTCATGACTCCAAGATACAAAGTTTATGTGAACTCGGAAGTAGACACGGGAGTCTACAGGTCGTTTTGCCTGGGTTTACACCTTTCAAATTTGGTGTCCGAATTAATCCTTAAATCCTCTCCATGCATATTTATTTCCCCTTATCAACAAGCGCATCTGTAGAGATTTCAAATGGTTCGAATTTGACAAATCATTTTCTTTCTCGTGTGTCTGAACGCATTCTGTTATAGAACACATTCCGTTAGGGTCTATAACCGTAAGCAAAGGATAATCTAACCATTTATGTTATTTTCGTTTCGTATATTCGCTTGATTTTCGGAAAATAAAACTGCACGAAATTTTGGTATCTGTGGTTTCTAAAACGTGTTTGGTTTGGTTTAGTGGGAAAGATTGGTGTTTATTTCGACAATACTAAATATAATCTTTCTGGGAGGATAACAAAAATTTTGTTCTCAAATCCTTTAAATCGCGTAAAAAGAAAGTGAATACTACAAGAATAAGGCGTGAAGTGATTGACTAATCACCCAAAACATTTGCCGAAGGTCAAATAACAAAGTAACTGTTATATGATAACGGTAAACCTCTTACAAACGTTTCAAATATTATAGCATCTTATCGTGGACAGGCTTAAACGATTGAGACAATATAAAACAGTTAACTGTGTGTTAATATCATTGCATTATATTTCTCACACCAAGTGAAAATTACCCCCCCCCCCCGGATTGTTCAAAAGTTACATCAACATATCCATAATAATTCAACCCAAATGGTTATAAACAATTTCGTGTGCCGTTGCAAATGATAAATTTCGTGTATAGTGTTTGACAGCGGTACAATAATTAAGGTAGAATTGAAATGATAAATAGCTTCCGTTAGGATTAATAACATTACATTTGATTGTACGTGCCCTCAAATACTATATTTGCCGTTTACTCGGGAATGTTTTTCTTTAGGTATTAGTGTGAAACAGCCTAATTTTGTAACTAACAATGAATTTAATCAAGGGAAATCTCAAAATTGAAAATGACGTAGGCCTACTCACAATATCTAGCAGAATTTGTGGAAGCGTTTTCTTGTTTTATTTGAAGTAAAGACTTCAATAAGGAAACTAAAACCCAGAAAAAATTAATAGTCCGCTAGGTTAACATTTAGCTTATACGCTGTGAAACACGACATCAAAGGGTTTTAGACATAGAGGGTAACAAATTATTACGACGGTGTCGTGTTATTAGGTGTTAAAACACTACTTACCTTAAATGTTATACCTTTAGCCTATTATTGTTATATATTGTAGCTACTGTATACTATAGAAGGACATTAAACATACATGTACTCGGGCCTACATGTATCAAATTATATAACCAAGAACATGGGATGTACACTGAACAATATGTAACCAACCTCTTGTTAGCTGGTCTTCGCGCGACTTTTTACAATGAACAAAGAAAATTCATCGTCTAACAACAAACTTGACATTAAATTTAACTGGAGCGGAATGACAAGGTGTGTTTGATATATATATTCATGTGGGGTATAATACACGTGAACGAGCATATATCAACTCACGAATAATAGACTTCAAACAGTTAACTAAGTAAACATTGCAATAAAATTTGACAGACCTAAACCTATATTTAAACTAACGATGTGATATTTTGAGAACTTGCACGGAAATTAAAATAAAATTTGCAATTTATATTTAGTGTATGATACATGTATTTTAAGCACCTGTAGCCCTGGGCAACATTTAGGCTACGTTATTTGCCCTAATAATGTTTAGTATAATATGAAAGTAATCCACGAAATGACCAAATTAAAGTTTACATTTCGAGGTTTACGTTGGGGCTTTTAATAACATCTTGGAATATTCGTGTACAAGAGAGAGTCTTGTGCCGTATAGTTTCATTTCGAGTTTTGAAATATTCAAATATGTTATCGTTTTAATCCCGGAGCGGCGGTGGCCCAGTAAGTGTAGACTGTAGCGCTGCTGTCCGGGCAAAATTTCCCCTTATAATATAGCCTACTGAATGGCGTATGACCGTCTTCATTAACCCAGTATAGGAGCAAAAAAGTAGGACGTTAAACCCCATTTCGTTTCATTTTATTTCATTTCGTTTTAATCCGCTGTCATATAAACTGATAATCTGCTCCATGTCATAAAAACAAAATCCATTTTCAGTCACCTCCGTCAATAATTATTCTTCGTGCGTAAAATATACCTTGGTTACAAAAAAGCAAAGCTGTGTTCAAGGATATTAAAATAAATCGCACTTAACATTACATGAAATTACAGAGGTGGATTGTACAATCTTTAATTCTTGGCGTATAAAATCTACGGAATATTGTCGAAATTGACACCATCTGAAATTGCTTGAAAACTGCGTAACAATTACACAAGCGTAGCGAAGTGAAAACAGTTTACATGGACATTTGAATGCAAATCGAATTACGCTTTTAGGCTGATTTGGATTTTGTTTTCTCTTTATGTCCGCCATTTTGAAGTTTTTGACCATAAAACAGCAGGTTTATATGTATGACGTCAGTCTTGTTGACATATCAGCCAATGACAGTATCAAATAGATATTGATTGACAAGTAAAACCTATAGCCAACTAGATAAATGTTGGACGTTTTTGGATGATAACGCTGATAAAAATTGATTGGTTCTTTGATAAGACAGACAGCATTGTCAACAACATATATGCTAGATTGACACTATATAATAAATCATGATATCTTCAGCTGTCAAAGTTTATACAAAATATATATTTTTGTAAATTTTGTGAGGTAATAATATCGAAGGGTGCTAATAGAATTCAAGTGTAAATGTTTTATCAAATTCTGCTTTTCAGATACCAGGCAGTAGTGTGTTGTCTGGTTGAGAAATATCCTTGTGAAAATTGAAGTATAAAAGGTAACTGGAGTGATATATAAAAAATGTTACATAAAGTTAATCACTTCTAGAAAACCTGCTATCCAGTCAACTGTATATTTGACTAGCTTTTATTTTTGAGAATTTAGAAATTGATTAAGGGACCTGTAAAATTCCCTTCCAGTATGATAATGAACAGAATCTTATTCTGAGATTGGTAGATATTGTTTATAAATTACATAATTGTATTGACCATGGAGCCACACCAATTGGGTGCGGCGAAATAATATATATGTTCCCTCGGCCCACACATGCTAGAACTTTCAGGCAGGAAAGATCGCCTATGGGGAGGGGAGGGGGGCTTTGCGACTGACAATGTCAGAAAGTAAGACACAGAGAAGACTTGCACGGTATGCATGCGAGAGAATACATTATAAATTTCAAGATCTAATTTTCCGCGTCAAAGACTTGATCAAAATACAGCCAAAATAAATTTTTTAATTTTTTAAAATAGAAAATATGAGCTTCTGTACAACCATTACGACATATCGGGAACCTTAATCATCTATATGAACAACATACCCTAGCAAATTTGAAATCAAAGCTGTAGGTATATTTAATCTCAACATGACTAATAACAATAGTGGACAATCGTGTGTTTGTATGTTCTGTGGTCGTTAAGTATGTTTTATTTATAAATATAACAATAATAAGCTGTTTGTTAAGTATGTTTTATTTATAAATATAACAATAATAAGCTGTTTGTTATATTCTTAACGTTAATTATTAACCGTTTGAGAGTAATGTTTATCACAAATGATAGATAGTCTTGTCTACGTGCTTATGTATGTCAATATGTATATTTTTTTAAAATGTTTTCTTTGTACATATACAAGTTCGTCTGGGTACAGTAGGAGTACGACATGAGGAATGTAAGCGGCCCGAGGGCACTGGACAGCACGTCGTGTCACCTCATCGTGACCCGACTTGTCCAGTGGTCTAGTAGATGTCACAGGTCAGGTGTCATGTTATACGGTAAACACTCATAAATGACATTATTCGTATCTCAAGTGACATTTAGCTTTAAGTAGATTTGTAGTATCTCTAATAAATGTCGGTAATTATAATAGTATTACAAGATAATCTTCAAGTATAAGGACTGAGGTAGTTTTATGGGTACTAGCCTTATATTGACCGAGTCTTTTAAAATATAGGATTAGAGTTTAGCGCTATAGGTTATTTAGTAATTGATCTCATCGATAGAATTATCATGTTCCTGAAGCAACGTCTGCGAATTTTACAACATCTGGCCTTGATAAGATGTACGTAGTTAAAGCGAGATCGAACCTTCTATAGAAGATGATAAGATGTACGTAGTTAAAGCGAGATCAAGCCTTCTATTGAAGATGTAGTATTATTCTGCACACAGAAAACTCTCTACTTTAAAAATAGATCTCTGCCCTGAATGGCCGCCATGTTCGAACATTAGTGTACTATTTTCTTATGCTGTTCTAATCCGTATTATATCTTCAACACGCAAAGACTAAATAAAAATATTCAATTTCATTGAATATGAAAATAGAAGCAGAATAAATAATTCCCATGTAGTGTTTTCGACTAAATTGTCGAAGTAGGAATTAAAATGTCGGCCAACTAACTTAGTGTATGTTCTGAAGCGTTAGTTTCGTAAGCACAAAGAGCAAACTCGGTTACTGGTGGTATGCGACAGAGAGCATCGTGCTTTGATCTATTTTATAAAAGTGACTAAGATAATTTAAACTCAAAAAGTTGGCCCTTCCAGAAGGAATTAGCATTTTTTTTCATAGAACGTCTCGTAAAAGAAATACAAAACGTTACCAAGAGTAAACAAGAGCTTTGTGGGGTTCATGGCCGACTGAATTGGTCACTGTTTAAATTGTTCAGTGTAGGACATTAGTGATACGCCCTTTAGATCTACAGGTTACAAACATCCATTCAGTTGTATATAATTGGCTTTTCAAACAAGAAATATCACACCTTTTATATTGATAGCTAACTCTATAACAGATTGTAGTTTGTTCTGTTAAAATCTGATTCTGTAAAACTCAATACATCAAAGAGTAGAACCGAACAAGATCACTTCCATATTAAACAATAAATAATAATATACCTCTTAAAATCAAAATTTTAGTTTCAATATTTCATATCACATCGGCATTGACAAAAATACATAACAAAACACGTATTTCATTGAACATAATTGATAAGAAATTAAATATAAATCACTTTACATTCATATTACATTATGTGTCTTTAGGCCCATTTCGTCTTAGTCGAACGGGCAGTATTTTGCAATGGAAAATAAAAGATTGATCTTTGGGGTTGTTATTTTTTGATGTTTTTTTTTAACAAGGATATAAGATAAAAACGAAAACTTTATTTATTTATATATTTGTGGGGGTAGGAGTACCCCCGCCCATGTCTTTCTTTAGGCCTGAAATGTTATATAAATTATTAATTAGACATTAATTAACTTAACAAGACCATAATTAACACTCGATGATGGCTGCGATATTAAGTAAATTTAAATACGTTTTGTGGTTGATGCATTTACTGTAAAAAGTGGATAATCGAGACTTTGTTTATTATCGTAACAATAATAGTAATGATAACCGAGGCTAGACTATAATTGTATCGCGGATCTAGGCTCAGAGTGAAGTAATTTGACTGACATTCTCAACCTATTCTCTTTTCATTATCTATTTTTTAAATTATTCTAGCGAGAACTGTCAGCTCTTTATCTAATCTTACTTAATGACGCTTTAATGTAATATGAATGTATCTAAAGTGAATTATATTCAATTTTTAAAAAATATATTGTAATTTCTAATTAATTATGTTCGGTGAAATACGTGAAAAGTTCAAATTGAACGACGATCGTTTACGCTTGCTTAGTCCATTCTACACGTTTTTTTTAATTATCATTTTGTCTTTTGTGAATCAGCCTTTACTAATTATTTCCACATTATCTTGTAGGATATGTTTTTATTTGTTCATTACAAAATGGCGCCCGAAACCATAGAATACACGACTCGTGCACTGATTATAATATACATGTTAATTGTGGCTTAAATATTGGATATGGATCCTATATTTTCACAGCAAGATAACGACATAAATATTGATGGAAATTGATCAATATTGAATTCTAATTCGTGTTTTTAATTTCGAATACCATGGAAGATATTGAGTTAGAAATTTAGCTCCTTTCATTTGGTGATGTTGCCGAAATTATTTGCTAATGTGGTAAGACAAAATATAAGCTTCATTATGTAACTGATTTTGGCGGTGCTCTATGTGATTTGAGAAAGCGAGCAGAAGGGAAATTCATGTTTTAGAGAAAGTATTTTTATTTCTTCAACTGTAAAATGTCGAAATTTAGATTTAAGTGTATTTTGTTTTCATCCAATCAATAATATAAACCGATTACCTTGAAATTTGTTGTTCGTATAGATATACAATACATATAACCCACCTGTCCGTCGGGTCTGTAGCTACAGGTATACTGAGTGTCGAAGGTGACCTAAATCAAGCCAGACTTACAGAAAGTAAATGAATAAATGATATAAATGGGCTATAATGATTTTTTTCCCCGGCAATCAAAAGGTTTAACTTTATAAGGTTACCACGACTTGCACCATAACCAATACGTTATTTGCAAGCCCGTCGCCACCTCGCTGGCCGCGGATGGCTTTGGCGCTCAAATAGCTCAGCCGAAACTTTAATAGACAGTAATAAACTTTTTCATTTTAGCATTTGATTTGCAGAATTCAACCACAGTGTACTACCACCCAGGCTTAGATAATTTTCGAATTTAACTTAATTGCTGAATCGACTGTCAATGAAACTCTGGGGTGTTTTTTTGGCAAAATTTTGTAAAGCCCAGTGATAAAAAGAACAGCCCGAGAAAACCCTACAAGAATGTGGATTAGAAGAAGGACCTGTTTAAATAAAGGTCAAAAGAATTTTTAATACTTTGTTTTTTGATAGATGGTTTGCATTCTCTTCTAGTCGTGTGTCATGAGTTCACTTCAAATTAACTTTACGACCACAAAACAAACTCACTCTTGTTGACATATAGATACGACTATTGAGCTGTCATCGAGTTAATCCCATCTTACAGACACATTCGCCGAATTAATCCATTAACGACCACCCTTCATAGAAATAGGGATAGAAAGCTTGGTAAATATCCAAAGAAGAAATAGGCTATTAAGATCATAATTCAATCGCAGAAAACATTTTACATTTCTAGGATTTTTAATAGATTGTATATACATAACGTCGTATAAAAATATCAAGAGTTAAATTTGGAACAAGTGATCAATTTAAAAACTTCTGAAATGGAACATTGAAAAGGATGATAAATTTAATCGCAAAAATAAGTTCACATGCGATTTGTAATATCATTTGACTAATTCATTAGTAATGCAATAAAAATGTATCTTATCTTGCACTGTAAAATTATAATTGTGGAATTTCTGGCAAAGACAAATCCTCCAAAGCAATGGTTCTCAACCCTTTTTTGCCAACGGCAGACCTTGGAATACATGAAAAAATAGCGGCACACCTAGATAAATATATATGAAAACAAAGACGGCATACAACCGTAGGCACAGACTAGTAATTGACACATAGAATGACCCATAGTAAATAAAGAAAAACACGGCTATGAACTTCAGTGAGAAATTTTCTTAATGTGCCGTTCAAAATTTCACTGGTTGAGAATCACTGCTCCAAAATCTTATGCGCGACCTAACGCATATACTTATATAATATACATAAAAAATCAAAAATATCCGTATAGCTATGATATCTTTATTTCGTTTTTAATTCTCCACATAGACATAATCATTATCATTTTACCTAGCGGCGAAACTGTATGTCAATTAATTATTCAAGAAAATATCAAATTTATAATCTGCAATACATATATATACATGATATAGTTATTGATGAACTAGTAGATCTTTTAGATATGGTTCAGGTATTTCAAAGCTATGAATAGTATTAAATCTAGTCTTTGATCAGAATAAAAGTATATTTTATACAGTATAGAGTGGTTTATAGTATCTACATATCTATACAAATTATCACATTATATGTGGGAAAGTTATTATTGTGAAAATGTTAAGTGACCATAAGATTATGTATATGTCTATCGGTTTTCACCAAAATAGCCGTATTGTAAAAACCTTTTCGAAATGTGTCGCGTAAATCAGCCCTGGACTAATCAATGAACTAAGCATTTGCTTGCACCAACAAAGAGGAAACCACCAAAATAAGAATGGGACATTTTTTAAAAACTTTTGTGAAAACTTGACATTTGAAAGAAAACGACAGTATTTTACAAAATCTGACGCAATATTACTATAATCTTGAAACAGTTTTGGCATATTTTTTATATGCTTAACATGAATATTTGAGGTAGTGAACTCTCAAAAATGACTGATTCAAGCAATAATTTACGTAACACTACTAGTTTACTTTTGTCAAAATGGAGGTTATTATCTATATAATACACTATCCGTTGAGTTCTGTGTTCTACTTTCTATCCAATCAATATAACAAGAATTACAGACTCCATCAAACAAACATTCCACTGGACACAGCAGAATAATGAATTTCTCTTGGTCCGTACATGATCAGTTTCTGCGATGGCTATTTCTAAGGTTCCCTACAAGATAGCTTGGGGTTAGAAAATGTATATGGATTTGGTCCGGAGACTTAAATACGCCTATGAATTATATTATAAAATAACTTTAGTGCATATGGTGATCAAATAATATCAAGCTCATTATTCGCCGTTCTTCGATTTGAAAGGTGCATTTTGTCGAAAGTCAAGTACCGATAAGGTACTGAATATTACCGATCACAAATTATACATCCAAGACGTTCGCAGAAATGGGTGCAGTGTGACCGAGCCAATAAAGGGTCAATATAGGTGTTAATACGTCCTATACTATAATTTATGATTTTATGCACAATTCACTGTGGGTTTCCTTTGTTCATATTTCAAAAGGTACGTTATACAGTATATGACCTCGATACATTGTGCTGCCGTGTGACTGCTCAGATTTGAATTTCTTATGTTATGTTGTTTGTATAAGGTGTTTTGGAGTGACGTAAGTAAAATATAAATCACTGATCATTTATGAAATATTATCATGAATAGAAAATAAAATATAACAAAGAAATAACATGTAATAATCTTACGAATGTAGATGATTCATGTGATAAAATTTCCTTTATTTACGTATTATAGACAACAATTCATAAAAAAATGTTGATGATTCATCTGATAAAATTGTGTTTAGTTAGGCAGTATTATTCAATTATATGTCGGTAAGGCGCTGGCTCGCTAGCCTGGAGGTCGGGTGTTCGATCCCTGCATTGGCCGAGAGAGTTCATTCCGATTTTCCGACGTGGTTTCCTCTTGTCAGTGATGCAGGACGGAAGGCCTGACAAGGACAGCTGTCTAGTCCTTCGGATGAGACGAAAAACCGAGGTCCTGTGTAAACATTGGAATGCACGTAAAAGATCCCTTGGCAGTTGGAATTCGATATAAGAGTAGGCGATAGTGCCGCTGCCCGGGCAAAATTTCCCTCATAGCACACTGTATGGCGTATGCCCGTCTTCATTAGCCCAGTATAGGAGCAGAACAGTAGGACGTTAAACCCCATTTCATTTCATTTCATTTCATTTATTATGTCTATTCATTAATATTTTACAGTTGTCATTTTTGTGGGTTAGTCATGTAGGATACTATAGTTCTTGAATTTAAAAAATAATATTTGTTTTACTTTGATGTTTACACTGACGATAACGGATGTACGTTTAGTGATCGTGATTTAGTCCATGTTACAACTCTACCTGGAGTCGCTTTAAAGATTACAGATCTCATAAATATACTAGATAATATGTTTATTGTTATGACCTATAAAATTTCTTATTAAAGCTAAATGGCTCTTGCTATCTTATCATGGTCTGAAGCAGTGCAATATCATTTTGAAATCAAAATCAAAAACGACTGACTAACGGTAAAAAGGTCACGGAAAGAATCAGTTTCAATTCCTGAATGTTGGTTCCATGCGAATGCCAGTGAATATCGTCGAAGGCGACATTGATACTGGAAGCAATGCATTAAATGTGGTACTTAAAAAGTATAAATTGATATCTGAGGTCAAAACTTTTTATAATTTTAAAAGTATAAATTGATGTCCGAGATCAAAATTGCGGCCTTCCTTCCCGACCCAATCCACATCCCTCTTTTATGTTATTCTTTTCTTGAGTAAACAGAAATCCCTGGCTCCTGTAAACCAAATTGGAGATGACTATTCCCAATGTAATGTTCAGTGTAAATAAATATACGGCATATTTTAACTTTTGAGGAGCACAAAATGCTTATGTCATAAGTGACAATTATGTAAACCTAACCATCAATATACATCGTTGTCATGTAGTATACTAAAGAAATGCATTTGTATTCTATAAATATATATATACATACATGTACTATTATAGTGATTGAGAATAGACTTTCTCTGTGTCACTATCAATGTGAATTGCTGATCGTTGACTAATTATCCATTGCTTATTGAATACAGTACAGGTGAACGGGTATCTTATAGATGTAAGGAACTGATAAAATAAACCTACCTCATAGAAGTTATTTCATGGTGGTAAAACAATACAGTAGTAGGCCTCAAATATGTCATTGACTATTTACCGTTATCAACGGCTGTCGGTGTAAACCTACATTGACGTACGTGTCTTGGTGAGAACGGTCACGTGATTACCTGGGGCGGTAGTCTGCTATACTATTAAACAAGTACATACCGGCAATTTATATGTGGTGATATAGAAAATGATTATTTCCATATAAGAACAAGCTCGCTGAATAAAATAATATAAATATTACATTATTCATCCATATGTGGACTATTCATCATCGCTTTAATCCGAATTCCTATCGACGTAAATGCCGACCGATTAACAAATGAATTCAAATAATTATGAGAGAAAATATTTAGATTATAACAGGTTTTATTATTGAGTAACTCCTATCAATAACAACTTAAAGGATTGTTTGGCTATATCCATTATATTAAAGAACGCTTTGTAACAGGTGTGACATGATTTGACCAACGATTTACCAATGTAATTAAATTCGTCGCAAAACAAAATATAGTTTAATAAATTTTAGATGTGCCATGTCTTTTTTGCTCGGAAATGATGTACTCCATCCTCGCTATATATAAAGCTTCAAGTATTCAAGGTCGGATTAAGAAATGATACACGCCAGTTGCATATGGTCGTGAGAGATTAAATGAAAATTCTTATTTTCATTTGTTGAATTAAAATATAAGTACTCTAAATTATCTATATGTAGTAAACATACCACGGAAAAAAAAGAAACACTGAACTGTATCCCAGGGACGGCCAGTGGCTAAAACTTTCAAGCACACCATCCATGGGCAAGTTCGAATTTTGAAAATATTAATAAGGGCCATACAGTACATGTAGCCCATCCTGCCCAGGTGTCCTGAAAATGTTAATCCGACCCTGTGAGTATTCACATACATTGCGTTTATTTTTATTCAACAATAAAAGAAAATTCGTAACATAGCTTAGGGCATATTCTATATCAACAATTTTCAACCGACAGTGTGTACGGCAATTGTAGAAGACCTCGACAATGTTAGGTTACTGAGCTCCATATGGACCCCAAACAATTGATTAATATATTTACAAGCCTGGATAATAAAGGAATTTCCTCAAACATTGTGCTGTTACTTAAATAAATGTTGTTCAATTATCTCCAATAAGGTACAACAATATATCGCAGTATCGCCAACAAATAGTCGGGTGTTGCGGGTTGAAGCTTCGACAACGTGTTTCATCAGAGTTAACGTTCATAGAAACAGGGAGTCCTTAGCTCTTTGATTTTTGTTACACCGACTCAAACTTCCAAAACCCTTATCTATGGACGCATAGATTACGATTTCTGAGTAGTTTTCAAGCATAATTTCTCAATTTTAAATTGCATTTTAAGTGACTGGACGCATGGTGTGGTTGACCCATTTTCAAATGTATTGACTGGTAACAACCATAAATTACCACCTTTCAAATTGTTTATAATATTATTTATTGAAGTTAGCTGTTATATTATTTTAACATTTAATCAATAATACAGGGTGAGTCATAACATCATTTTGTATTACCGGTAATCTGATATTCACATATATTATATACCTGTTAGTAGGCATAGCAAGTGTACACAATACTTTCTAATACATAAATATTACACTGAATCAACTTTTAAATGAAAGTGTTTAATATTGTCATAAACGTTGCTATATAACTCAAATTATGTAGTAGGTCTTGTTTCAAGATTCGCATATTATCGAACAGTAAATAACACTGTTAGTTTGGTGGGTTCTTTTTTCTAAAAAAAAGTCAAGATGCGTATACCAATACTCATCACGTCTACTTGAGTATTCTGTAAATATGAAGGGTTGTACATGTATGTATGCTCCCAACTTAAATTACATTGAAATATTAAAAGTTGAATTTAAGCATCAATCATAGAAACTGATCAGAAAGAAATATGTTACTGAATGTAAAATGGAAGACACCAAATTCTAAAATTTACAAACACTCATGGAGGATAGAAATTGTGAAAAATGACTTATTTAATGTAAAAACACTGCATACAGCCCTAAATATGGTTGCTTCATATGGGGGCTGCAAAACTTTGAATGAATGAAACATGCAACTACAACCCTCCTTTTGTATGAACCACCCTTGAAGATCCAGAATAAGCATGCATTATGATTATCTGTATATGTTTACATGTATACATAACAATATACAACCATGTAATGGTGTATTGTCTTTAATTTGTATATGTAGTAAAATACCACTATATTATTATGTATAAAGGTTTATTGTCTTCAATCTATTTACAGTAACAAAAGGTTTTTTTATGTACATTATACAAAAATAATTTTAAATATAATTTTCTCCCCATTTCCTTCACTTTTAAAGATTCTATTATTTATTTCTAATTAAAGGTTTTAAAAACCTGACAACATTTTGAGAGAGAAAAACTGATATTGTATGAACATAATAAAGAATTCATGCAATATGTTCTGTTCATTTTATCAATGAAAAATAGCCATTGTTTACTTTAATTTACCTCATGCATGTATATGTAACATATTACTGTGTAGTAACTACAATCAATATCATTTATCTTCTGATTGTTGATTAAATAATTAATTTGCACTAAATTTGAATAATGATTAAATCTGATAAACATATAAATGATTCATTATTATTATTGATTGTAATATGAGACATGGAATATATACACAGTCATTTTGGTATTCAAGGCTGTATACAGTGATCTTATATTAGCTAATGTTAATTAGCGATTTAAAAGTAAGACTGCCACAAAGACTGTTAACAAGAACTTAAAATGATTAAGACATCTTTGAATCGGGTCCAAAATAAAATTGTCAATTCCAATGGATATCATATGTAGATTTGTTTTGTGCTATGACAATCTGACAATTGTGCCAAAAATAAAACTATAATCTAATAAACAAGCCAACTTAATCTTTAAAACAAAAACATAATTGTACTGTGCTTGCCTCATTAATAATTGAAATAACAGATCCGATCAACCCAATTCAACATTTTCTTTTCACTTAAATCAATGAATTTGATTAGAAATGATTGAGACAGTATCGTCTGATGTTCCCATCACGACAAGCAGAATAAATATGGCTACCATCACAAGAGAGGGAATAAATAGGATCACAATCAGAACCAGTTAACTCTACTTCTGTATCTTGTTGTTCATTAACAAAATAACATGAACCATCTCCTGCAAAATAAATATAAATAAATAAAATTATGTCTTGATAAATGCTTAAGAGGATGGGTGAAATTCAATTCATGTCTCAGGGACTAGAGTAAAGGTCAATTAGGGAACCGCTAATGCAATTAGCTTGATATTAGTCTGATCAGGTACTGATGGCGGAGTTTCAAAAAGAGGAGGTTGTAGTTTACATAGAAAAAAGGGGTACAATATAAAAAGACATAAAATAGGGACTTGGAGATAAAAAAAAGTGGGCTAGACCATGTGACTGGAGCATTTTAGAATATGTCTACTGCAGCTACTGTTGTCATGTGAGGTCATCTATACCTCCTCATATTAATTAGTAGCTTGGTACTACCTTAATTAAGTTGAACCACATCATCTCATGTTTTTGATTTGATACAGGTAAAAGTCAGTAAAGGTATCAGTTGTTTAGTTTTAGGCCATCATAAATTAAAAACAAAAGACAAAAGAATTTCATGCAGAAAAAAGATCGTTTACCCGTTCCAACAAAAAACCCTTGCTTATGTGGTACTAGAGATAATATGGCTGCTCTTGACTCTTTCCATTCTTTAATAGGTACTCTACAATTGCAATAATATCTATATAGTCAAAACATTAGGTAAATATCTTAAAGAGCATTAAGTGTTTATTATTTTGATAAGAGATTGTATTACCTATAATCCCTATAACTTATTCATGTTGATGTGATATCAGACAAACATTGGTGCACAGAAGAGTTATGCCCCTTAGTCCATTACCTTATATTTCTAATATCTGAGACTGCAATATGACCATCTTGTGTTCCAGATACCACATGGACATTAGAAATAAAACAACAACAGTTAACAGCACTGTGACAATCTAACTCTAATACCTTAAAATATAACAATTAAATTCATACAATGAATTTTAAATACAAACAACCTTTTTGATTTAGTGCAAATTTGATTTATTAATGGGGAGTTAGGAATGTTTAAGAGAGAATTGCAATTGAGTGACACAGAATCTATAAATTATTTGGTGTGAGTAGAATCATGATATAGTCAAATGCAACAGTCAAGTTTCACCACTGACTGGTGACTGAGACAATTCAATTTGTGAATGTTTGACTAAGTATCCCCATTCAACATTGTGTTTTGCAGGATGAAAACATATCTACACTTTGGATGAATATTTTGATTGTATATAGGTTTGAGGGATTTAGGTGCATCCCTTTGATCGATAACAATATTTTTATCAGAACAATGCAATATTTCTGGGAATTTATAACAAAATTTAAGAAGGAGCTATGACACTTCCCATCAGTGTTTTGCATTTCACATCAATTTACAATATGACAGGTCTTCTGGGTTTTTAAGAGTTAGTAAATACCTTTTTTCTACTTTGTAAACCATAGCCTTGTAATGTACCATTTTCACAGGCTAATAATAATAATTTATCTTCAGTACCTACTTCACGCTGACCTGAAATACAAACATCTGAATGTCTAAAAGAATTACGCTGTTCATTCTTACACTAGTTTCTCTTGAATTGATTTATAATGTGTAGGCCTAATTTATCTTCTATTGTTTAACTCTGCTTTAATGAAATAAAAATGTTATGCAAAAGTTCATGACAATATCATTTAATAGTTTTTAAAAGTAATATTTTACCTGTTGGAATTTCTATAGCACCAAGACTATACGAATTTTCAGGAATTCCCACAGAACAACAATTAACAATTCCTCCACATTCTTCAAATGTATAGAGACAAGCATTTTGTCCTACATCCCACAATTTAGCTGTACCATCTCTACTACACGATATGACATTCTTACCTCGATCAATAAAAGCTGTGTCTAAAACACCTAAAATTCAGAATAGATTGAAACTTATATCTTCATTATCAAAGTTGTATTCATAATCTCAAATTGCTATATTAGCAAACCACTCTAGACATACAGTCTGATATTGTTTTTATAACTTTCATCCAGGTCCAACAACAACTATATTTACATGACAGATATATATTACACAATCGGTTTTTTTTTAAAGAAGTAATTATATAATACCTCCTTTATGACCAATCAGAGTGGCTGCACAGTCTCCTGTTTCTGCTGACCATATCTTAAGCTGCATGTCTGCTCCACCAGATAGAACCACAATACCAGATGGGAAAAATTTACAAGTATAAACATCACCATAATGACCAGTCAGTTCTCTCTGAAAATAAATCATTTAATAAGAGAAATGAGTTTTTCTTTAAGCTCCAAGTGATCTAATAACAATATATTTAATAACACTAAGATAGATTGTTGGTAATGAAAACATTTACAAGCAACTAGAAACTGATTAAGAGTAACATCCCATTAAGTAATTATCCGAAATCATTAGAATTTGTTTGGCTTCTAGTTCTGTCATATGCTAACGTTTAGTATACCAAACATTTAATATCATTAATTAGCTGTTGAAGTTATCTGACGTCAATAGACTCTGTTGTCTCATGACCGTTAACACTGTTTATAAAAATATAAGTAAATCAGATGATAACTTGGGACTGTTGAGTGTGAACAAGAATATTAAGAGGTCAAGGGCAATAACTCTGGTAGTAATTATCGACATTGATGAAAATCAATAAGTTTCTTTGTTTCATGACCATAAACATTTGTTTATAAATTTAAAGATACATTATGGGAGATTCGATAAATAGTTGGCAGTTCTTTCTATAATAGTTAAAAACTAGATAATGTAAAGGCAATTTGCTAAAAATTTTATTCAAATTAATCCACAATGAACCGAGAACTAAGCGATTGAAATTTCCACCTAGCCTCGATCATCATTACTAAAGTCAGTACGATAAACAGCATAGTCTTGATTATCCATTTAATCGTTAAATCGTGAAGAAAAGTTAAGCAGTAATTCGGCTCATAATCCACTAAAGATCACAGGCTAGCAATGCCATCTAGAGCTGATTATGGTCTGGATAGGTTAATTAATGTCTAATTAATAATTTAGATAACATTTCAGGCCTAAAGAAAGACCGGCAATAAACAGATTTAGCTC
This sequence comes from Patella vulgata, assembly GCF_932274485.2. Lineage (NCBI taxonomy): Eukaryota > Metazoa > Mollusca > Gastropoda > Patellidae > Patella > Patella vulgata. Next base: position 48,719,185 of record NC_065880.2, read on the forward strand.
TTGCATAATGTATGTTTAAAGTCAATCAGGTGATAACTTTAGTCCCTAGCTAGAACGTCCACAAGATTTTACAAAGTGATCAAGGGCCATAACTCTGGTAGTAATTATCGGTTATTGTTGAAAATCAATATGCTTCTTTGTCTTATGACATTAAACACTGTGTATAACTTCAAAGACAATCAGATATTAACGTTAGCCTCTAGAGTGTCCACAGGCAATATACAACCACATTTTAATGTGAGAAACTTCCAATCAATAGAAACAGGTAACGCAAACCAATTACAGATGGTTTGATAGCATCAATTTTGACTAAGTCAAAATGATGCACTTGATATTCAGATAAGTTGATATACAATAAATAATAGAATACAATATCAAAAAAACATCATTTTATCCAACTTTTCAACATATTACATTTTAATATGGGCGTATAATAAAAATGAATGTATGTTTAACCATGTCTTACTCTAACTTCTCCTGTTCTTGCTTCCCAGACTCTTAAAAGTCCACTGCTATCACTAGATATGCCAAGACCCCCAGGTGTCACATCCAATGATAATACCTTTTAATGAAAAATTACATTTTCAAACTATATATGTTACAGTCAATGTCTACAATCAGGCAATGTGTACAATGCCTTTGTAACCATAACCCCCACCCCAACCCTTACCCCAACCCTAACCCGGCAATGTACACATTGACTGGTATATTTCAGGCATTGTACACATTGCCTGATTGTAGACATTGACTGTCACATATATAAAGTAAAATAGCACAGAAACTGAGAGTTCTTCATTACCTTAACTAATGGCTTGGATTCAATCATAATGTTGATTTAGTGTTTTTGTGTCATTGTAGTGTTGTGAAATTTTCCTTTATTTTCATTGAGAGACAAGACTATGTATACTGATGATTGATAAGAGAGCAAAATATTGCAAATTTAGTTAAGCTTGTGTATATGAATTCAAAGGTTTTTTTAAAAAATGATATAATTATATCAGATTTTGGTTAAAACAGCAACATTTTTGTGTCTATAAAACAGTATTATTAATGTATGGTCCAGTAAATGATGTTTTATTTAATTGACAGAGGTGCACAGGAATAAAAAAGAAATAATTTTGAAAACAGGGTTCTGAATGGTGTTTATAGTAGACTGTGCAACACTGACTGTACAATAAAAAGAAAAGAAAAGATAGGTTGCCAAGTTATGAAACATACGCCCACAGCAGCTAAATGTGTCAAGGGTTGTCACATATTTATGCTTTTGTAAGTAATAGGAGCATTTACAAGACACTGATATCAATTTCATACAGATCGAATGTTCACAAGGTTCAAGAAAGTATAACAAGGACCATAACTGTAAAAGTTATTAACAGAAATTGTTTAAATTCAAATTTCATACATATTGAATGATAATTTTTATCGAATGAGCGTTCACACGGTTCAACAAGGGACACAACTCTAGAAGTATTTAATGGAAATTGTTGATATTCAATAGGATTCTTTGATTTAGTGATCTAAATAATGCATATGTATTTCATACAGATCAGATGATAACTTTTGTCAATAAAGCATACACAAGGTTCAACAAAGTGAAACAAGGGCCATTACTCAAGAAGTAATTAACAGAAATTATTGAAATTAAATAGGTTTCTTCGTCTCACTAATGTAAACAACAGATATAAATTTCAAACTGATCAAATAATAAATGTAGTCTGTAGAGTACTAGAGTGTTCACAAGAAATTGTGGACGATGGAGGCGACGGCAATATACATGTACGACCACATTTCCACATGGGCATATAACAAAAAACCCATTAAAAACATCGTTGTTACTGGTAATAAAAATCCCAAATACAACCTGAATGCCCGGGTGAAACACATGTAATTTTCAATAATAATAAATAATATACCTTTTTCTTTAAATCATGAATAGTAGAGTAGGTTATTTGTGGAGCAACAAATTTTCTTGTGATGCTAGACTCTTGTCCACTATATGTCACTGCTATTCTATACTGAATATAATAATAATAATTTAAGTAAATCCACCTAATAAGGTGACCATAATTTAATATAGAATATACAGTATATACACTACATCATAATCTGCCGGTAGCACGTCATTTCGGTCCCGTGTCATTTTGGACCTAACACAGACGACGTTTCGGACTCAGTTTGACGACGGTTCGGACTCGGTCTGGCGACGTTTCAGACTTGGATGAATAATTAAAAGACTGTTGAAAATTTGTGGGATATATTTGTAACAGCTGAGGTTTTTTTTTTCGTTCTATGTGAGTTCGATAGTTGTTTTGTTTTATTTAATTGATCGGCGATTCTTGAGACCGCTAATAAAAAGATCACACTGATTTTACACTGCTTGTTCTATTTTGTTTTGTTTCATCGGCGAGTATTGAACTTGTCAATAAAATATTGTTGAAAATTTGTTTATATTTAGTAATACTCCTAATGTTTTTATAATTGTGAAAGCCTAAATGTCTTCTACGCAAGTCAAATCAACACACGGCCGCCATTATCGCCGATTGACAACTCACGTTTTTCCTCGTCCACTAAAGGACTGTAAGGTTTCTTTGTGCATACTACAATAACATAAGGATTATCGGTTAATCGGCTTTAATTATCCCACTTTGATCGTTGCTATTTCTAATATTTTCCAAAAAGAGTTTTCTTTGTACGCACTAATTTATCGATTGGTACTGCTATCTATGGCAAGCTTGTCCAGGAATGCATGTCAACGTGTAGCTTACAGATTATTGTTAAAAAATTCTAGGGGCTTGTAAAAACAGTGCATGTCGAGTAAATATTTACTTTTGTTTTTTGTGTAGGTCATTTTGAAATAAATTCTACATTATATTATTCTTTTTTAAAAAAATAAATTACTTTTACGGGAAACGATGATAAAGAACCGTAAGTGCAACTATGTTTTATCGTTTGGTAGAGTCTTTTAATAACCACTTGTTTCATGTTAATATTTTCTTTCATGTTTAGAATTGACCTATTTCTAATAAATTCATCAGCTACTTTTTATATATACATATTACAGATAAGCAATGAACATTGAAAATTTTGGAGTTCCTTGAGAGATCTACGTGCTGTACTTGATTGCGAGCGGTAAATTTTTATAAAATTGCTTTTGGTTTATTATAGGTTGATTTGACAGTTGTGTTCAACCTTTCCTTTCAACTTATTCCCGAGTCCGAAACGTCACGACCATAATTTTTTTAGTCCAAAATGTTGTAAGTCCGAAATGACACGGAACCGAAATGACATGTATCAATCTGCCTTGGATTAAAAAGATGTGGAATTATAAACACTGACAACAATGGTCTATGTGGTCTAAAATTTAAAAACACAAAAGAGCAAAGAAGAATTCAAGAAATTGTTTTCACACAGATACAAAACTATTGGATACCTTTGTAATTTTATCCACAGAGAAACCGTCTGATCCAATCAAATATGGCAAACCCTCACTTGAAATACCTTGCGTCTCCAATTCACCATGTACCCCAAGTTTATCTAAACACAAATTAAAAACAATATGAAGCTTGGAAATATATCCAGGTTTGGTAGTTCCTTGGGGAAACTGTGTGTTAAAAAAATAAAATTTAATGAATGTGACCCTTGGCTTTATAATTGATGCGTCAAGGGAGATAATTTGCCAAACTTTACCCCACTTTTTACAAACATGATTAGTGCTATAAATGGTGTATGTTATATCATATCAGCTTTGTGATTTAATCTCCTAGGAAAGCCACTCAGGTTCAGTATTCCAGGAATGTAAATCAATGTTTGATTTTTAGACAAAGTCACAAATTGAAAAATGAACAATAAAAATCAACGTACCACCACGTTTGTAGGTCACCCATGCCTTCCCCTCCTGTTCCCTGAAATGAAAATACACTAGTTATTTAAAGTATCAATTAGCTGATGGTATGCGAATATGACCAGGCGGAATATAAAAACTAAATACCGTAAACTCTCTTGCCAATCACTTTGCAAAATTAATTTTTCGACGGCGTCGGCCATTGCTACCACAAATGGGTCAAAATTGATATTTGCAACATTACGGATTATTTTTTTCATTAGATCTTATCATGAAATCTATACAATATTGCATAAACTGGTAAGTATACTCTATTATCCATTTGTTTTTCTTGTTATATCATCTATTTATCAGCTATTTTATAACAGATCAACTTGTTTATGTTTTTATATTTACGACAATTGTAAAAGCGATTGTATCCGTAGGAAATGAACCACGAAAATAACAACAACAATTTTCACAACAAAAAATTAAATTTAAATGCTACAAATGATAATTGGATTATCCAAACTACAATGTTACATGTTGGTTATTTTATCCACACTTTAAAAGCACTGTCAATGTTTACAAACAAAGCTACACGTAATTAACCAGAATACATTCACGGTCGTTCCCATTGACTGATTGAGTAACAGTTACAGTGTCACTCGAATTTCTCGTCGCAAAAAATTAGTTTTGATCTTCTTGGATTAGTGAGCTGTAAATCAGCCACCAACTAATATAAATCATCATCAAGAGTAACATTTCGGGCTACAGATATTTGATAATATCGATTATTGGATTCATATATAATATATTTATTTGTGACCTATAAGAGTCCTATCTATGTGTACCCCTTAAAATCCACTGTTTTGACTGGAGTCTTGTGGAGAAACAAACGGTCATTATGCCAATAGAAAAGATGACCATTAAATGATTTTATAATTAAAGAAAACCAGAAATGGCAAATTCTATTAACTTTAAGAGAAAGTTAATAAGAGAAGTAAATGTAAGTAAATTTGTACCAGTAACATACTTCATTCTTGATTATTCTTGATGTAAAATTTTAAGAGATCGCACAGGTACTTTGGAGCACTTCCATCCAGACACTGATAGGCAAGAGACAATATCTTGAAATCGATCCTGGCTTGAACAGGCAACCAATCAAGTTTTTTCAGTACAGGAGTGATATGAGAGTGTAGATTTGACCTAGTCACAATGCGAGCAGCTGGTACTTTCCTCCTGCTATATTTCTTACCATTAGGGCTGTTATGATTAAGATAATTCAGTATTGTGATATTTTATTTCATGATAATATACAACATAACAGGTTTGTCATGTATTTTCTTCACTTAAAGTTTAAAGATACAACACATGCATTGTATCCGGGCTGTATAGTATTTTTAGTATTTGGTTGAGATACATGTGATAATAACTCCTCTTATATATACTCTTCAAAAAAAGTAGGGGATAATTAGAAACAATACAAAACTGTGGAAATGCACTGTTGTTTTTATTAGAGGTAACCAGTGTATGTTAATAACAGGCCGATTGCCTACACATGAACATAAACAGTTCATATAGGGGGGCTTATCTGACGGCCCCATTTCATTCGCAAAGAGATACACCGTCAAAAGTGAAAATGGACGTTTTTGACATTCAGCAATTCATCGTGGCATCCTCCTAATCAACTGTCCAATCATGATTTGGGGCAATCTGACCCACTCCTCTTGCAGTGCCACGGCCAATTCAGTTGACAAAGAACGTCAACGAACACGTCTCCCGATAAAATTAAATGTAACACGCTAAAGCAAAGATACGCTAAACGGTAAATCTTATGCAAGAACCGATAGGAAAGCAAACATGGATAGATAAACCAGCACGCAGCAGTTTTCATCAACCCTTCCTTGAAGTGTCAAATTTGACAATGAACCCCTCCCACGTGTATGGCGCTTTTGCCTATCGCATGTGCAGCTCAGTGGTTCTGTTGGGGTGATAAGTTCTCCATCTGTGAACATACTCTGAAAACATGTCAAATGTCCATCAATCTTTATCATATCGCAACCTGCATAGGTATTTGCATTTCAATATCCCCTACTTTTTTTGAAGAGTATATATTCTAACCATATGTGAAATTAACTTAGTTATCCACATACCGATAAATAATGTATTTTGCAATAATTATATCTGATAATTTAAACAGTTTCTTAGTAAAATCTTGTTATTATAACTAGGCAATCATATATTGGTCAGAATGTTAAACAATGCATAACCCACAATTTCAGTAAGTGGGGAAACTGTAACTCATCATTGAATCAATGAAATTATGAAATTATTGATTTCCAAATTCCTTTTTATCATTTCAGGACAAAATAAATAAAACCTTTCAGAGAAATCAACATGTAACACCGGACCTGATTAGTAGATTAGGGTTAGAAAAAGAGTTAGAGGTAAACTTAATGCTCACTTTTAAGTTTAATGCTTTTATACATGTAATTGTGTATATAAATGTTTAATGTGTATATAAAACCTGCCAAAATGAAATTTGTACATATTTGTTTTATCTGTAAGCTTATATATATACCAGAGAACTGGAAAGAAAATAGAAAAACTATTGAATATGAATGTTTAGTAATGGATTGTGAATAGCTGAGATTGTTTTTGAATTTTTAAGGGTCATCAAGGATGTGTAAATTGCCTGGAATGGAATGAAAAGGGAACGTAAGTAAATCTTTCCTATTTTTATAGATGGTCAACCGTCAACCACAGATTTACAATTAGAATGTCAGTGTACACTTTTGTTCTCTATGGCCAAAGCTATGTGCACTCTTGCTAGCGTGCTTATCTAGTTGTTGTCTTACAAGGTGTCATGGCTCCCCATTAAAGTCTCTGAATGTCATTTGAAGGAAAGAGAAAACTCTGGCAAATGGAATCTATTCAAAATGGATTGATTTCATTCAGTATTGACAAAAGCATGATGCATTTGTCAACATTCGGTGTTATCTCAAAGGCAGCTAAAATCCTTTGATAGGTCTCTTTTTAATTTGATTGGATCCTAGCCAGGAGGTTATCCACCATTGATATTTTAATTTTGGTGTTTTAATTCAATGTTAGATATTTAAATTGAGTACTGACACTTTTTAGCATGGATTAAGTCATGACATGCAAATATTTATATATTAAAATATTTATGTATTAAATGACGCACAGACACTTTATAATTTGTATTATTTAAAATGTACTTAGTTTGAATTTCTTGGTAGTTAGCTTACATTTTCCAATGAATGTATTTTTATTTAGGCTATGTAAAGGAAATATATCTTTAAATACATGTAGCAATATCTTTGAAATACATAGCATGTACATTTTCTTTTATGGTCATTTTTATTCTTAAGAGGAGAATTATAAAAATCTATAGTTGGTATGTAAATTTGTTATAAATGTGTTATAGATTATTGGCTAGTGGATCTGATGATGTTCAGATTATATTATGGGACCCATTCAGCCATAAACAACTATCCAGTTTACGAACAGGTCATCAAGGTAACATATTTGCTGTAAAGGTAAGTTGAGAATAACACAGTTTTTATACGACCACATTTCAATGTGGGCGTATATGTTGTTGTCGTCTTCGTCAATCCAGCGTCCACATTTTCTTGTGGGCGCTCTAGAGGCTAAAGTTAATATCCGATTGACTTAAATTTATATACAGTGTTTAAGGTCATGAATCGAAGAAGCTTATTGATGCATCGATTTCCGATAATTACTGCCAGAGTTGTGGCCCTTGATCACTTTGAAAAATCTTGTTGAAGCTCTCGAGGCTAAAGTTAATATCTGATCAACTTTAAATTTAAACACAGTGTTTTAGATCATGAGATACAGGGGCCTATTGATTTTCAAAGATTTCCAATAATTACTGCTAGAGATATGGCCCTTGATCACTTTGGACACTGTAGAGGCTAAAGTTAATATCCGATTGACTTTAAACTTATACACAGTGTTTAAGATCATGAGACAAAGAATCCTATTCATTTTCAACGAATTCAGATAATTACTGCCAGAGTTAAGGCCCTTGATCACTTTGAAAAATTGTGTTGACGCTCTAGAAGCTAAAGTTAATATAAATTATTTAAGGTCACAAGACAAATGATCGAGAGAAATTACTTCATGGGTTATTACTCGTAATCAGATTTTCATGTGTTGTAAATGTTCTCATTACTGACAAAAGAAAAAATATGAGACAACACTTGTTGACTGCCCGGACGACTTAGCTGCTGTGGGCGTATGTTTTGTTGCCTGGCAACATATCTTTGTTGATTTTGATTGAGTCACTCTTGCTTTCTTCTAACTGATATAGTTTGATTACTATCAGAAATTAGTACAAATGCAAATAAATATAGGATGGTATGAAAGGTTGTGATTCATTAGCATGGCATCTATTTCACATTAAACCCCAGTTATCTCTTTTTCTCTGTAAAGCATTAAAGATGCCATGTTTGTGCCATGTGACTTTGTGCATCACTGAAACTGAAGCCGAAGGAGAATCCATTGCATATAAAAGATGATTATCCCCTGCCCTCTTCTTTTTCCACAGTTAAGTCTCAGAATCTGATGTAAATTTAAGTCTCTCACATTTTCCATGTCCACTCAAGATCATGTGTATCAACATATACATTAAGCGCTTCCTATTGAAAAATAGTCAGACAAACTATGCGTGCAACCTTTGTCATCATTCAAGCAGACAGCCCTAATTGTCAGGCTGACATTTAGTGTCAGGCTGACATTTAGTGTCAGGCTGACATTTAGTGACATCCTCTCATTTTTGGCCAGTGCGCACTCCATGGATGTTTTTCAGGGAATCCAGTATTTTTCTAAAAAGATTGGGTGTCTCCACTTTCCATGTATACCAAATTTGACATACTTTTATTGGAAATACTTTGGTGGGAATGTATCTATAAATAGACTATTTAAAATTTAATTTTGATATGCCGTTTTGCTGAAATCATATTTATGTATTTTTGCTTTCAGTTCTTGCCTAATTCTAATGATGTGATACTAGTCAGTGGAGCTGCAGATAGTAAAATTCGGGTTCATGATTTAAATATGAAAGATACCACACATGTTTATAGTTGTCACGCTGGTCGTGTAAAGAGAATAGCCACTGCTCCAACCATTCCATTTATGTTCTGGAGTGCTGCAGAAGATGGCACTATTATGTGAGAAATTTATTTTAAATGTTCCTACATTTGGTTAAGAAATATTAAAATTTTTAAAAGAATGAAATAAAACATGCAACGGAAATAATTAATGCTAGGGAGACAAACAGCAGGTTTAATGTGATTTTTAGCACAGTTATAGGCTGGACATATATATACTAAGCCCCCCCCCCTCCTTTACAGTGAAACTTAAGCACGCAGACCACAGTTCGACAGATAGTGTCAGCACTCATGAAGCCATGTGGTCCCCTTTCATTAGCAACAGTACAAGAACTTTGAAACGTGCGATCCTGCAAATGTTGCTAGATAATGTGCTGATCTTGTCGAGGCATTGTCACATGTTGTCATACAGGCTGTGGCCAATCTCTAGTGGACCCTGTTAGCTGGAAACGATCGCCCAGTCTCAGGTTGGTAGTGGGATAGTGTCTCAGTGTATGTTAGATATTCATCTTACTTTATAAACTAATATTCAACTGCTTAAAGACTTTTTAAGTTGTCAAATATAGAAATTTATCTCTTTTACAGGCAATTTGATCTACGCTGTACAGACACATCCCAAACTAATCCACAGAATATTCTTATAAATCTGAATGCTCACATGGGAGAATATGCTGAAGCTAAATGTTTGTCTATTAATCCTCTTCAACCTGAATTAATGGCTGTAGGAGCTAATGATCCATATGTTAGAGTTTATGATAGAAGAATGTTAACATGTAGACGTATGCAGTATCCTGGAGAGGCAAGCAATAGGTGAATAAATATTCATTTTGATATTTCTTATATTGTAGTCATCCCCATCCTGCTGGCAGAATTACGACCCTTAATCAATGGGAATATCTTGTGGATGATCTAGATTCTAGAGGCTGAACTTATCTTCAATTGACTCCATCAGCTAAAGTCTTAAAGACTAAATTTATCATCTGATTACCAGTACAAGTTTTGTATAATAAATGTTAGTAAGGATGAACTAGAAGCCAATAAAATTTTAATATTTTCTTACTCTTGATCAGTGTTTTTGTGCCTTGTAAATGCTCACATTACCTACAAAAGAATAAATTTGTGACAACCTCCTTTGTGGACTGCTTGGAAAATTTAGGTGCAGTGGGTGTATGTTTTGTTGCCTTGCAATCTAACTTTCATTGTGTACACAGTGTTCAATTGTAGTAAAATTAAGACATGGTATTTATATATTTTGTAGAAGAAATGAGAAATCCTGATGATAGTTGAGTCTACAACTTGTTTAAGTTTGTCTAGTTTCTCCATAGCCTTCTTTTTAGTCTTCTGTAATATATTTTTAAACAGGTTTCCATGGGATCATCCACATTTAGATGCTGTAAGTGGTGAAGATTATAGTTTACCAGTTGGTTGTGTAGATTATTATGTGGCAGGTATATACTTGCGTTTATTATAATATTATATTCATCTAAGATTATATTCATCTTGTAGAAATCTGGGATCGTCTTCTGTTCACTAGATCCAAAACTATGGAATAACCTTTCTTTTAATTTACACTATAGCCAATCTATAGTTATTTTTGAGAAAAAATTGCAAACCCACTTTTTTTTACCTGCTTTCAATTGATATTGATTTACTCTTTACTTTTATGCGTTTTGTGTTTATAATTCATCTTTATTTCATTTTAGATAATTTTATCATTCAGATATTTTGTAGGTAAAACACATCAAAGCACTTCTTTGAAAACAGCACTGTACAGATGTTTCCTAAAAATAATAATGAATTTTTTCTTTTAATTTGATATAACGTTCCTTTTATTTTCAGGCCATTTACCAAAGAAACAATCTGACTATATAAGATACAAACGATACAGAAGTTTAGCTTCAACATATGTAACATTTAGTCCAACTGGTTCAGAACTATTGGTGAATTTAGGAGGAGAACAGATTTATTTATTTGACATCAATAAGAAACGGCATCCTCAGAAATATGACATATCTTTAATTAAAAGTGCAAATGGAGTCGTAAGAGGTAAATACTACTGTAGTTGAATAAAAGAGATTAGGCTTAAACTACCAGGCTTAAAACAACTTTTGACACAATATTATGGTATTAGCGTTATTTGTGTTTCTTAAAAGGGCATTTGATGCACCCTGAAATTAAGACAAGCCTATTTAGATAATTACAACTTATTTCTGTGCACCTTGTTAGTACAAAACTCATACATATTAAAGATAACTAATCACAGTATTTTTATACAGCCACATTTTCATGTGAGTTGATATACAATAACTAATAAAATACAATATCAAAAAACCATCATTTTATCATCGTTTCATCAGTAAAAATACTAACTTCTTCATGGATGAAGAACTAAATACAAAATGACTTCATCCCTGAAGAAGTTAGTATTTTTTTACTGACGAAACGTTGGATAAAACAATTTTTTTTTGATACTGTATTCTATTAATTATTGTTTATCAACTTAACTGAATATCAAATGCATCATTTTAATGTAGTCAAAATTGATTCCATCATACCATCTGTACGAAAAATCACGTTTTAGCTTGTGGTCCCTCTAGAGGTCACAATTTTTATCTGATTTAAAAATTTTGTGAAAATGGGACCAAAACTGCCGGACAAAATGGGCGCCCCTTGTCCGCAAATAGTGTAAATATATGGTATATCAAGGGCGTGGACCCTCTAGAAGTCACAATTTCGATCCGATTTTGATGAAACTTGAAATATAGCTTTATATCCTGAAGATCTTGGTTCTTAACTTCCTGAATTATGACCCTTGATTGTAGGAAAAATCGCTTTTTTTTTTAGCTTGTTCTCTATTCATCTCTTGCAAAATGTGGCCGTATTAGCTGTATTTGTGTTTCTCAGAGATGCCTTCCTGTTTACAAACTGTGTGATTTGATGATATATTTGGACCAAAAACATATTCAAACTAATTTATCTATCAAAGTTTGCTTCAAATTCCTCTCAAAACCTTTTAATCGGAAGACAACTACCCCATGAGAATATATTTTATTCAACCTTGATTACCACATGACTTGATTGAGGGAGAATCCATTGTTAGTTTGTATTGTCCATTTACATGTAAGTAACAAAGCCCTTAAGTTAACAGTAGGACGTTAAACCCCATTTCATTTCATTTCATTTCCCTTAAGTTAATTTCCTGGATTATCCTGTGTCAATTTTTTGGTCTGCTGTTTAATCGCAGAATCTACTGGACGTTTAAATCTCTAAATATTCTTGCAACAGTTAGCCATAAAAGGGTGCCTTTTTCAAAGAATTTAGTATTTTTTTAGAAAGATTGGGTGTCTCTTCTCTCCATACATACCAATTGTCATACTATTATTGGAAATAACTTTACTTGATAAATACTTTCATGGTAATGTATCGTTAAAGTGCATTTGATGCACCCTGAAATTCAGACAGGCATATTTATATTATTAAGACAGTTCTCTGTGCACAAATTTAAATACCTGGGAGCTCTATACATGTTTCTGTTTTGTTAAAGAAAATTTAGGGTATTCCATTGTATTTGTGTCGTGATATGCCCAGTGGCGGATCAAGCTCCACCAAAGCCTGAGGCGGCAGTTGCTGGAGGGCCTATTTAGTTTTTAAATAGGGCCTATTTAAAATGGCGTGGGCCTAATTAATTTCGGATCAAGGCCTATGTTGATTCCCGTTGGGCCTAAACCCAACCCCCCTAACATTCATTGTCTATGCGTTTTTAATCGTATCAGACAAGTGTAAAAAAATTTTTTTTTACAAAATCTTTGGGCCTGAGGCTGCAGCCTCATCAGCCTCACTGATAATCCGCTACTGGATATGCCTTTGATCTGATCTGTAACAGAATATCAATTCCTGAAAAAAATGAAGGCCATGTTTGCATCACTTGTATCCACAGTATCAGTTGTTGTCAACATTTCAGTAACATTTTCTTTTCATTACAGAAGCAACATGTCCCCCTACTAACGGTTTCAGTATTCATCGAACAGATGCCAATGGGGTTACTAATGGTGTTAAGCCTCTAATGTCCATGCCATCAACTAGTGCCTCTTTTCCTCAGCCAGTAGAATTTGAAATAGATGACCCAGAAAAAACAGAAAAGGCCAGACCATATAGAAAGTAATAATTCTTTATTGTCTTACTGCAGTTTATACTGACAGATTGTTGTTGGAGTTTAAATGTTGTCGGAAATTTTCTGTGATCATAATCAACAAATACAGATCAGTTTCTCTGTATTTTCTTCAATTTATTATTGAAATTTATTTTCTTTTGCAACTTTTGCTTAATTCCTTCTGTTTATTTGCTGATTAATTTTATTTATTTTTTCTCTTCAGACACAAATCCGATGTCAAGTTAGCCCCTAGTGTAGAATATTTAAAGAAAAGGGCCAATAATTACTTTGAAAAGGATGAATTTACGAAGGCCATTATGATGTATAATCAGGCAATATCGCGTGCTCCTCTTTCTTCCGTCCTATTTAGTAATCGGGCAGCTGCTTATATGAAACGAAAATGGTTAGTAGGAAATTTGATGTCACTAAGATTTTTACTCAATAATAAACATGTAGTCAGTAAGAAGCTTCTAGCCAAACTATAAGATAACATCTTAGAATATTTTCTTTGTAACCATCAGCATACTGAAAATAGAATAGCTATTCGAATGTCTGTTGTCAAGAGGGAGGTGAAAAATATTTTTCCCAGGTTTGAGCACATAAATGTTTCTTACACACCCACATGGAACTGTCGTTGTATATTGTCATTACCCCGTCAGTCAGTCGTCCACAACTTCTTGTGAACACTCTACAGATTATACTTATCTTCTAATCTTTTTTAAATTTCTGTATGTTGTTTACATTAATAAGATGAAGAAGTCTATTGAATTTCAACAATTTGCATCAATTACTTTATGCAGAAAAGTAGGACATTAAACCCAATTTTTTTCATTAATTTTTCATTAATTTATAAAAACACAAGTAGAGAATGCAGGGATGAAACTAGTAGGTAATCACATATGATAGAATAAAGATTTTTAAGAACCTTTCACACAAAATTAATAAGGTTTCTCTACTATAATTATCTGACATCTTTAAAAGGCATTTAGTGAAAGCGATGTATAATAACAGACAGCTTTATGGATAACATTCACTAGGTTTATTAACTGCAACGTTTCAATGAGGACACTCTCACCGTTATCAAGCAACGGTGAGAGTGTCCTCATGGAAACGTTGCAGTTCATAAACCTAGTGAATGATATCCATAAAGCTGTCTGTTATTATTATATAATTATCTGGACAATTATGTCCCTTATTTAATTTTGTAGAATCTTCTGAATACTCTAACCAAAGCTACTTTTCTCATAGGCTTGAAATTACATGCGTTGTTGAAATTAGTTAAATAACTCAGAGTCATGGCCCTTGTTTCACTCTGTAGAATTTTTTGAAGGTTCAAGCAACAAAAGTTGCCATCCAATCTTGAAATTTAAATGCATGTTCAAATTGATTTTGGAAAATTTTTGTTAATTACTTCTTGAGTTATTGCCTTTGATCACCATTGTAAAATCTTGTTGAATGCTCTAATGACAAAAAATATCATCCAATCTGCTTAAAATTTATATGCATTGTTAAAATTACTTTTGGAGTTCTGGCTCTTGTTTAACTTGTAAATTCTTATGAGCAATTTAGAGGAAAAAGTTATAATTAAATCTGCTTGAAATGCACATGCATTGTTTAGATTGGTGAACTGAAGAAGTTTATCAAAGTTCAACAACTTTCGTTAATTAGTTCTTTGTAGAAACTTGTGAATGCTTCGACAACGAAAGTCAAACTGTTCTTGATTATTACTATGAATAACAATGACAACTAATTCTGATAATTACTTATAGAGTTATTGCCCTTGACTGTGTTTTATTATCTTGTCAACAAACCTGTGTTATACAGTATGGTATACAGATGTTGCTTTTTATTTGCTTAAAGAATTATAGTGCAACAAAACTTCTGAACTGCTTGAATGACTTAGCTGCTGTAGGTGTATGTTTATTTCCTGGCAAACTATTTGTTTTTTTACATTATACAGGAAATATATTTATTTTGAAACAGAGAAAATATCAGTGCCACATATTGTTGGTTTGAAAATACACATTAGATATCTTTCGTCCACCATTATGTATTTAATTTCAGGGATGGTGACTTATATGCAGCATTAAGAGACTGTCACTGTGCCTTGAATGTTGATCCAAACCATTTGAAGGCCCATTTCCGTTTAGCACGCTGTCTCTATGAACTATCCTGGGCACCAGAAGCATTTGAATGTCTACAACAATTTAAAATAAAATTCCCTGATTATGCTAAAAGTCATGCTTGTGTAACATTAGATCGTGATATAAAAGCAGCCATATTTTCAAAAACAGATACAGGTGAGTCATTTCGAATGATTAATATGAGCCAACGGAGATTAAAATTTTATCAGACTTGACAATGAATTTACTCAGATTAGCTTTACTGAAATTTGCTTTACTTCTTATGACTAAGATAATATAAAGTATGAATATCTGATTGCAAGGCACCTAGAACCCTTATTCTAGTCCCAAGCAACTCCTGGATACACTCAGATGCATGTGAAGTGACAACTTCCCTCTAAACTTTCAGTTGTTAGTAGTTTTTCAGCAAGTAATAGAAATATACAGATTATTGCTGTTTTTTAATCATCCCTTTGCATAGCTTACAAACAGTATTAAATAGTCAAGTTATTCAATAAAGAGTTGGAGGTGAGTGCTCTAAAGGAGTTTATCCCAAATTGTTATGGCAATCATTTCCAAATGGCTCAATATTTTGAGTTGAAAACATTTAAACAAGCTAAATAGATTATTTCTTCACATTTTGGCATTATTGTCTTCCGCCTTTCAAACACAGCCGGGGACTATTAAAATGTGTCTGTCTATCTTTCCATTCATCTGTCTGTCCATCACACACTTTGGGACACAATACATATAACTCTCCTTCTAACTGAGTTAGAATTGAAATGAAAACAGGTTTAATGTTCTACTGTTCAGCTCTGACTGGGTTAATAAAGACAGACACATCATACAGTGTGATATGAGGGAAATTTTGCCCGGACAGCAGCGCTATGGCCTACTCTTGTATTGAATTCCAACTGCCAAGGATTCTTTTATGTACATGCCAATGTGTACACCGGGCCTAGATTTTTCATCCCATCGAAACAGCTATATGTTGTCACTTTCCAGGCCCTCTGCCCTGCACCACTTATATGGCGGAAACATGCCGAAAAATCCCAACACAAGGATAGAACATGGGACCGTAATTGAGGTAGAATGTTCAAACTTGGTTTAGGTGTTTATTAAGTGAATACCTTATGGAGTTCAAAGATGAGCATTTTCTGCTTAGGCTAATCAGAGATAAACAATTTGATGCTTTGGGACACGATAACTTGGGTTCTAATTTAACTTGGAAATGAAATGAAATGAAATGGGGTTTAACGTCCTACTGTTCTGCTCCTAAACTGGGCTAATGAAGACGAGCATACGCCATACAGTGTGCTATGAGGGAAATTTTGCCCGGGCAGCGGCGCTACAGCCTACTCTTATATCAAATTCCAACTGCCAAGGGATCTTTTACGTGCATGCCAATATGTACACTGGACCTCAGTTTTTCGTCCCATCCGAACGACTAGACAGCTGTCCTTGTCAGGCCCTCCGTCCTGCATCACTGACAAGGGGAAACCACGCTGGAAAATCTGGATCAACTGTCTCGGCCAATGCAGGGATCGAACACTCGACCTCCAGGCTAGCGAGCCAACATCTTACCCACTAAGCCACGTGATCCCCTAATTTAACTTGGTGTAAAATTTTATTACATCAATACCTTGAATAAGTTCGATAATGAGCTTTTTTGCTCAGGGTAAGCAGAGCAATAAGCAATCTGATTGGTCGAGACGTTGGAAAACAATCTCTCTCCTTCTAATGTTGAGCATTTTCTGCTTAGGCTTAGTAGATATTTTTATCTGATTGGTTGAGACGAGACTTTGGAACACAATAACTCTCCTTCTAATTGAGGGAGAATGTTCAAACCTTGCGTAGATGATTGATATGTGAATGCCTTGATAGTGTTCGATCATGCACTTTTCCACTTAGGCTAAGCCGAGATAAGCAATTTGATTGGTTGAGACTGGCAGACGATAACTTTGGTGCAATTGGATGAGAGCGATGAAACTCAGAGTATAGATTCATTATATCAATACCTTGACTTAATAGTGATAAGCAATTTCATTGGTCAAGACTTTGGAACATAACAACTCTGCTTTTAATTGAGGTAGAATGTTTAGACTTTGTGTTGATAATCATTAGGTGAATGTCTTGACTGAGTTCAATGATTAATATTTTCCACTAAAGCTAAGCAGAGTTAAGCAATTTCATTGGTCGATGCTTTGGGACAAGATTACTTTGATTCTACCTTATAGAGAGTGATGAAACTTAGTGTAGAGTTTCAGTACCAGATGATTCATAACTTTGACTGAGTTCGATTGTGAACCATCTTCTGCATAGACTAAAAGTATAGATAATCAATTTGATTGTTCGATACTGTTCAAAAAGATAAATGTGCAAATAATTAATGTGTCATCTATTCATTTTGGGATTGTGGCAGGGGACATCAGCATCACTGTTGACTAGATTTGTTTGATTTACATACTATTTTTTTTTCAGAGACCCAAAGAAAACTGGGACCCTCCCCCCATTTACAATTATACAATTAATTATGAAGAGCCAATAGACAATAAATAATGTGTGGTAGCCATTACATTTTGAAATCATTTTGTCTTTTGTTTTTAGTTGAGAAAGAAGGTGGTAGTGGAGATACTCATGAAAAACAAAGATCAGTGGTGGTCTCTGAACAAGAGAAATACTGGACAAATCAAGCATATGATTATGAGTCCAGATTTTGTGGGCATTGTAATACCACAACCGACATAAAAGAAGCTAATTTCTTTGGAAGGTAATCTCACCATTTTAATCAATTTTCACCTGTAATGTTAAGTTTAGAGAAAATGCAAAATAGATATTGACAAGCAAGAATAAAGATTTAAATAAATTACTGTAGGTAAATCATTATAACTGTCTCTTAATGTTTCTGGTTCAAATCACATATTGAAACAATTTTCATGTGAATGGGTAGTATGGAATGTCGGTCTCGTTCCCTTGCATTTGTTTTCTAGCTGTTCTGATGGTTGAAACACCATACATTCATTATATTTTGATTGAAGGCTTCATTAATTACCCCATATCATTGTATGTTGAAATTGTTAATGTTGCAAAATGAAAAGGCATCTTTGGAAAGGTAAATTATTCAGTTTTGAATGGTGCATGACATATATCTTTTCGACTCCGATGGCTAGCGACTAAATATTGTTTGTTTTGGGTCCTGGTGCTGATAATAATCAAGTAGACCTTTTGGATTTGTTCTCTCACAATCTTAATATATTATTTTTGTTTAGTAACGGACAGTATATAGTAGCAGGATCAGATGATGGGTCATTTTTTGTATGGGAGAAAGAAACAACTAATATTGTTCGTGTATTAAGAGGAGATGATTCTATAGTGAATTGTTTACAGCCCCACCCTACTTCCTGTTTACTAGCTACTAGTGGTATAGATCCAGTTGTTCGCCTTTGGAGTCCGAGACCAGAGGTTCGTTTATTTTTTTACTTTTACTTACAATGATTTCTGTAGCTTGAGCTTGTGCCTCATTTTTTTTGGCTGCATCCATGAAGAATAACAGCATTTTTGGTGGATAGAAATGCTTGATGGCTGTTTTGTAATATAATTGGTGATTTATACTATATGAATAAAAAGTTATCTTTTAGGATACATGTTTATCTGACACATAATTAATTTGTTTTCATTATTTTGAGAATAACAGGACGTAAGGTCTGTGACTCATCTAGAGTCAAGGCTGCAAAAGAATCATAAACTATATCAGTCAATATTTGGCTGATTCTTGATGTCATTGGGTGTAATTGTCCAATCCAGTAATTAATTCGAAAAATCAGGGAATATAAAAGGCCAAAATTAGGCTTAGGCTTGAATTCTGAGTAGACCATGACGTAGTGTTTTCCAGAAGGCTAGACCTTTTAGCGGAGTGGGATAGAGAGAATGAAAGACATGTTATTTTTAAGTATTATGTAGACTATTGCTCATATACTGTGTTCCTGCTTTTGGTAGCCATGTTTAGATAAATAATGCGAAGTCCAAAAGTAGAGAGTTCCAACAGTATCCACACCAGTTTTAAACGATCAAGGCCAAAACAAAAGATATGTAGCAAGGATGTTGTAAATTTTGGCTCTGCTTTCCATATTTGACCAACGGGTAGTGCTACAGTTGTAAAGATTGGCTGTACCCCCTCGATGCTAATTGTCTGTCCAAATTGGATATTATTGAATGTACGTAAACCACAAAGTATAATATAATTTGTTGCATATACATTGTATTTTTCAGGATGGTTCCAAAAATGAACGTGAAATTGACAACTCAGATGATGCTGCATCTGCAAACCAAAAACGAATGAATGCTGATCCTTTAGAAATCATGTTAATGAATATGGGCTACAGAATTACAGGGTTTTTAGATGTTGATGAGGAGGACAGTGAAAGGTCAGAGCAGCCTGTAAATTGTCATCAGTCATAACACAAAAAGGCCTTTTGTTTTGTTATGACTTGTATAAACCTTACTGATGCCACGTTCCTCTTTTATAAAAATGACTAAGATACTTCCCATAATTTAAATTATTGATCTATATATTAGCACCAAATGTTTTCACGATATTGAAGAGTTCAGTATGTAGCGTAGTAAAGGATTATTTTGATCTTATTAATTGGAAAAACTCATTCAATGTAATTCTAATGTTAAACTGTATTAAAAATCATATTTGTGACTAACTCTGGCTAAATGAGACACAAGATTCAGGGCTCCTATTTGAGATATTGCAGGAAATATTAAAAACAATTCTTATTATCGATTTTGAGTTTCCAGAATATTCATGGTAAATATGACCTTATTTGCCCAAATGACCAAACTTAGCAACAATGCACAATTTTTTTTGTTTTGGATTGCTTTAAAGCCTTGCTTTGTTTCAGTAATTTTCAGTTACTTTCTTCTTAAAATTAATATTCATGTATACCAACTTCAAAACCATCTCAGACATTTTCTAGGATATATGGCATGCACCAATTTTAAAGGTCATTGAAATTCAGAATTTAAAATGTGCTTATTTGTATTTTGGCCTATTAGTCTCATTTAGCTAGAGAGTAGTGCCAGTCATGTTTAACACTATTTAACAATCAATTTGGTCGGTGTTCTACATTTTACTTGAGTTATATGATGTTAGCTATTGATTACCCAGAGTTCTCCTGTTTAAGGAACAAGAACCCAAGTCAAAACCTTTGATTAAAACAGATGAATTATTTTCAAACTTGTAAATGTTAATGCTTAACTTTTTCTAGTTATTAGAAAAAAGTAAGAAACTGTGATATATCGTAAACAAAAAAGAGGCATTTGAGATGTCTTCCATTCAGTTGTGTTTCTCCAAAAGTACAAACCAACCAATTGATGTTCATATTAAAATGCTTCTATTGCCTTTGTTATATGTAACGTCTAACTTTACTTACATAAGATATGGTGGACAAGTGTGTTAACCAATATTATCAGCCTAGGAAACATTAAGGCTGAGGGGTTTTTTTTTTCTGCTTCCGAACTTGTCTCAGTTTGTGTGCAGTGTACTACAGCTCATAACAGTTTTAAAGGAGCTAAATCGTTAATATTTGGGACCTAGAAATTGACCCAAATGGGTTGCAACCATATAATAATGTTATCTGATTGTATATAAACTGATTTACATTCAATTGTTTCCGTTTTGACTCTTAATTTCAAATCAGTTACATCCAGCGAAATACAGCATGAGTTTCAACCGAATGGCAATTTCTAGCGTCTGGTTATTCCCGTCTATTGTGCATGCTCTCCAGATAATATATGGCGTGACCGTTCGACATGAGTTGTGGAATATGTCTAGCCTCGTTCTTTCTGGTCATTTGTTACAAATGACGCTGAAATGCACTATGGTACACGATTCGTGTACCAATGGTAAAATGTTTATTTTGTCTTAAATATTGGACAATTCATCAAATCAATCCTGAACATAATCTGATTAACCCGTGATTTCTCCATTGACCATTGTCTCACGTTTTAATCTCCTTTGTGTCGGACAATAACACGTAGAAATTAGTCCTATATGTCACATATCCTGATAGTATATAACACCTCAAATCAACATACATTGTATCCGATAATTTGTCTGTGATATATTTTCGGTGGAAGCCGAAGTTAAATAAAGATATTTCACACACATGGCGCTTATAGAGTTCAGTAATTAAAAATGAAAGTACAAATCTCGCGAGACACGTGAAATTAAGAGATGTATACGTGCTGAATCCAATACGCCTGATGTTCGAGAAAAGTTTCTATTTTGTTAGCATATTGTCGGATTTATGATCATATTTTGAAGGGGGTTTATGTCTTTAAATAAATAAATAAACACGCTAAGAAATGTTGACGAATATTTCGATTGGAATGACGTAAGTAGTTAATTGTTTTAGACGATAGCGCGTGCTACAGTCGAATGCAATTATTTAGAAGTTGGTGTCACTCGCTCATTAGGGCGTCGTTTACTACAGTTTACGGCCAAATAAATTTCGGGATGTCATTTTTTTACCTTCCGTATATAAATCGAAACGGAGTATCAGACGAATGTCGGAATTTGCTGAAAAATGTACCGACGTATGACCCGAAAAATACAGTAATTTTGGGAGAGTTTGAAACAGATCGGCAGCAGTCGGCACGCTGCCAATTCTATAGTATTGTATTACGATGTCATGTAATTTTGTAGGAATATTATTGACATAAATTTGATTAATTTGAATACCGTACGGGTTTTAAACATGAAATATAACGAGGTGCACCTATTTTTTTTTACATATGAATTTGAATATATTTTGTTGACACATGATTCTTAATTGTGTCTTGAAAACGTCTGCTTAAATTACGGTAAGAGTTATGCCCCTTTATTTTCCGGAAAAAATGTCCGACATGAAATTTTTTGAAATCCCATCACTGATCAGAAGCCTACCTTTTCCCGGTAAGATCACAACATCAATGTTGATTTGAATTGACAAATAATTCGCGTTATCAACTTGTAATACTTTGGATGATATTGAGTTAGAGACTTAGCTACTTTAAGGTAAATTTCACAAGCGATAAGATCAAGAGTTACCCTTCCTCAGGGGCATGAACATTTACCATTCCATGAGTTTTAAGTTCAAAGGGTTAATAAATGTTTGTTTCAGTTTAGACTCTGGATTTAAAGACTACCAATAATAGCTTTTACATAAAATGAAAACTTTTTCAGTCTGTGTATTTTTGTATTAAGAATCATAAATATTTGTAATTTAATTTAATTATAAATGTGAATTATGGATATTATGTAACCACTGCATTAATTAAATCTGTTTTATCCTTATTAGTTGCAAAATAAGTACATGTACTTTCATTATAACATTTATCTTGTTAGCTTATCAAGATTTTGAATGGTTCCTAATGAGTTGGTAACCAAGGTCTCATATATTGTTTATTGTAGTTATAAAAATGCTATTTTAATCCCTTTTTAAAGAGTCTGTTGATCATGAAAAATCAAACATGTCAATTGGTGTTGTATTGATGTAAATTATTTTAGGCATTATAATGGTTTGCTTTGCTTGTAAATAAACTGTTACTTATAATTATTATAGATTTAAACAATACAATGTTGTTTTTATTCACTATCTGTTGGTTATTTGAATAAACTGTATAATGTAATTAACTATTATACATGTAGCATGGTACTGGTATGTGATACCTCAAATAAACATACAGTGTTATGTAATCATTTCTACTACTTTGTCTTTTTTGTCCCCTGCCTGGCAGGGTACTATTAAATGGGTTTGTCCGTCTGTCTGTCCGTCATACTTTTTGGGACACAATAACTCTCCTTCTAATTGAGCTAGAATGTTCAAACTTGATTGGTTGATGCTTTGGGACACAATAACTTTAGTTCTGATAAAATGAGTGTGATCAAACTTGGTGTATAGTTTCATAACATCAATACCTTGACTAAGTTCGATAATGAATATTTTCTGCTCAGGGTAAGCAGATTGATAAGCAATTTGATTGGTTGATACTTTTTGGCACGATACTTTGGTTATAATTAAGTGAGTACTATGAAACTCTGAGTATAGATTCATTATATCATTACCTTGACTAAGTTTGATGAGAATTTTCTGCTTAGGCTAAGGAATGACAAGCAATTTGATTGGTCAAGACTATGGAACATAACAACTCTGCTTTTAATTGAGGTAGAATGTTTAAACTTGATATTGATGTTCATTAGGTGAATGTCTTGACTGGGTTTAATGATTAACATTTCCCACTAAAGCTAAGCAGAGCTAAGCAATTTCTTTGACTTTGATTCTATCTGATAGAGAGTGATGAAACTTAGTGTATAATTGATAATCAGTTTGATTTTGGGATTTCAGTGGCCTGTTTACCATTACAGAAATCATCTTGATCATTAGCTCAAACAATATGTTTATTATTTATTTTTAAGACTGGATGTAGAGTTCTTTTAAAACAATATTTTTATTTAGATGTATGTGTTTTCTAACCAGGGATTCGGAAAAAACGGAAGTGATGTAGTTGGTTCAACACACTCACAGGCGTATGTTTAGCGCTCTATTATGTTCACACATAGTCTTTTGGATGAGAATCTGACCAAAAGGACTGTTTATTTGGATATTATAATGATAGAATTATGTTTTTTAACGTTCTTAAAATACACAAATCTGACGGATACATTCACTCATACTGAACATTAAGTTGTGGACCAATTCACACCACACAGCTAAATGTTTACATTACATGTTCGACACCAGGCTAGTGAGATATATTTCATCTGCTTGAATGTTTTTGTGTATGCTGAGTCTGCTGACAGTGTTTTTATTTATTTCAACGGACGGCTTTGTGTACTAAACGTTAAAAAAAACACAAATCCGGGTTTATAATATTCTGATCAGATTTTTGACCAAACAAAGCAAAATACAGCAGTAAACTTATGCCAAATCTGTATGCTTACTATAGAGACCAGTGAGCATGTTGAACCTACATTGTACTACATCACTTATGGTTTTAATAAAAATTAATTTCTCGCTTACAATAACATTTTTGCTTGTATTACCAAGGGAATTATTTCTAAATATATATTTAAAATTTATGGAAACCGTGTTGAAAATTGTTCGTCTTCCCCTTTAAGTTGACCCCCTAGATTGTCCACAAGCGAAAACGTCATTTTTCATACAATCAGGGGCCATAATCCATGAAGTTACAGTCCAATGCATGCCAATATCAAAAGTAAGCGAGATCTATTGGATATAAAGCTATATTTCAAGTTTCATCAAAATCGGATGAAAATTGTGACCTACATGTACATGTAATGTATAGAATGTCCACAATCAAAATGTTATGTTGTATAGAAATTAAGACAGTAAAATTATTATCAGTAATTTATTTTAAATACTGGTATACATGTATAATATGTATAATTTTTATAAATTATTCAAATGATATTCCAACAAATGATGACATAATATAAAATCTTAAAATAAATTAGGCAGTAAGAATGAAAATTTCAGTAAAATAACTTCATTCTGAGCAGAGTTAATCGTTGATTACAGAACAGCATAGTCAGGATTATCATTGCTACCGCTGTTAAGATAATAAACAAACTCTTGATTATCCATTTTTAAGTTAAATCATTAACCGCAAATCGTATAAATCTGTTGAAAATCTAGAGCATCTGATGGCTTCGAGAGTTGATTATGATCTTGTCATGTTAATAAATGTCTAATTTATTATTTATATAAACATTTAAGGCCTAAAGAAAGACCTGCAATAGGCAGATTTAGCTCTTGAATAATTCCCCTTTAAGCAATATATTTGCAATGGCATGCAACATAAATAGACATGATAACAATGATGTGTAAAAGTTCACAAATATTTTAATATTTTGTATAGCGTAGATTGGGCAAATACTAAAGAAACTAATTATCCTAATGAACTATTGAACCACGTTCCCCTTTCCACTGTTCTTTAAGATCAACTTTACAACCAAGATCCCGCAAGGCAGCTTTTGCCTCATCGTCTAAATCTTTAAACTGTTTTCGAGCTTTATTTATAACTTCCTCTACTCCTAACTCTACAATAGAATCACAATGTTCCCTTGTTCTAGAAACAATGTTTCTCAATGCCATACACCCTTGCTTTTGAACACCAAGAACTGAAGAATGAATTTTCATACACTGAACAATAGCTTGATGTCCATTACACTCCATTATCTTTTGACTGTTTGAAGGGTTTCTTAATGCAACTGTCATTAATGTTGCACAGGCAGCCTCTGCTATTGAAGCAACCGACTGATGTCTAAGCATTGCAGCAACTATTAACTCTATTCCACCAGATTTTACAATTGCTATTTTCACATTATCATTACCAGCCAAAGCTTTCATGACAGTCAAAGATTTCCGGGTAATGTTTTTATCATTAATGTTTTTTTCAAATGATTTTATGATAAGGGCAAGGCCCCCCATCTCTAAAACTTCTTTACAAAATTCATCACGGACAACTAGACAAGCGAGTGTTGACCACATTTCTCCTAGTACTGTAGAATCTTCAGAATAATCTTGACAAATCTCTAATATTCTCTTCAAAGCATCGCCTTCTGTCACTATCATCTTGGCATGTTCGTGTGCTTTGCCAAATGGTACTCTAACATCATCATCAAAGGTTAAAACTCTTAAACAAATGCATATTTCTTGAACTAGCTCTGGTTCTGTTTTATGGTTAGCTAAAAGTACAGACAATGTTCCAATGACATTGTTCAGTACAAAAATTTGACGATTTTTTTCATGTTTGATGCAGAATAGTCTTATTAGCTTAACAACGAGTGGTTTCTCTCTGGGACTACATTCTGTGAGATAATTTAAGAGAAATGTCACTCCTTCTTCATCAAGCAGATCTGGTTGACCGTTAACAAGTGAACAAAATGTTGTAAGAATAATCTCCATTAAAGCGCTATCCGATTTAAAAACATTTAACGCTTTCATCAAAATTTTATATCCATCATTTTTTCCTGCAAGACATCTTCTTGCTAAATCCTCATCACATTCAGTCTGCAAAATAGCCAAGGAGTCCAGAAGATTTTCAGCTAAATTTGTTTCTACACAAGTTTTGACCTTTTCCAGGGCTTGAATAACAGCGTGGTTTGTTTGCCCAGTACCATTTGTAAACATACCGGGATCTTTGATAATGTTGAGAAGATTCACGCCTTGTGATTCGAATTGAGTAACAGCATCAGCGATAGCTTCATCGACACCCATGTCAAAGTCCTCCATATTTTCTTTAACGACATCGTCAAACGTTTCCTGTGATATTACTTTAGCCATGTTGATCTTCGCAGTCGGATGTATAATGAGAATTTCATGTAGATCTATTTGTATTATATTACGTTCGTTGTCAAGAATCAGCTTCGACAAGAAATACTTGGTACAGCGCCACCACAAAAACAAGGGGAGCCTACTACCAGAGGAAAATCGGCTGATACCATTTTTCCTTTAAGGGTAGTAAGTTGGCAGACAAATAGTTACCGTGTTCCCTTTATTTTAATGTACCGTAATATAATGATCCCTTTATATTTTTATTTGAATATATTTTATTTTATCAGAAGCCCAAATAAGATTTTAAACCAGAGAGCTTACATTCGGGGAACCTCGATTAGTCCATTTCCGAAAAGGGTAGTATAGGTTGACGATATCGAGTCACATGATTTACCAAAATGGCGTGTGTTGCTATATGAATTTTCTTGTTCAGGTGAGAAATTTGTTTATAATAATTGGTATAGCCCCCTATTACGAAACCGCCATGTTAAATGGTGATGGTAGATCACTACTTTAATAACGTTTTTCAGTTTTGAGAAATTTTACATTCCCAATTGTCATGTTTGACTTTTATAACAATAATAACAAGTGAATAAATATTTTGAGATCTTGTTCAAGTTGGACAGTGAGAAGTTCAGAAGAACAATAAAAAGTTCCCGTGCGACCATAATCATGACATGTATTGGCAACATTTCAGATCTATCCGCAACAAATATATTAATCTTATCTGAACTGCAAAAATGAAATACTATGAAAAACTTGACAACAAAATTAATGATTCAGAAAATTTTGGAAATAACACATTTTGGAAAATTATTAAGTCATTTGTGAAAGGCCAAGGGACAATCAAGACAGATATGCCACCCTTAGTTGTGAACAAAGACATGCTTTTTACACCAGAAGATAAGACTTAAATGCACCCAGTAATTTCTTCATTGAACAATCCGAATTAAACGACATCAACACCGCTTTTCCCTCTATCAGACAAAATCCGA
Source organism: Patella vulgata (assembly GCF_932274485.2). NCBI lineage: Eukaryota > Metazoa > Mollusca > Gastropoda > Patellidae > Patella > Patella vulgata. The sequence goes on from NC_065880.2 coordinate 48,746,774, forward strand.
ACTCACTAACACAGATCGTACCAACCCATCAAGAAGTTAAAGATGTCATCAAAAGTTTGAATATATCAAAAACATCTGGTCACGATGACATCAGTGCAAAATTACTTTTAAAAATCCATTTCCACTGAAATTTCCGCTCCACTTTGTACTTTATTCATACTCTCTCTAGAAACAAAAAAGGTTCCCCAAATTTGAAAATTACTGAGCGACATTTCGACTAGGCTTCTCTAGTCATTATCAAGCAATGATAAAATATGAAATATAACAAGACAATATACATGTAAACAACACAACTTGGTTAATGCTGACCAACCTGAGACACGTACCCTTCTAATTACCTTGAAGAAACCTGAACATGCATTGCAAGAGCTAAATCCGCCTATTGCACTTCCTGTCTTTCTTTAGGCCTGAAATGTTATCTAAATTATTCATTAGACATCAATTAACTTACCGAATACATGTATTTCATATTTTATCATTGCTTGATAATGCTTAGAGAGGCCTAGTTGAAACACTGCTCAGTAATAAGCAGTAATTGTATTCCATAGAGCTGTGACCTGTATATTCCAGTTTAATTACTAAATGCCATTAAAATAATTGCCTCATTGAGTATATACATGTACATGCTCTCTGACAAATTTAAAGATGCATGATGTAAGAGTTAAATCTGCCTATCACAGGTCTTTTTTCTGGCTTCAAATGTTATAAAAATTGTTATTTAGACATTTATTCAGATGAAAACTTGCCAATAATCAACTCCCTAGAGTCCTAGACCATAGGATGGTTAAGATATTGAGTGGAATAGACAATATGCCATAACTTCATTAAACAATGATATGGACGCCTTTCATGGAGACTGCCAATTGAAGGACTGAAAATTATGAGACTGCGTTTGGTATGATAATCAAGACTTTTTAGGCTATTTCTTGTCAAACTTCAAAGATTCATAACGTCACTCATAATAAAGTAATAGGGCTGAAATATTCAGTATATTCATTTTACATTGTCTATTATTAGCAAGAATGATCAGCTCTTTATCCTAACCTTGCATACTGCATCTATAAAGTACATGTATAGTTCGTGTACATCGATTTTCTGTCTCGGAATTGCCCATGTACCATTTGTGGCATCAAGATAAAGTTACTTCTAAGTCATAGGGTCTTCTTGTGGACAGATGAATGAATAGGATGGTAGAATGGTGGTGCTGTTAAAATTAAAAGGCTATTTGCTAAACTATATCAGTTCAAAGAATTATGAATAGTATGTTTCACATGGTGACGATTGACATTTACAAAAACGATTAGGTAGTTAACGTAAACAAAACATGTATGTAATTATCTATTCAACATTTGAATATTGACATTAATTTAACATTTCTTTCAGACTTGCTTAATGTATCAGACAAAATTAAACAAGAGTTTATTTCACTGGTAACTTTTACTGTAGTAATTGTAAGTACATCTTAAAGACAAATTGTGCAAAATTACTAAAGATACATGTAAATGATAAGTAATGGATCCACTTGGAGCAAGGGATGACTTAATTGATATTGATTCTTTGACTCGATGGAACTTAACTCAACTACCAGAATATGTACCTAGAGAAAAGGAAGACGAAGACAAGAAGTCAGTGTTTCCATGGAGGAATGATTTAAATGGAAAAATTTGTCTTTGGTATGTTGAAGTAAATAATTTGTAGGCTTGTTTTAGCCAGATGTTTTATCATTAGGTTGATGAGGAAGTGGTTTCTGTTTAACATTATTTATAGAAACTATAAAAAAAATTTTGGTTTAGGTCAAAGTAATATATTGAACATGGTTAGTAAGTCTGTTGTTCCAAAGATTTTCCAAAGTGAAAAAAACAATTTGTATAGAATAAACTGTATGTCCATCAATGTTATTTATATTCCATAAACAAAAAAAAAAAACATTGTTCAATTACAAATGCAATGAAGATACAATTTTTTGTTAAATTTTGATTTTTACATGTTTTAAAAGAAAACAAATCAAAGTGAACCCATTTTTCAGGAGTGGTGATCTAACTAGATTAAATACCCATGCCGTAGTTCATACAACAAACGAAAAACTCAATGACAGAGGTACTGACAGTGATAATTTATTCTTAAAGGCTGGTCCTGAACTTTATAAAGAAATTAGAGCTGATATAAAAGGTGAATTGACCTTCAAATTCTAATCATGATTCAGCAGAAGATTTAATCCAATAGACAATCTAATCAATTATTTATAGTTCATACATTGTATCAACACAGTTTTCATCAATGTCAATACAATGTTCATCAATTAAAATACAGTTCATTAACAGTTAATATAATAAGCATTGGTCAAATGGTGAACATGTGTGCTTTAGATTATAAGGTCTGTTTTTTAACTATTTTAAGGCAAGTGGCTTGGTTTTGGTCCAAAGCTTTTATGTGACAAGGAGTAGGGTTTTTTGCCGGGTCCTCTGATTTCGTCCCACTGCTAAAGACCCATACATGCAAGCAAATTATTGAAATGACCTAGTTTATGTCTAGTGGAGATTGAACCCTATTACTCCCTCTCACTCAATTAAGATATAAAAAAGAAAACGGGAAAATATACTTCATTTAGAAGAAGAAATCTTCCAATTTTGCACCTACACATCAAATATTTTGAAAACAAAAATAACTTTTTGATTCTAGTAAAAGTAGTTTTTTTTCTTCTGCATTCTTAGTAATCAAAACTGGAGAGGCAAAACTTACCAAAGGTCATGGATTACCAGCAAGATTTATAATACATACAGTGGGACCTAGATTTAATGTTAAATATCTTACTGCTGCTGAAAGTGCTTTATTTAGTTGTTACCGTAATACACTACAGTTAGCCAGGTATAGTTCCAATTTTATATTAATTACTTCTCAACACTACATATACAACAGTCTGTGTTCAAATGAATTGATTTTATGAAGTTAATATGAGATCAACCATATTAAAAGTATTAATTATTATAGGATGTCATTTATATTGTTTCATATTATAGGTATTATCATGAAATTACATGTATCTGAAGTTTATGTACATATATGTACTTTTAGCTTAAATAAAGTACTTGCATAATTCTTCTTCTTCTGTTAGTGTTTAACATCCGCCTCCACCAATGGTAATATCAAAGACAAATTGTCTTATTTTATTATGCTTAGCGTACATGCAGGGGTCTTTCCTATGGTAGGAAACCGGAATACAACCCATACGCTCACACCAGGGGTTGAAACCACGACTGCAAGCCAGAGTTGTCCAACCAGCTGCAGCTTGAAGCGTGAGACTCTAGACCACTAGGCCATCCCAACACCCTCCCCCCTTACTTGCATAATATACCCCCCATACTTTTGTAGTCTTCTTTCATCAGCCAAAGGGAGCCACAGTGACTCAGTGTGTAAGGTGCTGGGCTGGTTCATTAACTGGGAGATCCTGGGTTAAATCATGGTGTTGACTAATAAAGTCCTTATGCATTTTTCAGTGTCTCTTGTCAATGGTGCAGGACGGGGATCCTGTCAAAAAACGTTGTCTAGTCATTTGGATGGGACAAAAAACCACTGTCGTACACATTAGATGGGAAAAAAACTGCTGTCGTACACATTGGGGTTCACGTAAACATACCCTAGCAATTTGAATTTAACAAATTCCTCTGTTCTTGCAAATTGATGCAGAAAAGTAGGACGTTAAGCTCCATTTCATTGTTTAATATTTAACATTGATAATAATAGAAAAGTATATGAAATATCTTTTTATGAGTTTATGGACAAGGTTGTTTGTAAATGCTTGGATCACACTGATATTTTTTTTTTTTAAAATAGGGAACAGAGTATAAGAACAATAGGACTGTCATGTATTCATACAGTTAAAAGAGGTTATCCACCAGACAGTGGTTCTCATATAGCTTGTCGTGAGTATTGTATTATATGGGATGTAAAAGTTGAATCGCCTTAATTTACAGTTCTGTGGATAAGTTGAAGCAGTGTATAAGACTCTTGAATTTCATCTCCATAGCAATGTTTTAATCCAGTAACAGGAGTATCAGCCAACAATATTAATTAATGTAAGATAATCAGTTGCAAAGTCCAGGAGTATGTTTGATCAATATTCCAAGTTTTGTTATTGGTTTATTTGAATATCTGTATCAAAATATGATGTGCATGCAGTTAAAATTCATCATTATTACGTGGGCTGGCTGAAAAGTTCTAGGTATATCCACTGTATCTGTGAAAGATCTGTACAAAGTTGATAGTTCCCATTTATTTTTGTAAATAATCCCCTTCGAGGTGTACACACTTGTGCCTATGATACTGCAAAGCCTGGATGCCGGTCAGAAAGAAATTTTCTTCAGTCACCCTAAAAAGGGTTGTTCACAGCTGACATGATGTCATCATTACTAGGAAAATGATGACCGGCTAGATCCTTTTTCATTTTTGGAAACATGTCTCATCCATGGCTACAAATCTAGCCAAAAAGTAACGGGACATCAGGATTCTGACATGTTTCTGATCTGCAGTCAAGAGCTTTGGCACCCATCTTGCAGAAACTTTTGTCATTCCAAACTCTTTGGCGAATATATAATCAACCCTCTCACAAGAGATGCCACAGCAATAATATTATGTCGAGTGGTCAATCGTCAATCAACAATCACCATGTCATGCACCCGTGTAATGTTTTCTTGAATGGTGGCTATTCATGGCCTTCCAGGACGTGGATCATCGTCAAGGCTCTCTCTCTCTGCCACGCTTAAATTCCACAGCCCACTTCTTTACTGTGGAAAAGGAAGGGGCATCATCCCCTAAAGTTGAGACCATGTCAGCATGTATCTGTGTTGGGGTTAGTCATTTTATTTGCAGGTACTTGATGACAGCCCTGTAGCCAGTTTTGTCCATTTCTGGTGATTTCAATTGGTATGTTTACAAGATTGTCTGCTACGAAGACAATAATAACACTACAGTTGCAGTTCTTATGTCTATGATTCATTCAATGATTGTACTTGTTGGTGGCAAAAGTTTGTTTCATCCCAATTGATTTATCCTTTTCAGGCTTAGAACTTTTCAGCCAGCCCTTGTATATTACCGTTTTTTTATCAACAAAATTATTAGTACTTACAAAACAAGATTAGTCTTTTAATTATAATGTTTAGCTTTTATATTTGTCATTTACTAGACATAAATTATCGGATTAGAATTTTATGATATTTGATTGTTTCATTATATTTTCCAGGTACGATAAGGAGATTTTTAGAAAAGTTTGGGGATAGTTTTGATACTATAGTTTTAGTTTGTAATCAAGAAAATTTGGTATGTACAATAGTTTAATTAATTGCTATTTCGATCTTTTATCATAACTATAAGATGGCACACCAAGGCAGATCTTTAGGGTTTCTTGACAGATTTATGTAAGCTAAAGCTGTACTCATAAGTGCAATTGTAGAATCAAGTTTCAAAACAGATATTAGCAGGCAGTTACTGAATAATGGATGTCAAATATTTTAATTCAGTGAATGATCATGAAGTGTTAAAGTCGAGGCATTTACCACTAATGCTGGAGTTATATATCGATGTAATGGGATCTACCTCCCAAGAATATTGGCCATCAATTCTTAAGGGGCTGAATCAGTACTTGACAATGTTCTTGTCAGCAGAATATTCCAGGCTTTAGCTCTACTTCTACTAACACCAAGCAATGACAATATTTACATTGTCTTTTTCTGGTTATTTCTGTCAGAGGGAACATTATCGCCACAGCTATATTGTGATACACGTTGTATCATGACCCGGATGGCCATCAACAGCAAATATTCAAGAAAACATTACCCGGTTGCATGGCATGGTGATGGTTGATTGACGATTGACCATTTGACATATTGCCAGTGTTGTGGCATCTCTCATGAGAGGGTTGATCATATAGTCATATAGTCATAATACCCAACACTATTTACCACCTCATATTTTATTTCAGGATGCTTATAAAAATATTCTTCCACTCTATTTTCCTCGAAATTCTAAAGAAGAGGAATATGCTCTAGATAATTTACCAGAGGATGTTGGGAATGAAAATGGAGAACCAGTTGTAGCAGAAAGACAAATTAGAATACTTGATAAACCAGCGTTTGCTGCATATAGTAAGATATATTTAAGTTATTTAAAAGATGTTAAGCTATTTGATTTAGGTCAAAATAAACTGGGACAATCTCTATACAATTACAGTTTTGTTTCAAAAGATTGAGCTACAGTAGGAGTTTACTAATTTCAGTTTAGATTTTGGATTACTAATCATTTGTATTTCAATGCTTCCTTTATCTAATCATGGGAAAAAAAATGTTAACGAAAGCAGATTGTCATCCCACAGAACAAATCAAGAAATAAAATCCAACGAAATCAACAATTTTATTATTGCCCCAAATCATAGAGGTTTAGCCATTTTAAATTGATGAACGAAAGGTAGATTGCAAAATTTATGCTAATAAAGTTTTATAAATAGTAAGGTCATATCTTTTACAATTTAGGCATAGGACATCAGAGTAAAAATCTGTATACCTTTCTTCTAATATTGAGAACCTTCTTTTTCTTATCAAGCACCAAATCTTCGGGCATAAACTCATATACATGTGTATCCTATATTTTATTAATGAAATGGTCTTCATTTACTATTATAGAGGCAGTACATGTAGGACAAGATGATTTTGAAGAAACTATTGATTTAAACAGTCAGTTCTGTACATCTACCGCGTTAGATGTGGGCCACCATCCATTTGCTAGTATGGAGGAAGATCCTGATAAAACAAAAAAGGGTACCATATATGGTAAAAATAATGCTGATGTACGAAGAATTGAATCACAACGAAGGTGAGACTAATACACACATTTTTTTTAGACCCATCCCATTTATCTGATTGTTGTAGCATATCTCCTTGAAGTATTCTAATGAAAAGTGGAGCCACAGTGGTTCAGTGAGTGAGGCGCTGGCTCACTAAACAGGAGATCCTGGGTTCGTTACTGGTGTTGGACGAGAAAGTACCCCAGGATTTTCCAGCCTGGTTTATCTTTGTAAGGACTTGGCAAGGAAAAGCCTCTAGCTGTTTAGATGGACCAAAAAACCGAGGTCCTGTGTTGAGTTTGGCGTGCATGTAAAAGAACCCTTTGGCAGTTGGAATAAAGTTGCCTTCATAGTACATTACAAGGTGTATACCCTTCTGTATTAGCCCGGTTGGTGCAGAAAAAGTAGGATGTTAAAACACCATTTCATTTCAGAAAAAGTAGGAAATGTATATTACTTGATGAGTACAGCCATATTCTACATGTCTGATCTACTGTGTATGGTCAACACATCCTCTGTGTATGATCAGCTGAACAGAGGATCGGAAAGTCTTCCCTTGAGAATGGTAATTATATAAGCAATCTAGATAGAATTTTAAAAGAAAACTATTGGCAAAATAGATTGAAATGTGTTTCAGTGCTTTTGTGTTTCGCCTGTATGTAGAAACCTTTCTTTGTGTTCGATCATTAAAATCACTACTTGATTCGTCAGTAAAATACAAATGGTTCTTTTTTGCACCTACTGAGGTAATGAAGACGGGATGACCAAAGGAAGTAACTGCAACTAGAAACAAGAACACTACCTTTGATAATATTTGTTTGTTAGCAATGTCAATATTTATATTTGATAATTATCTAGATATGAAAGATTATTAAAGAGAGCCAAAACAGACGACTTAACAGATATAGCTGGTACAAGATTTCTGTATAGAGCAGGAAGTGATAGATTTAATCGACCAGTCGTTGTATTTGTTGGCAAGAATTTCCCAGCTACCTCAATTAACTTAGAAAAAGTATGTATATCATTACGTTCTTTTTCATATTTACAAAGCTCATCAATCTGTGAAAATTATTCTCAACAATAAGATACATGGAAAATATTTGGTCATGCCTTTTGATATAATAATAAAGTCATAATGTAATGAAAGATGGAACACATAGCCAATAAACCTAACGGGAGCACTGCTTTGGACCTGGACTTCAAAAACAGGATTGACTTGGTAGAAGATAATCAAAGGTCCTGGAATCACCAGCCTAGTAGTTTAAATACAAAAGTACAACTTAAATTTGATAGCGATGTGAACTACTCAGCACTTAGAATACAGGCATCCTGATTTCTGGCTCAATGTTATAATGCCACAATTTGTGTGAACTGTTCTCCAGATGTAACATTCACAACTGTTGGTACCACAATATAGGAGATAGGCCAAGAAAACTATGTGGTAGTGCCCACAAATCAAGCAATTGATTCACTTGTTTACATCCAATTATCAGATGACTGAAAATAAAGAAAGTGTAGTTCATGTCAACACAGCGGACATTTTACTTTTATGTTCTAAAATAGGTATTACATGTATAAACAATAAAGCTTAACTTGTATTAATATTATATTTCAGGCTTTATTATATCTGATTCGAGTAATGGATCCAATAGCTGATTCTGATTTTATAGTAGTTTATTATCATACATTAACAACCAATCAAAACTATATACCCATGGCATATCTAAAAATGGCGTATAATGTACTTGATTACAAGTAAGTAATTTGTAGATCGTCTCAACCTGTTCATCTTTCAAACCATTTTAATAAAGACATTCATATTAAATGATTTCTAATGGGCTTTTACTAGATTTTTTTTCAACTGATATTGCCAAAATATCCTTAAAAATTATCATACTTCTTGTCATTTTCATGTATGTGACTTTGTAACGTCATGTGACTTTTGTCCCTTTCCAAAAAATAAGCATACATATATTTACCACAAATGTATCACATCAGGTGACAGTGCTTCCATTTACAAATTGTTAACGCTTTATATTAAGAAATATCTTCTGTTTTGTATAAAACCATTATGTATCTTATTTTTTGTACTTGACAGGTATAGAAAACATTTGCGGTCATTTTATATAGTTCATCCAACATGGTGGACAAAGGTTTGTTAATATTTTTTACTTAGGAAATTGAACTATGATTCATACATTACAAAACCAACTGGACTAATGAAGACAGACCATTGATAAGAGACAACACATATCTTGTTTATATTTTAGTTGGTTTCCATATAGAATATTATCGCCGGAAACGTTTGGTGGTCAAATTCATGAGCATATCTAATTTGTACACAGTTAATCAATATGCCTGATGTGATAGGTCTTTGGGATTTGTATTTTTTATCTTGTCAAATGTTTGAAAAGTATTTGGGATATTTATTTGATAATTTATATTTGTATTTTTAGGTAGCTACTTGGTTCTTCACTACCTTTACAGCATCTGATATTAAAGATAAATTACATATTATCAAAGGTGTTCAGTATTTGTATAGTTCTATAACACCAGATCAACTGGATGTTCCTACATTTGTTCTAGACTATGACACACGGGTAATCTCCTTTTCTTAATATTTTTTCCAGATTCTTTAATGTTGGAAATTCTTCTTTCTAGGGTTTATTTTATGTTAAATGAAGTGAAACCAAACACTTAGTACTTACAAAAGCAGGTCTTAACTCGGTATTTTGTTAGCATATGAAAACAGCCAACATGAGGGTTTTTTTTTAGTGTAATTATGGAGTTCTCTCCCTTCATCTAATATTCAGAGTTTTGGTACTCTTGAATCTGAAACTGGAAAGATGGAAGGTGCAGATAAAACCATATATAGATAGCTATATGTATTCTTCCAGTCATATTGTATTATTAAAATGAGAATATTTTGATATGCTCGCATGTTACTGTGATCTGTCATTGTTGTCTCTCCTGTTTGTCCGTCAGTTCAATTTCTAGTAATCACTCTTTTAATCAAAGAGTTTAGGAGATATGGAATTTTATTTGTATTTGTTTTTTTTTTTACAGCTAAATGGACCGAGGTATGCCATTCCATCAGAAGCACCTGAGGCTCTTTAAGGATACATTTAACTAAAGTTAAAAACTATTTTGAGAATAAAGTGAAGAGCTAATAGATTTTCAGTTAAATGTTAATGCTGTGAGAGTTGAAGGTGCTATGAAGCTGTGAAGCTGTTGTTGACACTATTAAAAAGAGGTTGTGTTATTTTTACAGAACTTGGATCAACATTGTTTTAGCTTGTTGAAATGGTGCATGTTTTATGACTTATATCGTCATTAATTTGAGTACATTTTATTTATCCTTGTTGACCTTTAAAAGAGCAATTTAGAAACCAGTGATTACTATTTATATTCTTCCATGACAAATGAGAAAATATAATGAGCTTAAGATCAAAGATAATGAACCTCATGTGGTGCATATATTTTAATCATATAGTTCTATATTATGTAGCTCTACATTATATTATATGACAAGTACTCCATCACGTTTCTATACATAAAGAATAAATTCTGAATATAATTATATTTGCAGGTTTTGATTAACCTAGTTCTATATTTAACTATGGTTTGATTTACAGTTTTAAATATATCACACATCGTTATTTATTAAAGAAATGTTTATTAGTTTTTGTTAATGAGTTTTAACATAATCAATCAATTTAGTTTATTACATCATTGAGATCAGTTATATTCTATTTTTAGTTTACTAACATTTTAAGTATGTGATTTGATGTTAATCAAAGTTTGATTACAACTAAAACATATTTATGATAGAAATGGATTGTCTGTTACAATCTGCAAAGTAATAGTGTCTCAGTAAGGTGGCCTCTAAAACTGTTATTTTAACTAGTTAATTTAGTCTTAATCAATCTAGTCCAGTATAATACTCTTTCTATTCATTAAACAATCTATTCATTAAAAATAGTAGAATATTTCTTATATGGCCAGAGCAATATTAGGTTTTCAGATGAAGCAAGAGCTGATTGTATAAAATATATTATTATTATCCAGGGCCATTTGCATTTCTTTGAATATTATTGGTTATTGTTTCTTTGATTTAGATATGTGTTTAATTTACTTTTTCTTTCAATAAATATTAGATAAAGTACTAACGTTTAAACTTTTTGTAATATCTTTAAATTTATGTGTAAGCTGGTTTGTTGATTATTCTAAAGTGTTCATCCCAATGCTAAAGTGGTTGGCAAGTGAATAATTGAAATAAAATATATTGTACATGTATTCTGTAATGACATAGTTGATTCTCTTATAATTTGTATTAAATTCACTCTGTTTGTTTGAATTAGATAATTTTGTGTAATTGTCAAACTAATCATATCAGCTTACAAACAAATCATCACATATACCTATTATATAACAAATCATTACTGAATATACTCATCTAGTCTATCAATGTCAAGAGTTACTTATGTTTAAATATATTCATTCACTAACTAGTAACTGTAGATGTTTCTTATTGATGGTATGTGTTAACATTGCCTAACATCAGACAGTGGCATGACATGAATTTTACCAAGCCATCATCAACTATTAGTGGATTTATATAAGGATGTGGTGATAAAAAAAACATTGGTTACAACTCTCTAATTTACAAGTTTTCAGTTTGAATTTAAATTTTGTTTCAGAAATCTTTCTAATAGGCCTACCACAAAAAAGACCAAATTTTTACTATTGAATGATTATTATAAGAATTAGCTTGTTGATAACTTTTGTCCTATTTGATATATAGTCAAAGGTTCCCAACTTTTTTTCCCCATATACCCCTGGCAACTGTTTTTAACAGTTTTATTTTAAGTTCAAATGAAAATAACATTAACAAACTTTCTTCAACTCCAGATAATAATTTTAAATCTTAACCAGAAAGAATTGTTTACATATCCAGAATCAGCAAACTTACCCCCACTCCCAAGTTAATAATGTACTCATTTGATCAAGTTTCCAAATGAAAGAACACTTTCTGTGCAATAAGTTATAGTTTATTTAGTTGTTGAGTTTCTTATGCTTTTTAAATTTAACTATTGATGAAATAGATAAATCAGTTTTGTAAAGTGGATTGAATTGTTAAGAAAGAAAGAGAAGGAATAAGCTATTACTAGACTTGTTTCATACATTTTATATCTATAAACCTATATTGTAACAGTTTTTACAATTCTGCATTAAAACGTGGTCATATTTTCAGATTGACTTTAGATTTATACACTGCGTTTATGTCCAATATTTCTGATAATTACTTGAAGTATTATTTCACTTGCTTAATTGAAAAAGCTGTTTTGTTGCCTGGCAATATATTTTATAATAGAAAAAATACATTTTGATTTTTGACCATTGTGTCAGATCTATACTGTGTTTATACATAATGTATTTTGGTTGTACAAATCTGTCTATATTGTGTCTAACGTTGTCATTTTTGATTATTTGACAAGACTGTTAAAGTTGCTGATCGTCATTTGCGTTTTCTGGACTATATCTTATTTTTCACCGCTTAATCCACATGAAAATGTATTCAGATTGATTATTTAACATTTAAGAAAGAGAACACAATCAAAATATCAACAGTAGATGATCTGACTTGGATTCAATCTGATTTAAAGGAGGCCCAGGGAAAATAGATAGCCGAATGTCCACAAATTTTCAGTTGATCATATGGTTGTAAATATTGAACAGAATGGAACAATTTTTGAATTGATATGCCTTATATGAACTGAACTGAGATTCTACCTTCAGAACAGTGTAGTATGCAAAGGATTAACAAACACTCAAATGACGACCAGGGACTTTAAGAAATGAATGCATATTGTGAAATGTATTATTTTGTACAAATATATTTTTAATTTTGAAACAGTAGTATTCTTTTAACTTATCAACAGCATAGCAAGGAATTATTTGATCGGAAAATTTGCATGTCTGTTAAACAATTATCTGTTCTATTGAACGTTGTCTGAAAACTGCCGACCGAAGACTGCCGCTCAATCTATGCATTACTTCTTCATTCACCTTCTGGTATCTGTCTTGTAGGATATAGCTGTATGGAAAAGTCGCATACATTCAACTGTTACACTGGAAAAACCATGGATTGTCAAATTGAGCACAATCTAAAGTAATTTTCGCCAGTTTGACAAGCGGTTAATATCTGACAGTTCACTTTAAAGTGAAACATTTATTCTATACAGTGTATTATAGAAGTGTATATAGAATAATGAGTTTATTATTTTAGCACATGCGTTCTAATTTCAAGACATCCTCCTACACTATAAAACTAACAACTATACAGTAACAATATTTACTGACATTTATGAAGTGCCCATATATCGAAGGGAAAACCCCCAAAATATAAAGTATGTTTAGAACATAACTATACATTCAAAGGACTGTGGTAATTAGCAAGGAATAGAGGGAAATACATGTTGTGCCAACTCCGTTTTGAAAGCAAAACATGAAGTAAGTTTGGGGTTGTGAATGCCAACACACTGAAGCAGTATATGAGTCCGGTGGATGAAGGGGGGGGGGGGAATCGCCACCCGAGCTTTGATTTTATGAGACCCAAGTTTTTCTAGACCAGTTTTGAACTAAAAATCGAAACGAAATAGCATCTGTGTTTTAATCAGATTGAACGAAAAAGCTAACGAGAAAACACTTTTCAGGTCAATTTTGAAACAAGTGGTTTCTGCCCCCAAAATTACCCCCCCCCCCTTATACATTGGGAATCTTACACACGTATTTAGAGTTGTGCAGCGGAATTAAAAAGTAATATTTTGCCAAGCTCTAAGAAAATCATCATTTAAATCAACGTGAACCCATTTCCCGCCAATTTTACCGCCCGCTCACCTGCTACCCCCACCCCACCTCCCCACAAATCAAAACCGTTGTCCAGGGACATCATATACACTTCTTTTGAGATGGACAGTCCTGGAAATTTATGTTTTATTAACAAATAACGTGATAATCATTCATGTCAACATAATGACATTTCCCCCCATTTGAGACATTGACCCTCCATATCTCGAAAACGCCCTCTCAAACGACTGATCACCACCCAGATTCGGAATCTACGCTAAAAACTGGTCTAGAAAAACTTGGTCTCATAAATTCACAGATCTGGTGGGGACCCCACCCCCCCTCCTTCAGCCACCGGACTAGTGCCCCTTTCTTACTTTCTTGAACTGCTAATTATAATTATTATTTGACTTTCTGTCTTCAAATTCAAAGTAGTTTCGATCAATTTAGAATTTTCACAGTAGATGTTATAAAATGTGATGGTAGGCTAATATAATTATCAGGCGCGAGTGATCTTATGAGAGCTTTTTGAAGATAATGACCCCCCCCCCCCCAAAAAAAAAAAACAAAAAAAACAAAAAAAATTAAACCCCGAAAGCATTACTACGTCACCATTATCTCACTCACGAAGTAATGATAAAATGTCATATAATTTGACGAAAATGGCCATGACAAGACACTGATCTCTTGTCACAAGATTTAACTTCTGGATTGTCTAAAACACGACATTTATTACAAAATATGTGCCCTGAATATTTGGTTTTACTGCAATTTACCACACTCGGAAATAAACCTAGCAAAAACAAATATAAAGAAAATTTCGCGTACCAACAACTGACATAATATTGAAACGCAGAAGATAAAGGTAAGATCAAAAATAACTTATACAGAAACTGTCAAAATTTTGGGGGCAATATAAAGAACATTTTAAGATGTTTTAAATTATTACTATGTGTCAAAATGATACATAACTTTTGATATAGAAATAGACATTTCAAAATTATATACAGTTTCAGTTGACTTATAGTTTAATGTAAAAACATATTTCGTAACAGATCTCTCAATGCAACCTCACGAAGAAAATAAACCAAGAATACCGTTAGTTTCCACACGTGCACATTTTACATCAAATATATCTTCTAGCTGTTTTTTTTCTTTTCTTTTTTCCATAGATTGTTTTTTTTAATAAATTTCAGGAATAAGCTAATCGACATCTGGCTGGACTGGTATTTCAAGCGGAATTGTCGACAGAATGAAATGGTTACTCATCTTTATTGTATCATCATTGACTAATCTCTTGGCAGCCTCGCCAGGTAAATTAATCACATACCATTAGGGGTTTAGTGTATATGCATTATATCAAATATATTTGATGATCTCAGATAAAGTTATGATTGAAATCTTAATGACGGCATATTTGTTTGATAAATTAAATCATATCCACTTCATCAAAATATGGCGCCATGATGACAATAGACCAACTATATATCCAGATAAATTCATAATAAATAATACTGTCATCGTCGACATCAAAAATCTTCCTGGATTCAAAGTGATGCAGTTCAAGACGTGCTCCGGCGTATCGATGTAACCTGTCGGGGTCGGGGGGGGGGGGGGCGGGGGGTCGCTGTTGACCCGACGGTGTCATCAAATTAACATTTATAGGCTACCTAAACAATAATGCGAATTATTGCTAAGAATAACTGAAATAATGCTAAGAACCAAACTAATCCTAAGAATAACTGAAATAATGCCAGTAATAATTGAATTAGTGATAGAAACAAGTAAATTAATTCTAGAACAATTGAATTAATGTTAGCAACAACTGGATAAATGGAATGGAATTAAAGCAATTGAATTAATGCTAGCAACACTTGAATTAATGCTAGCAACACTTGAATTAAAACTAGCAACAACTGAATTAAGGCTAGCAATAATTGAATTAAAGCTAGAAATAATTGGATGTAAGCCAGAAACGAATGAATTAAAGCTAGCATTAATTGAATTAAAGCTGGTAATAACTTTAACAATTGTTATCTTGGCATTCTATATTTAAATGGGATTTAGCATTTTATTAAAATAAGTAAAATGAAATTCCCATTTTTGGGTAATATGACATGACCATTATTATTTTAATGTTAAGTTGAATATCATCAGAGTTCTGAATTTAATTTCTTGTATTTGACACGTCATGTGTCTCTAAATTTTTATATTAACCTTTATATCTAAAAGCGATACCATAATATTCAAAGGTCTTCGAAAATCGACATGATCGCTCGACAATATCCATTCTTTCAAAATTTTGCTCACAAGAGCTACTATTTAAGCTTCGATAAATAGGCTTCTGAATTAAAAAGAAATAAATTAAAATCACTGCCCTAAAGTCCATTTGGACAATGGGGAAGTTTCAACAGGGTCTTCATTGCTGATAGGTGCACTGGAAAGTTGCCGGGAAGTCCCATGATTTTAGTGTCCCCAGAAAATTAATAACTGTGGAATATATAAAGGGCGGGGAGGGGCAGCACAATAACAGTTAAACCAACTTTGACGCATGCACTTAGAAAGCGACATCCTAAAAAATCAAAGAGTTTCAACAAATTTTCTACTTTTCTGAACCCGTCTTCATTAGCCCGATTGGTACACCAAAGTGGTATTACAAACCCCATTTTCCAATTTCTTTTTTATTTTAATGTGTTGACAATGTAGGAAGCTTTAAGCATCTTCAATCCCCTGGTTATCCACGGATTATTATTTAGTCTCGCATACCTTGTATGGAATCTTAATACAGGTAGCATAACTCAATGTTTATGTTTATTGCGGAGTGCCTCTACACCCCCAACATGGTAAAGACACTGTTGTTGTTATCTTGATGCGGATTGGGTGAGTTTAGTTGCCTCTATACTAGATACCATGATGAAGATGACACGACGGAGCTGTTGTTAGACTAACGACATCTTTCACCCGTGTTTATTGTTTACTTTTAGCTGGCTGTAATCCTTCCTTGGATTTACTGTTTACGGTGGGATCTGAAAGTTACCTCGACTTTGCTGAAAGAATTATTGGTGATCTTGCCAGACAACCGCTACCACCGTACACGATACAGACCGGTGTTAGTGTCTGTAACAACTCTTCGGTGGCCTTCATCCCGTTAATGTCCAGATTTGTTCAAGTTATGACCTCCATTAAAACCATCTCAAACGGTCTTTTGGATAAATCTCGGTTAAGACACGAGCAGACAATATCGTATTCCAACAAACTGTGTCTTCAAGTTTCAAAAGATATCTTTCAGAGAAGTTACAGAAATAACGTTTCAAAGATGCTGATATTGGTAACAGATGGTACTGGTTGGGCTTCTACTGATCATGCCAGAAACGCAGCAGAACTGAAATTGAACAATATTACCATAGTAACAATTGGCATTGGTATCAAGCAAATTGATATTTCTACAGACTTGGAGAACATGGCTTCAGATAGTAGTAAATATTTCAATATCCGAGATATGAGCATGTTGCGAAGTTTGTCATCCATTTTCTCTAAAGGATCGTGTCAGCGTAAGTAACAGGTTACGGAAAATAATTCAATTGATAGTTGTTTTTTCTCGTGCTTTCCCTAGTGATTTCAGTAATAATTTTCAGTAATTAATATCTGGTTTTGTCTGGACAAAACAATATCGTCTGATGGAATCATTTTAAAGAATGAAATTTACAGCAAAGTGCATTTCTTACCTATATTTTATAATTCAGTATTCTCTTAATTCACAATTGAACTATGAGTCTCTGTAAAATTAGTGACGAATATGTCTGACCTACAATCTGAATATATTGTAGTCACCCATGTCTGTCCATTTCGGTCACATGGTCTAACCGCCTTGTTAGACTTTAAGTGCCTCTTTTCTGAGACAAAAATCAAACCCAATACCAGAGTGTATTGCAATATACTGACATTCTAATGTTCCTATGTCGTTTATTTTGTTTTAGATATTGCTGAACCCCCACCCCCACTCCTGAAAAAAATGGTACATCGATTCGCTTGGACTTACATTTCCGAGTCAACCAACACTAGAAGTATTTTTGCACTGTCCATTTCGAAAATTACACTGTAATCTCTTGCGTTGTGTTTGACACGGGGCCCCCTTCCTTAATCTTTATATATCGCTTTCCTTTACAAAGTTTACCTGATCAAATCGTCGGTCCCATAGCAAATCTACAGGTCCGAGGTTTTTTTAGACTTGTTTTGTCCAAACTTGTTTGGATTGTTTAGCTGGTCATAAGGAGTAACCCTGTCGAGAGAGAGAGAGAGAGAGAGAGAGAGGGGGGGGGGTTAACGCCCACTCGACACAAAGTAGGTCATTTCGGGACAAACATGTGGTTTAATTTTATTTCAATAATTCGCTTGATGGTAGGAGTCTTTAGCAGTGGGAGGAATCCGGAGGACCCGGAGAAAACCCACAAGGTTGGACAGGCGACCCTACTCCTTGTCACGTACAACCGGGGATTCGAAACCACGCCAGTTGACTCAATGACAGGTCGTATGATACAGCACGCACGTGCTAACCATTCGGCCATCCAACTCCCCCAATCCTGTCGAAATTCAGGGTTGCACATATAAAAATATATTTTACCCGGAGTTATTTCCTTGCCACTTATACCATGTAAACACTCTACGGGTCAGCATTGATTAGATTATTTTTTCCAAGTTGTTTGGACTGTTCGGTTGGTGATAAAAAAAAATGTTTTTGACCTTGTCACCGACCCCTGTAAACTCTGGGTCCGAGTTTTTTAGATTGTTCTTTTAAACAAACTTGCTGAGATAAAAAAGGAACCCTGTGGATATTCAGAGTCTCGCATCAATTTTCTGCGGGTTTATTGCTCTTGTCATAGAAAGCCGTTGGTGGACGTATCTTCTTTATCTGACAACCTTATGTTTATTTCAGCTCTTGAGATAGACATGTCCTCGATGGTAATCATATCACAAACAGAAGAACCACTGAGTTTAATCTCTGGCAATTTGGTAAAACAAGTTGCAGGTTAGTGAGACTTCTATTCTTCAGTTCTGTAAATCATTAGTAACGTGTCTTTATCTTATGACTGCCAACGCTGCGACAAGCTCGGGGAGATAGCTGTCCGGTCTTCTGGAACTGAGAAAAAAATCTCCTCCCATCGCTCAGCCACCAAGACAAACGTCACAGACATTTTGAAAATCACTGCTATTCTTTTTCAGCCTTTATGTTCAAATAATTGTCAAATGAAAATCGAAACAATATATTACGTTTCCTCTGATGGAAAATATGAAATGCGAAAAACGCCAGCAGGTCATTACATTACAGGAAATAGAACCATACCATTTGATCGAATCCGACAGAAGCCAGAAATCTTGCGTTAATTTCATACCAGATAAAGCTAATCTAATAATTAAGATTTGTATTCCATCAGCAGAAAATGAATATGGCTTCTTGATTATTACAGGTTGTCAAAGTATCATACTAAATGCCACTCATTATGAAGAAGTACGAATGATTCCTGGATTTGGCTCTCTTAGACAAATCTTAGCATGCCCACGTAACCAGTTCTATGACGTCACTAGATGTGGATGCTCGTAAGGAAGAAAACGGATTTCAATAGTCTTCCTATTAGGGTCTTTTTTATTTTCTTTTTTTTTTTTTTTTTTTTTTTTTTTGCGATTAGAATGGCAGAACCATATGTGGACTAACTTTCAGACTAACCTACAGGACTGAGTTCATAGAGTGGGCAATTCATTTGATTTAAATCTTTCCAGAAATAGTAGTGTATATTATGATGATCAAGAGAAATTGTTGATTTTTTGAAAGATATGTGTGCGTGGACTTAAAACGTATATCATGTGTGGGACATTCTCTCTGACGATCATATGATCAGAAATATGTTTTAATTGACGCCAAAATGTGGGACATTCTCTAAGGCGATCATATGATAAGAAATATGTTTTAATTGACGCAAATGCTGACAGCAATACTTGAACCTTACCCCCTCCCCGTCCCTTCTAAAAAGTGTTTCACTTAATTAGATTACTATATTAAATTAATAGCCGGTAGTATCCTGATTACTATAGAATTATATATTTATAATCATGATTTTGTTGTTTGGTTTATATTTAATACGAAATGGTATGATATATCTGCAGGATTTGTATTAAATATTAGGGTGAATAAGTAAAAAGAAAAGAGATATATCAGCCTACAGTCATACACCAACACCCAGTCTCTTCCTGTATTTAATTAACCTAATAATTTTAATTTCGTAGTTTTGGTGACGTAAAAATCAGAAGTCAAAAGATTAATGCCGAGTATATCTTTTACATTAAACATTCTAGTCATTTACTAACACGTGTTCATTTTTATACGCCCATATTGAAATATGATCGTATATTGTCGTCGCCTCTATCCGCCTGTCCGTCGGTCCGGTGTCCACAATTGTGGACGCTCTAGAGGCTAAAGTTAATATCCAATTGACTTTACATTTATACATAGTGTTTAAAATCATGAGACGAAGAAGCCTATTTATTTTCAGCAATTTCCTGCCAGAGTTATGTCCCTTGATCACTTTGAAAAATCTTTTAGGCGCTCTAGAGGCTAAAGTTAATATCCGATTGACTTTAAATACACAGTGTTTAATGTCATGAGACGAAGAACCCTATTGATTTTCAACTATTTCCGATAATTATTGCCATAGTTATGGCCCTTGATCACTTTGAAAACTCTTGTGGACCTCTAGCTAGAGGCCAAAGTTAAAATAAATTGCTTAAGGTCATGAGACAAACAATTGAAACAAATTCTAATGATTTGAGATAATTACTTAAACATCCATTATGTAAGAGCAAAATATGCCTATTGCAGGTCTTTCTTTGGACCTTAAATGTTATGTAAATTATTAATTAAGGCATTCATTAACAAAACAAGACCATAATCAACTCTCGATGTCATCAGATACGCGAGATTTTAACTAGATTAGAACGGTTCGCCATTTAAAAATTTAATTTAAAAATGAGAAAGCGAGGCTAAGTCTCGAATATACCAGTGCCCTGGTTACCACAATGCACACAATTTGTCAAAACTACAAAAAGGGTTAGTGATAACTTGGCTCAGAATAGAGTAATTTGATGAAATTTTCAATATTTTCATTTTGCATTATCTATTTTTGAGCTATTATAGCACGAATGACCAGTTCTTTATCTAAATCTTACATAATGTATCTTCAATAGGTTATTACTCGTCATATATTCATGTGTTGTAAATGTTCTCATTACTGAACAAAGAAAACATATGCGACAACCCCTGTTGACTATCGGACGACTTAGCTGCTGTGGGTGTATGTTTAGTTGCCTGTCAACATATCTTTTAAAGCTGTATGACAAAGAGTAGTCACCAGCGACGTCTATGCATAACGTTATTTGTAACATATTACCGGATGTGAATCTGTCTATTGCACACAACCTTATTCGTATAAAGTATACCGTACTAGGAACCGTTCTAGACTGCGACATAATTCAACAAATTGCACCGTTTACAGTGAGTGCGACACGATAGAGACTTTTGGCAAGCGCAATTTTCCCATTCGTATCACGTATCCGTATCGTATACGTGATACGCTGCGTCTATGTAGTTTTAGAGTTTTGGCAGATTTTCACGTCGCGTACGTCTGCATGGCTGAGCTGAGTGTAGTTCTATTACAGCATAACGGCAGATATCTACCAAGATCACCATCAGTATTAGTCAAGTGCCTAGCCTACAATTTCCCGAAGGTAGTAAAGTCGTCCGATGTCGCTGAGCTATTAAAAAAAATTCAATGTCGAATCTTATTACACATCTTCGACTTCAACTGACAGCAATTTTTGGTTTCACTAATAATGTATCATTTCAGAAAGTTTATACCCCTTTACCATAGAAGAATAAAATCATCTACAGATTTGCAAGGTCCCACCTCCCTAAATTTATCGCGTAGATCAAGCAGCATGCAGACAGACACACACACAGGAAAAATATGAAAATTCCGATAAAAACCCATAAAAAAAATGATTAAATTTCAATCTTTATCATGGTTAAAATCATAGCAAATATACACCTTCTTGTTCTAGGATACACATTGAATGATAAAAACGCTATCATACAACATTTCGGTGTTTAAAAGTAGCAAAAAGGACGGTAAAAAGATGACAATGTTATACGGACCTTTTCCGTATGGAATCTGTTCGATACGTGTTGTCGTATCCGTGTGCCGTATTACGTATGAGAAATACACACACATTGATGACGTCACACACAAAATCCAAACGGATACGCGATACGGACCAGAAATTTACGCTTGCCAAAAGTCTCTAATAGAGACTTTTGGCAAGCGGATTTTTCCCATCCGTGTCCCGTATCCGTATCGTA
Source organism: Patella vulgata (assembly GCF_932274485.2). Taxonomy (NCBI): domain Eukaryota; kingdom Metazoa; phylum Mollusca; class Gastropoda; family Patellidae; genus Patella; species Patella vulgata. Next base: position 48,768,862 of record NC_065880.2, read on the forward strand.
TACGTGATACGTTGCGTCAATGTAGTTTTAGAGTTTTGGCAGATTTTAGCAATTTTTGGTTTCACTAATGTATCATTTCAGAAAGTTTAGTCCATAGATCAACCAGTATGCAGACAGGCGGGAAAAATATGAAAATTCCGAGAAAAACCCATAAAAAAAATGATTAAATTGCAGTCGTTATCACTGTTAAAATCACATCAAATATACACCTTCGTGTTCCAGGATACACATAGATTCATAAAAACGCTATGATGCAACATTTCAGCGTCTAAAAGTAGCAAAAAAGACGGTAAAAAGACGACAGTGTTATACGGACCATTTCCGTATGAAAGCCGTTCCATACGTGCTGCCGTATCCGTGTGCCGTATCACGTATGAGAAATACACAGACATTGATGACGTCACACGCAAAATCCATACGGATACGCGATACGGACCAGGAAATTACGCTTGCCAAAAGTCTCTAATGACCGTACTCGGAACCGTGTCTTGTGCGCTAAATGTAGAAATGGTTTCACTACTGATGTCTTCCGTCTTATTCCAGCCAGAGCAGTTTCTTTGAGCAAATGACTACAAAAAACGTTACTGGTCTATAGCTCCCTTAATTTCCACGTAAACTGACCCCCCCAAACTGTACTGTACATAACTTAACATAATATAATAAACCAATTCCCATTGAAATAAAGGTGAAGCCTTACCGCATAATTATATATGATTTGATGAAACCCAACTGCTACGCGAAATTGCTCTCCTATCCAACTTAAAATGTCCGTCCAGCCACAAATAGCATGCGCACTCCGTCACTTTCCATATGACTATCATAGTAAACTAGCGTAGTTACACTGCCTAATAAGGAATGCGAAGGGCGGAGTTAACGCAGCGCGTTATTTGGCGATATTTCACCATTATTAGAAATATCGCTTCGAAAATGCAGAACGCATTACCACAAAGAAAAACTGTTCGGTACACATTTTAGTGGTCCAATCTTCACTATTTATGATATAATTTCTTATTTCAATACAGATTGTAATGATATGTGTTGACAACTGTGCGTTTGAACCTATTTTTACTTGCGCAAGGCCTCCTAGACTGTACCAATTGTAGAGCTAAACACGGTTTAGCGCGGCAATATTGTAGCTACGCTAAATGTGAAACTCTCCATAGAAAGGTTGATTTCAGTCACAGCGAAAAGGGACAACCTTGTGCTAACATTTGCGCAGATATCCATACTAAGAACCGTTCTGAGAAAATTCAACCATGTCGTATTGAGAACGGTGGTCTCGGCGGTCCAGATTGGCAGGGTTCTCAGTGCGGCAGGGTTATGTTTGACCCGTTTACAATATACAAAAAAATAATCGTTCACCGTTCTCGGCACCGTTCTTGGTACGCTTCAAATTTGTAATGGCAACAGGGTTATTGTCGAGTACAAGTTCAGGATTTGCCACCATTTTGTCTGTCATAATTGGCTTTATTGTCAGTAGTCAGGCAGCTTAGGACCAGATTTTTGAGATAGATGAGGACTTTCCAGACAAAATTTCCCCCAGATGCTACCAAATACCTGAGGTTCTAAAAATCATAATTCTTTAGTAATTGCTAAAAGAAACCTTTGGTTAAAACAATAAATAAGGTCCTTAAAATATGAAATGAAATGAAATGGGGTTTAACGCCCTACTTTTCTGCTCCGACTGGGCTAATGAAGACGGGCATACGCCATGCACTGTGCTGTGAGGGAAATGTTGCCCGGACAGCGGCACTATGGCCTACTCTTATTTCGTATTCCAACTGCCAAGGACTATAAGTATTAAAATATTTAAAAATTTTCACACGCTTATAATAATATTTTGGCCCTATTTTGTTACTTTAGCCTCTAGAGCGTCCACAAGATTTTTCAAAGTGATCAAGGGCCATAACTCTGGCAGTAATTATCGGAAATAGTTGAAAATCAATAGGCTTCTTCGTCTCTTGACCTTAAACAGTGCGTATAAATTTAAAGTACCTATGATCGCAATCTTGGTGTCTAAACCTACCTTTCCAGGGCCATGGGGTAAACTTACACAGTCTAGATTAGACATGCACTATTTCCTCCAAATATATTATGGCGGCTATCTTGGGTCTTCAAAATTCCCGCAATATAAAAACCTATAATCTACCAATAATAATATATCAGCTTCTAAACCGCTTAGGATCGCCGTCTTGGTGCCTTAAAGGAGCTAAATCGCTAATATTTTGGACCTAGAAATTGGCACAAATGGGTCGCAACACATATAATAATGTAATATGAATTTATATAAACTGTTTTACATTCAATCGTGTCCGTTTTACTGTGACTTGTCATCAGTTATGTTCGACGAAATACGCCAGAAGTCTCAACCTCAAGTCAATTTCTAGCGTCTGGTTATTCCAGTCAACACCGATATTATTTATTGCGCATGCTCTCCAAATAAGAACATGATATCACCGTTTGACATGACTTGTGGAATATGTCTAGCCTCATTCTTTGAGCACCTTGTTACAAACGGCGCTGAAACGCATCGTGGTACACGATTCGTGTACCAATGGTAAAATGTTTTCAATGTCGAAGATTTTGGATGATATTGAGTTACGGACTTAGCTACTTTAACGTACATTTTCAGGATTAAGGAATACGAGTATAGATAGGAATCGGATGGCTATTATTGTCCCCCGCCTTTCGAAGAAAGCAGGAGACTTAAAATGGGCCTGTCTGTCTGTCCGTCCGTCTCCCTGTCCGTCACACATTTTGGGACACAATAACTCTCCTTCTAATTGAGCTAGAATGTCCAAACTTGGTGCAGGTGTTTATTAGGTGAATACCTTGAATATGAGCATTTCTACTAAGTGTAAGCAGAGATAAGTATTTTGATTGGTTCATGCTTTGGGACACGATAACTTTGGTTCTAATTAAGTAAGAGTGATGAAACTTGGTGCATAGTTTCATCACATCAATACCTTGACTAAGTTTGATTCTTAGCATTTTCGGTTCAGGGTAAGCAAATCGGTAAGCAATTTGATTGGTCGAGACTTTGGAGCTCGACAACTATGATTCTAATTGAGTGATATTGGTAAAACGTCGTGTATAGTTTCATTACATCATGACCGTAACAAAGTTCGATGCTGAGCATGTTCTGCTTAGGCAAAGCAGAGTCTTGAATCTGATTGGTCGAGACATTGGAACACAATATAACTCTCCTTCTTATTGAGGTTGAATGTTCAAACACGGGTGTGGGCGTTCATAAGGTGAATGCCTTGATGGAGTTCGAATATAAGCATTTCTGCTGAGGGTAAGCAGAGATAAACAATTTGATTAGTTCATGCTTTGAGACACAATAACTTTAGTTTTAATTTAGTGAGAGTGATGAAACTTAGTGTATACTTTCATTGCATCAATACCTTGACAATGTTCGATAATGAGCATTTTCTGCTTAGGCTAAGTAGCGATAAGCAATATGATTGTTCAAGACTTTAGAACAAAACAACTCTACTGTTAGTTGAGATAGACTCCGTCAGTAATTAAACTTGATGTATAGATGTTCATTGGGTGAATGTCTTGACTGAGTTCATTGATTAACATTTCCCTCTAAAGCTAAGCAGAGCTAAGTAATTTCATTGGTCGATGCTTTGGGATAAGATGTCTTTGATGGAGGGTCATGAAACTTAGTGTATAGTTTCACTACCAGGTACTTTGATCGTGAACATTTTATGCTTAGACTAAGTATAGATAACCAGTTCGATTGCTCAATACTTCTCAAAGGGATAAATTATATGCAATTAATCAATAGGTGTCATTTATTTATGGATTTCGGCGGGGGATATCAGCTCACTGAAAACCTTCATAAAAGTTAAAATCGGTATACCTATATCTACCAATATCGAAGCTTCTGGTCCAGTTTTGATCGTAATATTGGTGCATCTATCTATAAGGTGACAAAAACCAAATCAGTATGCTCTTATTGTACTGTAGTCAATGACAATATTGGAATGTTGGAATTCGATGAAGATTAGGTGGAGATGCAGCTGTCTGGATACAACTTTCCTCATATCGCACTGCATATAAGTTGACAAAATCCAAATCTGTATGCTCTCATTGCAGTGTAGTCAAAGACAATATTGGAATGTTGAAATTCGATGCGGATTGGGTGGAAATGCCGCTGTCCGGGCCGGGCACAATTTTCCTCATATCGCACTGCACGCCTGTCTTCATTAGCCGGACGTTAAACCCATTTTCCTTAGTATGATTTCAGTTTCTCACACAGTTCAATCTGCTAACCTTCGCTCTCTACGACCATGTAGGTATCATTTATATCGGTAAGCTATATTAACTTAAATCAGAGACGACTGGTTTTATTTAGCCTGCACCCTTCTAGAATCAGATCACCAAAGAGACCATGATATACACCAAGATGACTTACAATTGTATGATTTGTCTTTCAAATATTTTTACCTGATAATAACTAGTATGAAAATAAATGTTGCAGTGGATCTAAATAGCAATGTTCTTGATTTAAGGGATACATTTCCGATGCCATACTCCAAAACCATAGTAGATGACTTTTGTTCTACTGTTGCATTTCTGGTTAACCAGAACGATATCAAGAATTATTTCATTTTGATTGTAACATATTTCGTTAATTTTAAAATAAACACTGGTAAGATTAATCGATATTGTTCCTAAATCTTTTTTGAACAAACCATATTTATCATATTTATTCTTGCAAGATGTAATGAATTTCCACCGTTTTGCATTCTATAGAACAGGCAAGAACACAGTATGGGAGGTATTATATAGAATAGACTTGGTGTGAAGATGTGGCACTCCTTCTTTAGAGATAGATGCAGAACATCTCCATCTGTTGGAACGCTTCACTGTTAACCTGTATGTTAAGACAGGTGACCAGGGACATGTAAATTGAGTCAAAAAGGAGCTGTTTTGTTAGAAGAGAGAGTGGGTGAGCAATGGAGACACTTCCCCAAACCCAGGATCCACTTTTGTAGTATTTAAAGCAAGTTTCATATCAGAGGGGAATATGGTCCACTAGTGGGCAGAGGTGAACACCATACACCTAGTCCATAAGTTGGGCGCTGTATTGTCGATAATGACAGCCTACAGTCACGTATCCCTGTGTGGACCATAATTATTACATCTTGCAGTGAGCTAGTCAAAGGTAGCTGTAAGAGTCAAGAAGGCTGTGGTGCTAGGTGTTAACGCAGAAAGGCCAAATGGAAGTGCACCGAACTCTGCTATTGTCACTGTGAAAAGTAAATCTAGCATGAAGGGTATATACAATATTGCCACACACATTCCATGCAATATTTCCATTGACTACAGCACATTAATATCATACGGGGTTCATTATTCCTTTAATTCGAACAAACTTAAATCAAACACCACTGAGCCAAAGGGAGTCTTTGCAGATTTTATACGTTACAGTTACCTACAAGAAGGGGGTGGGGGTGGAATGGATGGCCGAATCGTTAGCACGTACGCGCTGTATCATAAGGTCTGTCATTTAGTCAACTGGCGTGGTTTCGATTCCCCGGTTGTACGTGACAAGGAGTAGGTCGCCTGTCTAACCTCGTGGGTTTTCTCCGGGTCCTCCAGTTTCCTCCCACTGCTAAAGACCCCTACGCGCGAGCAAATTATTGAAATAAAATTGAACCATAATTTTAGTCCCGAAATGACGTAGTTTGTGCCGAGTGGACGTTAACCTCTCTCTCTCTCCATCGCTCTCTCACCTACAAGAAGTTACCGGTGCGTGATGCAGATTATGCTTACTCGTTTCGAAAACCTTTAAATTCGGATTAAACATTGATGTTTGGTCTTGGCTTAAATATCTATATATTGTTTATGATATATTTAGGAACAGTAAACTTCAATTCAATAAAAAAAATCGTTTGATAGTATTAGTGGCATATCAAATATTTACCTTTTCATGATATATCGTTCAAGGTAAAGCAATTTTCAAGCGTTAAGCTGTTTTTCTCTGTGATTGACGGTACGTATTATGGTCAGGTCAGATAAAATGTTGCCTAAAGGTATAATGATGATACCCGATCAAACGATCAGCTTCAATAAAGATATAGCCATTTCAATATTTACATAAAATATATGGTATTGTTAAACTATTGTGACATAAACCGCAGAACAAAGACAATTTTGATCTTAGTTTTCCACAGATTTGAGATGTTTAAAGATCTGTCTCTTGACATAAAGCCGCATCTCTGAGGAAACGACAGATTTCCGCTGCTATATTTGTAGACCTGAAGAGACAAAAAGGTTATTTTTGGAACTGTGCCCGTATTTATTACCGAGAAATATCAAGTTTTAAAGGATTTATAATAACAAGATCAATATAAAATGTATGTTAACATCAAGATGATTCGATTTTACCATATTTCTCATTTTCTTGTCTTAACTTGATTTTCGCGAAGATTAACCAGATATGAAAAGAATTTAGTTTTATAAGTTATTTTTCGCAAATATAATACATTATTGACGTTGTTGCACTTAACACGTTAGTTCGGTTTTTTGAAAGAGAACGGTGATATTTCAGCTATCTAAACGAGTTTATAGCATTTTAAGTCTTGTACATAGAAAGCTATACTTTCAGCTATTTAAATTTCTCAAACGAAAAGTGTTATCAGTTGTTCGATGAAAATAAGCTTAAGCAGCGTCTCAAAACCGGCACTTCTTGTAGCTTTCTATGTACAAGACTTAAAATGCTATAAACTCGTTTAGATAGCTGAAATATTACCATTCTCTTTCAAAAAAACAAACTAACGTGTTCAGTGCCGGTTTTGAGACGCTGCTTAAGCTTATTTTTATCGAACAGCTGATAACACTTCTCATTTGAGAAATTTAAATAGCTGAAAGTTTATTTTAATGTAATTTTGTGTTCTTTGCTTTTACCTATGTAAAAGTTTTCAGTTTAACATCATTACTGTTTTTTAGATACGCAACTTCTTCATACATGGGTTAAAGTGGCCGTTTTTAACACATCAATTTATATTTTATTTAGACCGGAGAACCTTGCCAGAATAACTGCTAACTATTTGATTTATTAGTTTTGTTTCTAAGATAGAATATAACAGCTAACTTATATTTATTATTTATATTTCCTGGTTAGAATACAATTTATTGGCAAATACCACGATTTGCTATCATTGCATCGTTGATTAACCTTTAGGTTCTATGAAGTGGGCGAAAGGAGCGGACATGAAATAAATGGTTAATTGGTTATTTATGTCATGTTTATGAATACATGTAATAATAATAATAAATTATTTACATTATATCATTCTAGTTATTATTGATAATTCCCACCTCCTCTTCCGTTCCCTTTACAAACCAATAAATATGTAAATAGGATCTAAAAAATAATACTTGTCATTTACAATCACTCCCTCTCCTTCCTCTTGACTAACTCTGATCAATAGAGTATGTAGGTGTCTGAAGTTTGTATTGTTAATAGAACAATTTCCGCAATTCCAATTATAGTTATTTGACATTTAGGTATTTATCAATGGAATCTAGTTAGTTTGTATTGTATAAAGACAACCACTGGAGTATTAAATATATGCGGTTGTGAACTGATTAATCTTCCTGTAGTTATTTTCCATTATCTCATAATGTAATTATGAAGATTGCCTGATGAAAATTTTGGAGGGTTTCACGTTAAAATGGCATATTTTGGTTCCGGATTTAACCTACAGGCTTCGCAGGCCGAGGCGTTTAATATTTTTGACACTGTCATAAGTCTTTCTTACACGAACTGTGTTTTGCTCAATTGTACTTAAAGGGCGAATATCTCGATTCTTTGGAAGTTTAAAATAGACGAAAATCGGTCTAGAAGCACATATTAATGTATTATAGGTGTAGTTGATTTACATTCACTTTTTAAAAATAATTATTGTAATTTCTAATAAATTATGTTCTGTGAAATACGCGAACAGTTCAAATTGAGCAGCAGTCGTTTACGCCTGATTAGTCCGTTCTACAAAATATTATTATTTTGTCGTTTGTGAATCAGATATTAATTAGTTCCGCATTGCCTTCTGTTATATGTATACCTTTGTTCGCTACAAATGGCGCTCGAAACCGTTATGTCCATAGTGTACACGATGTCGTGTACTGATACAAAATGTCCATTGTGTCTTAAATATTATAGTAGGGTCTCATATTTTCACGGTAAGATAACAACGCCAATATTGATTGAAATGGTCCAATATTGAATTATAATCCGTGTTTTTAAATTGAGTTAGAGGTTTAGCTCCTTTAAAACACAGTTTCATCCTCTATTCTGATCGTTATTTTCTATGATTGTGTCCTTGCTGATGGGCATGTCAATATGATGTAGATCACATAATGAAAACAATTAAAGATACATTATGACCTATGGGAGATTTTTATAGAGAGTTGGCCATTCTTGCTATAACAGTTAAAAAATAGATGATTACAGAAGAAGACATTGAAAATTTCAGTCAAATTACTTTATTCTGAATAAAGTTATATAGATAAGAAGCGAAACTTTGAAATGAATGGACCAAATCTTGTTAGCCTGTGTGTACTCTTGTACTGTAACTGGGGGGGGCCTACGTGACTCCCGAAGCAGACAAATAGGAAACAGTGATCCAATGGGGCTGCAATTCAACTGGGGTGATGTTAGCTGCGATGTTTATCAATTTCCATATTTTTTCTGTAAACGCAAGTGACAAAAGAGTGTATAATACCGACATCCAAACTCTCATTTTAACCTCAACTAAACATAATATCAAGGCCGTATATCGAACTTTCAATTAAATTGACTGACATGCGGTCTAGCTTCGTACGCTGCGCTCTATCATTTAGCCTCGATCATCACTGCCTTTTATGGAAAATTTCCGGGAGTATGACGTCAACGTAACGGTTAATCTCCGCTTACGACGCCATTTAAAGATTTAATCAATCAATGAAATCCGGTTTAAATCCAAGTCATCCGTGTGTCTACGGAGTTGATTTTGGGCTTGTTGTGTAAATAAAGATCTAATTTATAATTTCTATGACATCAGAGGCCCAAAGGAAGACCGACAATAGGCAGATTTAGCTCTTGCATAATGTATGTTTAAGTCAATTCAACGTTTAAAGATGAAAGAGTTAGCTGTCTATGACTGTGTATATCTGAAAGGATATCACTGGCTTCGTGCATACTGGATCTGTTTACGGACAATGGTTTATCTCTGCTGTATGTATCACACGTTGTAAACACAGATTACAATATATTGATTTTGATATGGAAATATTAGTAACTTCATTACACGAGCTTTAGATACGATTCCAATTAGGTTTTGTCTGGTCAAAATCCCATTAACAAACACTCGTTTAGCATCATGACGTAAGGACATGTGCTATTTATGGACATAGTCTGTTTTACCAGAGGTTGCGCCGACATCCACTGTCAAGAGTTACCCTATAAGTAGGCCTACTGATGCAAAAAGCTAATGGACACTCCCGTCATATCATGATACTGCTAACATAGAAGTGCTCATAGAAGTCAACATATTGTCCCACTGATGACATTTATGTTAAAGACGCCATTTATGTTAAATCACAGACGTGTGTCACCACTGCAACTATTGACCCCCCTCCCCCCCCCCCTTCGTTAATGAGTTAGTATAATGGAATAAATAAATGAAATCATAGGGTTAAACGTCCTACTTCAACTAGGATAATGAAGACGGATATACACCATACAGTGTGCTTATAAGGAAAATTATGTGCCCCGACACAGTGGCAGCGCCAGCGGTCGGTGGTGGGGGGCGGGGGGGGGGGCAAAGCTGGGCCAAAGTCCAAGGTTAAGGGGGCAAAGGCACGAGCTTCAACTAAGGGTAGGCGGGTGCTCTGCTAGAAATTAAAAAAAAAAACAGGCTGCCGGAAATGTAGTCTGGCAGTATTTCAGGCACTGATCGTTGAGATAAAGTGTCAAACAAACGGACTTGCGAACCTCGATGAAGCCCACTCACGAGCGGCAACGTAGGAAGTTCTTACGGAGTGTATGGGGGACCTCCCCCAGAACATTTTGAAAAATAGACTGCCGGAAATGCTGTCTGACAATATTCAGTCAGCCACTGCCCCGACAGCATATGAATTTCAACTTCCAATCGCCCGAACGAATAGAAGCCGTTCCTTGACCCGCCCTCCGTCCTGCAACAATGACAACGGTGTACTATAGCTTTCATGTCCTTAAATAAAGAAATATGTAAACAAAATAATTTTACTTAAAGACTTCCTCTCGTCTGGATATAAATGATTACACTATTTCCTCCGTGATTTCAAACAATTATAATCTTTTACCTTTAATTTTTTGCTTTATCCAACGACAACGATCCAGAACAATCGCAATCGTTGTATGTGGATAAAACGACCAAGTACTGATAACATATGATTATCTGCGATATCGTAGGCGACCTTCGGTTATCGTGATTTCTTGACTATGGTCGAACTAACTGAATCCGAATTTTATTTAGTCCGGACCATAGTCCGAAAATACTGAACCATGCTATTGTGGCATGGTCGGAGTAGTTCCAAGATGGCGGTGTCGATCATCGTGACTATAACAAGGGGGGTCCACGTCGGAAAATCCGATGAACTTTCTCGGCCAATGCAGGGATCGAACACGCGACCTCCAGGCTATAGGAAGCCAGCGTCTTGCCCACTTAGCCACCGTGGCTCCCATTATTGATTTAAATTATTAAACAAATATGAATGAAACACTGGTAGTGCGTGTATATCACGACAGTAAGTTGCATTACAGACGTTTGTTATTGTTGAGTTGACAGATACATGACGTTTAGAGACGTGTTAATAAGTCATTACAATAGGGCAGCAATCTCGGTCAATACCTTGTCAGGTCGAGTACCCCCCCCCCCACCTTTTACATGCCGCAAAAGTATACATAAGATAAATTCTAGTTACTTTCGTAACGTATATGTATCGACTCTGCATAAATTCCTTCAAAAATTTGTTCTTGTGCCTCCATACGTTGAAAACTAGGTTTTGGGTGACCGAGACTAGTTCTTGTGTGGCCTATGGCCATGGATGATTGTTCTCACACTGATCAGCAGTGAATTTTCGCTAGGCCGTTACAATCACTGATAAGGATGACATCGATGCGACATAATGAGTACCAAATATTAACTTTTTTCTTCCGTCAAATTAAATTCTAAAACATTTTTTTCATTTATTAGAAAAATAAATAAAGACGTTTGAATTGTTTGTAGGTAATAATCAGTTTCTATTTAGTGTAAATGGGTATTAAAATAAGTAAAATTCACCATTTAGCCCGAATCAGTAACGTCTTCTTATGTAAACAATGCACGCGCTATTGAGCCAATGATTGACGTCACGTGTCGGAACAGTCATCTGTAACAGAGATATTAAAAGATCTCTGTGAAACAGATTGGATTGTTCTAGCAAACCGTTGTTTTGAGAAAAGATTATTATATTTTATGTAGAGTGACTGGTGATTTAACCTCTGTTGCTACAGTCACGGCGACCTTCGGTTATAATTTTTTCACCAATATGTGGTCGGAACTAGAAACCGAAGGCGAATGGTCCGGACCATCGTCTGTTCAAAGATGGCTGCCCCCACGGACATGGGGATGTCATTTTACTCTGCTTTAGACCACGACCATAACCCTTTGAAAAAAACAACCTTTAAGCCCAAGGAAGGTCTATACATCTCTCCATGGAGGATAATGAATCGCTGTGTTATATAGTTTAATAAACAAATAATACTTTCATGAAGTTAAATTTGCGCGACTCAAATTAATTTTAGAGACTCCAAAATTCCTTGTAATTTGACTTTAATTTTTGCATAGCGCAAATATTGAAATAATGCGTAATTTTTAGAATTACATAGATTCAGACATAACATACGAGACAAAAAATATCTGTTCATAGAAGTGTACCATTTAAAATTCATTCAAGCTTCCTAAATTCATATACTTAACAAAAATAGATTCCATTTACATATTCTACAC